>NC_045764.1:125912603-127162603 GCF_008692025.1 Phocoena sinus
TCCAGCAACACACTAAAAGCATCATGCACCATGAGCAAGTGGGATTTACCCCAGGGAAGCAAGAATTCTTCAATAAACCCAAATCAATCAATGTGATACACCATATTAACAAATTAAAGAATAAAAACCATATGATCATCTCAGTAGATGCAGAAAAAGCTTTTGACAAAATTCAACACCGATTTATGATAAAACCTCTCCAGAAAGTGGGCATAGAGGGAACCTACCTCAACATAATAAAGACCATATACAACAAACCCACAGCCAACATCATTCTCAATGGTGAAAAACTTAAACCATTTCCTCTAAGATTAGGAACAAGACAAGGATGTCCACTCTCGCCACTATTGTTCAACATAGTTTTGGAAGTCCTAGCCATGGCAATCAAAGAATAAAAAGAAATAAAAGGAATAAAAATTGGAAAAGAAGAAGTAAAACTGTCATTGTTTGCAGATGACTTGATACTATACATAGAAAATCCTAAAGATGCCACCAGAAGACTCATAGAGCTAATCAATGAATTTGGTAAAGTTGCAGGATACAAAATTAATGCACAGAAGTCTCTTGCATTCCTATACACTAACAATGAAAGATAAGAAAGAGAAATTAAGGAAACAATCCCATTCATCATTGCAAAAAAAGAATAAAATACCTAGGAATAAACGTACCTAAGGAGGTCAAAGACCTGTACTCAGAAAACTATAAGACACTGATGAGAGAAATCAAAGATGACACAAACAGATGGAGAGATATACCATATTCTTGGATTGGAAGAATCAATATTGTCAAAATGATATACTACCTAAAGCAATCTACAGATTCAATGCAATCCCTATCAAATTATCAATGGCATTTTTAACAGAACTAGAACAAAAAATCTTAAAGTTTGTAATGAGACACAAAGGACCCCACACAACCAAAGCAATCCTGAGGGAAAAAAATTGGAGCTGGAGGAATCAGACTACCTGACTTCAGACTATAATACAAAGCTACAGTAATCAAGACAGTATGGTACTGGCACAAAAACAGTAATATAGATCAATGGAACAGGATAGAAACCCAGAGATAAACCCACGCACCTATGGTCAACTAATCTGTGACAAAGGAGACAAGGGTATACAATGGAGAAAAGACAGTCTCTTCAATAAATAGTGCTGGGAAAACTGGGCAGCTACATGTAAAAGAATGAAATTAGAACACTCCATAACACCATACACAAAAACTAAACACAAAATGGATTAAAGATCTAAATGTAAGACCTGAAACTATAAAACTCTTAGAGGAAAACATAGGCAGAACACTCTTTGACATAAATCACAGCAAGATCTTTTTTGACTCACCTACTACAGTAATGGAAATAAAAACAAAAATAAACAAATGGGACTTAATGAAACTTAAAAGCTTTTGCACAGCAAAGGAAGCTATAATCAAGATGAAAAGACAATCCTCAGATTGGGAGAAAATATTTGCAAATGAATCAATGAACAAAGGATTAATCTCCAACATATATAAACAGCTCATGCAGCTCAATATTAAAAAAAAAAAAACAACCCAATCCAAAAATGGGCAGATGACCTAAATAGACATTTCTCCAAAGAAGACACACAGATGACTAAGAGGCACGTGAAAAGCTGCCCAACATCACTAATTATTAGAGAAATGCAAATCAAAGCTACAATGAGGTATCACCTCACACTGGTTAGAATGGGCATCATCAGAAAATCTACAAACAACAAATGCTGGAGAGGGTGTGGAGTAAAGGGAATCCTCTTGCACAGTTAGTGGGAATGTAAGTTGATACAGCCACTATGGAGAACAGTATGGAGATTCCTTAAAATACTAAAAATAGTACCACCATATGACTCAGCAATCCCACTACTGGCATATACCCAGAGAAAACCATATTCAAAAAGACACATGCACCCCAGTGTTCATTGCAGAACTATTCATAATAGCCAGGTCATGGAAGCAACCTAAATATCCATCAACAGATGAATTGATAAAGAAGATGTGGAATATTACTCAGCCATATAAAGGAACGAAATTGGGTCATTTGTAGAGACGGGGATGGACCTAGATATTGTCGTACAGAGTGAAGTAACTCAGAAAGAGGAAAACAAATATCATATATTAATGCATATATGTGGAACCTAGAAAAATGGTACAGATGAACAAGTTTGCAAGGCAGAAATAGAGACACAGATGTAGAGAAGTAACAGATGGACACCAAGTGGGAGGCGGTGGTGGTGGGATGAATTGGGAGATTGGGATTGACATATATACACTAATATGTATAAAATAGATAACTAATTAAAAAAAGAAAGAAACATATACTTAAGAAGCCTTAACCATAATGGGTATGATTTTATTTATTAGAGAATGTTGTATTGCTTAATTCGCAGATTAAATTTTAGGAACCTAGATCATTTTTTAGTTCTTCCTTTTCTTCTAGATATAATGAGACCATCACAGTGCTATTGTTCTTAATTTTCTCTTTATCTCCTATCAAGTTATTATTTAAGTGCTTTCACATTCTTGGGAGCATAGTGTTTAATGATAGTGATTGTGTTTTCTTATCTATAGGCAGACACATAGATTAGAAAGTTCCCTTAAATTGATATATACCTCCCTACTCAATTCTCAATTCTGGTAAAGCTTATTATTCAATCTCAGCAGCTGTGAAGAGAACTCTAGATTCCAAAGGCAACCTGTATTGAAGTGATCTTTGCTGGTGTTAAGATACTAAGAGTAGTGTATCGCAGGTATTTCAAGAGCTAAGAACTTTTAGAATGTGTGTTAGTCCTGCATTGTCAGTGCCTTTCACATATTGGTATGCAGAACTTAGAAGTACTTAAAGCATTCTGAAGCTGCTGAGATGACACTGCAGGATGTTCTTAAAAGATTACATAAACTGTTTACCCTTTCGTGCCATTCTCTAGGAGTCTGCATGGCTACCAAGTAATATCATTTCAGCTCCAGTATTTTTCCTGACATGGAATAGATGCTTTTATTATTAATTTTTTTTTGTCCCACCTGAAAGACAGAGAGTAGAAGTTTTGTTTTTCTTTTAATATCTTTAAAGATATCTGTTCTTCCAAGGAAAAATATGGGCCAAGGAATGACTATAATATGCCTTTTATTTGTTACATGTGGGAACAAGTAATAGTTTTGGCAGAAGAAGGTGATGCGTTGAATTGATATTCTTTTTTTTCTTTAAAAAATATTTTCGGATCAATTTTGGAACAAAAATATTTTCCACCTGGTAAATTTTAACTACTATAAATGTGTATCCAAAATCACCACAGTTTTCTTATCCCTTAAGTTACCACAGGGATTAAAAAAAAAATACCGTAGGGGTTGTAAGGCCAGTAATTTGGAAAGTGTTCTGCCATACTGCCTATGCAGATCATGGATATACAGCTACTCATGACAGAAAATTAACAGACTGCTTTAATGACCCTCTGATTTTTCCCTGTTTTTCAAGCAGCTGACTCAATCCCCAACAGCTATCATTAAACAGAGCAATCTGTCAAGGAAGATAGCTGCTCTTGTTAATTCTGTAAACCACCATGTTGGCCTTTCCTATTGTGCTCCGTGGCTGACACAATCTTGAAGGCTTTTTGCCAAAGCAAACTGCCAGGGGATAAAACTCTAAACAAGCAGCTGGTGGAATGAAGCTGAAGATGCTTGTGCACTATAGCATCATGTCACCATTTTCAGTTTGGAAACAGGCTGTCCTGGAGCAAATACAATAGAGAAATACTATCATGTTTGTAAGTAAAAACAAACAAACAAACAAAAAAACCCCAAGGATTCTGGCATTACATTCGGTAACTGAATTTCATAATAGATCAGTTGGAATTTACTCTTTTATAATTCTGGGGATAAATGCTTCAAGCAGTTTGTTTTCTTTAAACCCATTATAAGACAAGTCAAATTCTCTTGTTAAATGAACATCTCCTATTCTTATGTGCCCTGTCAGCTTCCTGCCATAATAGATTATACCCCTCACCTATAGACCATTTTGGAGGCAGTTCCTCTGTGTTTAAAGAGAACCAATTTGTATGCAATATAGAAATAGCTGAAGCCAGTAATGAGACTAATTTTATATGCATTTTTCTTTTAATCTAGCAAAACATTTTTCAGTATAGTTACTATGTAATGTTTGTGTCTGGTTTGAGGTACGTAAATAACAGTGGAAATCAGAAGGAAGCTAAATCTCTAATTAGGATAACTTCTAAGAACTCACACATTGTATAAAAATAAATTGCTGAGTTTATTTTGCAGTCAGTAATTTTATGATATCCCTACTTTTCTGATTGTGGAAGTGTAAAGCCCCTCTTTCTCTGAGTACACAAGGTTTTAAAAATACAAAATTATTATTATTAATTTATGTGGATTGAGAGTTAATCTCCTTTCTCATTTTCCCTCTGTCCTTCCTTCTCTGTGACATTTAAGCTCCCATATGATAATAAGGGGAATGTCATTTAGTCTTTCTCTTTTCTTCTTCTACCATAGTTTTCCATCTAGCTATTAGTTAATTTATGACTATCTACACTTTTGACTATCTTTAAACTCAAGAGAAATAAGGCAATTATTGGGCATTGGAATATAGTCCACATCTCTTGAAAGATTAGCACTCACAAGCTGAAAGTCCAAACATTTCTCTCCATCTGTACAAAAGGTTTTTGCCTGATTTCCATGAAAAATTAGAATTCCTTTGCCTTGTCCCATTTTAGAGACATTCTTTTATTTAAAAACTTATTATTAAAGACATTCTAAGAGAAGAAAACTGACCCTCTAAATGAAATATATGTATTTCATACAGTTTTCACTGGCAATGAAATGACAGAAGAATCAATTTTAATAAACATTTTCTGGGCATTTCTGGGTCATTTTGATTGCACTTTGGTTGTAAGAGCTGGAAATGGTGACATGTAAATTCATTTTTCATAAAAAAATTTAGAAATACTGCATAAACTTTCATCTTTAGTAAGGTAAATCTCCCATAAAGCAGTTTTATACTACCTGATATCCTGACTGCCCAAGCAATAGATTTGTATGAGTAGTGAGTGGCTTATTAGTCATGTCAGTGTACACTTTAATGTTTCTTAAGTATTCTGTGTGAAAATGAATGTTTAAGTAAATTTCCCTAGAGAAGAAAATTATGTGGAAAACACTTGAAAAGTGTGTTTATATTGTATTAAAACCCCAAGTCTCTGTGACTTTCAAATGGAACACCAAAAGTGAGGACACTGCAGCATTCAAAACAATTATTGGCCCAAATGGTTTAGTTGCTTTTCTATGTCTCCAAATAGGTTTTGGTTTGTTTTCATCGCTTTTAGAAAATCTACTCTTTTCCTTGCTCCAATTTATCGCTATTGTAATGTTAATCCCTTAAAACTACTCTTTTCACCTCATGGTGTCCTTGGGAACTTCCAGGGTGTAATCTGAAACCAGCTTCCACACTAATGGAGGACTGGAGAGACAAAAGAAAGAGACAAACTACTCCAGATTGATAGGTGGAGGTTTAATAAGCAGGTTTAATAAGCAAGGGAAGTTACTTATGAGGCTTTTCTTGGGCAGCCTCAAGATTAGTATGTTTTTGCACCTGCCCAGAAAATCTTAAACATTTATATAGAAGAGTTTACTGGGCTCAGTCATGTATACCATCCAGGTGGTCTCAGCAGCATATCCTTGGGACAGCTTCTGGGAATGGGAGAGGCAAGGGAAATGCACATTTCAAGGACAGGGAAGAGAGTGGGAGCCTCCAACTGCCTGGGTCCAGCTCTCCGGTCAACAGGCAATCATTATCTTCTCAATGATCTCCCCCAACACATGGTAACCACAAAGCAAAAACTTACAGTAGTTATACAGAAGATAAAGAGAAGGGAATCAAATAATACCACTATGAAAAATCATCAATTCACAAAGGAGGGCAGCAAGAGAGGAAGGGAAAAATAAAAACAGAACTACAAAACAGCCAGAAAACAATAAGATGGCATTAGTAAGCCCTTACCTATCAATAATTACTCTAAATGTAAATGGTTAAATTCTCCAATCAAATGATATAGAATGGCTGAATAGATAAAAAAACAAGATCCAACTATATGCTCCCTACAGGAGGTTCACTTCAGCTTCAAGGACACACAGAGGCTCAAAGTGAAGGGATGGAAATAGATATTCCATGCAAGTGGAACCAAAAGAGAGCAGGTTAACTATACTTATAGCAGACAAAATAGGCTTTAACTCAAAAGCTGTAACAAGAGATAAAGAAAGCCATTATATAATGATAAAGGAGTCAATTCATCATGAGAACATAAAAATCATAAGTACATATACACCTAAACATTGGAGCACCGAAATATATTTTTAGATATGACACCAAATGCACAAGTCACAAAACCAAAAATAAATAAGTGGAACTACATTAATAAGAAGCTTCTACACAGCAAAAGAAACAATCAACAGCATGAAATGGCAACCTAAGGGATGGGGGAAAATATTTGCAAACCATGTATCTGATAAGGGGTATTATCCAAAATGTATAAGGAACTCATACAATTCAATACCAAAAAATCAAACAATCTAATTAAAGAATGGGCAGAACACTTGAATAGACTTTTTTTTTTCAAAGAGGGCATACAATGGCCAACAGGTGCATGAAAAGATAATCAACATCACTAATCATCAGGGAAATGCAAATCAAAACTGCAATGAGACCACCGCACACCTATTAGAATGCCTATCGTCAAAAAGTCAAGACATAAGTGTTGATGAGGATGTGGGGAAAAGAGAACTCTTGTGCATTGCTAGTGGGGATGTAAATTACTCAGCCACTATGTAAAGTAGTATGGAGTTTCCTCAAAAAATTAAAAATAACTACCATAAAAAAATAAATAAATAAATGAAAAAACTACCATATGATCCAACAATCCCACTTCTGATTATATATCCAAAAGAAATGAAATCAGGGTCTTGAAGTGGTATCTGCACTCCCATGTTCATTGTAGCATAATTCATAATAGCCATGATGTGGAAGCAAGTGTCCATACATGGATGAATGTGTAAAGAAGAGGCGGTATACCTGTAGAATGGAATATTAACCAGCCACAAGAAAGAAGGTAATCATACTGTTTGCAACAACATGGATGGATTTTGAGGGCATTATGCTAAGTGAAATAAGTTAGACAGAGAAAGACAAATACAATATGATTTCACTTATATGTGGAATCTAAAGAAGCCAAATTCATAGAAATATAGAGTAGAATGGTGGTGGGGGAAATGGGAAGATGTTGGTCAAAGTGTACACATTTCCAGTTATAAGATGAATAAATTCTGAGGATCCAATGTACAACATGGTGGCTATAGTTAATACTGTATTAAATGTTTGAAAGTAAATCTTAAATGTTCTCACACACATGCACGCACACACACACAAATTACAATTATGTGAGGTGACAGAAATATTGTGGTAATCATTTTGCAATACATATATCAAATCATCACATTGTATACCTTAAACACGCTGTATTATATATCAATAATATCTCAATAAAGCTGAAAGAAAAAAATAAATTAAAAAATAAAATTCCCAGCTAAAGTAATCTTTGATATATTCACATGAAAAAAAAACCCTACTCTTTTAAAACTTAAGTTATTGGGTTGGGACTTCAAGGGATGGAAAAGAAGACTAAGGTGCCAACTGGGGAAGACTTGACAGTTAGGAACACAGGTGTCTTGAGGAATTTAGGCAACTGTTAATTTTCCAAATCAACTTTTCTAATTTTGTTTTACTGAGCTCCATAAAGGGAGTACTAGATAAACTGTGTCTGTTTTGTTAGTTTATGTCATGTGCTTACCCCTGGTCTCCAGATGGGAAGGCATCTCAACTATGGAGCTACCAGACTCCCAGAAAATAAAATTAGAAAAGAGATGTGATGTAAGAAAGTGGAAGTGAATGCTATATGACCAAAATATCAATAGTAGCATCCATCAACAAATATTCACTATATTCTATATTTGAGGTGTTGAGCTTAGAAGTGTCAGATTAATATTTAAAAAAGAGACTTTTTGTTTGTAAGGTGAAATATCTAAACTTTATATTAATTTCTCCATTAGTAGAGAATTAAACAGAGAAGACAAATGTCCCTTCACATCACTCTCAACAAAAGTCAGTAAAATACTCTCCAAAATACCTTGATTGTATGTAGAGTGTTTTACTGTATATAAAACATTTTAACATCTATTATCTTATTTAAGGCTCAATATAACCATATGTTTAGTAGTAAAGGCAATATTTTTCTTATTTTATAGATGAAGAAGACTTGATAATCAGCAAAATATGTAAAGTGTAGAAAGGGCAATCTTAAGAAGTAGAAAAAAATACAATCTCTTTTTCACAGCACTAGGGAAAAAATAACATAGCAGTTGGTGCTGTATCACTAGGGACTCTATGAGCATTTAACATATTATGTGTTTACATTTACTGAAATGTTTCAGGTGGTTTAGCAAAAAACAGTCCTTTAAATGAAGAAAATTTATGTTTACCCATAATCACCTGGCACTACATGGCACTATGATTCTCTTTTTTTTAATCCATGAAGTCCTTCTTGGCCAGGGTTGATTTACTTAACTCTCTTGCATACTTGATATATTCTGTAGTCTTTCAGCACCTTTATACGTTGTATACTATTCAATCAAAGTATTTGTTTGGCCAAAAAGTTCATTTGGGCTTTTCCATAACGTCTTACAGAAAAACCTGAATGAACCTTTTGGCCAACCCAATGTGTTTCTGGATAGTATTTTCCATTTGAGAAGACATGACTCAATTTGATCATGCTGTTGGTAAAAATATAAATAATTCCAGATATCAATCCCAAATTCAATGCAATTAGCCTTCACTAATTAGTAAATCAGCAATTTTCCAATCTTCCTATAAAGTAGAACTAATGTCAGAACATTTACCAATGTTCATAGAAAATTGGATTTTTTCATTGATCCTGCATAATGTAAAACCAAATACATATTTAACTTTTAAGTAGATGTGTAACTGATTTTCTATAAGGAAACTACATTTCTCATCATAAAGTTTCATTTTTTAAAGTTTCCTAATCTCAATACTAAGTAGACACAAAATATCATTTATAAAATTTGTGTAATTTATAAAGAATAATGAACAGAGATACACTTACCACACAGTTTAATTTGAAATACTGTTATAATCATCTTCAAAGACCTTTTATGCACTATTCCAATCCACTTCCTTTCTTCTTCAGAGGTACCCATTATCCTAAATTTTGCATTAAATTTTGCAATTCCTTAGAATACTATCATGTATATTAGTGTCCCTGAACACTTTTTTCATTTTACAGACTTTTATCTTTATAAAATGCAAATCATTAGGCATTCTTCAACATACTTTTTTTTTTTTTTCCATAAACATTTGTTCTGAGATTTTTGCATCATGGTACTTAAAGCTAAAATCCATTCATTTTTACTGCTGCAGAGTTTTCCATTGTATGAAGTTACTAATTTATTATCCTTTCTCCTGTTTCCAGTTATTTGCTAATACAAAAGGGAGTACTATTAACACTTTTGTAGATGTCTCCTGGTGCACATATGCAATAGATCTTCTAAGATAAATACCTAGGGGTGGAATTGCTATTTCATCAATATGAACATCTTCAAATTTACTTGAAAAAGTCTGTCATAGCTTGTGTTCCTGAGAAGCAGACCCTGAGATGAGGAGTCAATTATGAGTAACTTATCTGGGAGGTGATCCCAGAAGGAAGTGAGTTAAAGAAGGGAAGACAGCCAATAAAGCATGAATTTTCAAGCAAGTTACCATTGTGGGCAACTGGCACTTAATTTTACTAAGAAACTATGATAACCAGTGTAGAATGTGGTTGAAACTCAGAGATATTCAACCTTAAGTGTGAGGGAACTAGAGTATTTATGCATTAACTCACCTGTTATTGATTGAGGGCTGTTCCTAGAGCCATTAATTCTCTAGGACTTCTGGCCTGCCCCGCATGCATGCCTGAGGTGAGTGTGAGCAGAGAAAAGACTCTCAGGTTAAAAATATGCAGATGACTTGTGGCTAAAAGCCAGTCTTACTTATACTATAATGGTAAGGCCAAGGAAAATAGCACAACATCTTCTAAATATTTTCTCTTTCTCCAAAGCATTGTATGGATTTACATAGCTACCAACATGTTGAAAATACTCAGGTTATAACACAGTGTCACCAGCACTTGATATTAATAGACTATTTTTTTCTATGTTCAATCTGTAGAAACGAAATGGTATCTAACTCCTTAATTGCCACCATTGCATAAAGTTTTGTTGGTCAGCACTGGTAAATCAATATTTTTAAGAAGGTTTTCTGTGAAAAGAAGGAAAGCAGTTAGGCAGTCAGGAGAAAAAGATGTAAAGATTTTAATTTAAAGTATGTCTGTGTGCTTTTAAGGATGATCTAGTAAAATAGGAGAACTTATGGTGTAGGTTAAATAGAGGAATCTTGGTGGAAAGATTTCCTTGATATATTAAAAAGATGGGATCTAGTGCAGCAACAGAGATTTTGTCCCTGCTAGGAGCACAGACAATTCACCTTCAACAATAGAAGTAAATTCCTCAGTCAGGCTATCTGGGCCTTGATTTTTCTTTTGGGGAAAGTTTTCAACTGCAAGTTCAATTTTAATTAATTTAGAGTTATTAAGATATCTATCTCTTCTTGAGTGAACTTTGCTGGCTTGTCTCTTTTAAGGAATTGGTCCACTAATACAGGCATTTAGTGCTATAAGTTTCCCTCTAGATACTGCTACAGCTGAATCTTGAAATTTTTGCTACATTGTTTACATTTTCATTCAGTAAGAATACTTTTTAATATTAATTTAAATGTCTTTTTGACACATGTCTATTTAGAATTGTGTTGTCTCTAAATATTTGAGTATTTCCAGAGATCTTTCAGTTACTGATTTTACTACTAGTTACATTTTGCTTAAAGAATTATTTTGTATGATTTGAATCCTTTGGAATTATTGAGTCTTTCCCAGGAGACTAAAAGAATGCATTTCTGTTTTAGGGAGAAGTATATATAAAGGTCAATTAAGTCAGGTTCATGAAAAGTGTGGTTCTTTTATATTCTTATTGAGTTTCTGTTTTTTTTTTTTTTTAAATCAGTTATTGAGAGATAGTGTTGAAATCTTTTACTATAATTGTAAGTTCATCTATGTGTCCCTGTGGTTCTATCAGTTTTTGCTTTGTGCATTTTTAATATATTCTATTATGTGTTTAAATGTTTAGGATGATTATGTCCTCTAGACAAAACAATCCCTTTGTCATTATGAAATGACTGTATTCTTGATAATATTCTTTGCTCTGAAATTATTTTGTATAATACTAAAATAGCCACTCTAGCTATCTTTGGATCACTGATTAGTGTTAACTTTGTATATCCTTTTCCATTATTTTACTTTTAGTTGAGGAAAAATCAAAATTTCCTTGTATTTCTCAGTGTTCCTAGAAAATTCTGACGTTCTGAGCTATGGAAAGCGATATACTATAACAAAGCATACTTTCTTTCATTTTCCCAGTAATGTTTGCCCTTCACAGGGCATTTATATCAAACCTGCAGCCATTTGCTTTCTTCATGATAGAAGCGTTTGCTTCTTTTTGGAAGATTAAAAAAACAAGAAACCAGCCCACCCCCAAAACACACAGATGCACAGACACACATGCACACACACTTTCCCTTACCTCCCCTGTAGCCAAATGCTTACATTCCAGAGTACTGGTTTAAGGGACAAATTTTGAAAATAAATTCCATAGGGATGTAGGGACATGTCTCCTTATGTGTTTATATTTCAAAGGGGGATAAAACTCTGGGTTGTAAGCTTAGAGGATGATTTACAGACACTTATCTACATTACAAAGTGCAAGAACCCAGGATCTTCCCCTTTCTCTTCCAGAAGATAATTTTTGTTTACATTAGGGAGCAAAGTCTTCTTTTCTTTTATAAGGAGGGGACTGGGAAACAATTACTCTTCTCTTATATAAACTCCCAGATTAATATTTGCATTGTCTACTTCCTGTACATTGATCCCACCATTTAAGTAGGATTATTTGTCTGGCTCTCACCATGTCACCTGCCTAGTACTAGGAATGAGGGATCAACTTGATAAAGCTCTGGTCTCAGACTCAGATACCTACAGTTTCTGCTAGTATCTATCTATCTTTCTGTCTGTCTGTCTGTTTATCTATATCCATCTATCTATCTATCATCTATCTATCTATCTATCTATCTATCTATCTATCATCCATCCATCCATCTAGTATATCATCTTGTAAGTAGTAACATCTCATGTCCTTCACAACTTCTGATTTTACACTAATCTATTTGTTTCTCTATTTAATCTGGCTTTCTTATATGCAACATATAGTTGGGTCTTGCTTTCTCATCTAATCCAATAATTATTGTTTATGTCATTGTCATGGTATCATTTTTTTCCACCTAAAGCTCTTTCATTAACTTTTTTTTATAGTGCAAATTTGATGGTGTTGAATTTCTTCAGCATTTGTATGTGTGAAAAGTATTTATTTCATCTTCATTTTTGAAAAATATTTCCTCATGTTATAAACTTATAAATTGACAGATTTCTTTCCATTATTTAAAGATGTTGTTTTAATATCTTCTATCTAGCACTTTTTCCTGCCAAAACACTGCTGTCACCCTTATCTATATTCTCTGTATATATCCTTTTTTCTTGAACTTCTATTAAGATATTATTTTTCTTCCTCTGGTTTTAAATATTTTGCTTGTCATATACCTTAATGTAGTTTCCTTCTTGTTTCTTTTCATTGGTTTTGTTTAGTGTCTTCATCTGTGGCTTTACAGTTTTTATCAAATTTGGGAGGAAAATCTGCCATAATTTCTTCATATTATTTTTATTTTTCATCATCCCACCCTTTTTGCCTCACCCGACTCCAATTACATGTACATTAGATTGCCTGATATTGTCACATAGTTCCTCTGTTCACGTTTTTTTTTTTTTTTTTTTGGTCATTCTTTTTTTTCTCTGTTTTATTTTGGATAGTATCTTTTCATATGTGTTGAGGTTCACTAATCTTTGTTCTTTTTTTTTTTTTCTGCAGTATATTATATACTGTCAACACATCTAAATAATTTTTTTTTTCTTTCAGATATTGTAGCTTTCATCACTGGAAGTTGGATTTGGGTCCTTTTTTGTATCTTTCTTTTCTCTATTTCATGTGTTAATCCTTACTCTAGCTTCTTAAAGATTTAGTATACACATATAATAACTCTTTGTACAGCCATGTCTACTAATTCCATCATTTGTGTCATTTCTGGGTCTGTTTCAATTAACTGATTATTATTCTCACTATGGGTTACATTTTCTTATTTGCATTCTGGGTAATTTCTGAATCCTGGACAATATGAAAGTATTGGCTGCTGGATTTTTTTTTTTTTTTTTACTCTAATAAATATTCTTAGGCTTCATTCTAGCATGCAGTTAAGTTACTTGGAAACAGTTTGATCTTTTCAGGTCTTGTTTTTAGGCATTGTGAGATAAGAGCAACATGCAGTTAATGACTAATTTTCCTTATAGTTAAGGCACTACCCTTCTGAGTACTCTCCCCAATGCCTGTAAGTCTTTCCAATCTGACTGGTAGGAACTGGTATTATTTCTGGCTCTGTGTGAGTTCTGGAAATTTTTCTCTTTAATGATTTTGAGTGGTTCTTTCTTTGGGCAATATTTTCCCCAAATGTATATAAATACTCAGATTAAGACTCCAGGGGGCTACTCTGAAGATTCTCAGAGTCCTCTATCTATGCAGCTCACTCTTTGGTACTCTACACTGTGAACTCTAGACTTTTTGGCTTCTCAGGATGCTCAGCTTCAGTTCCTCAACTCTAATCTCTTCCTGGGTCCCCTATCTTTGCCCCAGCTGGAAACTTTCTTTAGACAGGAAAGTAGGCAATCATAGAGCTTACCTCATTTGCTTCCTGTCTCTCAGGGATCACTATCCTTAATTCCCTGATGTCCATAGACTTAAAAACTATACTCTTCTTTTATGTATTTTGTCTATTTTTTCAGTTGTTTCAAGTAGGAGTGTAAAGTCAGTCTCTGTTACTCTAGCTTGCCTGGGAGTTAAAAATCAATGCCTAATTTTTAATAAAAATTTTCATGTAAGTTAATTTCATGTAATGTATATGACATATGGAATATGATATAGAGGTCTCTGTTAATATACATTTCCCTTAAAATTAGCAGAACATGACTTTAGATGATCAAGTCCTTCTTTTCCCTTTCAGTGGTAACTCTCTGATTGGTCATTTTGAGCCATCACTATGTTTTAATATGAGACCAAAGACTATTTAGGCAGAATGAATTGATGATGACTAAAAGGTCATTTTGTTTTTTGAAGACTCTTCTCTTCTGGCTTAATAACCAATTGCATTTTTGTAATACTGTAGAGTATTTTTAGTACACAATAAAGAAAGCTAAAACTGTGATAAGAATTTTCAGACATGATAATGTAAAATTATATTCCAAATGAAAGTAAAGTTTGTCATTAAACAGAAATATCATATTCCTTATGTTGCTTTATAACACATGAAGTATAATTTTTAAAAAAATTTTGGCCCAAGTATAATCATATATAACTGACCCTTTAACCAGGCATTGCTGCAGATTAACTTTGAAGAAAAGAACTGAATAATAGAAGATATGCTAAGGTGATATGTTTTCTTTTTAGAAAAGAGAGCATAAACAAATTTACTCTGAAGTTTAAAAATAAAAGTTAAATAATTATTTATTTGGTTATATTTTTCTCATAGATCAAGTAATAGGGCTCTATCTTCTTTCTTAATGTATAATCAAATCAATGATGTAAGGTTAGTTTGGATGATAAATCTAATTTAAGGAAATGACTGATTTACAAAATGTATTTTAAAAATACTTTTAAAATTTTGCCTTAAGGAACTTCCTTTGAAAAGCAGTCCTTCAGTAACACACCCAATATTTATTTTAAAAGTCTTATAAATTAGGGTAGTATATTACATGGTTTAAGCATTTATATGAAACTTTTATATTCAGGGGAAAAAAAACCCTTCAAGCAAACATTAAATTCTAAATTAGAGAGATGTAGTTCATTTGAGGTTTAACAGCAGATAATTGAGCCTTGAGCCACTGCTAATTTTATTAATTTGGAAAAATACTTATCCAGCTTTAAGTGAATTAGTTATAAATATCCAGGACAAACAGTTGGACAGACCACTTTAATAAATTAATACTAAAAAATTCTACCTGATAAATAATTTTACACATCATCCATTAATATTATGCTTATAAAAAGGAAAAATTAAATCACAATATTCAAGAGTATATTTTTTGAAACAAGAAATCAAGAAAAAACAAACTCACATCACAGCCATATCCCTAGGAATCATTGCATATCCCACAATCCAGGGTTTCTGATCTTCAGAAACACAGGGCAATGAATCTGTTATCTGCAGAAACACAGGGCAAAAAATATTTGATAAATTTTCCTATTAATTGATTCCACAAATTAACTACTAATCCAGAGCTTTTGATTATGATTACTACTAATCAATTTATTTGATAGCAAGCTTTCACCAGATTGTAAATTAAAAATTGCTTACATTTTTCTGTGTTGGCTTAATTAACAGATTTATCCTAGTTGTGAGAAAACAAGATCTTCACTTTTAATTTCCTCTTGACTTACTTCCTTTCTCCACGGGGCCTCTTCAGAGGTTCTTCAGAAAGAGAAAATTAAAATGCTGTCAACAGATTAAAACACTAGTTAGCCCAAAGGAATTTTTTCCAGAGTCTCCATGCTATGTGGAGCCATTTTAGGACAGCTTTCATGGGGAAAATCTTCCAGATCGCCAGGTTGTGCTTCAAGCTAACAAATGCAGATGAACATTGTCTTTTGCTCCAGGTCAAAACGCTGACATCTTTGTTGTTGACTGCATTATCTCCTGGAGAACCAGAGGCTCTGACAAACAAGCTGACTCTCTGCTTGTTTGTTCTTGTGGTACCCATCTTTATTTTCATGGAGGGTAGACAAAAAACAAAATGTTATCAGCCTAAAAAGTTGTATTAAATTGTCAAAGTCACCTGTCTTCAAGAGGACTGAGATTTTAGTGACCAATAATTGTGGATCTGTTTCTATCATTTATAACCATCACAGAGCTATTTTTGCCTTATTCTGTCATTTGAATCAGCAGAGCCTAAGGATTTATTTGATGAGTACAAATGACATTTAGAAATTATAACTCACCAACATATATTCATAGTTTTATGTGCAATATAGTGAATGCATATTCACTTTCATCGTAAATATTAATTTTCTACATAATTTTAGACAGGTGATACTTGGGACCCTTGAACCAAGCATTTGGAAACGTTGCCGTAGGTTTATCTCTGAAATCTGAAACATAAATATGAAAGGAATTACCATTAGAAGAACTAAGACATTTAAAAAATATACCTTTCTAGACTTTTCCACAGTACTCCTGTGTACGACCCAGTGTTCACTAATTAGACAAGAAGCTCCTTCACAAATATTTCCTAGATTAGCTCATCTCTATTTTTGCCTTTTGCTGAGATAACTGAGGGATAATGTCCTTAAGTTTCTGAGATGCTCTTCGGTTTAACTGAAGGGATCTGTGTGTCACATCCTTAATATCTTCAAAGAACACTTTATGAAAATAAGTACTCTGATGATACAAACTGTCATCCTACGATTCTGTAGGTCAGAAGTCTGACAGAGGTCTATTGGGACAAAATTCAAGGTGATGGATGGACTGTGTTCCTTTTTGGAGGTTCTAAGGGAGAATCCATGTCTTTGCTTTTTTCAGCTTTTACAGTCCACAGCTTTCCTTGGCATATGGCTCCTTCCTTCATCTTACAGTCAATATCGAATATAGTTCAGGATGCAGTGACTTCCACTGTGATTGGAGAATCAATGCATCCAGAAAGAGGTTTTTAGTTTACAATGCAAATAAGACTTGGGCTAAAGAAATGAAGTTACAAAAAATTTCAGGAAGAAGAAATTATTATGGCACTTTGGATCAGAAACCTATAGGACTTAATGATTGATTTAATATATTGTGAAGGAGAGGAATGAATAAGACCAGAATTTAGGACACTTATGTTGCCATTAACAATAAACAAGATTAAAGTACAACAGATTTAGAATGAGATGAGTGCATTTATTCATTTTAAAGTGACAGCAAACCACCAGCAGGCATTTGGATAAATAGTACATTTTAACATTTAAAAGGAATACAATAAAAGATGAGAATCCCCACATTTTTAATACCACGATGACACAAAAGTAATCTATTTGACTGTATTAACCCACACTAAAATGTTAAAATATTTTTGAATTGTAAACTGCAAGGCAATTTTGCAGGAGCTAGTCGTATTTCTTCAGAATGAATCCTATTATACACGTTGAATCTTGAATCCCTAAAGGATTACTGTCATGGATGAAAGCATCAGTAAGTTCCCAAACTTAAATTTAAAGTAAGTTTTAAATTAAATCCCAAATTTAAATTAAATATGATAAACACATATCAAAAATATTTAGAATTAGGCCTCAACAAATCTATTCTTGATATAAAGGGTTAAATTTTATTAATTTAGAAATATAAACACCTAAAGAATTTTCCCTGAATGTTTAATATGAGTACCTATTAAAACAAGATAATTCTGTTACTTAATTTTACCCAAATATTAATATCAAAGTATTATCATGTTAAAAAATGTATAAGCCCCTGAATCTAGCCATGTTGTATGCCACAAAGTTAGATTCCTACTTTATAAAATAATGATGAAGCATATTGCTTAAAAAGAAAAAAAGCTTATTTACCATTGTACTGTATTAAATTGTGCTTATCCCTTTAGCATAAGATAGGGAAAGTGGGGAAAATCTTATGAACAGCTTTATTTGTACATCCAATCTCCTGGAAGGGATCCTCAGAAATACTACAAATATAGTAAAAAAAACAAAAAAACAAAACAAGAGTTTGTTTTTGAAAAAAATCCTCGAAATATCCATGAAGACAGGTTACTTTTTCAATATTTTTCTGAAATACCTTTTAGCTGCTGTCATCAAGTTTATAATAGATAATTTTCCATTTGCCAAAGGATCATAATCTGAAACTACAAAATAGGACAGAGAGTACAGAAAAACATTTATATTCTCATCTTTTTATGGTGTGGGTGAGGTGGTAGGGAATGAAGGATGTGTAAGGGAAACAGTGAAGCAAATAGAATGATTAGTTCTGAATTACAATTTGGTAGGCCACTTCATCTTAGTTATATTTTTCAAATCATGTATTATATGTGACAGTATAATTGTATTTCCTACTTAAAACATTCCTTTCTGAAATTCATTACCTCTAAGGGGTATGAATATCAACCTGAGATTAGTATTGAACTATGTTTTTAATTTAATAAACCTATCTTTTTCAAATGCTAATACCCACTTTTGAATTGAAAATGATTTCATGGAAAAAAGTTTTCATTTTTATTCCCAATTTTCATTAACTAGAGATAAAATTTACTTGAATTGAATGTAAGAATATTGATCAGCTTCTTTTAGTTTTTGCTTATATGGAATAGATGAGATAAATATTTTTTCATTTTACCACTTAGTCACTAATAAGTCAAGAACAAGAGGATTAGTGTAATTGCATTAAGATACATAGCACAATGAAAGATTTGTAGCATATTTCCACTTGCATGTGGAATTAGCAGAGCAATGAGACTGATACATAGATGCCTACTGGTAGAAATGAAACACCTTATGAATGCTAGCAATAATTTCATTATTTATTTATTTATTTTTTAATTTTTTAAATTTTATAATGGAGTAAAGTTGATTAACAATGTTGTGTTAGTTTCACGTATACAGCAAAGTGATTCAGTTATACATATACATGTATCTATTCTTTTTCAAATTATTTTCCCATTTAGGTGATTACAGAATACTGAATAGAGTTCCCTGTGCTATACAGTAGGTGCTTGTTGATTATCTGTTTAAAATATAGCAATGTGTACATGTCAATCCCAAACTCTCAATCTTTCCCTTCCCCATGTCTTCCCCCCCAGTAACAATAAATTCATTCTCAAAGTCTGTGATTCTGTTTCTATTTTGTAAATAAGTTCATTTGCATCATTTTTTTTTAGATTATGCATATAAGCAATATATGTTTGTCTTTCTCTGTCTGACTTACTTCACTAGTATGATAATCTTCAGGTCCATCCATGTTGCTGCAAATGGCATTTTTTCATTAATTTAATGGCTGAGTAGTATTCCATTTTATATATGTACCATATCTTCTTTATCCATTCATCTGTCCATGGACATTTAGGTTGCTTCCATGTCTTGGCTACTGTAAACAGTGCTGCAATGAACAATGCGGTGCATGTATATTTTCGAACCAAGTTTTACTCCGGATATATGCCCAGGAGTGGGATTACTGTATCATATGATAGCTATAATTTTTAGTTTTTTAAGGAACCTCCATACTGTTCTCGATAGTGGCTATAAAAATTTACATTCCCACTAAGAGTGTAGGAGAGTTCCCTTTTCTCCACACCCTCTCCAGTATTTATTATTTGTAGATTATTTGATGATCGCCATTCTGACCGGTGTGAGGTGATACCTCATTGTAGTTTTAGTTTGCATTTCTCTAATAATTAGTGATGTTGAGCAGCTTTCATATGGCTCTTGGCCATCCAAATGTCTTCTTTGGAGAAATGTCTATTTAGGTCTTCTGCCTATTTTTTGATTGGGTTGTTTGTTTTTATGGTATTGAGCTGCATGAGCTGTTTGTAAATTTTGGAGACTAATCCCCTGCCAGTCGTTTCATTTGCAAATATTTTCTCCCATCCTGTGGGTTGTTTTTTCGATTTGTTTATGGTTTCCTTTCCTGTGCAAAAGTGTTTGAGTTTAATTAGGTCCAATTTGTTTATTTTTTGTTTTTATTTCCATTACTCTGGGAGATGGATCGAAAAAGATATTGCTGCAATTTATGTGAGAGAGTGTTTTGCCTATGTTTTCCTCTAAGAGTTTTATAGTATCCAATCTTACATTTAGGTTTTTAATTCATTTTGAGTTTATTTTTCTGTGTGGTGTTAAAGAATGTTCTAATTTCGTTCTTTTACATGTAGCTGTCCAGTTTTCCCAGCACCATTTATTGAAGAGACTGTCTTTCCTCCATTGTATAGTTTTGTCTCCTTTGTTGTAGATTAATTGACCATAGATATTTGGGTTCATTTCTGGGCTTTCTATCCTGTTCCATCGATCTATGTTTCTGTTTTTCTGCCAATACTGTCTTGATGACTGCAGCTTTGTAGTATAGCTTGAAGTCAGAGAGCCTGGTTCCTCCAGCTCCTTTTTCTTCCTCAAGATTCCAGCAATAATTTTAGATGTACATTAAGGAAAAACATGTTGACTGTAAGAATAACAAAATTATGGGTGTAAGAAGCCTCGAATGAATGTTATTAAAAATTTTCCCCCAGATTGGGATTGACATATACACACTACTATATATAAAATAGATAACTAATAAGAGCCTACTGTACAGCACAGCCTACTGTACAGAGTACTCAATACTCTGTAATGGCCTATAAGGAAAAAGAATCTAAAAAAGAGTGGATATATGTATATGTATAACTGATTCACTTTGCTGTACACCTGAAACTAATACAGCATTTTAAATCAACTATATCCCAATTAAAAAAAAATTTCCCCTAGACCTGTTAGTCTAGATGGGAAATTCAAAGAACTGTAAAATCACTGTAAAGAGGTAATTAGTTAGGAAGACAGGAGGTTGTAGTTAGAGAGAATTTTGCTTAAAATTGAGATTATGCAGTCAATGATATGTTCAAGGGAGTGAGCAGATGAGAAATGCTAAAGTGTAAGATCATTGGAATAGATGGTTCCCTCTTCTTCAAACCTCCTCATACCTGCTCCTTTTAATTTCTACTTATCCGGTCACAAATATCTCATCATTTCTCACCTGGATTGAGCAATAATATCCACATTAATTTGTCTGGGTTCAGTATCAAAACTCTTATGCATCGTCCATATTTCTTCCATGGAGATATATACTTCAAGGAATGGTTCAATTTTCTCTACATTTTCATATTTGTAGGGATAGACTTGTTCATAGTATTTTTTTAACATCTTTATTGGAGTATAATTGCTTTACAATGCTGTGTTACTTTCTGCTTTATAACAAGGTGAATTAGCTATACATATACATATATACCCATATCTCTCCCCTCTTGCATTTGCCTCCCTCCCTCCCTCCGTATCCCACCCCTCTAGGTGGTCAGAAAGCACCGAGCTGAGCTCCCTGTGCTATGGAGCTACTTCCCACTAGCTATCGGTTTTATATTTGGTAGTGTATATATGTACATGCCACTCTCTCACTTTGTCCCAACTTACCCTGCCCCCTCCCCGTGTCCTCAAGTCCGTTCTCCAGTAGGTTTGAATCTTTATTCCCATCCTGCCCTTACGTTCTTCATGACCATTTTTTTTTTTTTTAGATTCCATATATAGGTCTTAGCATACGGTATTTGTTCTCTTTCTGACTTACTTCACTCTGTATAACAGACTCTAGGTCCATCCACCTCACTACAAATAACTCAATTTTGTTTCTTTTTCTGGCTGAGTAATATTCCATTGTATATATGTGCCACATCTTCTTTATCCATTCATCCATAGATGGACACTTAGGTTGCTTCCATGTCCTGGCTATTGTAAATAGAGCTGAAATGAACATTGTGGTACATGACTCTTCTGGAATTATGCTTTTCTCAGGGTATATGCCCAGTAGTGGAATTGCTGGGTTATATGGTAGTTCTATTTGTAGTTTTTTAAGGAATCTCCATACTGTTCTCCATAGTGGCTGTATCAATTTACATTCCCACCAACAGTGCAAGAAGGTTCCCTTTTCTCCACACCCTCTCCAGGATTTATTATTTGTAGATTATTTGATGATTGCCATTCTGATTGGTGTGAGGTGACACCTCACTGTAGTTTTGATGTGCATTTCTCTAATGAGTAATGATGTTGAGCATTCTTTCATGTGTTTGTTGGCAATCTGTATATCTTCTTTGGAGAAATGTCTATTTAGATCTACCCATTTTTGGATTTGGTTGTTTTTTTTTGAAATTGAGCTGCATGAGCTGCTTGTAAATTTTGGAGATTAATCCTTTGTCAGTTGCTTCATTTGCAAATATTTTAACTCATCCTGAGGATTGTCTTTTAGTCTTGTTTATGGTTTCCTTTGCAGTGCAAAACCTTTTAAGTTTCATTAGGTCCCATTTGTTTATTTTTATTTCCATTTCTCTAGGAGGTAGATCAAAAAGGATCTGGCTGTGATTTATGTCATAGAGTGTTCTGCCTCTGTTTTCCTCTAAGAGTCTGGTAGCCTCTGGCCTTACATTTAAGTCTGTAATCCATTTTGAGTTTATTTTTCTGTATGGTGTTAGGGAGTGTTCTAATTTCATTCTTTTACCTGTGGCTGTCCAGTTTTCCCAGCACCACTATTGAAGAGGCTGTATTCTCTCCATTGTATATTCTAGCCTCCTTTATCAAAAATAAGGTGACCATATGTCCGTGGATTTATCTCTGGGTTTTCTATCCTGCTCCATTGATATTTCTGTTTTTGTGGCAGTACCATACTTTCTTGATTACTATAGCTTTGTAGTATAGTCTGAAGTCTGGGAGCCTGATTCCTCCAGCTCCGTTTTCCTTTCTCAAGATTGCTTTGGCTTTTCAGGGTGTTTTGTGTTTCCATACAAATTGTGAAATTTTTTGATCTAGTTCTGTGGAAAATGCCAGTGGTAGTTTGATAGGGATTGCATTTTATCTGTAGATTGCATTGGGTAGTATAGTCGTTTTCACAATGTTGATTCCTCCAATCCAGGAACATGGTCTATGTCTCCATCTGTTTGTATCCTCATTAATTTCTTTCATCAGTGTCTTATAGTATTCTGCATACAGGCCTTTTGTCTCCTTAGGTAGGTGTATTCCTGGGTATTTTATTCTTTATGTTGCAATGGTAAATGGAAGTGTTTCCTTAATTTCACTTTCAGAGTTTTCATCATTAGTGTACAGGAATGCAACAGATTTCTGTGCAATAATTTTGTATCCAGCTACTTAACCAAATTCATTGATTAGCTCTAGTAGTTTTCTGGTAGCATCTTTAGGATTCTCTATGTAGAGTATCATGTCATCTGCAAATAGTGACAGCTTTACCTCTTCTTTTCTGATTTGGATTCCTTTTATTTCTTTTTCTTCTCTAATTGCTGTGGGTAAAACTTGCAAAACCATGTTGAACAACAGTGGCAAGAGTGGACAACCTTGTCTCGTTCCTGATCTTAGTGGAAATAGTTTCAGTTTTTCACCATTGAGAATGATGTTTGCTGTGGGCTTCTCATATATGGCCCTTATTATGTTGAGGAAAGTTCCCTCTATGCCTACTTTCTGGAGGGTTTTTATGTTAAATGTGTGTTGAATTTTATCAAAAGCTTTTTCTGCATCTATTGAGATGATCATATGGTTTTTATACTTTAGTATGTTTATATGGTGTATCACATTGATTGATTTGCATATATTGAAGAATCCTTGTATTCCTGGAATAAACCCCACTTGATCATGTTATATGATCCTTTTACTGTGCTGTTGGACTCTGTTTGCTAGTATTTTGTTGAGAATTTTTGCATCTATGTTCATCAGTGATATTGGCCTGTAGTTTTCTTTCTTTGTGATATCTTTGCCTGGTTTTGGTATCAGGGTGATGGTGGCCTAATAGAATGAGTTTGGGAGTTTTCCTCCATCTGCTATATTTTGGAAGAGTTTGAGAAGGATAAATGTTAGCTCTTCTATAAATGTTTGACAGTATTTGCCTCTGAAGCCATCTGGTCCTGGGCTTTTGTTTGTTGGAGGGTTTTTAATCACAATTTCAATCTGTGCCTGTGATTGGTTTGTTTATTTTCTATTTCTTCCTGGCTCAGTCTTGGAAGGTTGTGCTTTTCTAAGAATTTGGCCATTTCTTCCAGGTTGTCCATTTTATTGGCATATAGTTGCTTGTAGTAATCTCTCATTATCCTTTCTATTTCTGCAGGGTCAGTTGTTACTTCTCCTTTTTCATTTCTAAATTCTATTGATTTGAGTCTTTTCCCTTTTTTTCTTGATGAGTCTGGCTAATGGATAATCAATTTTGTTTATCTTCTCAAAGAACCAGCTTTTAGTTTTATTGATCTTTGCTATCATTTCCTTCATTTCTTTTACATTTATTTCTTATCTGATCATTATGATTTCTTTCTTTCTGCTGACTTTGGGGTTTCTTGTTCTTCTTTCTCTAATTGCTTTAGGTGTAAGGTTAGGTTGTTTATTTGAGATGTTTCTTATTTCTTAAGGTAGGATTGTATTGCTATAAACTTCCCTCTTAGAACTGCTTTTGCTGCATCCCATACATTTTGGGTCATCGTGTTTTCACTGTCATTTGTTTCTAGATAATTTTTGATTTCCTCTTTGATTTCTTCAGTGATCTTTTGGTTATTAAGTAGTGTATTGTTTAGCCTCCATGTATTTATATTTTTTACACATTTTTTCCTGTAATTGATATCTGGTCTCATAGCATTGTGGTCAGAAAAGATACTTGATACAATTTCAATTTTCTTAAATTTACCAAGGCTTGATTTGTGACCCAAGATATGATCTATCCTGGAGAATGTTCCACGAGCACTTGAGATGAAAGTGTATGCTGCTGTTTGTGAATGGAATGTCCTATAAATAACAATTATGTCCATCTTGTTTAATGTATCATTTAAAGCATGTGTTTCCTTATTTATTTTCATTTTGGATGATTTCATTTTGGATATTTTCATTTTGGATGATTTTTGTTTGGATGATAGAGGTGCTCCTATGTTGTGTGCATAAATATTTACAATTGTTATATCATCTTCTTGGATTGATCCCTTTATCATTATGTAGTGTCCTTCTTTGTCTCATGTAATAGTCTTTGTTTTAAAGTCTATTTTGTCTGATATGAGAATTGTTACTCCAGCTTCCTTTTGATTTCCAATTGCATGGAATATATTTCTCCATCCCCTCACTTTCAGTTTGTATGTGTCCCTAGTTCTGAAGTGTGTCTCTTGTAGGCAGCGTATATTCGGGTCCTGTTTTTGTATCCATTGAGCTAGTCTATGTCTTTTGTTTGGAGCATTTAATCCATTTACATTTAAGGTGATTATCAATATGTATGTTCGTATTCCCATTTTCTTAATTGTTTTGGGTTTGTTATCGTAGATCTTTTCCTTCTCTTGTGTTTCCTGCCTAGAGAAGTTCCTATAGCATTTGTTGTAAAGGTGGTTTGGTGGTGCTGAATTCTCTTAGCTTTTGCTTATCTGTAAACTTTTAAATTTCTCTATGGAATCTGAATGAGATCCTTGCTGTGTAGAGTAATCTTGGTTGTAGATTTTTCCTTTTCATCACTTTAAATATTTCCTGCCACTCCCTTCTGGCATGCAAAGTTACTGCTGAAAGATCAGCTCTTAACCTTATGGGGATTCCCTTGTATGTTATTGTTGTGTTTCCCCTACTGCTTTTAATAGTTTTTCTCTATATTTAATTTTTTATAGCTTGATTAATATGTGTCTTGGCATGTTTCTCCTTGTATTTATCCTGTATGTGGCTCTTTGTGCTTCCTGGACTTGGTTGACTATTTCCTTTCCCATGTTAGGGAAGTTTTGAACTATAATCCCTTCAAATATTTTCTCAGTACTTTTCTTTTTCTCTTCTTCTTCTGTTACCCCTATAATTCGAATGTTGTTGTGTTTACTATTTTCCCAGTGGTCTCTGAGACTGTCCTTAATTTTTTAAATTCTTTTTTCTTTATTCTGCTCTGCGGTAGTTATTTCCACCTTTCTGTATTCCAAGTCACTTATCCGTTCTTCTGCCTCAGTTATTCTGCTATTCATTCCTTCTAGGGAATTTTAAATTTCATTTATTTAGTTGTTCATCACTGTTTGTTTGCTGTTTAGTTCTTCTAGGTCTTTGTTAAACGTTTCTTGCATTTTTTCCATTCTATTTCCAAGATTTTGGATCATCTTTACTATCATTACTCTGAATTCTTTTACAGGTAGCCTGCCTATTTCTGCTTCATTTGTGTGTTTTTGTGGGTTTTTACCTTGCTCCTTCATCTGCTATGTGTTTCTCTTTCTTTTCATTTTGCTTAAATTACTACAGTTGGGGTCTCTTTTTCACAGGCTTCAGTTTCGTAGTTCTGTTGTTTTTGGTATCTGCCCCCATTGGCTAATGTTGATTCAGTGGGTTGTGCAGGCTTCCTGGTGGAAGGGACTAGTGCCTGTGTTCTGGTGGATGAGGCAGGATCTTGTCTTTCTGGTGCACAAGTCTGCATCTGGTGGTGTGTTTTGGGGTGTCTGTGAGCTTATTATGATTTTAGGCAGCCACTCTGCTAATGCATGGAGTTTTGTCCCTGTCTTGCTAGTTGTTTGACATAGGGTGTCCATCAGTGTAGCTTGCTGGTCATTGAGTGAAGCTGTGTCTTGGCATTGAGATGGAGATCTCTGGGAGATTTTTACCATTTGATATTATGTGGAGCTGGGAGGTCTCTTGTGGAGCAGTGTCCTGAACTCAGCTCTCCCACCTCAGAGGCACAGCCCTGACGCCCAGCTGGAGTACCAAGACCCTGTCATCCACATGGCTCAGAATAAAAGGGAAAAAAAGAAAGAAAGAAAATAAACATTAAATAAAATATAATTATTTAAAATAAAAAAAAAATTAGAAGTAATTTAAACAGAAAAGAAAGAAGAGAACAACCATACCAAAAAACAAATCCACCAATGATAAGAAGTGCTAAAAAGTATAGAAAAAAACAAAAACAAAAAGCAGAAGACAGAATCATAGGACAAATGGTAAAAGCAAAACTATACAGACAAAATCACACACAGAAACACACACCTTTACAAAAAGAGAAAAAGGAAAAATAAAATATATCGTTGCTCTCAAAGTCTACCACCTCAATTTTGTATGATTCGTTTTTTATTCAGGTATTCCACAGATTCAGGGTACATCAAGTTGATTGTGGAGATTTAATCCTCTGCTCCTGCGGCTGCTGGGAGAAATGTCCCTTTCTTCTCTTTGTTTACACAGCTCATGGTTTCAGCTTTGGATTTGGCCCTGCCTCTGTGTGTGGGTCGCCTGAGAGCTTCTGTTCGCACTCAGAGAGGATGGGTTTAAAGTAGCAGGTGATTAGGTGGCTCTGGCTCACTCAGGCTGGAGGGAGGGTGGGGTATGGATCCAGGGCGAGCCTGCGGTGGCAGAGGCCGGTGTGACATTGCACCAGCCTGAGGTGTGCCGTGTGTTCTCCCCGGGGAAGTTGTCCCTGGATCCCAGGACCCTGGCAGTGGCGGGCTGCACAGGCTCCCAGTAGGGGAGGTGTGGAGAGTGACCTGTGCTTGCACACAGGCTTCTTGGTGGTGGTAGCAGCAGCCTTAGCATCTCATGCCCGTCTCTGAGGTCCGCGCTGATAGCCGCGGCTCACACCCTTCTCTGGAGCTCCTTTAAGTCGCGCTCTTAATCCCCTCTCCTCTCACACCGCGAAACAAAGAGGCAAGAAAAAGTCTCTTGCTCTTTGACAGCTCCAGACATTTTCCCGGACACACTCCCGGCTAGCTGTGGCGCACTAGCCCCTTCAGGCTGTGTTCACACCACCAACCCCAGTCCTCTCCCTGGGATCTGACCTCTGGAGCCTGAGCCTCAGCTCCCAGACCCCACCTTCCCTGGCCGGTGAGCAAACAAGCCTCTCAGCTTGGTGAGTGCTGGTCGGCACCGATCCTCTGTGCAGGAATCTCTCCGCTTTGCCCTCCATACCCCTGTTGCTGCGCTCTCCTCCGCGGCTCCGAAGTTTTCCCCCCGCCACCCGCTGTCTCTGCCAGTGAAGGGGCTTCCTAGTGTGTGGAAACTTTTCCTCCTTCACAGATCCATCCCAGAGGTGCAGGTCCCATCCCTATTCTTTTGTCTCTGTTTTTTCTTTTGCCTTACCCAGGTACGTGGGGAATTTCTTGCCTTTTGGGACATCTGAGGTCTTCTGCCATCATTCAGTACGTGTTCTGTAGGAGTTATTCCACATGTAGATGTATTTCTGATGTATTTTGGGGGAGGAAGGTTATCTCCACTTCTTACTCTTCCACCATCTTGGAAGAGTAAGTTAAGTTAAGTGGGTTTATGATCAGGACTGCCCTACCTATAAAACTGCTAACTCCCAAGCCTTGAAGGGAAAAGATAAACACAGTTGCCAGTCTTTCGGTTGTTCATCAAGAAGGCCTGGACAACGAGAAACACTTTTCCTGGATTGGTTCTGCTAATGTCTCGAAGTCAGGCAGTACTTTGCCAGTAAGAGACTGCGTTTTAAAGTTCTTTTGATATTAGACAATGCCCTGGCCACCAAGAACCACATGAATGACACTGAAGTGGTCTACTTGTTCCCAAACACAATGTCTATAATTCAGCCTCTAGATCAGGCGATCATAAGGATCCTTAAGGCTCATTACACAGGCATGGTATGGAAAAGATTGTCAATGCTATGGAAGAGAATCCTGATAGAGAAAACACCACGAAAGTCTGGCGGGATTACACCATTGAAGTTGCTGTCATTGTTTTAGAAAAACCATGAAAGCCACCAAGCCCAAAACAATAAATTCCAGCTGGTGAAAACTGTCTACATGTCATGCATGACTTTACAGGGTTTACAACAGAGCCGATCAAAGAAATCATGAAAGAGATCGTGGATATGGCAAAAAAAAAAAAAAAGGTGGGAGGTGAAGGGTTTCAAGAGATGAATCTTAGAAAAATTCAAGATCTAATAGATACCATAGCAGATGAATTAATGGAAGATGACTTGATGGACGTGAAATCTTCCAAGCCAGTGCCAGATTATGAGGAAGAAGATGTAGAAGCAGTGCCAGAAAACAAATTAACATCATACAGTCTGGCAAGAATTCTGATTGTTCAAGATTGCTTTTGACTTCTTTTATGAAATAGACCCTTCTGTAATTGGAGCACTAAACTAAAACAAATGGTAGAAGGATTCATTTTTAGAGAAAGGAAAATGCAAAAAAAGGGAGACAGAAATTAAGATGTATTTCCATAAAGTTACACTGATTGTGCCTGCCTCTCCTGTCTCTCCTTCTACTTCCTCAACATCTTCTGCCTCTGGTACCCCTGAAACAGCAAGAGCAACCCCTTCTCTTTCCTCTCCTCCTCACCCTACTCAACATGAAGATGATGAGGATGAAGGCCTTTATGATAATCCACTTCCACTTAATGAATAGTAAGTAATCATCATGCTATACAGTTAATAAACTTATCCTTTGTGTATTTTGTATGAGTGTCTTCATGTGAAAATCTAATAACTGTACAGCAAGAGCTATATAAGATGCTTTTGTATCATCATCATCATCACCTAAGTATTCATTGGGTAGAACATTGTTTGCCAGAGTTGTAATGATGTGGAGAGCCTATCCTTACATAGTCATAAGGTGAGTGATATTTAATATAAAATTAATAATGTATTATTTTATATTATTTTTATTATATTATTTTTTATATTTTTTACATTATATTATTTTTATAATGATTCATTCATTTAGTGTATAGGCTAGGATACCTTGAATCAGTGGTATCGATTACACTAGGTTCATTTGCCCAACAGGAAGCAAGCTAAAACACTGAGACACTGAGGTTTGCAGCAGAGAAAGAGTTCAATCACAAGGTAGCCAAGCAAGGAGACTGAAGAACAAATCTCAAACCCACCTCCCCAAAGGCAAGGAATACAGGATATTTGTGGGATAGAGTTGAGGCATGGGGATTCTGGGGAAAGGTGATTGGAGATAAGAAAAAGGTGAGAGAATCATCATTCTGTGCAAGTGTAACTAAGCTACATGCTTTCCATGGGACACGTGTTCAGAAAATGGCAGTATTAGCATGTTCTGAGGGTTGAGTTTTGGTACTCTGACATCAAAATGTCACCAATCAGACACTCATTCATGCCTTGTTGGAGGATTGGTAGTCCCAACCAGTCTTAACCACCTTGAGCTCGAACTGGACACAGCTGACTCCAAGTTCCTAGAAAACAACTCGGGAAAACATTTTATTGTTTAGGCTATGGGATGCTTGGAGGTCATGCAAGTTTTCATAAAAACAATTAAAATGAGCTTGATCAATGGTTACATTTCATTATTTATTAAGTAAGTTACAGTTTAATGGATCTAACTGATGAACACCCTTGGTTTCAATAATGCTGCTTCTTCGTTATCAATGCATTAATCGTTATACCTGTAAATAAATATAAATTTTTTACATTATCTCCATTTTTGATGCCTAGTGTCAGTAATATAGCATATTACATATAACATTTATTGAATAATATAATGTGTTACATATAACATATATTGCATATAGCATTTACAGTGTTTTGTATCATACAAGACAATGCTGATGTAGCTGACAAGTGATTTATCTTGTAAACAGACTATGTAAACCTTCTGTATCAATAAATACAGTGCAGTACTATAAATGTATTTTCTCTTCCTTATGATTTTCTTAATAACATTTTCTTTTCCCTAGTGTACTTTATGGTAAAAATACAATATATAATACATATAACATACAAAATAGGTGTTAATTAACTGTTTGTTATTGGTAAGGCTTCCAGTCTATAGTAAGCTATTAGTAGTTAAGTTTGGGGGGATTCAAAAGTTATACACAAATTTTTGATTGTGTGGGGCTGGGCTGTGCAGATCTGATAGTCTGTTCTGCTAAAGAGTAGGCTCTATCATTGAGAAAGCTCTTGACTATTTCAAAATTATTCCTTTGCCTTCCCGTTTCCTACAATGATGAGAGAGTTTTTCTTGGCAGATCTTTGTGAAATTGTGGTGGAACTCCTGGAGGTAAAACCCACATAAGTTTTGGGGCTCCCTAAGACTGTGACACCTAGAAGTTTCTCCAATTTGCAATAGTATGTCTGTTTTTGGACAGTTTATAGTCCCAGTGGCTTTTGTTTCTGGTAAGGGTATCTCGATTGTATGTTTTGTATTCTCCTATCACTCCAGTTTTTAGGGTGCCACTTTGCTCTGCAATCTAAATTATCTGATAAGTACAAGAAAGTTGTTGATTTTCAGTTTGTTCAGCTTAGTTTTTGTTGTTTTAAGGATGGAAGTGAAGACTTCCAAGCTTTTCGTATGTCAGAGTCAAAACTAGAATTGTCTGTGATAATTATGTCTAAATACAAATTCCATGATTGTAATGTATCCATTTAAAATTCTTCAGTGACTCCCCATTGTGTACAATGTACACATGAAACTCAATATAATATATAGACCTTTTTAAGATTTGAGCCTTGATTTCCTCTCCAGCTAATATTTTCACCCCTTAAGAGGTTGTCAAACTCTAACCTAATGTACAATTTACAATTCCTCGAATTGAATGGGCCATACTATCTCATGCCTATATAACAGAATTATATACTGTTTGTTTTTCTTCATACACTTCCACAGTCTTCCCATTTGCCTACTTTTTATGCATCTTTCAACTCCAACAATATGTTTCAGAGCCTCTAAACTTCCTTGACTTTCATAGTGTTTTTCAATTATTTATTCCCATAGCATTGTATGTATATTTCTATTAGAGCATTAATTTTGCTACTTGATTAGTTATTTTTTTTCTTTTCTCCATGTTAAAGAATAAGGATCTTGTGGAGAGGCACTCTTAACTTTTAATCTCTGTATGAGAGCCGTGCCTGAATGACAGCAAATATATTCAAGAATATATTTTGAATGAACCAACTGAAGAAGAGATACATTTAACTTAGTTATGGGATTGGAGGGGATAAATAAGTAAAGAACAGGGAGTTTGTCTTTTGTTCCAAAGTCTAGAAAAATATAAAGTACACAATTGGTCCTATATTCAAAAACATGTATTGACATGTATAAAAATATTTTTTGATTCTGTTTGGGAAGGTATGTTTCAACTTGAAAAATGAGTTAAAATTGAAGATCTCAATCTTGACACATTAAACTTACTGAAGATACTTATGTAATTATTTTCAAATCATGGTTTAACATAATTTGCAAAAAAAGGTCTGAAAACTCAAAGAAACTTCTTTATGTTTTTCTCAATATTTTTCCTAATTATTCTGGTAATTTTAGCAGTTTCTACATTGATTTTTAAAGTCATTTCAGAAAAAAATTATTAATAATTTGCAGTGTGCATATTTGTATTATTATGATTGTACATAGACTCCTATAATCCATGATTTTTATTCAGTGGTATTTAACTTAAAAGTCCTTCAGGGAGTATAGTGAATGACCAAGTCTTTCCTGAGTTGGGGATTTTATATTTGAATTACTGAGTCAGCTGGAAATTTTGTTGAATGAAATTGAACACAATTACTTCCATTGACCATGTATCAACACATACTTCTATAGGCCATTTATTCTAGCAAGGACTGCAATAAATTATGTGTGGAAGAAAAGTTCCTCATACATTTATTTGAGATGTTTTGGATACTAGTCATGGAATAGTTTAGCTATTGTATTGGAATGACACCAGCAGTGTAACAATGATCTCATTGTCATTGCTGTAAAGATTGCCCCCCTTTTAGGATGCTGTTTATACTTTTACTTCACAGATGGTTTAAATTCACTTATAACCCAGGAGTAAGTTGAAAAGTGTATTTCTATAGGTGATAACATTACTAGACTTGATATCCTATCTAGTTAGTAGTCTTTTAATTTTTATAAAATCACCACCAATAAGGAAGTATATTGTTTCCTATGAATGTATGTCCACCACTACACCCAGAATTAATCCCAAACCCAATTTCTGTTTGACACCTCATACATCTATTTCCACCTTGCCTCCTTTGACAAGCCTCTGTTTTATTATCCTTCCTTCTTTTAACCCTTTCATGTCTCTACATAAAATGACACCTGTTGGATCATGCTCCCATGTTGCTCCCTCAGTACTCAGGTCCTTTGATAGAGTACTTGCCAAAATGGGGAAACTACACAAAAAGACTTGTTTGTTTGATTTTTATCAGTACACTTATTTACACTTACATGTCCCTTTTCTCCCCTTCCTCTTAAAGATCTTCTAAGGGAGTATTTCAAAAATTATTTTGTGAGTTGCTAAACTGATCTATGCACTTAATCTATAACAGTGGTTCTCAACATTGGGTAAATATTAAAATTAACTAGAGAGATTTAAAAATTAATTATGTTTAAGTCCTACTTTATAAATAGGTTTTAATTAGTCTAAGGTGTTCTCCATGCATCCAATTTTTAAAAATACACGTGATGTGCTGCAAACAGAATATTTGCGCCCTTCCCCCCCACCAAATTCATATGTTGAAATCTAATCCCCATTGCGTTGATATTTGGAGGTGGGAACATTTGGGAAGTACTTAGATCATGAGGGCAGAGCCTCACAAATGGAATTTTTGCCCTTATAGAGAGATTCCCAGAAAATTCCCTTGCCCTTTCCACCACTTGAGGACAGAGTGAGAAGACAGCCACCTATGAACCAGGAGGCAGGCAATCACTAGACACTGAATCTGCTGGCTCCTTGATCTTGGACTTCCCAGCCTCCAAAACTGTGAGAAATAAATTTCTGTTGTTTATAAGCCAAGCCAAACACTCTACAGTACCATGCTATAGCATCCAGAATGACTAAGACAAGGTGATGCTAATGTACAGTTAAAGCTGAGAATCACTTAAATAATATGAACTGTAAGACAAAGCCATCCAGGTTGGTCCTTTTTTTTAAAATTAATAAAATAATTAAATAAGATTTTTTAGGTGGAAAACTATCCATATATATATGAATGATATATATGTCTATGTATGCATGTATATATGTATACAGATAGAGAGAGAGAGGTAGATAGAAAATTATGTGGCCTTTCTAATTATGTAAATTAGGTAAATTATGTACCTTTAGGTAAATTACGTAATTTCTCTTCTTAAATTATTTTAGCTTCTTTATCTGTAAAAGTAGGTGGAATGTTAGTTGAGAATTGAGTTATCATGAGGATTCAAAGAGGTAAACATTGAGTACAGTGCCTGATGTGGAAGTCACTTGATAATTGTAGGTTATTTCTAAATAATATTATACACACACAGGTAATTGATTAATAATTACAATGATCAAGAATAAAAAACACAAGCAAAACAAAATATAGTTTAGTACAAACTATAAATTCTACCTCAAATTTTTCAGTTTATCTGAATATCTGTATATATACAGTTTATCTGTATATTAAGGTATACAAACTATACAGACAAGATCTGAAAACATGAATTTTACAAACATTTATTTAGCTGATTATCCTGTTTCCATAGAAAAGTATGTGAATTGTTAGATTTACATATAATGAACTTCTTCTCCTCTGCACACCCCCCCCCCAGTTATGCGGTTTAAATTTTATAATGTAAAAATAATAATTTTTTTTAGAAATTTGGGCCTATTAATCAGCTAAAATTTAATCCTTTAATATATTTTCAAAAAACCTGTTCCATAATTCCTTGCCTTCTCTCCCTTAGTTTTAGTTATGCATATTAACATAGTTTATTGCATAAAATGTCATTATGGATCTTGACATAATATTTAAGTATCTTCTTATACTCTTCACTGGCTAATTGACTTTGGACAGGTCACTTAACTATAGTGAGAATGTCTCCTTGTCTGTCAAATGGTGGAACTGGATAAGAGAGATGGAATTTCTTCTAGTTCTAGGATTCAATGATTCTATTCCCTTCTTCTCACTTTTGGCCAGGTCACACTCAGTCTGTTTATTTGTTTTTGTTTTATTTTGTTATATTTCTTCATGAGTATATATCTGTCTCTTTAAATTCTCTTGATGGCAGAATTCTACATATGCTTTCTGATTTCTAGCAGAGTGAGATCCTAAATTAAGTCAGAGGCAACATAAAATATTTTGATGAAAATTGTCACTATAAACTTGATATATATGCTTTCTCATTACTTAAATTATGACTTTCTTTATCATTTTCTGTTTTCAAGTTTTTCTCTACCACTTACATTTAAGGTCTATGAAACCTAAACAAAGATAACATCTTCCCATCATTTCTATCTATATAACAATTTCATTTCCTGTCAGGATACTAAATCAGGGCTTCCCTGGTGGTGCAGTGGTTGAGAGTCCACCTGCCGATGCAGGGGACGCGGGTTCGTGCCCCGATCCGAGAAGATCCCACATGCCGCGGAGCGGCTGGGCCCGTGAGCCATGGCCGCTGAGTCTGCGCATCCGGAGCCTGTGCTCCACCACGGGAGAGGCCACAACAGTGAGAGGCCCACATACCGCAAAAAAAAAAAAGATACTAAATCCATTTTTCAAATTTATCACAATTAACAAATATTTTTCAAAAAATTTTCTTCCAATACAAAGATATTTGCCCTTGCATTATTTTTATTATTCATGGTCCTATTATATTTTTAATCCATGAAAAACAGATCATATTCTGCTTATTTAAAATTAATTTAAAATTACTTACCTGTAGTTTATTGGCAATATAGAATCAACTTGTGCAGGAAATATCCCAAATTTTTATGTTTCTTTTTAATAATTAAAAATAAAATCTATGGGAGAAAAAAGATGATTCAAAGAGATCAACTACTTATTAGAAAGTAGAAATTGATATTAATATAAAACATAAAAGATCAAGATTAAAGTAGGACCTAAAGGAGAATGATGAATGAGGAGCCACAGTCTAGGGTTAGTGATGTCCACATGTTTTCCAGACCATCTCACCAAAACATTTCATTGGACTTTGTAATCAGTGGTCTTGCTAGTGTTCTAAAGAAATTTTGCTTTAGGTATCCCCTGTCCAAATCTTTTTCAGAAATCTTGGACTGCTACATGCAAAAGAATGAAATTAGAACATTTTCTCACACCATATACAAAAATAAGCTCAAAATGATTTAAAGACGTAATGTAAGACTTGAAACCATGAACCACCTAGGAGAGAACATAGGCAGTACACTCTTTGACATAAATTGTAGCAGTATTTTTTTGGATCTATCTCTTAAAGCAAAAGTAGTAAAAGCAAAAATAAACAAACGGGTCCTAATTAAACTTAAAAGCTTTTGCACAGCAAAGCAAACCATCAACAAAATGAAAAGATAACCTACTAGATAGGAGAAAATATTTGCAAATGATATAACCAATAAGGGATTAATATCCACAATATATAAACAACTCATATAGCTCAATATCAAAAAAACTAACAACCGGAATAAAAATGGGCAGAAGACCTGAATAGACATTTTCCAAAGAAGACATAAAGATGGCTAACTGGCACATGAAAAGGTGCTCAATATGGTTAATCATTAGAGAAATGCAAATCAAAACCACAATGAGATACCACGTTACCTGTCAGAATGGCCATCATCAAAAAGACCACAAAAAACCAATGTTGGTGAGGATGTGGGGAAAAAGAAACCCTTGTACACTATTGGTGGAAATGAAAATTGATGCACCACTGTGGAAAACAATATGGAGATTCCTCAAAAAACTAAAAATAGAGCTACCATATGATCCAGCAATACCACTCATGGGCATATATTAGGAAAAAACCCCTGAAAACATTAATTTGAAAAGATACATGCACCCCAGTGTTCACAGAAGCATTATTTACAATAACCAAGATATGGAAGTAACCCAAGCGTCCATCAACAAATGAATGGATAAAGAAATACATATATATGTATACATATTCGTATATATATGTGTGTGTGTATAAATCAAAGACAAATACTGTATGTTATTACTTATATGTTGAATTTGAAAAATAAAATAAATGAATGTACATAACAGAACAGAAATAGACTCAAATATATAGAAACAAACTAGTTGTTACCAGTGGGGAGAGGGGTGGGGGGAGGGGCAATATAGGGTTATGAGACTAAGAGATACAAACTACTATTTACAACATAGATAAGCAACAAGGATATATTGTACAACACAGGGAAATATAGCCATTATTTTATAACTATAAATGGAGTATAATCTATATACCTGAAACTAATATTGTAAATCAACTATCCTTCAATAGAAAAATAGATTATAAACAAAGAAAAACAATCCTTCTGGTCTTCATTGAAATTCTGTATTTGATCCTGTACGTCATGTCCCTTAGGATATCTCTATGGACTCATATTTAAACACTAAACAACAGAAAGTATACTTTAACAATACTATCCTTTACGGTTTACTGAAAATTTTTCTGGTCCTGGAGATGTTACCATACTGCTGGGTAACAAGATGAATGGCCAAAATATATCTTAAACTTAACATACTAACGCTAAGCTCCTAATATTCAGCCAACACATCCCTATCCCCTCTCTCCATATCCCACCTATACTGTCACAGTCTTCTTCACCTCAGTACATGAAAATTCTATTCTCCAAATACTCAGGCCAAAACCTGGGTATCATCCTTAGTCTTATCTTTTTATCACATCTCCTCATCTGATCCCTTAGGAAATCTTCTTGGGTCTAAATTCAAAATATATTCTGCATTCAACTGCTTCTCATCACACCTATCATTAGTATTCCCATGTATAATTGACACCTATTTAGTCTAGATTACAGTAATCTACTAACTAGTCTCTTAACTTATAACTTTGACCTCCTCCCTTCCTAGTGGATATACATATAATATTCATTCTAATATGTATAACAACGCTATCTGGTAGATGGTATTATTAGGGTTATTCCCAGTTAACACTGATAAACTAAAACACAGAGAATTTAAAAGCAAGTAAGTGGCCAAACCAAGTAATTTACATGCAGAGCATGAACTCTTAATCATTACTGTGTATTGTTCTACAAAAAGGTAAATAAATCAATTCAGTCAACTCAATACACTCTAATGTAGGAACTGCTATATATTTTTGGCAGAGTGTGATTTGATATTTAAGCAGTATGAGGCAGGTGGGGAGAATCAGGGACATAATTTTAGACCAGATTAATGATTTGGAAAATATAAGAATGTTAAATGAAGTGTTCAAGTTGATGAACATCATATGATCTCTGATCACACATAATTTAAATTGACTAGCTGGATCATATAAAGCCATCAGTATACCAGATCTTTCAGGAACAAAGAGAAATGATTGGAAATTCTGTTCACAATTAGAAATTGTGTACTATGGAGAATATTAGAATATTAAAGGAGTTGAGGCAATTTAATCCAAGGAAAAGTGAACTAATATCTGAGGTCATAACTTACCACAAATTTTGAAAACTGGTTGAAGAATCATGTTGCAAATTATTGGCACAGCCAGGGAGGAAGACAGGCATAGGAAGGAGATGTTGTGAGGCATGATACATAAGTAGCTGGGGGTTGGTCAAAGGCAGGCCAGATACAAGCCGTGTGGACAGCTGGTTAAGGTGTTAGTCAGGATCAGGCTGGAGTTGGAGATGGTGGCTCATATCATGCCACAAAGGCCAGAGGCAGGTTTCAAAGTAGCCAAAGCGGTATTCAAGCCTGGCACAGAATTAAAGAGCTAACTAAGAGAAAAGGTACTCTGAATTAATCAGAAATATTTATTCTATAAGAAATAAAGTTGTTTTCTTCCCCCCTTTCAGGAAGATGTTTACTGAGTAGCTACTCAGTGGCAATATCATTTTCTAGCATTTAATAATTATATGTGAAAATATAAAAATTATGAGATAGGCTTTGCATTAAAGATTTCAGAGTTAATTGATATGCACAGAACCCAAAATAATTAGTCAAAATGAAACTTGATAGAATGAAACAATATTAGGAAAAATGCTACAAAATAAAAAAAAATAATGAAATCAGGATAATCACAGTCTTGAAGGATAAGTGGACATCTAATAATGGTTATTTTGGAAAAGAACTACCCAAGAAAAGGAATGAAAAAGCACATCAGAGAAAAAATGTAGGGCATATGTGACAAAAGTTGAGAAACTTGTCAGACTTTAAATATGTGAGACAAAATTTTCTGAGAAGTTTTGTTTATTTCTATATAGAGCCCATTTGGAATCCAGTCTGTGTTCAAAGTCATTTCAATCTCAGAACTTGTATTGGGCTTAGAAGAGGTATATTAGTGATGATAACACAATGGTCCCAAGAAAGCCACACCACTAGCTAAGAAGGGTGAACTTGAACCCCTCAGTGCAGACCAAGAGGACCTGTGTCCTGTACAAGTTCTAACATCAAGCACAGATGAAAGAGAATTGAGGCTTTGACATTGAAAATATAAAACTAGATATAACATATCTTTTCCTTTCCTGTAGAATGAACTAATTAGATTCTAAAATGTCTGCCAATTTTTTATCATGTTATGGTGGTATCTTGGTCATCTCAGCATCCCAAGATGCCAGCATCTACAGTGCATTAGTTTCTTGAGTGTACTTGAAACCATACTATTTCTAGTCCAAGACACACTTAGGATGGTTGATGGAGTAGGGCTTTGAGCTAACGAGTCTATTACAGCAGTAATGAAAAGCAAACTTTTAGTTTTCAAACCCTAGGAAAAGTTATTTGTTCTTTCTTTTCCAGCATTCTTTCTTATTTATACCTGTGCTGACTCTCAAAGGCCTGAGTGGGACTGTCCTGAAGCTCGGCCTACTATATGCTTCCCCCCACCTCCTACCTTACCCATAGACTATTACCCATGGAATCCTCTATATTCCCACTTTATCCAGGCTCATCTGTAGCTTTACTACATTTTTACCTGCTCCTCCCTCTGTTTAAAAAATATTGGGGACCTTCAAAAAAAGCCTTACTTTGATTTAGTGAATTCCATGGTTTTTAAATGCTTGCATTTCCTTCCCCCACAACACACAATGCCATTGTTCATTTGTAAAAGCTCAAAATTAATATCCATAGGGAGGATGATAACTAAACTGCATTTTTATTTTCTTCTGAGCAAATTTTGAGATTCATTTTGTGAAATCTTTAAGAATTACTCTGAATAATACAAATTCTGGCTTAGAAATAATTTCAAATAACATGAGCAAACATACTTAGTTAATAAACTACGTACCACATAATAGATGTAAAAATGTGGTATTTCTTTTTACAAATACTTACATTACTAAATATTTTGTGTGTTGGGGGGAGGGAAATGCAAGCATTTAAAGGCCCACTCAGGCCTTTGCTGACTCCTCTCGCCACGGCGCACCACCTTGGCCTTCCTTATCTAGATGGAAAAGCCCCACAGAGCCTCAGCTTACCTTCTCAGGAAACATAAGTCACTCCAGTTTCTGTGCCTTTGAGATGCCTTGTACACTAGTAAATATCCCTAATGTTACCACTCAAATGTGAAGAAACATGGTGAATTACTTATTCCCTGCCTTAGCACATAGCTAGGCACAGAATAAGGTGTTCAACTTAGGTTTATCCAGGGGCTCAATGTGAATATCATGGATGGAAATGAATTGTGTAGATGGAAAATGACACAAAGCTAACCTGAAGGAAGCTTCTGAATCTCTTTTATTAGTTACAATTGATCAGTATGATTATGGCATATATCATTTAGAACAGAGCAGGGACTGGCAAACTTTTTCTATAAAAGGTCAATAGTAACTGTTTTAGGGTTTGCAAGCCATAAAGTCTTTGTGGCAATTACTCAACTCTGCCTGCTGTTGTAATGCAAAAGCAACCATAGATAATAGGTAAACAAAAGAACATGGGTGTATTTCAATGAAAGTTTATTTTAAATATAGGGGACAAGCCATATTTGGCCCTCAGGCTTAGTTTGCTCACACCTGTTACAGAAGATAGGATTTTAGTTTAAATTTTGCTATTTCTTTAGTAAAACTTTAATTTTTGCATGGGTTTTGTTTATCTAATTAAAATATCACCAGTTATATGAAAACATTATAAAAGTGTTATTTAACACAAGGGAAGTATAAATAATTGGTTGTATGACAGAAACAATAGATAAAATTAACAAAGTTAAAAGTTATTTGAAAAGATAATAAAATTGAGAAACTCCAAAAAAGATCAAAGGAGAAAAAAGAGAAAATAAGAAATGACAATACTAAGAATTAAATTGGCACATATATTTGGGGGGCAGAGTCAAGATGGCGTACTAGGAGAATGCAGAATTCATGTCTCCCTACAACTAGGGTACCTACCAGGCACTGGTGGGGGACCACGGACACCTAAGGAGAAAGGAGGAGCCCCCAGTGACCGGGTAGGATGTGGGGCATGGGGGGAGTAGGGGGGAGGAGAAGTGGAGGCAGGATGGGACTGGCATCCTTGAGGGGTGGCTGGGGGAGGGGAAGGGATCCCAAGCCTGAAGGGGGAAATTGGGGGACCATTGGGAAGGCAGAGGATCAAAAGGGAGCGGCCAGGTTTCCCCTGCCCATTTAGGCCCCCAAGAATCTGTTGAGATCCCTGGCCTGACCCACTGCCCACCGAGGCCCTCTCCAGCCGGCGGGTCTTGAGAGAGTGGGATGGAGGGAAGAGGGAGCAAAAGTAAAGGCTGGACATCTGGGATGACACCCCTGAGGGGCGGCTGGGGGAGGGGAGGAGTTCCTACACCCAGCAGGACCAACCCACGGTTAGGGGTTCAGTGGGTGACCGGGGAGACCCTGGAGGAGACAGTGGGGATGGGGTGCAAAGGAACAGAAGGGAAGGTGGCCAGTGCTTTCCCTGTCCACTTAGGCACCCGGAAGCCTGTTGGGCTCCCAGGCCTAATCCTCTGCCCTCGGAGCCTCCCTCCTGCAGTGCAGAACCCAAGCTGTGCCCCTAAACCCCCACCCAGGGCCCTACCACTACGCTTGGAGACCCCTCTGAGACCCCCTCCAACTGCGCTGGGCCTAAACCCCACCCACACAACCTCACTTGGGCCCTACCTCCAAGCTCCAGAACTCCACACTCCAGAGGCCCTCCTTTCCAGGTACAGCCCCTCCCCTTCCCTGCAGGTCCTAAGCAGAGGCCCCACCCCATGCTTGAATATCTCCCCACCTAGGCCCCGCCCCTAGGGCCTTTTCCACCTACGTGGGACCTGAGCCTAGGCTCCACCCCACACTCAAACATCACCCCCCCACCCGCCTAGGCCACATGTCACCCTAAACCCCATTCCTGCCTAAGTTCCACCTGCGCCTAAACTCTGCCCCTATAGCCAAGTTTGTTTTTTTTTTTATATTGGGGTTCTCTTTTACCTTATTGATTCATTGTTGTTGATTCTTGTATATTTTTATTTTTCCTAATAAATCTTTTATTTTTCTAATTTTATTTTATTCATTATACGTTGTTATTGTTCTCTCCTTTTGGCTTGGTCCCACCCCCTTTTCTTTTTTCTTTTGTGGTTTGACTTTACCTTGTTGCAGTTGTCTCAATTATATTTTTATTTTTCCTAATATATTTTTTATCTTTCTAATTATATTTTGTTTTTTATTCTTTGATATTTTACTGCTCCTTTCTTTCTTTCTTCTTCTTTCTTTTAACCATGCCATGAAGCTTGTGGGATCATGGTTCCCAGGCTGGAGGCTGTGCCCAAGCTCCTGTGGTGGGAGATCTGAGTCCAAACTGCTGGACTAACAGAGAATTTCAGACCCCAGGGAATATTAATCAGAGTGAGGTCTCCCGGAGGTCTTCATCTCAGCACAAGATCCAGCTCTATCCAAATGTCTGCAAACTCCAGTGCTGGATGTCTCAGGCCAAACAACCAGTAAGACAGGAATATAGCACCATCCATCAAAAAAAAAAAAAAAAAATGAAATGACAAGAAAATATGTTACAGATGAAAGAGCAAGGTAAAACCTACTAGATCAAATAAATGAAGATGAAATAGGCAACCTACCTGAAAAATAATTCAGAGTAATGACACTAAAGATGATCCAAAATCTCAGAAATAGAATGGAGAAAATCCAAGAAACATTTAACAAGGACCTAGAAGAACTAAAGAGCAAACAAACAGTGATGAGCAACACAATTACTGAAATTAAAAATACTCTAGAAGGAATCAATAACAGAATAACTCAGGCAGAAGAATGGATAAGTGACCTGGAAGATAAAATGGTGGAAATAACTACCAGGGAGCAGAGTAAATAAAAAAGAATGAGAAGAATTGAGGACAGTTTCAGAGACCTCTGGGAAGACATTAAACACACTAATATTCAAATTATAGGGATACCAGAGGAAGAGAAAAAGAAAGGGTCTGAGAAAATATTTCAAGAGATTATAGTTGAAAACTTCCCTCACATGGGAAAGGAAATAGCCAATTAAGTACAGGAAGCACAGAGAGTCCCATACAGGATAAATCCAAGGAGAAACATGAGAGGCACATATTAATCAAACTATCAAAAATTAAGTACAAAGAAAAAATATTAAAAACAGCAAGGGAAAAGCAACAAATAACATACAAGGGAATCCCCATAAAGTTAACAGCTGATCTTTCAGCAGAAACTCTGCACACCAGAAGGGAGTGGCAAGATATCACAAAGTGATGAGAGGGAAAAATCTACAACCAAGATTACTGTACCCAGCAAGGATCTCATCCAGATTCGATAGAGAAATTAAAATGTTTAGAGATAAGCAAAAGCTAAGAGAATTCAGCACCACCAAACCAGCTTTACAACAAATGCTAAAGGACCTTCTCTAGGCAGGAAACACAAGAGAAGGAAAGACCTGAAAAAACAAACCCAAAACAATTAAGAAAATGGTGACAGGAACATACATATCAATAATTACCTTAAATATAAATGGAGTAAATGCTCCATCCAAAAGACGTAGACTGGCTGAATGGATACAACAACAAGATCTGTAGATATGCTGTCTACAAGAGACCCACTTCAGACCTAGGGACACATAGAGACTGAAAATGAGGAGATGGAAAAAGATATTCCATGAAAATGGAAATGAAAAGAAAGCTGGAGTAACAATTCTCATATCAGACAAAACAGACTTTAAAATAAAGGCTATTACAAGAGACAAAGAAGGACACTACATAATGATCAAGGGATCAATCCAAGAAGAAGATATAACAATGTAAATATTCATGCACCCAACAGAGGAGCACCTCAATACATAAGGCAAATGCTAACAGCCATAAAAAGGGAAATCAACAGTAACACAATCATAGTAGGGGACTTTAACACCCCACGTTCACCAATGGACAGATTATCCAAAATGAAAATAAATATGGAAACACAAGCTTTAATGACACATTAAGCAAGATAGACTTAATTGTTATTTATAGGACATTCCATCCAAAAACAACAGCATACACTTTCATCTCAAGTTCTCATGGGACATTCTCCAGCATAGACCATATCGTGGGTCAGAAACCAAACCTTGGTAAATTTAGGAAAATTGAAATCGTATCAAGTATATTTTCTGACCACAATGCTATGAGACTAGATATCAATTACAGGAAAAAAAACTGTAAAAAATACAAACACAGGGAGGCTAAACAATACACTACTAAATAACCAAGGGATCACTGAAGAAATCAAAGAGGAAATCAAAAAATACCTAGAAACAAATAACAATGAAAACATGATGACCTAAAACCTATGGGATGCAGCAAAAGCAGTTCTAAGAAGGAAGTTCTAAGAGGGAAGTTTATAGCAACACAATCCTACCTCAAGAACCAAGGAAAATCTCAAATAAACAACCTAACTTTAAACCTAAAGCAATTAAAGAAATAAGAACAAAAATAACCCAAAGTTAGCTGAAGGAAAGAAGTCATAAAGATCAGATCATAAATAAATGAAAAAGAAATGAAGGAAACAATAACAAAGATTGATAAAATTAAAGCTGGTTCTTTGAGAAGATAAACAAAATTGATAAACCATTAGCCAGACTCATCAAGAATAAAAGGGAAAAGACTAAATCAACAGAATTAGAAATGAAAAAGGAGAAGTAAGAACTGACACTGCAGAAATACAAAGGATCATGAGAGATTACTACAAGCAACTGTATGCCAGTAAAATGGACAACCTGGAGAAAATGGACAAATCTTAGAAAACCACAACTTTCTGAGACTGAATCAGGAAGAAAGAGAAAATATAAACAAACCAATCACAAGCACTGAAAGTGAAACTGTGATTAAAAATCTTCCAACAAACAAAAGCCCAGGACCGGATGGCTTCACAGGTGAATTCTATCAAACATTGAGAGAAGAGCTAACGCCTATCCTTCTCAGCTCTTCCAAAATATAGCAGAGGGAGGAACACTCCCAAACTCATTCTATGAGGCCACCATCACCGTGACACCAAAACCAGACAAAGCGGTCACAAAAAACCTCAACATACTAAAGGCCATATATGACAAGCCCACAGCCAACATCATTCTCAATGGTGAAAAACTGAAACCATTTCCTCTAAGATCAGGAACAAGAGAAGGTTGCCCACTTTCACCACTATATTCAACATAGTTTTGGAAGTTTTAGCCGCAGCAATCAGAGAAGAAAAAGAAATAAAATAATCCAAATCAGAAAAGAAGTAAAACTGTCACTGTTTGCAGATGACATGATACTATACATAGAAAATCCTAAGGATTCCACCAGAAAACTACTAGAGCCAATCAATGAGTTTGGTAGAGTAACAGGAAACCAAAAAAATGTACAGAAATCTCTTGCATTCCTATTCACTAATGATGAAAATTTTGAAAGAGAAATTAAGGAAACACGCCCATTTACCATTGCAACAAAAAGAATAAAATACCTAGGAATACACCTACCTAAGGAGACAAAAGACCTGTATGCAGAAAACTATAAGACACTGATGAAAGAAATTAAAGATGATACAAACAATTGCAGAGATATATTATATATGTGGATTGGAAGAATCAACACTGTGAAAATGACTATACTATCCAAAGCAATCTACAGATTCAATGCAAATCCTCTCAAACTACCAATGGCATTTTTCAAAGAACTAGAACCAAAATTTCACAATTTGTATGGAAACACAAAAAACCCCAAAGCAATCTTGATAAAGAAAAATGGAGCTGGAGAAATCAGACTCCCTGACTTCAGACTATACTACAAAGCTACAGTAATCAAGACTGTATAGTACTGGCACAAAAGCAGAAATATAGATCAATGGAACAGGATAGAAAGTCCAGAGCTAAACCCATGTGCATATGGTCACCTTATCTTTGATTAAGGAGACAAGAGTATACAGTGGAGAAAAGACAGCCTCTTCAATAACTGGTGCTCTGAAAACTGGACAGCTACATGTAAATGAATGAAATTAGATCACTTCCTAACACCATACACAAAAATAAACTCAAAATGGATTAAAGACTGAAATGTAAATCCAGACGCTATAAAACTCTTAGAGAAAAACATAGGCAGAACACTGTATTACATAAATCACAGCAAGATCCTTTTAGACCCACCTCCTAGAGAAATGGAAATAAAACCAAAAATAAACAAATGGGACCTAATGAAACTTAATAGCTTTTGCACAGCAAAGGTAACCTTAAACAAGACAAAAAGACAACCCTCAGAATGGGAGAAAATGTTAGGAAATGAAACAACTGACAAAGAATTAATCTCCAAAGTATACAAGTAGCTCATGCAGCTCAATATCAGAAAAACAAACAACCCAATCCAAAAATGGGCAGAAGACCTAAATAGACATTTCTCCAAAGAAGATATACAGATTGCCAACAAACACATGATAAGATGGTCAACATCACTAATCATTAGAGAAATGCAGATCAAAACTACAATGAGGTATCACCTCACACAGGTCAGAATGGCCATCATCAAAAATCTACAAACAATAAATGCTGCAGAGGGTGTGGAGAAAAGTGAACCCTCTTGCACTGTTGGTGGGAATATAAAGTGATACAGCCACTATGGAGGACAATATGGAGGTTCCTTAAAAAACTAAAAGTAGAACTACCATACGACCCAGCATTCCCACTACTGGACATATGCCCTGAGAAAACCATAATTCAGAAAAAGTCATGTACCACCATGTTCATTGCAGCACTATTTACAATAGCCAGGACATGGAAGCAACCTAAGTGTCCATGGACAGATGAATGGATAAAGAAGATATGGCACATATATACAATGGAATATTACTCAGCCATAAAAAGAAACGAAATTGAGTTATTTGTACTGCGGTGGATGGACCTAGAGTCTGTCTTACAGAGTGAAGTAAGTCAGAAAGAGAAAAATAAATACCATATGCTAACACATTCCATATATATGGAATCTAAAAAAAAATGTTCTGATGAACTTAGGGGCAGGATAGGAATAAAGAAACAGACATAGAGAATGAGCTTGAGGACACAGGGAAGGGGAAGTATAAGCTGGGATGAAGTGAGAGAGTAACATTGACATATATACACTACCAAATATAAAATAGATAGCTAGTGGGAAGCAGCTGCATAGCACAGGAAGATCAGCTCGGTGCTTTGTGACCACCTAGAGGGGTGGGATAGGGAGGGTGGGAGGGAGGGAGACGCAAGAGGGAAGAGATATGGGGATATACGTATGCATATAGCTGATTCACTTTGTTATACAGCAGAAGCTAACACAACATTGGAAAGCAATTATACTCCAATAAAGATGTTAAAAAAAAAAGTATTAAGTTGGATATATCACTCTAGGTTCTACAGACAATGAAAGGATAATAAGAGTCCCAAGTACTTTAGAGTAATAATTAAGTGAAATAGAAAAATGTCTTAGAAAAACACATATTAACAAAAACTAACACAGAAAAGAAATGGAAAAGTTGACTAGTTTTAATAGTTTTATATCTAACAAAAATTTAATTAATTAAAAAACCTTCTTACATAGAAAATTCCAGATACAGATGTTTTTCTGGTGAAATGTTTATGGAAGACATAATGCCAGCTTCAACTAAGCATTCTTAGAAAATGAATGACAAAACACTGATTTTTTTTTTTTTTTTTTTTTTTGCGGTACGCGGGCCTCTCACTGTTGTGGCCTCTCCCGCTGCGGAGCACAGGCTCCAGACGCGCAGGCTCAACAGCCACGGCTCACGGGCGCAGCCGCTCCGCGGCATGTGGGATCCTCCCAGACTGGGGCACGAACCCGCGTCCCCTGCATCGGCAGGCGGACTCTAAACCACTGCGCCACCAGGGAAGCCCCACTGTGATTTTTTAAAATAAATATAATTTTTCTTTAACAACTGTTCCTCAATAATGAATCTGTTGAACCCCCATTTTTCACTACATGATGGGTCCCTTCATCACATCATTTCACCAGATTTCATAAGGTTTCAGTTACTCTTGGTTACTACAGTGGTCTAATTTTGGTATTTAGAACTCAGTCTTTTCATTAAAAAGTTCCAATCTTGAACTTGATTCAGAGATTATCCATTTTTCTCTACTGTAGCACAGGTAATTTCTGCTTGTAGTAAGTAGGTATTGTGAACTGCCTCTGAGATGCCTCTCACCTCCAGCTAAGAGCCAGGTTCTCCACTGTTGGGGCTCTTATGGGGGATTGGAGAGTAGAGGGCTCCCTTCATGACCAGCCACATAGACCATGGAAACTATTAGACTTTTCTTCCACAATTTCTGAGATGTACAAAGAAACTTCTTACGTTCATTTCCTGTCACAGATTATGTTCTCCAGAAAGCAAGAACCGAGACAGATACTTGCATGCAGGAAATCAATTGGAGAGTGTCTGAGGATCAACAACCAAGATCAGAGAATTAGTAGGTCCTATAACTGATTTTTAGAATTATCTGACAATAAAATCTGTGCTCTTTCATTTCTGCTATGCTACATTTTTCCCTCAAGTCTCACTCCTTTTCATCAAGCAGAGCACTTGAATGTTGTTGTCATGAAATCTGCAACACGTGGCCTGAAAAGTGTCCTTTGTAGGGGAAGAGGCACTTTCCAATAATATTTACAAACCAGTATAAATATATAATACTAAAGCCGACTAAGACAACACAAGAAGATAAACAGACCAATTTCCCTCAGAAATATAGTCCCAAAAAATCCTTCGTAAAATATTGGCAAGTAGAATCCAGTAAAATATAGAAAGGAAAATACATAAGATCACTGGAATTTAACCCAAGAGATCAATTGTTTTAATATAAAAAAGTCAATCAACGTAATTTTCCATGTTAACAGAATAAAGGAGAAAAACCAATTGATCATCTTAAAGGTTGAACAAAAATCATCTCAAAGATTAAACAAAAATCATAGGGATAAAGTTCAATCCCTATTCAGAACAAAGATTTCCAGCAAAGGAGGAGTTGAAAAGAGTTCTCACAAGCTAAAAAAAGTGCATCTCTAAAAACAAACAAAAAACAGCTAACACCTTATTTAATGGTGGAATACTGAATATTTTCTCTTTGTTCTTGAGAACAAGGCAGGGATGCCTATTGTTGTCACTTCTATTAAACATTGTTTTGGAGTGTATTAGCTAGTGCAATAAGGCAAGGACAAACAACAAAGAGATTAGAACGGAAGAATTAAAACTGTCTATCACAAAAGACATTATTTTTTGCAATGAGAAGCTTTAAGAAATTTACAAAACCACTACTACAATTAGAGTAAGGGACATTAGTAATAATGTAGGATACAAAGTCAATATACAGAAATAAATTGCATTTTTATATAGTAGTAACTACTAGAATATGCAATGAAAATTTTATTTACATATCAAAAAACATTAGGTAAATAGGAATAACTAAACATATACAAGACCTTTACAGTGAAAGCTATAAAATGTTATTGAGAGAAAATAAAGACCTAAATAAAGATGAGTTAGCCATGTTCATAGATCAAAAATTTTAATATTGTTAAAATGTTAGCTCTGCCCTATCAATCAATGAATTCAACAAAATCTCTATCAAACTTTCAACAGGCTTTTTAAAAAATAGGAATTAAGAAGTTGATTCCTAAATTCATATGGAAATGTGACATATAATAGTAAAAGCAATCTTCAAAAAAGAACAGAGCTGGAAAACTTATACAACTTTATTTCAAGACAACATAAAGCAATGTTAATCAAGATCACAGGAAATTGGTGTAAACATAAATAAGTAGATAAATAGAACAGAATGGGCAAGCATGTACTAAGTTCTCATTGTTTATGAATGGGATCAGGAAGGAACATCAGCATTTTCTGATCTTCCTATCATTAAATAGAGGTATTTAATTTAATTTTGAGTTCATAATTCTGTATTTTTGCTACATTTTCATTTCTAGAAGTTAGATTTTCTTTCTAATCTGATTATTTTCACTGCTCCCATTTCCTATAAATGTTTAAAAACATACATTTTATCTCTTTAAATATAGTGAACATGGTTATATTATAGTTATAGTATTTATTTCTAAAATACCTAAACATTTTTCTGGTCTATTTGTCAAATCTGTTGTTTGGCTGGCTTTCACCCATAATGTTTTTTTTTTTTTTTAACATCTTTATTGGAGTATAATTGTTTTACAATGTTGTGTTAGTTTCTGCTGTATAACAGTGAATCAGCTATATGTATACACATATCCCCATATCCCCTCCCTCTTGCGTCTCCCTCCCACCCCTCTAGGTGGTCACAAAGCACTGAACTGATCTCCCTGTGCTATGCAGCTGCTTCCCACTAGCTATCTGTTTTACATCTGGTAGTGTATATATGTCAATGTTACTCTCTCACTTCGTCCCAGCTTCCCCTTCCCCCTCCTCGTGTCCTCAAGTCCATTCTCTATGTCTGCGTCTTTATTCCTGTCCTGCCCCTAGGTCCTTCAGAACCATTTTTTTTTAAGATTATTTATATATGTGTTAGCATATGGTATTTGTTTTTCTCTTTCTGACTTATTTCACTCTGTATGACAGACTCTAGGTCTATCCACCTCACTACAAATAACTCAATTTTGCATAATGCTTTTTTAATAACGCTTACTTTTATTTTGGATGTTTTGCTTCCCTTGTAACACTATTTGTGGAAATTGATTTAGGTATACGAGAATAAATTCATTTAGCATAGACGTGTATTCCTTCAGTGCAGAGCAACAGGATCACCTGTCTAGAAAACTTTAGATTAAATTTGTGCATAAGTTTTCAGAATGCTCAGGTAATGGTAATGTGGGTGGCAAATCCTTGTGAAGGGTGACTAGAAGTCACAGTTTCATAGCATTTTCCCTCTGATTTTCTTAGAACCTAGGTAGCTTTCCTGGTAACCCCTTGGGCTGTAGGTATATGTCATGTTTGCTGCCAGATCACTCTTAATCCGAGTATGCAGCCTTTTGTACTCTCTGTGTAAGCACTTTGGTTTGCCTCTTTTAATCTGGGCACCTAAGCTAGTGATTTTCAGATTCTGAAAATGCTCTCAGGTTAAAGGAGTTCAGTACTCTCTTGACTTCCTACACTCCTAGTTTACCTTAAATACTGGCACAATTATTTTTTGCTATTTTACCTGTCCTTTTTGCTTTAAGAAGCTTTTAAAATATGTCATTCAGCATTTTTAGTTGTATTCAGAAGGATTAGTCCAAATACTGTCCCAGTCTTATTAATAAACATGATTCTGATTTATTTTATTTTTTATTAGATAACTAACAAATTTATCTGAAACGAAGAGGTAGATGCATATGTACCAAGCCATAAACAGTCATCTACATGAGCCATATTTAATCATTCAGCTTTAAATTGTCATACAGGACACCAAACATAACAAGGTAGTGGCTAGACCACATGTTTTAATGAGTTGTATCATTTTATAATAAATAATTTACATCAAACCTATTGAAAAGATATGTTAAGGAAGACTAGTATAATTAATATATTCAGTTGGCAACAGAGCTAAAATAAAAAATACCCTGACCTTTTATTTAGATATCTATTCTAACTGTACATTGTAAGGAACACTTTAGCTACATTGATCATTTATTAAAATTTAAAGAGTATTAATATTGCCAGAGAATGAAAGATGTTTAAACAGGAAAGGACTGGGATGTGAAAGAGAGCAGCAATGAAATAGTTATTCTTTTGAAGTATTTTTATCATCATAGACGTTAAACACTCACTATGTAAACAAAGTTGTAAAATTTTTCTGTGAATTTATTCAACCAATCATCCACCTATGTCAAACTTTCATTTTTCAGACATTCATTGGGCATTCTTTTGTGTATTTTTTTCAGGACGTTTTTCCTCATCAACCCCTCTTTATCTCTCCTACTGTGTTAGACTTAGCTCTTTGATACTCCTATTTTTCATTCATAAAAATACAATCAACAGCCAAAAATAGCTAGCTATTATTACTTTTTTTATGTTCCATAAATTTAATTAGCATTTCATATGCATTATTTTATTTAAAACTCACAAAGGGTCTGAGAGTTAATTCTCTCATTAACCGAGTTTAAGATGAGGAAAATGAGTAAAACAACTCCAATGTCACACAGTTAATGAACTTTAGATATGATTTGCATCCTATCTAACTTCAGAAACAGACACTCTGCTGTCTCCAGAGTAACGAATGTGTGGTATCTTAAAAGATAATTAAAAATAAATAAGTTCATCATTCCAATAAGTTCTACACACACACACACACACACTCACATTCACAAAAACCTGTTTTTCACTTCTGTCATCCAATTGAAACCATGATTCAGTTTTAAAGTGGCATCACTTTTAGAGAAACAGTACAAGAGACATTAAGATAATTTAAAAGGAATTTTGATCTCTATTCACATGTTCCAAAAACATTGTTGGAACTCTTAAGTCATAACACTGATAAATATTTCCTATTCTCTTTTCTTTTCTTCCCAAATTCTCTCAGACGCTTCCCATAGTATGTATCACTTCTTGCCCTTCATTACGTAGATTAACATAATTTCTCTTAACGTTACCTTATGAACTTCCTTCCACTTCTATGGTCTTTACTTTCTTTATCTGTTTTCGAATTCTAAATTGGAATTCTTAGCATTAGGCTGTTAAGAGAGGGACTCTCCTCTGGGAGATGAGAGAGGCTGGAAATACATGCACATTTATATATATATATATATATGTGTGTGTGTGTGTGTGTGTGTGTGTGTGTCTGTCTGTTTGATATAAAACTGAATTTAAGTGTTGTAATGCCTAAAATGAAAACAAAACAAAACCTGTAGGGTAAAAACATGAAGAAGAAAACAAGCGTGAAATTTCTGTAGCCATTTTGCTTATTTTACAAGAAAGCCATATGAATGAATGGAGTAACTTATTCTAAAATACAGTTACTTCTCTGAAAAAAGGTGACCATGACAATGGAAGCTATGTTCTTTAAGAAATTCTCTTATGTTGATAACCTAAAGGTATTCTTCCTTCTATATTTAACTGAGTAAGCAGTTCCATATTACATAAAGGCCATTCACAGAGATTAAAATTTTTAATTTGCCATTTACATGTAAGTATATCTGTTTTGAATGTATGTTTTAAAAATATTTTTGAATATCATTCCTAGATATATTTTAACACACTTGGGAGACTATCAATAACCTCAAAGTCTTCAAATGCTCAAGTATTCTCTGGGATTAACAGTCAGTTTAGGAAGCTACATTCATTTTCTTGCCACTTGGGTTTCATTTAATATATTGCTGCCTCAGTGCCCCACTGCTGTGAAACTCTGTTTCAAGTTGAACCTTTTTCTTTTCCTGAATTTTCAAGATGGAGAGCCCCTGTGGCCTCTGTGGTGCCTGAATGGAAGAGTGCTTTTGCAATTCAGGGCTGCTGGGGGTCCTGCCCCTATTAGGTGAAACTGCAGCCCTGGAGTAGCAGCTGAGAAAAGTGGGAGCCCCTGTCTTATTGAAGTAGAACAGCTGGGAGAAGTTTCAGTAACAAGGAGCTGGGACATAGAGGGGCGTGGGGTCGGGGGTGGGAGGAAGCTGTGGCTCACATGTCACAGATTTGCTGTTCTTACCCAGATTTAATAGCTTTTCTTGAATAAATATTTCTGAAATGGTAAGCACAGAGACTTTAAACAGTTATTATAATTATTAAATAATTTTCACCAGGTAAATTGTTGTTTTACGGGGAGAGCTACTCATTGCCATTCCAGAAGTCCAAGGCAATTTTTTAATCAATCTTCAGAGATTTCAAAGTTCCTTAATTAGTCTTGTTCATATAATATTAGAGAATAGTTGCAAGAATGATTCTAACTAGTTGTCACATGTATAATCTTGAACAGTGTATCTCAGTCCACATGGTTAGTTATCACCACAAGGGAAGTTTTTAAAACATACTGATAAACAGGACTTGCCCCCAATATATTCTGATTAAATTGTTCTGGATTGGACCTAGCATTAGTAATTTTTTTTTTTTTTTTTTTGATTCCTGGCATGATCCTAATTGGAGCCAGATTTGAGAACCATGGAAATTGATATTTTAGAGGGGATTCATGTGTTGAATTCATAGTTGAAATTAATCACTTTTACATTTTCTACAAAACTTAACATTGAGATTACAAACTTTCTGAGGGTATTTGTTGTAAGGTCGGATCTTAACAAACGGTACCGCGAAACAAAGGAAAGCTTCAAGTGAGCTTTATTAGGGAGCGCTCCCGGGCGAGGTTCACTGGTCCGAGAGAAAGGGGTCAGAGAAGTCGCGCCCAGTACTGGATGAGGGGGATTTTTATTGGGGTAAAAGCAGAAGGCGGCTTGCAAGGGGAGGGGGTGGTTTGCTATACAGGGTAATTCCTTATTTGGTGAGGATACAGCAGGGCCAGGTGTTGGTTGGTCTGTTGTGGGGCGTAAGCCCATTTTCCCTTCCCGTCAGCCCCATTGTTTTCTGGGCAGGAAGTTAGAGTGTCTTGTTGATTCCCAGAACAGGTGAGGTCGTTATGTCCCAATGCCTCTCCTACCTCATACTGGTCGATGTTTTCTCTTACCCCCGGGCCTCCTTTCACCCGGGCCAATGGACCTTACATTTGTGTGGTGGATAATTATCCCTTCTTTACACAGTTATAAATAAATACATAATGAAAATAACGTAGAACATAAAGTTTTAATTGCTTTTGTTTGATGAAGATATGACTTGCACAAAACACACATTTTCCTCCTTATCCTTTTTGGTATAAATATTATATAATCATCTATACAGACATATTATTTATAAACCTATTAAGGGATTACGGTTATTATATCAAGTGAAATGTGTTAGTAGAAATTGGTAAATTTCATTTCTGTACAATATGGCAATCACATATCTTTTGGTTACTTCATGACAAGTATTGCCAAAAAGAGATCTGGAAGCATATAAAAGGTTTAAGAGAAGGAATATGGGAAAGCCATACTACAATCCACGTCGGATTATTCTCCTGACTTTACGTAGGAACCCCTATTGTCACCTACGTGGACAGTAGCAAAGTGGATTTGAGTAACAAGCTTCCAAAGATTATGGTCTTTTATGTTCCCAAAATAAAACAAAAATTAAAATGAATATTTTTAGAAATCTTATGCTAATCATTAGACCATCCCTCCCTAGAGGATGGACACTGCATGTTACAATTGCAGCAATTGTTATTTTCTCCTTTGTGATTTTACCTAATTATATAAGAGGACTGTGTTTTGTACAAGATTACTGTCATTAGTGTGACAAATTTCTTCCCAAGTTTCAGTTTATGAAGAACTATTAAAATATATTATATTTTATTTTATTTTCCATCTTTTTAAAAGTGTTAATAAGCACTGTGACAAGACTCTACGTAGAGATTACCATTATAAGAGATGCATCAGATAAATTTTGATAAAGTTTGCCTTTATTCAGCCAGGGGCACCAGAGATCTACATTATAAGAAATTATTATTGTTTACATAACAATCAACAGATATTTGAGACATCTTGTGGACAAAGGTATTATGCTCTGGGCTATACAACTGAATAAACAGTTCATTTCTTTTTCAGGTTTCTGCATATTTAGGGCCCATTCATTTAATGTTGGAATGGGATCACAGAAGTCATGGCTAACTATGAAGTATATACTAAAGATTATTAGAATAATTGTGAACTTGACGAGTTTTTAAATTTTTTGTGTGACTTTTCCTCTCATTTATAAAGATTAAATTCCTGGAAATACCTATTTTAATGTGTATAAAATTAATGAAAATTTGGGAGGATATATAAATAATTTTAAATCAGTTTTCAATAAAATTGCATAAATATAAAATATTAATTTAATAGCTATAACCATTTATAACAAGATAATACATGAAGGTAAATTATCTGTTACCTATATTATAATACCTTTCTATTTCTCAAGATAATTTGATTTTATTGAGATAATAAGCATTTATTGATAAAATGAGTGGCCCATCATACATAGTGGCATAAAATTTTAAACTCTAAAATTTGTTATTGCTCTAAATCTTCACAATGACATTTGAATGTCATTGTCATTTCATTAACATTGCACATTATTCTATACTTCGGTCAGGAAACTGCAGATCTTAATGAGATTTTAGTAGTAACAATGTGCACTAAATGTGTCATAAAATTGGTGAGCTCTCATGGTGAAATTAAGCTCCAGTGCTTATATTGAGTTGTAAATTTCCTGAGACAGGTCAGGTAGGTGGGTACTGGTGCCCATGGCTGACTAAAGGCAAAATTTATCTGATGCATTTTTATGTGCTTTCTGGATTCTCAGCTCCTTTCTGCACAATCCATTCTCAAAACAGTACTTGAGCCACAGGGCACTTGATGTCCAGGTATTTCCTTTCAGGCTTAGAAGGAGTGGCAATTTCTAAATAATTTAATCTATTCCCTTTATTTTGTGTAAAAAGACACTGAAGCCCAGAGAAGCGCTGATTAATGACACACAGCTAAGGTGTTGCAGAAATAGGCAGGGAAATGGGCCTTTCTGATTCACATTGCCTGTGTATTTTTGTTGTTTCAAATCAGATGTTAGCACCTTGTAGCCATATTCTGGAAATTCACTGGCCAGAGCTCAAATGAACGAAAGTTTAAGATGATCAATCCAATGCCAGTTTATAAGGGAGCGAACGAAATATTTATGAAACCATATCAGCAGTGATTGTAGTATGCCAGAAGGAGAGAAAGTGGATGATATGTGGTGGAAGAGATGTGTGTGTTTGTGTGTGTGTGTGCTGGGGAGGGGGTGTCACATGCTTTGTCAAGCTTACCAATGCCTCCATAATATTCTATCAATATTAAATATTCATTAAATACCTCATATTACTTGACTTATCTGTAACAATTAACAAAATTGATCTCTCCCACCATTAGTTTCCAGGACATTACTAATTTTCCTCTTACCTAAATGGTTACTTCTTAGTCTCCATTGGTCCCTCCTCTACCCCCAGTCTCTGGATGTTGGTGTGCCCTGGGCTCAATCCTTGGGCTTCTTTTTTCTGTTTACACATTCTCTTGGTGATCATATTTAGTATAGAATTCCTGATTTCTTTTGACACCCCAAAGCTGTTCCACCCATTGAACTCAGTTAAATGAAATACTGTCCTTCTAGCTGTTTCAACCAAAATCCTTGGCATGATCCTCAACTTTTTATCTTATAAATTACATCTCATTTTTTGGCAAAATCATATCTAGACGCTGAGCACCACATTACTATCTCTACAGCTAATACCCTGGTCCACGCCACCAATATCTCTTCCCTTCATTCACAGCTTGTCTCCCTGCTTCCACAGTTACTCTCCTATAGGCTATTCTACACAACACATCTAAGTTATTATGACATACCTCTGGTTAAAGTTCTCCATTCGTTTATTTTTTCAACAAATTCAACAAATTTTTCAACAAACATTGAATTCATTCAATGAATGAATTCTCCATTCATTCATTGAATATTTTCATGTGGTATACACTCTTTTAGATGCTTGGTATCTATCACTGAACAAAGCAAAAGTGATTCCTGCTTTCATAAGCTTACAGTCAAGCAAGGAAGAAACACAACAAAAAATATGACTTAAAACATTAATTGTATTCTCTATTAGGAATTCTACAAAGAATAGTAAAAGTAGATCAGGGTAAGAGGGATCAGAATGCCAGGGTGTTAACAATGGTAGAGAGATGAGCAGGCAGGCCGCAATCTTAAATTGGGTGATTAAAAGTACCCTCACTGAGAAAGGAAGACTTGCACATATATTTAAGGGAAATAAAAACTTAACCAAGTGTATACCTGGAGGAAGAATGTTCTGGTTAGAGGGAACAGTAGGCACACATGTCAAAAGCCAGGAGACTGCCTGGCATGCCCTAATCATTTTGCTCCAGTAATACTATGCCATGTTCCTTGAGTTTTCTACCCATGTTCTTTCCTCAAGATCTCCATTCTTGCTGTTCCTTCTTCCTTGAATGCATTCGTCGGGATATTTGCAAGGCTCATTATGAAACTTTTCAATGTCTTTGCTCAAATTTAACATCAGAGCGGCCTTCCTTGATCACATTATTTAAAACTGCATCTCTTTTCCCCAACACCATCCATCTCTCTCCCCTGATTTAATTTTGCCAAGACTACTCAACATAATCCATTATATACTATGTTTAATTCATTATACTATATTATTTATTTGTCATATCTATTGTCTATCTTCCACTCTAAAGGGTTATGTCCATGAGTGCAGGGATTTTGTCTATTGTGTTTATTGTGCTATTTCCAGCACCTAGAACAGTGCCTGGCACTACATCTTTGAGCTACTCTCTATTTTAATCTAGTAAATGGGATTATCAAAGCATTGAATAATTAGTCGTTGAATGAAAGAATGGTTAATTATTTTAGAAGCTTTAAATTCTCTACTAATATTTGCCTATCAAAATAAACTCTCAGATAAATGGTCATGATTATGTAAGATACTAACTTTAGAGAAAGTTAGGTTAAGAGTAAACCAGAGCACTATCTTTGCAACTCTTCTAAAAATCTAAAATTATTTCAAAATAAAAAGTAAAGAAAAAAATAGAACCAGCTTTACATAGGTCTTGATGCTCAAAGGGGGCTTAATCTCAATTGTATAATTTCTTCTAACACACAAGCAAAATAAAAATATCTAGCTACTATTGGCTCAGTTCATCTTACCTAAATGAACTAGTAAATAAATCATGATCCTTATATCCTGAGACCTGTGGAGACCAGGAAGCCCTCTTGTGCAAGATCCACGGCAGTCCTTGAGTGAGACCAGACCCTGTACCTCTTGTAGAGAAAGTCCTCCAAGTTCTTTTCAGAGACCACAGCGGCAAAAACAGAGACTTGAAAAGTTGACAGACTTACCGAGATACTTGGATCAAGTCAAGTGACGATGCAGAACTGAGATACCAGTGTAGAGGAGGGAGAAATGAACAGTTCCAGAGTCAACAAAATGCCACAGTTATAAAAGGTAAATGAGACAAGGGCCTGACTACATTAGTTAATAAATTGTTATAAAATTAGTGATTATTGGTCTAAAAACATATACATTTGATGATGATTTAGAAGATAACATAGTTTACAGTGTTTAAATATATATAGTATAGAAGGACATTTAGTTCAACAAGAGTTACTATAATACATTTCTTAAATCCTATCTGTACTCTGAATGACTATGACACTTATTAGTTCTTTACTAGGACATCAGGCATGTAGTGAAATATAATCCTATACTTTATTCATTAGTCTTTAAACTTTTATAGAAGAAAACTGTTTCTCAAAAGATTATTATTGAGAAACCACATACTTAAAAATACATAAAAACAAATTGAGTTGACAAGTAACTAAAACTTTACACCCATATATATATATATATATATATATATATATATATATATATGCCCTGTTAGCAATGTTATCTAGATTACGTTAAATGATAAAAATGTTACTGAAGTAAAGACATTATTTCAATGTATTGGATCAAAAATATTCCCATATTATTTTGGTAGTAAAAATGAATTTTGAAAAGTTTTGAAAATTCATTGAAAAATGAATTTTGAAAAATTTTGAAAAATTCATTATAACACAGTGTGATAAGTATTATCAAATGGGCAAAGATACAAGGTATCATGAAAAAGCAAAAGCAAGAGCATCCACTCCAGTCTTGAAGGTTTTCCAGAAGTGACATATATGTTGTGGCCTGAAGAATAAGAAATAATTTGTCAGGTGTATTTTTTGTTGAGGGAAAAGCTATGCTTTCTCTCGGTGGTCAATGATCATTTCTGTAGATGCAGCCTTTTAACATCACTTCTCTGGGAAACTATTCTATTTCTCCCAAGGAATTAGAATTGGAGTTGGCTGCCACATAGAGGGGGTGTGAGTGCCGACAGCCTCCTTAATATCTTCGAGAGGTGCACCAACCTCAGCTCCAATTCCCTCTACCTTCACTCTACTCAGTGATATTCTGGAGTTGTTCTGGAGATAACCTCACATATTCGGAAATTATAAGTAATTCACTGTAGAACAGAGAAAATGAAGAGACAGCTATCATGATACATGGCTTGGTGGCTAAGAGGGGACCTGAACAGGAAAGGGTCTATAAGTCATGTTAAGGTTTTGAACATTTTCTGAGATGAAAGGGTAAGATTTTGAATTGTTCAAGCAGGGAAATAGCATGATCATATTTGTGTCCTACAGAGATACTCAGAATGTAGTAAAGCCCTTTAAGAGATTGTGGCAATGAGTTTTGCTATGGGAGAACAAAGGTTCATTTCAAGAATTGTAAATCAGGTGAAAGCATAGATATGAATAAAAAGGAGTACAAAGGGCCAGCCAGTTTCCTATAGAACCCAAGAATAAGGTAATTTAGCCTTTATGCACATAGTCTGGTCTGGGAGATTGTAAATATTAGTTGTCTGGAATTACATAAACCATTAATAATAAAGTGAATACAATTATCCCTTTCAAGAGTTTTAAAATTATTTTATATTTTTTGCAGATTTGATATTAACCCCATACTTTGAATACTAATTAATCTGTTGGAGATTTTAAAGATTTGTGATTTTTATTCTAATAAATTATTGCTTTAGTCAATGAACTGTCATTTCTCAAGGACTACATTATATTCCAATCAAAAGTCCTGGGGAATAGACTTAACTACCAATATAGTGTTTTAAATGATAGCCATAGATATTAGCTTCATAAGCAATGAGTACAGTTATAGGATTTTGTAATTTAAAAATGTAAGGGTAATGATAAATTTAAAATTTTCCATATGATTTCTAAGAAAAAAACATGAATATTGAAATATTGCTTTTACCAATAATTCTGCTTCTTTCTTTGGTTACAGATAAATCAAAAGGATATAAAATAAAGTTAATACTTTATTTTTAATTTAACATTCTAGACATTATTTAAAATGTATCTTTAAACACCTCTTTGCATGCCACTGTGAACTATAATAGTTTGCCAAGATAGACATTTTAGAAAAACCTTTAGTCATATATGAAGTGAGCTCTTCGGTTTCATGGAAATCATTGTTCAACAGCAATTCTAGCATTCATTTTTACATTTCTGAATAACTCCTTTTCATCAACAGATGACTATGTATAGATACAGTTACGGATAGACATAGAGAGATAAAACAGTTAGTGATGTGGACATAAATTGTTATCAGTTAGGGTTTAGTCATATTCAAAGTGTTAGAGAAAACAATTCTATTTCCAAATACCTTAAGTATTCTAACAGGAAAGGATTATAACACAGAAAATCAGGTGTGCTTAGATAACTATCAGAAGGGCTTGGAGAACAAGGGTCAGGGAAATATGTCATTGCAGAGTTTAGGAGGCTACAGAAATTATACAAGGCTGGTTCTAATGAGCTCCCCTTTCTGTAACACCAAGGTGAATGATTCACTCACATATGTGATTGGAAGTTTATATGAATCTTTTGTGTCTGCCTACCGCTGCCAAAGGAGGTTAATTTTTTCCCCTTCTCTTTAGTCTTCCAAATCTTAAGTGAATGCTTTTCATTGAATCTAACCCAAAATCCTGATGACAAGAGATTCTGGGAAGTACATTTCCAAGATTTCTCCTATGCAGTGTAGGGGAGAAAGATGCTGATTTGATAAGTCCTAATATGGCACAAAGATACAGAAATATTTAGTATGGCTATAGATGAAGATGTAGAAAAGTTAAATTACAAAGATTTATGTATTTGTAGTTGAGAGATATTATAGCCAAAAATGGAACTTATTTATTCTACCAAACAACAAGGAATCCCTCAATCCACAAATATTTATTTAAAAAATACTAGGCATTAATCTTAGGAAAGCTGTCAAAAGAATGGGCAATTAAGGAATTTAAAATCATGAGAAAGAATAAGGTTGGGGAGAGAACCAAGATTTTTTTTTTCTCTTTACTACTGATGAAAAAATTAATAATCAATCTAAGAAGGAAATGGAAAACTTTTATTCAGGGCAACCTGAGGATTATAACCCAGGAAACAGTCTCTTAGAGAGCTCTGAGAACTGTTCTGAAAGGTAAGGGGTGAGGTCCTTACATATGTGATTTTGGAGAAGGGATGTGTGCAATCAAAGACCTATCTTGGTAGAAGGTTACTGCTTTCATGCGGAAAAGATATATTAGTTAATGGTTTTAGTGCTTTCCTAAGTACGGGAAGATGCAAGAAACTGGGTTCATAAAATTTTCTACTGAAAATATCTAACTATCTGAGGGGCAGTTCTGACAGTTTTCCCAGAGCCCAGAGTACCTCATCCTGATCTTTGCCCCGTTTTTCTTTCAAGCTGTTTTGTAGGTCAGCAACTACAGTGGCTATTGACTTGATTCTTATAGAACTGAATGGTAGGTGGCATTTTTTATTTTACAATGTCCTCCCTTTTGGTTTTATTTTTGATCAAGGTTTGTGAGGCATTTTGTGACCAATTTGTGACCAATTTGTCCCAAGGTTCTAAGAATGTTCGTTCCCAGGTCAGGCAAAGATTTAGTGGATAGGTCACTAACGTGCTATTGTTGGACTAGGCCCTGTTAACAGTAACCAAAAGCCTCTGGATTGCCTGTCTTACAAGTCTGTTATGGTCTAGGAAATGCTTCCCTTTTGTCACTTCTTCCCATACCTGGAGTTGTTACGCTATTACAATCATTTATCTTATAGAACTATATATTTGGTCAATTGTTTCAAGTTGCCTGGTCATCATTACTTTTATTGGAGGCTCAGTCACACATTTAGTAATGCAAAAACAACATTCTTATAAAAGAGTCATAAAACAAGTAATATAGATAGTAACACTAACAAGGTCATAAATAAGTATTTAAGCTAAGAACTGCTGTTAGGTATGGCCCAGTATCTCCACGGGTCATCTGACCCAGTCTATTCTGCACCAATCACTATCTTTGAGGGAAATGATATATTGGCATTGTACATAAAGTTCACCAAAGATAACTTTTTTCTTTTTAGATTCCATATATATGGAATGTGTTAGCATACAGTATTTGTTTTTCTCTTTCTGACGTAACTTCACTCTGCATGACAGATTCTAGGTCCATCCACCTCAGTACAAATAACTCAATTTCATTTCTTTTTATGGGTGAGTAATATTCCATTGTATATACCCATTCAGATTACCCATTCATCTGTCCATGGACACTTAGGTTGCTTCCATGTCCTGGCTATTGTAAATAGTGCTGCAATGAACATTGTGGTGCATGACTCTTTTTGAATTACAGTTTTCTCAGGGTATATGCCCAGTAGTGGGATTGCTGGGTTGTATGGTAGTTCTATTTTTAGTTTTTTAAGGAACCTCCATACTGTTCTCTGTAGTGGCTGTGTCAATTGACATTCCCACGAACAGTGCAAGACAGTTCCCTTTTCTCCACACCCTCTAGAGCATTTATTGATTGTAGATTTTTTGATGATGACCATTCTGACTCATGTGAGGTGATACCTCATTGGAGTTTTGATTTGCATTTCTCTAATGATTAGTGATGTTGAGCATTCTTTCATGTGTTTGTTGGCAGTCTGTATATCTTCTTTGGAGAAATGTCTATTAGGTCTTCTGCCCATTTTTGGATTGGGTTTTTTGTTTTTTTGATATTGAGCTGCATGAGCTGCTTGTAAATTTTGGAGGTTAATCCTCTGTCAGTTGCTTCATTTGCAAATATTTTCTCCCATTCTGAGATTTGTCTTTTCATCTTGTTTATAGCTTCCTTTGCTGTGCAAAAGCTTTGAAGTTTCATTAGGTCCCATTTGTTTATTTTTGTTTTTATTTCCATTTCTCTAGGAGGTGGGTCAAAAGGATCTTGCTGTGATTTATGTCATAGGGCATTCTGCCTATGTTTTCCTCTAAGACTTTTATAGAATCAGGCCTTACATTTAGGTGTTTAATCCATTTTGAGTTTATTTTTGTGTATGGTGTTAGGGAGTGTTCTAATTTCATCTTTTACATGTAGCTGTCCAATTTTCCCAGCACCACTTATTGAAGAGGCTGTCTTTATTCCACTGTATATTCTTGCCACCTTTATCAAAAATAAGGTGACCATATGTGCATGGGTTTAACTCAGGCCTTTCTATCCTGTTCCATTGATCTATAATTCTGTTTTTGTGCCAGTATCATACTGTCTTGATGACTGTAGCTTTGTAGTATAGTCTGAAGTCTGGGAGCCTGATTCCTCCAGCTCTAGTTTTCTTTCTCAAGATGCTTTGGCTATTTGGGGTCTTTTGTGTTTCCATACAAATTGTGAAATTTTTTATTTTAGTTCTATGAAAAATGCCATTGGTAGTTTTATAGGGATTTGCATTGAATCTGTAGATTGCTTTGGGTAGTATAGTTATCTTCACAATGTTGATTCTTCCAATCCAAGAACATAGTCTATCTCTCCATCTGTTTGTATCATCTTCAATTTCTTTCATCAGTTTTCTGCATACAGGTCTTTTGTCTCCTTAGGTAGGTGTATTCCTAGGGATTTTATTCTTTTTGTTGCAATGCGAAATGGGAGTGTTTCCTTAATTTCTCTTTTAGATTTTTCATCATTAGTGTATAGGAATGCAAGAGATTTCTGTGTAGTAATTTTGTATCCTGCTACTTTACCAAATTCGTTAATTAGCTCTAGTAGTTTTCTGGTATAGTCTTTAGGATTCTTTATGTATAGTATCATGTCATCTGCAAACAGTGACAGCTTTACTTTTTCTTTTCCAATATATATTTATTTCCATTTTATTGTATTACAATTCAGAGAGAGAACTATAAACCTCACCTTGAGCTACTCAAATATGGGAAGATGAGTAAGCATCTTGAAAAGTTAAAAATGAATATTGGGGCTTCCCTGGTGGTACAGTGGTTGAGAGTCCACCTGCCAATGCAGTGAACACGGGTTCGTGCCCTGGTCCAGGAGGATCCCATATGCCGCGGAGCGGCTGGGTCCGTGGGCCATGGCCGCTGAGCCTGTGCGTCCGGAGCCTGTGCTCTGCAATGGGAGAGGCCACAACAGTGAGAGGCCCGCATACCGGAAAAAAAAAAAAAAAATGAATATTGCGTTAGATAGAGTGGATTTGAATGCAATAAATTAGAGTAGAGAAAGCCTGTATGTAGCTCCCCCAAAATCAGATTGAAGTGCTTCTAGGAAAACTCTGATGTGCCATGCCGCTAACCTCTAAAAGACTTGTTCGGGGTTATAATAATAAATAAATAAAAATAATTTGCATTGATATCTGTGAGTGTCAATGGCTCTGCCATTCAGATATGAAGGCTGAGATACAAAATATGACTACTTTCACCTTGAAAGTTAATCTATACTGTCTGCCTTTGCTGTCTTCTTCTACCGGAATGCACTACATTTTAAACCTACTTCTCCAATAACCTTATAAACGTTAAACTTCTACCAAAGAAAATAAAGAGCCTTCCTCTTAACTATAAAAATTGCAATCCTTTTCCTTTTGAGTTATTATCTATGACTTCTCTCTGCTACTTTTCAAAGATAACTTAAAATTTGCACACTCATTGCTTAAAACACCTGATAATCCTAACACACTTATTTTAATAGTAAACCATCCTCCCCTCCAAAGCCTGTATTCATTTCATTTCATTTCATTCCATTTCATTTCTTCTTACAGATAAGGAGCAGTTTAAACTTTAAGGTCATCACTTTCTGTGGCTACATGGTCTTGAATGGTATCAATCTCTCACAGCCACATAGCAGACCTTGGAGGCTCTTCTGTTTCTTTTAAAGAAATCTCAAGGATTTGCGCATTCCTGGGGCAGTTTTTAAAATTCAAGCAAGTTGTTGAGCCATTTTTAAATGTTTAGATGAAGTCCAGAACCCAGAGAGCCCAACAGGCAATTTCCAAAACTGAAGAAAGAGAAGGAAAGGAGTTGAAGGGTGTAAAAATTGTTAGACACCAAAAGACCATAGCAAAAGTGAAGTACATATGATGACAGTTTATCTCAGGAACAAAGTCTGTGAGTACACTCAGTTTACTATAGCCTCATTCTTTTGCACAGCATGACTGCCATCACTAATAGCCTGCATAAGATTCAGAAAGGAACAAATCACGCTTTTCTTAATATGTAAAAAGGAAAACAATATTTTAAATATTGTCTTTATATAATATTTTTAAGTAAAACAGTTGGTTGTTCATCTAAATTCAACCAGAGGATACTACTAATAGAGTAATATATACCTCTCCTTGCTTATTCTTTGGAATATGCAATTGGAATTTAATTTATTGACCACCAGGCCTCATCTGATTACCTTTATCCAAAAACAACTACTTCAATTCCAGACTTATTTTTATCTTGTCTGCCATAAACTTCTTTTTAAGCCATAGTGCTATGTTCTGTCAATTTTCCTGGGAAAGTATGAAGTTTAATTAGGTGGAAAAAAGAATATTTTGACAACTAATTTATGTAAATCTGAGCAATTATCATGGAAAAATAAGGAATGGAAAAAGAAAGGGAGGGATATAAGATCTATAAAAATCCAAATACTTTCTATTAATTTTTATGTGTTATCATTTTGATTTTCCTGGAGAGAAAATCAGAGAGAAAGTAAGAAATATCAAACTCTTTCTAACATTTTTTAATCTAGTATTTATTAGGTGATTTCCTTCTTTTTTTGAAATATTGTAAAACCTTATAACCTCACATTTGTAACATGAGCAAAATTACAAATATATTTAAAGGTAGACATTTGTAGCCTGGGTATTCACACACTTAAATACACTATTACCTGGGAAGTGGCAGAGATTAAAAGAGAAAAGTTCTTAAATAATTTTATGTATTTTATAATATATTTCTACTTTCTGATATTCTCCTTGACAGAATAAATATTGAATTGGTTTCAATAATAATCTATTGTCAGATTATTATTTATTATAATTCCATAGTGTAATTGAAGCAAAAGGCTGTCCAAGGCTTACACAGGTTACATGTGTCTTTAAAAAAATAAATCCAATCTCTAAATAAATTTATTAGAATCAGTCTGAGAATTGGATCCTTATTGGGTAGAGGCTGATATTATTCTGTTTAGTAGATCATAAATTCAACAGATGCTTGAGAAATTATATTTACTGAAGTCAAAAGCAAATCCAGCCAAGTCCTTTATGTATAGATAATTGAGAATTATATGTCATTAAATCTCAGACAAATCTAATATTATAAAAGTTTAGGTGGAATCATATTATAATTATGAAATAATTTAAAACTTCTTTCAAATGATGAGTATTCCTCTTATTGTCAGATTATCCAAGAAATATGTGTTGGGAGGTAATTCTCCAAGGGTCCCTCACACTTCTGCACATCTTCCAGAGGCATTAAGACCTTTTGTTCTGCACCATCTTTTCATAGATGTTTGTATAGCACACAGCATTGGAAGACAGAGATAGTGCTTCCTCTGGGGAAGAGTTCAAGATTATTTGCTGATAATAAAGATAATGTCTTCCTCTGAGGCAAGGGCTGAGCAGATTTGTTAGCAGCTCCTTTTAAAATATTGGGGCTTCCTAAATTCAGGGTTCCTCAGCTCTAATGCAAATCCACTCTATGTGCAGCATCCACCCGAGCCTGCCTCTATATCACCTTCATGGGATTTGGGGGCAAGGAGAACCAAATGCACATGATGCTCAAATCGCTTGCTGTGCCATGAGTAATAAAGTCCTTTATTTCTGACGCAAGAATATTGTGACACCTGCCGATATCCATGAGATCATGGCAGGCCAACTTGTAGCATGCAAGCAGGGTAAAATTTCAGACCCTTCACAGTTATTGACAATGGGCAAAATCCAACTCTGTGAGTGTGGAGATGGACTTCTGACTTTACGATATTATATTTTTGAGACTTTGCTCCCTGATACTTATTTCCACATTTCCTATGTACACAGTCATAGTTTATGTATTCAGTGTAAGAATTCGATAATAAACAATCTTCTCAGCTAGTTGGCAATGGCTTCCAGCTCGTCTGCCCTCACACAGCACCTACCGGATGACCACAGCTTCACCTGGTACCTTGCATGCAACATGTGCTCAATCTGTGAATAAATAAATTCACCTAATAAGTCTCCTCACTTTAAGTTCTCATAATGTTTCTGTAAACATGGTGTTTTTATAACATGTATGTTTCTGTAAACATGCATCTGTATGCATTTCAGTGAGTTTCTAAGAATCATTTAAACATATACTAAATTTCTGTTCAATATTGTAAAAAATTTCTGATTAGCACAATTATTTCCATTATTTAGAGCAGTTTCAGTTTAGTCCTAAACAATGTATATGTGTAATAATCATTTTTTTTTTTTTTTTTTTATGGTACGCAGGCCTCTCACTGTTGTGGCTTCTCCCGTTGTGGAGCACAGGCTCTGGATGCGCAGGCTCAGCGGCCATGGCTCACAGGCCCAGCCGCTCCGCAGCATATGGGATCTTCCCGGACCGGGGTATGAACCCGTGTCCCCTGCATCGGCAGGTGGACTCTCAACCACTGCGCCACCAGGGAAGCCCGTAATAATATTTTTTTGCTCTCTTTTCAGTAGGAAGGAAAACTACTTTCAAAAATCTTACAAAAGGCTGATGTCAGTCTATTAGTTGGGCTTCACAACATCAAAGCATGTCAACCTGAGACTGATTTCTGCAGCAGCAGGTTAGAAATAAATACTTTTGTGTTTTCACATCTATTTCAGGATTATTTTAGTCCTAAAGAGTAGTTTGGAATACTATCAGGATATAATCAAGCAATCTTTAAATCTGGTTATGGATGCTTTCTGTAATGGAGATAATTCTATGCTAGGCAATAATGACTTCTGTAGAAAACTTCACCTATTGATTTGCAGAATTACGTATTTTCCTCATATTCCTCTCCTTTTTCATGATAAAATAATCTTAGAAGGAAAAATTAATCTGTGTTTATATAACAAAAGATAATTCAGAAAAATATAGCAATTATTTAATGTTTAAATTATTTTTTATTGAGATATAATTGACATATAACATTAGTTTCAGGTGTACAACATAATGATTCAATATACATATACATATTAAAAATGTACAGAATGGTGACTATAGTCAATAATACTGTATTGTATATTTGAAAATTGATAAGAGAGAAACTTTTAATTCTTGATTGATATTAGCCATTTTTTAAAAGCTGGATACATTCAGGTTTATATTAAAAATCTATTTAGGAATGACTAAAACATATAAATTGATGAAAATAAATATCATTTTTGTAAAATCTTCCATTTTAAAAACTAAATTGTCTGTTGATACTTTAACATATTTTAAAAATTCACATATTATTAACAATAAACATTAAAATCTTACTTCCACCTTCCCACTATTAATAGTTTCTTATATAGCCTACATTCCAAAAAGAAATCAACTATTTTAATCTGCCTTTACTGTAATAATTGCAGCAACCTGGAATAGAAACACTTACTCTTGCAGAGAGTGTGCATGCCTAGCTTACCAAGTGATCCTCAAAACTGCTTACTCAGATCCTGAAAGGATTCTAACATTTTATAGGGCTGTTACAAATAGCAATATATAATACAAACTATTCCACACCTTGTTTTCCCCCTCTTTTAATAATGTATCTTGGATGTATTTATTGACTGAGTGATAATTTTTTGTATAAATGTAGTACAACCTATCTACCTAGCTTGATTATGTTACCAATGTCAGCTTTTTCCTGTCCATTGCTTTAAAAAATAATGCTACATTGATTTCTCTACTATACCACTAAGAAGGTATATTTACATATAAATTTTTTTCTCTCTCTTTATGTGCACACAGACATGCAAACATACAATTATCTTTCTGATAATTTTTGATAAAGCATACCTCTAATTATGAGACATGGGGCTTTAGAATATGTAACAAAAGCAAGACTTTACATTACATATCTATGTAAAAATATTTTACAATCATGAAATAATTGGTTAGTGTGCACTTTGTTTTTCTTTTGTGTACTCTGCACCAAAGTTCACTCTAGTCTAAGTTTACTTCCCTAAATCACTATTTTCTCTTAATAGTATCATTCATGTTACTAATAAAACAGCTTACTATGCGTTTTCTTTTAATTAGAAAAGCTAAACTTTGGCTTTGTGGTTCTTTGGAAATGTTCTTAATTAAAGTGCAATACGGTGCCAAAAGTAAACAAAATTAGCTACGTGGTACAGCAAGTAATAATGTACATTTTATAGTAGTATGGTAAAACACAGTTACTTTAAAAATAAAAGGTAGGGCTTCCCTGATGGCGCAGTGGTTGAGAGTCTGCCTGCCGATGCAGGGGACACGGGTTCGTGCCCCGGTCTGGGAAGGTCCCACATGCCGTGGAGCGGCTGGGCCCGTGAGCCATGGCCGCTGAGCCTGCGCGTCCGGAGCCTGTGCTCCACAACGGGAGAGGCCACAACAGTGAGAGGCCCGCATACCGCAAAAACAAATAAATAAATAATAATAATAAAAGGTAAAAGATTTAAATAAGATGTCTCACAATTAAATTACTATACCTTGTCTTAAATATGACAACCACCATCTTCTCACCTATCTCTTTAAAAATGATGTATGCCATGACATTTTAAACTCAATGTAAATAATTATATCTAATTTATTGAGCTAGTGTGAATAGAATGAAAATAAATTTATTCTGAAATACATCATATAAAAAATTACTGAGAGTTAAAATATGTTTCAAATTCACCATAGGAGCTGTTTTAAGAAATCTAATCTTGTTTTGTTTGGAAAGCAAATATAGTTTTATGCATGATAATAAGTCACTGAGCACTTACTATATGCCTGACAATCCACATTATTTCACTTAATAAGACCATTATTTTTAAAATTACGTTTTAACATATCCTCTTATAGGTGAGGAAAAATGGTAAATTGTCCAGTGTCACACAGCTAAAAGTGTCAAAGATGATATGTTAATGTATGTTTTTAATTAGAAAGTGAAATTTCTAATTTAAAGAATTTAAATTAAATACTCTGAAGAAGATATGCTAATGAAATAAGCTTCATATCTTGTCTTTTTTGTGTCATTAATCTTATATTTCTTTTTTTGGTCCTTACCCAGCAAGGTACTTTACAAACCAAATATATTATTAATATCTTATAATCTTTTGTGAATCAATAATAGTCCTTATTAGAATTTTCTAGCTTTAATTTAAATGTTAGTGTCCTTAACTATACAACTCTTCAGGTAGTGTTAGGACTGATATATTTATTCTAGCGAGCAAGTAGTCACTCTTTTCTGTATTTTTGAAGTCAAAGCAAACTTAAGCTTGATTGGTAACACAATGGATCCCAGAAAACATGACTACAATTTTCAGGTGAGTAGAGAAAAAAAAATGGCAGAGAACAAAATGTATCCAATCTCATTCTTGTTACGGAGGACTGGAGGAATCTACTGATTGATACTTAGAAATAGTTTGATTGTCAATATATTTCCAAATACATAGATACAGCATTAAAAAGTAGAAAAAATAGCTGTTCTGAAAAAAAATCAATTGTACCACTTTTCTTTTATAGGAGGATTACTAGTTCATTCCATTATATAGCAAATAAGAAAGTAAGATACATACCAGGTACATAACCATTGTCTAATGGTTATTAATATCTAATTTCACCCTGACACTGGTTATAGGTTTTTCCTGAACACCCTCTGCTTTGGCAATAATGGAGATATCTTCCGCCAGCATTCTAGATTCTCCAAACAAGTTAACTTTAAAATTGGTGTACTCTTATTGGCTTGAGGAGAGATATGTATCGCCACCATCTATGAATAGTCGTGGTGGATTGGAAAGTGCTAATATATATGTATATAATTTCTGAGACAGTGTGAATGCTAGAAACAAACCATCAGACCTTCCTTAGTACTATTTCTCCCCACTCCAGGTGACATGACTTGGTTTGATCATATATAGAGAACAAATCAGAATGGAGCTCTTTAGAGCTCACTATTCACTCATTTAGGAAGCAATGAAGCAGCTGTAAAAGAATTCCTTTTTTCTCACTTTTATCTGGAATCAAAATTGTTTCTAGACACAATCAGTAACAATGATCAATATTTTCTTGTGAGCATGAATTTGACACACTTTTTTTTCTGTTGACTATATTATTCTTCTCTTTGAAATAAAGTTTATTTGGATTTATAACTAAAATTGGTAGACTGAGCCTAAGCATTTAATGTTTCTCCCCTCCCCCCAAGATAATGCTTTTTGAATTAATAATATAAAAATAATAAAAATATATACCATTTTTATAAAAAAGAAGCAACTATATCACCTCCATGTCAAAACCTCAGCAAAATCTGCAAGTAGCAGGACACATTAAACCTATTGGGGAAAAGATTCCCCTATTTGACTTACCACATGTGAAAATAATAGCAAAGCTAAAATACAATTAGAAGACATGAGAGCAGAAGGCCACGGAAACCTCCGAACTCAGAACAGCAAATGATGGAAAAGAGGCATGATTAGGTATCAGTATTTCCCAAACTCAGTCTATATTCTCTTGATGATGCTCTTATTATTTATTATTTTAATGCTATTACTAATAATGATGTTAATTAAAATAGTGCTAACATTTATTAACATTATGACTAAGTTCCAGATATTTTTCTAAAATTTTACATGCAGTGTGTCACTTGATATGTAGAGAAATCCAAAGAGATATGTAATGAATTTAGTATCTTTTGGAGATGAGAAAACTGGGATATAGAAAATATTGATAATGTGCCAAAAATCATAGAACTAGTAAGAGATGGGACTTCAATTTGAGTTGACCAGTCTGAGTCCAGACCAGTGCCCTGGTCCTCCATTACCTCTATGTGCTAGACGACAAAAAAACTGCATATTTTTTTATGGGGCTAGAGAATATAAAGGTCAATAATGTCTTGAATCATATAGGAAAAAACTAAGAAAAGAGAAAATAAAAGTGAGCAGCAGAGAAGTAAAAAAGGAGAAGGAGACTAAGAAGGAGGAGGAGGATGAAGAGAAGAGGATGCAGGGAAGGAGAAGAGGAAGAGAGAAACAGAGATGAGGAGGTGATAAAAGAAGAAACAGCAGTTTACAATAGATTATCAGAAGACCATACATCAAGTAGATCCATTAATGTAATAAAAGTGGGTTAAACTATTTTGAGATATTCATTAAACAAATGAAATGAAGGACTAGCAATAAAGGAAGGATAAAATATATAATGGCAAAAAGTAAACAAAAAGAAAGCAGTGATGCTTATACTGTTATCATATTAAAAAAATTGAGAGTCAAAAGCATTAAATGGGGAAATGAGTTATTTTATATAGTTAATGGTGAATCTACAAAGAGAACATTCATGAACTTTTATGCACCAAATAATAAGGGATTGAAATACATTAAAAATATCCAGAAGCAACATATAGATAACTGATAAAAATATAAATCATAGTTTTAGATTTAATATAACATTTTTCCTTCCAGCTTTTATTAAGGTGTAATTGACATTCAGCACTGTATAAGTTTAAGGTGTACAGCATAATGATTTGGCTTACATACACCATGAAATTATTACCACAATAAGTTTAGTGAACATTCATCATCTCATACATACACAAAATAATGAAAAAGAAAAAAAAATTTTTCCTTGTGGTGAGAATTCAGAATTTACTCTATTAACCACTTGCATATATAGCATATGTCAGTTCTGATTATATTTATCATGTTGTTTATTACGTTCCTAGTACTGTTTATCTAATAACTGGAAGTTTGTACTTTTGGACCACCTTCATCCAATTCCCCTCCCCCCAACCCCTGCCGCTGGTAACCAGAAATCTGATCCTTTTTCTGTTTGTTTTTGAAGTATGATTGATGTACAATACTATGTTAGTTCCTGGTATACAACTTAGTGATTTGATATTTCTACATATTATAAAATGATCACCATGATGAGTCTAGTTACCATCTGTCACTATACAAAGATATTATGTTATTATTGACTATAGTTCCCACACTGTACATTTTATCCCTGTGACACATTTATTTTTTAACTGGAAGTTTGTATACCTCTTTATCTCCCTCACCTATTTCTCTCATCTACTCACCCCACTCCCTACTGGCCACCACCTGCTTGTTCTCTGTATCTATGACTCTTTTTTTACGTTTGTTCTTTGTTTTGTACTTTAGATTTAGTATATAAGTGAAATCGTATGGTATTTGTCTTTCTCTGACTTATTTCACCATAATCCCCTCTAGATTCATCCATGTTACTGCAACTGGCAAGATTTCATTCTTTTCTAAGGCTGAGTAATATTCTGTTGTATGTATATGTGTATGTGTGTATATATATGGTACCTTCTTTATCCATTCACGTACTGATGGGCCACATATGTTGCTTTCATATCTTGGCTATTATAAATAATGCTATAATGAAAATGGGGTAGATATATCTTTTTGATTTGGTGTTTTTTATTTACTTCAGATAAATACCCAGGAGTGGAATTGCTGGATTGTATGATAGTTCTATTTTTAATTTTTTGGGGGACACTCCACACTGTTTTCCATAGTGGCTGCACCAATTTACATTACCACAAATAGTGCATGAGGGTTCCCTTTTCTCCACATTCTTCCCAGCACTTGTTATTTGTTCTTTTCTGAAACAGCCATTCTGACAGGTGTGAGGTGACATCTCATTGTGGTTTTGATTTACATTTCCCTGATGATTAGCAACGTTGAGCACCTTTTCATGTGTCTGTTGGCCATCTGTATGTTTCTTTGGAAAAATGTCTATTCAGATTCTCTGCCCATTTTTTTAATTGGGTTGTTTGTTTTTGATTTTTTTTTTTTTTTGATGTGGAGTTGCTTGAGTTCTTTGTATATTTTGGATATGAACCCCTTATCAGATTTATCTTTTGCAACTATCTTCTCTGATTCAGTAGGCAGCCTTCTCCTTTTGTTGATAGTTTCTTTTTCTGGGCAAAAGCTCTCTAGTTTGATGTAGTCCTATTTGTTTATTTTTGCTTTTGTTTCCCTTGCCTGAGGAGACAGGTAAAAAATAATATTGCTAAGACCTATGTCGAAGAGCATACTGCCTATGTTTACTTCTAGGAGTTTTATGGTTTCAGGTCTTACATTTAAGTCTTTAATTCATTTCAAATTTACTTCTGTGTATGGTGTGAGAAAGTAGTCCAGTTTGATTCTTTTGCATGTAGCTGTTCAGTTTTCCCAGCACCATTTACTGAAGAGACTGTTTTTTCCCCATTGTATATTCTTGCCTCCACTGTCATAGATTAATTGGCCATACAAGTGTGGGTTCATTTCTGGTCTCTCTATTCTATTCCATTGATCTATGTGGCTGTTAAAGATTTTAATATAACATTTTAAGCAAAATAATGAAAAAAGTGAATTGAGGATTTAAACTATAGCATTGTTGTTCATGGTTCAAAATATGTACAGCACAATTTATCCTTAAAAATTAATTTAAGCTTCTATAGGGACATTGTTTATAATTGCATATATTAGGGGAAAAAAAACTTGAAGTCCAATAATAAAGGAAAATTTGTAGATATTACAGAGTAACATGCTGGAATAACAGCTTCCTGGAGACCTAACAACATGGAAACAATTCTCATTTTACTTTAAGAAGGAATATCAGGTTACTGTTTGATATCTTATTCTGTATTAATGGCATGTTAATATTTTGTAAATGATTGAATTCTACAAGTAACTCTAGAATTACTTTTTCTTTATACTTCATTATAGTTTTCAAATGACCTACAATACACTACTTTGCTAATCAGATACAAGCCAAAAATGCAATAAAGTTTATTTAAAATAAACTTTTTTGTTCTACTAAAATGTCTATTGCAGAATTTGATGAATGATTTAGGGAGAGTTTTATAAGAGGCATCTCAGAGTCTTTTGTTGAAATTTTAATTACATAGGAGTGAGACACAAAGAATTTAACAAAGTTGTACTGTGTGCATCTTGGTCAATGATCTCTAGCAAATGAGAAATTCATTCAAGTAAAACATCACTCCCATGCCCACCCCTGCCCTCCACACACACATACACACACCACTGTGCGTTTCACATTTGGGTGTGGTATTTTTGCTTTGAGCTCCATATTTAAATTTTTTTTTTCTTGTTCCATTGGTTAGTTTGAAAGAACCCTTAAAATGGATATTTCCAAACACTGTTTGGCTTCTGAGAATGGGACTCCTGCTGCTGCCAGTTTGAGTTGCTATGAAGATCAAGGATGAGAGGTAAAATTACAGCTCTTAAATATTTTTAGGAAAGAAGGTGTCAACTTTCTGACATTAGGCTTTGCAATCAATCCTTCTCATCTTTCCATTCTCAGGAATAAGTGTGGGAAAAGACCATTTCAAAGCTAAATTGACGCTACACTATCAGACAGTAATTTAAAAGCTCTTTGCAGACCAGATTTTTGTTTCTTTTCATGTATCTTGGACATTGAAAGAAGAGTTAACATAAAATTGTTTAATGTTTTTATAGATGGATTTAGTCTCCTCCCTTATCTTTTAGAATGCCTTTACTAAAAATTCTGTTGTCTCCTTTTATCATTTCAACACCCCTGCAATGAAGTAACCATTTCTGTCTTTGATGTCCATATTAATAATTGGTCTCCCAGAGAATCATACATTAGTACCATAGTGATATGGTACTAAATATTCATAACAACAAAAATAGGGCACATTTTTTTGCTATGATTAAAGGGGATATTTTTCATATCAAGATATTTAGTCATCACCATAGATAAAATATTTAAAAAATAATGTGTATATACACTGTAGTGAGTTACAATAGCACAAATTAAATCCATGAAGACTTATAGTGCTAACCTAGATATACTTTTCACTGACTCAGTAAACAAGGTAACCAATGTGAAAAATCAAATGGTTACAGCAAGACAGATTTTAATATCATCAAAATACATACTTACAGTTGAGTTTCTAGAATGATTATGCATTTTTGTTACCATGCAGGTGGATGAAGACCTGCATGAGATGCAGGTTTATGAGATGGCCAATTTGTGCTTGATGGTAAAATATGTAGTAAAGACATTTTGAGAAATATACGTATTTTTATGAAGCACTGCATCTCTTGGAAAAAATATACAGATGTAATAGAATCAAATGGGTAGCAGACAAAATTGAGGGAAATAGCAGTCTGTATCAAAGTAATTGTGCACATTGAATCAGCCATGGAGCAAAATTTAACATTTTGCACCTTATTTTCTATATATATATTCAATGGGTGGTAAGAAAAAATTGCATCAAAAATGGGTTAACAGTGCTTCAGATATTCTTTTTTAAAGTAAATTATTAATGAGAGTGGAAAGTGCTTTTAAAGGTTGGCTTACCAGTACAGAAGTTGTCAGGGAAATATTGACCAGAGATTTTTCTTCATGGAGGAAAAAAATACATTACAAAAAGAAAAACCTGGATAAAGTGAAAGATTCCTCTTTAATGATAGTCAGTCATAAATTGGGCATAATTAACAGATTTTTTTCAAAGCTGGGAAGTTTAAATCAACAGAAACACATCAAATATTTATTGAATGTTTTTAGTGTACATGTCAAAATTACTTCAATTAAAATGAAATTTGAAAGATAGATTGAGTCAACTCAGTGTAGGTGGACTTGAAACTACTTCTATTTACTTTTGTGTGATAATGATTATTGTTAAATTAGTGGTAACATTAAAAATTTATTGATATATCATCTTTAGTCTCTTGTAAATTATTTCCCTGTTTGGTTAAGGGGGACTGATCAAGAGCTCCTACAAAGCAGTAATAAATATTACAACAAATTGATAAGCACTGAAGTACATGCCTAGGCAACTCACAGAAAAATAAGTAGGAAAGTTCAATTAAGGGAAAATATTAAATGAAAGAACTGCAAGGTAGAACATAATGGGACATGAATCTCAGTTAATTAAGTGGGACTTAAAAAAATTATTTAAAAAACCAAACATGTCCTCCATAACTTTCCCTATCCAAAAAACACATTCTACTTTCCTTAACTACTTTTCATACACAATTGTTTATTTTCACCCCTATTATTTCTAAGTCGTTTTAATTGATTAGAATTTTAACCCTTAAAATTCTTAACTACTAGTGAAAACTAAAAAGTAAGCAACTGTGGAATGTCTTTGACAGTAGCTTTCTGTGGATTGACAAATTTATAAATACATTTTATAGTTTTTCGAAGTATATATTCTTCTTTATAGTAAATTTTCAATATGGCACAAAACACATTTATTAATAAGCCCAAATATCTTTAGTTCCTCTGTAAAATGAAGCCAAAAGTGTTTTTTGTTTTCTTTCCTGGCTGTGCCAAACGGCTTATGGGATCTTAGTTCCCTGACCAGGGATCAAACCTGTGCCCCTGCAGTGGAAGCACAGAGTCCTAACCACTGGACCACCAGGGAATTCCCTCATTGTGTGTTTTTTATTTTTTGGCAAAAGTGGTTAAAAACTATGATCAATAGTGAATGTTTCAGGGACTTCCCTGGTGGTCCAGTTGTTAAGATTGTGTGCCTCCACTGTAGAGGGCATGGGTTCCATCTCTGGTGGGGTGCTAAGATCCTCCATGGCGCATGGTGTAGCTGAAAAAAAAAATTAATAAAATAATGAGGGCTTCCCTGGTGGCGCAGTGGTTGTGAGTCCGCCTGCCGATGCAGAGGACACGGGTTCGTGCCCTGGTCCAGGAGGAACCCACATGCCACGGAGCAGCTGGGCCCGTGAGCCATGGCCGCTGAGCCTGCGCATCTGGAGCCTGTGCTCCGCAACGGGAGAGGCCACAACAGTGAGAGGCCCGCATACTGCAAAAAAATAAATAAATAAAAATAATAATAATGAATGTTTCAGGATTTTATCTTATTTACAAATGATCTAGATATTCAATAGATATCGTTTAACCTATCTCAGTATAACTGAAACTGAGCTCCCCTGCCAATTTTAACCATGATTAACCTCTCTGTCCAAAATGTTCTCCCCTTTCTTGTCTAACCCTTGTTCCCCACAAGGTTAACGAGAATCAAAGAAAAGAGGGGATTGAAACCGAGTAGTGTTACGGAACCAAACTTGAGTCCACTAGCCCATGAAGTGAAGCCAGTCTACTGATACTGGGCTGTGGTGAAGAAAAGTGCAACGTTTATTGTAAGGCACAAGACACGGAGTTCTAAGCAGTTAGTGCTCAAAAAGCCCCAAACTCCCCGATGGGTTTTAGCAAAGCATCTTCATAGGCCAGGTGAGGGAGGGGGAGGTCACAGGGCATGTGATGATCTCGTGCACAATTCTCCGACTGATTGGTGTTGAGGTAACAGGGTGGCTAACATTATCAATCCTTAGGTGCCAGAAGGTCTGGGGGCCATGTGCACATGATCATCACGTAGTTAATTTCTTCCATCTGGTGGTGGTTTTAGCATCTGAATATCTCAGGAAATATGCATGAGATACTATTATTTAGGTACTTCAGAGAGGAGCTCAGTAAAGGATGTAGGGGAGGGGTCTGTGCCAGGTAGGCCCATAACCTACTGCTCAGTTACTGTGGGGATCTCCCGAGTAGAGTACAAATGTCTTACCATGTCCCCTGTTATTTGTAAGAAAAAGGCTTCAGCCTCCTTCCCAGAGTTCCAAAGGGCAGATTCAAACAGTTACTAATCAGGGAAGTAAGGGAATGCAGAAACAAAGGAAAAGCAATCAAACAATAGAGTGGCATTAAGCAGAGTCCTCCTTCCTTCAGAAGGAATATACAAAACAATATCTTTGAGTACTTGTGCAGAACTAAGGCTCCCACCCAGTTGGAGGATGATAACTTTAGGCTGAGCACAGGGTTCTTGGAACACTGCCCAAGTCTGCATTATTGTTTCTATTGTTTCTTGATTGTTTCTCCCTTGTCTCTGCATCCTCGAATGCAAGTTCCTCAAGAAGAACTTTCCTTTCCTAAATTCAGGGTTTTTACAATACCTATGAGCATTTTGAGATGAATAGGGGAGGTTTGGGGGTTGGTAAAAAGGATAGGTGCGCTTTTTCTGTTTTTGTAAAGGCTTAATTAGTAAGAAAAATTTTACAAGTGGTCCTCAATTTGTAGGACAGTTGTTTTTAATTCATCAAAGAATTGGGTTGTAACCTGAATGCTATTAAAGGTCTGAGATAACCATATTTATCTTTAATTTGCCTGTTTATATCAGGGAGAAAATCTTCAACTAGGAATCATAAGATTCCTATGTTCTCTTTGGGATATTTTTCTTTCCTTCTGGGTACATAGTTTCACTTAGCTAAGGAGGGAAGCCCTGAAAAAAATTCCTATCACCCTCTGAATATCAGCTTCCAGTTTGGTTAACTTCTTACCATAGAGCTACTTAATTTAAAAACAACAACAACAGCAACAAAACAACCAACCAAAGCAAAAAAACCTTTCAGATATCATGTCAGGTTTCAGCCAGAACAAAGAGAGTAAGTATTCCTGGCAGTACTGAGTGACCCCTTTAGACACAAGAGATGTCTCCCCAGAGGGCACAGATGATACTACCCTCTCAAGACCCAGAGCTACTCCCAAAAATTAGCCAAAGAAAGAAAGACAATTTCCCTGAGAGCTGGAAACAGTCAATAGTACCTGAGAGAGTTACTTTGTATATCAGGACCCACAAAATGGAGGCCACCCCAGCAGACAGGCCCACATCACTATTTAAACTTGTCAGCCTGCAATTAGGGGAAACACCTGTCAAGGACTCCTAGCTTAATACCCATCACACTTCTCTAGCTCAGCTTTAGCTAGTTTACCTAGCAAGTAGACTAGCCTAAGAGGAAACTCCTGACCTCCTAGCCAATCATGCCCTGTTTCCCTGTTGCCTCTTCTAACTTCTGTGAAACTCAGTCTTGCCCCATTCCCACAGGAACAGCATTCCACTGCTTGTGAGGCGCTGCATTCGCCCAAACCAAAAGGATTGTTGTCCTTTGAATAAAGGATGTCAAACTCATTACTAAATTGTTTTAGTTTCATCATTTGACAGACCCTAGCCACAGAGGGACTGCAACCCACGTTTCTGTCCGGCCACATTTGGGGGCCCCCAACCTGACAGTTGAGCTGCCTCCATGTGCAAGAATCAACAACCGAAAGCCAAACCAAGTTCTCAGGACACAAAGAAGACAAACAAGAAGACAATAGCTGTCGCTGGGAGAGAAAGGGATGGAAAACCAGCAAGGAACAATGTGAAACAATTGCTTTCTCAACTGGGCACTATAAAGATCCAGGAGAGCCGATTCTGGTAAGAATTCTTACCCTTCACTGGCTTCTGCCAGTTTTCTCAGGACCCAAACTGCAGGCTCCAGAGCGAGTGAGGTTTAAAGTATCTACCAGAATTTTGCGAGGTTTTCTATTAATTTTAATTTTAGTTTCCTGTGGGCTGTTTAAGGTAATATCTCATAGCAGTTTACTAGAAAATCCCTGGGAGTGTCACCAACCCTGGGAGGTACCCAAATGGTGGTCCTCCTTTGAGGGTAGATGTGGAGGTGTTCAAGTTGGTGTGGAAGAATTTGCACCACGTTTAAGGACAATTTTTTCCACTGCCTCAGTTGATTGCCAATGAGACACCAATTTCTGGCCCAATGTTTTGATGTTGGACCCATAGGAAGGTGCAGTGGGGGAGGGCCAGGGGTTGTTTTAGGTTTCTGGCCTGGTTGCAGTTGTAAGGTCACTAATTTGGTGAACTTTTGTTTATGGTCTTGTAGTCTCTTTAAGGTGAAAAGGCAATTCAGAAAGTAGATTAGTAGACTGTGAATTCTCAGGTAAAAGAAGATAGAGGGGAGTAGTAGGAGTCACATCAGTCTTACTTTAGGTACATCTTGTGTCTTTACTTTTTCATTAGCCTTTTGCAATGAATCTTTCAAGGAAGCTATTTTGTAACCTTGGAATTTTTTGGAGTATTCTGCATAACAATTAAAACAGGTATCCCTTGGGCTTCCCTGGTGGCGCAGTGGTTGATAGTCCGCCTGCCGATGCAGGGGACACGGGTTCATGCCCTGGTCTGGGAGGATCCCACATGCCACGGAGCGGCTGCGCCTGTGAGCCATGGCCGCTGAGCCCGCGCGTCCGGAGCCTTGCTCCGTGGCGGGAGAGGCCACAACAGTGAGAGACCCGTGTACCGCAAAAAAAAAAAAAAACCAAAAAAACAAAAAAAAACGGTTAAATAGGTATCCCATTCTGTTGTTTGATGTGGGAACCCTTGCTTTTAAATGCACTTTTCAAATGAATAATCTTGTCTAATTACATTGCCCATAAAGGCTATGGTAATTCTAGATTGTCTAAGCAAGATTTTTATCATTTTTGTAGGTATCTACCGCTTCTGGAACCACAGCTGTGAGACATAAAATAAGCAGGTGTGCCAGAAGTTAGTGCACTCAATTCCTTGGGTTTCTTGGAGCTAAATTAATAACTAAGAGGGATGTGAAGTTAGGTTGGGGATTTTGTGTGGTGTTTTACAGTGTACCTCATTGCAAAGAAATTTTCTTGAGATTAGCCAGGGAGCTGCTGTCAATTTAACTTGTTTTATGACCAACTTATCATAGCACAAGGGTCTTAGAGTTAAGCTGTTAGAGTGCTCACCACCTATAAGTCCTTGACCTATAACTACCAGTTTTGCAGCTTTGGTTTCTGAGATTCTCATTAGTAATAGAGCTATTAATTCCTTTCACAAGAAGATTTCTTTATAGTGATGGATGCCCTGATGGCTTTTAATAGTTTGACTAGTACCCACCTAGATTTTGATGTGCAATTGTTCAAAACGGTCCAAATTTCTTTTCCTAATTTATTTCCCCAAGTACCTCAGTGGTTTATGCTGTGGACTTACTTTGAGGCTTTGTGAGTCACCTAAAGACTGACATCAATTGCAGACTCCCAATATAACTGTATAACTTTCTGGGAACTTTTACAGGATCCAGAACCTGGGAACTGTAACAAACCCTGGAACATTTCCAGGGCCCCAGAAGCTTTCTAGTGTGTATGTGTGTGTGTGTATATATATATATATATATATATATATATGTGTGTGTATATATTTATAATATATGGTGTGTATATATATAATACATATGGTATATATGTGCATATAACATCTATACACATACATATACTGTATCTTTTTTATCTATTCATCTGCTGATGGACACTTAGGTTGCTTCCATATATTGGCTATTGTAAGTAATGCTGCTATGAACATTGGGGTGCATGTATCTTTTCAAATTAGTGTTTTTATTTTCTTTGGACCTATACCTAGGAGTGGAATTGCTATATCATATGATAGTTCTATTTTTAGGTTTTTAAGAATCCTTCATACTATTTTCTACAGTGGCAGCACCAATTTAAATTCTGTCCAACAGTGTATTAGTGTTATATTTTCTCCACATCCTTGCAATATTTGTTATTTGTAGACTTTTTGATGATAGCCATTCTGACAGGTGTGAGGTGATATCTCATTGTGGATTTGATTTGTAATTGTCCAATCATTAGCAATGTTGAGCATATATTCATGTGTCTGTTGGCCATCTATATGTTTCTTTGAAAAAATGTCTTTTCAGGTCTTCTACTCATTTTACAATTGGGTTGTTTGTTTTATTCATATTGAGTTGTATAAGCTGTTTATATGTTTTAGATATTAACCCCTTATTGGTCATATCATTTGTAAATATACTCTCCCATTAAGTATGTTCTCTTTTCATTTTGTCCATGGTTTCCTTTTTTGTGCAAAAGTTTAAGTTTAATTAGGTTCCATTTATTTATATTTACTTTGCTTCCTTTACCTGAGAGGATAGACACAAAAATATATTGCTAAGATTTATGTCACAGAGTGTACTGCCTGTGTTTTCTTCTAAGAATTTTATGTTTTCTGAGCTTATATTTAGGTTCTTTAATCCATTTTGGGTTTATTTTTGTATATGGTATGAGAAAATGTTCTAATTTCATTTTTTTAATGTAGCACTCCAATTTTCCCAGCACCACTTATTGAAAAGACTGTCTTTTCCCCTTTATATATTGTGGCCTTTGCTGTAGATTAATGGACCATAAGTGTGTGGGTTTATTTCTGAGCTCTCTATTCTGTTCCATTGAGCTATATGTCTGTTTTTGTTCCTGTGTCATACTGTTTTGATTCCTATGGCTTTGTAGTATAGTCTGAAGTAAGGGAGCATGACACCTCTAGATTTGTTCTTTTTTCTCAGGATTTCTTTGGCAATTCAGAAATTGGTTCCATATAATTTGGGGTTCCATATAATTTTTAGGATTATTCTAGTTCTGTGAAAAATGTCATGAGTATTTGGGTAGGGATTGCATTATATCTATAGGACATTTTAACAATATTAATTCTTCCAATCCAGAATATTAATTCTTCCAATCCAGGAATATGAGATATCTTTCCATTTCTTTGTATCATTTTCAATTTTCTTCATCAGTGTGTTATAGTTTTCAGAGTATAGATCTTTCACCTACTTGGTTAAGTTTATTTCTAGGTATTTTATTCTTTTTTATGGAATTGTAAATGGTATTTTCTTGAATTCTCTTAAGGATAGTTCATTATTAGTGTGCAGAAATGCAGCAGATTTCTGTATATTAATCTTCTGCAAATTTACTGAATTCTTTTGCTCTAATAGCTTTTTGGTGGACACTTTAGGGTTTTCTATATAAATATGATGTGATCTGCAAATAGTGACAGTTTTACTTTTTCCTTGGATGCATTTTATTTATTTTTCTTGTCTGTTTGCTTTGGTAGGACTTCCAATACTATGTTAAATAGAAGTGGCTAGAGTGGGTATCCTTTTCTTATTCCTGATCTTGAGGAAAATATTTTAGCTTTTCACACTTGAGTATGACGTTAGCTGTGAGTTTGTCATAAATAGCCTTTATTATGTTGAGGTATGTTCCCTCTGTACCAACTTTGATAAGAGTTTTTATCATGAATAGATGTTGAATTTTGTCATGAGCTTCTTCTGCATCTATTGAGATGATCAATGTTAATTTTACCCTTCCTTTTGTTAATGTGGTGTATCACATTGATTGATTTGCAGATAGTGAAACATCCTTGCATACCTGGAATAAATCTTACTTGATCATGGTGTGTCATACTTTTTACAAATTCAGTTTGCTAATATTTTGTTGAGGATTTTTGCATCTACATTCAACAGAGATATTGGTCTGTAATTTTTCTTTTTTTGTAGTGTCTTTGTCTGGTTTTGGTATCCGGGTAAATGTGGCCTCTTAGAATGAATTTGGAAGTGTTTCCTCCTCTTCAATTTTTAAAAATAGTTTGTAAAGAAGAGGTATTACCTATTCTTTACAAGATCACTAGATACCCTGTGAAGCTATTATGGCCTGGACATTTGTTTGCTGGGAGTTTTTGTTTATTTGTTTTAATTACAAATTCAATTTCACTACTAGTGATCACTCTACAGATTGTCTGTTTCTTCCTGATTCAGTCTTGAAGATTGTATGTTTCTAGAAATCTATTAGGTTGTCTAATTTGTTGGTGTATAACTATTCATAGTATTCTCTTATGACATTTTATATCTCTGGGATATTGGTTGTTATTTCTTGTCTTTCATGTCTTATTTTGTTTATTTGAGTCATCTCTTTTCTTGATGAGTCTGGCTAAAGTCTTATCAATTTTGTTTATCTTTTCAAAAAAACCCAGATCTTGGTTTCATCTTTTCTATTCTTATTTTGTCTCTATCTTATTTATTTCCTCTCTGATCTTTATTATTTCCTTCCTTCACTGACTTTGGGCTTTGTTCTTTTTTTTTTCTTAATTCTGTAAGATGTTAAGATGTTAGGTTAGATTGCTTATTTAAGATTTTTCATTTTCTTGAGTTAGGCCTGTATTGCTATAAACTTCCATCTTAGAACTGACTTTGCTGCATCCCATAAATTTTGGATTTTTAAAAAAAATTTGTCTTGAGGTATTTTCTGATTTCTACCTTGATTTCTTCACTGACACATTGATTTTTTAGTAGCATGTTGTTTACTCTCCATATGTTTGTGTTTTCCCCATTTTTCTTCCTGTAATTGATTTCTAGGTTCATACCATTGTAGTCAGAAAAAATATTTAGTATAATTTCTCTCCTCTTAAATTTGTTGAGACTTGTTTTGTGGCCTAGCATGTAATCTATCCTGGAGAATGTTCATGTGCAATTGAAAGGAATATGTATTCTGCTGTTTTGGGATGAATTTTCTTGTAGATATCTATTAAGTCCAATGGTCTAATGTGTCATTTAAAACTACTGTTTCCTTTTTGATTTTATGTCTGGATACTCTGCCCATTGATGTAAGTGAGGTATTAAAGTCCCCTGCTATTATTGTAATATTGTCAATTTCTCCCTTTTTGTCTATTAATATTTGCTTTATATATTTATGTGATCCTATATTAGGGGCATATATGTTAATGAGTGTAATATCCTCTTCTTGTATTGATTCCTTTATCATTATATAATGCTCTTGTTTGTCTTTTGTTATAGTCTTCATTTTAAAGTCTACTTTGTCTGATATGTGTATTGCTACTCCAGCTCGCCTTTCATTTCTACTTGCATGAAATATCTTTTTTCATTACCTCACTTTCAGTCTCTGTGTGTCTTTAGCTCTGAAGAGAGTCTCTTGTAAGCAGCATATAGATAGGCCTTGTTTTTTATCCAATCCCTATGTCTTTCCATTGGAGTATTTAGTCTATTGACATTTAAAGTGATTATTTATAGATATGTACTTATTGCTATTTTGTTATTGTACTTGTTTTTTTGTTTTGGTTTGTTTTGTTTTTGTAGTTCTTCTCTGTTCTTTTCTTCTTTTAGTTTCTTCCCTTGTGGTTTGATAATTTTCTTTAGTGGTATGTTGGTGTTCTTTTCTCTCTTGTTTTTGTGTATTTATTGTAGGTTTTTGATTTGTGGTTACCATGGGTTCATATATGTTGATCTTTAACTATACCTACTTGTTTAAACTGGTAGTCATTTACGTTCAAACACATTCTAAAGACCTACAATTTTTTACTCTTCTCCCCTACATTTTGTGTTTTTGGTGTCATATTTTACACCCTCATGTTTATCCTTTAACTGTTTATTGCAGTTACAGTTGATTTTACAATTTTTTCCTTTTAATATTTATACTAGCTATTTATGTGGTTGATTCACAATCTTTACCATATACTTACCTTTACTCATGGGACTTTTCCTTCCCAACACATTTTTACATCTTGATGTAGCCTTTTCTTTTCCACTTAGAGAAGATCCTTTAACATTTCTTTTAAGGTCAGTTTAGTATTGATGAACTCTTAGTTTTTGCTTATCTGAGAAGTTCTTTATCTCTCCTTCAATTCTGAATGATAATCTTGCTGGGTAGAGTATCTTAGGTTGTAAGGTTTTCTTTTTCATAACTTTACATATGCCACTCCCTTCTGGCCTGCAAATTTTCTGCAGAAAAATAAGCTGAGAGACTTATTGAGGTTTCCTTTTATGTGGCCCTTTGATGTTCTCTTGCTGCCTTTAGAATTCTCTTTATCTTTAACTTTTGCCATTTTAGTTATAATATGTCTTGGTGTGGGTCTTATCGTATTCATCTTGTATGGGACTCTCTGTGATTCCTATACCTGGATATATGTTTCCTTCCTCAGGTTCAGAAGGTTTTCAACCAGAATTTAATCAAATATATTTTCAACCCCTTTCTTTCTCTCTTCTCCTTCTGGGACTCCTATCATGTGAATGTTGGTATGCTTGATGTTTGTTATCTTTGAGGTTCATTAAACTGTTGTGATTTTTCAAATTTGTTTTTCTTTTTGCTGTTCTGATTGGGGGTTTTATATTATTCTGTCTTCTAGGTCACGATGTGTTATTTTATATCACCTAGTCTGCTATTAATTCCTTCTAGTGTGTTTTTCATTTCAGTTATTTATTCTTCAGTTCTGACTGGTTGTTTTTTATATTTTCTAGTTCCCTGTTAAAATTCTCACTGTGTTCATCTATTTTCCTCAGTTTAATTAGCATTCTTATTACTAATGCTTTGAACTGTTTATCTAGTCAGTTATTTATCTGTTAGGATTTTTTTCCAGGTGTTTTTCTTTTTCTTCATTTGAAACTAATTCCTCTGTTTTCTTGCGTAACTTTCTCTGTCTCTATGAAATTAAGTGAAACAATTACTTACCCCAGTTTTGAAGTGGTGTTCTTGTGCAGGAGTCCCCCTGTGCAGTCTGCATGTACCCAGTGGTTTTGGTGGGAGAGCTGGATCTGATGTGAGTACAAGTCACATCTCTCCCCAGGGTGTGCTGGCAGCTATTGCCTTGGTGGGAGGAGGAGATGAAGGGGCTAGAGCCAGAGTTGGTGTGAGCCAGGGCTTCTCCTCTGATCAGTGGCTAATACCACCCTACTGGGGGTGGGTCAAGTCTTATGTTGCTGGAGCAGAAGCCCTGAGGTTTGGGTCCACCCTGGTTCTGCTTCCTCTAAGTGTGTGCTCTCCCCCTCCCCAGCATCAGCACATTTACCCAAGACGGGAGCAGTGCTGGAGCAAGAGGGGCTGAAGTGCGTGCCTGGTGTGGGTCAGGGCACACACTGACGTGGTTCCTGCACCAGTCAAGGCTCCAGACCACTTCTGTTCTGCTGCCCCAGTGAACACCAGTATTGGTTGACATGGCCCCATTCAGGTGATGTGCTTGGTCAGAGCCAACTCTATCCCTTTCAGCTGCTCACTCTACTTGACCATGGCAGCCATTGTCCTAGTGTGGAGTTGCTCCATGCAGCAAGAGGGGCTGGAGAGATTGCTTGACTTGGCTGGGATGTGTGCTAGGACAGTCACAGGAAACCAGCCAGGTTTGCTGGCAGTTTCAATCCACTTCTTCTGTCTTGTTTCAGAAGTGAGCAAGTAAGTGCATGCTCTTCATGAGTGGAGTTTACATCTCTTATAGCCCTGTTGTCAGTCCCAGTGGTTTTCAAACCAGGTAAGGGGACCTGTCCTCTCAGGATCAGACCCCACGGCTGAGATGCCCAATATGTACTTTTAACTGTTCGCTCCCCAGGAAGGATCTCCACCTATATAATCACCCTCCTCTTCTGTGTTCCCTCCTAGTGGCACAGGTCCTGACCTGATCACTTCTCTTCCTTTCCTGCCTGACTCTGTGTGGCTCTTTCTTAGAGTCCTGGTTGTATGAGTCTTTCTGCCAGTCTCCAGTTAGTTTTCAGTGAGAATTATTCCACATGTAGATATATTTTTGATGTGTTCATGCGGGGAGGTGAGCTCAGTGTCCTACTCCACTACCTTGATCTCATCCTCTCTGGATTGCATTTTATATAAATTACAATATCAAAGTTATATTCCTTGGTGTGAAATGGAATTGTGGTTATGTAGGGGTTGTTCTTGATCTTAGAAGGAAGATAATGAAATATTTAGAAATGAGTACCATTATACCAGTGATTTACTTTTGAATATTTAGTGAAAGAGAAAGAGAAGACAAATGGCCAAAAATTAACAATTGGTGAATCCTAGTAAGGGGTAAGTGTGTATCATTAAAATATGACTTTTACTACAACTTCTGTAGACTTGACATTTTTCGAAGTAAAAAAACAGGGCAAATATCAAAAACAACAAATAGAATACAGAATTTTATACATTCCTAGGAGTTGTATCTTCATTAAACCTACCCATTTTGTTACCAAAGCCTTATCTTTTATGAGGACTTTAATACAAGCAAAGACATTTATTGTAATTTAAAATTTAATAAGACATTTTAAGAGTCATATGTTCACAACAATCATGAAATAGGAATCAACTCCTACAAACATATTCCCCTCCTCATAATGGCCTTTACAGTTTATCTTTCCCTGACTCATCCTAATATGAAAAGCTTATGGCTTCATGCATAATTCCATTTAAGTTTTAAGCTAAATTTAGGAGTATAGCCACTATTTTTCTAGGTTATGAAACAATTATTCAATAATAATGTTTTCATAGTAGTTTTGATAATATAAGGCTGAAATTAGATTTTAGCTGAGAATAAAGGATGACAGTTCCCAATCTATATTCAGAATAACACAGTATTTCTTGGAGTAACAGAAAATAGAAAATGACAAAGAAGAAATGGCTGAAACTTTGAACCATGACAGCTTTGAAAGTGGCATAATAGAATTAAAAGTAGCAGGAGAATGTTAATCTTCAAATGTACAATGAGAAGTCATTATTTATATTATTTTGAAGATAGGAAGAAGAGTGGAAGGGTTTACTTTGTGGTTTTAGAACAGAAAAGCTGTTCAGCACTGTCCTTTTACTTACAACTGAGAGTAGATAAGACCCTTTTACTTATAATTGAGAGATGAAACTGAAAATCCCTGAGAGGATTCTGCAGAAGTTTTACATGCTCACTTATTTGGACCATTAACATGCTGAAAATATTATCATCCTTTCCTACAAACTTGAAGCTGCAACTTATTTTTCTGCTCTTTGGAGTGACATAATTCTTTAAAATATTATCACTTTGAAAAAGGTAAGTAATGCACGTAAGTTTTAGAAAGTACTCATATCACAGGACTGCAAAGTCAACAATTATGTACTGATTGGCACAAAATGTTGGGTGCTAAACTGATGCTTACTTCTGTTGGAATCTTTTGATCACAGCTGCGTTTTGCTATATTAAGCTTTCAAATTAGTTGGCCGTAAATAACAATATCCTTACTGTATCACAAAATTTGTGTTAATCTATTTCGACTACATGTAAGCTCATTTGGTACCTGCTAGAGTAGTGCTTTAAAAATTCTGGGCCACAGTCCAATAACATCAACTTAGTGCCTGAGACTAGCATTAATTTTAATAAAGCAGGGTAGGATAGGACAGACCACAGTACTTCTACATGCATTACAAGTAGTAGGTATAAATGTTATTTAGCCAATGAGTGTGTGTGTTTATGTGTGCAGTGTTGCAATATAAAATGTCTTATTGTTGCAGTTTAAAAAGTTGAAGGCCATGACTCTTGCCTGCGTTTTCATAGGGTAAAATAGAAACTGCTATTTTCAGAAACTTTTAAACATAATAGAAAATTTTAGTGGAAAATTTTTCCAAGCATAGCAAAATGTAAGTTATAAATCTAAATAAAATAAAAATTGTGTTTTTATAGATAACTTTATTAATATTTTCTCATGTGGAAAATAAATGCTTATTATAAAGTTAAAAAGAAGAGTTAGAAAATCTGATCATGAGTCAAATTAAGCATCTTATATTCACAAGATATTTGTATTTTACTGTGGACTCTGTATTATTTAAATATCTTTCTATTAGGCGGTTAATCATTTTCTTGTTGAGTGGTTTAAAATTTAGATATTTATCACATATTTTGCAAGTATTTTCTGAATTTGTCTATAGTCTTTTAAATTTGTTTATTCAGACTTTTCAAAATGTATGTAGTCATTACATCAGTTGTTTCTGGGTTTGTCCCTTTTTGTTTTTTTTTAATTGGGGTATAGTTCTTTGCAATGTTGTGTTAGTTTCTGCTGTAGAGGGAAGTGAATCAGCTATATGTATATATATATATATATCCTCTCTCTCTTGGACCTCCCTCCCCCCACCCATCCCACCCATCTAAGTCACCATAGAGCACCGAGCTGATCTCCCTGTGCTATACAGCAGGTTCCCACTAGCTATCTGTTTTACACATGGTAGTGTATATATGTCAATTCCAATCTCCCCATTCATCCTCCCCTGCATCCCCCACCGTGTCCACACGTCCGTTCTCTCTGCATCTCTATTCTTTACAGAGGATTTTCTATGTTCAGATGATATATATTTTACCTTCCTATCTTGTCTACTAATACCCTTACAATTCCTATTCTGTACCTATGTTCTGTCTTTTTCTTAGCAGTATCATACCAGTACAGGCCTATTAAATCATGGTAGGTTTATAGAAACTTTTAATAATTCATAGGGCTTGTCTCCATATACATATTTTAAATATATTTCTGCTTATTTATTTGATTATTTTTGATTTTTGTAGTAATTACAAAATAAAATGTTTGTAGTAGTTTAACATAAGTGGACAAAATTAAAACTTTACAGCTTAAAGAATGATTGCAGTCCAAAAAGACTCAAGTGATATCTCAGTAAAGCTGAAAAAATAAATAAAAAGACTTGTGTAATCAAACCAAGATCAAAGTATAAAGCATTACCAGCACATCTTATCATTATCAGCCCAGGCAGAAATAAGCACTCAGTATATGATACTGTTTGTCCCATAGCTAGGATTCATAGGTCTAGGAATCAAGGGGTGGAAATGTGAGTGGCACCACTCACTATTACCCCTAGTGACTTATAGCAAAATTTTCACTTCCTCTTTCCACAACCTTATGCTCTACTGTCCTAGAGGTCTTTGTACTAAAGGGTGAATGTTTCCACCAGTTCAGATTCCCTTGAACTGTAAGTTAAGATTGCTACCTGATCACTTTGAACTCCTAATGCCTCTGAATCAACAGGCAAAGAAGGAAATTACTGTACTGTCTCAGTTGATGGTTTCTGACTACCAAGGGGAAACTGGACACTACTGCTTCACAGCTGAGAAAAGGAAGAGTGTATCTAGGATACAGGAAATCTCTTAGGGAGTCTTTTAGTATTACCATGTCCTGTGATAAAAATCAATGAAAAACTACAACAGTATGCTCCAATCATGACTAGTAATGGCCCAGACTCTCCAAGAATGAAGGTTTAGATGACCCACCAGTTAAAGAATCACACTGAGCTGAGATACTTACTGAAGGCAAAGGCAATACAGAATGGGTAATGCAAAACTGTAGTAGATAAATACCAGCTATAACCAAGTAACAAGTTACAGAAACAAAGACTGTAATTGTCATGAGCATTTCCTCCTCATTTTGCTATGAATGTTTGTATGTGTGCATGTGTGAATCATATATGTTCATTTTCTTCCCTCTCTTATTCCCTTAGCAGATAACATAACATGTATATGTGTTAAGATATCATAGTGTTAAGTATTGTTAATATCACGATATTTGTTAAGATGGGCTATCTTCTGGGAAAGGGGTTGCTGTATTTTTGGCTGTATGCAGGATAGAATCATGTTAGTATTATGTTAGGGATGGACTTGTGATGGTTAATTTTATGTGTCAACTTGACTGAGCCATGGGAGCCAAGACGTTTGGTCAAGCATTATTCTGTGTTTGTCTTTGAGGGTGTTTCTAGATGAGACTGTTTTCTAGATAATTCTATTTAACTGGTAAGCTGAGGAAGAATGGATTGCCCTCCCTCATGTGAGTGGGTCTCATACAGTCAGTTGGGGCCTTAGTAGTACAAAAAGACTAACCCTCCCATGACTAAGGGGGAACTCCTGCATAAACTGCCCTAAACTGGGATCTTGGACTTTTGCCCTGAGACTCAGACAGAAATATCAGCTCTTTCTGATTGTGAAGGAGAGTGCAAACCTGCTGTCACTCAGACTGGAACTATGCCATTGACTCTCCTGTCTTGGACATTGCAACTAATATTTTTTAGAAACAATAGATGATTTTATGACCCTCTGATAATTATTTTTAAAATTTTATCTTCTAAGAAATATAACTTGGCTAAACTTAAACTATGAAGCTCAATTCCCCTTATAGCCATAACAGGGCTATTTGGAGTTTTCCCCATGTATGAGTAGTTCAGAGGTTAGCCAGAGATTTGGGCAGAGATTGCACAAAGAATTTAAGAATCACCTCTCCCTTTTCCTCTGGGATTTTCTCCCTTGCGTTAAGTGGCTGTAGTTAACCTAAATCTGTCCTACTGTCCCTCATACCAATAGGACTGCAGGGTTTTTGTTAAATTTTATCCACATTGAATAGTGAATGCTTGGGACTTCTCTCAGGATGTCATAAATAATTTTCCCCCATGTCATTCCCTTCTTCCATGTGTCAACTACCATGGAATATCTGCTTGCTTCTGTCCCTCTCCAGTGCCTTAAGGAAATTGTTGATGTTTGCCCAGAGTTCATAATTGTTAACTGCAGGAATATTGGTCCAATGGGAGATTATTTGCCATGCCAGGCACAGAACTCTATACAGAGTGACAATTTTTAGGAAACTGAAGCTTGCTCAGAACATAAAATAGAAGAGACATAATTAGATCAGGAAAAGGAAATCCATCTTGCTTCTGTCATTCACATTGTCCAAGTCTACATCTGAGAGTTTTTTCCAACATCTATTCTTTTGAACATATTTTAAAATTTTACTGCCACTTTTACATTTCCCTGCATTAAGATTTGATCTATATTGTGAGAACAGTTTCAGAGCAGGCCAAGGAGGTCTTTTATGGAACAGGAAAATGCTGTCAAGAATTCAGGTGTTGGTGGAAGCTATAATACATGGTCCACACAACTTTGAGCTTATCTTAAAAGTAGCTTTCCTTTTTGCTTTACTAATAAAAGTCACTTAATTGTACAGTCCCTCTGTTCATTGTAAGTTCACTTTATTGACACCAGTTAGACAAAAAAGAGATGTACACTATACACACTACAAGGAATAATGTATTTTAAGGCATATTATTCATATTGCTTCATCTATGTTCTTGACTGGGAGCCAACATTTAATTTGTGATTTTTATCATAGTTATAATGGCTAACTATAGAAAAAATAGAGTATACTACAGTAATATTTTTAAAAATAATTTTATTAATGATAAATACTGAATAAGTACCAAATATACTCACTATATTTATTTTACATGCATTATTTTTAACCATCCTAAAACTTTGAAGGTACAGTTGTATCAATTTAGCAACTTTTCAGACAAAGTCAAAACAAACAAAACAAAAAGGTATCAGTCACAAGAATTAAGTAGCCTGCCCAAACCATGTAGCTACTAATTTGTGAAATCTTGTTCAAACCAAGGCTATGGGATTCCGATAGCAATTTTCCAGATTCCATTCCCAGTACATTTATTTTCCTTTTTATTTTTTTCTTTTGGTGGGACAAGGTTGAAGGAGGGGCAAGAATGAAAAGAAAATAGAGGATAAATTTCAACAGTTTACTTTATAAGAATCTGACAGGTTATTTGAGTTCCTAAACTTCACATTTTGAATTGCCAATCTCAAATGAACAAAATGCACGTCTATGTAGTCAATCATAATAATTTTAATATTAATTCAGTTGTCTTGAATTTGGAGAGTATATACTTTTATACTTTTTGATTTCCCATCTTTATACAGCATACACAGATTTACGGAGGACAGCTTGAGAACTGAATTTAAAATGAGGAAATTTTAGGATTTCACGTATTTAGAAAATTGACAATGTAATCTTTCAGTTTAGTAACTTTTAATACTCATTTTATGGTAAAGTAATATGGTATTGACTCTTTTTACAGTGAATTAAATTCAGTTTTTTTCAACTTGATAATTTATCAAAGAATGAAGCTTTCATTTTCTTTAAGAGGATACTTGGCTTCTGGGGCAGAATTTCCCAAGCAGGTCCTCTGACTATCTGGGTATTGCTGGGGATCATTTTCTTTCTATGGTCATTTATATATCTCATTAGTTTTATAAAAAAGCTTTTTAGGGCTTCCCTGGTGGCGCAGTGGTTGAGAGTCCGCCTGCCAATGCAGGGTACATGGGTTTGTGCCCCGGTCCCGGAAGATCCCACATGTCGCGGAGCGGCTGGGCCCGTGAGCCATGGCCGCTGAGCCTGCGCGTCTGGAGCCTGTGCTCCGCAACGGGAGAGGCTGCAACAGTGAGAGGCCCGAGTACCGCAAAAAAAAAAAAAAGATATCTTCTTACTTGTGCCTCAAGAAGAAGCCTCTATTGTGTTACTTGTGTTGTAGCTATTTAAGTACAATAAACTTCAGTCTCTAAATTCTTGCTTCAGGAAATTTTAAAAAGCTAATTAGAGATTATTTTGAAATTTGCAATTTAAAGTCACCGTGTTTACACAAACAACAAATAAAGGCTTTCTTTACATCATAGAGAATATCCCTAGTTGATATAAATATGTTGTTGCATTTTTCAAAGTCACCATCTTTGCATAAGGAATTTTGTTACTATGAATATGACAGGGTCAGAACCAAATCAACTGTGTAGTGATCTAAACAACTGTGTGGAAATTAATTACACAGAGGATAAAAAATGAAAATCACCATGAAATGCCTCTTTCCTTTATATTTTATAGACATAGCCAAAAAGTTCTTTTATTCTCTGTTTTAGTCTATTGCCTCACTTTTCTAGAATACTGGCATAACTTATTTGGTAGTAAATAGATATTTTTCTATTAAGTAGAACAATCTGGACTCCTTATTATCTTCTGAAATTCAAACTTACTTAAATTTTTCTTATGTAACTTAGAGAATATTCACTATGTTCCAAAGAAAAGCCATAGTGAAACCTTAATCAGTTAGTAATAAAATATTTGTGCCAAGAACTAACTTTAATGCAGCTCACAGACTTTGGTATGAAAGTGATAATCGTGTAGTTCACTCTTCACACCAGTATCTGTGATCTGAAGAGCCTGCAGTTTAAATATGGTGCCTCAGTGAAAATATAATCAGTGATGGGCCACTGGGAAGTGAGGGATACTTCCAGTGCCTCTCTCCTTTCTAGGATTATCTGAGTGACTCTTGTTGACCCAGACCAGGTCCTCTGGTCTTCAAGCCAATAAGATTGGAGAGTTTCAATTAGAATTTTAGGCACTCTGTGCAGTGCAAACTAGGAGCTACTATTTGATTAATTGCTGCCATTGTATTCCTCACACAACCCCAATTCTTGCTGAAAGTGTGAATGTTTAAAAACATTCTCTTGAGGCATTTGGGCCAGCACTAAGCAAAATGTGATATAGGCAAAACATGTGATCATCACCTGTGATACTTTTTCTGCTCTAGATTCATCTCTTACTCCTAATTTCAGGTGCCTCTCATGCTGCTTGTGTTCAGCTGTGCTGATAGATAATAATGTAATAATAAACTTATTACAATAGATACTATAACCGCCCCCCGCCAGGAGTTCTTATATTTTAAAACAGAACCACAATAGGGCAGTGCTTTATCAAAAGGAATAGTATTCTAGTGGAGAAATGATAGATATGACTGAAAGATTTTGGGGTGGGTTGATCACACATCACCTTTGATTGATGACACATATTCTGATTGCTATTAACAACTGACCTTGTGAAACTCTCATGGTTTCATTTATTTTTTCCTGAATATTTAAGTATAGCTTTGGAAATTATATAACATAGAGTATTTTAAAATTTACATGTCAAAAGTAAAGAAAGTGACAAACCACAAATGAGGGGCTGGTCTGTCTTATTTGTATTCCTGTTAAAAATATACCTTGACAGAATTTAGTAAAAATTATATGATGAAAAAGTACCTATTAGTGTAGCAGAAGTATGTGGGTTAGTTTTGTTAGAGTGCCATGTCATAACCTTTTGGGGGGATATTAGAAATCTTAGTCACAGAAGAAAAGATAAAACATAGAATTAATATACAAAAAAATCTATGTTTTGACCGCATAACTTAGACATACTATTTTCCCAGCCTTATATCTGTCTCAGACCAAAGCCTTATGGTATTTTCATGGAGGTATTATTCCTTTATGCTACTGGGAAAAGCTGTGACCAAATTTGCAGGTAATGAGGATTGATAGAGCCAAATTCCCTACTCCTATTACTTTTAACGCCCACCTTTTTATTAGTATTGGTGTATTAATGTTCAAAGCCTTTACACTTAGATGTAGGTTATGTCAGGTTCTTAATAAAAATCAGTTTATAGAAACACAAATTCATTCTTAACATTTTCTTTTCTTTTTCCACTTATTCTTGTTTATTTCCACAATGCCAGCATGTTAGTGTACTCTTACTACCGAATTGAATTGGAGATCAACAGTTGAATAATTATCAACTAATTCCTTGTTTTTAGTTTTATTAATTACTTAAACCTCATTTGCAGATAAAAGCATATAAACAACCTCAATGTATGAACTGGAAAATATATTCTGATTTTAATAAGTTCAAATTTTGATATCTATTTACTAAGAGGAAAGAACTAAGAGGCAGTTTTGATTAGCACCAAATTTTAATGGTGATTTCACATGAGAGTAGCAGTACTGTCTGCTGTACTATCTAATTTACTGCCATGCTTTGTTGTTGTTGCAAAGTAGGAAGAGAATCTTTATACAAATAAGTGCTTATATGTAGAAGTTAACTCTCTGCATTATATCTGGTGAATACTCTTCTGATAAGGTGATCTGACGTTTCAAAAATGAATGCTATGATATTTATATTATAAGGCTGAATTAGCAACACTATTTAATAAGTGCTTTCATATGTTAATGAGTTCAATATCTGGGAGACAATGATTGGGTTTAATAGATAATATGTGTTAAATATTGGACAGAAAATATTTATAAATATGTCATAGTATTTTGAGAAGTTGAAAAATGTTATTAAAATAATCTTAGCTATCTCTTTTCAGATATAAATTCAAAATGTCTAAAAACTATAGTCAAGTTGTCAAGTCATGGCTAAGTTTAAGTTTTAATATATCACTACATTTTATCTGCATTTTTAGAGAAGTAACAGAATAACTTTGGATTTCTAAATTGAGGTCCGAAATAATCATCAAAAAAAAAAATCAAGTTTATACAACCATGACATATTGGAGATCTAATTTATAAAATATTTGTGAAGTGGACTTAGAAAACAAGCTTATAGTTACCAAAAGAGAGGGAGGGAAGGGGGATAAATTAGGAGTTTGGGATTAAAATACACACACTACCATATATAAAATAGAGAACCAAAAAGGACCTACTGTATAGCACAGGGAACAATAATCAATATCTTGTAATAACCTATAATGGAAGAGAATGTTAAAAAAAGAATATATATATATATATATATGTATAACTGAATCCCTTTACACCTGAAACTAACACAACATTGTAAATCAACTATATTTCAAATAAAAATTAAAAAAATATTTCTAAAAGCAACCTCAATCCAGCCAACAAACTTTGACATGAAAATGAAAATCCTGGAATTCACTAGCCACATCATTGTGAATTAGTTAATTGAGTCTACAATTTAAAATGTCTTGATAAAAATGACAATCTATGTCGTATCATATATTCAACATTTTAAAATGATGCTGGCATTTTTCACTGTTAATACTTGTCAGTGAGACCTACAGTAATACTAAAAAGCAACAACAGCTTTGATATGAACAGCAAACTCTATTGTTCCTTTTCCATACCATTGTTTCTCTTTTAAAAAATGTTTTGTCTTTATACAGTTTTTAAAGGTTACTTTCCATTTATAGTTATTACAAAATTGTGGCTAGATTCCCCATGTTGCACAGTATATCCTCGAGCCTATCCCTTCTGCCATCACTGTAGACCTGCTCTGTGTGTATAATAGCCACAAGACAAATGTGACATTTGAGTACTTGAATGTGGCTAGCTAAATACACCATTTTGATAACTTAGTATAGAAAAAAGTAAACTCTCTTACTATTAATTTTGTAATGATTACATTTTAAAATAAACATTTTAGGTAACTTTAGTTAAAATATTATATTTATATGTTTATTTTAATGGGACTATTAGAAAATTTTGAAGACAGGTAAATATTCTCAAAAAAAGGTGAACAATAGCAGCAAATAATTTCCATTTCAATTATCTTCACATGTGAGGTATCTTATTTTAATTTTATAATGTTTGTCGTCAATATGGTTCAAATCATTTAAAATATTATTGAAAATACTGGTGCTATTTGTCACAACCTTCCACCTTAATCAAAGTTTTCTTTCTTTATTGCTGCTTGCAAAATATTTCTTTATCCTTAGTTTTCAGAATTTTAATTATAATAAGTCTTGGCATGAATTTCTTTGGGTTTATCCTGCTTTGAATTTGCTTACCTTCTTCAATCTGTAGATTTCAGTCTTTTGCCAAAATTAAAGAATTTATAGACACTATTTCTTCTAGTACTTTTTTAGCCCTGCCTTCTTTTTCCTTTCCTTCTGGGTTTCCGTAGTCTAGAATATTAGATCTTTATTATAATCTTGAGCATTCTTTTTCATTCTACTTTATTCAGAATAAGTAATTTCTATAGTTCTACCATTAATTTCATGGATTTTTTACTCTGTTTTCATTATCATATTGAGCCCAACATTTAGTTGTTGTTGGATTTTTTTTTAATTATTGCATTTTTCAATTCTAAAATTTTATTTTAATTCTTCTCTATATCTTATATTTCTTCTTTGAGACTTGCTATATTTTCATTTGTTTGAAGTGTGTTTGTAATTGCTGGTTGAATACATTTATGATAGCTGCTTTAAAATCCTTGTCAGGTAGTTTTAACATCTGGAACATTGTCAGTGTTTGTTGATTGTCTTTTCTCATTCAAATGATATACCCTTAGTTTTTGGTATGATGATTGATTTTTAATCAAAGCTAAGGACATTTTGGGTATTATTATTGGAGATTATGGATTTTATTTACATCTTCTTTTTTAGCAGGCCTCTTCTGACACTGTGCTGGCAATGGAAGTGCGGTCTTACCTCATTACTTCCTGATGGGGGTAAAAGTCCAGGTTCTCCACTGGGCCTCTCCATGGACATTGAGTGGGTGGGGGGCCCTTGTTGCTGCCTGGAGGTGATAAGTGCCCCAGCTCCTCAACTGGCTTCTTCTGATATCACCCTAGCAGGGAGGGGGCCTTGTTATCCCAGGTGGGAGTAAATGTCTAGGCTCCTTACTGTGTCTTTCCTAAAGAGGGTGGAGGAGCTGAAGCTTTTTCTGTGGTGTTGGCTGGGGAAGAACCATTATCCATTATTGTTGTGATGTTTTCTGTATTTCTAGACAGCCCCTTTTCTGGTCATTTGACTAAAGAGAGCAGGCTTTTCTGGAGGTTTTTTCTTTTCTTTTCTTTTTTTCTTTTTTTTTGGTCTGCTCTTTGTAGACTTTATGCAAGGAAAAAAACTGCACAATAAACTCAATTGAAAATTTAAATCCCTCACAACACTGTAAAGCAATTACACTCCAATAAAAATGTTAAAAAAAAAAAAAAGACACCAATGTTCTTTGCAGCACTGTTTACAATAGCCAGGTCATGGAAACAACCCAAATGCCCATCGACAGACAAGTGGATAAAGATGTGGTACATATATACAATAGAATATTACTCAGCCATAAAAAAGAATGAAATTGAGTCATTTGTAGAGATATGGATGGACCTAGAGACTGTCATACAGAGTGAAGTAAGTCAGAAAGAGAAAAACAAATATCGTATATTAACGTATATATGTGGAACCTAGAAAAATGGCACAGATGAACCAGTTTGCAAGGCAGAAATAGAGACCCAGATGTAGAGAACAAACATATGGACACCAAGGGGGGAAAGTGGCAGCGGGGGTGGGAAAAAAAAAAAGGAAAAAAAGTATTTAAATCTGTTATCAAAAACTAGGCTGCCATTGGAGGGGGAATATTTTTTCTCTCATTCACAATCAATATCTAGTTACAAAATGGTCTCCAAAACCCTCTCTATTTCTTCTCTGAAATGTTTCTACTGTTACAGTGTCCTTTCTTTTTCCCAGACAGCACTTAAGTTTAATGTTTGTTTTCTATTCTTTTTTTCTGATTAATGTTTGAAAAAGACATTTTGAATATGTCATCCATTTGCCAATAGCAGCAGCAAGCATGAATCAACTACTTTTAGTTACAAGCTTTTTCTTACATAAGAATGTCCAGCCTCTGGTTTTCCAAGCCCTTGAGTTTCTTTCTATCCTTAATTTCTCCATAAGAGCCCTTCATTTAGAAGGGCCATCTATACACAGCCCTAAATATTTTTGGCATTCATACCCTCAGTTGCTCAAGCCATTTAGCCTGCCTATGATGGGCTCTCCACTCCTCTCTGAGTACTCACTTTCTATCTCATTCTCAAGAGTCATTTCACATGTTCATAAAGTCTTTCTAGCTCACTCTAAAACCACAATGAGTTTCTTTGCTCTGGACCCATAAGGTGCATTGTCTCTAAATGTAATTTTCAGCTATTTCAGACCCAAAGTCCACTTTCGTAAAAAATATTCCATATTCCTTTCACCATATATTATTTATAGAAAATATAATCAAACTATGAACATAATTTCAAAAATTTAATATCCAGTGAAATTATATAGGAGAAATAAAAAGAATATAAATTATTTTAAAAAATCATCTGGACTTAATATGTAAATATTCTGCTTCAATTTCAAAAAAACACTATGAAACAATGAGTTTTGTAAACTCACTCTAAATAAGAGCAAAAATTGCAGAACAAAATACAGAGCAAAAATACAGATGTTTTCTATTGCTGACTTAAGTAAATTGAGCCATAATTGCAATTGGCTTTGTATTCAATATGAGATTATCTAATATAGAGGACAGGTCTTGATAAACAGTATAGTGAAAATATAATGTGTTCTTTTTACAGCAGTGTATTTTTTGAGTGTATTTTAACTCATGCACAAACTGTTTTGTTCTTTCTGTGAACTAGAGATTAGGTTCTGGGCTTGGGTAATTGTAAACAGATTTTCTTTCCCTTGCATCTCTGCTCCTGATCACCAAGCATGTTATCCTCCAATAACTGACAATCATAGATGGTCCCACAGATATCTAACACCTCTAAAGGGAATCATATTGTAGAATCTATAATCACACATGGACTGACAACAAGTTTTGAATTTTTATCAACTTCTATGTGGCTTTTAATTTTGTCTTAATGTCTGAAATCTTATAGATAAGTTTCTGGAAGGCCTTGTAAAATTGTTGTCTTCCATAGCATCTACTATCATACTTTTGTGAGCATAAACTTTTCTATACATCATTGGTAATTTAAAAGTTGCACATATTCATGAATTCACCCACAAAAAAGGGGGTGTTTATTTGGAAGCTATTATTTTTTTCAATTGAAGTATAGTTAATGTACAATATTATGTTAGTTTCAGGTGTACAATGAAGTGATTCGGTTATAAATATATGTGTATGTATCTATATTCTTTTTTTGCACTCTTTTCCATTATAGTTTATTACTATAGGTATGAATATAGTTCCCTGTGCTATACAGTAAAACTTTGTTGTTTATTTTATATATGGTAGTGTGCATCTGTTAATCTCATACTCCCAATTTATCCCTCCCCCACACCTTTCCCCTTTGGTAACCATAAGTTTGTTTTCTTTGTCTGAGTCTGTTTCTGTTTTGTCAATAAGTTCATTTGTACTATTTTTTTAGGTTCCACATATAAGTGATATCATATGATATTTGTCTTTCACCGTCTGACTTATTTCACTTAGTATGATAATCTCTAGGTCCATCCATGTTGCCACTAATGGCATTATTTCATTCTTTTCTATGACTAAGTGATATTCCATTATACACACATGCACACACACACACACACCCCACATCTTCTTTATCTATTCGTCTGTTGATGGACACATGCATGCCTTGGCTATTGCAGATAGTGTCACTGTGAACATTAAGGTGTATTTATCTTTTTGAATTAGAGCTTTCATCTTTTCCAGATATAGGCCCAGGAGTGGGATTGCTGGATCATGTGGTAGCTCTATTTTTAGTTCCTTACTGAACCTCCATACCATTTTCCATAGTGGCGGCACCAATTTACATTCCCATGAACAGTGTAGAAGGGTTCCCCTTTTCCACACCTTCCCTAGCATTTATTATTTATACATGTTTTTATGATGGCCATTCTGACTGATGTGAGGCGATACCTTATTGTAGTTTTGATTTACATTTCTCTAATAATTAGTGATGTTGAGAATTTTTTCATGTGACTGTTGCCCATCTGTATGTCTTCTTTGGAGAAATGCTTATTTAGGTCTTCTGCCTAATTTTTGATTTGGTTGTTTGTTTTTCAATATTGAGCTGTATGAGGTGTTTGTATATTTTGGAATTTAATCCCTTGGTCACACAGTTTACAAATATTTTTGCCCAGTCTGTAGGTTGTGTTTTTGTTTTGTTTATGGTTGCCTTTGCTGTGCAAAAGCTTTTAAGTTTGGTTAGGTCCTGCTTGTTGATTTTTGTTTTTATTTCTATTGCCTTGGGAGACTGACCTAAGAAACATTGTTATGATTTATGTCAGAGAATGTTTTGTCTATGTTCTCTTCTAGGAGTTTTAAGGTGTCATGTCTTATATTTAAGACTTTAATCTATTTTGAGTTTATTTTTGTGTATGCTATAAGGGAGTGTTCTAACCTCATTGATTTGCATGCAGCTGGCTGGCTTTCCCAACACCACTTACTGAAGAGACTGTCTTTTCTCCATTGTATATTCTTGCCTCCTTTGTCCAAGATTAGTTGACTATAGGTGTGTGGATTTATTTCTAGACTCTCTATTCTGTTCCATTGATCTATACATTTGTTTTTGTGCCAGTACCACACTGTTTTGATTACTGTAGCTTTGTAGTATTGTCTGAAGTCTGGGAAGGTCTTGCCTCTGGTTTATTCTTTTTCCTCAGGATTCCTTGGCAATTCTGGGTCTTCTGTGGTTCCATATACATTTTAGGATTACTTGTTCTAGTTCTGTGAAAAATATCATAGGTTGTTTGATAAAGCTCACATTAAATCTATAGATTGCTTTGGGTAGCATGGCCATTTTAACAATATTAATTCAAGAGCAAGAGATATCTTTGCATTTCCTTGAATCATTTTTGATTTCCTTTATCAATGTTTTATAGTCCTCAGCATGTACATCTTTAACCTCCTTGGTTAGGTGTATTCCTAGGTATTTTATTTATTTTTTTGCAATTTTAAAAGTTGTTTTTTTTTTTTACTTTCTGATATTTCATTGTTAGTGTAAAGAAATGCAACACATTTCTGTATATTAATCTTGTATCCTGCTACATTGCTGAATTCATTTATCAGTTCTAATAGTTTTTGTATAGAGTCTTTAGGGTTTTCTATAGAGAGTATCATGTCATATGCATATAATGACAATTTTACCTCGTCCCTTCCAATTTGGATACCTTGTATTTCTTTTTCTTGTCTGATTGCTGTGGCTAGGACTTCTAATACTATGTTGAATAGAAGTGGTGAGAGTGGGCATCCTTTTCGTGTTCCTGAATTTAGTGGATAGGCTTTCAGCTTTCCATCATTTAGTATTATGTTGACTGTGGATTTGTCATAAATGACTTTTCTTACATTGAAATATGTTCCCTCTATACACACTTTTGTAAGAATTTAAGGCCACTCCCTTCTGGCCTGTAACATTTCTTTAGAGAAATCAACAGATAGCCTTATGGGGGTTCCCTTGTAATTAACTCTTTGTTTTTCTCTTGCTGCCTTTAGAATCCTCTCTTTAAATTTTGTCACTTTAATTATAATATGTCTTGGTGTAGGTCTGTTTGGGTTCATCTTGTTTGGGACCCTCTGTGCTTCCTGTAGCTGACATCTATTTTTTTCTTTAGGTTTGGGAAGTTTTCAGACATAATTTCTTCAAATACATTTTTGATCTCCTTTTCTCTTTTTTCTCCTTCTGGAATCCCTATTATGCATAGATTGGCATTTTTTGTATTATCCCATAGGTCTCTTTTTTTTTTTTTTTTTTTTTTTTTTTTTTTTTTTCCATAGGTCTCTTATATTGCTTGCATTTCTTTTTCATTTGGCTTTCTGTCTGCTGTTCTGTTTGGGTGATTTCCATTATTCTTTCTTCCAGATCACTTGTTCGTTCTTCTGCATTATTCACTTTGCTATTCATTGCCTTTAGCTCAGCTTTTGTCTTGGCAAATAAGTTTTCTAATTTTTCTTGATTCCTCTTTATAGTTTCTAATTCCTTTTTACAGTAATCTGAATTTCTATCAATAGCCTTTCTTAATTCCTTCAGTATTTTCATTATTTCCTTTTTGAATTTGGTGTTTATTAGACCGAAGAAGTCTGTTTCATTGTTTGTTCTTTCACAGGAATTCTCTTGATCTTTTCATTGGGATCTTTCCTCTGCTTCTTCATTTTACTTATATTTCTATTACTCTATAAATTTAGGAGAAACAGTCATCTACTGTGGTCTTGAAAGACTATTTTTATGTGGTAACATACCTGTGTAGCCTGCTTGAGTCCAATATTTTTGATGTGAGGGCTGTTTTTAGTATGGATGCCTGCCACATATTTCCTCAGGGTGTTCTGGCCCTTGTCCCTTCACTAGGGGGTGTGTTTGGTGTTGTAGTGACCAGAGCCTGCACTGGATTTTGGGTGGGGCCTCCTCTTTGCTCTGTGGTTGTCACAGCCCTGTGGGGGCAGGGTCTATTCCCCTGTTTTTGGAGTAGAAGCCCCCAGTTCCAGTTCTAAGCTGTGGTGTGAGGTAGGTGGGACTGGAGCACTCCTGCTGGGAAAGGAGCCACTGTGTTTTCTTTCCCAGGAGTTGTTTACTGCACTTTCTTGATGACGCCTGCTACATGATGTGAGCGCCCACAAATTTCACTGCTGCTGGCACTGTCTTCAGTGACTGTCTCTGCTTGGGAGTAATCTGCTCAGAGGTCCCTTAGATGCACATGTGTCTCACAAAGCCACCAGCTTGACAAACCAGCAGAGCCACGTCCCGAGCCCTGCAGTTAATAGGCTTATGCCCTCAGATGTGCATGCATGGCCCTGGTCCCCAAATCTGCCAACGCAAGGACCTGCTGGAGTGGCCTCCCTGCACCCACAGTGGGATTGCTGATAATCTGCTCAGATTTCAGTCCCACCTCTGTGTGTGCTCACCTACAAACATCACAGAACCCATGAGTCTGGACCCATGCCCCACTGAGAGCAATCTGACAATGGGGCTGCTATGGTGGACCCATGCTCCCTCTTTCCCATGTTGATAATGGGGCTCCTGTGGTGGACCTGTGCTCTGTCCTGCATGTGCCCACAGTTGCTACCCAGGCCACACTCCAGGCCCTTTATGCTGTCTTCATGGAGCCAAACCAAGTCTTCTTTCCCTGGGTCTGTCCACTGAAGCCTGAGTTTTAGCACCTAGCTGCTGCGCACACCAGCAGCCCTGGATCTCTGTCTGGGAAGTGCAGCAACACAACCAGGACAGTCTGTGCTAGTCTCTCTACCCTGTGTAGCTGCAGGCCAGCTCCCACACTCTCCTCTCCAGCCTTTGAATTTCCCAGTCTTTCCCGTTGAGCCTCTCACCCCATGAAGGAGGTTCCCAGGGTGAGAACATTTCCTCTTTCACAGATCCCTCCCAGGGGCACAGGTCCCCTCCTGATTCCTCTTCTTCTCCTTTTTCCCTTCATCTTGCTTGGTCACCTGGGGACCTTTCTTGAAGCTTTGGTTATATGAGATCTTCTGTAAGCTTTAAGTGAGTATTCTGTGAGAACTGTTCCATGTGTAGGTGTATTTTTTATGTATTTGTGGGAGAAGCTGAGTTCCATGTCCCTCTGCTCTGCCATCTTGATATCCTCCTTGAAGCCATTAATTACTGGCAAAACTATTTAATTAAAAATTCATGAGACCAGTAGTACTGTGCAATTTAGGGATTATTGAAAATTTTGGAAAGTAAAAGTTCTTACATATTATAGTGGGAACCCTGCATTCAGAGATTCAGAGAAATTAGGTCTAGATCCTCATTTAAATTAGCTTAAAATACAGAGTTTCTCTAAGGTCAGTTGTAATTTCTGAATATGATGACATTAGTAACAAAGTATTCCATTAAAATACCCAATTTATACATCCTAAAACATTTTCCTAACAAATAATAATACTTTTAAATTCAGTGTTAACCAACAAGTAGTCAATAGCCATAGATTTAAAAAACAGTAAATAAGAGCTATATACTCTGAGAAAATCTGTATCTTTAAAAGTACTGAGCTTTAGCAGAGCAACTTTGATTACTGTGGATGCTTTAACAAATGATGTACAGGCTAGGGTTGATTTGCCTGTGATGATTACTGTTGATCATGAATTGGGCAAAATGATTGGCTCAGTCACATGTTGGTCATGAGAGCGTCATTATTCCTCAAACAGAGTAGTTCCAGAATAACATTAGTGAACTTTGTAGCAAGCAATTTAGCATATTAAGGAACATAAGACTTTGGGGTTGGAAAATATTGTCTTTGTTTTCAGTCTATACAACTTCCCAGATTTTGACCTTGGGTAATTTATTTAGGTGCTCTCAACCTTTGTTTTATCAGTTATAAAATAAAAACAAAATATATTCTTCATAGTTTTTTAAGAGTGTGAAGTTAGTAGGAAGCAACATACTAACATCATTCACTGTGTGTCTGGAGAAAAACATAAAAGGTAGAGTGTAGTCAATGACAAAATTATCAGCAGGCTTTACATATTTAATACATATGAGACATCTGTGATAATAATAACCTTTATGTAGTACCTGTTGTGAAAATCTAATGATATCTTACCATTTAGGCTTTGCTGACTTAGTGTAGTCCAGAGGTCTGCAATCCTCTCAAATCTCAGATGACAGATAAAGGTTACTGTTGTGGTCATTGTAGCAACTATTCCACCTAACTACTGTGGCACAAAAATAGCCATAGGCGAGATGTAAAATAATGAATGCCACTGTGTTCCAATAAATCACGATTTGTGGACATGGAAGTCTGAATTTTATTTATTTATTGTGTTTTACAAAATAATGTCTTTCTTTAAATTTTTTAAAATGTAAAAATCAGTCTTAACTCATGAGCCACACAAATCAGGCAGTGGGCCAAATTTGGTCAGCGGCAGTGTTTGTAACTGGTGTGGCCTGAATCAATAATATTAGGAGAAATACGTATATCTGGCTTTGTAAAAGAAAAAAAAATGTTCTGGAATTTTTTACGTTTTTATTATTAATAAGGAACTAAAATAAGACAAAATGTTCAGTTCATTAGTCTCTTCATTTCCAGTGAACTTTACACTTATTCTATCCCAAACGTATTATTCAATGGCCACATTTTGAATCTGGTAATCATTGAAAACTATTCTACTTCAGAAATGTGAACTCTAAACATCTTATTCTCTGATCATTATCAGCTGTCTCTCTCATTTCATTATGTTCTCTTACTTCATAGGGTACTTTGATCCCTTCACAGTTTAATTATCAGCAGATTCATGTCTCTGCTTCCTTGTTTAACTAACTTAAATCCCATGCTCTATTATTTGAACTCCTTGCCTCTTACCCATTATCCTTTTTCTGAAATTGTGTAGAAAACAAAATCCTTAATCCTTATTGATAGTGTCTTCCTACATTTATCTATCAGCTAGGATGCGAAGAGCACTTGGAAATAATAAATTTCAACCATAATAAAAATAAAAACATGAATAAAACAACCAAAATAAAAATTAAAATATAATAAACATGCAATAAATAATAAATATACAATAAAATAATAAAATTATATATAATAAAAATAAAGAACAACCATAAAGCTGAAAGCCACTACTCAACATGCTTTGTAACCACAAGTGGCCTGTTAACATTACCCAACCATCTTCATCAATTCAAAGATTATTTACTGAACACTTAATGTCAGCCAGATCCTCTTCTAAATGCCCAGTGTATAGGAATAAACACTTAATTATTAATATTTTAATTGTCACAAAATCAGAATACTATGTAATGGGAAACATAAAAAGGGAACTAGGGCTTCCCTGGTGGCACAGTAGTTGAGTGTCGGCCTGCCGATGCAGGGTACACAGGTTCATGCCCCAGTCCGGGAGGGTCCTGCATGCCGTGGAGCAGCTGGGCCTGTGAGCCATGGCCGCTGGGCCTGTGTGTCCGGAGCCTGTGCTCCATAGCGGGAGAGGCCACAACGGTGAGAGGCCCATGTACTGCAAAAAAAAAAAAAAAAAAAAAAGGAACTAATCTGATATAGAAAATTGTATTGGTGCCAAGACTTTAATAACAAAAAAAGTTTTAGTTATATGAAGAGGAAGAGAAAGAGAGTTCCAGGAAAAAATGACAGTAGTTGAAAGCATGGAGAAAAACTGCTATTGGGGAATGAAAATGAAATCCATGTATTTGTAATAATTAGTTCTGGGGAGAGAGGTAAATTATTTGAGGATAGGAAGGAAAACAAAGTTTGAATGTAGGGGGATTTCATAAGCCTTTTAAGGACTTTGGACATCTTTCCTAAAGATAATAGTCTTCCATTAGGATATTTTAATTGTGGATGGGACATGATTATATCTCCACATTTAAAAGGTAATTTCTGGCTATAGAGAGAAATGGAGGCAGCAAACCAGGAGGGACAGTGAGGCCTGCGAGCACATTATTGCTGTTTTGCAGCTGAGAGAGAAAGGTGTCCCAGATTTGGGTGAGGCCACTGGAGATGAATGACACCAGGGCTGGGCTTGAGCAATTAGGGAGTTGTGATGTCATTTACTAAAGTGAGGAACTAGAAGAGCAGGTTTTAAGGAAAAATGAAGAGTTTAGTTTGCAATTGAGGTACATTAAGGAAAGTCAAGGGGAGTTCCCAAGTCACCAGTTGGTTATTCAGATATGGCACTTAGGAGAGGGAACCAGACAGTGATATTTGAGAATTGTCAGAATATTCTTGGTAATTGAAGCTTAGGGAGTGGAAGAGACTCCCCAACATCAATAAATTCAAGATTGCCTGTGAGCAAGGGCTATGCCTGCTTTGTTCATGCCTGTAACCATGCATCCCAGAAGGGCATGTACCACATCTCAGGTACTTACTATAAATTTATGATTTTTCTCACACAATAAATAAAATGCAACAATGCATTGACCATATAGGAATAAAAATAAAAGAAACAAAAAAGCGGCTATTAGAAAGCCCCCAAAGTAAGTCTTGCTTTTCTCCACAAATTCTTTATAGCAATGCCAAAATGATGATTCTAAAACCCAAATCACACCGTGCCCTTCTCCTCCTTACAACATGGCAGTTACTGCTCATCACTCACTCTGAGATGTGAGTGGACCTCGGTGGTTATCTCCCTTCCCACCTCCCTCCTGCAACTGTTTCATTCATCTTCCACTTTAGTTGTGTAGGATTGATACCAGTCTCCAGGATGGACACTTCACAGTAAGAAACTACTTGTGGTAAACCAACCAGTGCATCCTCACTTCTTTTCAACTTCCTCCCTACCAAGTTGTTGAACACATGTCCTAATTGGTGCAGTTGGAATGATTCTCAAAATTTTTACTCAATAGGTCTTTTTTTTTTGTAGCTCACATTAAATGTGCACATGTGCCTACTGCAGCTGACTTGTCTCCACACTAGGCGTAAGCTTTAGAATGATGCCAACTCACAGAGAAAGATAAGAACACCAGGAAATAAAAATCACCACCCTCCTTAAGACTTGACTGATGTTTGCCCTCAGCAGCATCTCTAGGTTTTTCAGCTAATAGTTACTGAAGCATGGGAACAAGTCCATGGTGTGCCATTTAAGGCAGGCCTCTCATCATCTCTCCTGTTTTACTTCTGGGCTTTAACTCTCCCTTTCCCAGTTCCACTTTTTTTGTGTATCATGTTAAGCATTTTTACCACTACTAACTCCTAAGACATAAGAAGAAAAATAAAACTAAAGACCTAATTGTCAAAATAAAACTATTTAAATGGAAGAAAGGTAACAAAAAGATTATCTTTAAAAGTTATTTTTCTAAGATAACTCTGGTATAATGAATATACATAAGAAGTTAGTTTTATCTTTGTTGAGGTAGACAGAAGGAACACACTCAGTGATTTACTTTCAATTCTCTTTCTGTAGAGAGAGACACTGATGTGGGGACATTTGAAAGAATCCTGTCAATTTACAAATTCACCTCTAAAAATGGGCTATTTTAGCTTCTATTTTGCTTATTTCAATGGCAAAAGATACAGTTTATGTGGCATTGGTCACAAAGTATAGACATACTTTGTACTTTGCTACATTAATGGTTGGTAGTAAATAAAATGGTAGTATTGCACTGCTATTAGCTATAATCAGAGTGGATCACCTCCTAGGTCCTTGATATAGTTGTCTGTTAAGAGATTGCATATTAGTATCAATATCTCCTAGTTTCTCCTTTTATAAAGATATCAAGAGCCATTTAAATTTTTAAAAATCACCTCATTGGATTCAATTTATTGGGCCTTCATACTCCCATTTTTTTCTGAGATCAGTTCTGAGTTTGCACAGCCTGTTTTATATGACCATCAGAACCTTTACTCTGTGTTAAAAATGAATCTCAAAGATTTAGCCTAGGGCTATCTTGAATCATGTCAAGGAATAGTTATTATTTCTGAAGCTCTATTACTTTTTTAAAAAAATCCCCAAAACATAACTTGCTGAGCAGAAAGATGTTGGTGTAAGACCAGCGACCCTGTATCTATGTGCTGTGTAGGACTTTATTCCCTGGAATACGGTAGATTGCTTATTTATAAGAACTTTTTTTTCCCTTCACTTTCAGTGAGAGTTCTGAACTTTTTATTTGAGCCAATTATGAAAAAACACTCTACAAATCTTTGGATAAACAAACAATATTTGAATAAGCAATGATGAATCTATTTAGTGATCTAAAAGTCTTTAAATGAAGGAACATATGAATTTTAGTGGAATCATTTAGTTAGTACGTAGAAAAAATTTAAAAGGAGAAGTTTAGTGCAGAATATAGGAATGTTCAATTCTATTTGACTTAACATATTTTGGAAGAGGCCCATAGATTTTGAGATATTGTCCAGAAGTAATTTGTATCTGTGTGTAGAAGCTGTGTCCTTACTAAAAGGGTAGATACACTAGAAAAGCAGTTCAAGTGACCAAAATTAAAATAAACCGGCCAAATTATTACTTGAGACCCTGCTTTTATTTTATTTTTCTACCTTACAGTATTTGGACAGATACTTTGTGAACTGGAAATGATTTCAATTTCTGGATAAAAAATGCCCATAATCATTTTACCCTGAGAAATAGTCTATAGAACAGCAGAAATATTTTTTTCTTTCTGTTAATTTTAATTATATGGCTGTCTTGGAAACTAAAGCAGGAAATGTTCTTTGTTCTCATATTTTAACACATAAATGTTTCAGAATCTAGATATCATAGCATTTGATCATGGATTAGAATAAATTCTCTCACCTTGGCTATGTCTATAATTCAAAGTAGAGTGGAAAATGGTATTAATTACTTTGTAAGTAAAGTTTAAAGTCTTTGCTCTTGGAATTAAATATCCACAGCCAAAATGGCATTCTGAAGATTTATTTTGATCTGCAATGATCTGATTCATTTGGCTAATTATTTGAATTAGAAATGTAGATTTAATCACTGTGATATGATCTGTTCTGCTTTTTGTCTTAACATATCCATGTCTGTTAATCACCCAGACCTTGAGTCCAGTTATCAATATTGTTGAAGGGTCTGGTAAACTGTCTATTCCTTCACAAATCTTTCATTACTCATGAACTTCATTTACCTTTCTCTTCTCTAAAAATTTAGTATTTAATTATATGCTGGCTGTATCTTGTGTGATTTGTGAATAACTACATATGGTAGACTTTGCTTTTAGTAAAACTGTACCCTAACTAAACTGAACTACTGTTTCTTAGTTCATCTACATTCCCCACCTCAACGAATGTTGTAGTAAACAAATATCTGTAGAACAATTGATATTTCACTTTATGGAGAGATTTGACTCGTGATTTTGAATAAGTAATTTTTAAAAATTTGTGTTTAATCTTGCTTTTAAAATCCAAGATATGGAAGTGTTACAATTGAGATGGTAAAATTGGAGAAGAGAAAGAGAAATGTATAATTTACACTCTGTGTTGACAGAAAGCCTCCAGATGTTGTTGAGAAATATAATGACTAGTAGGTGAGATCATTTTAATTATAAGATAATTTTTTAAATCATGACTTTGGAAAAAAGTGCTAAATTTTATTTGGAATATTATTGGAATAATTGAAAATTGAAGAGAGAGCATTTACTTTTGTACAAAATCTCTGATGCTGCCACATTTTTTCCAAGGGTAGTAGAGATGAATACAGTTTACTCATTACATGATTCCCTCTTTTTCTTGGCCATTTTGGAAGACTAAACTTCCTAGCCCCCATTGAAAATAGAAATGTGTCCTAACTAATTTAGGACACCTAAATAGGGTGTCCTACCTAATTTAAGTAAAGCACTGTGAGTGGAAATGTAGTATATCATTTCCAGAACAAGGCAGTAAATCCTTTGTAATATCTGGCTGCTTTCTTTCCCTGACACTGCAAACTTGGAAGCCATGTGTTGAGATGGCAAGAACAGAAGATAGAGGAATCTTGGATCCCAGAGTCACCAGATTGAGGAGAACCTTCCCCATTTCCTCCTGCCAGTCCATATTAAACTGTGCATAAGTGCATAACAGACTTTTGTGCAAAGCTACTGAGCATTTAAGATTTATATGTAATGCAACTAGTAACTACTCACCCACTTGGCAAGTTCATAGCAGTAATCCAAATGCCTTTTGACTTTAGGTTTGGGAAAATAAATATTCCGTGGTAATTCCAGTCAAATAAAATCTCCCAACATTTAAGATGGTTATATGAAAGAACATCAACATTCATGTTATGTTTTTACTAGTTAATGCTCTTTTTTTGAATAGTTATTCAAAAATTCTGAATTTAAGAAAATTTTACTAAGTTGGTTAACCTGAAGCTAAATTCCATTAACTGTAAATAAAGATACTTTTCTACTTTACCATCCATATCATTATTTATGAAACTATATATTTAGTTGTAAATAAAAAAATAGTTTCTAATGTTTCATTTTTAATTCTGTCTTTTTAAAACACTTTTAAATACTGACTCTTGTAATAAGTACAAGCTTCAAGAAGAATACAGCCTTTTTAGCAGTTCTGCCAGCAAAGTACTAACCTAAAAGATTAAAATAAAGATTTAGCCAACAACTACATAGATTCTCTACATAGAATAGGCATCATACATGTATATTATAGATTATATTATACATTATTATATATTAAATATTCATATATGTTAAATAATACATTGGAGAATAATCCATTTTTTTCCTCCTGGAGTTGCTTTTGCCAAGTCATAAGACCTCTTTCTAGTTCCATATGACACTGACATTGTTGATTATATTTTCCTTACTTCCACACAACTAGCTGGAAAGTCCCCTCTTGCTCTCTTTTCTGGACAACACTCTACCCTTTCTTCGAAACCTCACTTAAATGTTAGCTCCTCTGTAAAGCCTCCTTGTTATCCCCATCCTTACTAGTGGCTCTTTCTTCACTCAGTGTTAATTTAACAAATGGTCATTGAACTCCAACCAAGCACCAGGTAGGATGCTGAGGACGTAGCAGTAAACCAAAAGGCACAGATCACTCCCTCTTGTGGAGTGATGTGGAGGGGTATAGGAGATACATAAACTACTGAATAAATATTTCAGATGGTGGTAAGTATTATGAAGAAAGAGAAACCAGAGTAAACAGTGGAGCGTGCCAGGGTGGAGGGAGCTACTTTTGCAGGATGAAGGCAAGAAAAGCTAAATTCTAGATGAATTTTATCATGGACCTAAATGACATAAGGATACCAACCATTTGTATATTTGAGGAAAAGAAGTCCAGACAGAGATAAAGATCAAAGGCAAGGTCATGCATGGTGTGTTCAAGAACATCAAAGAGGCTGTTCAATTTTTAATATTAATGTTTATTAATGTTATCTGGGATTCACATGTATGGTTTCTAGAACAGAGTAGATTATTATTATTTATTATTTTGAGCAAATAATAGCAGTGCAGATTTCTGTGTTCAAATTTTTACCTTTGGAGTGATGCAAATGTCACCCTACACATATGTTTCTGGATTTAAGTGAAGAATACCAAATTAACAAAAGGTCTGGATTATGTTAACAGAGGAGAAAGAAGAAGTACTCTCCATCCCTTTCTTGGTATTTTTTTGAGAATTTCCTTGTAAATGTAATAGGAAAGAAGAACATTCTAAACCTTTGGAATATACATTAATCTCTCCAGGAGAAAGATAAGACTGGTGTACTACCCAGGGACTATCTCCTTGGTCCTGGATCTTACTCCCTTGAAATTAAATACATACTTCCAGAGAAGTAAATCTGTCTATAGTTCTCACTAGGTAATCAGTGGTCATTTAAAAAAAAGAAAAATAACCTTACTGATACATATTTCACATATCATAGAAAACACCCATTTTGAAAGGTCACTTCAATGATTTTTAAATAAATTTACCAAGTTGTTTAACCATCAACATAAATCAGGTTGAGGACATTTTCGTTGCCCCCATAAGACCCTTTGTGAGCATTTACTGTTAATTTCCTTCCCCTACTTCAACCACAATTTACTTTCTGTCTCTATAGATTTGCCTTTTCTAGGCTTCACACAAATGGGATCATACAACCTATCGTCTTTTGTGTCTGGATTATTTCACTGAGAATAATGTTTTTGAGGTTCATCAATGTCATAGCATGTATCTGTAGTTCATTCCTTTTTTGCTAAAAAATGTTCTATTGATATTTTGTTTATCCATTCACCACTTGAACATTTTAATTTGTTTCCACTTTGGGGCTATTATGAATAACGAGAGTGAGAACATTGTGTGCAAGGCTTTGTATGGATATATGTTTTCATTTCTTTTGGATAGGCAATTAAAGATCGACTTGCTAGGTCATATGGTAACTCTGTTTATTTAACCTTTTAAATAACTTCTAGGCTGTTTTCCAAAGTGGCTGAATCATATTACATTTCTATTAGCAATGTTAGAAGTTTCCTTTTACTCCACATTATCACCAACTATCACTATTTCCATTTGTTATTTTCTGTTATTTTTATTATAGCCATTTTAGTGAATATAAAATAGTATCTTACTGTGTTTTTCCTTTATATTACCCTAATGACTAGTGATATTGAGAATCTTTTCATGTGCTTATTAGCCATTGATATATCTTCTATAGTTAAAATTTATTCAGATCTTTTGCCCACTTCTTAAATTGGATTGTTTTATCTTCTTATTCTTAAGGTTTAAATACCTTCTTTGTATATTCTAAATATAGCCCTTTGTCAATATTTTGTGAATTTTTGGCTCTGATGCTTGTCTTTTCATTTTCTTCTGGTGCCTTTTGAAGAACAAACATTTCGAATTGTGATGAAGTTCAATTTTTCAATTTCATTTTTCACAAACTACACTTCCTCTGTCATATCTATGAAATTTTTGCCTAACCCAAAATGTTTTCTTCAAAACCGTTATTGCTTTTAACTCTTAAATTTAAGTCTATGATCAATTTTGAGTTAATTTTTATACGTGCTGTGAGGTAAGGGTCTAAGTTCACATTTTCCCATGTGACTATCTAGTGGTTCCACTATCCTTTGTTTAAAAGGCTCTACTTTCCCCCAATGAATTGCCTTACAACCTTTGTCTACAGTCTTTTGGCCACAAATATAAGGGTTCATTTATGGACTCTCAATTGTTTCATTAATCTGTGTCTATGTTATGCCAGTAACACACTATCTTATAACCATAGATTAATAGTAAGTTTTGAAATTGAGAAGTGAAAATCCTCCAACTTTTATGATCCCTTTTCAAAATTGATTTAGCTATATGAGGTCTTATGCCTTTCTACATAAATTTTAGGATTAACTTGTCAATTTCTAGATTTAAAAAAAAAAGCCTGCTGGAATTTTGGTAAGGATTGCATGAATCTGTGAGTCAATTTTGGTAGAAGTGCCATCTCACCAATATTGAATCATCAAATCCATGAAAATGGAACATCTCCCCATTTGTATAGATCTTCTTTAATTTGCTCATTACTGTTTTGTAATTTTCAGTATACATATCTTATGCTTCTTTAGTTAAATTTTTTCTTCAGTATTTTATTCTTTTTATACTATTGTGAAAGGAATTGTATTCTTTATTTCATTTATGAATCATTCATGTAGCATATGTAGAAAACAATTGATTTTTTATATAGATGTTATTTATACCAGGCAACCTTACTGTAATTATTTTAATAATTATCTTTTGTGAATTTCTTAAGATCTTCTATATGCTGGATCATATTATCTACAAAGAAAGACAGTTTTGCTTCTTTCTTTTCAATCTGATGCCTTTTATTTCTTTTCTCTTGCAAGACTGCACTGGCTGTTCTTCAGTACAATGTTGAAAATAATGGCAAGACAAGCAACCTTGCCTTATTCTCAGTTTTAGAGGAAAGGCCTTCAGTCTTTCATCAAGGGTGATGTTTTCCCAGGGTTTTCCATAGATGTCTTTGTGAGGGAGAAAAGTTTCCATCTATTCCCAGTTTGTTGAGAGTTTTTAAAATCATCAGTGGATATTGGATTTTGTCAAATGCTTTGTTGGTGTCCATTTTGAAAATCATGTGATTGTTTCTCTTTTTTCCAATAAAATGGTTTATTATATTAATTGGTTTTTGAAAATTAAATTATACTTGCATTCTTGGGATAAATCTCACTTGGCCATGGTATATAATTCTTTTTATGTGTTGTTAGCTTCAATTTGCAACATTTTGTGGAGGACTTTTGCATCTGTATTCACAAGGTATATTACTCTGTAGTTTTAGTTGCATGGATGTGTGATGTTTTTTTTCTGGCTGGCTTTGGTATTAGGGTGAAACTGGCTTCATAGAATAGGTATGAAGTTTCTCCTCTTCTCTATTTTGTGGAAGAGTTTGTGAGACATTGACATTATTTAATTTTTTAAGATTTAATGAATGCATGAATGTATCTGGGCCTGTACTTCACTTCCTAGAAAGATGTTTAATGGATGATTCAATTTCCTTACTTGTTATTGGTATATGCTGGTTTAATCAGTTGTATTTTTACTGCCAGGTTGGTCTTTTAGCCCAGGTGCTAAGGTTCAGGCAAATTTGCTCTGAAAGCCCTCAAAGTACAGACATATATTTATAGTCACAGAGATATCATAGTAGCTGCATGGAATTAGTAAATGGAAGACTGTTAAGAGGTGATGTCATAAGAGGTTAGCAATGGACCTAGAAGCCATTTTATGGACCTTGGATTTTACTCTGAATAGAATAGGAAAACATTGAGGGGTTTAAAGCAGAGGTGGGATGTGATTAGATTTAGTCCTTACAGTTTATACATAGTTCACACACATATAATTTAAAAAATATATAATCAATTATCTGCTGCTGAAGTATATAAAGAATTGATTTTTCTAACATTGAATTTTTAAATAATAAAAAACGATTTTGTAATGAAACACTTAGACTGCCAAAATATTTACCAACTGCATTGCTTCCCATCCATATTGGATTTCTATGCTGTCCTTCCAGGTTCTTTTTCCTTCTAGTAGAAGTATACCTTAAGTAGTTTATCTGCTAAAGTCTCTAAGTGATGAAACTGTCAGTCTTTATGATTAAGTCGTAAGCCTGGTTCAAACTCTGTCTGTACTCCAGATAAGCTAGAGAAGATTAGGATTTCCATGAATACTGTCAAGGAAATTCATTGGATTTATCATTTAACCTTGCATTATTGATTAATAAATGTAAGTTTGTCATTATTTCTCTTTAATGAATCAATCACACTACAACTGTCAGTGAATTCTACAACCCTTTTAGTTACCATTTTCCTCCTATTTCTCAATTGCCTAAGATATCACACAAGCTAGTATATCCCCTTCCACCACTGTCACATGCCAGTTTACTAGCAGTGGAACTTTTAACAGTTACACTGACATGCCATGCCAGAAGTTATTCATACTCCAAGTTCTAAGAATGTTGGGTTCCTCATTGACAGGTAGCTGATACATGATCAATGTCCAAAATCTCATCTAAGAATCTGTTTAAAGCTTCACTCCTGGTGCTAGCTCTCTTAAATTTGGTTATGTGATAATAGATTTTAGATAAAAAGAATTGTGTGCAGTTTTACTTGTGAATATTTTTAGGATACGACCTGTAAAGAAGTAAGGAAGGCAGGATTAGAGAGGGAAGTGAGACCTGCAGTGCCTATTTCTTTACTAAAAATAAATGAAGTATGAATAATCAGGAGGTCAGCCACCTCAAAAAACAGTCATGTTCCCATGTTCAGTTTCTGGACATTGACTGTCTTTTGGTCTTAAGCATCCATCCTACAGCACTGATCATATTAGATTCAGACGGATTAGTATCGTCATCCTCTGTCCACAGAGAATTATCTCACCTAAGTTTCTACTTCTTCCCAGGGGCGGCTCAAGGTTAATGAGTGACTGACTAAAGACTGAAAAGGCATATCCTCTTTGCCTCAATTTGGGGCAACTCTGTCATCCCAGCTCCAAAGTTCTGCATACGACTGGGTAAGGTCCTAGTCCCAGTTACATTGCAGGTCAGTTTTTCTTGCTGCCCACTCTTGCTTCTTCATTTTATTTTTTTTTCACAGTTGTATCTGCAAAGAGCACTCTGCAATAAAGCATCTACAATTCTGCATTTCAGAATCTGTACCAAGTGAACATGATCTAAAATAAGTGGCATACTCCAAAAGAACCCAGGGTGAATCACCCTGAACAACTAAGGGCAAAAGGCAAAACAGAAATAGTCCTTATCTTCTTGTTCTGGAAAATCTCTAGCATTGAGTTTCTTTCTTACACTGGATACCCTAACCCGTCACTACTTCTGTTTACACTCATCTCTCTCCTTTCTACTCTAACATGCTTAATTTCCTTCTTGCCTCAAGGGTCACTCTTCATTTCGTTCTGTTGCTTTAAAATTTTAAACTCCCCTTTTTAAATTAGTGCAAACTTCCAGTTACAAAATAAATAAGTCATGAGGATGAATTGTACAGTATGGGGATTATAATCAATAATAATCTAATATCTTTGCATGGTGACAAATAGTAACTAGACTTATCGGGATATTTTGTAATGTATAGAAATACTGAATCACTATTTTGTACACCAGGAACTAACATAGTGTTATATTTCAACAAACAAACAAACTCATATAAAAAGAGATTTGTGGTTACCAGAGATGGGGGTGAGGGGAGGAGGAATTAGATGAAGGTGGTCAAAAGGTACAAACTTCCAGTTAAGAGGTAAATAAGTACTAGGGATATAATGTACAACGTGATTAATATAATTAACACTGCTGTATTTTATATACGAAAGGGGTTAAGAGAGTATATCCTAAGAGTTCTCATGACAAGAAAACTTTATCGCGGGCCTCTCACTGTTGTGGCCTCTCCCGTTGCGGAGCACAGGCTCCGGACGAGCAGGCTCAGCGGCCATGGTTCACGGGCCCAGCCGCTCCGCGGAATGTGGGATCCTCCCGGACCGGGGCACGAACCCGTGTCCCCCTGCATCGGCAGGTGGACTCTCAACCACTGCACCACCAGGGAAGCCCAAGGAAAACTTTTTATTTTGTATCTACATGAGGTGATGAGTGGTTTACTAAACTTATTGTGATAATCATTTTATGATGTAAGTCGTCATTATGCTGTACACCTTAAACTTATACAGTGAAGCATGTCCATTATATCTACAAAACTGGAAGAAAAAAAGCTGAAAAAATAAAATAAATTTAGTATATAGCAAAAAAAAAAAAATCAAGGAAAGCTTCAATTTTCTATCATTTTTGGTGTAGCATTGTATACTTTGAGGGTAATTCACTTCAATGCTTTCGATCCTGAATACTGGGCAGAACAATTATGGTTGTAATTGAGATCTGTGTCTGAAAGGTTATGTCATAGTAAGTCTTCCTGAGAACTAGTTATCAAGTAGTGTATGTCATAATGTGTACATAGAAGCTCTTATGGAGACAATATGAACACGGGCTAGGATACTGTAGAGAAACGTGAATGTTCCTTCTTCTGCCTCTTTGACAATGATTCCACTTATTAATTATTTTAAGTCCTTTGGTGGCGAGACAGAAGTTGATTAGAAAGGGATTAGAAAATATATTGTAATATTGTCAGAGGAGTAACTGCTGGGGATTTTCAAACCTCTGAGCTAGGCTTGAGGCTTTGCAGCAGGCTCACACCAATGCTGCAGGCACCTTGAGGTCAATAAAGTCTTTTAATTTTCTATGCCAGATTGATTGTGGTCTCCTGTAAGTTATCTCAGGACCTGAAGGATGTGGCAGGCAGATGACAGTTATTAAGGTGTGTGGTAGAAGATAGAACAGAGGGGGCAAGGAAAGGCCTTACAACCCTGACATGCAGCCTCGGCTGCATTTAACAATTATGGGCTACCCACAAGATGTAATGTGCATATCAATTCAAAATAAAATAAAAACTGATAACTATGAATTCACAAAGCTGTTATTTTTGAGTTTTCCAAAGAAATATGCAAGTTTCTTTTCTATGCCACAGGACTGACTTGTTGATGATGATGATTATGGTGTTTAGTTTTTATAAAGGAAGAAAATCATACATTTTTTTATAAGGGAAGAGAATCATACAGGTAGCCTCAAAGAGTGAAACAAGTTAGATCAATATAATTTTCCACTTGCTTGGCAGGAGTTCTCACCTACCTTAAGAAAGTTAACTATTCAGAAGGTTAATTTCAGGTCTTATACTATTTTAGAAAGTCATCATAGTAAAGTGGAAAGGTTGATGGAGAATCAGGAGTCCTGTATTTTAGTTTCTACCATGTCACTAACTAGCTGTGTGACCTTGGGCAAATCACTAAACCTCTAGGGTCTCTGTTAGCTCATGTGTAAAATGAGGAGGTTGAACTACATGATCTCTAACAGTGTTCAACTAAATCTGCAGCTAAATCAAAATATAGAGAACTTGATTGAAATAACTCCTATAGAACTGCAGCACATAGAAACTAGTGTTGAAGAACAGAAATAAGGAGTTAGAGCAGATTCTTTATATTTATAGGTCTCTCCCAATCCTTAATGTTCACTTCAGGCTGTTCCTAATAATTTCTCCATAGGAGAAGTTTCTGTGAAAATAAAGCTCTATTCCTTTGGTATATTTTTAGTAGAATTAGAGAACACAGCAGTATTCTACAAATATTTCTTTTATGCACATCTGTCTGACAAAGTTAGAGTGTATTTCTCTCATGTTGGTCTTTTATTTATTTCTGATATCTCATTGATAAATTGTGTATTCTAGTAGAGAAAAGTGAGAACTATCAACACGTGGCTATCAATACCAGACAGAAGGTAACCAAATAGCACTGCCTGTCTCTATTAGAACCAAGAGGTGAAATTTCTGTAATTTAATCTACCTCTGGGGACATGTGTTGAAAATCCCCTTTACCCCCACTGTTAATAAGCAGAGAAACTTGGAGAAAGCAAATGGAGGTAAATTTGTTAGCTTTTCTACTCAAGCAAAGGTCACTAAGAGTGGTCAAAATCATCCCAAGTGTGTGATTAAAACTTACATACAATTTCTCCCAGATGCCACAGGAGTGTCTCCTCTGAGAATGATAAAGGAATATTACAAGAACATTCTGAGATTTCAGGACTCTCACATTTGCTGCTTCATATAATAGCTTAATTCAGACACATGGATCCTCTTGGTCATATAGCTGGTAACAAATTGTTTGCTTGTAGAAAAGTTCCCAGTTGAGTTACTTAACAGAGGCTCATATGTCTTATCTTAATCAGCACCACTGTGATTTCTATTCTAACTGTATATTTTTGGCTATTCCAGTATATGGAATGGTGTCTATTATACACTCAAATATTTCCTCCATCAAGAATTTGAATTTCTTAAAATATATTCTTCATTATAATGTAAAATGAATTTTCCTCAATTCTGTCAGGGTTTTATGTTTTTTTCTCCCCAAAGCTTAACTTTACCAAGTAAATGGCAAAGCAAATCAGTGACAAAATGTTACCCTTGAGCTAAACTGTCAACCTAGTCGTTAGACTAAGGACAGAGAGAAATGAAAAGGAAAAATGACATATATAACCTAAAGCTTTAATGCAAGGATTTGTAGAAGAGCAGAATAATTAAAATAAGAACGTTCTTCTTAAGAAACACTTATTTGTTTTGCAATAGATGTATTTAAAGTAAATAAGTATTAGTTAATAAAAAAGTTTTTACGAATTAAAAAGACCTCCAGTAGAAATATTTAAAAGGACATGCGTGAGCAGTAAATAAAAGAAGAAATTTAAACAGCTAACAAATGTATGCAAACATTCTGAAGCTCACTAATAAAGCAAGAAATAAAAATTAAAATGTTAATGAGCCACCACTCTTTTAATGATCAAATCATCAAGAATTTTATAAGCGATAACACTCAATGTTGGCAATGGTAGAAGAAAATGAAAAATGACATATATTGGTGATTGGAAAAGAAAGTTGTATATGCTTTCTGTAACACAGTTTGACAATAAACAGCAAAAGCTTTGAAATGACTCCATGCATCAGTTCTCCTGGAAATTAACCTAATGGATTATACTGAAGTAAGCAAAGATTTAGTTTCAAGGATGTTTATTATAAACAAAATGCAGTGTAGGAAACAAGCTTTATGTGCAAAAATGAGGGTGACTGCTTTATAAATACGTTTTTACATTTCATATGTTACATATATGCTCATATTGCAGATTTATATATTCACGTTTCACAAAAAACTATTAAAACCATAGTGATGGACATATAAACATGGAAGGATATATATAATGTAGTCAATGAAATGAGTACAAGATTTTGCAGAATTCTGATCCGATTTTTTTTTTTTATATTGCAGTATCTGGCGGAGTGCTTTCCGCAAAGTATACAACATGTGTTTGTTGAATTAATGGGTGAAGGTAAGTTTTGTAACTTCTAAATGGATTCTCAGCCATTTATGTAGTATGCTACTCATACACCACTAGAGATCATGATATGCAAGTTTCTTTCACTAGTTGTACTTCTGTTAACTGTTTTGGGACTACGTCTGGAACCTGTATAGAGAGTGTTACTTTCAAAGTGACTTTAAGTCTAATTTACTAGTATAGTCCCTCTACTTGTATTCATGGAATATTGTATGGCTATATCTCCATGTGTTATTCTTCATACTTTAAAAAAATATATTCTATGTTTAAGTTGAACATTATTATAGTGATCAACATAGAAATGATTAAATTGTTAAAATTTAAAGGGACAATTTTTTAATATTGCTCTGAAGTTCACCTTTAGCCATCATAAAATAAAGATTTAAATTTAAAGTAGCTCTAGAAAATGGCAAAGGCTTCTTTATCTTAAGAAAATCTAATACCTCTCATTTCCTCATTAACAGCTTCTCTGCTTGGCTAGCCTCAGAAAACCAAAATGACGATAGGCAATAATTCCCTAGGCCAAGCGATCTCAATCTGGCAATTGCAGATCTCTGCAATGTGACTTGGTCACTATCTCCTGGGGCTGTAATTAGCTGCTGCTCTTACTGTTTCATACAGCTGCTTATGTGTGTCTATAATGATCCTGCATAGGATCCGGTTGATTTTTGTAGAACTATATCTATCTGAATCTTTAATGATGCCCCCTCAGTTCTCTTGACAAAATGGGTAGGTGGGAGAGACTGAAATAAAATCTATGAGTAAATCAGTGAGCCAAGCTTTCTCTGTTCTAGGAATGCAGACTTTCAGTTTTCCACAACTCACTGCAATGTCAGCCTTTTGTGTGGCACAAGAGAAGGAGGATGGAGGAGGGAACAGGCCTGTGAGGGTGAGTCACTGGTTGTGGACAGCTAAGGGTATGAGGAGAGGAAAGTGTGTACATCAAGCCCTCAAAGAATGTGCACAGAACTGTAGAGTAATATCAGGGAATAATCAGTTTATCTTATTTATCTCATTTGTCTTTTTTTTTTTCATCTTATGTATTTTCCTCTCTGGCGTGTGGTTTGTGATTTATGGTTAACCTGGTCATCTGATCACCTAGCTGGTCTCTCTGATGCCTAGAAAACTGTCACCCCTTTGTGACCTGCCATTCTTTTCAGCCCTTGTCATGCTCACGTTAGAGTTCTTTTTGATTGATTTTAAGCTGTTGAGCATTGCTGGTGAGTGTCACAACGGAGTGGCAAGTAGGTTCTCTGAAAACTGTGTCATCCAACCTCTAATGGGACTTTTCATTAATGAATTCTTTGACAGCTCTATCCCACTCATTATATTATTCATTCATCCAAGTAGTCCATCTGACATTCATAGTGTGTTCCTATATACCAGGCCTAAACTGCCCATTTACAAAGAAAAGATTCATGTAAATTGGCATATTAATTTTCATATATTTCTTCTCCTTTACTCTATCATTCCACTTTCTTCACTGTCAAAAATTTCCCTCCTCTCTCCCTTTGTTCTCTCTTCTGCTTCTTCATTCTTTACGCACTGTGCTTTTTCGGGCTTCTCTGGCCCCTGCTCCTGTCCTACCTCTGTTATTGTTCTGCCTAATTGGTTGGCTCCTTTACCTTCTTTCACAACATCAGTGTGGATATTCTACATGGTTGGATCTTTACTTTCTTTCTCTTTTTTTCTCTAGACTCCTTCCCTCAGGGACATTACTCACTCTCATCATTCAGTTATTAGTTTTACATGGGTTACTATAAAATTTTATCTTAATCTATACTTCTTTCCATATATTCTATCCCATATTTCCACCTGGACTTTCACTGGTATCTAAACTCTGTATAAATGTGATCATCTGTTTTCTCCACCCTTACAAATGACATGTCCAGTGTACTGTTCTACACCTCAGCAACTCCTAAAATAATTAAGCTCTGTTAAGTGTTTTCAAGAACTCCCTGCTATAGGTGAATAATTGAGGTGGATACTGGGACACAGAAACGTAACACTGGTTTCTTCTCACTCTCAACTTTAATACTACAATATTTATTAAAGAACCAAATCTTTATTGTCATGTATTTTATGGTTTAAGATCAAGAAGAAAGCTTATCTACCTTCCTAAAGTGCAACTGATTAATGTTGATATTTCTCTAATTTTATAGTCATGAATTAAAAGTAAAAATATACAAATTTCCTTGAAGATAAACTGTCTGAATAGATTCAAGTCAAGTTAAATAGGGTAATGTCAAATATCAGACCAAGTTACTATGCAGGAGCTACTGAGTACTTTGAAGGGTGGAAGATGCCAATGGACACAGAAGGTGACACTGAGGGAGGCTGAGACCCTGATATTTAAACTTCACATCTCAACTATTCCAATTTCTGGTCCTTAATACTTTTATGCGTATAGATGGAGAGAAACTGTTTGCAGAGTTATTTAACATCCTCTGTGGCCACTACAGGCATGTACTTTAGCAGAAACTGGTGAAATCCCCCAGACACATATATTAGACCTGAAAAGTCTTTTTTTTTGGCTGCATTGGGTCTTTGTTGCTATGTGTGGGCTTTCTCTAGTTGTGTAGAGCGGGGGCTACTCTTCGTTGCAGTGCGCGGGCTTCTCATTGCGGTGGCTTCTCTTGTTGCGGAGCACAAGGTGTGCGGGCTCTAGGTGTGCAGGCTTCAGTAGTTGTGGCACGTGGGCTCAGTGGTTGTGGCTCGCGGGCTTAGTTGCTCTGCAGCATATGGGATCTTCCCAGGCCAGGGCTCGAACCCGTGTCCCCTGCATTGGCAGGCAGATTCTTAACCACTGTGCCACCAGAGAAGTCCCAGGCCTGAAAAGACTCCTGCATGACCAGGTGGCATAGGGTCTTTATGAAAGCCTTATTGGGTATTGAGGTCAATTTAGGTGATTGTAATTATGAAAGATTTTGTCTATTCTGAGGCACTCAGAATAGCAGTGAATATTATCCAAAGTGATGGAAAGTAGTTGTTCTATTTTTCATGAAAGTCACATACTTCCACAGTTTTACTTCTCCTGTGGGCTCTCCCACATACCCCAGACTCTTTATTCAGCCTCAGTCTACAGCCTATCCTAATTCAGTCTCAACTCATGTCTTAGGTATGTCTCATTCCAGGTGACAAACTACCTGTTTAAATCATGTTGCAGTTCACACACTGTGATGATATTATGTTGAGTTTTGTTGTTTTTGTACATTTGAGGAACTAGATAACTATGTACTTTTCATTCATAATGAGAGCGTTGCAGCATGAATGATGCTAGTACATATTATCATCTCCATAATCACAGTTTCCTTCTCATTTTCTTAGTTTTCATAATTTCAGCCATAACACTGGTACAAGAAAACAATGGAGAAATAAATCTTAAATACTGAGGGAAAAGAATTTCGAACCTAGAATTCTACACTTATCCAAACTATTATAAAAGTGAAGACATATAAAACCTGCTTGAGATTCACCACAATCTTTAGTGTGTAGCTCCTATACTTGGTCTTCACCAATATGGGTAAGCAATCGATGTCATTTTCATACCTGAACTCTGAAATATTGCAGTTCTGAGCTCTTGCCTGCCCCAAATAATAAATAGTTAGTATTTTCTTGCCCTCTGCCCCATCTCTTAATACTTGATTCTTTAAAGACACCCAGCAGGTGTTTGGCGTCTGTTCTGGTCTTCTGTTCCATAAGCTAATGGAGCAAATCTCACTTCTGCCCACAGGAGGCAGAGAATCCTTTGCCATTGACCAAATGATTGATAGAAGGAGAGGGTCCATACTGGGCACTAGTATAGAGAGAGATAAATCATATGTCCTTTTATGTCATAGTTGCTTGATATGCAGTAAGGAGTTTTCAGGGATGGGTTTAGGCACTAAGGAGTGCAAGGTGATGAAGGTAGCAAACTGAGTTTCCAAATTAATTTTCTTAGAGTGAACCTCTGATGTGTGTCATCCCTGTAGTGAAATAGTCCTTGCTCACAACTCTATTCTTAACCAGGTCCCCAAATCCTGATATACAATGGGTATAACATTTTGTTATATTTACTCATGGTGAAAGTATTGCTGCTTCAGCTATCAAAACCAGAGTTTCAGAATCAACCCTAATGGACAGCCCAACAGTTTGTATAGGTGTGACACCAACTCTGCTACTTTTCCCATTGGGCCCTGCTAACTATTGTCAGGAAGTATTTCTTCGAACTGCCAGGAAAAATGTTCCTTACTTCCTCTGCTTCATCACCTGAGATCCCCCTTGCTCAGAATGGCTTGCAGCTGCAATGTAGGGTGATGACTTTTGGACTTGCTCACAGAGCCTCTCCTTTGGGAACTGGTGTGCATGAAGGATGGCTAGGGGTAGGCAGGTGCAGAACTGGCATCAGTGCTCCTTTAAAACCTTATTTCAGAGTCCAGTCCTGGCCCGCTTTTCTACCACCTCATTGTAAATTATTTTTCAGGGGCCCAATTGCCCATTCAGTAATCTGCTCTTGGCTGGGTTCCCTTAGTCCCCTTCTGTGACTATGATTGTTTCCCAAATCTGTCCCTGTTCCTGGCTTTGCTGTAGAACCATGCAGCTGGCATTAGAACCTGACACAGTAAGGCTCTCTCTTGATTTTAACTAACTGTTTGTTTTTTTTTCCTCTAAATAGTCTCTGCATTCTTCGAACCTATGTATAACTTTAGTTAGTACTCATAAGTAAAAAAGAAGAGGACAAAAGTGAATTTTCCACCTTTTCCTTGTTAACTTCTTTACCAGGAAAGGAAATTGGCCAGAAGCTGGTAATATGGACTTCTTTGCATTTAACTCCCTTTACATCTTCTAATATTAATGAATGCCAACTTTTAAATTCTAATCAAATGGCAGGAGGTCATAACTGACTCTTCTGCCTTCTAAAGCTATCAGTCTAGTTTTCTGATTTTTTACAAATTCACCTAAAGACAGAATTTTCATTGTAAAAGGAATCTTAGAAACCATTTGGTAGAGTCAGCTTAGTTTAAAAATGAGAAGAGGAAGGGCATGTCCAGGAATAGATTGCTGAAGTTCATGTTAGCTTATGAAATTGGGACTAGAATACAGGTTTCTGTATTCTGTGGCAAAACGTTTCTCCTTTTTTATTAACTTGAGCAATATTTAAGCATATTTTAAAATTATTCTTAATATATGTCACATTATCATGTGGACTATTTCTGTTGTGACCAAGAATCCTGTTGATTTTCAGGTCCTTTCAATGGAAATTCAGAAATTTTTGCCATAATACTTGACATGAAAGCTTCCTTTTTTAAAGGGAAGAGTATTATTTCTAAATCTGAATGGAGCCACTAAGATATATGTATTTTTTAATTTCTAAAATTAGTGGAAAAGTGCTTATAAGTGCTTTTAGCATTCAGAGGGAAAACAGCAAACAATGGAATGAGCTGAGATTAGGAAGCTGCCAACATAGTATGATTTAAACAGAATACAAAGGCTTCTAGCCTGAACACAAACATCGCCTATATTGACCAGCTGTATGTCATTAGTCACAACTTAAGGTGCTGCTCTCAGAAAGCCCTTGTTAAATACAATCTTATTACATGGAAAGTATGCAATATGTTCCATTTTTCAATTCGTATTACCACCCAACATCACATTAGCAGCAAAATGTCACCAAGAGATGGGGACATATAATGTCTATTTTATCATAGGAACATAAAAGTTGCAAAACGCTGTCAATGTGGGATACCTACAAGCAAGAGAGACCAGTTAGAATGCTGCCTTGAGGAGCCTAAACACAGAAAGAAAAGCTGAGGTTGACAGAAAGGGACTCTCAAATCCAACTGCTACACAGATTGGCCGAGGGCAAACCCGCTGAAAACAACAGAACAATAACTTGAAAATAATCGGTGGAAAGGCAGCTATTTAACAATCACAGAATTATGCAAAACATTCTTAAAGAAAATGTGAGTGACAACAATCATTAAACTTGTCTTTAATGTGAGAGTGAAGCGTTCTCTATCAGAATCTTGAGCTCCACAATGATTGTTAAAACACAAAAACAGGTGTTTCACAAAGCTACTCTGATTCTTAAGTGCTAGCAATTATGTGGTAGTCAGACTCCTTTGTAGAATGCCAAATAGCAGTCAAATGTGGGCCTTGCAGGGGAGAGTGAAAAATACAAATGGGGAGAGGGATATATTTTCTTTGAGGAGCACCACACTAGACTATTTGTATTCTAAAAACCCTAATAGTGCTGCTATGAACACTGGGGTGCATGTGTCTTTTTGAATTATGGTTTTCTCTGGGTATATGCCCAGGAATGGGATTGCTGGGTCATATCGTAGTTCTATTTTTGTTTTTGAAGGAGCCTCCATACTGTTCTCCATAGTGGCTGTATCAATTCAAATTCCCACCAACAGTGCAAGAGGGTTCCCTTTTCTCCACACCCTCTCCAGCGTTTGTCGTTTGTAGATTTTCTGATGATGCCCATTCTAACTGGTCTGAGGTGATACCTCATTGTAGTTTTGATTTGCATTTCTCTAATAGTTAGTGATGTTGAGCAGCTTTTCATGTGCTTCTTGGCCATCTGTATGGAAGCAACCTAAATGTCCATCAACGGAGGAATGGATAAAGGGTAAGATGTGACAAAGTGAGAGAGTGGCATGGACATATATACACTACCAAACATAAAATAGATAGCTAATGGAAAGCAGCCGCATAGCACAGGGAGATCATCTCGGGGCTTTGTGACCACCTAGAGGGGTGGGATAGGGAGGGTGGGAGGGAGATGCAAGAGGGAAAAGATATGGGGACATATGTATGTGTATAACTGATGCACTTTGTTATAAAGCAGAAACTAACACACCATTGTAAAGCAATTATACTCCAATAAAGATGTAAAAAAAAAAAAGATGTGGTACATATATACAATAGAATATTACTCAGCCATAAAAAGGAACGAAATTGGGTCATTTGTGGAGATGTTGATAGACCTAGAGAGTGTCATACAGAGTGAAGTAAGTCAGAAAGAGAAAAACAAATATATATTAATGCATATATGTGGAATCTATAAAAATGGTATAGATGACCTTATTTGCAAAGCAGAAATAGAGATACAGATGTAGAGAACAAATGTATGGATACCAAGGGGAAAAGGGGTGGGGTGGGAGGAATTGGGAGATTGGGATTGACACATATACACTATTGATACTATGAATAAAATAGACAACTGAGGTGAACATACTGTACAGCACAGGGAGCTCTACTAAATGCACTGTGTGTCCTAAAAGGGAGGGAAATCCCAAAGGGAGGGGATATATGTATGTCTGACTCATTTTTCTGCATAGTAGAAGCTAACACAACATTGTAAAGCAACTATATCCAATAAAATTAATTTAAAAAATAGATAAAATAAAAGCCCTAATAAAATGGTCCCATTATTTCTCAAAAATCAGAAATAACATGATTATCCAAGGAGTTTTGGAAAAAGTGACTATTAATATAAACATGTTTCAAGATCAGTGACTTCACTGCTGATCAAAGTATGCCTTATAATTAATATTGTAATCAGACATATGTTTATGTAATTCCAAAAATGATATAATAAAAACTGTGGTTGCTCACTTATTGTCTAACAGACAATGCTACTGCACTTCACATTTTTCTAACAAGCAAATGTATTCCTGTGAGACTTTATTCCCTGAAGATTATGAAGTGGAGTGATATTTTTGCTTTTATTGATGAGGAAGATTTCTGATACTCTGTATTAGGTTGCCAGTTTATATGCAACACATTAAAAATGCATTTAGTCCTAGAAGTAAGAAAAGAAGTGTGAGGGACAGGGGAGAAAGTATATCAAGTCTCCTCTTTAGATCAAACATTATGCTTTTTCTTATGTGTAGCCTAGCTGAGCTCACCTTGGGCTAATGGCTCCAAGGGAGGATATGTCCTTGGACAGAGCAGGGACACTCAGAAGCAAGTTCACAACCTTGCAAGTCTAGTAGCTGTTCTCTGTTCCAACAAAGGTCAAAATACAGCTGCTTACCAGGTAAATGGTAAAACTCCCTTTATGCCAGACCAATAAACAAATTCCCCAAATGTCAGCTTCCTATCTATTGTTTCTTTATTTAACTTTTCCCAAGGAAAAGTTTATAACTCAGAGAAGACCTCAACTGAGTGATTTCTCCAAAGGTGACATTTCCTCATTCCTATGTATCCTTTAAGAAGGGCAAACCAGCTTTGCTATTCTCCAAAGTAATATATTTTATATACTGTAAATTATTCATTTATTTTAATATAGACATTTTTTCTAAAATTTAAGACATCTTAAACTGCAAATTCTTTTTATTTTTTTCACTGAAGAGGTCAGTTATTTATTGAGATATTCCAATCTCTCCTACTTCTGCAGAGGGATTAGCAGAATTTTGCAGAGCGATGTGTAGTGGCATTATCAAATTAAATTGACCTTAACCTAAGAATAGAGAAAGAATTTTATGTAGGATGCAATTTGGAGCATACAGTCTAATAACAGTCACATCAGGATGGTCTTCCTGGAGCCACGGTGCTGATCAACCACAATGGAAAATCCTATCTGAGTGGTATTCAAAGGATTAGCATATTCCAATATTAGCACACTTCGACTCTTCCTCAGTTCATTACCACAGTTCAAGGGCATTGGCACTTTTCTATTTCATTATATTTTTTTTCCTAAACTCTCTCTTCAGTCAAGTCAATACTGAAGTTTCAAGCTTTCACTGATAATTGCCATCAGAAATATGGTTGTAAAAACTTACTAAAATAATGCCAACTGTATTAAGCCATAACAGAGAATTACATTGAATTAGTCAATTTTTTGAATTATATAATATTCACTGCTTTTTTTTTAACCTCAAGATCTTCTTATAAATGTGTTTTCTTGACCACCGTAAGTAACAATTGCAAATGGAACTCAAATTACAAAGTTACTGTAGACATCAGATTTATTTATTTCTTATATACTATCACAAATGTGCAGAAATGAAGTTTAATTTCTTTGTATTCCTTAATTTGAAGTATGTAAATGTAATTACGTTGATACAGATGAGGGTATATCATCTCATAATACATTTTTCTGTATTTTTAACATACAAAATATTTTTAATTAGGAAAGGTCAGAGAATTTTTAAAAATAAAAGCACTAGCACATCTTGATTGAAAATAATTGGAAAATCAGTATCATTACACAGGGTATGAGGAAAATGAAATGATAAATAACTCAATTAATGCATCCCAATAAGCAGTAATCACTGGGCAGAGGAAGGAAGAAAGTAGGAATGAAGAAGAAAGGAAGGAAGGGAAGAAGGAAAAGAAACGAAAAAAGGAAAGAGGTTGAAACTAGAGAGGGAAATGTAACTAGGCATTAATATGCTAATTGGGGGGAGGATATCTAAACCTCAAAAGGAGTTGATCAAGATACTCAGAAACTGAGAAGGAAATTTTGTAGGGTTAATTATTAATTGACTATAATAATTTTAAATTTCTAGAGATGAAGCTCTGTGTCCACTTTATCTTTAAATCCTTAGGGTCTGGTTCATATGGGAAGTAAACATGTTAGAATGAAAAAATTACATAGTAATATGAAATCTGCTTTAGGAGATTTTTAACTAATGCATTTATGTGGGGAAGGCCTGAAACCAATGGCTATTAATACTGATAAACTGATTTTAGCTCAATTTAAAGAAGAATTTTCATTCTTATCCAAAGGTAAAAGAATCTACCTTAGGAGTAATGTTTCTCATTCTAAGTTGAGCAACAGGTATGAATAATACAGTGGGTGAGTAATGAATATCCAGATTTATTCAAACTTTGAGATTATAATTCTATAATTAAAAGTTAAACAAAAACATGTAATAAAATAAATTTTACAAATAATATAGCAATAAAATTATATCTGGAGTTTTAAATGCAATGTCATAAAACATGAGTTTAAATATTTCCCTAGGATAAGTTTTTTAAATTAGTTTTACAAATTCAAATAATGAATTTAGCATCATCAAAGCATTTTTTAATGGTTCAAGTCCATGTAATACATTCTACCTTTATTTAACAGATCACAGAAATATATTTTAAGGAGTAATAATATATATATAAGTATATATAAATTCACAGTTAGAAATATTAACAGCTGTATTATTGAAATGAACTTTAAACATCATTAGCTTCTGCTAAATTAGTTTCTATATTTTGGGTAACACTAATTTCCTCAAAGAAGAAATTCTTTCTTCAGCATGGCACCAGTGCATACAGGATTATACTGTACACACTTTGGATTCTTGTATCACAAACAGTGAAAATTACTTTTCTTGTATCTAGTAGAATAGAAAATTCCATTTGTTACCCAAAACATTGTATTTTCAGAAATATCCTTTTTTCATTACTAGACTTCATAAAGGTCATCCTCAGGCTAAGCTGCAATTTCTGGACTTAATGTCCTCTGCCATTATAGGTTTTATAAAATTTCCATAATATGAATTCTCAGAGAATCTTCCCATACTTCTTGGGTTATATCTCTAACTAAAATTTAAAGTAAGATAAATAATTTGTTCATTTGCACCCAATTAATTTTGTAACTGCAAAAATATGTGAAGTAGAAGAATTCATTAGAAGATAATTGATTTTCATTCATGAGTCCAAGAGGTCGGGTGATCTACTTACTTAAAACCACTGCAGAAGTGCACAGCGACGGGTGCGGAGGGCAAAGCGGGGAGATTCCTGCACAGACGATCGGTGCCGACCAGCACTCACCAACCCGAGAGGCTTGTCTGCTCACCCGCCGGGGCGGGCGGGGCTGCGAGCTGAGGCTCGGGTTTTGGTTTTGGACGGACCTCAGGGAGAGGACTGGGGTTGGCGGCTTGAACATAGCCTGAAGGGGTTAGTGCACCACGACTAGCCGGGAGGGAGTTCGGGGAAAAGCCTGCACCGGCCGAAGAGGCAAGAGACTTTTTCTTCCCTCTTTGTTTCCTGGTGCGCGAGGAGAGGGGTTTAAGAGCGCTGCTTAAAGGAACTCCAGAGACGGGCGCGAGCCGCGGCTAAAAGCGCGAACCCCAGAGACGGGCGCGAGCCGCGGCTGAGGGCGCGAGCCCCCGAGACGGGCGCGAGCCGCGGCTGAAAGCGCAAACCCGAGACGGGCGCGAGCCGCGGCTAAAACCGCGGACCCAAGAGCCGGACGGGAGACGCTAAGGCTGCTGCTGCCGCCACCAAGGGGCCTGTGTGCGAGCACAGGTCACTCTCCACACCCCTCTTCCGCGGAGCCTGTGCAGCCCGCCACTGCCAGGTTCCCGGGATCCAGGGACAACTTCCCCGGGAGTATGCACGGCGGGTCTCAGGCTGGTGCAACATCACGCCGGCCTCTGCCGCAACGTCACGCTGCCTCTGCCGCCGCAGGCCGGCCCCGCACGCAGTGCCCCTCCTTCCCCCATCCCCCAACCCCCGGCCTGAGTGAGCCGGAGGCCCCGAATCAGCGGCTCCTTTAACCCTGTCCTGTCTGAGCGAAAAAACAGACGCCCTCCAGCGACCTACACGCAGAGGCAGGGCCAAATCCAAAGCTGAGCTCCTGTGAGCTGTGAGAACAAAGAAGAGAAAGGGAAATCTCTCCCAGCAGCCACAGAAGTAGCGGATTAAAGCTCCACAATCAACTTGATATACCCTGCATCTGTGGAATACCTGAATAGACAAGGAATGATCCCAAATTGAAGAGGTGGAATTTAGGAGCGAGATCTATGATTTTTTTCCCTTTTCCTCTTTTTGTGAATGTGTACGTGTATGCTTCTGTGTGAGATCTTGTCTGTATACTCTTGCTTCCACCATTTGTCCTAGGGCTCTATCCGTCCATGACTTTTTTTAAAAAATTCTTTTTCTTAATAATTAAGTTTAATTGTAATAACTTTATTATACTTTACCTTCGTTCTTTCTTTCTTTCCTTCCTTCCTTCCCTCCTTTAGACAACGAATCACCCCAAATTGAGGAGGTGGTCTCAGGGAGCAGGATTTATGATTTTTCCCCCTTTACCTCTTTTTGTGAAGGTGTGTGTGTATGCTTCTGTGTAAGATTTTCTCTGTATAGCTTTGCTTCCAACATTTGTCCTAAGGTTCTATCCGTCCCTTTTTTTTTTCTAAATATTTTTTAATTCAATAACTATATTATACTTTATTTTATTTTTACTGTATCATCTTTCTTTCTGTCTTTTTTCCTTCTTTCCCTCCTTCCTACCTTCCTCCCTCCCTCCCTCCCTCCCTCCTTTCTTTCCTTCTTTGCTTCTTTCTTCCTTCCTTCCTTTCCTCCTTTCCTTCTTTCTTTACTCATACTTCTACTAATTCTCCCTACTTTTTCTCCCTTTTATTCTGAGCTGTGTGGATGAAAGGCTCTTGGTGCTCCAGCCAGGAGTCAGGGCTCTGCCTCTGAGGTAGGAGAGCCAACTTCAGGACACTGGTCAACAAGAGACCTCCCAGCTCCACATAATATTAAACGGTGGAAATATCCCAGAGACCTCCATCTTAACACCAGCACCCAGCTTCACTCAACGACCAGCAAGCCACAGTGCTGGACAACCTATGCCAAACAACTAGCAAAACAGGAACACAACCCCACCCATTAGCAGAGAGGCTGCCTAAAATCATAATAAGGCCACAGACACCCCAAAACACACCACCAGACGTGAACCTGCCCACTAGAGAGACAAGATCCAGCCTCATCCAGCACAACACAGGCACTAGTCCCCTCCACCAGGAAGCCTACACAACCCACTGAAACAACCTTAGCCACTGGAGACAGACATCAAAAACAACGGGAACTACGAAAATGCAGCCTGCAAAAAGGAGACCCCAAACACAGTAAGATAAACAAAATGAGAAGACAGAAAAACACACAGCAGATGAAGGAGCAAGATAAAAACCCACCAGACCTAACAAATGAAGAGGAAATAGGCAATCTACCTGAAAAAGAATTCAGAATAATGATAGTAAGGATGATCCGAAATCTTGGAAGTAGAATGGACAAAATGCAAGAAACAGTTAACAAGGACCTACAAGAACTAAAGATGAAACAAGCAACGATGAACAATGCAATAAATGAAATTAAAATCACTCTAGATAGGATCAATAGCAGAATAACTGAGGCAGAAGAACGGATAAGTGACCTGGAAGATAAAGTAGTGGAAATAACTACTGCAGAGCAGAATAAAGAAAAAAGAATGAAAAGAACTGAGGACAGTCTCAGAGACCTCTGGGACAACATGAAACGCACCAACATTCGAATTACAGGGGTTCCAGAAGAAGAAGAAAGAAAGAAAGGGACTGAGAAAATATTTGAAGAGATTATAGTTGAAAACTTCTCTAATATGGGAAAGGAAATAGTTAATCAAGTCCAGGAAGCACAGAGGGTCCCATACAGGATAAATACAAGGAGAAACACGCCAAGACACATATTAATCAAACTGTCAAAAATTAAATACAAAGAAAGCATATTAAAAGCAGCAAGGGAAAAACAACAAATAACACACAAGGGAATCCCCATAAAGTTAACAGCTGATCTCTCAGCAGAAACCCTACAAGCCAGAAGGGAGTGGCAGGACATACTGAAAGTGATGAAGGAGAATAGCCTGCAACCAAGACTACTCTACCCAGCAAGGATCTCATTCACATTTGATGGAGAAATTAAAACCTTTACAGACAAGCAAAAGCTGAGAGAGTTCAGCACCACCAAACCAGCTTTACAACAAATGCTAAAGGAACTTCTCTAGACACGAAACACAAGAGAAGGAAATGACCTATAGTAGCGAACCCAAAACAATATATAAAATGGAAATAGGAACATACATATCGATAATTACCTTACATGTAAATGGACTAAATGCTCCCACCAAAAGACACAGATTGGCTGAATGGATACAAAAACAAGACCCTTATATATGCTGTCTACAAGAGACCCACTTCAGAACTAGAGACACATACAGACTGAAAGTAAGGGGATGGAAAAAGATATTCCATGCAAATGGAAACCAAAAGAAAGCTGGAGTAGCAATTCTCATATCAGACAAAATAGACTTTAAAATAAGGACTATTAAAAGGGACAAAGAAGGACACTACATAATGATCAAGGGATCGATCCAAGAAGAAGATATAACAATTGTAAATATTTATGCACCCAACATAGGAGCACCTCAATACATAAGGCAAATACTAACAACCATAAAAGGGGAGATCAACAGTAACACATTCATAGTAGGGGACTTTAACACCCCACTTTCACCCATGGACAGATCATCCAAAATGAAAATAAATAAGGAAACACAAGCTTTAAATGATACATTAAACAAGATGGACTTAATTGATATTTATAGGACACTCCATCCAAAAACAACAGAATACACATTTTTCTCAAGTGCTCATGGAACATTCTCCAGGATAGATCATATCTTGGGTCACAAATCAAGCCTTGGTAAATTTAAGAAAACTGAAATTGTATCAAGTATCTTTTCCGACCACAACGCCATGAGACTAGATATCAATTACAGGAAAAGATCTGTAAAAAATACAAACACATGGAGGCTAAACAATACACTACTTAATAATGAAGTGATCACTGAAGAAATCAAAGAGGAAATAAAAAAATACCTAGAAACAAATGACAATGGAGACACAACGACCCAAAACCTATGGGATGCAGCAAAAGCAGTTCTAAGGGGGACGTTTATAGCAATACAAGCCCACCTTAAGAAGCAGGAAACATCTCGAATAAACAACCTAACCTTGCACCTCAAGCAATTAGAGAAAGAAGAACAAAAAAACCCCAAAGCTAGCAGAAGGAAAGAAATCATAAAAATCAGATCAGAAATAAATGAAAAAGAAATGAAGGAAACAATAGCAAAGATCAATAAAACTAAAAGCTGGTTCTTTGAGAAGATAAACAAAATAGATAAACCACTAGCCAGACTCATCAAGAAAAAAAGGGAGAAGACTCAAATCAATAGAATTAGAAATGAAAAAGGAGAAGTAACAACTGACACTGCAGAAATAAAAAAAATCATGAGAGATTACTACAAGCAACTCTATGCCAATAAAATGGACAATCTGGAAGAAATGGACAAATTCTTAGAAATGCACAACCTGCCAAGACTGAATCAGGAAGAAATAGAAAATATGAACAGACCAATCACAAGCACTGAAATTGAAACTGTGATTAAAAACCTTCCAACAAACAAAAGCCCAGGACCAGATGGCTTCACAGGTGAATTCTATCAAACGTTTAGAGAAGAGCTAACACCTATCCTTCTCAAACTCTTCCAAAATATAGCAGAGGGAGGAACACTCCCAAATTCCTTCTACGAAGCCACCATCACCTTGATACCAAAACCAGACAAGGATGTCACAAAGAAAGAAAACTACAGGCCAATATCACTGATGAACATAGATGCAAAAATCCTCAACAAAATACTAGCAAACAGAATCCAACAGCACATTAAAAGGATCATACACCATGATCAAGTGGGGTTTATTCCAGGAATGCAAGGATTCTTCAATATACGCAAATCTATCAATGTGATAAACCATATTAACAAATTGAAGGAGAAAAACCATATGATCATCTCAATAGATGCAGAGAAAGCTTTCGACAAAATTCAACACCCATTTATGATAAAAACCCTCCAGAAAGTAGGCATAGAGGGAACTTTCCTAAACATAATAAAAGCCATATATGACAAGCCCACAGCAAACATCATCCTCAATGGTGAAAAACTGAAAGCATTTCCACTAAGATCAGGAACAAGACAAGGTTGCCCACTCTCACCACTCTTATTCAACATAGTTTTGGAAGTTTTAGCCACAGCAATCAGAGAAGAAAAGGAAATAAAAGGAATCCAAATCGGAAAAGAAGAAGTAAAGCTGTCACTGTTTGCAGATGACATGATACTATACATAGAGAATCCTAAAGATGCTACCAGAAAACTACTAGAGCTAATCAATGAATTTGGTAAAATAGCAGGATACAAAATTAATGCACAGAAATCTCTGGCATTCCTATATACTAATGATGAAAAATCTGAAAGTGAAGTCAAGAAAACATTCCCATTTACCATTGCAACAAAAAGAATAAAATATCTAGGAATAAACCTACCTAAGGATACGAAAGACCTGTATGCAGAAAATTATAAGACACTGATGAAAAATTAAAGATGATACAAATAGATGGAGAGATATACCATGTTCTTGGATGGGAAGAATCAACATTGTGAAAATGACTCTACTACCCAAAGCAATCTACAGATTCAATGCAATCCCTATCAAACTACCACTGGCATTTTTCACAGAACTAGAACAAAAAATTTCGCAATTTGTATGGAAACACAAAAGACCCTGAATAGCCAAAGCAATCTTGAGAACGAAAAAAGGAGCTGGAGGAATAAGGCTCCCTGACTTTAGACTATATTACAAAGCAACAGTAATCAAGACAGTATGGTACTGGCACAAAAACAGAAAGATAGATCAGTGGAACAGGATAGAAAGCCCAGAGATAAACCCACGCACATATGGACACCTTATCTTTGATAAAGGAGGCAGGAATGTACAGTGGAGAAAGGACAGCCTCTTCAATAAATGGTGCTGGGAAAACTGGACAGGTACATGTAAAAGTATGAGATTAGATCACTCCCTAACACCATACACAAAAATAAGCTCAAAATGGATTAAAGACCTAAATGTAAGGCCAGAAACTATCAAACTCTTAGAAGAAAACATAGGAAGAACACTCTATGACATAAATCACAGCAAGATCCTTTCTGACCCACCTCCTAGAGTAATGGAAATAAAAACAAAAATAAACAAATGGAACCTAATGAAACTTCAAAGCTTTTGCACAGCAAAGGAAACCATAACCAAGACCAAAAGACAACCCTCAGAATGGGAGAAAACATTTGCAAATGAAGCAACTGACAAAGGATTAATCTCCAAAATTTACAAGCAGCTCATGCAGCTCAATAACAAAAAAACAAACAACCCCATCCAAAAATGGGCAGAAGAACTAAATAGACATTTCTCCAAAGAAGATATACAGAATGCCAACAAACACATGAAAGAATGCTCAACATCATTAATCATTAGAGAAATGCAAATCAAAACTACAATGAGATATCATCTCACACCAGTCAGAATGGCCAGCATCAAAAAATCTAGAAACAATAAATGCTGGAGAGGGTGTGGAGAAAAGGGGACACTCTTGCACTGCTGGTGGGAATGTGAATTGGTTCAGCCACTGTGGAGAACAGTATGGAGGTTCCTTAAAAAACTACAAATAGAATTACCATATGACCCAGCAATCCCACTACTTGGCATATACCCTGAGAAAACCAAAATTCAAAAAGAGTCATGTACCAAAATGTTCATTGCAGCTCTATTTACAATAGCCAGGACATGGAAACAACCTAAGCGCCCATCATCGGATGAATGGATAAAGAAGATGTGGCACATATACACAATGGAATATTACTCAGCCTTAAAAAGAAATGAAATTGAGCTATTTGTAATGAGATGGATAGACCTAGAGTCTGTCATACAGAGTGAAGTAAGTCAGAAAGAAAAAGACAAATACCGTATGCTAACACATATATATGGAATTTAAGGGAAAAAAATGTCATGAAGAACCTAGGGGTAAGATAGGAATAAAGACGCAGACCTACTGGAGAACGGACTTGAGGATATGGGGAGGGGGAAGGGTGAGTTTTGACAGGGCGAGAGAGAGTCATGGACATATACACACTAACAAACGTAGTAAGGTAGATAGCTGGGGGGAAGCAGCCGCAAGGCACAGGGATATTAGCTCGGTGCTTTGTGACAGCCTGGAAGTGTGGGATGGGGAGAGTGGGAGGGAGGGAGACGCAAGAGGGAAGACATATGGGAACATATGTATATGTATAGCTGATTCACTTTGTTATAAAGCAGAAACTAACACACCATTGTAAAGCAATTATACCCCAATAAAGATGTTTAAAAAAAAAAAAAAAGATTAACCATTAGAAGGTTGCATCTGGACAGCCTCTGAAAAAAAAAAAAAAACCACTGCAGAAAACAAATATGAAAAAGAAAGTCAAACACGTTAGGCTTCACCTAAGAATAATAAACATAAGAGATGTTTTGAAAAATCAAAGACACATACATAGAGTGATAAAAATGTTAAGGCAACTTATTGCCTCTAAAAAATCAGTATATACATCTTTCACAATTTCTTGATTGTTCCAATTTGATGTTCAAAAGTGCTTTGTACTCATGCTGTTGCCTTCAGTTTCTGATGTTCAGTGTTCAAACCAATATAATGGCTCCACTATTTCAACAAAAGTACTTAAATGTTACAAAAGGAAGTTTCAATGTTCTGTTCCTGAATTCTTCACTGCATCACTATTGCTTCCATTAGAAGTTGCTATGATGGAAGCCTTTGCTATTAAACAAATTTATCTATGCGGAATTGTGCCCAAAAAGCAAATTAGGAATCTTTATGATTTATTTAATTAGGAGGGGTAAGAAAAGGATTTTAAAAGACTCAGATCTTTACTTCCCAAAGAAACCATAAAAACAACCTAGTAATGTCTTATTAGAATAAGGTAAGGCCATTGTTACTTTATAAATCAAATCCTTTTTAACAATACTTTATAGACAAAATTTCCAGATGGGCTTCTTATTTTAACTGTTCTTGGTAATATATACATTGAGCTAGCGGTCTTCAGTGGAAGGAAAACTGTAGATGTGTGTTTCATACTCTGAAGGACTTCTGCTTGTATAATCTCAAAATACCCATTTACAAAATGAATATTTTCAATAGCTTGATATTCAGAACTTTCCAAATATTTTGAAGGCAAACATACAATTTTTAAAGTGTTCATTTAGGAATTGACATATACAATTAGCTTTTCACAGATATGTATTATTTTTTAAAAATTAAATATACCGAGGTGTGTATATTTAAATTTTAGTCCTTAACTTATTTAACACAACATTGCAATAAAGTAAAATTACAATATATATTTTTGTACTTAACTGGATATTTTAAAAATCTCAAATTGTTTTATTCACTATTAACTTGTCAACCCAGTAAAGCAGTACTAAAGCAAAACTGTCCAAAAAGTGTGATGATAGAAATGTTTTATATTTGCTCTTTCTAACATGTGTTACTGAGCATTTGACATGTAGCTAGTGTGACTGAGGAAATGAAATTTATATTTTATTTAAGTTTAGTTACTTTACACTTAACCACGACAGCCAGTGGCTATCATATTGGACAACAGAGCTCTAACATATTTTATAGTACTAGATTGGCCAAAAATTTCCTTCGGATTTTTCCGTAGGATTTTACGGAAAACCCGAATGAACATTTTTGCCAACCCATTAATTCCAGAACTATTACTTCTCTTTATTGTTAATCTTCCATTTTGAATTTCACTTACCACTGTTACAAGTTTCTTTGCAATAACTCTACACCAAGGATATTTAGTGACATTTTGTCTTGCTTTATCAGTGAATGTCAACCCAAGGTGTATCCATCCATTCTTTTAAAAGCTGTGCTTTCTGAGAACCATAATAATCACAACTATTAGCTATGCAATTACAATGGCAGAATGTCTTATGACTCCAACAGCAGTTCCTTCTTTCCTTAGAATTTACCTTGCTTTACATGATTTTTCACCATAAGAATTCAATAAGTCTTAAAGACTTACCCCACTTATCCCGCTATAATAACATAAGAGCACAAATAAGCAATAAAATTTCTGCACTCACTTCCTCTTCAGAGGCCTCATTTCAGAATTACCTCATTTACATAAAAGATGAAGTTCAGATTTCTAAGTTTAAGCCAAAATTTCTGAATTTTATTGCTTTTCGTCTACTCTTTAATTAAGCCACAGAAATCTCACTGTTCCTCATGGAGCCTTCACTCATTTTCCTCTTTGTGTTTTTCTCATCCTATTTTGTTTGTTTTGAATTGAAATCTCACTGTTTTACAATACAAAACCCCATGCAACTGTCATCTCCATCACAAATCCTTCCCAAATATCTCAATTAATGGGAAGAGCTCCTTTCTCACAATTCTGAAGCTATGTATTTTTTTTAAATTTATTCCACTTATCACATTCTACCTTGTAGCATTACACTTTGCATGTATATCATATTTCCTACCCTAGAAAATAAGTTCTTCAAGAATATTATCCAGCAACACATATGTTTTGTGTATTTCATGTCAGGTTAATATGAATTGACTTGCTGAAGGTCTAAGACAATATCCTCAAGCCAAGGATGAAAGGGAACTTCAGTAGAATGAGCTAATAGGTACTTATAACAGGTTTACCCTCAGGAGGTTATATAGATTCTTTGAATATGGGGAGCAAAGATAGACATTGAAGTATTAACAGGCACGTAGGAGATACCAAGTGCAATTTTCATCAGCTCTTATCATCCACACAAAACTTGCAAAGTTTGTAACGCCTATTTTGGTTGCCTTTATAATCTCCAGTTTCCCAAATATTATTTTTATATTTCCCATGATTCTGTAATTTTCCTCAACATACTTTGGACATTGTAAAGCCCTATAACTCCACTCAATGATTTAACATTTCCCTTTCACAATATTCAGGAAGAGGATATTTATGAAAAAACAGCTGCTTAATTTGATAAATAACATGCTGTTTCCTTAATATAATCATGTCAGGTATCATTTAAAAAATTTAGTCTGTTCGTTGTGGGAAATTTTCACAGAAGTGATTAATCATTATGGTGGGACTGATGGTAGTTACACTAAGTCTTACCTTTTGGAAGCCTTTGGAAAGGTATTTGATGGATTCACTTAATTTTTCCTCTCTGGCCACTTTTGACATATATGCATTCACTGATTTAAAGGAAAAGAAGGATTTGCCACAGGATTGGCTTCCTGAGTTGCAGGTTCTTTAATTTATAGGAAACATGAAACTACTATGGTGAACAGGACTAGAGCAACAGTAGGGGGAGGGGTAGCTGTTACAAGATGGATTTTGCTCCCTCAGACCCTGCTATTTCATATGTTGAAATCTTAGCTGCCAGTACCTCTGAATGTGATGGTATTTGAAGGCAGGATCTTTAAAGAGGTAATTAATCTTCAATGAAGTATTGCAGTGGGAGAAAAGGTGAAATGAAGACTGACACAGGGAGAAGACAGCCATCTATAAGCCAAAGAGAATTCCTGTTGTTTAAGCCACCTCATCTGTGGTACTATGGAAGCCCTAGTAAACTAATCCAGTAGCCTTTTGGAGCTAAATATTGTGGTACAGTTAGAATTACTCTTTTTCTAAAAAAGGTAGTTTACAATTCAAATAAACTGCTGCATTTATGCACAATAAGCACACAGTTGGCAAACCTGGTTTGAAATAGAAAATAAAATGACTGGCCAGAAAAGGGAACATTTAGGCAGTCAGGTGTCTTTATACATGAAATCTTCTAAATGGGATTCAATATTTTCCTTCAGCCTCTGCTCTTCCATTTACTAGGCTTTGAAAAAAATGCTAACCCTCACCAATAAAAGTCTTGGAGAAACATCACTGTCCTTGTTGACACCAAGGACACATGAAACCCAAACACTAATGCTATTAAGGATCACTCAGTCTCTTGGTTCACTCCTCATCTCCAATCATAAATCTGCATTGACTAAATAGTGAGACTTTGCTGCCGACACAGCAATCAATGAAGTACTATATAGATTTAATCATGTACTAACTAGAAATTGAGTTAGGCCGATAACGACTTGATTTTTGTAGCTCCTTAGATACATGTTACACAGCCTCCAAATTTACCAGGAGCTCATTTACTTTTTAGACTCAACAATAACAATGGCAACAACAAAATAAAAATAGCTTTCTCTTCCAAGACTTTTGGAGATAATTATTAAAAGTTAAACTGATACAGATATGCTTTGTGATCATGACATCATCTGTATATATCATCTCAAGTATGTGGTATTGAGTGTTATTAATTTTTACTTACCAGGCATCATATAGTCTCCAGTACTACATTAATTTTTTTCTTTTTTTGGTAAGAACAATTAACAGGAGATCTACCTTCCTAACAAACTTGTAAGTGCTTTTTTGGTAAGAACAATTAACAGGATATCTACCTTCCTAACAAACTTGTAAGTGCACAACATGGTATTGTGAATTATAGATACAGTGTTGTGCAGTAGAACTCTAGAACTTTTTCATCTTTCATAACTAAAACTTTATAACTGTTGAACAGCAACTCCTCATTTCCCTTTCCCCCAGCCTTTGGCAACCACCATTCTACTCTCTGTTTCTATGAGTCTATTTTATATCTCATATAAGTAGAATTATGCAGTATCTGTCCTTCTGTGACTGGCTTATTTCACTTAGCATAATGTCCTCAAGGTTCATCCATATTGTTGCCTATGGCAGGATCACATTTTCTTTATGCTTTCATCCATTGACGGACAGTGAACATTTAAGTTGTTTCCATATCCTGGCTATTGTGACTTAATGAATTCTCAAAATTAATACTAGTAGTTTGTAATGGTTTCAATCAGTTTTGAGAGAGAGCAATAATTTTTGTTTTAAATATTAAAATTACAGTATATTTACATGGCACAGTATACACTGCTTACTTAAGTATACAGACTGCCCTAGAGGCAGGCTGCCTATGTTCAGAGCCTGACTCTGCCACTTACAGTTGGGTAAGATACTGAATCTTTCTATGTCTCAAATGTCTACCTGTAAATGTGGCTGATAATAATTCTTATCATAGGAATTCTGGGAGAATTAAGTTATCAAAAAGTATTTAGAAAAGTGATTTATATAGTTATATAAATATATAATAATTTTATAAATATTATTACTTTGATATTATTAGTTTACAGATTCATTTCCTGTTTTCCTAGACTGAAAAATGCATCACTTAAAAAGTAAAGGTACAAAACCTAAAATCAAAATGCAGCTTCATTTTCCGCCAATAAATTTGCAAACTATAAATGCTGATAAGGGGCATTACTATAGACATTTTAATAGAGATGATTAAAAGCAGAGTTAAATTCAGATTGACCTGAGTTAAAGGCCCGTTCATAATTCTTATCATCTGTATGACCTTTAGCAAGTTACAGAAGTTTTCTGAACCTACATTTCCTTGTTTACTAAAGATAAAATTATGCTGTACATGTCATAGGGTTGCTGGGGAATTAAATAACTTAATGTTTGTATACCTTACTGTTGTATCATGCCTGGAATATAGTAAGTCCTCAATACATTTTGGTTTTCAATGTTGTTTTATTACTATTATTTTCTGATTATCTATTACCTGAACACCACAAAACTTGATGGCACAAAGCAACGACTTATTTTCTATCGCTCATGGTTCTGTGTGTTGACTGAGCTCATTGGAATAGTTCCCACTTGGAGTCCCTCATGTGGTTCCAATCATTTGGCAGCTGGGCTGGAATTGTTTGAAAGTTACACTGGGATGGACATCTAAGATGATTTCTTCTAGATTCACACATGTCTTGTTCCTCATCTACAGTATCAGGAATACTGTATTAGCCGAGCATCTCTCTCTCCATTTGAACTTTCCCCTTGGCAGCTTGAACTTCTTGCAACATGGCAGTCTCAGGATAGATGGACTTCTCAAGTGGAGGCTGGCTTCCCATGGGATAAGAAACCTGAGGCCAAGGAATAAGCTATAACAATATTTTTTTTTTTTTTTTTTTTTTTTTTTTTTTTTTTCTTTACGCGGGCCTCTCACTGTTGTGGCCTCTCCCGTTGCAGAGCACAGGCTCTGGACGCGCAGGCTCAGCGGCCATGGCTCACGGGCCCAGCCGCTCCGCGGCATGTGGGATCTTCCCGGACCGGGGAACGAACCCGTGTCCCCTGCATCGGCAGGCGGACTCTCAACCACTGCGCCACCAGGGAAGCCCTATAACAATATTTTAAACCAGCTATTGAAGCCACACAATATCATGTGGACCTCATTCTCTTTGATACAAATGAGTTATAGAACCATCCTCGATTCAAGGGGAGGAAACTATATGAAAGTATGAAAACTAGGAGGTGAGATTCATGGGGGGTGGGTAACCTTGAAAGTAGGACTACAACATTATTATCACCCACATGGTCCTCACTATCATCATCTATTCTTGATTTAACTATAGCTTGTTTCAATCTTATTGAGGAAAACATAAGAGAAAATGTTAATACTCTTAAGCCATCAGTTACCTTACACCAAAAAAATTCTACTTCTGAGACCTAAGGGAATAATCCAAAAGAATGCAAAATAATTTATTTGTAGAGACATTTGTCTTTTTTCAGATAGATAAAGCTGAAAAAAATGAGAATGACTCAATTAAAAATAATTAAGTAAATTAAGACATTTATTGAAGAAAAATGTTAACCAACCATTAGAAATGATATTTTAAAGGGTATTTTAAATAACATCTACTTATGTTATCACACCACATACATATATATGTGTGTGTGTGTGTATATGTGCATTATATATACATCTAGAACCAATAAAGAAACATAAACATTGAGGCAGATTGGAAGAAAATAACCAATATATCAATATTGGTAAGTTAGTGAAATTTTCAACTCCTATTTCTGTCTTATATTTTGGGGCCAAATTATCTGCCCTTTCATATTTTACTAGACTGCTATTCAGAACTCTTTTCCTACACTATTTCCATCTCATACTCAGTAATTCAGCTCCACTAAATTACTTGTAGATTTTTGGATGCACCTTATTAGCTTAATATCAGTCAGTAGCAGAGATTGTTGGTGCCACTTCATATCCTTTGGCCCACTTCTAATTTCACCTGTAGATGCCATGGACAGTTTTGTGAGAGTTAATCTGGCACTGTCAGTACATCAATCATAAATGGCTTATCTTTATGCTTTACTCCAAGATTTTTTCTAGTGCCATGGTTGCCATCTTAACCCACACAAAAGCATGGCCAGAGAGTTAGGGGGACTAAACATTTCTGAAGCAGGTCTCTGTCAGTAGGGTCACAGGGAGACATTCTATTCTTTTCCTAAGAAGGTCCTGGCAGAATCAAGCTCCTATTTCTCACAGCAGTCATTTAATTACTGCAGTCTAATATCATCTCTCTCATTCCAGTACCTCATTCCTTCATCTTGGACCACTTTCCAAGTATTAATAATATACCTCCTCAAAATTCCTAATCTCAGTCTGTTTCTAGAGGATCCTAATGTATGACTTGTTCCCATGCTTTTGATGTCCTATTCTCCCTACTAAGTTTGAAGACTCATCACTGCAATACAACCTTCTCCTTAACTTCTATGGAATGTTGATTTATCCTTACGAACCAAGCCCCAAATAAACTTTTCCAGTGAGGCTTTTCTTGATACCAAGGAGGCTCAGTATTCCCCTCCTTTGTGCCAGCACAAAAACACCTCCTTTATAAGTTTTACTACATTGCATTATAATTATGTTCTTACATATTTGAATATTTTAGCAGACTAAGTTTTTGAGTGCAGTGACTTTTATTGTACTTATATTTGTATGTTAGCATTTGATAGTTGACATATAATTAAGAACGCAATAGCATCATTTGAACAGATGACTGAATTGGTAACCAAAGAATAATACCATTGAGAATTAAGTCTACTTTCATGTCAGGTTGATGAGGATGGTTAATAACCATATTACTTTAACTCAATAACCCATGTCTGTAACTATAGTGTCAATTATTCTCTCTGTATATCTTCTGATCTTTACGTGATAGCATCAGCCATAAAAATTCCTTAAAAATTATCAAAGTCAGGAATTCCACTGGTCAGGACTCCATGCTTTCACTGCGGAGGGTGTGGGTTCAATCCCTGGTCAGGGAACTAAGATCCTGCATGCTGTGGGGCCCAGCTAACCAATCAGTCAATCAATAATAAATTATAAAAAAATTGCATAAGTTTTTAAAAAATCATCAGTTATATGATTTCATACGAACTGTACATATATGTGGCAGACACACTCTGAAGTGACCCATCAATGAGTGACACTCTCTTATAATCGCCTTTCCTTGAATGTTGGCAGGATCCTTAAATTATTTCTAACAAACTCAACAAAAAAAGGCAAAGGTGATGTAATGTCACTCCTTCAATTAGGTTATATTATATAGCAAAGGTGATGGGATGTCATGACCTTGGTATATTATATTAGGTAAGACTTCTTAGGAGTTAGAGAATTCTGTTTGAAGAAACAGAGCCATTCTGTGAACTACATATGGAGAAAGCCACATGGCAGGGAATTATGGATGCCTTCTAGGATCTGAGGGTGACTTCCAACAAACAGCCAATAAGAACTGGGGGCCCTTAGACATACAGCCACCATACTGCCAATAATCTGAATGAGCATGGAAATGAGTTCTTTCCCAATGAAGACATCAGGTAAGAATGTGACACCAGCTGACACCTTGATTGCAGCTTTATGAGACCCTGAGCAGAGGATCATACTAACTTCTCCCAGACACTTGACCCATGGAAACTGTTAGATAATAAAAATATGTTGTTTTCAGTCATTGAGTAATTTGGTATGCCTCAATAGAATACTAATAAAATACAGTTTTAGAATTTAGAATTAAAACATTACATTAAAACTGTATTACCTTAGCTGTATTTCTGACCCAAATATTGGTTTATCAAAGCATTAAGGATTGAAGATCCCAGACTTAGTGAAGTTACAACTCAACTAGTAGAATTTTGTCAGGTACAGATGCAAATAAATTCTATCCAGTAGAACAAATAATACCAAGAGTTACAATTTGTAGTTCTATTTGCCATAATAGTTGAGTTTAATCCAGCTATCTTATCCAACATTTCTCTATTAAATTGTATATCTGTACCTCTACTTCTATCATTACTTCTTAGCTTGCTTGCTTTCTATCTGTCTATGTATGACTTGTCAAAAGCTCTTTGGACCAATTTTAATATCTTCTGGTTGCATCATTAATTAACAAGTTAAATAAAATATGTAAAACATTCTCATTTTATATTTACGTAGAAGTCATGTTATTGAAGCTTTTGAAAATAAGAGTTTAGCACTTCTGTAGATCATCCACTGAAACATGCAAGTGGCCCCACTTGATGGGAGCAAGTAAACTGCCTTGTTGGAGAAGTGTATTCACTTAAAGGGCTGTTTAAGCTTGAGCACATCTTTTTTTTGGCTTATGGAGTAAAACCTGAGAGCAATAGTACTTTAATTTTGTTGTCTCTGGGAATCTCAAGGTTTGTTTGTTTGTTAACTAATATTACAGGGGTTTTTTGTTGCTGATCCATGCAGATGGAAAAGTTATTTTCCACTTGTGGGAACCATGGTTGGAAACTGAGTATTATGGTTGACTCTGTCAGATAATGGAGAACAATCTTCTGTCACATGAAAGATGACAGAGAATCGAGTCTGTATTTATTTTTCTCTGTGTATTGTTTGTCTATTCATGAGTTCAAAGAATTAAGAATTTTGTACCCACTGGCAAGGAGAGCAGTTCTTTGAGGTCATGACTAGGTTTATCTTTAATCTGTGGCTGAAATTGCAGTTCTAAAGCCATAAGCTCTCTCCATGTCTCAGGTCTGTGGTTGAGGAAAGCTTTTACCTTTTTTTTTTAGATGAGTGTGAAGTATTTTGCCATATCTAGAGTGTATTAATAAGTTAGATTATTACATCTTTTAAATTAAATGAGCACTATTCATACTGACATATAAAGAGTATTTCCAAAATTCACAGCAATTAAGGAAACAGAATTTTTAGTAATATAAAATGTTTGACTTAAAACAAAATCCCTCTTACTGAAACTGTTTTCTCAGAAACATTTAATGAGTCCAGATTAACATAATTAAGATGTATCTTTGGATAAATTGGAATGGTTAAGTAATTTTGGTCTAAGAAGATAAAAAGAAGCAGCATTATGTCTTTTCTCTGTTTTATCATTGTTAAGTATGGTACAAAATACATTTTCATAAGATTTAAGTTTGTTTTATCATGAAGCGTCCTCTTTAGTCTGAACTTCCTAAATGTCTTATATAGGTTTACTTAACCAATGAGCTGACATTACTCATTTATATAATATTTAAGAATTTGAAAAGATGAATTAGTGTTCAACGAGTTTGAATAACAATTTTGATAAACATTTTTTAAATCTTTTATAGCAGTAATTTGTTGTGCATTAGCTCAAATATTAGTTCTAAGATTTTAAGTAATCTAAAAATGTGATTAAACATTAAAGTTAATATATTAATATTATTTGGACAGCTGTTTATTTTCATCATAATAGTGAATATTAAAACATTGATTACTGAGCATAGTTTTAAACTTACACATTTTGCTTCTTATTTTTATGTGTTTCAAGAGACTATACTTTTAGGTCATAATAATGATGACACCTTAAATTCATTTTGCTACCTTAAAAATTCATTTTGCCACCTTAAAAAGATATAAAAGAAGTGTATGTGGCAGTAGAAAATTGTGTTATATGTCTTGATAAATTTTGATAATCTGCTAACATGCTTGAATATGATAGACATTTCTCAATGAACCACCACCAGGCATTTTATTTTAAATTGATGTTATTTTTTTTGGATAAAAGGTATAATTAATATGAACAATTGAAATTATCCTGGGGAAAATAGTGATTGAGAAGCAGAAATGTGTAGATAAAGTAATAAAATTTGTGGGTTTTTTAGTTAACCTATTAAAGAGAGTAGTCTTAAAGTATCTAGTTATTCCATAACTTGAAAGAAAATAGTGAAAAGCAAAACCTGAATGATTATGACAATGTTTGCAATGCATGCAGAAAGGGGGGTTTTACTTGTCTTGATTTATAATAGCTGCAAATACAGGATCTGTAAAGACACAAAGGATTGTGTAAATATTTTTGCCAAAGTTGGCTCAGTTTGAGGTGTTTATTTTAAAAATGCTAGGAAGCGTTAACTGCCAAATATTAATGCCAAACTGGAATTTGGCTTCCTCACTGTTACAATGATAAATGATCATCTTTTTACCTTCTGTGCAATCTGCTCAGAAAGCAGAGATTCCATGGCCCACCAAAATGATTTTATCTTCTTTGAGATGACTTTATCATGCCCTTCATTATTAAAATAGAGCAGAGTTTCCTCACACGTGAAAGAGCTAAGCTTCCTTAAAATTGTGTTGCCCAGGCACCCATGTTTCTATCTTAATCTAGTAGCCAGATGTCTTGTGATAAATCTTTTGATTTTGCTGTTTCAAGATCCGGCCCTTTATCTATAAAAATAAAAATTATAAGGAAAATGTTTACACCTGAAACTATCTTTTATGCTTCCCAGAAGGCCCCTGGAAAGTCATATAGATCTGTTCTTTTACTTTATAAAAAGGGACACTAGAAATAGGTTTGTTATGCTCCGAATTTTTTAAATTAGCTCAATACAATTGTAAAACCTGCGCAGGAATTGTCAAATCAGAAAGGATGCTTAGAGTACCCTAAGTTAAGATAGTAGAGCTAAAATATTATTGGGAGAAATATTTCGGGTATGGATACTCTCCATAAATACCTGGGAGATTTGTTGATAACTTCGTAGTCCATTGTTTATTCTTACTCTCATGGGAAACATTGATCAAATTCTTATGCTTTACCCTGTACCCCAATAAAGAACTTTACTCTTCTATGTTCTGATATTTTTGGTGACTAAAAAAATTGACTACAGTCGTTTAGTATTATTATCAAACAGGTTTTTGCTTCCCTCTGATGGTTGCCTGAAGGCTCTGCTACAAGCTGCAACTGATATTTGTGTATTAAACTGTAAAAGTACTATCACAATGCCTCATGAAAAGAACTGTGTCAGGTACTTTAAACTACTGACACTTCGGAGCATAGGACTGTTTCGTACAGGCTTCCAAGCTGACATCACTTAGGCAATTTTCAGACTATACCAGTTGTGAGTCACTATACCCAGGTTTCTTTATACTTTGAAAACAGATGTACTCCGTGAAAGCATGTAATGACCCACAACCCAGCAGAACAAGAATTGATTACCCAGGACTAAACTGATGAGTGAAATTTAACTCTGATTATTTGTGTGGAAAATTGTTGATAATATTTTTAAAATTCTATTTTTGTGGATACTTGGAGAAGTCACTATCTCTAGCACTAGATTTAGTAGACTATATATTTTTTTAACTGAACTGAAACATTTTTAATGGTATCTGGTTGTCACTGACTTCCTTCCTCCTCTTGCCCTTACCCAGAATTCAGAAAAAAAACACCTTTTTTGAGCCTTCTTATATTTTACGGCAGTATAGTAATTTGTATCCATTCAGTAAAAATCTGTCTTCCTATTTACCAGTATGTAATTGGACGAATCAATTGTGTAGCCAAGGCCATACCTGAAGCATTGCATCTGAGAATGAGTCTCATTTAATCAGGCATGGCAAGTCCACTATTAAGAGACAAGGGTTGACCTGGCATATGGAGCTGGTGCTTTCAGCTCATAGTCAACCAAGGATTTTGTGAAACACTTTGCCATGTGGCCTGTAGAAATGTTACCATGTTGGCTCAAACAGTTCTGACTTGATACCTGGTTTGCTGAGTCCCATTTTCACATATAATAAAAGAAGTTATTTCTTGACAATTACGGGATATTAGCATATTTGGCGGACCTCAAGAAAAGGGGAATTTGCCTAAATTTACGAGTACTGCACATAAAATCTGGCAGAGAAAATTTCTTGCAATTCGTTTTCTAACTTTGGAATAGAAGCGCAAACAACAAAGCCTTTTCCAAATCCAATCTGAGATTCGGCAGATGTTAATTTTCTGGCATTTGTACGTGCTCAATGTGAATGGCTCTAGATTTACAGAGAAAACTCAAGAAACCCTGTATGGTTAATAAGTACTCTTATAATACCTATGTAAATAATCAGGCCAAATCGAGATCCATAAACCTCCGTGTGAACAAGAATAATCTTTGGAGATTACTTATAATCACAATGTGATAAAAGGTAGAAACAAATACAAAACAAAACAAAATAAAAACCCTGAAACCTAAATAAGGGGGAAAAAAGTGTATTTTTCAGTGTTCTACATTGAGAGACAAACTCAGGGATTATCTTGGAGAATGACTTAGTATGACATTGTTTACTACTGATTTACAGTCCCAGGCTTAGTAATGCTACATGCTAACTTACAAAGTGTTCCCCAGTAAAGCTGCAATTAACTTCTGTCAGGTAGAACAACTAATCCTAATGGTTACAGATTATGGTCTTGTTGGACTTTAACCAGTTTTGTATCTAACGAAGTAATCATATACTAAGAGTTCATTTATTTTTTAAATTGCCTATCTCACATTCGTTCTCATTATTTAATTAGTTAAATAAATTATGAGTCCATTTGTGTGAGAGATATGTTAGTCTTTTGAAAATTATAGTTTAATACAATATTAATACTATACATATATGGAACTAAAAAAGGGGGAAAAGAGCATTAAAACACCTCAAATTATGCCAACTTCCAATACTAGCTATCAGTTGAATGTGATTTTAGACATTTATCCTGCTGTATGTCTCTGCAAGATATATAAGGAAGGCACTCAAGGCAAAGATATATACATCAGGAAAATTTCCTATTGAAACATTTTTAGGGAGAATAATTTTTGTGGGAAACAATTTTTCTAGTAAATGTTCTAGTTAATAACTATATGAATTGATACATTTCCAAATGATTTATTTTTAATTTAAACTTTTCTCCTTTACACTTTAGAAGGTTGTTCATTCTCTAGAATTTTAGGTTTCTGGAGATAGTTGGGAAAATATTTGAAAGAAAACTATCATACAAATGTAAATTATTATCATTATTATTTTATCTTACTATGTGAGTAACTGAAAGTTTTCCTACAGTAATATGCTCTATTTTTCCATTACCTTGCTGGTATTGATGTTATACACACTTAGAGTTCAGCTACTATAAAGGCTTGTCATTACTTCCAGGTCTATTTCCAGATATCTAAGAAAAAAAGTTTTCAACTAATCCCAAAGACTTCTATTTTAAGAATGAAGTGAACTCATCCTTTCTTTGGTTCTTGAGCCTTGTGAAGAATTGCTGTAAAAAAATCATTTCCTCTTTTACCAATGTATTGATTGTCCTTGTCCTTTTTAACATTGCATTAAAAATTTTAACTGTGTCTACAATGATATAATTTTAAATGCCAGGGAAATATGAATATGAAGGTAGTCATTTTCATTTTAATAAGAAAGTAATAAAGTATTCATACTGACATTGGGCAATGGCAAAAACATTATTATTATTTATTCAACACATTCAATGTTCATTTTATAATTCTATACTTTTTAATAAGAAAAGAAAGTTAAAGGGTACTTTTTAAGATCACAAGAGAAGAAGCTAATTTCTCATAACTTATTTAGCATAATCTCCTTTTTAGAGTTCATTTTCCATTCATAGAGATGAATCCTTTGAATGTCATAATTCCAGGATATTTCTTTTCTACTCTTTGTGAGAAAACAAGATATTTATTTTAACAGTTATTTCAATATAATTATCAAAATTTCAAACTGAGTCTTTTGTCAAAAAAACAGGGCAGAACTTCTTTTCAATAATGTTGACAATAGTTTTCCCTGAAAAATATAAAACTATACCTATAGGAATATTATTATCACATTAATTTCACCTTATAAATGGTGTTTTATTAGAATGAAAAGTGTTATTAGAAAAAAAGTGGGGGGTTTTCAAAGTTTTTTGAAATTTCCTCTAACAAATCTATACTGTTTACAGATAATAAGCAACTTCATCATTACCAGAAGGCAACAGTACTTCCTTTACATTTTACAAAGGAATATACTTACTATATGAATGAGGGTTGCACTTAATTTCAAGGACAATTAAACAAGCTATTTTGAATATTATTTTCATAACAACATAAAGTCTCTCAGCCCCATATTTTAATAAAATGTAGTAACTGAACAAATCTGTTGGCTATCATAAAAGACAGGAAACCAGCTGATACACATGATTGCTCTAACTTAAGGGGATGGCAACCTTTAACACTTATGCCAGATGGTGACACACTAGGACATTTGGACTGGCAACCAGCCTCTGGCAGTAGCTCAAACCCCTCTGTCTTTACTACTTTTTGGAGTTACTTCTACTATTCCTGGCCACTAGCATAGGCACAATCAATACCGGTCTTGGATCCCACAAAGTTATCATGGCCTCCAGGTCAGTCCACCCCATCTGTTCTAAACTCTTTTTAACTGCAAATAAAAGAGAGGAAAAGATGGTATAAATCCTGAGAAGGTTGGTTTTTAAAATATTTTTATTCTTCTGTAGATTATTATAATATATGAGGCATAAGAACTCCAGTGTTTCATTGAGCAGTATCCTCATCATATGGCCATCCTGCCTTAGCGGGACAACCACAGTTATGGGGAACTCACTGTGTTTTGAGGCTGAATTTTTTTCTTTTCTTTTAATAGCTGAAGGCAAGAGCATGTAAAGAATTCAGCGTGGGCTTTAGGATTACACAAGTCTTAGCTGTGATGATGTATATGAAAACTTTTGCAGATATAAAAATTTATAAACTTGCTCATTGTAAAAATGAAATAGAATAAAAAGGGAAGAATGACTCCTGCATTATTCCAGGCTCAGTTGTAATGTTCCTTGCATTCATTAATCTGTAAAAATGGACAAAGAAGATAATAGTAGAAATAAAGTCTCACTATTCACCCTTTGATGTCTAGCATGCTATATTCAATTCTTTCCATTACCACTTCTCCAAACTAGTCCAAGCCATGATGGCACTTTGCCTGTGCAGTTGCAATAACCTCTCTATTTTTTGCCCCATTTCTCTTTCTATTGCAAAAAAATCAAAATTTCTCATAAACAAGTTTGAAATGATGAGGGAGAAAAGTCATTTTACACAGAGGAACTATACTTAAAAAAGAAAAGAACAGAGTCTCCCAAGCAGAAAGAGCCAGTGGAACCAATGGTACCTATACCTCTAGTTCTTTCAAGGTAGTCAACTATTCTCACTGAACGAAGTTTGGGTCAGTTTTTTATTTCCAAGGAAAAGATTCCATATTCAATTGCAAAATACATAAGCATTCTTATTTTATGCTGGTTTCAAGAAGCATGGCTTTAAGAATGCTTCTTGAAAACTGGTTCCTGTTATTTATGAAGTATTTTAGACTTCTTTGTAATTCAAGAATTCTTTTCGGGGGTTTCCCTGGTGGCGCAGTGGTTGAGAGTCAGCCTGCCGATGCAGGGGACATGCGTTCGTGCCCCGGTCTGGGAAGATCCCACATGCCGCGGAGCGGCTAGGCCCGTGAGCCATGGCCGCTGAGCCTGCGCGTCCGGAGCCTGTGCTCCGCAACGGGAGAGGCCACAACAGTGAAAGAATTCTTTTTGGAAGATTCTGCCACTCTGAGTTTATCTTGAAATGTAACCCTTTTAGAAATACAAACTTTTTCTTTGTAGGCATATGAAACTCATAGGTTGAGAGACATGATGTGTTCAAATGAGTACAGAGCTAGACTGAAGGCAAAAGGTCACATTTATTTTCTTTTTCGTTCTCTGTTCCATTCTCTACCCAAAAGCTAGAATGATACTTATAGAATTCAAGCAGGATCATTATTCTCATTAAAACATAGCAATGATGTTTTTATGCACTGGGCAAGTATTCCTCATCATGTTCTTCAGGGTATTATGTAGAATCTGGCCCTTTTACTTTTCCAACCTTAACTTACAGTGAAAATTGAAACCATCTAGACTAAAGCCACAGAGCTTAAAAGGACAAAAGATGAAGACTGGTTCCATAAATGTGATTTTACTATCCAGGGAATTCTTGCCCAGGAAGAAAAATAACTTTATATTTCAAAAACTTCTAGCACTGAAAAAACAGTTTACTCAACTTGCCCTCATCAGGGTAAAGGACTCCTTTATCAGAATGATAGTCACTCAACTGGGTTTCTCCATAGCTGTTTATTCTTTGAGGTTCATTTTAAATCCTCAACTCTCTGTTTCTACCAAACCTAAATTTTTATATAAGGAACTTTGTCTGTAATAATAAGCTTCCACATTGAAAGCTCTGCCTTAAATCAGACCACAAAACTATCAAAAATATCTTGTCCTTAACATCACCCTTCAGAGGTGCTATAGAGAATCTGTCAGTGTCTCTTTATGCAGTAGTTGATCAAGGGTCAGCTTAATCAATAGGTAATTTTGGTGATCTTTTAGGAGTTTCCTCTGTAAGCTGCAGTCAGCATTCTTATTCATCTCTGGCTTCTCTCTAGCTCTTCCTCTGTCTGAATTATCCCCTCTCTTCAGAAGTCTACTTAAATATTCTTTCTTCAGAGGGGTTAACCTGTCACTCCATCTACTTAGGACCTTCATTTCTCTTCTTTTTCTCTATCACAATCCTGTGTCCATTATCTCTATAATTATTCATAACTTGAAGTGACGGAGATTTGATTTCCCAATTGCTCATTGCTTGTTTTTCTCTACTAGATGTAATCATGAGGAGTCATGGACTGCCAGGCTATTCTCAGTAAATAGATCTTGAATGAATGTATAAATAGATAGATAAAACTATTTGTAGTAGACACTGAGGATACAAAATCAGATGAGATACAGGATACAGTCCTTATTCAAAGACTACTTGGGGGATCAAATAAAGAAAACAGAATTTAATATCTGTTTAGTTTAGGTACATAGGTACTTCAAAATAATTTTGACTAGAACAGTAATTGCTGGTATATGAGCAAATAAATTTGACATACAACCTCCAGGTAGGAAAAAATTTGTGCCTTGAGTGATTGAGAATATATATATGTGTGTGTGTGTGTGTGTGTGTGTGTATATATAATACGTATATATGTATATGTGGTAAATATATTTATATGTGTATATATATATACACACACACACATATATATACATACATACACATATAAAATCAAGTCAAATAGCATTTGTTTGATTGGCTGTTTGACAGAAATATCTTAGTTGACATGAATCGCCCATAAATTTTATCAGCTCATAAAGCCTTAGGAGGAGTTAGTTAAGTCCAATAAGTTTTCTGTGAAAATATATGCTAGCCCATCAGTTTGCTAGAATAAATTGCAAGGAAATTTGCCAGAGAGAGCCACAAGGGACACTATTTCTGGTTCTCAGGATATTTAGATCCTAAGAGAAATATTTCTGATAAACCACAGGGTGTCCTGCTGTGAATGTCTTCCTTTTCAAAGTACTCACCAATTATGTGTGATCTCAATGCAAACTGGTCTGGTTGCTTAAAGAATAGTAGGAATATGTGAAGAAAAACATTATGTGCTCTGAATGACTACAGAGGATGAAGATCAAAAGAAATGATCTAGAAAAAAAAGTGATAGTGGGGAAACAGGCAATTAAATCAAATATGAAGAGTCTCTAATGAAAGAACATGCACAGAGAGAAGAAGAAATCTGAGTCCAAGCAGGCTAAAAGTAATGATGCTTTTTCTGAAAATGATATTGTTTACCGTATCATAGACAAATAACAACAAGAAAAAAAAAACCTCACTGTATTTTAAGATATTAGCGCATAGGAGAAAAATCTAACCATAGCTCTGGGGTTGCAGGCTGGGGATGGAGGGAAGATTTGGGGTAGTATCTGGTCAAGACTCATGTCCTGCTTAGGGAAAGAAAGGATCTGAGGGTAAGATGGCACTGCAACTCATTCTTCCAGGTTAATTTTATAATAGCAGAGCTACTAAATTTGGTTTCTGGAAAATACTTTACCATATAATATTAGAAGAATGGGCTTTTTAAAAGGGTTAACGTGCATCTTGTCATCATTTGGAATATTAGCTTGCCAAGAAACACATCGGTCTGAGTTAAGAAGTGTTTCAAACTGAAATAAGAGGGTTAAAAAGACAGAAAACAAATATTCAAATAAAACCATAAACTGCATCCTATACACAATATTTGGTAGCATAGAAAAATGGAGAACACAATAAAAGGGAATGTTCAGTAATTCTTAAGGAAAAAAATAAGAATAAATTATATAGTAATAAATAGAGGCTGATGAATAAAAATGGATCTTAAATTTTTAAAATAAGAATATAAATGGGAGTCCAGAGTTTGAGGAACTCCCTATTAGATTATGGCAATATGTTTTTACGATCTATGAAAACAAACACTCACTTTCAATGTGCTGGACCCTAAGCTAGGCACTTCCATTGCATACTGTATTTTTCTCCTATTTGGCAATACAGTAAATTCTGTGAGGTTAAATCTTTTACCCAAGGGAACACATCTGAAAGAAGACAAAACAAAATATGAATTCAAGCCTATTTCTATTCAACCATACAATCACGGACAGCTGTTTAGAGATTCATGAGAGGCATGGGACTAAAAGGGATGTCAAGTACATTAATTGTCAGAATCAGAATCCATATTCATATAAATACATATGTACACACATATACACATATATACATGTACACACATATATCATGTTTGCATACATAGATACATATGTGGAAAATATGTAAATATGTGCATATGTGTGTGTAGAGCGATACATATATTTCTCCATCTCCAATTCAAGATAGTAAACTAGAAAGTTCATTTGCTTACCTTACCTCCCATCTAGGGGGAAAAAAAGACACTGAAGATATAATAAAAGAGAAAAAGGAAATATAATTATTAAAATGTTGTGAACAGGAGGAATTCTTCAGTGAGCACATATTTGATTTTCTGGATTACTGAAAGAAAGTAGATCCCACTAACAGTTAACATACCAAAAAATCCTTTTTATTGTTTATATTTTTATTACTGGTATTATTGATATTGTTTACTTTTAGTTCTTCCATTAGAGTCTTTCTAATGGTTTCCTCTCTCTGCTCTTAGACATGTTGTCTTTTTCTACTTAGATCTATTAATATAGTATTAGTTATTTTAATTTTCCTCTGTGATTGATCCAACATCTGAATCAGCTCCACTGAATATGTTGATTTACCTCTTAATAATTTTTTTTGTTTTAATTTTTGTTTTATGTGTATATCCCATAATTCTTATTTAAATGCCAGGCAGTATCTTTTCATAGGACAGTAGAGATTGAGGTAAATAGTATTTATATCTCCTCTCCTGTTAGGCTATTAGTGCAGGAGCTTGTGTCAATCTGGTTAGATGGTGATCTGGGTTTGGGTCCTGTTGTTGCTATTATTACCTTCAGTTCTTTACAGTTCATGTTCTTCTAGTGGTGACCTTCTACTACCTTATGCTTAGGGTGGGAGCTGGGTGCCAAAAAGTTTTTCCTAGTGTTCATGCTCCATTCTCAACTTCCAGTGGTCTATGTATATGCAGAGAGAGCTGTATCTCCATCCTGTTGTTCCTCGCCAGTAGTAGAATGTTGTTGCATATTACTTGGTGCTAGGCATGTGGTGGAGTCAGGAGAGCTCTCCGTTGTTCTGGTCCAGCCTCAGTCTTAGGCATGACCTGTGTACCTGGGTATAATATGTGGGACTTTCTCAGTATTTCTTCTCCTTTTCCCCATGACAGCCATATTCTGTCCATCTTTAGTTGGATTGGGGCAAGATTTTCCCACTTCTCCCCAACAGGAGAACACCTCTCCTTGCTATCAGTACAGATCCCTGATTCCAGGTTGTATCCTACCCTCTATCTGGGGCAGAGGTATAGAGGGTCTTTGCCTAGCCCTTGAGATGAAAGGAATTGCTGGCCCTTCCTTGATAGTTTACTGTTTCTGCTTCTTTAAGAGAGAAAATTAAAAAGGAATGTGTGTACCTTCATGCCTTTCTCTCAGTAGGTGCTGATCAACTACAGGCAACTCTAAGAGGTGCCTTTCATCTGAATTCTGCCCTGCCCTCAATAATTTTCATGACCACCCATTCAAGGGTCATGGAAAAGTATATTTCATATATATATATATAATTATAAATATATATTTCAGCATTATAATTTGACATCTGTATACACTACAAAGTGATCATCACCACAAATCTTGTTGCCAATCATCATCATACAGTTGACCCCCTTCACCCATTTCTTCTCCCAAATTCTGTGACGATTAAACTCTTTATCAGGTAAATTGCTTATCTCTGTTTTGTTTAGTTATTTTTCTGAGGTTTTGTCTTGGTTTTTTGTTAGGAACGTACTTTTCTGTCCCCTCATTTTGCCTAATTCACTGTTTGTTTCTAAGTATTAGGTAAATTAACAATCTCTCCCAGACTTGAAGGAGTGGCCTTATTTGAGAAATGTCCTGTGGGGTTCAAAGGTACAATCCCACCTGGCCACTAGAGACAGGAGCTCAAGGATCGTTCCCTACGCACACCCTCCTGTTGTGGTGGGGCCACAGCTGCTGCAGCAGCATCCTGGTGGGTAGGCGGCTGGCTCCTGAACTGGCTAGGAGGACCACCATGATAGCTGTGCGCACTAGTGGGGTGGCCCATTGGCACTAACAGTTTATATAGAGAATTTCAAAATGGCGCCTGTCAGCTCTGTCATCAGCAAGATAGCCTGAGATCTTACAAATGGCTCCTGCCAGTGTCTCGGATCACAGGAAGTATCCCAACTGGTTCCTGCCCCTCTGGCAGACGCATCATAATAGATTAGTAAGTGGGTGCTCTTCACCTGCGGTCCATGCACTTTTCAATTTGGTGTTTTTACACTGGTTTGCACATCAAGTGAATTTGCACATGGGCCCTTTAAAAGTGGGTTTTCTGGGCATTTCTGGTGGCGCAGTGGTTGAGAGTCCGCCTGCAGATGCAGGGCACACGGGTTCGTGCCCCGGTCCGGGAAGATCCCACCTGCCACGGAGCGGCTGGGCCCGTGAGTCATGGCCACTGAGCCTGTGCGTCCGGAGCCTGTGCTCCGCAACGGGAGAGGCCACAACAGTGAGAGGCCCATGTACCGCAAAAAATAAAATAAATAAAATAAAATAAAAGTGGGTTTTCTGATTCCTGCAGTTCTATAGTTTTTTTGGATATATTCCATATTCCTTGTGTGTTTTCAAAGCCAGGAGCTTTGGGAGCTTGTCTTGCCTGTGCAGGATCTAAGGGTTGGGGTGCCTGATGTGGAGCTCAAATCTTTCACTCTTCAGGAAAAGACCTGTAACTTTGTGATCCCTCCTGATTGTGAAACGCTGTGGCTGAGTGTGGTTTTTTTCCTTGGCAAGACCATACCTCTGCCTCTCCCACCCATCTCAATACTGTTCTTTTACCCTTTGTGGTAGAGGCTATGTTCATCCAGTTTTCAGGTCACTTTCTGAGGGAATTATTCCATATGTGATTGAAGATTTCTGTCCATGGGAGGAGGTGAGTTCAGGATCTTCCTTATGCTGCCCTCCCAAACCCTCCCTCCATGAACTACTCTTATCTCTGGGGCCACAACTTCTCCACTTTGAAATATCAGGTCACATTTAGCCTTAAAAATGTGTTAAAATATTAGCTGATTTATTTTTTCCTACTTCTCTGATAGCCAGCTTTTCCTCCTGTGATCTGCCATAGGTGAGAAAATTCATGGATTTCATGGTATTGTGGAAGGTGCTATGGGTTGGATATTATCGCCTAAATATATATAAGTCCTAACTCCTCATAAAACTAAATGTGGTACACATGTCCTTTTGAATTATGGTTTTCTCAGGGTATATGCCCAATAGTGGGATTGCTAGGTCATATGGTAGTTCTACATTTAGGGGGTTTTTTTGGTTGTTTTTTAAAAATTAATTAATTTATTTTTGACTGTGCTGGTTCTTTGTTCCTGTGCACGGACTTTCTCTAGTTGCGGTGAGCGGTGGCTACTCTTCGTTGGGGTGTGCAGGCTTCTCGTTGTGGTGGCTTCTCTTGTTGCAGAGCATGGGCTCTAGGTGCACAGGCTTCAGTAGTTGTGGTACGCAGGCTTCAGTAGTTGTGGCACGCAGGCTTCAGTAGTTGTGGCTTGTGGACTCTAGAGCACAGGCTCAGTAGTTGTGGTGCACGGGATTAGTTGTTCTGCAGCATGTGGGATCTTCCCAGCCCAGGACTCGAACCCTTGCCGCCTGCGTTGGCAGGTGGATTCTTAACCACTGAGCCACCAGGGAAGCTCTATTTTTAGTTTTTTAAGGAACCTCCATACTGTTCTCTGTAGTGGCTGTATCAAGTTATATTCTCACCAACAGTGCAAAAATGTTACTTTTTCTCCACACCCTCTCCAGCATTTATTATTTGTAGATTTTTTGATGATGGCCATTCTGTCCAATGATAGATGAAAGGATAAAGAAGATGTGATACATATATACAATGGAATATTACTCAGCCATAAAAAGGAACGGAATTGAGTCATTTGTAGAGTTGTGGGTGGACCTAGAGTCTGTCATACAGAGTGAAGTAAGCCAGAAAGAGAAAAACAAATAGCATATATTACACATCTATGTGGAATCTAGAAAAATAGTACAGATGAAGCTATTTGTAGGGCAGGAATAGAGATGTAGACATTGAGAATGGTCATGTGGACACGGGGTGGGGAAGGGGAGGATGGGACGAATTGGGAGATTAGGTTTGACATAAATACACTACCATGTGTAAAGTAGATAGCTAGTGGAAACCTGCCGCATAGCAGAGGGAGTTCAGCTTGGTGCTCTGTGGTGACCTAGATGGGGGTTATGGGGGGGAGGGAAGTCCAAGAGGTAGGGGGTATAGGTATACATATAGCTGATTCACTTCATTGTACAGCAGAAACTAACACAACATTGTAAAGCAATTTTACTCCAATTAAAAAAAAAAACTAAATTGACCTTATTTACAGATGTAATCAAATTAAGATAATTTCATACTGGAGTAGAGTGGGTCCTTAACCCAATGTAACTGGTATCCTTATAAAAGAGGAGAAGAGACACAGGCACAGAAGAAAGGTGGTCATGTGAAGACAGGCAGTTTTGAGTTATGCTGCCACAAGCCAAGGAATGCCTAGGGCTACCAGAAGCTGGAAGAGGCATAGAAAGATTCTTCCCTAGAGGCTTCAGAGGTAACAAGGTCCTTCCAACAACTTGATTTCAGGCTTTTAGACTCCAGAACAATGAGACAATATATTCCTGCTGTTTTTAAGCCATCTTGTGGTATATTGTTAGGACCATCCTAATAAATTAATACAGATGGTCTTGTCTTTCCTTGGAATTAAAATTATTTGGTTGTTAATCAACTTCAGGTCTTTGATGGTTACCCAAAAGTTAAGATTTTGAAGTTTATCTGCATTTTTCTCATTATTATGTAGGAATTACATTCTCTGCAATATTCTACATTATGAGCAGAAGTGGACAAACTTCTCTTTGTTTTTGAAAATAACTTTCCTGGATATATATTTGCATGTGAAAAAGATTTCCTGGCTCATCCTTGACTGTGTTTTGGCTTGCATTGTTTCTAACAAGAAGACTAATGTCATTCTTATCTTTTCTTTTTTGTATATATCTTTTTTTTCTTTTTCTGCCTTTAAGGTAGAAACCAATTTATCACTGTTTTTTAGCAATTAGAGACCAATATACCTCGATATGGGTTCCTTGTCATGTCCTTTGGCCTAGAGATGATCTATTGGAAGTGAGCTAGAGAATTCAGTGGGCCCACCTTGATAGTTTGCCTTCTGTCATGGATTAATGTCTTGTGTTATGAGTGATCCAGTTTTATAAATTTTCAAACTGATTATTTCATATATATTTTTTCAATTTGTTTAAAGAAGGAGGGTAAACTCAATCTTTTTTTATTTTATCTTAGCCATCACAAGTTTGCAATATAAATGTTTTTGTTTTTGCGGTACGCGCGCCTCTCACTGTTGTGACCTCTCCCGTTGCGGAGCACAGGCTCCGGACGCGCAGGGTCAGCAGCCACGGCTCATGGACCCAGCCGCTCCACGGCACGTGGGAATCCTCCCGGACCGGGACACAAACCCACGTCCCCTGCATCGGCAGGCGGACTCCCAACCACTGTGCCACCAGGGAAGCCCCAACAATATATATGTTTGATTGACAAAAGTTTTAAAATTTGAGTTGCTTTAATAGCTATTAAGATGAAAAAGTATTTTATTTTTTATTGAGAATTGTTTATTGATAGCCTGTATTTATATACTTGTACTTCGTAAATACACTGTCAGTTTGAAACATTTTGGTTTTGACTATGCGAGTTAATGGAGGACTACTTATAGTCCTTGTAGGCTTTAAATCTGGTACAAAACCACACCACATATTTTATATATACATAAATAATAAATAAAATAAAACCACATATTTACCACTTGCCTAAAGAGGTCTACTAAGTGTATAGTGATCTATGTTATTAAATGCACTGCCAGATATTGAGACACGTGCTATTTTATAGTCAACAGCTTATAAAGGGAGAAATAAAAAACAACACAGATGAGCTTACACAGAAAATTTTTCAACAACAAATTTCTCTAGATTGTATAATTATCAATTATCAGGAAAGAGTAAACTATATATACATTTTAAATATTACCATATAGAGTAAGCTATAGAACAAGACAATTAATTGTCATATTCTGATTTCTAACTTCTTTTATATGATTTAGACTCAGTTGGAATAAAGGAGGAAATTAAGGTTCCCTTCAGGGCACTTTTTTATTGAATTATCATTGATTTATGATATTGTGTTAGTTTCAGGTGTACATCAAAGTGATCATTTTCTATGTCTGTGAGTCTGTTTCTGTATTGTAAATAAGTTAATTTCTATTATTTCTTAGTTTCCCCATATAAGTATTACCATATAATATTTGTCTCTCTGTTTGTCTTACTTTACATAGTATGATAATTTTTAGATTCCACAAATAAGTGGTATTATATGATATTTGTCTTTCTCTGTCTGATGTCACCTTAGTATGATAATCTCTAGGTCCATCCATGTTAGTGCAAATGGCAATATTTCATTCTTTTTATGACTGAGTAATATTCCATTTTATATATATATATATATATACACACACACACACACACACACACACACACACACACATATAGATGTGTATATACCACATCTTCTTTATCCAATCATCTGTTGATGGACACTTAGGTGGATTTCATGTCTTGGCTATTTTGCATAGTGCTGCTGTGAACACTGGGGTGCATGTATCTTTTCAAATTAGTTTTCTCTGAATACATGACCAGGATTGGGACTGCTGGATATTATGGTGGCTCTACTTTTAGTTTTTTAAGAAACTGCCATACTGTTTTACATAGTGGCTGCACCAACTTACATTCCCATCAACACTGTAGGAGGGTTCCCTTTTCTCCACACCCTCTCCAGTGTTTATTATTTGTAGACTTTTAATGATGGCCATTCTGACCAGTGTGAGGTGATACCTCACTGTAGTTTTGATTTGCATTTCTCTAATAATTAGCAATGTTGAGCATCTTTTCCTGTGCCCATTGTCCATCTGTATGTCTTCTTTGGAGAACTTTTTATTTAGGTCTTCTGCCCATATTTTTATTGGGTTGTTTTTTTGGTTATTGAGTTGTATGAGCTGTTTGAATATTTTGGAAATTAAGCCCTTGTCAGTCGCATCATTTACCAATATTTTCTCCTAGTCCATAGGCTGTCTTTTCATTTTGTTTATGGTTTCCTTTGCCATGCAAAAGCTTGTAAGTTTGATTAGGTCCAATTTGTTTATTTTTGCTTTTATTTCTGTTGCCTTGGGAGACTGACCTAAGAAAACATTGGCACAATTTATGTCAGAGAATGTTTAGCCTATGTTCTCTTCTAGGAGGTTTTTTTTGTTTTTTTTTTTTTGCAATACGCAGGCCCCTCATTGTTGTAGTCTCACCCGTTGCGGAGCACAGGCTCCGGACGCGCAGGCTCAGCGGCCATGGCTCATGGGCCCAGCTGTTCCGCGGCATGTGGGATCTTCCCAGACCAGGACACGAACCCGTGTCCCCTGCGTCAGCAGGTTGACTCTCAACCACTGCGCCACCAGGGAAGCCCTCTTCTAGGAGTTTTATGGTGTTATGTCTTATATTTAAGTCTTTAACAATTTTGAGTTTATTTTTGTGTATGGTGCAAGGGAGTGTTCTAATTTTATTGATTTACATGTGGCTGTTCAGCTTTCCAAATACTACTGGCTGAAGAGATCCTTTAATGCATTTATTATTCTTATATATGTTACCACAAATAATTCAAAATTACAATGCAATGTTCTCATAGGCTTCAAGTTTATTTAATTTTGAAGCCATTAACTGAATTATCTTTGCATGTAAGCAGTTTAGAAGTCATCACTGCACTCTAACAATAAGTACAAAGCTGAACGAATTAAAAATCAACAACTCTTCTTATATCCATTAGAGAATTGAGGTCACAGGGCAAACCACTGAGAATCACAACTTATCAGAGCAGAAAGAAACCCATGAGCAGAAGCCTCAGTGGGAACCAGTACCCAGGTAAAAGAAAACACTAAACTGTAATTGGTGAATTGCTAGAAGCTCAATAGGAATAAGTCAGAGAATTAAAAACTCTAGGAAGGGCCAGTCTTAGGTGCGTCCCCCACAATTTTGTAAGTTTTAACTACAAGAGCCCTACCAGATTCTCGGTTTGTTCAAAATAGTAATAGAAACCATGTATTCAGTGATTGTAGCATATATATATAAGTGAAATGAGTGACAACAATGGTACACATGACTGGAGGGAGGAATTAGGAATACTTTGTTATTATAAGGTACTTGCACTACTTGTGAAATAATACAGTATAGTGTTATTTAACAGTGAACTTGTATTATTTGCAAATGTGTGTTGCAAACTCTAGGGCAATCACTGAAAATGGTAAAACAAAACAAAAGAGTATAACTGATATACTAAGGAAAGGAGAGAAAATTGAGTTATCGAAAATGCTCAGTTAAATCCACAAAAGGCAGGAAAGAGTGAAGGACATAAATTAGAACAAATAAGAAGGGCAACAAATAGAAAACAGTAACTAATTTTGGCAAATATTAATCCAAACACATCAATAATCACTTTAAATGTCAATTATCTAAATATACCTATTGAAAGATGGAGATTGTCATAGTGGATCTAAAAATCATGATCCAATTGTATGTTGTATACAAGAAACCCACTTTAAATATAAAGACATATATAGGTTAAAAGTAAATGAATGGAGAAAAGTATAGCATGCTGACACTAATCAAAAGAAAGCTGGAGTAGCTGCTATGTTAATTTCAGACAGAACAAACTTCAGAGCAAGGAAATATAAGGGGGATAAAGAGAGGTATTACATAATGATAAAGGGGTCAGTTCTTCAAGAAGACATAACAATCCTTAACATCTACACACCTAAAAGCAGAATGTGAAATTACATAAGGAAAAACCTGATAGAACTGCAAGGAGAAGTAGATTAATCGACTGTCATAGTTGGAGACTCCAACACCCTCTGAGATAAATGAACAGATCCAGCAGGCAGAAAATCAGTAAAGACATTGTTGTACTCAATTAACTGGATAAAGTGGACATCTATAGACTACTTCATCCAACAACAGCAGAATACACATACTTCTTAAGCTCACATGGAACATTCACCAAGATAGATCCATTCTGGCCCTAAAACACACCTTAAGAAATTTAAATAATAGAAATCAAATAATGTATGTTCTCAGTAAATAATGGAGTTAAACTATAATTCAATAACAGAAAGATAGCTGAAGAATCCCAAAATAATTGGAGATAAAGCAACACACTTGTAAATAACACATGAGTCAAAGAAGAAATCTCAAGAGAAATTTTAGGATATTTTGAACTAAATGAAATTAAAATACAGGTTGTCAAAATTTGGGTGATGTGGTGAAAGCAGTGCTTACGAAAAAATTTATAACATTAAATGCATATATTAGGAAAGAAGAAAGACCTAAAATCAGTAATATTAAGCTTCCACCTTTGGAATCTAGAAAAATAAGAGCAAATTAAGTCCAGAGTAAGCATAAGAAAAGAAACAGTAAAAGAGCAGAAATTGAAAACAGGAAAGCAATAGAGAAAATCAACAACAAATGCTGGTTTTTGCAAAAATCAATAAACTCTATCTAGCCAGGCTAGCTAAGAAAAAAAGAGAAAAGCCATGATTTACTAGTATCAGAATTGAAAGAGATCCCATAGATGTTAAAAGTTGTTATTCTCAACAAATTTGTGCCCACAAATTTGATAACTTAGATGGAATATATGAATTCCTGAGAAATGTAATTTGCCAAAACTCAAGAAATAGACGATCTGAATAGGCCTATATTTTTCTCTTTTTTTAAATTGAAGTATATTTGATTTACAATGTTGTATTAATTTCTGCTGTACAGCAAAGTGATTCAATTATATATATACATGCGTTCTTTTTTTAATATTCTTTTCCGTTATGGTTTAATGACAGGATATTGAATATAGTTCCCTGTGCTATACAGTAGGACCTCGTTGTTTACCCATTCTATATATAGTAGTTTGCATATGCTAATCCCAACTTCCCAATCCATCCTTCCCCCCCCCACCCCCTTGGCATCCACAAGTCTGTTTTCTATGTCTGTAAGTCTCTTTCTGTTTTGCAGATAAATTCATTTGTGTCATATTTTAGATTCCACATATGAGTGATATCGTATGATATTTTTTCTTTTTCTGACTTACTTCACTTAGTATGATAATCTCTATTTCCATCTGTGTTGCTGTAAATGGCATTATTTCATTTTTCATGGCTGAGTAGTATTCCATTATATATATATATATATATATATATATATATATATATATATATATACACACACACACACACCACATCTTCTTTATCCATTCATCTATCTATGGACATTTAGGCTGCTTCCATGTATTGGCTATTGTGAATAGTGCTGCAATGAACATAAGGGTGCATGTATCTTCTTGAATTACAGTTTTGTCCAGATATATGCCCAGGAGTGGGACTGTAGGATCATATGGCAACTCTAATTTTAATTTTTTTGAGGAATCTCCATACTGTTTTCCATAGTGTAAATAGGTCTTTATTAATTAATAAAATTGATCAATAATTAGTAACCTTCTGAAACAGAAAGTGCTATGCCCAGTTGGGTTCACTGCTGAATTCTACTAAACATATAAAAAAGAAATTGTACCAAATATCTACAGTTTCTTCCAGAAGATGGAAGCAGAGGGAATACTTTTTAACTCATTCTATGAGTTCAACATTAATCCAAAACCAAAACCAAAGACATTATAAGAAAACTTAGACTAATATTTCTCATGAACATAGATGCAAAACTTCTCAACAATATGTTAGCAAATGTAATCAACAATATATTAAAAATATATATACTCTATGGCCAAGTGGGATTTATCCCAGTTATGCAAAACAGCTTTAAATTCTAAGAGCAATTACTGTAATACATCACATCAATAGACTAAAGAAGAAAAATCACATGATTTTATCAATAGATGCAGGAAAGCATTTGACACAATCCAACATCCATTTATGATTTTTAAAAAAATCTCAGCAGGGCTTCCCTGGTGGCGCAGTGGTTGAGAGTCCACCTGCCGAGGCAGGTGACACGGGTTCGTGCCCCAGTCCGGGAAGATCCCACATGCCATGGAGTGGCTGGGCCTGTGAGCCATGGCCGCTGAGCCTGCGCGTCTGCAGCCTGTACTCTGCAACGGGAGAGGCCACAACAGTGAGAGGCCCGCGTACAGCAAAAAAAAAAAAAAAAAAAAATCTCAGCAAACTAGAAATAGAGAGGGATGTTCTCAACTTGATAAAGATCTACAAAACACGTACAGATGACATTTTACTTAATGTTAAAAAACTAGAATCTTTTCCACTATGATCAGGACCAAGGCACAGTTGTCCCCTCCTACCATTCCTTTTCAACCTCGTACTGAATGTCTTGGCTAGTGCATTCAGACAAGAAAGGAAATAAAAGGTGTACAGTTGGGAAGGAAGAAAACAAACTATCTTTGTTCACAGATGACATAGTCACCTATGTGGAAAGTCCAAAGGAACTGACAAAGAAGCTCCTGCAACTAAGTAGTTATAGCAGGTTTGCAGAATATAAGGATAATATAAAAATGTCAGTCACCATCCTATCGACCTGTAATGTTCAAGCAGAAATTAAACATAAAAAACTATTTATAATAACACACTTCAAAATGAAATACTTAGGTGTAACTCTAACAAAATTTATACAAAATCCATTTGAGAGAAACTATAAAACTCCGATGAATATAGTCAAAGAAGAACTAAATAAATGGACAGATATAGCATGTTCATGGATTGGAAGACTGAATATTGTCAAGATGTCTGTTCTTCCCAACTTGATCTGTAGACTCAATGCAATTCCAAAATACTTACCCAGGCAAGTATTTTGTGGCTATCAACAAATATAAAGTTTATATGGAGATATAAATATACGTAAGAGTCAGTAGAATACTGAAGATAAACAAAGCCCAAGGACTGATACTACCTAACTTCAAGATTCACTATAAAGCTACAGTAATCAAGAGAGTGTGGTATTAGCAAAAGTATAAGCAATAGAACAGAATAGTGAGCCCAGGAATAGACTTACACAAATATAATTAACTGATCTTTGACAAAGGAACAAAGGCAATGTAATGGAGAAAAGTGGTCTTTTCAACAAATAGTGCTGGAATAAGTGCACATCCATGTGTAAAAAATGAATCTAAACACATACCTTACACATTTCATCAAAATTAACTCAAAGTGGATCATAGACATAAAATGCAAAAAATATAAAACTCTTAGAAGATAGCAAAATAGAAAATCTAGATGATCTAGGATTTGGTGATGCCATTTTATATATAATACCAAAGGCACAATCCATTCAATAAACAATTGATATGTTGGATTAATTAAAATAATAACCTGCTCTGTGAAAGACACTTTCAAAAGGATGAGACTACAAGCCAGAGTCTGGCAGAAAATCTTTGCAGAAGACATATCTCACAAAGAATTGTTATCTAAAATATAAAGAACTCTTAAAACTCAACAGTAAGAAAATAATCAAACAGATTTAAAAATAGGCAAAGGATATGAACAGACACCTAAACCACAGAGATATAGAAATGGCAAATAGCATGTGAAGATATACTCAACACTATATGTTATCAGAGAATGAGATACCACCTGTTAGAAGGATTAAAATCCAAAATACAAATAACACATATACTGTCAAGGATATAGACCAGCAGGAATTCTCATCCATGGCTTGTGGAAATGCAAAATGGTAGAGCCACTTTGGAAGACAATTTGGCAATTTCTTATGAAACTAAACGTATTCTTACCATACAATCCAGTAATTGCACTCCCTGGTATTTATCTAAGTTAGTTGAAAACGTATATCTACGCAAAAACATGCGCACCAATGTTTGTAGCAGCTTTATTCATAATTGCCAAAACTTGGAAAGAACCAAGGTATCCTTCAGTAGTTGAATGGATAAATAAACTGTGATACAGCCAGACAATGAAATTTTATTCAGAGCTAGAGAGGAATGAGCTATCAAACCATGAAAAGACATGAAGGAACCTTGAATATATATTCCTGGAATGAAACCGATCTGAAAAGACTACATTCTGTGTGATTACAAATATATGGCATTCTAGAAAAGACAAAGCTATAAATACATTTAAAAGACTGGTGGTTGCCAGGGGCTGGGGAGAAGGGAGGGGGAATAGGTGAAGCACAGGGGATTTTCAGGGACTGGACATTCATCTGTATGATGCTATAATGGTGGATACAAGTCATTATACATTTGTCCAAACCTATAGAATGTACAACACCAAGAGTGAACCCTAATGTAAACTATGAATTTCGCATGATAATATGTCAATGTAAGTTCAGCCGTTGTAACTAATGTATCATTTTGATGAGGAATATTGATAGTGGGGAAGTCTATCAATAGATAGACTTGAGGTGAAGTGTGAAGCAGTGTGAGGCAGGGGGTATATGGAAACTCTCTGTGCTTTCCTCTTAATTTTGCTATGAACCTAAAACTGTCCTAAAAAATAAATTCCATTTAAAAAGTAAAAAAAATAATAGAAACCTTATAGTATATCTTTATAATTCCTTCAAATAACTAGAGATTCCTCACACTCCATGTTCTAACACATTAATGTCTCTAACACATTTTCACTGTGTCACAAGTAGGGATTTGTTCAATTAGTTACTAACATATTAACATTTCTGAGTGATTTGATTTCTGTAAATTTGAAGCAAATTAAAGCTTTCTCTGTTTTAATCTAAACCTAATATCCTAAATCTAACATTATGACATATATTTGGTAGAGAAAGATAAGTGTAAAGTTACAGTTAGTGAATAGAATTATATATAACTGAAGTTACATTACTAATCCAGTGATTAAGAATTATTTCTTAATTCTTTCATTCTCCACAAATATGAGAGTTATCATACATACTGTAGATGTTCATCACCAAGATCCATGTTGCCTCCCCTTCTGGACAGGTAGAAAACTGCATTTTTTGGCACTTTGGCAGACAATGATCTTCAAAAGTAGGATAAATGCAAAGAGGTACATTCAGACACATTATTCTAAAAATGTTGAAAGACAAAGAGAATGAATCCTCATATACTAGGGAACTACTGATTTAAAAGTCAATTACACAAAACATTATGCATTCAGTGGTATTGTTGGTCCGATAACAAATAGAAATGCAGTATATTTGGTAACAACAGCATAAGACAGTGGGTGGGAATAAAGCTGTATCAGAGTAAAGAAATAATACAAGATGGTAACTTGAATCTACAGAATTAAATGAATAAATAAATAAGTGGTAAATAATAAAGTTAATAAAACAAACTCCATAAATATAAACATGTTCTCCTTTCTTCTCTAAGCTTTTTTAAAGACATAAACTTATATAAAGTAATAAGTATAGCAATGTATCATTGGGTTTGTGATATTTATTAATGTAATATGTATAATAGTAATAACACAAAAAGGGTAAAGAGGGAATAGAGTTATATAGAAGTAACATTTTAATACCTCACTGGAATTGAGTTAATATAAACTTAATGTAGTTTCTGATAACTGAAGGTGTATATGTAGACCTAGAGCAACCACTCTGAAAATAACTTAAAAAAATACAGTGAAAAAATAATCAAAAGATTTAAAATGTTACCCTAGAAAATAATCTCTTAATGAAAAATAAAGCAATAATGGAGGAATAGAGGAGCAAAAATAGATGTAATGCATATATAAAACAAATAGGAAAGTAGTGGCGGGTATAAAATCCAACTATATCCATTATAACATTAAATGTGAATGGATTAAAATCCAATCAAAATACAAATATTTTCACATAGGATTTAAAAATATTATCTATCAACTGTTTACAGGAGACACACTTTAGATTCAAAGATACAAATAGATTGAAAGCAAAGGATGGAAAATGAAATGCAAACAGCAACTGTAAAAAAGGTGGAATGCCTGTACTATTATCAAAAAAAAGTAGATTTTAAAACAGAAAATGGTACAAGATATAAAGAGGGATTTTTTTTGTTTGTTTTTTGTTTGTTTGTTTTTTGCGGTACGCAGGCCTCTCACTGCTGTGGCCTCTCCCATTGCGGAGCACAGGCTCCGGACGCGCAGGCTCAGCGGCCATGGCTCACGGGCCCAGCCGCTCCGCGGCATGTGGGATCTTCCCGGACCGGGGCACGAACCCGTGTCCCCTGCATCGGCAGGAGGACTCTCAACCACTGCGCCACCAGGGAAGCCCAAGAGGGATGTTTTTAAACCATAAAAGTGTTAATCCATTATAAAAATATAACAGTTATATAACACAACAGAGCCCCAAAATGCATGAAGCAAACGCTGATAGTATTGAATGAGAACTAGATAATTCAACAATAACAATTATAAACTTCAATACTGCACTTTCACTATTGTATAGAACTGGGAAAAAAAAAATCAATTAGGTCCATATCAGCACCATCTTGGTCCAATCTACAGTTTTATTTTCCCTTTTATCTATCCCTGCTAGAATCCTGCCTCACATATATTGTTCAGATTTCTGATATTAGTTAGCAAAATATAGAAATTCTCCTCAGACTTTGTAATTGTTCCTTAGGGCATTAGAGAACTGGTTCTGATTTACAGATTGATACGAAAATATGTGGTATGATTGGGCAAGATATAGTGTGTGTTCTTTTGCAAGGAAAATATCTTAAGTAAAGTAAGTTTTATGTCTTCATGCAAGATAAGATTAGTGTTAGTAGGGAAAAAGGAGATACTTCTGTGTTTAATATGTGTAGACTCATCTGAATTCATCAAGATGAATCAAGATGAATGTTTCATAATACACCTGGAAAGGTTGTGAATTCACCTTACATTGTAATTCAGTACTTACATCAAACTTTTATTGTCTGTTTTTGATTTTGTTGTTTTTCAGTAAGGCTTTCAAATGATGGAAGATCTTGTACAGTAACCATTAAAAAAAAAATGCTAGTCCTCAGAATTCGTCCAGAGCTGAGAGGCTAAAATTTATAACTTGTCATTTTCTTTCTTTAATTAATCAAGCTTTATCACAAACAGCCATCTTATTTCAATTCTGGTACAAAATACTGCATCATTCATAGATCGTTGTCAGAGCAAAAATTAAAAACAATTCCGGGTATTTTAAATAGGAAAGAAATTAAAACAGGCTTTTTGGTGTTTACAAAATTAGTGGGAGTTCTGAAAGAGAAAGTTCTAGACTGGATCTTCTAAGAATGACCCACAAAATAATACAGAATTGCTCGATGGAGGCTTCCATTAGAGTTATGTCTAATACCAGAAGCTGCAATCATTCCATATACAACTGCCTTTCCCATCTGGGAAGCTAGAGTGGACACTGGAATGAACACTGCTACAGAATAACTTCAGGTTTCCCCAATATTACTTACCAGACATATCAGCCAGGAGTTGTAGGAGCATGTCTTGGGACTTGACTTCATGTTCCAAATCTCATAGGAGGATATCTACTTGTTGGAAAATAATTAAAAGAGATGCAAGTGAGTCAAAAAATGTAATTTATTTCCAATCTCTCCCAATAGATAAAAACTAGTATGGAGGGCAACTTTATGCCTAATCCAGAATATCCAGGAAATAAATGGAATCTGTATATCATGGTAATTTTATTCCCATGTAATTCATTTAAAAAATACATGAATTATAATTTCTTTAAGGGTCATTTCTTTTGCTTCTGAAACTCATATTTCCAGACAATTTCCCCCACGGAATTTGGTCATGTATGATGTACATTTATAATTTAACTTTTTAAATATATATTTATAACCAAACTTTGTATTGATTATGCATTTATATTTCTTTGCAACAGATTTGTGCATATCGAATAAATTTTAAAATATATGCATTACCATGTTGCTTTATAGTGTCATACTGAATAATTATTCTGAATTACGTTATCATTATAGTTGCTGCTGAGTTCATATTTAATCCAAGCAACAAAGTACATTTTTATTTTGAAATATAATTATCAAATAAAATGATATTATATAAGGGAAGCAGTTATAATAGAGTAGATAGATATTTTTAAAGACTATTTTATGTACTGATGATTTGGTAATTTTAAATGTTAGAGTAAAAAATTATTCAGTGATTATTAATAACAAAATGAAAAGAAGGTATGGGCACTTTTATGAGTAGGGCTTATGGAAGATGCATTAATGTTTGTTGTTAGGTACATTATTTCAGTAAAATCCGCAACAGTGGAATCCCAACATATTCTTATTAAATTAATCTAAATCCAACAAACTCATGATGAGAATGAATAAAAATGAGGAGAAATAGTCCAGGAATGACAAAAACAAGGAGCCTTATTCTAGAGGGAAATTCATATTTCAATAAACTTGTGGGAAAAATTATGAAAATATGCCTCCTATGACTCAGAAAAAATGTTTAAGAGAATACATTCCCTCTTATTTGAAAATGCAGTTATATTTTGGATTTAAATATGGATTTTTAAACCACTTTCTCCTTTAAATATGTACCATAGATACAGGTGAATAAAAGTGTTCATCAAGCTTTTTCTCACTAATAGTGTAGAATAGTGAATTTTCACTATTTTTCACTAATAGTGAAAATTCAGAAAGGATATATGTGAGCAGTTTGTTATTTCCCCACATGCCTTTTATGAATTTTGAATATTCAGATACTGACATGGAGAGATACTGTCTTAATCATCATCATGCATTTGCTATCTGATTGACATAATTTGCTGACACCTGCAACTTTATTTGCTTTGTCTCATTGTCTTTGACTTTTGAGTCTTTGACTAAGAGAAATGCTTTGTCTCTTAGTCAAAAACTCATTGCTTTGTCTCATAGGAACAATGCATCATTTTACAACAGAGGATAGAACAGAGAAGTGCATTAACATAAAGTCTCTTTACCTCTCATGGCCATGGAGAACAGAAGAGTGTTTGCAAAATAAGAAAATGGATTTATGCTGATTTTCACAATAAAGCCCTTTTCATTTTATGGCTTACAGTCATATTGTACCCAGGGAAGCATTTTTAGAAAATAGAGTAGATTGAATTCATGTCAAGAACACTAGATGATACAGACTTCTCAAAGCCAAAGACTAAAGGAAAGAAAATCTCATTAAGTATGTTTTTCATCAGAGATTAATGGATATCTAGGTTTTTCAATGTACTTCTTAATCTCAAGAAAATCACTAGACAAATTTCTATTTTGTTTTAGTGTTAAGATTTGCTGCCAGTTTCTAGACTAGATCAGGAAAGTCTTATCTCTGGAATACAGTAGTTTTAATATTTTAATTGTTCTGTGAAAGTGAGAACAAAATTTAATTCAGGAATTACAGAAAGAATACTTTCTGGTTTGATCTATCTATAAAATTTCCCTTCTGTTTATAAGTATATTGCTAGTTTGGGCACATGAGCAAATATAGTTCAGTTCTATAGTCTTTTAACCTTGAAAATGGACTTTCAAAACATGTAGCCGATGAAAGCTTCACTGTGTAGCCTAACACATAATCACCTGATCTATTGACAGAGACATAGAAGTGGAATTGGAATAGCAATTTTTAGGGTTAATTTGGTTTCTGGTAAATGATGAAAATTATAACTAGGTATTTTTATGGCTATTTTAAGAATACAGTTGTATCAGATTGAAAAAAATTCTTCACCCATGTACAATGCAAATACCTTAGTATCCTAATAAAAGAAATGGTCACATCTTTATTTAGAATAACAAGTACTTTTTTTCCAGATTCAAAATGGAATTTGACTGGTATCTATACAAATCACACAGTATTAATGCACTCAGGTGCATGTCCAAGAGTCAGAGTGAAGCTATTTCCATCTTTCGCCCTTTTTCTCTTACTTCATTTCTCTGTCTCTCTGTCTCTTTTTGTCACCCTTTGTCAGTTGCTATTAGACCTCCTGAGAGCAGGTGAGGGGATTAAGAAGAGATGGGGTCAGGAGGGTGGTGTACAAGCACACACACACTTTATTTCCCATCAAAACTTTTTATAGATTGCAGGAGGCAATACATGTTTTTGTTACACAAGACAGAATCATCAGACAGTATTTCCTTAGTGTTGAAGTTATAGTACAAAACATTCTGCGAACCCGAATACAAACATGCGTGAGAACAGACTGTGATTACCAAAACATGCCAAGGACAAACTATAGTTAGAGAAACCGCAAGCAACCTCACGGGCCAAGACTCGTATCTTCTCTAATAACTCTTTCGGGTCCTGTCAAGAATTAAGCAGGACTTTGCCGTGCTTTAAGCTGCAAGAACTGTGTCAGCTTGCAGTTGGTTCCCGACAACCCTTCATGGTTTTCTTATATGATTTATAACAAAGTATATTTGAAAAATAAGGGATGGCATATAAAAATTCAAAAAAATATAAAAAGTATATATGTTTAAAAATGTGTCCCCATCCCAGACCCCAAATTTGAAACTTGGCTCATCTTTTTACTTCCCTCCCCCAGGAAGTAACCACTGATAAACACCTGTCATACAAAGTTCCAAAATATTTATCTGAAAATACCAGTATACCTGTGTGTATTTATTGATATGTTTTAGTACACGTAACTGGCTTATTCCACCCATCTTCCCACTCATTTCTTTAAATGTTTGTTATCCACAAACATATATACATTAATATGTATTAAGCTATAAAGATATATATAAGATATGTATTGTCCATAGCCATGATTATTTTCTTAAGACATATGCACAGAGGGTAAAATTGATAGATTAAAGTGTACACATATTTTTACAGATTTATATATTATAAAATATCTCCCCTACAACAGAAATGTGAACAATTTGTTTTCTCACCAATGTTTAGAGGAGTACCTCCTATTCCCTACCCACACATCGACAATATTATTATAAGAAATCCTGTGATCTTAATGTAATATATCTTTGGTAATATCTATTTGAAGAAGACATTTTCCTTACTATCTGGCCTGGAAAAATTTGTGTTAATTTTCTCAGAATCTAAAGAGGTATTTTTCCTTGGCTTTTTATTTTACTCCTGCAGTCAGTAGAATGTAACTATTTGGATAAAATGTGTGCACATTCAAATAATTGGACTTTTCTCTTGCAATACTTCCCAAGGTGGTGAAAATATAGAAATGAACTTTCTTCCTGCTTTACTATCTGTTAGAGACAAAATGTCTTTTACAAGCTTTTGAATTGTTAAACATTTTTGTTTAAATACACAAAAGCAATTAGTCATTAATGTATGCCTTTCTGGTCTTAGAGATAACTTTTGTAGCAAGGACAGAATCAAATTTATTTACTCTTGTCATCATTTACATTATTTTATCTGGAGATGTGCTCTTTCAACCTATTGTTTTAACAACTTGGTACATTTTATTGTAGAATTGGTTTAGAAAAGAGTGAGACAAAAAGAATGTAACACTCATAATTTAATAGAATCATTGGTAGATTGATTTAGTGCTATGTTGATATTATCCCTATTTTAAAAAATACTGTTATTTCAAATTAATCAGTAAAAGTAGCAATACAGTAATTTATTTATGCCTGCAACATGTACGTAAAAATCATTTGACATAAACGTGAGAGACAATTTCATCTGAAGAATATCATTAATATTTTAAAAAATCGATATTACATTATGATTTATTCTTAATAGCAAAAGTATTAGTAACATGCTTAGTAATGATTATTATTATTCCATTAAAGTTGGTATTTTAAAAATTTTAAACTGAGCATCATAGAATTGTGAATATTATGATTCACAGTGAGATAGTACCATGATAACATAGTATATTTCCATTACTACATTTCCAAAGATTTCAAATTCCATTTTCTGCATAACTTTGAGATTCTAGTTTTTATTATTTTGTGTCATAAAGTGCTTTACTTGAATGAGTTTTTTTTAAACACTTCATGAACTTAAACCTCCCTTCAGAATTCCAGAGTACAGTTTTTTGCCTCCTTAGGTAGGTTTATTCCTAGGTATTTCATTCTTTTTGATGTGACGGTAAATGGGATTGTTTCCTTAATTTCTCTTTCTGATCTTTCGTTTTTAGTGTAGAGAAATGCAAGAGATTTCTGTGTATTAATTTTGTATCCTGCAACCTTACCGAATTCATTAATGAGCTCTAGTAGTTTTCTGGTAGCATCTTTAAGATTTTCTATGTATAGTATCGTGTCATTGGCAAACAGTGACAGTTTTAACTTCTTTTCCAGTTTGGATTCTTTTAATACTTTTTCTTTTCTGATTGCCATGGCTAGGACTTCAAAATTGTGTTTAATAAAAGTGGCAAGATTAGACATCCTTGTCTTGGTCCTGATCTTGGAGGAAATGTTTTCAGTTTTTCACCATTGAGAATGATGTTTGCTGTGGGTTTGTCATATATGGCCTTTATTATGTTGAGGTGGGTTCCCTCTAGGCCCACTTTCTGAAGAGTTTTTTAAATGGGTATTGAATTTTGTCATAAGCTTTTTCTGCATCTATCGAGATGATCATATGATTTTTATTCTTCAGTTTGTTAATGTGGTGTATCACACTGATTGATTGGCATATATTGAAGAATCCTTGCATCCTTGGGATAAATCCCACTTGATCATGGTGTATGATCCTTTTAAGGTATTGCTGGATTTGGTTTGCTAGCGTCTTGTTGAGGATTTTTGTGTCTATGTTCATCAGTGATATTGACCAGTAATTTTCTTTTTTTGTGGTATCTCTATCTGGTTTTGGTATTGTGTGATGGTGGCTTCATAGAATGAGTTTGGGAGTATTCCTTCTTCTGCAATTTTTTGCAAGAGTTTCCAAAGGGTAAGTGTTAACCCTTCTCTAAATGTTTGATAGAATTCGCCTGTGAACACATCTGGTCCTGGACTTTTGTTTGTTGAAAGATTTTTAATCACAGTTTCAACTTCAGTACTTGTGATTGGACTGTTCATATTTTCTATTTCTTCCCAGAATTCCAAAAACAATAATTCCAGACTTTTCTGGAGACTTCATAAAGATGATAGGCATTTATCTACAGAGTGACATTTTGAGAGTTTCCAAGAAGGCTCCCCTGTACCATACAGTGCTCTAAATGCATTCTAAAAAGAATTTGCTTTGTCATCAGAATTTTTATTTTGTGTAACATCTGGAAAAAAATGCTTTAATTTATGAAATATATCTAAACCCAAAACCTCAGTGAACTCTCTTTCTTGACCATCTTGTGCCTGGCCTTCTTTTAGTGAAGAAGATAGCTTATTAAATGAATTCAGAAAAAAATCTAATACTAGCGTTTGTTCGGGTTTGGCAGAAAAGCTGACTGCTTGAGATTTCTTTTTATTTTCCCCCCATTAAAAATATATAGCATGCACATTTGTCTTCTCTCGGTATCTTCCTGAGTTTATTTATTGTTGGTGTGTATATATGCGTGCATATATGTGTATGGAGCGGCACTAGCAGAGAAACTAGCCATGCTATTGAAAGAAATTTAGATTTTCTCACCCATGCTTCTCTGGAAGACCACAGTGTTAATATTCACTCTCGACATTTTGTTGTTTTTCCAGGATGTAAAAATGACTGGTAATATGTTGGCTAATTTATATAATCTTTGTGCATTGTATGATTCATCCCTGCTGAGACCAGTAAATCCATTACAAACAAGGCTAGGCTCACCTCTAGACAGTTATTATACCCCTTTGCCAAATAGCAAGTTAGGGAAACTGGAGAGTGAGGAAGAAATAAAAAGTTGTTTTACCAATGCAGTTTATTCCTGTGCATGAAAAAATCAGGAAATAGATATCAGTATGAAGAGGGCTTTGACATACCACAGTTCATTAATGATCATAATTTTGTGATTCTGAGTCATATGCCTACCCTGAGTCACTCATGGCAAAAAAATTAGTAAATGATAAAATAGTGTATAATGTTTATACTTCACTGCAGTATCAGGCAAGGCATCTAAAATAGATCTCGTCCATCACTCAGATATTCTAAAATTGGATGGAAGGAAATTAATGTTTATTTGATCATTTATTATTTGTGAGTTAAAATGCTAAGTAATAGGGAAGCTACCACCCTTACATTTTACATAAGACAAACACACATTTTATATGACCTATTTAAAGACATTACATTCTCACTATTTAACTTGCTGGTACTTTTTGCAAATACAACTTTTTAATCAGAGAGACATGATTTTCCCATTTGATGTACATGCTGGTTTCAGTGTACAGTGGAAACAAACGAGAAATAAAAGTCTTTTTTGGCCCCTTTGGATAACAAGCACAGATAGTGAAGGAAGTGAATGAAAAGTGCTCCTAGCCCTGAAATAAGTAAAATTTTGGTTAAAGTAAAATCACAGTAATATCACATTCAGGCCTTCAATACCTATATATGTACATGATTAAATCATTTACAAAGCACATATTGAAGCCAAATATTTGTTTTAGTCTTATTCTTTTCTTTGGGTGTTCTGTTTAACTGCTCGTTTTATAAAAGAAAATTCTCCCTTGGCAGTCTTTTACTTTTCTTTTGGGTTTTGAATTTCAAAACTTTACACTGTTCAAATTGTAAGGCATCTCTTAATGACATCTGTCTTTGTATTAGTGCATATGTGTTTCACCTGCTAATTTTTTAAAAAAATGATTCTTCAGATGATATTGAAAGCAATAATGCAAGGCCTGGGAGCAACTATTAGTTTGTTTTATGTACTATAAACTAGTTTGATTTTTATAGAGTTTTTTTAAATGAAATTTTATAGTCTATACTATTTATCACCTAGTTTCTTTTACTCAGAATAATTATTTTGAAATTCATTTATGTTGATGCATATAACAGTAGTTCATTGCTGTGTAGTATTCCATACTTCAGGTTGTTTATGCACGTGCCTGCTGATGGACATTAGAATGTTTACCGTTGTGGAGTATTAGAAAGGAAGATGCCGTGAATACTCCTGTATAAGTCTTTGTAAGGACACACATTTTCTTTTCCTTGAGTAAATATCTAAGAGATAATGGCAGAAACATTAAAAAAAACTGCCATTTCCATTGCTTTCCATGCATTTGTGTAGATCTGTATTTCCTTCTGGTATCATTTTCCTTCTGCCTGATAAGACATTCTTAAACTTTATTTTTTATAGTGAGAGTATGTTCTTGATTAGTTCTTTCCATTTTTGTATGTCTTAAAATATGCATTTCATCTTAATTTTGAAAGATATTACAAAGGGTATAAATTTTACATTGTCAGGGTTTGCCTTTTCTTTCAGTATTTAAAAGATGTTGCTCTACTATTTTCTCACTTCCAGTGTTCATGGCAAAACTCTGCTTATCATCTTTGTCTTTGTCCTATATGAAATATGTCTTTTTTTCCTCTGGCTGCTTTTAAGGTTTTCTCTTTACAGTGGTTGGGAAAATTTTTAATTTGGTGTGCCTTGGTGTGGCTTTTATGTGTTTTTTACATTGAGCAGGATTTTGTTTCAACCCATGGAAACCTAGTTTCTGCCCCTCTCTACTCCAGTAAAGTTCTTCTTGCCAAGATGACAAATGTCCTTTTACTCCTATAGTTCATCACTTTTTACTCCTATAGTTCATCACTGCCCTCTGAGTAATGCTTGAAAAATGTAACACTTTGTCCCCTTGATATCCCATGTTCCTGATATGTTTTCCTGTTTCTCTGGCTGATCATTACTATTCCATCTCCTTTGTGGATGATGATTTTTTTGGTTTTTTTTTTTTTTGAAGTGTAGTTGATTTACAATGTTGTGTTAGTTTCAGGTGTACAGTGAAGTGATTCAATTATATATATATATATATATATATACACACACACACACACACACATACATACATACATACACTTTTTCAGATGCTTTTCCCTTATAGATAATTACAAGATATTGAGTATAGTTCTCTGTGCTATAGAGTAGGTCCTTGTTGGTTATCTATTTTATATATAGTAGTATGTATACATTAATCTCAAAGTCCTAATTTATCTCCCCCATTTCCCCTTTGGTAACCATAAGTTTATTTTCTATGTCTGTGGGTCTATTTTTGTTTTGTAAATAAGTTCATTTGTATCATTTCTTTTTAGATTCCTCATGTAAGCAATATCATGTGATATTTGTCTCTGTCTGACTTACTTCCTTTATTATGCCAATATCCAGGTCCATCCATGTTGCTACAAATGACATTATTTCATTCTTTTTCATGGATGAGTAATATTCCACTGCATATACATACCACATCTTCTTTATCCATTCCTCTGTTGATGGACATTTAAGTTGCTTCCATACTTTTGCTGTTGTAAATAGTGCTCCTATGCACATTGGGGTGCATGTATCTTTTTGAATTAGAATTTTCTCTGGATATATGCTCAGGAGTGGGATTGCTTGAGCATATGGTAATTCTATTTTTAGTTTTGTAAGGAACCTCCATACTGTTCTCCATAGTGGCTGTAGCAATTTACATTCCCACTAACAGTGTAGGAAGGTTCCCTTTTCCCCCCACCCTCTCCAGCATTTATTGTTTGTAGGCATTTTGATGATGGCCATTCTAACTCATGTGAGGTGATACCTCATTGCAGCTTTGATTTGCATTTCTCTAATAATTAGCGATGTTGAGCATCTTTTCCTGTGCCTGAGGGCCATCTGCCTGTCTTCTTTGGAGAAATGTGGATGATTCTTCTTCCCCCTTCCCTCCTTACACCGAGTTACTCTTTCCTTTTCACCCTGATCATTCTTTCTGATCTCCATTGTCTCTTCTTGCTTCAATTGTCATTTAGATACTGATGACCATCTCAAACATCTCTGCTGAACTCCAGATGCGCATATCCAGTTGTTTATTGTACATTTCCACGTGGGTGTTTTGCAGCATCCTCCTCAACCTGCCAACCTCTTCAAATTCTGTCACCTCTTCCTCAAACTCTGCCAGTATCACACTAAGCACACCATCATCCTACTAATTTCACTATTTCACCAGTATTTTCTGTTTCTGAGTGCTGAATAAATGTGTGTAATTGCCTTTTGCCCTTAATTTTCTTTTCTGTGCTTGCCCACTGAACTACTTAATTTAATATACCTGCAAACCTTTTTATATCTGGCCTATTTACCAGCTCTAGTTTCTGTTGGTTAGCATTGTATGTGGCCATCCATAGTCTGCGAGTGACCATGAATACCTTCTATGTTACCTTGTTAATCTATTATTAATAGTGCATAAAGTAAAAAATAATTTAATATGCTTTTTTTCAAATTTATCATGCTTATCATAGTAAAGGTTTTGTAAAAATTATAATCTCAGTGTCAGAAGGCATGATAATAATTCAATAATTATTTCTAGATAGTATAATTTACAGCTACACACACAGAGTACACATGGCTTAAAGTTTTCAAGATATATATGTTTCAACAAACTAATAAAATATTGTGTAGTTTTTCAAAATTCCTAGCATTTATATCATTCATCATTTATTTGCCATTTAGCTGGACTTTGCTGTTTTACTTTTAAGTAAAGAGTTATTGTTCCATTTAAAGTCATTAACCTTACATTAATGTAAATGTCATTGCTTGCTTTTCAAATTTGATTAATTTAATCATATTCAAAATAACAGTTTATGACATTTAAAGATACTAAATCATTCATAAATTTTCTCTGCATAATCATATTTATATTGCAACAAATAGCTTGGAATGAATAGTTGTACTCCAAATTGAGTACTACTGGATTCCAACACTTTTATATTGTTATTCAAACATGTTTGTCATATTTTTGATGGTTCATGAAAATTTCCTGTCTTTTCTGCAGTTAAATAGTTGTCAAGAATAAGTTAATGTCTTCTTTCTTTGACTATTACTTTTTACAGACTCTTACAAATAAATTAAATTCTCATATAAGTTTTAATAATATAATAATAGCTGTAAGAAATGATAAATTTCTTCATGATTTTTCTACCTCTCAAACACCTAATTAGCTTTGAAAAATGTAATAAGAAATATTTTAGTACAGTGTTTATAGACTATGTTAAGCAATAGAAACATACTTTAACACCACTTTTTCAAAAGGAAACTCACTGTGAACATTAAGGACTCATTTATTCTACATTGATTTGGCTAATGTATATAAGAATTGGAAGAGTCTTCATGGCAACAAAAGACTGAAACAAAACTAATGTAAATATCTTGCCTTCAAATAACTTAATAATCTAGACGTCAGGTTGAATGAGAGAGGAAACAAACATTGGTATCTATAATACATGATACATTGTTGTTAACTTGAACTCTTGGATTTGGTATAACATAAGTAAATTAAAATTAAATAATATAAAACAAAAACCTTGAATATGACATTAATATACTGTGGCATAAAGAACATATTCTGTGATAAGGGCTATAGGAACAGTTAAAGATATAGGTGACACAGGAAAAAAAAAACCCAGAATGAATTATCTCTAATTTAGTCATCACAGAAGAAATCTATGGAGTAACATTTAAGATAAACCTTCATTATGATTTTGTTAAATAAATGTTTGGTAGTAGAGGTAAGAATATATATAAATAGAGATGTGAGCACAGGCAAGTACAGTTCAGGAGAGACAGATATTATATGTAGATGTGAATCACTGAATAAATGGAAGTAAAGCAGGAAGAGCAATTTTGAGGGATACTGGGATGGACAAGTGAAATAATATTTAAAATTTGTTTGAAATTGGATAATCAACCACTTACTATTTCTGAATGTGAACACAATAAAAGTGGCAATTTTAGAGAGTCTAACTGGATAACATTGCATAAAGTTCACCAAAGCATATGAGAGTGGAAAATAAGAGAATCTGAATAAGAATATCTTAATGGTCTACACATTAATTATAGACATGGCCTTTATGATGGATGTCCACCAAAAAAAGTATGTTTGAGTGCCACTGAATCAAAAATCCATGGTATTGATTGAATGAATTTCCTTCTAGATATCACCTGATATCAGAGCCAATCCCAAATACTCCTCCTTTAGATATATATGAACATGAATTGTCTAAGTTTTTATTTGTTGAAAGTGTGAATGATATGTATATTGCCATAAAATAATTCATATTATATTTAGTCATAGTATGTCTTAAATTATAGAAAACAAAAAATCTTTGCTCATTTTTCTCAATAAAATATTAGACTTTTTTTCAACTTTTTATTTTATGTTGGAGTATAGCCAATTAACAGTGATGTGATAGTTTCAGGTGCACAGCAAAGCGACTCAGTCACATATATACATGTATCCATTCTCCCCCAAACTCCCCTCTTATCCAGGCTGTCACATAACATTGAGCAGAGTTCCTGTGCTATATGTTAAGTCCCTGTTGGTTATATATAGCAGTGTGTATATGTCAGACTCAAACTCCCTAATTATCCCTTCCCCCCACCTTTCCCCACTGGTAACCACAAGTTGATTCTCTAAGTCTGTGACTCTGTTTCTGTTTTGTTAATAAGTTCATTTGTATCATTTCTTTTTAGACTCCGCACCTAAGCCTTTTTTTTTAACTGATAAAAAGACAAGTGAGCTGAGATGTATGCACCCTGATTAGTCAACTCATCCCTTCATCTTTGAAGAGGCTGAGCTTTGATTGCCTTGCCCTTGTCAGGCTGTGGCTACTGCATTTTCCTATTCATGTTATTACACCTATGGAAGTATCAAAAGACTCCCCAGCGAATTCTCTATGTTTCAAACATACTTTTCTCTGCCCCTACTATGTACCCACAGCCCCACCTCCTCATAATCATGAGAATCCAATACTCCCACCAGTATTATAACTTCTTTCTTGCCCTGTTGATCTTCAGGAGTTACTCAAAACCTTTGAAACCTCAGGTTCAGACTTGTGTTCTCTGACGATATTGTTGCTCTACTGGGAACAGGACCCCTAACAAGCAGAGTTCAGTTTGTAGGGCAGCAGAGCACAACTTCTACAAGTGAGCCACTAAGAGCGATAAAGAAGCCAATCTTAATTCTATCCTTCGGTTCCCAGACCATGCCTTCTATACGTACAGGACATAGCACTATATATTGGATGTAGCCTTAATGAATATATAACATCCTGGAGGATAGCATCCACAGGGGTGGTCCCCAAGTTGATGCCTTATCTGAATGTGAATCTTAGCCCAGCTATTTCCCAGTATTTTGATATGTGGTAGAAAGGGTGGATCATTTAGACCATTCCCATTGTTGTACATACTTCACTGTAAAATGAGTACTTTGGTCTGAGGCTGAGTTATGTGGGATTCCATGTCAGTGTATTAGTCATACTAAGCCCTTGGATAGTGGTGACTTCAGAAACACTTGGAACAGGTAAGAAAATTCATATTGGGAGTGAGGCATCGGTTCCAGCAAGGAAAATTGCTGCCCTTGTCAGAGTGGAAGGGATCTATGTAAACAATTTGCCCCCAAATGGCTAGTTGTTCTCATTCAGGGCTCATTGTTGATGAAACATTCAATACAGCAGTAGTTAGATCAGCATTGATGAGAGGAAGCACATGTTGTTGGCTGCATGTATAGTCTCTATCTATACAAACATGACCACTTCATTCAGGAGTCCATTTCACAGGCAATGGTGTAGCCAGACATAGATGCTGGCTAGCATCCACTGGGTATGTCATTTGTCCACCATACTGTCAAGTGCCCTTCTGCATTGGATCCTTCCTACTAGGTCCATCTGCATGCTTCTACTCCCAAATCTCTTTTCTATGATCTTTTTGTTTTGTTTCTCTGGGCTCTGACTGACCCTGCAACTGTACTACCCAGTGGCCCATATATATCTTTATAACAGGCATTATCTCCTCTCTGTGAATCAGGCCTGATTCTTCCCATGAGGCCATGGGAGCTCCATTACCCCTGCTGCAATTGTCCCTTTTAACTGAATTATCCCATAACTTAAGTTGTGGAAGAGGGATAGTTGCAACAGAGGTAATGGAGCTCTAAACCAATTGTTCATGTAATTTGGGGGGCCCTCTGTAAGTGCTGGGGTCTGATTCTGACAGTATGATTTTCATCATACAATGGATTATTGATGCTCTTGCCCAAAATGGTGACTCAGTTGATCCGGCAATAACAATTTTGTGATGAAGAGCCCTGTTCACATGGTCACCTAAAGTCTAATGTTCAGGTTTTCAGTCTCAATTAATGCTCAGTAGCATGCCACAAACTGGTTTTCAAATAGTGAGTAGAAACCATAAGCCCTGGCCATTTTCTAGAACTTAGAATGTCTGTGTTGTGACTATCCAATTGGGTTTTGCCAGAGACCACACACATATTCCTCATTAAACATATTTATTCCTTGTAAGATTGAACTTGATCTTTCACCACAGCTTGGACCTAACTGCGTAAGCCTTCCTTTATTGGAGTCTCACTCAAAATTGTGAAGTTTTATTTTTTAATTTTTATTGGAATATACTTGATTTACAATGTTGTGTTAGTTTCAGGTGTAAAGCAAATCGAATCAGTTATACATGTACATATATCCACTCTTTTTTAGATTCCTTTCCCATATAGGTCATTAGAGAGTATTGAGTAGAATTCCCTGTGCTATACAGTAGGTCCTTATTAGTTATCTACTTTATATATAGTAGTGTGTATATGTCAATCCAAATCTCCCAATTTATCCCTCTGCCCCACCTTTACCCCAGTAACCATAAGTTTGTTTTCTACATCTCTGACTCTGTTTCTCTTTTGTAGATAAATTCATTTGTATCATTATTTAAGATTTCACATATAAATGATATCATATGATATTTGTCTATTTTCTGTCTGATTTACTTCACTTAGTATGGTAATCTCTAGGTTGCTGAGAAAAACATTATTTCATTCTTTTTTATGGATGAGTAACATTCCATTGTATATAAGTACCACATCTTCTTTATCCATTCATCTGTCAATGGACATTCAGGTTCCTTCTGTGTCTTGGCTGTTGTAAATCGTGCTGGTATGAACATTGGTGTATATGTATATTTTCAAATTAGTTTCCTCCAGATACAAGTCCAGGAGTGGGATTGCTGGATGATATGGTAGCTCTATTTTAGTTTTTAAGGAAACTCCATACTGTTCTCCATAATGGTTGTATCAATTTACATTCACACCAACAGTGTAGAATGGTTACCTTTTCTCCACACCCTCTCCAGCATTTACTTTTTCTAGACTTTTTGATGATGACCATTTTGACCAATATGAGGTGTCAAGATTGTGAAGTTTCTAATTCACCTGATAAATTGATGGGGAAAATATCTGCAAGTGCAGTATATGCTTTTCAAAATCCATACATGCTCACATACTGCTATGCCTTTTAATGGTCAGAAGTGCAAGACACTAATTTGACCTTAACTTTATTTATTGATTGATTGATTAAAAAATTTTTTTTTATTTCCTTTTTTTTGAATTTTATTTATTTTTTTTAAACACCAGGTTCTTACTAGTCATCAATTTTATACACATCAGTGTATACATGTCATCCCAATCGCCCAATTCATCACACCACCCCCACCACCACCCCCTGCCACTTTCCCCCCTTGGTGTCCATAAATTTGTTCTCTACATCTGTGTCTCAATTTCTGCCCTGCAAACTGGTTCATCTGTACCATTTTTCTAGGTTCCACATATATGCATTAATATACGATATTTGTTTTTCTCTTTCTGACTTACTTCACTCTGTATGACAGTCTCTAGATCCATCCACGTCTCTACAAATGAACCAATTTTGTTCCTTTTTATGGCTGAATAATATTCCATTGTATACATGTACCACATCTTCTTTATCCATTCATCTGTTGATGGGCATTTAGGTTGCTTCCGTGTCCTGGCTATTGTAAATAGTGCTACAGTGAGCATTGGGGTGCATGTGTCTTTTTGAATATGGTTTTCTCTGGGTATATGCCAGTACTGGGATTGCTGAGTCATATGGTAGTACTATTTTTAGTATTTTAAGGAATCTCCATACTGTTCTCCATAGTGGCTGTATCAACTTACATTCCCACTAACTGTGCAAGAGGATTCCCTTTACTCCACACCCTCTCCAGCATTTGTTGTTTGTAGATTTTCTGATGATGCCCATACTAACCAGTGTGAGGTGATACCTCATTGTAGTTTTGATTTGCATTTCTCTAATAATTAGTGATGTTGGGCAGCTTTTCACGTGCCTCTTAGTCATCTGTGTGTCTTCTTTGGAGAAATGTCTATTCAGGTCTTCTGCCCATTTTTGGATTGGGTGGTTTGTTTTTTTAATATTGAGCTGCATGAGCTGTTTATATATTTTAGAGATTTAATCCTTTGTCCATTGATTCATTTGCAAATATTTTCTCCCAATTTGAGGGTTACCTTTTCATCTTGTTTATGGTTTCCTTTGCTGTGCAAAAGCTTTTACGTTTCATTAGGTCCCATTTGTTTATTTTTGTTTTTATTTCCATTTCTCTAGGAGGTGGATCAAGAAAGATCTTGCTGTGATTTATGTCAAAGAGTGTTCTTACAACATTTTTCTCTAAGAGATTTATAGTGTCTGGTCTTACATTTAGGTCTCTAATTCATTTTGAGTTTATTTTTGTGTATGGTGTTAGGGAGTGTTCTAATTTCACTCTTTAACATGTAGCTGTCCAGTTTTCTCAGCACCACTTATTGAAGAGACTGTCTTTTCTCCATTGTATATCCTTGCTCCTTTATCATAGATTAGTTGACCATAGGTGTGTGGGTTTATCTCTGGGCTTTCTATCCTGTTCCATTGATCTATATTTCTGTTTTTGTGCCAGTACCATATTGTCGTGATTACTGTAGCTTTGTAGTATAGTCTGAAGTCAGGGAGTCTGATTCCTCCAACTCCGCTTTTTTCCCTCATTACTGCTTTGGCTATTCAGGGTCTTTTGTGTCTCCATACAAATTTTAAGATTTTTTTCTTCTAGTTCTGTGAAAAATATCACAGGTAGTTTGATAGGGATTTCATTGAATCTGTAGATTGCTTTGGGTCGTATAGTCATTTTCACAGTATTGATTCTTCCAATCCAAGAACATGGTATATCCCTCCATCTGTTGGTATCATCTTTAATTTCTTTCATCAGTGTCTTATAGTTTTCTGCATACAGGGCTTTTGTCTCCCTAGGTAGGTTTATTCCTAGGTATTTTATTCTTTTTGTTGCAATGGTAAATGGGAGTGTTTCCTAATTTCTCTTTCAGATTTTTCATCATCAGTATATAGGAATGCGAGAGATTTCTGTGGATTAATTTTGTATCCTGCTACTTTAACAAATTCATTGACTAGCTCTATTAGTTTTCTGGTAGCATCTTTAGGATTCTCTAAGTATAGTATCATGTCATCTGCAAACAGTGACAGTTTTACTTCTTCTTTTCCAATTTGTAGTCCTTTTATTTCTTTTTCTTCTCTGATTGCCATGGCTACGACTTCCAAAACTATGTTGAATAATAGTGGTGAGAGTGGACCCTGTCTTATGCCTGTTCTTAGTGGAAATGCTTTCAGTTTTTCACCATTGAGAGTGATGTTTGCTGTGGGCTTGTCGTATATGGCCTTTTTTATGTTGAGGTAGGTTCCCTCTAAGCCCACTTTCTGGAGAGTTTTTTTATCATAAATGGGTATTGAATTTTGTCAAAAGCTTTTTCTGCATCTATTGAGATGATCATATGGTTTTTATTTGTCAATTTGTTAATATGATTATCACGTTGATTGATTTGCATGTATTGAAGAATCCTTGCATCCCTGGGATAAATCCCACTTGATCATGGTGTATGATCCTTTTAATGTGTTTTTGGATTCTGTTTGCTAGTATTTTGTTGAGGATTTTTGCATCTATATTCACCAGTGATATTGGTCTGTAATTTTCATTTTTTGTAGTATCTTTGTCTGGTTTTTCTATCAGCATGATTGTGGACTCATAAAATGAGTTTGAGAGTTTTCCTTTGTCTGCAATTTTTTGCAGGAGTTTGAGAAGGATGGGTGTTAGCTCTTCTCTAAATATTTGATAGAAATCACCTGTGAAGCCATCTGGTCCTGGAATTTTGTTTGTTGAAAGATTTTTAATCACAGTTTCAATTTCATTACTTGTGATTAGTCTGTTCATATTTTCTATCTTCATGGTTCAGTCTTGGATGGTTATATCTTTCTAGGAATTTGTCCATTTCTTCCAGGTTGTCCATTTTATTGGCATAGAGTTTCTTGTAGTAGTCTCTTAGGATGCTTTTTATTTCTGCTTTTTATTTATTTATGTCTGTTGTAACTTCTCCTTTTTCATTTCTAATTTTATTGATTTGAGTTCTCCCTCTTTTTTCTTGATGAGTCTGGCTAAAGGTTTATCAATTTTGTTTGTCTTCCCAAAGAACCAGCTTTAAGTTTGATTGATCTTTGCTATTGTTTTCTTTGTTTCTATTGCATTTATTTCTGCTCTGATGTTTATGATTTCTTTCCTTCTGCTAACTTTTGGTTTTGTTTGTTCTTCTTTCTCTAGTTCCTTTAGGTGTAAGTTTAGATTGTTTATTTGAGATTTTTCTTATTTTTTGAGGTAGGCTTGTACAGCTATAAACTTCACTCTTGAACTGCTTTTGCTGCATCTCATAGGTTTTGGATCATCATGTTTTCATTGTCATTTGTCTCTAGGTATTTTTTGATTTCCTCTTTGATTTCTTCAGTGATCTTTTGGTTATTTAGTAACATATTGTTTAGCCTCCATGTGTTTGTGTTTTTTACGTTTTTTTTTCCCCCCTGTAATTCATTTCGAATCTCATAGCATTGTGGTCAGAAAAGATACTTGATATGATTTCAGTTTTCTTAAATTTACTGAAGCTTGATTTGTGACCCAAGATGAGACCTATCCTGGAGAATGTTTCCTGCACACTTGAGAAAAAATTGTAATCTGCTGTTTTTGGATGGAATATACTATAAGTATCAATTAAATCTATCTGTTCTATTGTGTCATTTAAAGCTTCTCTTTCCTTATTTGTTTTCACTTTGGATGATCTGTCCATTGGTGTGAGGTGTTAACGTCCCCCACTATTACTGTGTTACTGTCGACTTCCTCTTTTATGGCTGTTAGCAGTTGCCTTATGTATTGAGGTGCTCCTGTGTTGGGTGCATATATATTAATAATTATTATGTCTTCTTCTTGGGTTGATCCCTTGTTCATTATGTAGTGTTCTTCCTTGTCTCTTGTAACATTCTTTGTTTTAATGTCTATTTTATCTGATATGAATATTGCTACTCCAGCTTTCTTTTGATTTCCATTTGCATGGAGTATCTTTTTCCATCTCTTCACTTTCAGTCTGTATGTTTCCCTTGGTCTGAAGTGGGTCTCATGTAGATAGTATATATACGGGTCTTGTTTTTGTATCCATTCAGCAAGCCTGTGTCTTTTGGTTGGAGCATTTAATCCGTTCATGTTTAAGGTAATTATTGATATGTATGTTCCTATGATCATTTTCTTAATTGTTTTGGGTTTGTTTTTGTAGGTCCTTTACTTCTCTTGTGTTTCCCACTTAGAGAATTTCCTTTAGCATTTGTTATAGAGCTGGTTTGGTGATGCTGAATTCTCTTAGCTTTTGCTTGTCTGTAAAGTTTTTGATTTCTCCATCGAATCTGAATGAGATCCTTGCTGGGTAGAGTAATCTTGGTTGTAGGTTCTTCCCTTTCATCACTTTAAGTATATCATGCCACTCCCTTCTGGCTTGTAGGGTTTCTGCTGAGAAATCAGCTGTTAACCTTATGGGAGTTCCCTTGTATGTTATTTTTTTGTTTTTCCCTTGTTGTTTTCAATAATTTTTCTTTGTCTTTAATTTTTGTCAGTTTGATTACTATGTGTCTTGGCGTGCTTCTCCTTGGGTTTATCCTGCCTGGGACTTGCTGTGCTTCCTGGACTTGGGTGACTATTTCCTTTCCCATGTTAGGGAAGTTTTTGACTATAATCTCTTCAAATATTTTCTCTGGTCCTTTCTCTCTCTCTTATCCTTCTGGGACCTCTATGATGCGAATGTTGTTGTGTTTAATGTTGTCCTAGAGGTTTCTTAGGCTGTCTGCATTTCTTTTCATTCTTTTTTCTTTATTCTGTTCCACAGCAATGAATTCCACCATTCTATCTTCCAGGTCACTTATCCATTCTTCTGTCTCAGTTATTCTGCTATTGATTCCTTCTAGTGTAGTTTTCATTTCAGTTATTGTATTGTTCATCTCTGTTTGTTTGTTCTTTAATTCTTCTAGGTCTTTGTTAAACATTTCTTGCATCTTCTCGATCTTTGCTTCCATCCTTTTTCTGATGTTCTGGATCATCTTCACTATCATTATTCTGAATTCTTTTTCTGGAAGGTTGCCTATCTCCACTTCATTTAGTTATTTTTCTGGGCTTTTATCTTGTTCCTTCATCTGGTACCTAGCCCTCTGTCTTTTCATCTTGTCTGTCTTTCTGTGAGTGTGGTTTTTGTTCCACAGGCTGCAGGATTGTAGCTCATCTTGCTTTTGCTGTCTGCCCTCTGGTGGATGAGGCTATCTAAGAGGCTTGTGCAAGTTTCCTCAACTTTAATTTTAGTGGAGATGTTTAACACAAGAACTTACTGTATATTTCAAATAAGAGGTATTACTGTAGAAAGGATCAAGTGAAGGCTCTAAAAATGCCTTTGCAGCCAAGATATTAAATCAGATGCTAGATAAATTTTGCAAAAAAACATTTTTGAAAGAGCCTTCATTTTCTCTGCATTTTAAGGGATCATACCAGAATTATCAGTACCAGTTCCAGGTTCCTTGCTAGGAGATTACATTCTTAAATCTTATGTAAATAATCTTATCAGTGTTTAATATTAATCATAGTTCCACTTATGGCATTATATCAGAAAACATGCAAACTAATATACAAACAAGAAAATAAGTTGGGAGAAAGAAACATAAGTAAGCATTTATATTGTAAATGTATTCATTAATTCATCACAATATTTTATGTCACACAAAAATACTCAAATTGGGATTTAAGTTAAAGAAACTATTTCTGTTTTAACATGTATAAAATATTAATCATGTAGGGAAATTTTAAAAGTAGAACATATAATAACATATATAGACTAATATGAAATATTGAAAATTCATACCTATAATGTCTCAAAGGACAAGTGTCAAAATGTGAATGCAGATATGTTTATGTATTTTATATTATAATTTCTGTTTATCATTGGCTTTTATCTATTCTGGTCATAAAATATTCAATATTTCAAGAAAAATAAGATATAAACTGCAAACTCTTACACAAATATAATTCATTAATGCTTTAAAGAGTCAAGACTAAACTATTTTTGTTAAAATATGTCATATTCAAAAATTGTCCAAAGTGCATCTTAAATCAGTTTGTGTTTAATAGGATGTATTAGTACATAATTTCATAGAACAGCTCTAAAAACATTTGAAAAAACACCCCCAAATTTTATTTACTTATCCTAATTATAAAAAGGATTCAACATTTGGTTTTAGTACAACTTGATATATATCCAGTTACCCATTCATTAATTTTCTTTATGCTTAGTAACCTCAATATATTCTTTTTTATACTATTAGATAAAAAGTTTTACCTATTATTAGAGAGCCTTAGGTGAAGAAATACAACTCAGTCAGAAGAAATTATAGATAGTGCATACTATTTATTAAAAAAAAAGTTTAAAAGCTTTCAATAAAAATTCAATAGAGCATCAGGTTTATCAGTGATTGAATTAAATGCTCAGAACTTTAAGATAATGGTCACATTATCTGTAGAAGGGTTCAGCATAGAATATCATTAGATTATCCATCCTTCAAAGAAGACAACCCAACTTCCAGCATTCTTCTAGTAATGTAGAGAAGCAATTATTCCCAAGTGTTAATGAGGGTTAGCCTTTACTACTTTCAGTACGCTTATAGAAGGAGTTCACTCTCTTGACTATCCTCTCAGTTATATTAGTTATGTGACAGTAATTTGAAAAGACAAAGTGAATATCTTATTAAATTTAACGTAGTGCTGTAATTGTTAAATTGACTTTATAAAGTGGCCAGATGGCAGGATTTTCTTAAAGTGATAGGCAAGTAACTGAAATAACCATAAAAATGAAAGGAAATGAAGTCACATACGGTAAAAGGAGTCAGGTTGGGTATGAAGATTCAAGGTCATGTGGTCTTATATGCAAAAGATACAGCTACATTCAATGAAGGCCATACTAAGATGAATAAAAGTTTAGGTAAAACAACTTAAAAGAGGCTAGATTCAACAGGCTTCAGTAGGTTCGGATCAAGATGTAGCAATGGTTTCTAGTAAGGTTGCTGAATAGTTGAAGAAAATTTTCCCAGGTCACACCGAGTACTAAAAGGACTATACAAATAATAAGGAGGAGGTAGAGTCCTGGGATTAGGGAAATTATCTTCATTTACCCAGAAAATTTCCCCTGAGAGTTAGGAATTGTCAAAATTATTTACTCCTGGAAAATGCTAAAGTCTGTTTATATACAGTATGGGACTCTGAGATGATTCCCTCTCTTGAGGTAGTAGAGAAGGCCAAGGCCTAGGCAAAACTTAGGACCTTGGCAGTAATAAAGAAGCAGGAAAGAGATTAAAAATGTTAATTAACCTGAGAAAACTCATAATTTTACTCCAAGAAAAGTACAGAGCTTTCTCTCTGCCCTGCTCTCTTTCTGTTTCCTTACTTTTCTGCCAGAAACCCTTTAAAAATAAGATAGATCTTCATGACTCAGGAATCTGAGCCATCTTAATTATATTCTTTTCCCCATCAATTTACATTGTTTAGAGTTTAGATCATGGGTCGGCAAACTTTTTCTGTAAAGCATTAGATAGTAAATATTTTGGATTTAACAGGTCAATAGGGTTAAAACTACTCAACTCTGCACCTGTAACATAAAAGCAGCCATGACAGTATGTAAATGAACGGGCATGACTGTTTTCCAATAAAACTTCCTTTACAGAAATAGGTTACAGGATTTAGTGTAGGAATCATAGTTTGAAATCCCTTAGTTTAGAACATGGAGACTGTATCATTAGGTATGGACTAAACTGTCATAATAAAGAGATCCCCCAATACAGTAACTTATTTAAGATGCACATTCACTTATCTTCTACATAAATTTCCAGAGTTAAACAGTTTGGGGCTAATCCAGAGCCCATGCCATCCTCAAATCTGAGTCAGTCACAGCCTCCCTCTCACTCTGATCTGGATTTGGCTCCTCCCAGTCCAGTTATTTACAAATTAATCCTTTGCGTGCCTTGCACCTGATATGTGATGATGGAGAAGAAACAGGATATACACCAAAACAGAGAAGTAAAACATAAGTAAAAACAAGATGCAAAATATAAATAAAAATAAAACAAAAAATCTTCGCCTTTAGAAAAGAGAAAGCTTTAAAATAGTTACCATTGGCTGATAACATACGGAGCAGAACCATGAGGCCCTTCTGCCATGGATGTGGAGTTAAGTTCCTTTTTGAGATCTGAGTTCCACTCTCTGGGACGAACTTTCTTGTTCATTGTCCTTTGTAATCCTAGACTTTCCATCTGGATAAATCTTCCTTTTCTACTATTTCACATATCACATATGAGTTGGACATTATGACCTCCTTTGCATATTACACATCTCACACTTTTGTGGATTTGCGGCCTGAGGGTATTTTAGAGGTGGAACGATTGGGTTTTACATACCAACTTTCGGATATGGTTGGCAATATAATTCTTTTAAAAATTCAGAAACTTTCCAGTCTATTTGTTTTCACTTCATTGTTTGTGAATGTAAACACCATAGCTCAAGACTTATTTGAACATAGGTTTTTTTTTTTTTTTTTTTTTTTTTTGCGATACGCAGGCCTCTCACTGCTGTGGCCTCTCCCATTGCGGAGCACAGGCTCCGGATGCGCAGGCCCAGCGGCCATGGCTCACGGGCCCAGCCGCTCCGCAGCATGTGGGATCTTCCTGGACCGGGGCACGAACCCGTGTCCCCTGCGTCGGCAGGCAGACTCTCAACCACTGCGCCACCAGGGAAGCCCTGAACATAGGTTTTAAGCCAACATTTCCACCATCTCTGTCTTCAAGTCAGCACTACTAAGCACCAAGTTAAAGACAATATTGTGGGGCTACAATTGTCTAAGTAGCTCTGTGTTCAGAAAATCTGTGAACTAATATGTGCCAAATGGGGAAATTGCCCTCAGAAGAACTGAATGTATTCTGCTCTGGTTCTGTCCTCCTTTTTGAGGGTAGCAGATGGGACTCAGACCTGCCCCCTGGGTTCACATACAAAAGCTATGCTTAGAGAATGATCAAGCCACCCCACCTGGGCTGGTATGCTTACTTCCTAATGGTTACATGAGAGAGCAATAAATGGCTCTTTTGTTTAAACCACTAAATTTTTAGGTCTATTTTTACAGCCACCTATCCTTTGCCTTAACTACAGAGACATAGGGTCTATTGTTTTATAATTTCTCAACCAGCCAATTGGTTAATAATCTGTTCACTTAATATAAATAGAACTTCAAACTGTATTAGTAATAATCCAGGGCTAGAGATGCCAAGGGTACAATGTCAGAAATACAGACAAAAAAAGTAGTCTGCTATATTTGCTTATAATGTTTATAGTACAAAAATAATATGCTTCTTTTCCAAATGGCCTTTTTATATGTCACTCTCTCAATTTTCAACAGAATTCTTCTGAAAGCACTGTAATGAGTCAGAAGTTTGTGCAAAATGTAAGTAATTCAATCCTCTTTAAAATAATAGGATGTGTATCCATATACCTCTAATATTCTCTAAAAATTGATTGAAGCCACAAACTATATATACAGGCACAACATGAAAGAAACCTATGTTCAAGTTGTGTACATGTGAATATCAATATCTGTTAAAATCATATCATATTGGTGATGACCATACTAATATTTACAACTAATTTTGTTGAGTATTTTCTATATGCCATATTCTGTAGTAAATAATTAGAAGATAATTTAGAAAGAGACTAAGTTCAAGCTCACACAGCTAGAAAGAGGCAGAGCTGTGATTTAACTTTTTACCATTTGAGATATGAAAAATTTCAGTTGACTCCATCAAGGTAGTGACAACCACAATGCATAGGACAGTTTTCAGCTTAAAAGGATTTATCAAGATTAGTTATTTCTTCATTCAGATCTGATGAGTACAAGTTTATTAATATAGCTGATCTAGGATGCAGAATATTTTTCTCACCAAATTCAGTTATGAAGTTTGTCTGTATATCTCCAACTTTAGTTAACAAAAAAAGAAAGAAAGAAAATTTCTACTAAGCTTTTTCTATATTTAAGATAGTATCCTTCTTATTTCTGATTTTCCTCTTATGATGTTTAGAATTAAATGCTGTATATGAGATCCTGTGCTGATTAAAGCAGCAGTCAATGGTGTTACTTCTCTATATCCTAACTCTTGTTTCTCTGTGGAGACCAGTGAATTACATTATATTTAGCCAAAGAATGTGCTTTAAAAACACCAAGCAACGAGTCTCAGGGTTGGTGGTGAGCATGACCTGTGAAGTACATAGGTGTCAGGCTGTGTAACATTAGTATGAGAATGAAAGCAAGTCCACTTCTGAAATTTATCAACTGTAATTGAGAGTAAGTCAGTGGGTGAGCTCCCTGATAGGTGAGACTGATATTCCAAGGTAGGTCACAGACCAAGTCCTTCATCTAGTTGCCAGGAAAATTGGAGATGAAAGTTGATAACTAGAAAACTGAAAGGAGGAGTTATTTACCTATGGTTTTGAGACTTTTTAAAAAGGAAGTTTTAACATGCGTCAGCAAATGATATGTGTATCTTTCATATTCTTTCTCTGTGGAATTTTTAATGTAGAGAAAGACTTCAGATCAGGTGTGAGAAATTGGGAAATTGAAAGTATATTCTGTGGCTTAAAGCCAAAGTAGTAGTGAGTTCCATTACAAATGTGCTCCCAGATGACTGAAGGGAAAGCCTGGCTCTTTTCTTGAATTTTGAAGGAGTATTAACTCTTAAGGGTATATATATATATATATATATATATATATATATATATATATATATATATATATATATTTAAAATTTTTTTTTCAAATAACTGTCTCCAACTACATTCTGTTGAATCCTCCTTTCATTCTGGGAAGGTGTCAAGATATCTTGGCTCCATTTCAGAATTTCTGTCACCTTGTGGTAGTAGAACAGCCTCATTTCAGTAGTTATTTGGATATTTTCAGAGAAATATTCAGTTATTTTTGTTTTTAAAAGTTTATTCTCAAAACTAAGTTCAAAGTTGTATCTTTGCCCCTACCTGAGGGCAGGCTATTTCTCTATCTATATCTCTCTGAAATAGAAAAGGATCTGTTTGCATTTGAGACACTTCCTCCCTTTCTCTTTTCTATGCATGGGCTCCAGTGTGGGGCTCAAGGAGCAGGGAGAAGGGCTAGATCAAACCAAGGTCTTCTGTCATGCCAGTAAAGGGCTCACTCTGATTTAGTCTGTTCTTATTTATCTTTAATTCTTGGCTTATATGGTGGTCTGCGGTTATGCCTTTAGAATATGACACCAAGTTGGGCATGCTTTTACTTAGCTCAGTAGCCATCCACAGCTCCTTCCCCTCTGCTAAGCCCACTAACTACTCTTAACTGTGAAGTCATGGATACAGCTGAAGATTTTGATCACTCAACCTTGAGCCTCAGATACAAGGTGAATAACCCACTATTTTCTCCCTAGGCATACAAAAACCACTTCCCTTTCTAGCACTCTGGCACAGACTGCTTCAGAATTCACTGCACCACAGGTGGACACTACTCTTTAATTAAAATATACACTGGTTTTCCCCACGGTAGAGAAGAATTAATAAGTATCAAAACCATAATGCCAACCTCTCAGAATATTCTCAGGAACAATCTCTACACCCTCCGCTCTTATCTGGATGCCAGAGGGGTCAGTAGTGTCTGAGTAAGTATCAAGCTGGAGAACAAGATGCCGATGACACTTTTTGCAAGTACACTTAGTCTTTGTAAGTGATTCTGGGGGGTCACTTGGCTTTAAGCCTGTCATGCATGGACCTTCTACCCCCTAAGAGGCTGATAACTTTCTCAGCCATCTACTTGTGCTAGCTTGAGGGCACAGGCAGAAGCAAGAAGCTGAGTTATTAATTCTCTCAATTAACTTTGAGAAAAATTGGCTAATCTCACCTACTCATGGTGTTTTCACCTTAGACTGTTGGGTACTTAGTAATTTTGTCCTCAGCTTTGGGCTATGGCATCAGTTCTAGGACAATAGGAGAAATCCCATTTAATATTCCTGAAGACCTCATTAGCCACTTTGAGACATAATCTTGATATGACTTACTCATTCTACTAGCTATTATAGATGGCCAGAGGAAATACATATTTATTCACTCCTACTTATGCCACAAAAGGAAAATCCTCTTGTTCTTCTACAGAGAATGCAGACCTCATTTTAATTAGGAGGGAGTACAGACCTCTGCTCTTAAATGTAACTAATGGAAGAGGAGGGTAGCAGTACAAATCACTTTAGTGAGCACAAAAGGAAAGTGCCATTCTGTTGACAGCTGAGAGGACTAAATTCTTAAAATCAAGTCATCAAATGTCAACACTGGAAGGTACTTAGGGATCACATAAGTCAAGTCTGTGTGAAGGGAGGATGTGCTAAAGCTTCCTCAGCTATTTTGAAAAACTAAGAACTAACAGCCATATTTTCTGACAACAAATGATTTCCACAGAAATTCTAAATATGTTTTGTCAAACAGTTGGGACACAGAGAGATAGGGCCATGCACGTTTCACTGGAATAACACACTCATAGCTATGATAAGAAAAATACTCATGCATATGCTGGCATCAATGTCGAATACCATGCAGTTAGAAGAATTCCTTTTAGTGCCTCTGCCAGTCTGTCTTCTAAGTGGCATTTCAGGTTTATTGATGGAGCCTCATCAAATCATCTGAAAGTATGTATCATGTATTTCAGATGCAAAACAATATGAGATTTTCATTTATTAAGTATGCATGACCATACTACTCATCCTTACTAAGCCCAAAGAGCCAAAGATATTAAAAGACTGTCAGTGGGAGAAAACAGCTGCATAATTGGAAATACTACCCAGCACCACAAAAGCTTCAAATGACATAGATCAGGGTAGAAGGGAATATACAGTCTTTGTAAAATGAAGGCATATGTTAATTTTTCTTAAAGCATGAATTTGAAATCATCCTATTAAAGGCTTTGGCATAACTTAGATTTATTTACTTTCTCTTCTTATCCTTCATGTCATTCCCGTAAGGAATAAACCTTACCCAGAATTAGTATCGTATATTTAGGGACTTGGAAATAATAATTTAGTCATATAGCCTGTCAGGAAAAATGGCTAACTTTAAGATGACACCTTTTATATTGGTTGTAGTCTGCTTCAAATAATAAAAACTGCTTATGAGCTGACATTTCTATCGTCCTGAAGAGGTTCTCTAATTAGCCATCTGAAAATAGTGGTGCACAGGTAGCCTGTGAGCAAACACAAGTCACTATCCACACCGGCCCTCCCGGGAGCCTGTGCAGCCCACGACTGCCAGGGTCCCGCGATCTAGGGACAACTTCCCCGGGAGAACACACCGCGCGCCTTAGGCTGGTGCAACGTCACGCTGGCCTCTGCAACCACAGGCTCACCCCGCATCCGTACCCCTCCCTCCCCCTGGCCTGAGTGAGCCAGAGTCCCTGAATCAGCTGCTCCTTTAACCCCGTCCTGTCTGAGCAAAGAACAGATGCCCTCAGGCGACCTACAGGCAGAGCCGGGGCCAAATCCAAAGCTGAGCCCCGGGAGCTGTGCGAACAAAGAAGAGAAAGGGAATGTCTCCTAGTAGCTTCAGAAGTAGTGGATTAAATCTCCACAATCAACTTGATGTACCCTGCATTTGTGGAATACCTGAATAGACAACGAATCACCCCAAATTGAGGAGGTGGACTTTGGGAGCAAGATACATTATTTTTTCCCCTTTTTGTCTTTTTGTGAGTGTGTATGTGTATGCTTCCATGGGAGATTTTGTCTGTACAGCTTTGCTTTCACAATTTGTCCTAGGATTCTGTCCATCCTTTTTTTTTTCTTTTTCTTTACTTTGAAAATTTTTTTCATAATAATTAGTTTTTAATAGCTTTATTTTATTTTATCCTACTTTATTTGATTTGATTTTATCCCCTTCCTTCCTTCCTTCCTTCCTTCCTTCCTTCCTTCCTTCCTTCTTTCTTTCTTTCTTTCTTTCTTTCTTTCTCTCTCTCTTTTTCTCTCTTTCTCTCTTTCTTTCTACTTTTTCTCCCTTTTATTCTGAGCTGTGTGGATGAAAGGCTCTTGGTGCTCCAGCCAGGAGTCAGTGCTGTGCCTGTGAGGTGAGAGAGCCAACATCAGGACACTGGTCCGCAAGAGATCTCCCAGCTCCACGTAATATCAAATGATGAAAATCTCCGAGAGATCTCCATCTCAACACCAAGACCCAGCTTCACTCAACAACCAGCAAGCCACAGTGCTGGACACCCTACGTCAAACAACTAGCAAGAGAGGAACACAGCCACATCCATTATCACAGAGGTTGCCTAAAATCATAATAAGGCCACAGACACTCAAAAACACACCACCAGACGTGAACCTGCCCACCAGAAAGACAAGACCCAGCCTCATCCACCAGAACACAGGCAGTAGTCCCCTCCACCAGGAAGCCTACACAACCCACTGACCCAACCTTAGCCACTGGGGACAGACACCAAAAACAACAGGAACTACGAACCTGCAGCCGGCGAAAAGGAGACCCCAAACACAGTAAGATAAACAAAATGAGAAGATAGAAAAACCCACAGCAGATGAAGGAGCAAGATAAAAATCCACCAGACAGACCTAAGAAATGGAGAGGAAATAGGCAGCCTACCTAAAAAGAATTCAGAATAATGATAGTAAAGATGATCCAAAATCTTGCAAATAGAATAGAGAAAATGCAAGAAATATTTAACAAGGACCTAAAAGAAGTAAAGACCAAACACACAATGATGAACAAGACAATAAATGAAATTAATATGCTAGAAGGGATCAATAGTAGAATGACTGAGGCAGAAGAACGGATAAGTGACCTGGAAGATAAAATAGTGAAAATAACTACTGCGGAGCAGAATAAAGAAAAAAGAATGAAAAGATCTGAGGACAGTCTCAGAGACCTCTGGGACAACATTAAATGCATGAACATTCGAATTATAGGGTGGCCGGAAGAAGAAGAGAAAAAGAAAGGGACTGAGAAAATATTTGAAGAGATTATAGTTGAAAACTTCCCTAATATGGGAAAGGAAATACTTAATCAAGTTCAGGAAGCACAGAGAGTCCCATACAGGATAAATCCAAGGAGAAACACGCCAACACACATATTAATTAAACTATCAAAAATTAAATACAAAGAAGACATATTAAAAAGCAGCAAGGGAAAAACAACAAATAACACACAAGGGAATTCCCATAAGGTTAACAGCTGATCATTCAGCAGATACTCTGCAAGCCAGAAAGGAGTGGCAGGACATATTTAAAGTCATGAAGGAGAAAAACCTACAACCAAGATTACTCTACCCAGCAAGGATCTCATTCAGATTTGATGGAGAAATTAAAACGTTTACAGAAAAGCAAAAGCTGAGAGAGTTCAGCACCACCAAACCAGCTTTACAACAAATGCTAAAGGAACTTCTCTAGGCAAGAAACACAACAGAAGGAAAAAACCTACAATAGCAAACCCAAAACAATTAAGAAAATGGGAATAAGAACATACATATTGATAATTACCTTAAATATAAATGGATTAAATGCTCCCACAAAAAGACACAGACTGGCTGAATGGATACAAAAACAAGACCCATATATATGCTGTCTACAAGAGACCCACTTCAGACCTAGGGACACATACAGACTGAAAGTGAGGGGATGGAGAAAGGTATTCTATGTAAATGGAAACCAAAAAAACAATTCTCATATCAGACAAAAAAACAATTCTCATATCAGACAATTCTCATATCAGTAGCAATTCTCATATCAGACAAAATAGACTTTAAAATAAAGACTATTACAACAGACAAAGGACACTACATAATGATCAAGGGATCAATCCAAGAAGAAGACATAACAATTGTAAATATGTATGCACCCAACATAGGAGCACCTCAATACGTAAGGCAGATACTAACAGCCATAAAAGGGGAAATCCACAGTAACACATTCATAGTAGGGGACTTTAACACCCCATTTTCACCAATGGACAGATCATCCAAAATGAAAATAAATAAGGAAACAAGCTTTAAATGATACATTAAACAAGATGGACTTAATTGATATTTATAGGACATTCCATCCCAAAACAACAGAATACACATTTTTCTCAAGTGCTCATGGAACATTCTCCAGGATAGATCATATCTTGGGTCACAAATCAAGACTTGGTAAATTTAAGCAAATTGACATCATATCACGTATCTCTTCTGACCACATTGGTATGAGACTAGATATCAATACAGGAAAAGATCTGTAAAAAATACAAACACAGGGAGGCTAAACAATACAATACTTAATAACGAAGAGATCAATGAAGAAATCAAAGAGGAAATCAAAAAATACCTAGAAACAAATGAAAATGAAAACACGATGACTCAAAACCTATGGGTTGCAGCAAAAGCAGTTCAAACAGGGAAGTTTATAACAATACAGGCCCACCTTAAGAAACAGGAAACATCTGGAATAAACGACCTAACCTTGCACCTAAAGCAATTAGAGAAAGAAGAACAAAAAAACCCAAAGTTAGCAGAAGGAAAAAAATCATAAAGATCAGATCAGAACTAAATGAAGAAGGAAATGATAGCATAGATCAATAAAACTAAAAGCTGGTTCTTTGAGAAGATAAACAAAATTGATAAACCATTGGCCATACTCATCAAGAATAAAAGAGAGAAGACTCAAATCAATAGAATTAGAAATGAAAAAGGAGATCTAACAAATGACACTGCAGAAATACAAAGGATAATGAGAAATTAGTATAAGAAACTCTATGCCAATAAAATGGACAACCTGGAAGAAATGGACAAATTCTTAGAAATGCACAACCTGCCAAGACTGAATCAGGAAGAAATTGAAAATATGAACAGACCAATCACAAGCACTGAAATTGAAACTGTGATTAAAAATCTTCCAACAAACAAACGCCCAGGACCAGATGGCTTCACAGTTGAATTCTATCAAACATTTAGAGAAGAGCTAACACCAATCCTTCTCAAACTCTTCCAAAATATAGCAGAGGGAGGAACACTCCCAAACTCATTCTATGAGTCCACCATCACCCTGATACCAAAACCAGACAGAGATGTCACAAAGAAAGAAAACTACAGGCCAATATCACTGATGAACATAGATGCAAAAATCCTCAACAAAATACTAGCAAACAGATTCCAACAACACATTAAAAGGATCATATACCGTGATCAAGTGGGGTTTATTCCAGGAATGCAAGGATTCTTCAATACATGCAAATCAATCAACGTGATACATCATATTAACAAATTGAAGGAGAAAAACCATATGATCATCTCAATAGATGCAGAGAAAGCTTTTGACAAAATTCAACACCAATTGATGATAAAAACCCTGCAGAAAGTAGGCATAGAGGAAACTTTCCTCAACATAATAAAGGCTGTATATGATGAACCCACAGCCAACATCATCCTCAATGGTGAAAAACTGAAAGCATTTCCACTAAGATCAGGAACAAGACAATGTTGCCCACTCTCACCACTCTTATTCAACATAGTTTTGGAAGTTTTAGCCATAGCAATCAAAGAAGAAAAAGAAATAAAAGGAATCCAAATTGGAAAAGAAGAAGTAAAACTGTCACTTTGCAGATGATATGACACTATACATAGAGAATCCTAAAGATGCTACCAGAAAATTAATAGAGCTAGTAAATGAATTTGATAAAGTAGCAGGATACAAAATTAATGCACAGAAATCCTTGGCATTCCTATACACTAATGATGAAAAACCTGAAAATGAAATTAAGAAAACACTCCCATTTACCATTGCAAGAAAAAGAATAAAATATCTCGGAATAAACCTACCTAAGTAGACAAAAGACCTGTATGCAGAAAACTTTAAGACACTGATGAAAGAAATTAAAGATGATACGAATAGATGGAGAAATATACCATGTTCTTGGATTGGAAGAATCAACATTGTGAAAATGACACTACTACCCAAAGCAGTCTAGAGACTCAATGCAATCCCTACCAAACTACCACTGGCATTTTTCACAGAACTAGAACCAAAATTTTCACAATTTGTATGGAAACACAAAAGACCCCAAATAGCCAAAGCAATCTTGAGAACGAAAAATGGAGCTGGAGGAATCAGGGTCCCTGACTTCAGACTATACTACCAAGCTACAGTAATCAAGACAGTATGGTACTGGCACAAAAACAGAAAGATCAATGGAACAGGATAGAAAGCCCAGAGATAAACCCACACACATATTGACACCTTATCTTTGATAAACGAGGCAAGAATATACAGTGGAGAAAAGACAGCCTCTTCGATAAGTGGTTCTGGGAAAACTTGACAGGTACATGTACAAGTATGAAATTAGAACACTCCCTAACACCATACACAGAAATAAAGTCAAAATGGATTAAAGACTTAAATGTGAAGCCAGACACTATCAAACTCTTAGAGGAAATCATAGGCAGAACACTCTATGACATAAATCACAGCAATATCCTTTTTGACCCACCTACTAGAGAAATGGAAATAAAAACAAAAATAACCAAATGGGACCTAATGAAACTTCAAAGCTTTTGCACAGCAAATGAAACCAAATGAAACCATGAACAAGACAAAAAGACAACCCTCAGAATGGGAGAAAATACTTGCAAATGAAGCAACTGACAAAGGATTAATCTCCAAAATTTATAAGCAGCTCATGCAGCTCAATAATAAAAAAACAAACAACCCAATCCAAAAATGGGCAGAAGACCTAAACAGACTTTTTTCCAAAGAAGATTTACAGGTTGCCAACAAGCACATGAAAGAATGCTCAACATCATTAATCATTAGAGAAATGCAAATCAAAACTACAATGAGATATCATCTCACACTGGTCATAATGGCCATAATCAAAAAATCTAGAAACAATAAATGCTGGAGAGGGTGTGGAGAAAAGGGAACACTCTTGCATTGCTGGTGGGAATGCAAATTGATACAGCCACTATGGAGAACAATATGGAGGTTCCTTAAAAAACTAAAAATAGAATTACCATACGACCCAGCAATCTCACTACTGAGCATATACTCTGAGAAACTGTAATTTAAAGAGTCAGGTACCAAAATGTTCATTGCAGCTCTATTTACAATAGCCAGGACATGGAAGCAACCTAAGTGTCCATCCAAAGATGAATGGATAAAGAAAATATGGCACATATATACAATGGAGTATTACCCAGCCATAAAAAGAAAAAAATTGAGTTATATGTAGTGAGGTTGATGGACGTAGAGTCTGTCATACAAAGTGAAGTAAGTCTGGAAGAGGAAAACAAATACCGTATGCTAACACATATATATGGAATCTAAGAAAAAAAAATGTCTAGAAGGACCTAGGTGTTAGAAGGGAATAAAGACTCAGACCTACTAGAGAATGGATTTGTGGATATGGAGAAGGGGAAGGGTAAGCTGTGGCAAAGTGAGAGAGTGACATGGACATATGTACACTGCTAAAGGTAAAATAGATAGCTAGTGGGAAGCAGCTGCATAGCACAGGGAGATCAGCTCGTTGGTTTGTGACTACCTAGGGGGTGGGATATGGAGGGTGGGAGGGAGGGAGACGCAAGAGGGAAGAGATATGGAAACATATGTACATGTATAACTGATTCACTTTGTTATAAAGCAGAAACTAACCATTGTAAAGCAATTATACTCCAATAAAGATGTTAAAAAATAAATAAATAAAACCTGTGCAGTTATGCAATTGTAGTTTTTTTTAATTGCTTTATTCCTAATGAGGAAGCTTTTTGGGTTAACTTGCTACATTTGTAGTGGGTGAAAAAAACATCTTGATAAAAATAATGTTCTCAAATATTTGCCTGTATCTCCAAATAAGTAAAGGAACATTTTTTTCTTTCTTTTTATCTTGTTAACCAAAGGTAGTCTGCAACCTTCACTTGGCTACTGAATAAAATTATCTGAAAATAAAAACTGCTCAGTCTTTTTCACAATGAGGGTAAAATCACTGGGAGAGTTTTGTATGACTGAATCATTGGCAGAGAATGGGCAGGAGGCCACACATATTTCGGGTGGAATAGAATAGGCAGTTAGTCAGCCCAGTGCAAGAATATTGTGTATAACACTTTTGTCCAAAAATGGTGCAGTCAAGTCCCATTTACATGTAGGAAAAAATTACTGAAACTACATATAGATTCAAGTAGCCTTCCAAGTGACTTCTGGTTATCTTTGACAGTCCCTGAATTTATACCTCAGTAACAAATCCACTTAATTCTTCTGACTAGCCCTCCTCTTCAAACTATCAGGTTTCTGATGCTCCCTCCAATGTTCTCTGTGAGAATGCCTACTTGAATGCCAGGGGGGAAGTCTCCCAATTACCCTAAGACCACCACTACCATGAATGCCAAGGGGTGGTAAGTTTTGCACAAGCGTAGGAGAATGGGTCTCTTCCCAATTTTGTCACTTTAACTATAAATTAATTTACTTTTGTCACATTTACTTTAGGTTCTTTATAAATTAGGTCTAGAAGGATCACTCCTGTGCAGCTGGTTCTGAATTAGGATTCTTCAGAGAAACAGAACCAATAGGAGATTCCTATATATCTGTGTATGTATGTATGTATGTATCTATCTATCTATCTATATATATATGTTGATTATAAGGAATTTTCTCACACAATTATGGAAGTTGAGAAGTACCAAGATCTGCAGTTCAAGTCCTGAGAATCAGGAAAGAGGATGGTGTCAGTTACAGTCTGAGTCCAAAGGCAGGAGAGGAACAATGTCCCAGCTTTAAGACCTTCAGGCAGAGTACTAATTCTCCCTTGCTCAGCCTTTTTTTCTATTCAGGCCTTCTATGGTTTGGATGAGACCCACCCACACTGGGGAGGGCAATATGCTTGACTCAGTTTACAGATTCAAATGTTAAGATCATCCAGAAAAATTCTCACAGACCCGTCCAGAATAATGTTTAACCAAACATCTGGGCACCATGTGGCCCAATCAAGTTGACCCATAAAATTAACTAATACTCTTTTCTTGAGTTGCTGGCCTGCTTCTTACATCATGTTTGCAACTTCTCGGACCTCAACCTCCCACAACTCTATAAAAATAAGAAACTTCTAGACCCAAAGAAGTCTTCATGCTTTTATTAGGTGGAGAATTATTTTTCTTTCCTAAAGAATCTCTTACTAAAAGGACACAATTCTGCTTATAACTATGTGACCACATTCTACAGAGGCATTTCTGCTCTAGAAGACTTCCCAAACCTAAATCTTTAGTCCCTAAAAGACCCAAAAGTTGATTTTCCCAGAAGTAAAGGAACTGTACCCAAAGATATAATAATGCCTTATCTCTTTGGAGTGGGTTTGAAATGGCAGTCTTTACCTCTTGGAGACTACATATTCTTAGACTCAGAAGTTGAGTATCAAGACTGAAGAACTTCACTTAAATATAGTTTCTTGAAGAATAAATCCCAACCTCCCCTCCCACACCCATGGAATGTCCTAGGAGTGGAAATTAAGCCCTAAAACAAATGTAGGGGAAAATTTATTTCCCTCCTAAAAAATTGATGCAGAGGTTCATGATATTATCCTCCTAAAACACCTTCAGATTATGACTTCCATGTATATGACAATTTTATTTTGAGTTCCACGGTATCCTGAAGTACATACATAATTTTTTTTAAAATAGAATGAAATATTGATAATTAAGAACATGAAACACAATAGGATTTGCTTTCCCCTGGTAGTATCTCCTGTCTTTGCTAATCAAGTCCAGATGCAAAACTAGAATCCTATCTTTATTTCCAGGCAGTTCATTTCTTAGGTTATTTGTCAATGTCTTCTTGTCTCCTCCATGTTTCAATTTTAAATTAAGGTATCCTTCCGTAGGTGACTATTCTTACAGAATCTTCTTTATATGATCACAGATACAAACCAATCCAATACTGAATAAAACATAATAAATCTGTTCAGAATCCTATTAAATGATGTTATATTTGCCAAACTATTTTCTTAAACTTTGGAAAAATGTATACAATAAAAGCATCTAAAGTCATTTACTTTAGGTTCTTCATTTTGTAAATTGGGAAACTGTTGTATAGGGAGGCTAAGAGGCATGCCCAAGCAACCCAGCAACTGGAGAACTGTGAATAAACCCCAAGAGTTCCCTTTCCCAGTGCCATAGTTTTTCCTATGAAATATCATGTTTGAGTATACAGATATTATGAAACATGCTAAGTTAAAAGTGTTAAATAAATGTGATGCAGATAGGAATGCAAGAGATGAAAGCATCTCTTTCACTAATTTTTAAAAATGTATAGGGAATTCCCTGGTGGTCCAGTGCTTAGGACTCTGTACTTTCACTGTCAAGGGCCTGAGTTCAATCCCTAGTAGGGGAACTAAGATCCAGCAAGCCATGTGGCATGGCCAAAAAATATTTTTTAATATATAAAAAGAATATAAAAAGACTAAGCCCTTCCTCATTTTGAATACAGAAACAATTTAGTTTCAAATATTTCTTAAGCATAACTAAAATATTTTTAAAACATGATTTTCATCATTGTGACAGCATAACTAGAGTAAACTCTAGCAGTTACTATAAATATGCTGATATAAATTTATTCTTATAGTATAACCAATAAATTAGTAAAGCAAAAAGAAAAAGGATTATTCAATAATATATGTTTAGGTTTCTATTAAAAACTTCAATCCCTTACATATGTATCGGTTTCATATACTGCAATTAACTGCAAATGCAGGCATATAAAGAAAGGGATGTGCTCTAGGGAATAAGAAATAGGACCCTTGTTTATTTTTAATAGCTGGAAAATTGACAAACAGAATTACTTTCCATTCATAGGATCACTCTGGAACAAAAGTGAATAAACTCAAGACAAAATAAATCTGTTGCACTAATGAACTAAAATTTTCAACAAATCTGTGGGAAACACCAAGTTGATGGGAACTAGTTAACACACACACAATGAAGGAGAAATGACCTAGGCTAGATTATGGTAGGAAAAGATTGTGGAGGAAGTGAGGACCAGTTTGCCAGACAGAACTTGAAGGATCTAGCGTACACATATGCACACACAACCACATATACTCACACATACACACACACACACACACACACACACACACACACTTTAGAGAATATCATCTAAGATTGTAACCCAATTAATTATTTCTTTACATTTTTATTCTTTGTGCCTAGTCTCTTTTCATTATTAATTCCCACCCAGTATTGGACTTCCTATTTTGATTCATCTACCTAGAATCTAAAAATATGCAAGGAAGCAAATATAATATTCATGGGAAAAAATCATTCATTTTCTAAATACTTGCATATCTGCAGATGCTTCTTTGTTTGTTCACATATGAACTACATTGTGGCTTCCTTACTAGCCCACGCTTTTTAAATACTAGAGGTTATTCCATTTTCTTCCAGCATTTAACGTTATACAATATATCAGTCTTCAATCAGCTTGACTTTTATTCTTTTCTGGGTAAAATATTTTGTTTGGTGACTGTGTATGTTCATTTTTCTTTGCATTAGTGAAGGATTATTGGATTATGTCTTTGTTTTTGAAAGTTAAATACGTGTGTAAGCATAGATCTCTTTTTATAAAATTGTAACATTATGTACTGGTTTCAGACATGATTTTTTTTTAATGTATAAGGAAAGCTTTGTCATATCAAGTCTTAAATCATTTCATTTGTTTGATTCTCTCTTCCTGAGACATCAAATATTCTAGGTTTTAAAATATACAATTTGTCCTCATATATTACTTCTTTTCCCATAAATTAAAGCTTTTTTTCTCTTTGCTGGGAGTATTTATCAAGTTTGTCCTCTGCTTACATATTTTATTTTCTGCTGTATCAAGTATTTTATCTATTTTTTCATAAGGTAGGCTATATTCATCTTGACATCTTACACTCACAATGTGCTTCCATTTTTTTGTAAAAACACTGTTTTCTTATATCTTATTCAGAAGCAGAGGTTATGGTTTTTCACTATCATTGTTTCTTAGACCACCTGGTATCAGTACAAAAGAAAGACCAAGCAGTTTGCTCTTCAAATATCATTGAAAATTATCTGATAAAAAAGGAAACAGACCCATCATTTAAAAGCCCTAATAAAGAGGTAAGAAGTTGGGTATAAGGGGGAGAAGGAGCACACAGCAGGAGATGAAAAAGTGGTAGATAGAAAGTTTCTAGCTCTGTCACATTCCATATACAGAGATAAAAAGGGAAGTAGGTGATAGACTTTTTAATGGGCTCAAAGTCACCCTCCTCCGTTCCCTCCCCAACACACACTTACCTTCTAGGTCACAGAACTTTATCATATTCAACTTAAAAGACTTAGGCTGCAGTTTAGAGTTTCTCGCAACTCTTTCCTTAATCTTGCAGTTTCCTTTCCCAGCATAGAGAATTCATATAAGTCATGGTAAGAAATTGGGAGATGTCCTAAGTACTTATTCTCATGTTATCATACGGAATTTGCTTCTTTAAATAAAAATGATGAACGGATTTATTTATTTATTTATTTATTTGGAGGTGGTGGGGAGTCACAGAAAAAGTGTGCTAGCAGTTCAACTTTAGGTGTCTCAAAATACTGTAGTGCAATTTACATGAGTGCAGCAAAGTTTGTGTTAATCTTTCTTTATATATGGGCTATTTGTTATCATGACTGTGTGAATGCAATGAGCAATCAGCTTCTGTGATGGTGGGCTGCTTATGAGATGACTCATTCGTAAATACTGCAAGCAATTGTTAGAACATTGGCAAAGTCACATGGCCCCTTCTTGCCAGTCAAATCTATAAATATCTCTGACATTCTGGAGAATGAGTCTCCTGAACATACCACTGTGGAATGTTGACAGAAAATCCAGATTGCTACACAAACTGTATGGAATACAAATGAAGGATATTCTATCTGGTCATGTTGGAAAAGAAAAGAGCACGTAGTATAATGAATATCAGTGAATCAAAAGACTGCAAACATAAAGCAATTTGAATTATTTTAATGCCAAATCAAATTGTAGCAACACAAAATGCAGTGAGACAAGCATGTTTAATTAGAAAATTAATGTCATGAATTTGAGGCTGGAGGCAACAAACATATTACTTGAGAATTCTTAGATTCCATTGCTGATATGTGGGTGGCCTGGCAATTCATATTCATACGGGCATATGAATTTATATTCTCAATATTTACTACTGTCACTGCTTATTTCCTATTTAATTTCTGTTAAAAAAACATGGATTTGGGTGATATTAATGCTATTCCATTTGTAAAGATGTACTGCAAATTTACTCATTCCAATATATAATTTCTTTATGTATAAAAATGCAGTTGTATAGATTTGAGGGTTTTGCACTGTTCCTGGCTTTGTGAAGGCATTGCTCTATGCAGTGTTCAGGCGTTATGCTTCAATAACTGTATCGGTCAGGATTCTGTAGAGAAACATAACCAGTAGGCTATATATAGATATATAGAGATTTATCATGCGGGATTTGTTTACCTGATTGTGGAGGTGCGAAAGTCCCAAAATCTGTTGTCTGCAAGTTGGAGGCCCAGGAAAGCTGGTGGTGTAGTTCCAGTCCAAACCAAAGGCCTGAGAACCAGGGGGCTGATGGTGTTAAGCCCCATTCTGAGTCCAAAGACCTGAGAATCGGAGGACCATTGTCCAAGAATAGGAGAAGATGCATGTCCCAGCTAAAACAGAGAGAGCAAATTTACCCTTCCTCTGCCTTTTGTTCTATTCTCAGGACCTCAAAGATTAGATGGTACCCACCCATACTGGTGAGGGTGATCTTTATACAGTCTACCATTTCAAATGCTAATCTCTCCCAAAAAAACCCTCATAAACACACCCAGAAATAATGTTTTACCAGCTACCTGAGCATACCTTAGCCCAGTCAGGTTGATACATAAAATTAAGCAGCACAATAACTGAGAAGCTAAAGTGTGTCACTTTGTTACTTACACCAAAACACATTGTTTCTTCTTTATCCTTATTTTAAAGTGTCTAATTCTCTTATCTAGCAGTGCAGGTAGAAGAAGGAGGGAGAAGAGGAAAAGTAATAGAAATAATATTGGCAATATCTTACATTAATTGACCACTTACTAGGTGTCAGAGCACATGCTGGATCCTATATACAGACTACCTTCTTTAATCTTCAAAAACCTTACTATTTTAGAACACTTGAGTTAAGTTTCAGAGATATCAATTAGCCCTGAATCCAGAGTTTTGTTTTTAGCCACTCTGATATCCTAATGGGTAGACACTCCATACTGAATCACTTGAACTACATAACCACATTTTTGTGTTGTCTAATATTAAATTAGTTTGTCCATTCATTTAACATATATTAAATTTCATCCATGTGCTAGAACCAATGGTTACAGTGAAACAAATAACATGATATCTATCTTCATGGAACTTAAAGGCCATTATATTTAATTTCAAATTATTCATTCATTTATCGTCCTTTTGCCATATTTACTAATTTATTCAAGAAATATATTATTGAGCATCTTTAATGTTTCAAGTACTGTGCTAGAGAAATAAAATATAAGACAATGTCCCTTTTGCTCAAGAATTTCAAAGTCCAATGATGCAGATAGACAAATAAACTGACAATTATTTTAAAAAAACAAAGCAATGCGTGCCATGGTGGGGGATGCAAAGGCTATTATATTAGAAGGAGTCCTTATAGGGCTCAGAGAAGGCTGCTCAAAAAAAAAAAAAAAAAAAAGATGAGAGTTGAGGCTTGAATGGTGATTAGGAATTAGTCACACAAATCTGGGAGAAGTGAGAACTGGTAGGTTGTTTCAGGCAGAATAAATAATATGTGCAGATATATAGAGACAGGGGAGAGAGGTGTCATTAGAATGATACAGCTTGAAGTAGGACTTGTGAGGGAGAGAGGTTCAAGTCTTGAAGAGATTTTTGTACCACAATAAGGAATTTGTCCTTGGAATGACAGGGACCATTGATTTATATTACTAAAGGGACAGATATGATCAGCTCTGCATCATTGAAGTCACTGAGGTGGTTGGATTATATTCAAGGAATGAGGTGTGTGTTGGGAGCAGACTGGAGTTCTAGAGACAGGGAAGGGATCTATTGCAATTAGACTGAGTGAAAGAGGGCAAGATTTTAAAGACACTTCAATTAATTTATTGTTCATGCCATTTCACCAGGCATAGGACAGATATGGAGAAATCATCTGACATGGAAATAAATCAAGCAAATGTTTAAACTGCATCTGGCAATGCTGATTATATTTATCCAGTTGAATATGTATGAGTGTAAAATTCCCCTATTGTTTTTGGCTTTAAAAACCAAAACCATTAGATCAGTCATTTATTTTATTAAGGCATCTTTAATTCAGTAAATGGTACCTTGCTGATTTCTTTTGGAATTGGGGGAAAACAAAACAAAACATTTTTCAAAATAATTCTAAAATATGTGAAGGTAAATTTATAATAGCTGGGGCATTGTGTTGAGTTAAACTAACAGAGGACAGTTTGTAGACCAGTTTGGAATATGTTGAAATATCACATCTTATTTGAAAAGATTTATGGAAAAATCACATATTTACCATAACTTTATGAAATCATTACATTATTCTGTTGCATTTAACAACTTTATTTCTATAACTTTCTTTATATAAAAATGAGCAACTCTGGGGCTTCCCTGGTGGCTCAGTGGTTGAGAGTCCGCCTGCCGGTGCAGGGGACACGGGTTTGTGCCCTGGTCCGGGAAGATCCCACATGCCGCGGAGCGGCTGGGCCCGTGAGCCATGGCCGCTGGGCCTGCACGTCTGGAGCCTGTGCTCCGCAACAGGAGAGGCCACAACAGTGAGAGGCCCGCGTACCCCAAAAAAAAAAAAAAAAAAAAAAAATGAGCAACTCTTATTAGGACCTAATTGTTTTGGCAGATATCAGATATGTACATGATCAAATCTCTGCCTCATCATTAACTGGGAATTCAGTCTATGACAGCCCTGTGGTAAACAAATAAGCAAAGACTTTCCCTCATGGAGCTCACATGTAGAGTTGAAATCAGACAATAAACAAATAAGAAAATATATCTCTGACAAGAACTAGTGCTATTTAGAAAATCAAGCAAGTTTATATTTAGTGAGTGGTCAGGTTTGGGGGAATTTTAGATAAAGCATTCAGGGAGCCTGTTTGGAGGAAGTTCTATTGAAGCTAGGAAGTGAATGACAGAGAGGTAATCATCCCTCGATCTGAAGAACATTCCAGGTGGAGAGAATGGTCATGGCCCTTTTTTTTCTTTTTTTTTAACATCTTTATTGGGGTATAATTGCTTTACAATGGTGTGTTAGTTTCTGTTTTATAACGAAGTGAATCAGTTATACATATACATATATCACCATATCTCTTCCCTCTTGTGTCTCCTTCCCTCCCACACTCCCTATCCCACCCCTCTAGGTGGTCACAAAGCACCGAACTGACCTCCCTGTGCTCTGCAACTGCTTCCCACTAGCTATCTATTTTACATTTGGTAATGTATATATGTCCATGCCACTCTCCTACTTTGTCCCAGCTTACCCTTCCCCTCCCCATATCCTCAAGTCCATTCTCTAGTAAGTCTGCGTCTTTATTCCCGTCTTGCCCCTAGGTTCTTCATGACCCTTTTTTTTTTTTTAGATTCCATATATATGTGTTAGCATATGGTATTTGTTGACAGACTCTAGTTCCATCCACCTCACTACAAATAACTCAATTTCGTTTCTTTTAATGGCTGAGTAATATTCCATTGTATATATGTGCCACATCTTCTTTATCCATTCATCTGTTGCTGGACATTTAGGTTGCTTCCATGTCTTGGCTATTGTAAATAGGGCTGCAATGAAATTAGAACACTCCCTAACACTATACACAAAGATAAACTCAAAATGTATTAAAGACCTAAATGTAAGGTCAGACACTATTAAACTCTTAGAGGAAAACATAGGCAGAACACTCCATGACATAAATCACAGCAAAATCCTTTTGACCCACCTCCTAGAGAAATGGAAATAAAAACAAAAATAAACAAATGAGACCTAATGAAACTTACAAGCTTTTGCACAGCAAAGGAAACCATAAACAAGACCAAAAGACAACCCTCAGATTGGGAGAAAATATTTGCAAATGAAGCAACTGGCAAAGGATTAATCTCCAAAATTTGCAAGCAGCTCATGAAGCTCAATATCAAAAAAACAAAAAACCCATTCCAAGAATGGACAGAAGACCTAAATAGACATTTCTCCAAAGAAGATATACAGATTGCCAACAAATACATGAAATAATGCTAATGTAATTAATCATTAGAGAAATGCAAATCAAAACTACAATGAGATATCATCTCACACCAGTCAGAATGGCCATCATCAAAAAATCTACAAACAATAAATGCTGGAGAGGATGTGGAGAAAAGGGAACCCTCTTTCACTGTTGGTGGGAATGTAAACTGATACAGCCACTATGGAAAAAACAGTATGGAGTTTCCTTAAAAAACTAAGAATAGAACTACCATATGACCCAGCAATCCCACTACTGGGCATATACCCTGAGAAAACCATAATTCAAAAAGGGTCATGGCCCTTTTGAAGAAAGAAAAGCCAATGTGGCTGGAGCAGGGAAAGCAAGAGAGAACCTAAGTAGGAAAGTGTGAGGTAGGAGAGAGAGGGGCTCGCGGAGACAGGACAGAAAACAAGACCATGAAAGACCTTTGGGGCTGATTTTATTCTAATTTCAATGGGAAAGCTTTAGCAAGGGAAACTTGGTTAAATCTTCCTCATATCAATTTCTCTGGATCTGTACAGTAGTCTTACAATGCCAGGCTTCAGATCTAACTGGTATAAAATAGTGAACAAATCCCAGGAGAGCTAAATCACTGTCATGTCCCAAGCATATTTACTGTGATCAGCAGTTTGAGCAGCTCATAAATTAGATAGATAGATAGTAAATTCTGCCAAACTTATTTTGCTCCAAATAATTTCAAATTACATATAAAATATATATGAGTGTGTGTGTATATATATACACATATGCACATGTGTGTTTGTGTATGTATAAACCTATATATATTTCCAAATTATTTTTAACATGGTAAATTTTTTGGATTTGATTTTTTTTATGCAGCAGGTTCTTATTAGTTAACTATTTTATACATATTGGTGTACATATGTCAATCCCAATCTCCTAATTCATCCCACCACCACAACCCCCCTCCCCACTTTCCCCCTTTGGAGTCCATACATTTGTTCTCTACATCTGTGTCTCTATTTCTGCCTTGCAAACCAGTTTATCTGTACCATTTTTTTAGATTCCACATATATGCGTTAATATACAGTATTTGTTTTTTATCTTTCTGACTTACTTCACTCGGAATGACACTCTCTGGGTCCATCCATGTCTGTACAAATGACCCAATTTCATTGCTTTTTATGGCTGAGTAATATTGCATTGTATATATATATATATACCACATCTTCTTTATCCATTCATCTGTTGATGGGCATTTAGGTTGTTTCCATGAACTAGATATTGTAAATAGTGCTGCAATGAACATTGGGGTGTGTGTGTCTTTTTGAATTATGGTTTTCTCTGGGTATATGCCCAGTAATGGGATTACTGGGTAATATGCTAATTCTACTTTTAGGTTTTTTTAGGAATCTCCATAGTGTTCTCCATAGTGGCTGTATCCGTTTGCATTCCCACCAACATGGTAAGAGGGCTCCCTTTCTCCACACCCTTTCTAGCATTTGTTGTTTGTAGATTTTCTGATGATGCCCATTCTAACTGGTGTGAGGTGATACCTCATTGTAGTGTTGATTTTCATTTATCTAATAATTAGTGATGTTGAGCAGCTTTTCATGTGATTCTTGGCCATCTGTATGTCTTCTTTGGAGAAATGTCTATCTAGGTCTTCTGCCCATTTTTTAATTGGGTTGTTTGTTTTTTATTAATTTTGAGCTGCATGAGCTGTTTATATATTTTGGAGATTAATCCTTTGTCCATTGATTTGTTTGCAAATATTTTCTCCCATTCTGAGGGTTGTCTTTTAGTCTTGTTTATAGTTTCCTGTGAAAAGGCTTTTAAGTCTCAGTAGGTCCCATTTGTTTACTTTTGTTTTTATTTCCATTACTGTAGAAGGTGGGTCAATAAGGATATTGCTGTGATTTATGTCATAGAGTGTTCTGCCTGTGTTTTCCTCTTAGATTTTTATAGTTTCTGGCCTTACATTTAGGTCTTTAATCCATTTTGAGTTTATTTTTGTGTATGGTGTTAGGGATTGTTCTAATTTCATTCTTTTACATGTAGCTGTCCAGTTTTCCCAGCACCACTTATTAAAGAGACTGTATTTTCTCCACTGTATATCCTTGCCTCCTTTATCATAGATTAGTTGACCATAGATGTGTGGGTTTATCTCTGGGCTTTCTATCCTTTTCCATTGATCTATATTTCTGTTTTTGTGCCAGTACCATATTGTCATGATTACTGTAGCTTTGTAGTATAATCTGGAGTCAGGGAGTCTGATTCCTCCAGCTCCATTTTCTTCCCTCAAGATTGCTTTAGCTATTTGGGGTGTTTTTGTCTCCAGAAAATTTTTATGGTTTTTTATTCTAGTTCTGTAAAAAGTGCCATTGGTAATTTGATAGGGATTACATTGAATATGTAGATTGCTTTGGGTAGTATAGTCATTTTGACAATATTGAGTCTTCTAGTCCAAAAACATGGTATATCTCTCCATCTCTTTGTACCATCTTTAATTTCTTTCATCAGTGTCTTATAGTTTTCTGAGTACAGATCTTTTACTTCCTTAGGTAGGTTATTCCTAGGTTTTTTATTCTTTTTTGTTGCAGTAGTAAATGGGATTGTTTTCTTAATTTCTCTTTCTGACTTTTCATTGTTAGTCTATAGGAATGCAAGAGTTTTCTGTGCATTAATTTTGTATCCTGCAACCTCACCAAATTCATTGATGAGCTCTAGTAGTTTTCTGGTGGCATCTTTAGGATTATCTATGTATACTATCATGTCATCTGCAAACAGTGGCTGTTTTACTTCTTCTTTTCCAATTTGTATTCATTTTATTTCTTTTTCTTCTCTGATTGCTGTGGCTAGGACTTCCAAAACTATGTTGAATCATAGTGGTGAGACTGGACATCCTTGTCTTGTTCCTGATCTTAGAGGAAATGGTTTCAGTTTTTCACCATTGTGAATGATGTTTGCTGTGGGTTTGTCATATATAGCCTTTATTATGTTGAGGTAGGTTCCCTCTGTGCCCACTCTCTGGAGAGTTGTTTTTATCATAAATGGTGTTGAATTTTCTCAAAAGCTTTTTCTGCATATTGAGATCATCATATAGTTTTTATTCTTCAATTTGTTAATATGGTGTTTCACATTGATTGATTTGCATATATTGAAGAACCCTTGCATCCTGGGATAAATCCCACTTGATCATGGTGTATGATACTTTTATTGTATTGTTGAATTCTGTTTGCTAGTGTTTTGTTGAGGATATTTACATCTATATTCATCAGTGATATTGGTCTGTAATTTTCTGTTTTTGTGGTATCTTTGTCTGGTTTTGTTATCAGGATGATGGTGGCCTCATAAAATGAGTTTGGGACTGTTCCTTCCTCTGAAAATTTATGGAAGAGTTTGAGAAGGATGGGTATTAACTCATCTCTAAGTGTTTGATAGAATTCACCTGTGAGGCCATCTGGTCTGGACTTTTGTATGTTGGAAGATTTTAATCACAGTTTCAATTTCATTACTTGTGATTGGTGTGTTCATATTTTCTAATTCTTCCTGGTTCAGTCTTGGAAGGTTATATCTTTCTAAGAATTTGTTCATTTCTTCCAGGTTATCCATTTAATTGGCATAGAGTTTCTTGTAATAGTGTCTTATGATCCTTTGTATTTCTGCGGTGTCTGTTGTAACTTCTTTTTCATTTCTAATTTTATTGATTTGAGCCCTCCCCCTCTTTTTCTTGATGAGTCTGGCTAAAGGTTCATCAATTTTGTTTATCTTCTCAAAGAACCAGCTTTAATTTTATTGACATTTGCTATTGTTTTCTTTGTTTCTGTTTCATTCATTTCTGCTCTCCATGATTTTTTCCTTCTACTAACTTTGGGTTTTGCTTGTTCTTCTTTCTCTAGTTCCTTTAGGTGTAAGGACAGATTGTTTACTTGAGATTTTTCTTGTTTCTTGAGGTAGGATTGTACTACTATAAACTTCCATCTTAGTACTGCTTTTGCTGCATCCCATAGGTTTTGGATTGTCGTGTTTTCATTGTCATTTTTCTCTAGGTATTTTTTGATTTCCTCTTTGATTTTTTCAGTGATCTCTTGGTTATTTAGTAACTTATTGTTTAGCCTCCATGTGTTTGTGTTTTTTTCCCTGTAATTTATTTCTAATCTCATAGCGTTGTGGTTGGAAAAGATGCTTGATATGAATTTCAGTTTTCTTAAATTTACTGAGGCTTGATTTGTCACTCAAGATGTTATTTATCCTGGAGAATGTTCCATGTGCACTTGAGTAGAAACTATAATCTGTTGTTTTCAGATGGAATGTCCTATAAATATATCAATTAAATCTATCTGGTCTATTGTGTCATTTAAAGCTTATGTTTCCTTATTAATTTTCTAACATTGTGATTTTTATCCTTAATTGTTTTATCACTAAAACAACTCTCAAATTCTTTTACTCATATACATTTTAATTGAGTCTCATCACAAGCTCAGGATGCTACAGAAGATCTCCTTAGGAGAAAGGGAAAGAAAATTCTTTTTGTTTCCCTTTCACATTCTTACCTTCTTATCACCTGTCAAAGGACAACATTGTTTCACTTTTTAAATCCAGAGGAGCTCCAATGAGAAGCAGGCCTTGTAAATCCCATTCAGATCCTCTCCATGCTGAGGCTGGTTCTTGTTCCTATTTCCAGGACACCCTCCTACACATGCAATTTTAGACTTGACACATATAATTATACCAGTGCAGTCATGCCTTGGGCAGCAAACACTTAGAAAGTAGGAAGGATGCCAGAACGTTTTCTTTCTACCATCAAGGGTGCAGCTGGCCACTTATGTTGCTCTTTATGACATCTACTACTCAGCTCTGACAGTTTTGTCTTGCTATCTGTGATTATAGTTCTCACTGACAGGAGCAGCAGCATGGGGAAAGGAGTAGCCAACTTCATTTTTCTGTTTGCGTTAGTGGTGCTCATTTTCTCAGTTTCCTGATATACAGTATTTTAGAATGCATGGTTACCTGAGTGTATTTGGGTCTCCCTGTTAAAGACAGATGAACGATGTTGATATCCCTCTGAATGAGGAAAGTTTTAAAATCCTTCCACTACATGCTCAATCAGAAAATGACAGTAGTCATCAACATGTCCTAATTACTTTTGCTATTATAAGGTGACAATTTAATATTTATCTTTGTGACTCTAAGTTGAGTAGTAATTGGTCCATTTTCCATAGTCTTGATTCAGCAACTCAAAAAATAGTGAAGAAACTGTCTTAAAGAAGGAGCTGTGCAAATATGTTTGACCTATTATTTCTCCCATGATTGCAAATAATAGAAAATGCAAGTAGCTTATTATCATTATTATTATTGGTATTATTCATATGTTAATGTATGCATAAAGTTCTATTTCATTTAATGATAATTTGAAATATGAAATATCTTTTTATTTTATAAAATATATTCATTCAGCATCTTGCTAATTAGTTTTAATGTGACAAACAAAATAAAAAATATATGAAAAAAGTTACTGATTGACCTTTTGCTCATTCAGTAAATAGAGGTTGATTTTTAGATAGCTCTTACAAATTTAAATATTTAGGGTTTTAAAAATTATTTTTCTAAGTTAGGTGAACTATATATAGCTATTTCCTTTCTTAGAAATCATAAAAGAGTAGAAATTTGCCAATATGGTAATAAGGAAAGGAAACTACAAGTGTTATTTTCCACCCCCCAACTTGGAATCCTACATTTTGAAGGTGAATTAGGGAAGGCAGTGAGTTTGAAGGTGTGCCTGGTATGATGTTAGTCTAGGTCAAATAAATCATAACTTACTCTTTCCATGGAAAGAAAGTGATGGGATCTATCAAATTTAAAAGGGAATTTTGTTTTTGTATTGTATTTCATTACTTAATATAAGAATAATATGTTTAAGGAATACATGACAGTATAATTTTGATTTATCAGAATTACAATGATTATTGCATTCTGTCAAAAGTCTTTTTAAGTTTAATGAGATTGAGATTACTTACTTCTATACTGAAATAATGAAAATAAAATATACTCATCTAGAAATGTTGGGTTAATATGGTCTTGTCCGAAAGAAAGCCATGAGAGTGCCTTGGTCAAGAAGTTATTCCTAGACATAAGCAACTCAAAAATGTTATTAAAATGTTTCTACAGCTCTTCAGTTGTAAGTGGTAGGATGAACCAAGAACATAATGCCTCATCAGTAACAGCAGCAATGCCTTGGCAATCACTACCCTTCGCATAGCCACTCTAACTTATCTGGATGGTGTAGACCTCCCTTCATATCAATGAAATTATAATGAGAAAAATCTTCATATAAGTGAAATAAAGAGTAACCAGAGGAGAAGCAGTAACACATTATCTTGGCATCTTGATCTGAGAAAAAGATGCGGGTAGGAGTTTGTGTAGCAAATGGAAGTTGAGATAATAAACAGGTTTTAGGTTATGGATGAAATTGGTAATGATGGAACCTGTTTTTTGTTTTTTGAATCCTACTTCTTTAGTTATTCTTAGTGCCAATAAATCAATTATTCTAAATCTACTCTGCTTCATCTCCCCTATTGTCAGTATGCCCCTTACAGGGATCTTCAAATGGGAAAAGATAGAACTGGTGGTGTGTATGGCTGGGCTGGAAATTCTAGTAATTATAGTAGCTTGCACTTTAAAAGTAGCTTCCTACCTCTTACTATGGTCAGAGGAGGCTGGGCCCACCCAGTGGGAATAGATCCAGTGACCACTAGGTTGAACTTCAGAGTTATTATCCTAAGAAAGCTAAGAACATACTGACATTCACTATTAAAAGTTGTTGAAGAATGAAGAATATTTACAAAATTAAAATCTATTTCATGTATTATAACATTTTTATGTTCATAGATGATTTAGAAATACCTAGTTTTTGATTTCAGAATACAGTGATGTTTCACTGTTTAAGTCTTTGAAAGAAAAGTACATTAAGCCTCATACGCAGGGGAGATGTCTTCTTGATGATAAAATGCATTGGTTTAAACAGTCATGATGTACATTGCTGCTGATGGGATAGTAAAGGAAAAATCAAGAAAATGATTTGCCTGTGGTTACATACATATCATTAGAAATTATGAGGGAAATCCCATGTTTTGATGCTCAGTATTAATTAGAACAATGAAAGCATGTTCTCTCTAAATCATTTTTACTAGGAAGTACTAAATATATTCCTTACTTCAAACACAAGCTAAATTCTTGATGAGGTTAATTTTCTTCACTACATTAAACCCTCTGTAAATGATATGAAGTCACTGCTCTCTGACAGCAGTTCAGTAGTTTATGTCAGTGATCACAGGCCAGTTCCTAGTATTAATGTGTCCACATCATGAAAGCTGTCAGGAAAATTGATATTAATGAGAGCCCTTGCTAGAAAACCGAGGACAAAGGCCAAGTGGAAAATTCTGTGGACAGTGAACTCTTAACTTCTATAGGCTATACTTTCTTATCAAATTAAAATGTACCAACACAAAGGTTTCTCTGTGAACACATATTATACATTTGGAAAACTATAAGATTTAAATCTATAGTGCCAGAGGCTTTCATCTCTCACAGCACAGTCAATACAGACATTAATCAGTATACACTTGATCAAACTACTTAAACTTCATTGGCTGCAAGAACAAAGGATAATTAAGAATACTTTGGAACACAGGTAGAGTGTGATATAAACATGCAACCTCTTACATCCACCTCACAGACTCTTGCAGTGTAAAACTCCAAGGAGTGCATGGAAGCTTGCCTCTTGTTATACAAATGATAAGGAAACAAGTTACCAGGCACAGAAATATCTATTGTTTATATATACATCAGCTTACTCTTTCAACAGCTACCAAAATAGATTATTAATCAGCCTTCTGCAGGGGTTAAAGTGTGTTTCTAGCCTCCCAAGTGGAATTTTAGAAATCAGTTGTCCTGGAAGTATAAGTGAAATTGTCTCTGTGACAACCTAACCACCATAGTTTCCATGAAAATGTGATTTCAAGTTCTAAAGTATTTTTATTTTACTTTATTTTATTTATTGAGGTATAACTGATTACAATGTCATGTTATTTTCAGGTATATAGCACAGTGATTCAGAATATATATATATATTCTTTTTCAGATTCTTTTCCCTTATAGGTTATTATAAACTACTGAGTATAGTTCCCTGTGCTATACAGTGGGTCCTTGTTGGTTATCTATTTTATATATAGTAGTGTGTATATGTTAATCCCAACCTCCTAATTTATCCCTCCCTCCATCAAGTTCTAAAGTAATTTAAGATATATTGATATTTCAGGAAAATAACACCCTTATAAAGATTACCTATATTCGTTCTATCTCTCAGTATTTTAAAAATGTCAGCAACCTCTTTTTCCATCAGTAATTTATTTACTGTTTCTGACCATACCTTGTATGTGTACTGCTTCTAATACAGTGTTGTGGCCCTGAGCCATAAACTTGTGGATGTGCAGGTGGATATTTGTGGTGGAAGTGTGAGGGGATCTTGACCATCACAAAGTTATTAAAAAGAGCCCTCAAATGCTTATTTGAACAAGACGTTGTTGTTAGAAAAAAATGATATATTTCATGTGGAATTTCTTTACTATTTTCCAAGTATAATTTAGGTTAATTCAATAAAATTTATAGAACATTGTTTAAGTTTTTAGGTGATGCTTTACTGTAAATGAATTGTCTACTACTAAGGTTATTTTTTTAATTTTTATTTTCTGAGGTTCGCAGGCCTCTCACTGTTGTGGCCTCTCCCATTGCGGAGCACAGGCTCCTGACGCGCAGGCTCAGCGGCCATGGCTCATGGGCCCAGCCGCTCCGCAGCATGTGGGATCTTCCCGTACCGGGGCATGAACCCACGTCCCCTGCATCGGCAGGCGGACTCTCAACCACTGCGCCACCAGGGAAGCCCACTAAGTCTATTTTTATGTAAGATCTGTAAAGTATTTTAAGGTTATTCATGTTTTAAGACATTTTGGGAAAACCTGCACGCACTATGCCTTTTCAATATGCTACAGGCTCTCTAACCTGGTATTCCATAAAAATAAGTAACCTGTGTATTCACTATATGTACAACCCTTCAAAATTATAATCTGGTTTTGGGTTTACCATAATGTATTCTGATGTTTTTTCTAATCTGATTTTGAAGTGTTATATTTATATAGGGTAAGAATTCATTATTCTAACTCCTCTTCTTTTTTAGTGTTTATCTTTGTTTGTTTGTTTGTGTTCTTACATATACATATATCTATTCTTTTTAAATTCTTTTCCCAATTAGGTTATTACAGAATATTGAGCGGAGTTCCCGGTGCTATACAGTAAGTCTTTGTTGGTTATCCATTTTAAATATAGCAGTATGTACATATCAATCCATACTGAGTGAAGTACCCCAAACAGAAAAAGAGAAATATCATATGATATCGCTTATATACAGAATCTACCTCCTCTTTTAAAAAGCATTTACCCTTAGGAATATTCATATAAGATCCTTAACATCAGTGAGTTTAATAGTTTCATTTCTTCCTAGACGTTAATAGTTAGACTATGAAGGCAAGACAGGCCTAAAATGAAGGGAAACTATACAGAAAGTAGAGATAGGACTTCTGAAGTACTGTATTGAGAATACTATTTTGAAATAAGTTTTTAGATCTCTACAAACAAAGTTTAGAACAACTCTGTCTTCACTCTTGAAAATCCCCAAGTTCTCAGGGATGAAAATATTGGTTTCACCCACAACTTTCTTAGAGTCTTTTAAAAATGACTGAAAGTTTCATTTTTGATTCTCCCAGTCTTTTAAATTCTTTGGCCATTAGATGAAATGTACACTTCCCTTGATTTTTACCTTCCAATCTAAACATAACAAGAAAACATTGGGTATAAAAATATTCCAGTCTTTCAGTATACTATATAGTTTGATTATTATAAATCTTAATGAATGATATATATGAAGACATTTCTGAAGTGATGAATTGCTTTCTAAGGGCAAGTACAAATAACAAGTGTCTTTAAATTTGGAAGTAAGTCAGCTTTCTCTCTTTTATTGGCTATACTCAATCTGTGTCAAAGTAACTCATGTTTAGTTTTCACTTAAATGACATTTTAGGAAACAAATCACATTAACTTGATGAGATTTCTTTTTTACTTCATACTACTGTTTTTCAAAATTATGAATTGCCTGTCTTGACACTAAGGCATCCATGATGATCTGTTTACTCAATTATTTCTTTCCAAAATTAGAAACTTCAAAGTGCTTTTATCTTTAAATGACTAGCGCTCTAGTAATACTGCTGATCAATCATTTCAAGCTAATGATTAAAAACAGTAAACATTCTTCTACTCTCCATAGCTACTCTAAATAGTGTGTCAAACACAGCAGGCTCTATTTATTGTCACTGCATTTAAACATGGGCTATCAAAGCAACAGAGATGAAACCACGTTCAGGGCATTTATATTCTTCACTTCATATCTGCTTTGAATGACTTTAGAAAATGCCCATTTCTCAATTAAAATACTTTATTTAGTAAGTTATATTCTTTTGGGATTTGCTATCCCCTAGAAAAAAGTTTTGTACCTTGAAAACTGTATTTTCATGATTCTCTACAGCAGAGGGAAATACCAATTTCCTAAATGGTTCCAAAAGACACTTAAGTATTCATAGAGAATACTGTGTGTAGAACAGAGTGAAGAGTTGATACATCTCATTGTAGAAACTGTAATTTAGAGATGTACAAATTAATTTACTTTAATTAAATGTTGAACTCATTAATTCAATCCAAAAATTATAATGGTGGTTTGTTTAAATGATACAAAATAACAATGAGATACCTGGCTTGAACAATAAATTTCTCAATAGATTGTTTTGTTATATTATCAGGCTCTTAGGTCCTTGTAATTTAATAGGACTCACTTCTGAGCAATTTCTTGATACTAAGATGGAAAAAGAACACAAGAGGTATGTTATTTATTCATCAACTAGCTGGTATTTCTCAATTCCAATTCCTAGTTCCTTTTCCTCTTCCCACCATGTTTATACTTGAATAGTACAGAGCTCAGTCATCCCACTCTCCTCTATTGACACCCTTTCCAGGGTGATCTCATTCCATCTCATAGTTTTATATATCAACCAACTCTCACTTTACAGTCCCTGTGTTCAATTTTTAACTCAATATGATTTTTTTGGTACTCTGTCCTTCAACTTTTAAGAGTTCTCTATAAGTAAATTTATTAGTCCTTTGTGGTGTAGGCTGTGGAGATGATCTACTAGTTTGTCAATTGTCTTTTGACTTTGTTTACAGTTAAATTTTCCATACATTTTATAATGTTATCAAATTTATCACTTTTATTTATGCTGGATTTTGAATCAGAGTTAGAAATTCTGTCCCAGATGAAGGTTAAAGAGTAATTCACTCAGGTTTCTTCTAGTACTTGTATGATTTTATTTTTACTTTGAGATCCCTAATTCATTTAGAGTTTATTCTCATGTATGGTGTGAGATATGGGTCAGATTGTATATATATGGCTGCACAGTTGTTCCAGCATTATCTAGTAAAGAGTCCATCTTTGCTCAGGTGGTTTAAAGTATTTCCTTTATTATATACTAAATATCTGTATGTTCTGAGGTTCATTTCTAGACTTTCTGTCCAAAGATGTGTTTGTGAGCTGGTACCTCATGACTTTAATTTTAGATGTAGTTTAGTGTTTTAATGTAGGGCAGAATAGCCCCACTAAGAGATTTTTTTTCAAATATTCTTGAATATTCTTTCTTTTTTATGGTTTTTAGTATTACTTTACATTTTATTTATATATTTTAAGTTGAGAAGTCAGGTTTTATTTTCCCCCAAGCTTTACTGAGTTATAATTGACATATAATATTGTGTAAATTTAAGGTGTATGAGATGATCTGACATATATATATATACATATATATATATACACATATATATAGTGAAAAGATTACCACAGTAAGGTTAGTTAACATATCCATCAACTTATGTAGTTACCTTTTTTGTGTGTGGGCTGAGAACTTTTAAGATCTACTCTCTTAGCAACTTTCAAGTATACAGTACAGTATTGTCAACTTTAGTCAGCATGCTATACATTAGATCACCAGAACTATTCATTTATAACTGGAAGTTTGTACCCTTCAACTACATTTATCCATTCCTCCACCCTTACCCCTACCCTGCTTCTGGCAACTATCCATCTATTCTATGTATTTATGAATTCCCTGGTTTTTTTTTTTAGATTCCACGTATTAGTGAAATCAAAGAGTATTTGTCTTTCTTTGCCTGACTTATTTCAATCAACCTAATGCCCTCAAGGTTTGTCCATTTATTGCAAATGCCAAGATTTCCTTCTCTTTTATGGCTGAATAATATTCCATTGCATATATATATATATATATATATATATATATATATATATACCATATCTTCTTTATCAATTCATCTGAAGATGGACATGTAGGTTATTTCATACTTTGGCTATTGTGAATTTTGCTGCAGTGAACATGGGAGTGCACATATCTCTTTGATATTCTGTGTTCATTTCCTTCATATATTTACCCAGAAGTTGTATTGCTGGATCATACAGTAGTTCCATGTTTAATTTTTGAGGGACCGCCATACAGTTTTTCACAGTGGCTACACCGATTTACATTCCCACCAACAGTGCACATCGGTTCCCTTTTCTCCACATTCTCACCAACAATTCCTTATCTTTTTGATAATAGCCATTCTAACAGGTGTGAGGTGATATCTCATTGTGGTTTTAGTTTGCATTTCCCTGATTAGTGATGTTGTGCACATTTTTATGTATCTGTTGGCTATTTGTATGTCTTCTTTGGAAAAAATGTCTATTCTGTTTGCCCATTTTTTAATGAGTTTTTTTGTTTTTTTGGTTTTTTTGCTCTTGAGTAGTATGAGTTCCTTATATATTTTAGATATTAACCTCTTATCAGATACACAGTTTGTAAATTGTAAATATTTTCCTCCCTTTCCATAGGTTGCCTTTTCATTTCATTGATTGTTTCGTTTGCTGTGCAGAAGCTATTTAATTTGATGTAGTACTAGTTGTTTATTTTTTTCTTGGTTGTCTGTACTTGGTATCATAGCCAAGAAATCACTGTCAAGACCAATGTCAAGGAGCATTTTTCCTACATTTTCTTCTAGGAGATTTACATATTCAAGACTTACATTTAAGTCTTTACTCCATTTTGAGTTAAATTTTGTATATGGGATAAAAATAGGAGTCCCATTTCATTCTTTTGGATGTGGTTGTTCAGTTTTCCCAACAGCATACACTGAAGAGACTGTCCTTTCCTCCTTTTGTGTTCTTGGCTCCCTTAGAAAATATTAATTGATGGTGTATGCATGGATTTATTTTTGTGTTCTCCATTCTGTTCCATTAGTCTATGTGTATGGTTTTATACCAGTACCATATTATTTTGATTATTACATCTTTGTGGTATAATGTTTTTATTGTGGTTAAGACTTAGTGATTTTATTTATTTTTTGTTTTTATATAGTATTTTCTTTTTATTACACTGAAGATATAAATTTAGCAACGGTTTACTTCTTTTTCTAAAATTTTTATTGGGGCTTCCCTGGTGGCGCAGTGGTTGAGAGTCTGCCTGCCGATGCAGGGGACACAAGTTCGTGCCCCAGTCCGGGAAGATCCCACATGCTGCGGAGCGGCTGGGCCCGTGAGACATGGCCGCTGAGCCTGCACGTCTGGAGCCTGTGCTCCGCAATGGGAGAGGCCACAACAGTGAGAGGCCTGCATACCAAAAAAAAAAAAAAAAAAAAAAAAAAAAAAAATTTATTGGAGTATAGTTGATTTCCAATGTTGTGTTAGTTTCAGGTGTACAGCAAAGTGAATCAGTTATACATATACATATATCCACTCTTTTTTAGATTCTTTTGTCATGTAGGTCATCACAGAGTATTGAGTAGAGTTCCTTGTGCTATACAGTAGGTCCTTATTTTATATATACTGGTGTGGTATAATCTGAAGTCAGGAAGTGTGATGCCTCTGGCTTTGTTCTTTTTTTCTCAAAATTGCTTTGACTATTTTGGGTCTTTTGTGGTTCAATACAAATTTTAGTACTGTTTTTCCTATTTCTATAAAACACAACATTGAAATCTTGATGGAGATTGCATTGTATCTACAGATAGATTTGTGTAGTCTGAATATTTTAACAATATTGATTCTTCTCATCCATGAACATGGGATATCTTTCCATTTTTTTGTGTCTTCTTCAATTACTTTCATCAGTGTCTTCTAGTTTTCAGTGTACAGATCTTTCACCTCCTTAGTTAAATTCATTTCCTAGGTATTTTATTGTTTTTGATGCTTTTGTAAATGGAATTGTATTCCTTATTTTTTTTTTAGATAATTTGTTGATAGTGAATAGAAACATAACTGATTTTTATGTGTTGATTTTGTATTCTGCAACTTTACTGAATTTGTTTGCTAGTTCTAACAGTTTTTTGGTGGTGTCTTTAGGGTTTTTATATATAGAATCATGTCACCTGCAGATACAATTTTACTTCTTCCTTTGCAATTTGATGTCTTTTCTTTTTCTTGCCTGATTACTCTGGTTAGGACATCCAGTACTATGTTAAATAGGAGTGGTAAGAGTGGGAACCCTTGTCTTGTTCCCGAAATTAAAGGTAGAGCTTTCAGCCTTTCACCTTAGAGTAGGATATTAGCTATGGGCTTGTTATATATGTATTATATGCCATTATATTTTTGAGGTGTGTTTCTTCTACACCCAATTTGTTGAGGGATGTTTTTAATCATGAAAGCATGTTGAATTTTGTCAAAATGGTTCTTCTGCATTTATTGAGATGATCATAGGATTTTATTTTTTATTCTATAATGTCATGTACCATGCTTATTGATTTGGGTATGTTGAACCATCCTTGCATTCTAGAGTTATATCCCACTTGATCAGGGTATATTATCCTTTTAATGTACTATTGATTTCAATTTGCTAGTATTTTGTTGAGAATTTTGACCTGTATATTCATGACACATGTTGACCTGTGGTTTTCTTTTCTTGTAGTGCCCTTCTTTGGTTTTGGAATTAGAGTAACACTGGCCTCATAAAATTAGTTTAGGTATATTCCCTCCCCTTCAATTTTTTTGATGAGTTTGAGAAAGATTGGCATTAATTCTTCTTCAAAATGTAGTCGAATTCACCATTGAGACCATACAGTCCTGGACTTGTCTTCTTTGGGTGGTTTAGATTACTGATTAAATCTCCTTACTCATTATTGTTATGTTCAGATTTTCTATTTCTTCATGATTCAGTCTAGGTAGGCTGTGTGTTTCTAGGAATTTATCCGTTTATTTTAGGTTGTCCACTTTGTTGGAATATCATTATTAATGGTAGTCTTTTATGATCCTTTGTATTTCTGTTTGTATCAAATATAATGTCTCCTCTTTTATTTATAATTTTATTTATTTGAGTTCACTCTTTCTTCCTCTTGGTTAGACTAGCTAAAGGTGTGTCAATTTTGTTTATCTTTTCAAAGAACCATTTGTTAGTTTTGTTATTCCTTTTATTGTTTTCCTATTCTCAATTTTATTTAGTGTACTTCTGCTTTAATCTTTATTATTTCTTCACTTCTGCTAACTTTAGGCTTAGTTTGTTCTTGTTTTTTAGTTTCTTGATTGGTAAAGTTAGTTTGTGTATTTGAGGTCTTCCTTTTTTCTTTTCTTTTTTTTAGTTTTTTAATTTAATTTTATTTAGTTTTTTATACAGCAGGTTCTTATTAGTTATCAATTTTATACACATCAGTGTATACATGTCAATTCCAATAGCCCAATTCATCACCCCCTCACCCCATCCCCCCACCGCTTTCCCCCCTTGGTGTCCATTCCTTTTTTCTTAATGTTTCTAACTGTTCAGGCAGGGCTGTGGGCTGTGTGCTGAGATCAGGCCAGCCTGTACGTTTGCCTTGAAGATGGGCAGGACTGCAGGCTTCAGCATCAGGTAGGTAGCTTCCTGCTCCGCTGTTGGGTGAGGTCACTGGCCAGGCTTTCTGTTCAGGCAGGCCCTCCATCAGTATCCTATAGTTGAGTGGGCTGGAGACTGTGTTCTGTGGTTGGACCGTGTCATTGTTTATGTTTCCTGATCATTTGGGGCTTCAGGTTATATGCCACAATTGGGTTCTGTGACTATGCTTTCTGTTTGGATGAGGCAGCAGACTGAATTCCACAATGGTAGCAAGGCTGTCCGCTGGGCTCAGCTATTGTGCAGGGCTGTAGGCTGGGCTCCAAGGCTGCCCAGGGTCACTGTTCAGGCCCTCTGATTAGGAAGGGCCAGAGACCATGCTCAACAGTTGAGAGGTTTACTGGCTTGGCTTCCTGCCCAAGTGAGGCTGTAGCATTGGCTCCACAGCTGCCTGGGTTGTCTGACCAATCTTCCTGGTTGGGTGAATCAGGAGGCTATTCTCCACAGTTGGGGGTGGTGGCAGCTGTAATTTGTTTCCCTGCCCAGGAAGGCCATAGGATGTGCTCTTTGGCTGCCAGGTATCTGTGTTCAGACTCGGAACACTGCTTGGTCACTGACATAACCAAGTATGTGATTGGCCATGATCTGAGATATAGTTGCTGTATGCTCCACCCCCATCTCCACCCCTATCTAATTCCCAGTGGTCTAGGTCTGCAGATTCCCTTAGTGATCTCCATTAGGCAGGATCCAGTTGGGCCTCCTGAGATGTCTCCCTCAATGGTGGGAGAGGTGGATGTTCACTTTGGGTTCTTTTTTACTACTAGAGAACATACAGATGCAGAGCGGTCCTCTAGATACAAGTCTATACTGGTCTGGGGGAGGGGAGATGTGGTCAAAGTGAAACCACTCCTCTTACCCTTCTAATGCAGTCCTTTTCTGTGTCTGTGGTCCAGGTGGGTACTTCAGCTGTATCCCACTTCTGGGATTTTCACAGGGATGTTTTGCCTGTGGATAGTTGCTAGTTGGCCTTTTGTGAAGGGGACTGATGTCTGAAATGATCTATGACACCATCTTGATGATGTCATCCTTTCCTGGCTATTCTTGCATGTGTATGAATTTTAATATTAATTTGATTCACTCCCTGGAATACTTTGTTGGCATTTTAATTGGTATTATATTGATGTTATATATTAATATAAAGATAATTTTTATCTTTTTAATGTTGTGTTGTTTTTATTCAATTCTACTTTAGAGTCCTTCAGGTGTATTCTAAAATTTTTCGCATAAGATTTGCATATTTTTAATTAAATTCTTCTTAAATATTTAATTTTTTGTTGCCATTGTAAATTGATTATTTTCCTACCAGTATGTCCTCTGTTTATTATTTGTGAAAAGAAAGACTATTGATTTTTTAACATTAATATTATATTTTGCTGCTTGATTGAATTATTTTATTATTTGACTTAGTTTTATAATTGGTTGTTGTTTTATGGTATCTATTGTATCATCTCAAAATAGTGACTATTTTGCTTCTTCTTTACCCCCTTTTTTTATGCCTCTAATTAATTTATTCTGTCTAATTTCATTGGCTAATACTATGAATACAATAACAGTTGACATAGTGGCTATCTTTAACTTCTCTTTGATCTTAGTAGTCATGCTCCCAGTGTTTCTCCATTAAAGAAGATACTGGAGGCTCTTAGTAAGATAAAGTAAGCAACTTCACCTTGTTTCTCCCACTGAAAAGAAACCATAAAACCTGGACAGAATGCAAGGAGAAGCTATTTAATTACACCTATATGCAAATAAACAAATAACTGAAACTCAACCTAAACCCTATACATTATACAAAAAAAAAAAAAAAACCAAAAAACTCAAAATGTATCAGAAATCTAAAAGTATACAATTATAAAACTTTTAAAAGTAAAACATACGAGGAAATATTTGTAACCTAAGGTTAATCAAAGAATTCTTATCCACATCACCAGAGCATGATACATAAATACCTCCTACCTTCAGTCAGTAAAGCACAATCCAGGGGTTTTGTTAGCTTTTTGGTTGGTTGGTAGGAGAAGCATTGTGAGGCTTCCAATTTTATGGCTTTCTTTTACCCTGTAAAACCCTAAAATTGCCTTCTTATTTTTCTTTTTCTCTACACCATCCTATTGCCAAAGAGTGTTTCTACCTTACTTTTCTCCCTGAGAAACTATGAGTTTCGAAAGTCCCCTTTTAGATCTCCCCTATCCCTTTTTTAATATAAATTTATTTTTTTAATTTTTAATTAATTTATTTTTGGCCATGTCAGGTCTTAGTTGTACCATGCAGGGTCTTCATTGCGGTGTGCAGGCTCTTCATTATGGCACGCAAACTTTTCTCTAGTTGTGGCATGCGGGTTTTCCTCTCATTGTGGGGCGCAGGCTCCAGGGTGCGTGGGCTCTGTAGATGTGGCACATGGGTTCCAGAGCACGTGGGCCTTGTAGCATTTTGAGTTTTATTGTATAACAACATTTTAGAAAATTGAATTCAGCAATATTCCTTGGTAGTTAAAGACACTGGTGGTCCAGTGGTTAAGACTCCATGCTTCCACTGCAGGGGGCTCGGTAGTTTTCAGCATGTGGGCTCCCTTGTTGAGGCACACAAGCTCAGTGATTGTGGCATGCCAGCTTAGTTGCCCTGCGGCATGTGGGATCTTAGTTCCCTGACCAGGGAAAGAACCCTGGAACGCAGCTTCTTTACTACTGGACCACCAGGGAAATCCCTTCCCTATCTCTTTAAAATGGCATCTCCCCTTTTAAATAGTGACTCCCCCTTTAAATCATATCTACTTAAGAATCTCTTCTCTGTAGATTATGCCCTGATCTGCCCAGACACTTTTCCAGTAGTTTCAGATTTAGGATGGATTTAATATGTTTGGTTCTCATTGCAAGTCATCTTTGGGATCCTCTGGCTAGTGTCCCTCTTATGTCTTTCCCACAGTTTTTCTCATTCTGTCTTTGTTTGCCACAAAGCCTTGTTCCTGGGCAAGAGTAGTACAGTAGACCAAGAAGTTCTGCATTGAAATTTTTTCTTTTCTTTTTTTTACTTACAGTTATTTACAGTTTCAGCATTCTTTATTTTCAAATTATGCTATACTTATAATTTTGCATAATTTAATTTTCACTTTTGTTTTTTTAGGAATAAAAAAGATTATATACTTTTCTTTTGATTTGGAGAGGAAAATTTTGGAGATGGTAGCTGTATTACAATCATTGTCTTTAACTACCAAGGAATATTGCAGAATTCAATTTTCTAAAATGTTAAGGATTTTTTTTCATTTATATTCATAGCAGAGATTGACTTCTAATTTGACTTTCTAATAACATATTTATCAGATTATGATGTCAGATTTGTTCTGGTTTCATAAAAATGTCTTGACTCTAAATCTGGTTAGGATAGACACAACATGAGCTTGAAAATGTTGTTATAGCAGAAAGTAAGAAAAGGCTAAAATAATAATAATAATAAAATAAATATATGGGGGCCTATTACTAGGAACCAGGAGGCAGTTTTTTGACACCTGCTAGCCAAATCTTGGGCAATTTGAACAGCAAAGTAGAAAGCCATGAGTATATAGCAATCATAAGTAAACAAACAGATAAATAAATATATAGATAAAAGAATGAGCTGAAGGGCTTTTTTTCATAGTAGCATGTCAGTTGACAGCCTCTAAATGTGAAGGGACTGCTGGAGATGGAAAAATATCATTTTGTAACTGTCATAGTGAAGATTGGTTCAGGCAGGAATCATTAATGGTTGATAAACCCAGGAGAATATTTTTAATGAGTTATGGGATATTTACATGGTCTGAATGTATCTTCCCACAACTTCCTTGCTAGTTTCACAGAAAAAACTAGTAACCATAAAGTAGAGAAATAGGAAAACACCTTGTCTGGGTGAAAAATTAATATCAGCAGTGAGAGGCAGATTGACATTTTATGCTTCCTGATGTGATCTCCTCTGAGGGATGTGATATCATTTAGGACCTTTGTCAACCTGGAATGAAGCACATTAATCTAATCATGATAAATATTAGATAAATCCAAAATGAGGGTAGTTCTGTTCACAAAAATGAAAGTAGATGATTCCAAATGATTATAAAACATCTGTGATAATAGACAGCAAGAGAGCTATCCAAGATCACTTGAATCTTCAGAAGTTTTCAGGGGTCAATGTATCTCACACTGGCAAAGACAGAGTAATTTTCACAATTACAATTATTTAAGGAAAATAATTGTAACAGGTTGAAACAGGTCAAATATATTGAAATCCATGAGTTCTTAACAATTAAAAATAGTTGCTCATAACTTGAGGTTGCTAATAAAGCTATATATTATTTTTAAAATAGCCAATTTAAGAGAAAAATCAAGTATGTATCTTGTTTTTCCTATAAAAGCTACCAGTGTAAAACTTAATAATAAATAAAAGAATGTTTTCTCCTATAGAAGTACTCCACCCAATAAATGAAAAAGAATGCTAGAATTAGAATGTTTCACAACTTCTGATAACAATGCATACAGGCATTGGGCATCAAAGGCTGTTAACCAGAATATGAGACAACAAGATATTGTTGCTTGCAGATGGCAGAACACACCCACCACTTACAAAACTGAATCCCCAAGATACTCCTACCTGTATCTTATCAAGCTTCTAAATCAAACAGAGGACAGAGAAACATCTTAAAATGCACTGTGAGATGCAATCAGCAAGACCCATACAGTGGGAAAACTCTACAGGACAAGTAGAGTTTTTTTTTTTTTTTCAACAAATAAACTGAAAGGGAAGAAACATGAAGAAAGTAGAACCAATAGATTTAAAGAAACTTAAGAGCCATATTGAACAGTGGCAATGTGTGGACTATATTTGGGTCATAATCAAAGTCCCTTAAATTTGATTTCATTACATTTAAAAACTAATTGAAAATTTGAACACTGAATGGATATTTGATGATATTAAGAGATTGTCAAAAGTTTTAGGTGTGGTAATGGTGCAGTGGTTTTTAAAAAAATAACTATAAAAACATTTTATAGATAAATACTGAATTATTTACAGATAAAATGATGTGAAGTATGGTATTTGATTCAAAATACCCTGGGAACTGGAAAAATGGTAGGGAAGTGGATGAAGTAAGACAGGCCATGGGTTCTTATTTGTTGAAGCTGAATTTTGTGTGCATGGAGATGCTTTATACTCTTTGTCTACTTTGGTATATATTTACAATATTTCAGGATAAAACTTTAAAGACATCCTTTATGGTCTTGACCAATAAACTACTTTGATAGGCTGTAGAAAGAAATAATATCTTAGCATCCAGGTAAGCACCTAACTTACAGTGGATGATCAATAAATATGTGTTAAATGAATAAATTCATATTAAGACCAGGGAAAAGTAGAATAAAATATCAGTGTGTAAATTTTCTTCTTATGTTTTATTCCTTATCCAAATCTACAAATCTTATTAAAAATTAGGGTTTATAAGATATGTCATTATTGTCTTGGGTTTGTTTAAATTAACATAATTGATGAATTAAACATGAATTTTATTTCACTTAAAGGTAGCTTATTCTTCAGTAGTCACACATCCTTTTAACACAGTTTAGAATTGTTAATAAAATCACATGAGTTGTATTTTCTAGTCTTATATTCCACAAATATTCTTTTCACAGTGAAAGAACTTTGATAAGAAAGGAAAGCCTCTTATCCATTTCCCTTGTGAGGCCATGTTAAGGATAGTATTTCAAAGATCCACACTGTATTCTTCTCCCTATAAAATGCTTTAACTAAGATCCATGTTTTATCTCAACTGTTTCCCATCTCTCAAAGAAATGTTTCGTACAATTAACAGCAATCATGTTACAATAGGGTGTTTAGTTAGATGTGGAGTGTATGAAGAAATCTTAAAGGAAAAGTATTTGTAATAAAATGAAAATGTAATTTCCCAACAATGAGCTATCTTTATGTCCCTAAAACTGAGAGATATGCTCCAGCACAAAAGAGCAGTGACCAGAATTTCCAAGACTCGATTTGGAAAGATGCTATGCCTGAATAAGGATGGAGTGTTATAGACACTGGTGGCTCCACTGACAGTTTTATTAGTAACAGATTTTCATGGGATGTTCAGATAGTGACCATGGCAGCTTCCTACATTTAGCATAATTTTGCAAGCTTACTTTTGACTTTTGCTTCATTTTCAAAAAAGTATCACTTTGAAAATCTGAGGGTTTTTTTTCCTTGAGAAGCGTGGAAATATTGTACCCTTACCAGCACCTTAATTCATTTCAAGCTCAACTTTAAATCCCCATTATTACAATTATTTGTAGTCAGCAGATTTAATTGCTCCATTAGTTGCCCATGGAAGCATCAAATGGAGCAATTTGAACCTGACCTTGTGTCCTAGCATCAAGTTTGTAGAAATTGCTTTAAGGTCTGCAAAACTTTTTGCTTTTCTATTCAATAATGTTACTGAACCAAACTTGGGCCCATCTACTTGCCCACACGCAGCAAAGCCAATCTACTGACAACGGGTTGTGGTGAAAGAAAGTGCAGCGTTTATTGTAAAAATGCCAATACAAGGAGAACAGGTGCCTTACTCATGCTCTAAAACTCTGACCTCCCCAAAAGGTTTCAGCAGCGCATTTTTAAAGGCCAAGTGAGGGATGTGGGTATGTAATCAGCTCCTGCACGGTTCTCTGATTGGTTGATGGTGAGGTAACAGGGTGGTGTTACAGGAGTTAACGTTACCAATTCTTAGGTGCCAGAAGGTCAGGGTTATGTGCTCATGGTCATCAAGTAGTTAATTTCTTCCATTTGGTGGTGGTTTTAGCATATGAAAAACTCAGGAAATTAGCATGACGTACTATTATCTAGGTACTTCAGAGAGAAGCTATAGCAAAGGATATGGGGAGGGGTCTGTCCCTGGAAGGCCCTATATGGTCCTGTTTGGTTACAAGATTGGTATGTCAGCCAACCATGGTGGTTCTATACAACTGTGACTATATGTTTTAAAAAAGGATATATGCTTTAAGCCTCCTAAGACAGTAAAAATCAGCTCATTTCCTAAAATTTGGGTAAGATTATCTACCTTGGTGATGATGGAGTCTGATTTCTCAGTGCCCACTCTTCCTTATCACCATTTTACAGACTATAATAAAAATGCCCCAGAACAAAACACCAATAGATGAGCACACGTAAATTCAACTGCTTTACTCATAGCTTTGAACCATATATTTACATTTTACAGTATTTTCATGATTTGCTGGTGGTCCACCCAAATGGGCAGCATCTCTGAGAAACTTAACAAGACTCAGCTTTCAAATACCTAAAAAAGAAAAAAAAAAAAGTTTCATGTGTTGTATGCTCACATTTCAGATGTCATAACTTCCTGATCTATTTTATTTTGAAGAAAAAAATCTAAAATAATAAACTGTTAGTTTGAGAAATATATTTTATCACATTTGCCCTGACCTATGAGTTTAATAGCACTTTTTCAGTACATTATTTTTGAACTTCAATAACAGGTGTTTTGCAGTGAAATGCCAGCAATAATTTTCCATAATTATAAATTATGGAAAAGAGATTTGATGAAATCTCTATTCAACCTCTAAAATAACCCTAAGGTTTACAAAAAAATATGGGCTAGTGTTTTAAGTAATATATATGTTTTGGGCTTCCCTGGTGGCGCAGTGGTTGAGAGTCCGCCTACCGATGCAGGGGACACGGGTTCGTGCCCCGGTCTGGGAAGATCCCACATGCCACGGAGCGGCTAGGCCCATGAGCCATGGCCACTGAGCCTGTGCGGCTGGAGCCTGTGCTCCACAACGGAAGAGGCCACAACAGTGAGAGGCCAATGTACTGCAAAAAAATATATATATATATATGTTTTTATTTTTTAATTTATTTTCATATAGGTATGCCTGTCTATCTATATAGATATGTTTTCATAAAAATAATATTTAAGTGTAGCAAGCTGAAATATCAGTTCTTCAATATTTGTCCTAATATAGAATATGAATAGAAAATATGTGTAGGACAATTAGGGGTATATATAACTTTGTAATTCATTCAGAAACTCTCAGATAGATAGAAGTACATATTATAATGAGAATAAATAGAGATTTAAGCATGCATATAAGTATGAGCATACACTAATACAAAGCTGGAGCCAGCTATATTTTGTAAACTTGGTAATCCTTTTGTGGCCAGTCCTATGTCACCTTTGAACTCACCCCACCTACTGGCACCTCACCATGCTGCTAATCAAAAGGTAGAAGGAACATGTAGCTGATAATAAACAATTTATAGGAATCTGAGGAAACAGCTTGTGATTTGAAATATTATCCTAGTTAAGCATATAGATCCCAGGTAGGACTAGCTGAGTTCAAATTCCAGCCTTGACACATCACAGCAATTTGATATCTCTGTGCTTTAGTTTCCTCATCTTTAAATAAATAGAAAACTACAACCTCATAGATCATAGTGAGGAAAAAAATGTGTCAATATTTATAAAGAGGGGAGAATAGTGTCTGTTACAGAGTCAGTCCTCAAACTGGCTGTTAGCATTGTGTCAATCAACTCACCTTGCCTTTGACTGTTTCCTTGCAGAAACCACTATTCTACATTTTTAGACTAAGCTTCACATTCACAACAGAGCTGTTTCAGTTAGTCAAAAACAACGTGTTAAAGCTTGAATAGTGTTCCTGAAAATATATGCTTAAGTCCCATTTGGTACCTGCAAATATGACCTTATTTGGAAATAAGGTTTTTGCAGATGTAATTAAGCTCTAAGTTAAGATGAGGTCATACTAGAGTATGGCAGACTTTTAATCCAATATGACTAGTTTCTTCATAAGAAGAGAAGAGACACAGAGGCAGACACACAGAGAGTATAGCCACTTGATGATGGGGACAGAGATTGAGGTGTAACAACTGAAAGCCAAGGAAGGTAAGGATGGCTGACAAACCAGCAGAAGCTAGAAAAAGACAGGGAAGGATTCTCTCCTATAGGTTTCAGAGGGAATATAGCCTTGCTGATATTGTATTTTGAACTTTTAGCCCCCAAAACTATGACAATATTTCTGTTGCTTTAAGCTACTCGATTTATTGTTCTTTTTTACAGCAACCCCAGGAAATGAATACAAAAGGAATAATATTATCTAGATAATCCAGAAAAGAGCATCACTTTTGCCAGCCCTTGGATTCAGTGTGCTCTCTCCTTAGGATGTGTAGGGATGAGAGCTCTGGGTCTTTAAATGAAGTTCTGCCATGATCTGTCAGCATCTTACCTGGATCTCACTTCTAGGAGATTTTTATTTTCTCCTACTTTGATTCTTCTTTGATTTTGTATCAATTCCCCTGTGTATTTCTTGTGCAAAGCTTATAGCTGGACTTGTGAACTCTCCTTTTAACAGAGTTCTTTGTTTTGGTTTAGAGGCTTCAGTTTAGCTTTGAGTCTCTCCTATCTAAGCTTTGATGACTGACTTCACTCCTCCTTCACTTTTCTCTAGGCCTATATTTAACCAGTGTCCTCTCTCCTGAATGTCCCCTACCCTCCTACTACTCTCCATAGCATTTGACACATATGCTTCCATAACACCTCCTGGCATATAATTCAGCCAACATACAAATTTGATCTTTGTTTTTGTTGGCACTGACATATTAGAGTGATTGTTGCTCATTGTGGGAAGCATAAATTATATAAAAAAGTATTTACCTAAATTTTCAAGCTAGTAAAGTTTCAAATGTTTGGTGGACTGATATCTTTGTATGATTTCTTTAAATTTCATCTAACTGTACATGTAGAGGATAATAAACTTGTTCAATTATTGGGAGAAGATATTTGCAATAATAATATCCAACAAAAGACTCATCCAGAATACAGAAAGAACTCCTACAAGTCAATAAGGAAAAGACAAAGAACTCAATATAAAAAGAAAAGGGCAAAGGCCTAACTCTTCAAAGAAGAGGATATCCAAATGATTGATAAACATGAAAAGAGACTCAGCCTCATGACTTTGCTGAGAAATGAAAATTAAATGTGGTGAGAAACAACAACATATCAACCACAATAAGTAAAACTAAAAAGCCTGAGAATTCCAAGTGTTGGTGAGAATTAAAACAACTGGAACGCTCATATTTCCCCAAACTGTAAACAGTACAAATGTTCATCATCAGGTGCATTCAGCACCTACTCTTCCTTCAGATATCAGCCCATGTGTCATTTCCTTGGATGAAGATCCCTAACTCCTCAGACTGGGTGCACTCGCTACTGTTACAGGAATCACTATGTGATGCAGCCTTTGTGTTGACTGCATGTGAACATGAATTCTTTATAGCTTTGAGCCACTTTTATCAGATTCTACCAGACTTTGCATCTTCCTGGAGACTCACAGCAGAGCTCAACCAAAGGGACAGCTGAGGTACCACTTGGTGGGACTAGCAATCTGAGCATTGTTTGCTGATTTAAGGCCACAAGTCAATGGATGCACCTGACCCTTTAGTCACCACAGGCCAATGGATGCAACTGGCCCTTGGATAGAGCCTTGAGTCTAGACTCTAGGAGGGGCTTTTCTCCACAGGTGGGGCACCTCCATGACTTACCTAAAGCAGACAGGACAGCATTTCTCTATCTTTTCAATTTGCTACCTGACTTCCTGAATTCCATGACTTTTTGCCTCTGTTCTATTTCTACTTCTCAGGCCACACCTCCACTTTCTCCTGAAATTTTCCCCCTGTGTTGTTTCCAACTACATTCTCTTCCTAGTTGAACACAATTTATGACCTTCCCATTCTCTTGTTCTCTCCCTCCTCAAGACACTCCTAGGCATTCCCAGGGAACTCTAATTCCTTCATTAGTCCACTTTTTCCCCATCTAACAGCACACCTCTGACAGCATAGCTTCTTCTTCCTGCCTTCTCATGTCTGTGATGTAAGTAGATTGTTATGTGGATCACAGATGTGACTTTCTGATTAAGAGATTGATTTGATAATTTTTTAAAATATAAATACATTTTTAAAATATAAAAATACACAATGTATATAGATGAATGGTGATGGTTGCACAACAATATGCATGTAATTAATACCACCAAGTTGTGCACTTAAAAAATGATTAACATAGGGACTTCCCTGGTAGTCCAGTGACTAAGACTCTACACTGTCAATGCAGGGGGCTGCGTTCGATTCCTGGTCAGGGGACTAGATCCCGCATGCCGCAACTAAAGATCCCATATGTTGCAACTACAAAACAATATCCTGCATGCCTCAACTAAGACCGGCACAACCAAATAAATAAATAAATATTTTTAAAATGATTAAGATAGTAAATTTTATGTTATGTATGCTTTACTACAATACAAAATAGAAAAAAAAGAAATAGCATATTACAGATATAAATAATAGAGTGAAGACATTTACAAATCATGTTTGTTCTTAGGATGCATCTGGCTACAAGTAAATAAAATTAAACTTAATGTGGCTTTTAAAAAAATAAATATAAAAACAATACTAAGCAAAAGCAAAAACTTATTCAAGTATTCCACATATTATAATTTATAATATGAGTAACATAAGGAAACTACTTTTCTCTGCTTGCAGCACTTTAAGCTGCACCTTTCATTTAATTCAATTAAAATCACCTCTACATACAAATATGTATATAGAGGCACCTCTACAAATAATTAGAATACTTGGGGACAGAGACTGTGTGCTCTTTACTTCCCTCTTTGTTCATTATTTTAAAAAATTAGTATTGTGTTCCTATAATGGCCAAGCCACTATTTTAGATACTAGAAATCTCTATCCTTAAAAATGCAATCTGCATACATTTTATATTCCTCAAACCCTCAACAATTGCTCAGTTCCTAATTAATATCCCAGTATGGTATCAGATTAATTAATTATAAAGAGCTTTCTCTGAAAGCTTTGGATTGAGAATAATGTCAATGATTAAACTGGAATTTAAAAAAATAGTTTATATCTGTTTGTGGACTCCTGAAAATTTTCTTTACACATACACATAGTGGAATAAACATTAAATCCAAAATTAAAAATCCATTTTGCCCTTCTTTCACTCTCTAACAGAATCATTAAATCATGTGTAAATATTAAAAGTAAAAATACAGTTATTCCAAAAACTGCTGATTGCATAGACATGACAGATGATTATGTTGTTCTCTGAATCCTTTAGCTTATATGAATAGACTCTAAGTACAAATGCTACAAGAATAGGAGAATTTCATAACTTTCTTGTGGGTTCTCTTTATAAAAGAAATGCACATTAAATGTATAAAATTTTTAAAATGCAGAATATAAAAATGTAATTCATTCATGAATTACAATTCATGAATTGTAATTCATACAATTTTTAACTGAATGCCTACCATGTGCTCCTATGTTTGCCTAAGTTGTTAGACCTACATATTGTTGGATGATTTCAGGTGAAAATTTATACCTAATATTTTTAAGTGCACAAAGCTAAACATCTAATCAAGATCATCTTGTAGCTAGTTCCAAGCCAGCCACAAAATACCAGCTCTAGAAGTCTTCTACTCTTTTGTGAATAAGTAATATAAGGTCCCTGTTTCCATGGAAATTATCTTGTGAGTGGGGAGATTAATAAGAAACAGGTAAACTATCAAATTAGATTGCAATAGCTACTATAAATACAATTTTAAAAGGATAAGTAATGTCAACACTATTACTAACTTGCATAGCTTTTAAACATATGAGACTGTGCATTCTGAATTCAAGCATGCTGTGGTTTCTACCTGACTCTTTACCCTGTTCCTCCACATGGTAACTGCTAGTACCACCTACTTGCCCTGAATACACAACCACTGTCTGATTATGATACTTCTAACAGTATTCACACATCCAAGCAGAATTCATTTTAAATTAAATTAAATACTTGAAGTGCTACAAAAAATGCCCTCCTAAAAATAATCTATACTTACTGAATTCCTTTCATTTAATGCCATGTTCTGACAAAACGATAATCGGGTTTTCTTACATGACTTCTCCTTCTTGTATTTATGCCATCTTATTAGTTATGGCTCTGCCAGACTCTGTTACTTGTCTCCCATTTTACATTCTATTAATTGAAACAGAATTTTGTCCAAGTGATTATTAACTCTACTATATAAGACAAGCCAGATTTTAAAATAAGGCTCCCATTACATCATTTAATAAGTGTATATTTTACACAGGGTATTAGGGTACAAAGCAAAGAATGAAGACAAGCATACATAAAATAATCATAAGTTCATTTTTATATATCTGAAAACAGGTATTAAAGTATGTTCTAATAAATAATATTCTCTTCTGGCATAATCAAAATGTATGGTGGTTATTTCAGCTGTTGGATAATTCTCTCCCCATCCCAATGTCATTTTGTTAATGATTAGGGACTACCATGAAAACCCCACAATCCTATAAAGGTTTGCTGTGAATCAGAATCAAAGAGTCTGGCAGATAAACTTTCCAGTCACTGATGGAAACAACACCATTGGAAAAGATAGATGTCCTGCTGACAGGATAGCATCATCATTACCATTATATGTAATAAGAATTTTATATAAGCTATCATTCTCCATTATATTTATATATTTTAAAAATTCAACAGGATCAGGTCTGTGACTGTTACTCTGAAGGAGTATCTTTAATATTGTTAAAAAACATAAGTCAAAGATGAGGACAAATTTTAGCCTAAGAAGTACATAAGAGCTCAAACCCCAAAATATTTGTGATTATGAAAAATATGTTTATTATACATAAAACCTTACATATAAACATGCATTTTATATGTAAACGTATGATATAAGAATATTCACATTATATATATATGTGTTTGTATATATATAAAGTTACTTTCTGTCTCACTTGTTTTGTAATGCTTTGATAATTTCAGGAGAATATTAATACCTAATATTTTTAATTGAAGAAAACTAAAAGTCTAATCAAGATCATGTTGTAGCTTGTTCCAAGCCAGCCACAAAATACCAGCTCTAAAAGTCTGACTCTGTTAAGTCTATTTGTTATCATGTGAAAACTGAGCCATTAATTCCCAGAGATAGCTATGTCTTTAGTTTAAAATTAGAAGCTATCAACAAGTACTACAATAGTTCAATTTGCTTTCTGTTAAATATATTTCCAATTTGTCAATGATGAAATTTAGTAATAGTATGTCTAATTTTCTTTGTTAGAAAGTGAAATCAATTTATATTTACCCTGTCGGGGTTGTCAACATACTAATGGCCTGAAGGTTTTGAGTATGCATATGATTCATCAGTAAACATCTACATTTTCACCACTAGAGCTAATGTCAAAAACTGCTCTAAAAATATTCAGATTGAACCAAAAATAGGATGGAAATTAAAAGGAATGCTATGTTCTTGGTCTGAGGTGAATAAATAACAACTTTGCCTTTACAGAAGTGTCAGCATGGAACTTGCAATAGCAGTATATTAAAAGTGACATATAATATGCACTTTGAATGCAAAGTTGCCTTCTACCAATTAAAACCTTACTTGTAAGTGTCACTAAATACTAATTTTAAATGATTTTAGGTTCTTGTACATTTTTATTGATGAATGTGTCAAAAGGATGGAAGTTCTGAATAATCATACAAACTTCACTGCATTACAAACAAAAGCTAATAAAGAGAACTTTATAAAGCAAAGAGATTAAATGTCAGCTTTCCTCTGTCAGCAATGGATCTCTGGTTTGAACATGTCTGATATCTAAGTGTTGTGACCCATGTCACAGGCTTTACTCTTATTTGGTATGTTTGGTGTATTACAAATATTTCAAATTTAAAAAGTAATATATTGTATATAAGAAACAAACAAACATTTCCCGTACTTGCCACTGAAGAAATTTATGCTCTTTTGTTGTTCTTGTAGTTTTTGTTGTTTGCTTACTTTTTGCTCGTAGAAAATGAGAACTCTGAAGTTTTCTGCACTCCACTGTCATTACCAGAAATTTTTGGCAGATGAAAAGAGATGCAAATAATTATCATAATATGTTAGATGGCTTTATTTTTATTTCATTGTTCAATTTTAATTATTTAATTTTAATCTATTTTTATTCAGGTAATATTGGTTTATAACATTATATGTTTCATGTTTACAACACTATATTTCTAACTCTATGTACCCTGCAACATGCTCGCCACCAAAAATCTAGTTGACCTCCTTTACCCATTTTGCCCTCTCACCCACCCATTCCCCTCTGATAACGACTACTCTGTTCTCTGTATCTATGTATATGTTTTTGTTTGGTTTGATTCGTTCATTTATTTTGTCTTTGTTTGTTTTTTATATTCCACATATGACTGAAATCATATGATTTTTGTTTTTCTGAACCTGATTTAATTCACAGCATAATACCCTCATGGTTCATCCATGTTGTCACAAATGGCTATCCCACATCTCTTTTATCTGTCTATAGATGGACACTTAGGTTGTTTCCATATCTTGGCTATTATAAATAATGCTGTGATGTACATAGGATTGCATATATCTTTTTAAATTAGTGTTTTTATGTTCTTTGGAAAAATACCCAGAAGTAGGATAGCTGGATCATATGGTAGTTCTTAATTTTTTGAGGAATCTCCATTTTTTTTTATTAAAAAAATGTTATTGGAGTATAGTTGATTTACAATATTGTATTAGTTTCAGCTGTACAGCAAAGTGAATCAGTTATAAATATACATATATCCACTCTTTTTTAGATTTTTTTCCCATATAGGTTATTACAGAATATTGAGTAGAGTTACCTGTTCTATACAGTAGGTCCTTATTAGTTATCTATTTTATATATAATAGTGTGTATATTATATATAAATAATCGCCCAATTTATCCCTTCCCACACTTTTCCCCCTGTTAACCATAAGTTTGTTTTCTACATTCCATTTTGTTTTCTCTAGTCGCTGGACCAGTTTATGTTCCCACTAACAGTGTATGAGGGTTCCCTTTCCTCCATATCCTTGCCAACGTTTGTTATTTCTTGCTTTTTGATAATAGCCATTCTAACAGGTGTGAGGTGACATCTTATTGTGGTTTTGATTTACATTTCCCTAATAATTCATGATGTTGAACATCTTTTCATGTACCTGTTGACCATCTGTATGTCTTCTTTGGAAAAATGTCTATTCACTCTTCAATCTACTTTTTCAGTTGTTTTTTCTTCTTGTTATTGAGTTGTATGAGTTCTTTATATATTTTGGATATTAACACCTTATCAGATATATCATTTGAAAATATTTTCTCCCATTTGGTAAGTTGTATTTTTGTTTTGTTGATGGTTGATTTTGTTATTCAGAAGATTTTTAGTTTAATGTAGTCCCATTTGTTTAGTTTTGCTTTCGTTTACCTTGCCTGGGGGGACCTAAATAGAAAGATACTACTAAGATTGATGTTAAAGTGTGCAATGCCTGTGTTTTCTTCTAAGAGTATTATGGTTTCAGGTCTTACATTCAAGTCTTAATCCATTTTGAGTTATTTTTTGATATGGTATAAGATAATGGTCTAGTTTTATTTATTTATTTTTTGCATGAGGCTGTTCAGTTTTCCCAACACCATTTATTGAACAAAATATCCTTTCTCCACTATGTGTTCTTTACTCCTTTGTCATATATTAATTGTCCATATATGTATGGGTTTATTTCTAGGATCTCAGTCCTGTTTCATTGATCTATGTCTATGTTTTTCTTCCAATACCATACTCTTTGGATTACTATGGATTTGTAATATAGTTTGAAATCAGGGAATATAACATGCCAGCTTTGTTCTTTTTTCTCAGGATTGCTTTGGCCATCCAGGGTCTTTTGTATTTCCATATAAATTTTAGAGTTTTTTGTTCTATTTCTGTGTAAAATGTCCTTGGATTTTTATAGGGATTGTATTGAATCTGTAGATTGCTTTAGGTAATATGGATATTTTAACAATGTTAATTCTTCCAATCCATGAGCACAGGATATATTTCCATTTATCTGTGTCTTCTTCAATTTCTTTCAATGGTGTCTTATAGCTTTCAGTATACAGGTCTTTCATCTACTTGGTTAAATTTATTCCTAGGTATTTTTCTTTCTTTTGTGATTGTGAATAGAATTGTTTTCTTAATTTGTCTTTCTGTCATCTTATTATTAACATATAGAAATGCAACCCATTTTTGTGTTGATTGTATATCCTGCAACTTTACTGTATTAGTTTATTATTTCTAATAGTTTTTTGGTGGATTCTTTAAGGTTTTATATATATATAATTATGTCATATGCAAATAGTGACAATTTTGCTTCTTCCTTTCCAATTTGGGTTCCTTTTATAACTTTTTCTTACCTAATTACTTTGGCGAGTACTTCCAATACTTTTAAATAAGAGTGGCAAGAGTGGATATTCTTGTGTTGTTCCTGATTTGAGAGGAATAGTTTTCAGTTTTTCACCACTGAGTATGATGTTAGCTATGTGTTTGTCATATATGGCCTTTATTATGTTGATGTATGTTCCTTCTTTACCCAGTTTTTCCATAAATGGGTATTAAATCTTATCAAATACTTTGTCTATTGAGATAACCATATGGTTTTTAGCCTTCATTTTGTTAACGTAGTGTATCATGTTGATTGATTTGTAGATGTTCAACCGTCCTTGCATCCCTGGAATAAATTTCACTTAATCATGGTGTGTGATCCTTTTAATGCTTTGTTTTATTTAGTTTGCTAATATTTTGTTGATGATTTTTGCATCTATGTTCATCAGGGGTATTGGCTTATAATTTTCTTTTTTTGTGGTGTCTTTGTCTGGTTTTGGTATCAGGGTAATGCTAGCCTCATAATATGAGTTTAAAATCATTCCCTGTGCTTCAATTTTTTGGAAGAGTTTGAGAAAGATAGGTATTAAATCTTCTTTGAATGTTTGGTAGAATTTACCTGTGAAGTCGTATGGTCCTGGACTTTTGTTTTTTTGGAGCTTTTTGATTACTGTTTTAATCTCTCTACTAGTGATCGGTCTATTCAGATTTTCTATTTCTTCAGTCTTGGAAAGTTGTATGATTCTAAGAACTTGTCCATTTTGTTGAGGCTTTCCAATTTGTTGGCATATTGCTGTTCATGATATCCTCTTATAATCCTTTGTATGACTATATATCTGCTGTTATTTCTCCTATTTTATTTGTGATTTTGTTTATCAGAGGCTTCTTTCATTTTTTTTACTTAGTCTAGCTAAATGTGTGTTGATTTTGCTTTAGACAGGTTTGTTTTTAAATATGTTCCCAACACTAGTGAAAAGTTTAACTTTACAAAAGTAGCTCTCTTAATATATCTTTTAATATATGTGGCTGTATCTGTCACAATTATAAATTATGAAAAGTTATTATCTGTTTATGTTATAATATTTTACCTATAGGCATTTTATCACATTCTATTAAATATGAAGTATTTGATACAAAATGTTTTTAAACTCAAATAATGAATTTTAATTATGAATATTTTAAATGCTAAACAAACCAGAATTTGACCATCTAGAAGTATATTGTTTTTCTAAGCACTGAAAGACTACAAGTGTTTTATAATGCTTCCAACACAAAATTTACTTGAATATCATCTATTCTCCACTCCAATTTCTTTTCATATCAAAGCTAGAGTGATGTTTTACAAATCAGATATGACCATGTCACCACTTCACCCTACATAAATTATTCGATAGCTTTGATAACTCTTAGGATACAGGCCAAAAGTCTTAACATATACATCAGGATCCTTCATGATATTTTTATGTCCACCTTGTTTCACTCCAAACCTTTATATTCCAGCTACACTGACCTTTCAGCTCTAGCATTGCTACAGTTCTTTCTGACTCAGGTAATTATCAGCGCTATTCTTTCTGTCTGGACCTTTCCATCAACCAGATCCTCCTCTATCTTTTACTAAGCAAATTTCATTCACTCGGCCTTCAGATCTTAAATGTTACTTTCTAAAGAAGCCCTTACCCTTCCTGCCCTCTACACTTCCCCACTCTGTGTCTAGGTTATGTCTCTCTGTCATATGCTCCTATGCTCCTGTAATTTTTTCTTGGCACATAATTTTTTATTAAATATTTATTTGTATTTTTATTCCTATGTCTACCTCCAGTATCTACTGCTACTACAGTGTTATCATACATTATAAGTATTTAATAAGTGTGTTGAAAATATAAATGAATGGATTTAACTTATTCAAATTTATATCCTATATGCTCTGATTAAATTGACAGAGTCATTGCAAATAGATAATTTTCATTCCATCTTACCATTTTTACTCCACTAACCTGCCTTTGTCAAGATTCTTTTTCCATTAAAAATTGCAGTGATATGATGTTTAATAAAGATGAGATGAAATGCTTTGATTCAGAGGAAGAGCAATATATAAAAGAGAAAAAAAAGAGAAATGGCTATCTCATCACCCCATGCTGCAACATTAATTTCTGTATGTTGCCAATTAAATATTTTCAGCCTGTATATATGGGTGTAAGTATTTGTGCAATAGGCTAATAGTTCTCAAATCAAAATAGGTGCTGCCTTATGAAAACTGGGCCCTGCTCAGCTTAAGCAAAATTTGCTTGTTGATGAGAATTGTTATTACTATGATAATAATACCACTATTACCCCTGCTGCTACAGATGCTGCCTGTACTATTATACTGAGATTTTCTAAGCACAACAAAAGGTAGCTACTCAGAATTAGATTGAACTACTTAGGAAAGTAAGCAGTTAATTGAGGTTTTCTCCCTCATTGAAACCATAAATTAAAAGAGAACAAAAATACATAATTTCAAAAGATATCAGACAGCTGTCAGAAATATTTTATATTCAAAGGTATATTCAGTGATTTTTCCATTTGCAGGTATCACCACAGTACTTTCCCAAGAATAGGAAGAGGATCTTGAATCTATTTCGATTCTCTAATAAAGGGCACTTTCTCTATGATATAATGGCAATTATTTCTTAACACTGGTGGACATAATTTAGATGGTCATGCTTTAATAAGGTTTTTTTCCCCCTTGTTACCATCTATTTTCGCTAATGTCCTTGGCACTGGAGATTTTTAGAGTTTTCACCAAGCTCTCGTCCATTAGTGATACATGATGAGATTTATGTGAAAAATTCCATTAATATTCATGAGATTAGCTCTCATAACTCTGATGTTATTGCTGATAGAGTAGATTCTAGAAACAGTAAAATTCTGTACATTAATTAGAAATTAAATAGCATTACTTTGTCAAGTATATGAATACCTAAAATAGTTAAGTAATTAATATATGAGTATTTAGTCAAAGTCATGTAAATTCTAATAATTATGATAATAAAGAATTTCAAACAGTTACCATTTCATTCTGATGACTCTTTTTCTTTTAAGCCAACTGCTGTGAGCAATGTGTATGAACAATACCCAACAATATGGCTTGGCTGGATGTTGTGTGGAGGACTGGTTATCACTGAAACATCTTTATTTGCATGTTATTGGTCTGATTAGAATGCACATGCTACTGTATCTCTTCATGCCTGCTGTTTCATATTCATGTGAAATCTTCCTTGGCTACCCAGCACCCTCAATTCTGAACTTACGTATATTATTTGATATTGATGTTTTTTCTCCTCGCACAATTCGAATGATTTTCTCAGAAAAATAATAGATATGGAAATGGCCACTACAGCATTTGTCATTCCTTTATCATTTATTTATCATATTTTCAATAAACATTTATTGAGCATTTATTATTTATTAGTAAGTGTCAGAGATATAAAGATAATGAAATTTATCTCTGTCCTAAAGGAATCACAGTCTACCAATAAACATAGACATGCAAAGTAGCAATGCAAATATATAATGGTGATTATGTATAATGCATTATGGTAGCACAGAGAGGGGTAACTCCCTGAACTTTTGGAGCAGACAATGTAAATGATCTGGAGAGGGTAGCAATAGAAGAAAAAGGAATTCCTTTACATTCTTGTATTCTAATTAGCTGGTTCTTGGGAGCAATAAGTACTTCAATATCCACATTTGAGATTTAATCAGGTAAAAACCAAAAAGTTGATATTGTTCTTTTAACTATATCATACAACATTTTAATTATTTACTTTTTGTATAGACAAGAGAAGTTGGATAGATTGAAAACAGCAAAGAGGGTCTCCCTGGGACTGCTTAAGGAGAGTAGAGGACGGATCTGGTGATCAGGTTGAGGTCATTGTTTCTTAGCCTTGTAACTCACCTTCATACTGTTAGGCTTATCCCCATTCCAAATCCCTACCTCTTGTCTCTCACACTGCCTTTCCATTAGTCTTCTGATAAAATGAATATCCAAGCATGACACCTCTGTCTAAAACCTCCTTCTCACTCCTCACAGCAAAACTCAGGTAACTTGCAAGGCCTACCAGATCTTCAAATTCCATACCCTGCCACTACTTCCAGGCTTCATTACCCTCTGGTTCCAACTCACACCTTGCATTACATCAAACAGAATCCCTCACAGTTACCTGACCCTTCCATTCTTTTTCATGTGGATGTCTGTGCAATAAAAGCTGCTTTCTCTAACTCAGCTTTGGTTTTCCTTGTGAAAGTTCATTCTGCCTTCTAAAACCAGTTCAAAGGCCACTGTATTAGTTTTCTATTGCTGATGTAATACATTACCCCAAACCCAGTGGCTTAAAACAACACAAGTTTATTATTTTGCAGTTCTGGAGGTCAGAAATCTGAAATAGGTCTTATGGGACTAAAATTAAGGTTTCAGAAGGGCTGTATTCCATCGGGAAACTCTAGGAGACAATATGTCCTATGGCCTTTTCCATTTTCTCAGGGTTACCTGTATTCCTTGATACATGGCCCTTCCTCCATCTTCAAGTTGAAGTGTAGCATCTTCAAATTGGGCCCACTGGGATAATCCAGATTAATCTTCCCAACCCTAGATCTTTAACTTAATCACATCTGCAGAGTTCCTTTTGCCATGTAAGGTAACATATTCACAAGTTTGCAGGATTAAGATACAGATATCTTGGGGTATTATTTTTCCTACCATCTCTGGTAGAGAAGTCACCATCTCATATCATTCACCATTCATCTCATATCAGTCACCATTCATATCATCTCCATTCCCCCACCTAGGGTTAATTTTTACCATTTCATATGTATTAGTCAGCCCAGGCTGCCCTAACAAAATACCAGGTGGCTTAAAGAACAGAAATTTGTTTTTCACAGTTCTGGGTGCTGGAAGTCCAAGATCAGGGTGCCAGCATGGCCAGGTTCTAGTGAGAGCTTTCTTCCTGGTTTTCACTTTCTTGCTGTGTCCTCACATGGTAAAGAGGGACCTCTAGTGTCTCTTTCTCTTCTTATAAGGGCACCAGTTCTACTAGATCAGTTCTATGCTTATGACCTCATTTAACCTTAATCAACTCCTTAAAGACTGTATCTTCAGTAAGTCACATGAGGGATAAGGGCTCTCAGAATCATGTACATATGAATCATTACTTTGCCATAATTAACTGTTTTCACATCTTCCTTAGTTAGATTTGGAGATTGTTAAAGATAAGTTACATGCCTTTTCAGTACTATAAGACTAGTGCCTCAAAGCTAACAAATGTTTATCTAACCAAAAATGTTTGTTTTAGGGTAGAAAAATCAACTCAGCTATCCTTTCAGAATATAAAGTTAACTGCATGTCAATTAACAGGAGAAATTCCCAACACAGACCATAGGGCAGGCTGTGGTCTGTGACAGCCATGGTAATGGGAAGACCACCAGTGGTGCATATACTTAGTTAAAATTTACCCATGTCCATTGCCCCTAAATATCTCAGATATTTCTACAGATCTCTTCCATCTGTCAAAATAACAAATGACAAAATAATAGTGAAAACTGCCATAAAAGAGCAAAAGGAAAAATCTTATGATCCAAAATGAATAACATTTTAACTGACCTTCTAGGTAATTGCATTTATCAGAAATCATTTGGAATTACAAACCTTCACATGTTGATCTCAATTATGTTTTCCCCACTAGATTCACTTCAGAACTTTAGAATGTATGATAAATTCAATGTCATAGATATAAGTGCCTTAATGAACAATTTAATGAACAATTTCAAGAATATGCTAAAGTGTTTTACTTGATTTTATTAAGTAATGTATAAGTAGAAATGAAATTATAGCACTAAATTGATATTGAAAGTAGCGCTTCTTATTTATATCTGCTAGTAGTTATAAGGTGTTTCATCTTATTAACTTCTTTCAATGGACCACATTTAATTCAGAATCAGAAACAAGATTTAAATTTTTTTTATCTTATTCAGAGCCAGAACTAGAAAAAGTTATATGATTAGAGAGATTTTCTGTGAGAGATTTGTATTATAATATTATATTTGTTTTTATTTGTGGTATTTGAGAAGAATAAAGCTATAAGTTGCTTATTCTCCCAATTCATGATCATATCCATGATCATATTTCATACAGGATAAAGCTCATGCCAATGTAAACAGAAGATCAGTAGGGAGGAAATATTGCTCAGGTATGATATACAGAACACTGGCCAGATACTTAAAATCCAATGGAGGGGGACCTTCAAGATGGTGGAGGAGTAACATGTAGAGATCACCTTCCTCCCCACAAATACATCAAAAACACATCTACATGTGGAACAGTTCCTACAGAACACTTTATGAATGTTGGCAGAACACGTCAGACTTACCAAAAGGAAAGAAACTCCCCACATACCTGGGTCGGGCAAAAGAAAAAAGAAAAAAACAGAGGCAAAGGAATAGGGATGGGACCTGCACCTTTGGGAGGGAGCTGTGAAGGAGGAAACGTTTCCATACACTAGGAAGCCCCTTCACTGGTGGAGATGGGGTTGGGGGGAAGTTTTGGAGCCACGGAGGAGAGCACAGCAACAGGGGTGCAGAGGGCAAAGCAGAGAGAGTCCCGCACAGAGGATCTGTTCTGACCAGCACACACCAGCCTGAGAGACTTGTCTGCTCACCCGCCAGGGAAGGTGGGAACTGGGAGCTAAGGCTCGGGCTTCAGAGGTCAGACCCCAGGGAGAGGACAGGTTAGCTGCATGAAAACAACCTGAAGGGTGCTAGTGCACCACTGGGAGCTGGGAGGGAGGCCGGGAAAAAGTCTGGACCTTACTAAGGAGCAAGAGACAATTATTTTGGGGTGCACAAAGAGAGGGGATTCAGAGCACTGCCTAAACTAGCTACAAAGATGGTGAGAGACGCAGCTATCGGCTCGGACAACAGTGACGGGCATGAAATGCTAACGCTGCTGCTGTAGCCACCAAGAATCCTGTGTGCAAGCACAGGTCACTATCCACAATCCCCCGAGAGCCTGTGCAGCATGCCACTGCCAGGATCCCGTCATCCAGGGACAACTTCCCCGGGAGAACACACGGTGCACCACATGCTGTTGCAACATCGTGCTGGCCTCTGCCATGCAGGCTCACCCCGCATTCCAATTATAGCTACTGTACCCCTCCCTCTCCCTGGCTTGAGTGAGCCAGAGCTCCCTAATCAGCTGCTGCTTTAACCCCATCCTGTCTGGGCAGGAACAGATGCCTGAGGGCGACCTACACACAGAGGTGGGGCCAAAACCAAAGCTGAACTCCAGGAGCTGTGCGAACAAAGAAGAGAAAGGGAAATTTCTCCATGCAGCCTCAGGAGGAGTGGATTAAATCCCCACAATCAATTTGATGTACCCTGCATCTGTGGAATATGTGAATAGACAACAAATCATCCCAAAATTGAGGCAGTGGGCATTGGGAACAACTGTAGACTTGGGATTTGCTGTCTGCAACTGATTTGTTTCTGATGTTTATGTTTATCTTAGTTTCGTTTTTAGCATGTGTTATCATTGGTGGATTTGTTTATTGATCTGGTTGCTCTCTTCTTTTTTTTATTACTGTTATTTCTTTTATTTTTATTTTAATAATTTTTAAAATTACTTTTATAAAATTTTTTCTTTCTTTTTTTCTGCCTTCTGAGCTGTGTGGCTGACAGGGTATTGGTGCTCTGGCTGGGTGTCAGGCTTCTGAGGTGGGAGATTCAAGTTCAGGACATTGGACCACCAGAGACCTCCCAGACCCACATAATATCAATCAGTGAGAGCTCACCCAGAGATCTCCACCTCAACACTAAGACCCCGGTCCACCCAATGGCCAGCAACCTCTGTGCTGGATGCCACATGCCAAACAATTAGCAAGACAGGAACACAACCCCAACCAGACGCTGCCTAAAATCACACTAAGTTCACAGACACACCAAAACACCAAACCGGATGTGACCATGCCGACCAGAAAGACAAGATACAGCCCCACCCACCAGAACAGAGACACCAGTCCTCTCCACCAGGAAGCCTACACAAGCCACTGAACCAACCTCACCCACTGGGGGAAGACACCAAAAACAACGGGAACTACGAACCTGCAGCCTGTGAAAAGGAGACCCCCAAACACAGTTAAGTTAAACAAAATGAGAAGACAGAGAAATATGCAGCAGATGAAGGAGCAAGATAAAAACCCACCAGACCAAACAAATGAAGAGGAAATAGGCAGTCTACCTGAAAAAGAACTCAGAGTAATGATAGTAAAGATGATCCAAAATACTGGAAATACAATGGAGAAAATAAAAGAAACATTTAACAAGGACCTAGAAGAACTACAGAGCACACAAACAATGATGAACAACACAATAAATGAAATTAAAAATTCTCTAGAAGGAATCAACTACAGAATAACTGAGGCAGAAGAACGGATAAGTGACCTGGAAGATAAAATAGTGGAAATAACTACCACAAAGCAGAATAAAGAGAAAAGAATGAAAAGAATTGAGGACAGTCTCAGAGACATCTGAAACAATATGAAATGCACCAACAGTCAAATTATAGGAGACCAAGGAAAAGAGAAAAAGAAAGGGTCCGAGAAAATATTTGAAGAGATTATTGTTGAAAACTCCCCTCACATGGGAAACGAAATAGCCAATCAAGTCCAGGAATCACAGTGAGTCCCATACAGGATAAATCCAAGGAGAAATACACCAAGACACATATCAATCAAACTATCAAAAATTAAATACAAAGAAAAAATTAAAAGCATCAAGGGAAAAGCAAAAAATAACATACAAGGGAAGCCCCATAAAGTTAACAGCTGATCTTTCAGCAGAAATTCTGCAAGCCAGAAGGGAGTAGCAGGACATATCTAAAGAGTTGAAAGGGAAAAAACTACAATGAAGATTATTCTACCCAGCAAGGACCTCATTCAGATTCAAGGGAGAAATAAAGGCTTTACAGAAAAGCAAAAGTTAAGAGAATTCAGCACCACCAAACCAGATTTACAAGAAATGCTAAAGGAAATTTTCTAGGCAGGAAACACAAAGAGAAGGAAAAGACCTAAAAAAGAAACCGAAAACAATTAAGAAAATGGTAATAAGAACATACATACAGATAATTACCTTAAATGTCAAAGGATTAGATGCTCCAACCAAAAGGCATAGACTGGCTGAATGGATCCCAAAACAAGACCCCTATATATGCTGTCTACAAGAGACCCACTTCAGACATAGAGACACATACAGACTGAAAGTGAGGGGATAGAAAATGATATTCCATGCAAAAGTAAATCAGCAAAAAGCTGGAGTAGAAATACTCATATCAGACAAAATAAACTTTAAAATAAAGACAGTTACAAGAGGCAAATAAGGACACAGTATAATGATCAAGGGATCAATCCAAGAAGAAGATATAGCAATTGTAACTCTTTATTCACCCAACATAGAGCGCCTCAATATACAAGGCAAATGGTAACAGCCATAAAAGGGGGAATCGACAGTAACAAAATAATAGTAGGGAACTTTAACACACCACTTTCACCAATGGACAGATTATCCAAAATGAAAATAAATAAGGAAACACAAGCTTTAAATGGCACATTAAACAAGATGGACTTAATTGATATTTATAGGACATTCCATCCAAAAACAACAGAATATACTGCCTTCTTAAGTTCTCATGCAACATTCTCCAGGATAGACCTTATCTTGGGTCACAAGTCAAGCCTTAGTAAATTTAAGAAAACTGAAATCATATCAAGTGATCTTTCCTGACAACGACACAATGAGACTAGATATCAAGTACAGGGAAAAAACTGTAAAAAATACAAACACATGGAGGCTAAGCAATACGCTGGTAAATAACCAAAAGATCACTGAAGAAATCAAATAGGAAATCAAAAAATACCTAGAAACAAATGACAATGAAAACACAATGACCTAAAACCTATAGAAAGTAGCAAAAGCAATTCTAACAGAGAAGTATGTTGCAATAAAATCCTACCTCAAAAAACAAGAAAAATCTCAAATAACCAACTTAACCTTACACCTAAATTAATTAGAGAAAGAAGAAGAACCAAAAACTCTAAAGTTAGCAGAAGGAAAGAAGTCACAAAGATCAGATCAGAAATAAATGAAAAAGAAATGAAGGAAACAATAGCAAAGATCAATAAAACTAAAAGCTGGTTTTTGAGATGATAAAAAAAATGATAAACCAATAGCCAGACTCATCAAGAAAAAAAGGGGAAAGACTCAAATCAATAGAATTAGAAATTAAAAGGGAGAAGTAACAACTGACACTGCAGAAATAAAAAGGACCATGAGGGATTACTACAAGCAACTCTATGCAAATAAAATGGACAACCTGGAAGAAACGGACAAATTTTTAGAAAAGCACAACCCTCTGAGATTGAACTAGGAAGAAAGAGAGGATATAAACCAACCAATCACAAGCACTGAAATTAAAAATGTGATTAAAACTCTTCCAACAAACAAAAGCTCAGGAACAGATGGCTTCACAGGCAAATTCTATCAAACATTGAGGGAAGAGTTAACACCTGTCCTTCTCAAACTCTTCCAAAATATATCAGAGGGAGGAACATTCCCAAACTGATGCTACAAGGCCACCATCACCTTGACACCAAAACCAGACAAAGATGTCACAAAGAAAGAAAGCTACAGGCCTATATCCCTGATGAACATCGATGCAAAAATCCTCAACAAAATACTAACAAACAGAATCCAACAGCACATTAAAAGGACCGCACACCCTCACCAAGTGGGGTTTATCCCAGTAATGCAAGGATTCTTCAATATACGCAAATCAATCAATGTGATACACCATATTAACAAATTGAAGGAGAAACACCCTATGATTATCTCAATAGATGCAGAAAAGTCTTTTGACAAAATTCAACACCCATTGATGATAAAAACCCTGCAGAAAGTAGGCATAGAGGGAACTTTCCTCAACATAATAAAGACCATATATGACAAACACAGCCAACATTGTCCTCAATGGTGAAAAACTGAAACCATTTCCTCTAAGATCAGGAACAAGACAAGGTTTCCCACTCTTACCACTATTATTCAAGATAGTTTTGGAAGTTTCAGCCACAGCAATAACAGAAGAAAAGGAAATAAAAGGAATCCAAATCGGAAAAGAAGTAAAACTGTCACTGTTTGCAGATGGCATGATTCTATACATAGAGAATCCTAAAGATGCTATCAGAAAGCTACTTGAGCTATTCAATGAATTTGATGAAGTAACAGGATGCAAAATTAATGCACAGAAATCTCTTGCATTCCTATACACTATCAACAAAAGATCAGAAAGAGAAATTAAGGACACACTCTCATTTGTCACTGCAACAAAAAGAATAAAATACCCAGGAATAAACCTACCTAAGGAGACAGAAGACCTGTATGCAGGGAAACTATAAGACACTGATGAAAGAAATTAAATCAATACAAACAGATGGAGAGATATACCATGTTCTTGGATTAGAAGAATAAACATTGTGAAAATGACTATACTACCCAAAGAAATGTACAGATTCAGTGCAATCCCTGTCAAACTACCAGTGGCATTTTTCACAGAACCAGAACAAAAAATTACACAATTTGTATGGAAACAGAAAAGACCCTGAATAGCCAAAGCAATCTTGAGATAGAAAAGTGGAGCTGGAGGAATCAGGCTCCCTGACTTCAGACTATACTACAAAGCTACAGTAATCAAGACAATATGGTACTGGCACAAAAACATAAATATAGATCAATGGACAGGATAGAAAGCCCAGAGATAAACCCACACACATATGGTCACCTTATTTTTGATAAAGGAGGCAAGATTATACAATGGAGAAAAAACACCCTCTTCAGTAAGTGGTGCTGGCAAAACTGGACAGCTACATGCAAAAGAATGAAATTAGAACACTCCCTAACACCATACACAAAAATAAACTCAAAATGGATTAAAGACCAAGATGTAAGGCCAGACACTATAAAACTCAGAGGAAAACATAGACAGAACACTCTATGACATAAATCACAGCAAGATCCTTTTTGACCCACCTTCTAGAGAAATGGAAATAAAAACAAAAATAAACAAATGAAACTTCAAAGGTATTGCACAGCAAAGGAAGCCATAAACAAGATGCAAAGACAACCCTCAGAATGGTAGAAAACATTTGCCAGCGAAGCAGCTGACAAAGGATTAAACTACAAAATATATAAGTAGCTCATGCAGCTCAATATCAAAAAAACAATCAACCCAATCAAAAAATGGACAGAACACCTAAATAGACATTTCTCCAAAGGAAATATACAGATTGCCAACAAACACATGAAAGGATGCTCAACATCACTAATCATTAGAGAAATGCAAATCAAAACTACAATGAGGTATCACCTCACACCAGTCAGGATGGCCATCATCAAAAAATCTACAAACAATAAATGCTGGAGAGGGTGTGGAGAAAAGGGAACCCTCTTTCACTGTTGGTGGGAATGTAAATTGATACAGCCACTATGGAGAACAGTATGGAGGATCCTGACAAACTAAAAATAGAACTACCACATGACCCAGCAATCCCACTACGGGACATATACCCTGAGAAAACCTTAATTCAAAAAGACACATTCTCCCCAGTGTTCATTGCAGCACTATTTACAATAGCCAGGACATAGAAACAACCTAAGTGTCTATCGACAGATGAATAGATAAAGAAGAGATGGCAATATATACAATGGAATATTCCTCAGCCATAAAAAGAAGCGAAATTGAGTTATTTGTAGTGAGGGGGGATTGACATAGAGTGTGTCATACAGAGTGAAGTAAGTCAGAAAGAGAAAAACAAATACTGTATGCCAACACATATATATGGAATCTTAAAAAAAAAAAAAAAGCTTCTGACGAACCTAGGAGCAGGACAGTAATAAAGGCACAGATGTAGAGAATGGACTTGAGGACACAGGAAGGGGGAAGCGTAGTTGGGACGAAGTGAGTGCGTAGCATTGACATATATATACTACCAAATGTAAAATAGATAGCTAGTGGGAAGCAGCTGCATAGAAGAGGGAGATCAGTTCAGTGCTTTGTGACCACCTAGAGGGGTGGGATAGGGAGGGTGGGAGGGAGACCAAGATGGAGGGCATATGGGGATATATGTATATATATAGCTGATTCACTTTTTTATACAGTAGAAATGAACACAACAATGTAAAGAAATTATACTCCAATTAAGGTGTTAAAAATTATTCAATGGAAAAAAACATACATTTACACTGTTTCATCAGTTCTAAAGTATATACCTTGGGTACTTATTGATTAAATTATATCTAAATGCAATTTTTTCAGATGATAGTTTATAAAGATATTGTGGCTTAGGGAATGTGTTAGTTTGTGGTTTACAGAAGTTAGTAAATGGTTTATAAATGCTGGGTCCAATAATGGAAGACATTATCAGCCCTGTTAAGAAGGGTATATTCAGTTCTTGAGCAGAATCTGAGATTCAGTTTCTACTGTTAAATTGTTCCCTACTTCCCCTGTTCCCCATCCCAAATTTCCGAAAATGTATAGATTCCTGATCAGTTCACTGATGACAGATTATTTGACAGATATTTATATGACAGATTATTTAAGTTTAATTATTCATGAAGATTCATGATAATCTGACCATTGATTGTTTCTGGCCACTAAACAAAGACAGCAAATATGTCCTTTATCAGAATTATAGAATTGTTCTGCTTTTCCCTATTTGCTTTTAGTTGATCCATCGGGATTTAAAGTTGTCTTTTTCTTCCAGTCCATTAGTAAAGGCCTCTCCAAGTAGAAAAGACATTCAGTATTCTAGCATTTTATGACCATAACCCAGGGGATACATCCTCACTGTACATGTAGTCTGAGCCAGGAGAGACCCCAAAATTGTTTAACAAACTTCTTTACTGCTGCCAAACGAGGACTGGTAACTCCTGCCCTGAGGTGCTGTTGTTCTCATTGTTTCCCCTGCACAACCTAGATTCAGAGCATTCCATTTTTTTTTCCAGTCATCACAACACAATGACTCTGGTTACGTATTTCCATTTATATTAAGACCTGTATGTAGTCTTAGAGAAACCCAACCTAAACAAAATTCAATTAAAAAAGAAACTCATTAGAAATTGATCTACAAAATCTCTGACAAAGCAGGAAACTTTTTCATAAAACATTCAAACCCAAAAGGAAGTCTATCAATTTCTGTTGCCATGTCTTTCTTCTCCCCCCTTGTTGCACCTCTTTGAAGTTTCCCCTCGCCCCCCCTGATCCTGGGTGGCTCGCTTGCTCCTGGGCCTGCTGCCTAGTGTTATGTAAGTATCTTCCTTTCCTTCACCTTGCGATTGCCTTTCACTGCTGTCCTGTATAAAAGCCTGTTCATTTCCTGGGTGTTGTAGTTTTTCTTTTTCTTGTTTTACTACAGCTTTTGTATGGAAGATATCCTGTAGAGGCTTTCTGGGAAATGGTACATAGAACTTGGGTTTTTGAGTCCTTTCTGGTCTGAAAATATTACAGTAAACTCAGCCTTAACTTATAGCATGGTGGACACACAGAAACTAAATTTGAAATATTTTTTTCTCTGAATCTGCAGACATCCATGCATTGTCTTCCAGCTATTTTTGCTGATGCTAGGAAATCTGATGCCATTCCACTTCCTGATATTTTTATCTTATATGCAAGCTTTAAACATCTGTTTTTTGTTCTTTCTGTTCTTCTTTTTCAGGATGATGGGCCTGTATGTGTGTGTGTGTGTGCTTTATTTATTATTCTGGGCACTTGGGGGAATCTTTCAATTTGGAAACTAATAGTCTTTGGTCCTGAAAAAAATGTTTTAACTTATTTCTTTGATAAGAGAAGGATGCCAGGTTTCATCTTCTCTCTTTTCAGAAGCTACTCTGAATCTGGTGTGAGATCCTTTAGACTAATCTTCTTATGGGCATATATTTTTCATGTTTGTTGATTTGTTTCCATTTTTGTTAGACTTTTCTCAATTTTATTTTCAAAATTTCTATTTTTTAAATAAATACCCACCATCACCATTTTTTCAGTTCTAAGAGTTCTTTTTTGTTTTATGATTATTTGTTTTATGACCTTCTGTTCTTATTTTATGAATGCAATATCTTCTTTCGTTCCTCTGAAAATATTAAGTTCCTTCATGTCTAAATTTACTTCTGTTCCTTACACTGTCTCTGCTCCTGTTTTCTGAGTCTACTTTTATGATTGTATGTTTTGGTTTCTTTCTGTCAGCTTAGGTAGTTTTCTCAAATATTTGTCAGTCTTTGGCACTCACAAGCATATTAGAACTTCTATGTGTGGGAGTGGCTTGAAAACAAAAGACTTTACTGTAAGACCCCCAGATACAGGTTTCCATACATTTTTTTTCTGTTTGCTCTGTCAGGTTCCCTGAGATGAATTTCTCAATCTCTTCCTTGGGGGTATAAGTCTAGTGCTAGTCTACCCTCCTGAAGGAGTATAGAGAAAAAAAAAATGTCAGGTAGATTTTTACTTAAACTCTCTTTTTGCAGTACATAATTCCCTTCCTTCTTCCCAGTGTCCTTTGGAGCAATACTTGATTCAGAGTATCCAGTAACATCCCTGAAATAGGATGGAACAGTATCTAGAAGACCAACTCCTCTTCATAAGAACTTAACCAACAGTTATTTTCAGCTCTTTATCTCCATTTTCTGAGCAATCTGGGAGATTTGTAGCTTGGATCACCTTAAGTTTAATTGACTCCTTACTCTGTAGCTTTAGATTTTAACAGTGCCCAGTATTCTAAGTCAGTTATTAGTTTTCCATCTACTTTCAATTTTCCAAAATTTTGTTGTTATGTCTAGTCTTCTTTATCTGCTATTGACCTTCTCTCTCCTTTTCATCCTAATATATTTAGTCCTTTTTGTATTTACCCTCATTTTAGTGTGCTTTCTGGGAGTGAGCTAAAAGTACACTACCAATGTGCATTTTAAACTGTCATCCATTATTACAGGATCCATCTCTTTGCCTTTGTCAGCTGTTTATTAAGTATTCCTCTTTCAACCATCTCTCTCAAAACACACACACACATATGCATACACACACTCATATGAAGAAATACACCAATACATTACACACAAAGATTCATTTTCAAACTATCTGAAAGAATACTTTTTTCTAAAACTCACCTTTCTCAAAATACCTGTGTAACCCTGCTTTCATGATTATGAATTCAATGGCCAATGTAAGAAAAATGTTTTTGCAGATAGTTATATTGTATTAATTCTTGGTCATTAACTTTTCCTATTTTGGCCAACACAATAGGTTGAATGGTGTCCCTACAAAAGATATGTCCATATTCTAATCATTTGAACCTCTGAATGTTACCTTGAGATGAAGAGAGCATCCTAGATTATACAGGTGGCCCCTAAATCCAATGACAGTTGTCCTTATTAGAGTCCAGCAAAGGAAGATTTCAGATAGAAGAGAAGACATGAACGCATGGAAGAGAAGGCCACGTGAGGACTGAGGCAGTGGTTAGAGTCATGCAGATGTGAGCCAGTAATGACAAGGATTACCAGAAACCACAGAAGCTAATAGAGGGACATAGAATACATTTTCCCTTATAGCCTCCAGAAGGAACTGACTCTGCTGACACCTTGATATCATACCTCTACTTTCTGGCTTCCAGAACTGTGAGAGAATAAAACTCTGTTATATCAAGCCACCCAGTTTGTTATGATAGCCCTAGGAAATTGACTCTACCCTTTTTCTGCTACTTGAGTAAACAAACTTAAGATCTACATACCCCAAATCCTATTCCCCTGTTGGCCTGAAGTCAGAGGTCCCAATATGGCAGAGCCAAGATGAGGTGGAATGGGAAATACGATAACTCCCCCAAGCCGACTGATTGACATGCAGTACTGAAGGAGGTGGCCTGTGTGATTCAAGGAATTTTAACTTCAACAAACTCTTTTTTTTTAATTTATTGAAGTTTAGTTGATTTACTATGTTGTGTTAATTTCTACTGTACAGCAAAGTGATTCAGTTATACATATATGTACATTCTTTTTCATATTCTTTTCCATTGTGGTTTATCACAGAATATTGAATATAGTTCCCTGTGCTATACAGAAGGACGTTGTTATTTATCCATTCTACATATAGTAGTTTGCATCTGCTAACTCCATCCCTCCCCTATCCCCTCTCCTCCTTGGAAACCACAAGTCTGTCATCTATGTCTGTCAGTCTGTTTCTGTTTTGTAGATAAGTTCATTTGTGTCATATTTTAGATTCCACATGTAAGTGATATCACATGTATATGTCTTTCCCTTTCTGACTTACTTCACTTATGATAATATCTAGGTCTATCCATGTTACTGCAAAAAGGCATAATTATATTCTTTTTTATGGCCGAGTAGTATTCCATTGGACGTGTGTAACACATCTTTTTTATCCATTCATTTTTGGTGGACATTTAGATTGTTTCTATGACTTGGCTATTGTAAATAGGGCTGCAATGAACATTAAGATGCATGTATCTTTTTGAATTATAGATTTCTCCGGATATATGCCCAGGAGTGGGATTGCAGGATCATATGGCAACTCTTACTTTTAGTTTTTTGACAAACCTCCATATGGTCTCCATAGTGGCTGCACCAATTTATATTCCCACCAACGGTGTAGGAGGGTTCCCTTTTATCCATACCCTCTCCAGCATCTGTTATTTGTAGACTTTTTGATGATGGCCATTCTGACCTATGTGAGGCGATACCTCATTGTAGTTTTGATTTGTGTTTCTCTAATAATTAGCAATGTTGAGCATCTTTTCATGTGCCCATTGGCCATCTGTATGTCTTCTTTGGAGAAATGTCTATTTAGGTCTTCTGCCCATTTTTTGATTGGATTGTTTGTTTTCTTGATGATGAGTTGTATGAGCTATATGTATATTTTGGAAATTAATCCCTTCTTGGTAGCATCATTTGCAAATATTTTCTCACAGTCTGTATGTTGTCTGTATGTTGTGTTTATGGTTTCCTTTGCTGTACAAAAGCTTGGAAGTTTGATTAGGTCCCATTTATTTATTTTTCCTTTTATTTGTATTTCCTTGGGAGATTGAGCAAACTGGTTTTATTGGCTGAGGATAATAGAAGTCTAGAATCAGTATGATACCATACAACTAAACCATACTATTAGTATTACCCCAGGTAAAATTTCTTTTGAGTCTAAATAGCTTGTATCTATCAAATATCAGTTCTATGATCAATGTGTGAGTCATTTTTAAAAATCATGTTTTAATTCAAGCCACTTAGTGATTTAGACTGGAACTATTATAGTTCTTTTAAAAAAATTATTGAAGTATAGTTGATTTACAATGTTATATTAGTTTCAGGTGTATGGCATAGTGATTTAATATTTTTATAGATTTTACTCCATTTAAAGTTATTGCAAAATAATGGATAAATTTCCCTGTGCCGTACAATATATCTTTGTTGCTTATCTACTTTATACATACACAGTAGTTCATATCTCTTAATCCTTTACCCCTATCTTGCCCGATCTCCTTTCCTTCCCCACTGGTAACCACTAGTTTGTTCTCTAAATCTGTGAGGGAGCTGTTACCATTTCAAGCAACACTGAACACATTATATCATTAGTCTATTCAATAGATCATCATGAATTCTTTGGAAATTATTTATCTATCAAAGGAAACATCCTAATGGATTCTATGTAGTGTAATATTCTTCTACAGATATATCTGCTGCACATTTCTGACAATTAGATAACTACAGAAACATCTTTCACATTTATATCAGGAAGATAAACTGTTATTATATTTAGTTTACCAATAAACAATATCTACTATAGTTGTATGTTCCTTTTTTTTACATCTTTTTTGGAGTATAATTGCTTTACAATGGTGTGCCAGTTGCTGCTTCAAAACAAAGTGAATCAGTTATACATATACATATGTTCCCATATCTCTCCCCTCTTGCATCTCCCTCCCCCCCCATCCCAACCCTCTAGGTGGTTACAAAGCATCGAGCTGATTACCCTGTGCTATGCGGCTGCTTCCCACTAGCTATCCATTCCACGCTTGGTAGTGTGTATATGTCCATGCCACCCTCCTGCCCTGTCACAGCTTACCCCTCCCCCTCCCCATATCCCCAAGTCCATTCCCCAGCAGGTCCGCGTCTCCATTCCCATCCTACCCCCAAGTTCTTCATGACATTTTTTTCTTAAATTCCATGTATATGTGTTAGCATACGGTATTTGTCTTTCTTTCTGACTTACTTCACTCTGTATGACAGACTCTAGGTCCATCTACCTCACTACAAATAACTCAATTTCATTTCTTTTTATGGCTGAGTAATATTCCATTGTATATATGTGCCACATCTTTATCCATTCATCCGATGATGGACACTTAGGTTGTTTCCATCTCCGGGCTATTGTAAATAGAGCTGAAATGAACATTTTGGTACACGACTCTTTTTGAATTATGGTTTTCTCAGGGTACATGCCCAGTAGTGGGATTGCTGAGTCATATGGTAGTTCTATTTGTAGTTTTTTAAGGAACCTCCATACTGTTCTCCATAGTGCCTGTACCAATTCACATTCCCACCAGCAGTGTACGAGTGTTCCCTTTTCTCCACACCCTCTCCAGCATTTATTGTTTGTAGGTTTTATGATGATGGCCATTCTGACTGGTGTGAGATGATATTTCATTGTACTTTTGATTTGCATTTCTCTAATGATTAATGATGTTGAGCATTCTTTCATGTGCTTGTTGACAGTCTGTATATCTTCTTTGGAGAAAGGTCTATTGAGGTCTTCTGCCCATTTTTGGATTGGGTTTTTTGATTTTATGTTATTGAGCTGCATGAACTGTTTATAAATTTTGGAGATTAATCCTTTGTCAGTTGCTTCATTTGCAAATAATTTCTCCCATTCTGAGGGCTGTCTTTTGGTCTTGTTTATGGTTTCCTTTGCTGTGCAAAAGCTTTGAAGTTTCATTAGGTCCCATTTGTTTATTTTTGTTTTTATTTCCCTTTCTCTAGGAGGTGGGTCAAAAAGAATCTTGCTGTGATTTATGTCATAGAGTGTTCTGCCTGTTTTCCTCTAAGAGATTTATAGTGTCTGGTCTTACATTTAGGTCTTTAATCCATTTTGAGCTTATTTTTGTGTATGGTGTTAGGGAGTGATCTAATTTCATACTATTACATGTACCTGTCCAGTTTTGCCAGCACCACTTACTGAAGAGGCTGTCTTTTCTCCACTGTACATTCCTTCCTCCTTTATCAAAGATAAGGTGACCATATGTGTGTGGGTTTATCTCTGGGCTTTCTATCCTGTTCCATTGATCTATCTTTCTGTTTTTGTGCCAGTACCATACTGTCTTGATTACTGTAGCTTTGTAATATAGTCTGAAGTCAGGAAGCCTGATTCGTCCAGCTCCATTTTTCGTTCTCCAGGTTGCTTTGGCTATTCGGGGTCTTTTCTGTTTCCATACAAATTGTGAAATTTTTTGTTCTAGTTCTGTGAAAAATGCCAGTGGTAGTTTGATAGGGATTGCATTGAATCTGTAGATTGCTTTGGGTAGTAGAGTCATTTTCACAATGTTGATTCTTCCAATACAAGAACATGGTATATCTCTCCATCTATTTGTACCATCTCTAATTTCTTTCATCAGTGTCTTATAATTTTCTGCATACAGGTCTTTTGTCTCCTTGAGTAGGTTAATTCCTAGATATTTTATTCTTTTTGTTGCAATGGTAAATGGAAGAGATTTTTGATTTCACTTTCAGATTTTTCATCACTAGTGTATAGGAATGCCAGAGATTTCTGTGCATTAATTTTGTATCCTGCTACTTTACCGAATTCATTGATTAGCTCTAGAAGTTTTCTGGTAGCATCTTTAGGATTCTCTATGTATAGTATCATCTGCAAACCATGACAAGTTTACTTCTTCTTTTCTGATTTGGATTCCTTTTATTTCCTTTTCTTCTGTGATTGCTGTGGCTAAAACTTCCAAAACTGTGTTGAATAAGAGTGGTGAGAGTGGGCAACCTTGTCTTGTTCCTGATCTTAGTGGAAATGCTTTCAGTTTTTCACCATTGAGGATGATGTTGGCTGTGGGTCGTCATATACGGCCTTTATTATGTTGAGGAAAGTTCTCTCTATGCCTACTTCACGGAGGGATTTTGTCATAAATGGGTGTTGAATTTTGTCAAAAGCTTTCTCTGCATCTATTGAGATGATAATATGGTCTTTCTCCTTCAATTTGTTAATATGGTGTATCACGTTGATTGATTTGCCTATATTGAAGAATCCTTGCATTCCTGGAATAAACCCCACTTGACCTTGGTATATGATCCTTTTAATGTGCTGTTGGATTCTGTTTGCTAGTATTTTGTTGAGGATTTTTGCATCTATATTTATCAGTGATATTGGCCTGAGGTTTTCCTTCTTTCTGACATCCTTGTCTGGTTTTGGTATCAAGGTGATGGTGGCCTCATAGAAAGAGTTTGGCAGTGTTTCTCCCTCTGCTATATTTTAGAAGCGTTTGAGGAGGATAGGCATATGCTCTTCTCTAAATGTTTGATAGAATTCGACTGTGAAGCCATCTGGTCCTGGGCTTTTGTTTGTTGGAAGATTTATAATCACAGTTTCAATTTCAGTGCTTGTGATTGGTCTATTCATGTTTTCTGTTTCTTCCTGATTCAGTCTTGGCAGGTTGGGCATTTCTAAGAATTTGTCCATTTCTTCCAGGTTGTCCATTTTATTGGCGTAGAGTTGCTTGTAGTAATCGCTCATGATTTTTTTTATTTCTGCAGTGTCAGTTGTTACTTCTCCTTTTTCATTTCTAATTCTATTGATTTGAGTCTTCTCCCTTTTTTTCTTGATGAGTCTGGCTAATGCGTTATCAATTTTGTTTTTCTTTTCAAAGAACCAGCTTTTAGTTTTATTGATCTTTGCTATCGTTTGCTTCATTTCTTTTTCATTTATTTCTGATCTGATTTTTATGATTTCTTTCCTTCTGCTAACTTTGGGGTATTTTTGTTCTTTCTCTAATTGCTTTAGGTCCAAGGTTTGGTTGTTTATTCGAGATGTTTCCTGTTTCTTAAGGTAGGATTGTATTCCTATAAACTTCCCTCTTAGAACTGCTTTTTCTGCATCCCATAGGTTTTTGGGTTGACGTGTCTCCATTGTCATTTGTTTCTAGGTATTTTTTGATTTCCTCTTTGATTTATTCAATGATCACTTCGTTATTAAGTAGTGTATTGTTTAGCCTCCGTGTGTTTGCATTTTTTACAGATCTTTTCCTGTAATTGATATCTAGTCTCATAGCATTGTGGTTGGAAAAGATACTTGATAGAATTTCAATTTTCTTAAATTTACCAAGGCTTGATTTTTGACCCAAGATATGATACATACTGGAGAATGTTCCATGAGCACTTGAGAAAAATGTGTATTCTGTTGTTTGGGGATGGAATGTCCTATAAATATCAATTAAGTCCATCTTATTTAATGTATCATTTATAGCTTGTGTTTCCTTATTTATTTTCATTTTGGATGATCTTTCCATTGGTGAAAGTGGGGTGTTAAAGTCCCCTACTATGAATGTGTTACTGTGGATTTCCCCTTTTATGGCTATTAGTATTTGCCTTATGTATTGACGTGCTCCTATGTTGGGTGCATAAATATTTACAGTTTTTATATCTTCTTCTTAGTTTGATCCCTTGGTCATTATGTAGTGTCCTCCTTTTTGTCTTCTAATAGTCTTTATTTTAAGGTCTATTTTTTCTGATATGAGAATTGCTACTCCAGCTTTCTTTTGGTTTCCATTTGCATGGAATATCTTTTTCCATTCCCTTACTTTCAGTCTGTATGTGTCCCTAGGTCTGAAGTGGGTCTCTTGTAGACAGCATATATATGGGTCTTGTTTTTGTATCCATTCAGCCAATCTGTGTCGTTTGGTGGGAGCATTTAGCCCATTTACATTTAAGGTAATTATCGATATGTATGTTCCTTTTCCCATTTTCTTAATTGTTTTGGGTTTGTTATTGTAGGTCTTTTCCTTCTGTTGTGTTTCTTGCCTAGAGGAGTTCCTTTAGCATTTGTTGTAAAGCTGGTTTGGTGGTGCTGAACTCTCTCAGCTTTTGCTTGTCTGTAAAGGTTTTAATTTCTCCATCAAATCTGAATGAGATCCTTGCTGGGTAGAGTAATCTTGGTTGCAGATTTTTCTCCTTCATCACTTTAAATATGCCCTGTCAGTCCCTTCTTGATTGCAGAGTTTCTGCCGAAAGATCAGCTGTTAACCTTATGGGGATTCCCTTGTGTGTTATTTGTTGTTTTTCCCTTGCTGCTTTTAATATGTTTTATTTGTATTTAATTTTTGACAGTTTGATTAATATGTGTATTGGCATATTTATCCTTGGATTTATGGGACTCTGTGTGCTTCCTGGACTTGATTAAGAATTTCCTTTCCCATATTAGGGAAGTTTTCAACTATAATCTCTTCAAATATTTTCTCAGTCCCTTTCTTTTACTCTTCTTCTTCTGGAACCCGTATCATTCGAATGTTGGTGCATTTAATGTTGTCCCAAAGGTCTCTGAGACTGTCCTCAGTTATTTTCATTCTTTTTTTTTATATTGTGCTCTGCAGTAGTTATTTCAACTATTTTATCTTCCAGGTCACTTATCCGTTCTTCTGCCTCAGTTATTCTGCTATTGATCCCATCTGGAGTGTTTTTAATTTCATTTATTGTGTTGTTCATCATTGCTTGTTTCATCAGTTTTTCTAGGTCCTTGTTAAATATTTCTTGCATTTTGTCTATTCTGTTTCCAAGATTTTGGATCATCTTTACTATCATTATTCTGAATTCTTTTTCAGGTAGACTGCCTATTTCCTCTTCATTTTTTAGGTCTGGTGTGTTTTTATCTTGCTCCTTCATCTGATGTGTGTTTTTCTGTCTTCTCATTTTGCTTATCTTACAGTGTTTGGGGGTGTCCTTTTTGCAGGGTGCAGCTTCGTAGTTCCTGTTGTTTTTGGTGTCTGTCCCCAGTGGCTAAGGTTGGTTCAGTGGGTTGTGTAGGCTTCCTGGTGGAGGGGACTAGTGCCTGTGTTCTGGTGGATGAGGCTGGATCTTGTCTTTCTGGTGGGCAGGTCCATGTCTGGTGGTGTGTTTTGGAGTGTCTGTGGCCTTATTATGATTTTAGGCAGCCTCTCTGCTAATGGGTGGGGTTTTGCTCCTGTCTTGCTAGTTGTTTGGCATAGGGTGTCCAGCACTGTAGCTTGCTGGTCGTTGAGTGAAGCTGGGTGCTGGTGTTGAGATGGAGATCTCTCGGTGATTTTCGCCATTTGATATTATGTGGAGCTGGGAGGTCTCTTGGGGACCAGTGTCCTGAAGTTGGCTCTCCCACCTCAGAGGCACAGCACTGACTCTTGGCTGCAGCGCCAAGAGCCTTTCATCCACACAGCTTAGAATAAAAGGGAGAAAACGTAGAAAGAAGGAAAGAAAGAAGGAAAGAAAGAAAGGAAGAAAGAAAGAAAGAAAGAAAGGAAGGAAGGAAGGAAGGAAGGAAGGAAGAAAGGAGGGAGGGAAGGAGGGAGGGCAGAAGGAAGGAAGGAAAGAAGGAGGGAAGGAAGGAAAGAAAGAAGATAAAATAAAATAAAGTTATTAAAATAGAAAATAATTATTAAGAAAATAAAAATTTTTTTAAAAGAAAAAGAAAAAACGGATGAATAGAACCCTAGGACAAATGGTGGAAGCAAAGCTATACAGACAAAATCTCACAGAGAAGCATACACATACACACTCAAAAAAAGAGGAAAAGGGAAAAAAAATCATAAATCTTGCTCTCAAAGTCTACCTCCTCAATTGGGGATGATTCGTTGTCTATTCAGGTATTCCACAGATGCAGGGTACATCAAGTTGATTGTGGAGCTTTAATCCGCTGCTTCTGAGGCTGCTGGGAGGGATTTCCCTTTCTCTTCTTTGTTCTCACAGTTGCTGGGGCTCAGTTTTGGATTTGGCCCCGCCTCTGCATGTAGGTTGCCGGAGGGCGTCTGTTCTTCGCTCATACAGACGGGGTTAAAGGAGCCACTGATTCGGGGGCTCTGGCTCACTCAGGCCGGGGGGAGGGAGGGGCACGGAGTGCGGGGGGAGCCTGCGGCAGCAGAGGCCGGTGTGACGTTGCACCAGCCTGAGGTGCGCTGTGCTTTCCCCCTGGGGAATTGGTCCCTGGATCTTGGGACCCTGGCAGTGGCAGGCTGCACAGGCTCCCCAGAAGGGGTTTGTGGATAGTGACCTGTGGTCGCACACAGGCTTCTTGGTGGCAGCAGCAGCAGCCTTAGCGTCCCATGCCCGTCTCTGGGGTCTGCGCTTTTAGCCGTGGCTCGCACCCGTCTCTGGAGCTCCTTTAAGCCGCACTCTTTTTTTTTTTTTTTTTTTTTTTTTTTTTTTTTTTTTGAGGTACGCGGGCCTCTCACTGTTGTGGCCTCTCCCGTTGCGGAGCAACAGGCTCCGGACGCGCAGGCTCAGTGGCCATGGCTCACGGGCCCAGCCGCTCCGCGGCATGTGGGATCCTCCCACACCGGGGCACGAACCCGTGTCCCCTGCATCGGCAGGCGGACTCTCAACCACTGCGCCACCAGGGAAGCCCCAAGCCGCACTCTTAATCCCTCCTCCTCGCGCACCAGGAAACAAAGAGGTAAGAAAAAGTCTCTTGCCTCTTCGGCAGGTCCAGACTTTTCCCCGAACTCCCTCCTGGCTAGCTGTGGCGCACTAACCCCCTGCAGGCTGTGTTCACGTCAACAACACCAGTCCTCTCCTGACACTCCGACTGAAGCCCGAGCCTCAACTCCCAGCCCTGCCTGCACTGGCGGGTGAGCAGACAAGCTTCTCGGGCTGGTCGGCCCTGATCCTCTGTGCAGGGATCTCTCCGCTTTGCCCTCCGCACCCCTGTTGTGCTCTCCCCCGTGGCTCCAAAGCTTACTCCCTCAGCCACCTGCAGTCTCCGCCTGCAAAGGGGCTTTCTAGTGTGTGGAAAACTTTCCTCCTTCACAGCTCCCTCCGACTGGTGCAGGTCCCATCCCTATCCTTTTGTCTCTGTTTATTTCTTTTTCTTTTGCCCTACCCAGGTACTTGGGGACTTTCTTGCCTTTTGGGAGGTCTGAGGCCTTCTGCCAGCGTTCAGTAGGTGTTCTGTAGGAGTTGTTCCACATGTAGATGTATTTCTGGTGTATCTGTGGGGAGGAAGGTGATCTCAGCATCTTACTCTTCCGCCATCTTCCCCTCGTCCTCCGGTTGTATGTTTTATACACTTTTATCTTTTATCAATGCAGCTATGAAGGCCTAAAAATAAAATGGTCATTATTACTGTTCAGATTTAAAAATATATCCCAGAAGATCTTTTCTGCTTTGCTCTGTAATGTCAGGATGTTTGTGGTTTCACAGATATTTTCTGTAATTGTGCTACTAGAAAAATTTGAGTAGAAATCTAGAGCAATTCATTCAACAAATAATTAGTAGACATCTTCTATGAGCTGGTCTTTGTGCTCAGTGCAGGGAATCTATTTTAATAGTAGTTTTTATTTTCTTTAAACTTTCTTATTGACTCACTCTCCAAATGTTAATATTAAAACATACACACCAAATTAACATATATCAGCTTTAAACTTTGTGGAAGATCTAAATCTTTTTTCTAAGAACAGAGTCAGGAGAGAGGAATACAATGAGCTTTAAATGTTAAGGAGCATTAAGTATGCCTAGACATTATACATTATAATATTTGAATGTATTGAACTATTATAACTATTATATCTGAATTTAAATAAGTAAGAATTTTATTTAATTCCTGGCATATGGCAGTAAACGTACCAGAGCATGGGAAGATGTATAACATGGGACAGTCACCTAAAAAATGATAAGGTACAGAAATATCTTTTTCTCCTCTCTCTAAGAATTTAGTTTTAGATACAGTTGGTGTCATGTGTGTGTGTGTGTGTGTGTGTGTGTGTGTGTGTGTGAAGTATGAGAAAGAAAGAGTCTTTGTGTTGTGTAGATCACTTTTGTTTTGGTGTCACAATCCACACTTACCCAAATTTTGTTTAGCTTTCTCAAACCACTTCCATACCAAAGGTTCTACTAGTTTGTTAGCTGTAATTTCTTTATAGCTAGATCAATGGAGGAATACTTACTCCTCCCAAAATAAGCCAGATATTAAACAAAAATCTAAAACTTTCCCTTATAAATTCTCATTTTTGAAGTGTCAGTAGGAAATATGATTTCCAGCTTTGTGTGAATAAATAGATAATAATGGGTAGGTAGAAAATATCACCCATTCAAATGATCACGAGACTGCATTGTTTGATTTGACATTAATTTTTAATTAGTATTTTTGAGAGCCTACTCTGTGCCAAGTACTCTGTCAGTTACTGAGACTGATGCAAATAACTTAAACGTAGTTCTGACCTGGCTCCCACCTTGGTAGAGAAAATCGCAATTTAAAAACCATGACAAAATAAAGCTTGTAATGTCTTTGTGGACAGTGTGAGCATCAATGGAGAGCAAACTTTGGGGACATGGATGAAAAGTTTACATTGTAAGTGTAGCAGATGCTTCATTTCCATGCTCACATCCCTTCAGTGAGCTGTATCTTACTTCTAATTCCAGCATCTGCATCTCTTGGCCAGATTTGTTTTTTTCCCTGAAGACATTGAAAGGGCACACAGCCCTAATGGTAAGCAAGCCCAAGACATTATCCTCAATCAGTGGCTGGGAGGAGTGTGTAAAGATCTTAGGCTCCTTTTCTCTTAGATGGGTTAATGCTGTGATGTGTGTTTTACTGTTTCCCAGGTTTCCTGTATGTTAAACTCTAATCACCCCTTGATAGTGGACCTTTTATTGGCTGCCCCTCCTACCCTGAATGACTCCCCAGCTTTCCTACAAGGTTTTCCTCTACATCTCAAATGAACTTAGTGCACTGAAATCCTGTTACATGTCTGCTTCTGGTGGATATTTGATTATATAAGTGGCTTTAGGAAGCAAATTCTGTGAATAGGAGACTAAAATTGGAACACTTGTGAGACAAATGGGAAAGAAAACTCCCTTTGAAGAGAGTATGTAGGGGAATGATACCCCCTGACATGCTAGAGCATCACATCAACAAGAGTCTCATATGTGGTGACCTGGGATGAGATGTAGGTAGAGGAGGCAGTGGTAGTTTATATGGCATCACCAGCATTTGAGAGGTGTGATGGGGATGAAAATCCTAAGGATCTGGAGTTTGTTGGTTGTTGGGAAGGAAAATAACCCAAGGAAGGAGAGTAGGACATGCTCAAATCAGCCAATTATTCATTCGGGTCACAGTATGAAGGCCAAAAGATCTTTATTCCAGTATTTACTCCTTATTTCCTGCAGGCAGAGAGCAGATTTGTTGAAAAGCCAGCTTCAGAGCTCATTGTAAAACTAGAATTACCGAAAGTCAGGTTGAAATCCCTGAAGTTGTTCCCTCTACAAACATCCCAGTCAAGGTCATAAATCAGAACACATACCACATACCAGATGGATTAATGTCATATTCAAAGTCTTAAAAGTGGCCAGAACACAAATGGATTATGAGACATGACAGTGGAATATAATAACCTTATTCAAAGAGCAGCCACATTTACATCATTGTGATAGATATGGCATTGTTTGTTTTGCAAAAATATGTTGTATGAACGTAACTTTTTGAGTACTTTATTATATTGAATAGTGCCCCCTCCTCAAAAAAATATATGTCTAAATGATAATCCCTGTTATCTGTGAATGTAATGAACTGCAGATGTAATTAAGGTAAATATTGAGATGGAGTCACACTGGATTAGAGTAGATACTAAATCCAATGAGAATATCCTTATAAGGAACAGAAAAGGACACACAGGGAAAAAGCCATGTGAAGGCAGAGGCAGGGATTGGAGTTACGTTGCCACAAGCTGAGAAACTACCAGGAACTGGAGGAGGTTAGGAAGGATTCTTTGCTAGTGTCTTCAGATGGAGTATGGCCCTGCTAACACCTTGACTTTGGGCTGCTGTACTCCAGAGATGTGAGAGAATAAATTTCCATTGTTTTAAGGCAATATAGCAAATTTAAATTTCTAGAATAAAAGTGCTGCCTCTGACTTCACTAATTGCAGTTGGTTCTTGTGAATGCCCTAAGGAGACTGAAAACTATCAGTGCAAGTGTGCGTTTTAAGGGGTTGAGCAGGAGTGAGCAGGATAAAAAGCAGGATTGTGGAACATATCCTAGAGCACAATTGCAACTTGGGAGGAAAATTTGTCTTTTATATATTTCTTGAAAGTTACAATCCTCGACATTCATATACATTTTTTATTTAGTTTTAGGACTTAATTGTAGTACCTCTGACACAAACTAGTTATCTAGACGTGAATTAACTCACATTCCTTGAGACTTAGTTTTTTTCATACACAAAATGAGGGATTTCAGACAGGAGAAAAAAACCTTTTTGTTCTAAAATAATCTCACTGTGATTTCCTGATACATTTAAATCATACAATCAAATAACTTTGGTATAAAAGTATTAAATTTATCAATAAAAGTACATGTATAGAGTTGGTCAATTTTGTTTAATTACTGCCACAGCGATCCATTAGTTACCTGTCTTCATTTTATGTTTTTTTAATTTTATTTATTTAATTTTTAAATTTTAGGTGTTTTAGGTATCCATTCTTTTTTAAAAAAAATTAGTTAATTTATTATTTTTGGCTGCGTTGGGTCTTTGTTGCTGTGCGCGGGCTTTCTCTAGTTGCGGCGAGCGGGGCTACTCTTTGTTGAGTGCATGGGCTTCTCATTATGGTGGTTTCTCTTGGTGCGGAGCACGGGCTCCAGGCACGCGGCCCTCCGTAGTGGTGGCTGGTGGGCTCTAGAGCGTAGGCTCAGTAGTTGTGGCGCACGGGCTTAGTTGCTCCGCGGCATACGGGATTTTCCCAGACCGGGGCTCGAACTGGTATCCCCTGCATTGCCAGGCAGATTCTTAACCACTGTGCCACCAGGGAAGCCCACTGTCTGTATTTTTATTGCCTACATTCAATCTATTTATCTCCTTTCATTAAGAAGCAGTACAGTGATTCAAACACATGGATTCTGTTAACAGTGGCAAAATCAAGTGTTGATTCAACTCTTCCTATTCAGTAGTACAATTGGATTATGTTCAGTACCATTGATTCTGTGACCTTGTTTACATATTCACTTATAATATTAACAAAAAATCATCACTATGCAGCCTTAATGTTGAGATGAGAAACTTGCTGCTAATAATCAAAGTTTTATTGAGGAACATTAAAATCTCATTGCTTTGTTTCTTATTATTAATGAAGTAAAACAAGTTTGCATCTATATTTGAATATAAAAGCTGACATATGCTAAATAAATTAAGGATATCTCAGTTGGTAATTCAATATATGGAAGATAAACAAATACACCTCACTACATTCAGTGTTTTAAAAATTTGCTGTCCATTTCCTGTACAAAAATATTTTCATCTTCAAATGTATACCCATTATTCCTTTTTTGCCTGTTCTAACTCATAAAAGAGCATTTTGTTTCTCTATTGTATATATAATCAGAAAGCTATTTTTTTAAATTTGGAGTATTTTAGATATTGCCTTGTAAATATTCAGTATGTCTAAAAAAATTAGTCATGTGCGTCAGTATTTTTTTTTGCTTTGAGTAAAATCATATAGATTGCGCTGTCCAATATAGTAGTCACTAGCCATATGTGACAATTGAAACTCAAAATGTGGCTAGTCCAAATTGAGATGGGATATATGTGTAAAATGCATAGCAATTTTGAAAATTAAGTACATAAAAAAGGAATGACAATTATCTTAATGACTTTATATTTTATACTGAAATAACATTTTAACTATATAAGTTTAAATAAAATATTGTATTAAACTAATTTCATCTGATCCTTATTTTTTTTTTTAATGTGGATACTAGAAGATATATACTGAATTATACTCACATTTGTGGCTCATTTGATTTTTCTGTTGGAGAGTGATGGTCCTGTAAATCTTCTGTATGATTTGCAAGCTAGCTTACAAGGAAATAAGTTATAAGAAACGGAGGATAACATGTATTAAATACGTATTATGTATGGGACTTTATCCTATTCCTTTTATATATGATCAATTCTCACAAAATCTTCTGAGAATGATGTCATTATTTTCCCCATTTTACTGTTAAGTATTCTAAACCTTAGATTGGTTAGTTAAGTTTTATTTTTTAAAACAGGTCTAGTTAAAAGTAAAGTCAGAAGCCAAATCATGTATTATCTGCTACTTGCAAGTTTCTTAGATTTAATAAATTTAACTTCTTATTTTTTCAACATCTTTATTGGAGTATAATTGCTCCACAGTGGTGTGTTAGCTTCTGCTATATAACAAAGTGAATCATCCATACGTATACACTATCCCCATATCCCCTCCCTCTTGCGTCTCCCTCCCACCCTTCCTATCCCACTCTTATAGGTGGTCACAAAGCACTGAGCAGATCTCGCTGTACTATGCAGCTGCTCCCCACCAGCAGCCACCAGCTGCTTCCCATTCTACATTTGGTAGTGTATATATGTCCATGCCACTCTCTCACCTTGTCCCAGCCCACACTTCCCCCTCCCCGTGTCCTCAAGTCCACTCTACACGTCTAGGTTCTTCAGAGTCTTTTTTAAAATTTTTAGATTCCATACATATGTGTTAGCATACAGTATTTGTTTTTCTCTTTCTGACTTACATCACTCTGTATAACAGACTCTAGGTCCATCCACCTCACTACAAATAACTCAATTCTGTTTCTTTTTATGGCTGAGTAATATTCCATTGTATATATGTGCCATATATTCTTTTTTGTGTGTGTGTGTTTCGTGGGCCTCTCACTGTTGTGGCCTCTCCCGTTGTGGAGCACAGGCTCCGGACCCACAGGCTCAGCAGCCAAGGCTCACGGGCCCAGCCGCTCCATGGCATGTGGGATCCTCCCGGACCGGGGCATGAACCCGTGTCCCCTACATTGGCAGGATGACTCTCAACCACTGTGCCATCAGGGAAGCCCACCATATCTTCTTTATCCACTCATTTGTCCATGGACACTTAGGTTGCTTCCATGTCCTGGCTACTGTAGATACTGCTGCAGTGAACATGGTGGTACATGACACTTGTGAATTAAGGTTTTCTCAGGGTATATGCCCAGTAGTGGGATTGCTGGGTCATGTGGTAGTTCTATTTGTAGTTTTTTAAGGAACGTCCAAACTGTTTTCCATAGTGGCTCTATCAATTAACATTCCCGCCAACAGTACAAGGGGATTCCCTTTTCTCCACACCCTCTCCATCATTTATTGTTTGTAGACCTTTTGATGATGGCCATTCTGACTGGTGTGAGGTGATACCTCATTGTAGTTTTGATTTGCATTTCTCTAATGATTAGTGACTTTGAACATCCTTTCATGTGTTTGTTGGCAATCTGTATATCTTCTTCGGAGAAATGTCTATTTAGGTCCTCTGCCCATTTTTGAATTGGGTTGTTTGTTTTTTGATATTGAGCTGCATGAGTTTCTTGTATATTTTGGAGATTAATCCTTTGTCAGTTGTTTTGTTTGCAAATATTTTCTATCATTCTGAGGGTTGTCTTTTCATCCTGTTTATGGTTACCTTTGCTGTAAAAAGCTTTTAAGTTTCATTAGGTCCGATTTATTTGTTTTTGTTTTTATTTCCCTTCCTCTAGGAGGTGGGTCAAAAAGGATCTTGCTGTGATTTATGTCATAGAGTGTTCTGCCTATGTTTTAATCTAAGAGATTTCTAGTGTCTGGCCTTACATTTAGATCTTTAATCCATTTTGAGTTTATTTTTGTATATGGTGTTAGGGAGTGTTCTAATTTCATTCTTTTACATGTAGCTGTCCAGTTTTCCCAGCACCACTTATTGAAGAGGCTGTCTTTTCTCCATTGTATAATCTTGCCTCCTTTATCAAAAATAAGGTGACCATATGTGTGTGGGTTTATCTCTGGGCTTTCTATCCTGTTCCATTGATCTATATTTCTGTTTTTGTGCCAGTACCATATTGTCTTGATTACTGTAGCTTTGTAGTATAGTCTGAAGTCAGGGAGCCTGATTCCTCCAGCTCTGTTTTTCTATCTCAAGATTGCTTTGGCTATTCAGGGTCTTTTGTGTTTCCATATAAATTGTGAAATTTTTTGTTCTCTTTCTGTGAAAAATGTTGGTGGTAGTGTGATAGGGATTGCATTGAATCTGTAGATTGCTTTAGTAGTATAGTCATCTTTCTTGTATCATCTTTAATTTCTTTCAGCAGTGTCTTATAGTTTTCTGCATACAGGTCTTTTGTCTCCTTAGGTAGGTTTATTCCTAGGTATTCTATTATTTTGTTGTTGCAGTGGTAAATTGGAGTGTTTCTTTAAGTTCTTTTTCAGATTTTTCATCATTAGTGTATAAGAATGCAAGAGATTTCTGTGCATTAATTTTGTATCATGCTACTTTACCAAATTCACTGGTTAACTCTATTATTTTTTTGGTGGCACTTTAGGATTCTCTATGTATAGTGTCATGTCATCTGCAAAGTGACAGCTTTATTTCTTTTCCAATTTGGATTCCTTTTATTTCTTGTTCTTCTCTGACTTCTGTGGCTAAAACTTCCAAAACCATGTTGCATAATACTGGTGAGAGTGGGCAACCTTGTCTTGTTCCTGATCTTAGAGGAAATGGTTTCAGTTTTTCACCATTGAGAATGATGTTGGCTGTGGGTTTGTCATATATGGCCTTTATTATATTGAGGAAAGTTCCCTCTATGCCTACATTCTGGAGGGTTTACATCATAAATCGGTGTTGAATTTTGTCAAAAGCTTTTTCTACATCTCTTGAGATGATCATATGGTTTTTCTCCTTCAATTTGTTAATATGGCGTATCACATTGATTGATTTGCGTATATATATATATATATATATATATTTTTTTTTTTTTTTTTTTTTTTTTTGCGGTACACAGACCTCTCACTGTTGCGGCATCTCCCATTGTGGAGCACAGGCTCTGGACACGCAGGCTCAGCGGCTATGGCTCACGGGCCTAGCTGCTCTGCAGCATGTGGGATCTTCCCGGACTGGGGCACGAACCCGTGTCCTCTGCATCGGCAGGTGGACTCTCAACCACTGCATCACCAGGTAAGCCCTGATTTGTGTATACTGAGGAATCCTTGCATTCCTGGGATAAACCCCACTTGATCATGGTGTATGATCCTGTAGGATTTTAATGTCCTGTAGGATTCTGTTTGCTAGTATTTTGTTGAAGATTTTTGCATCTATATTCTTCAGGGATATTGGCCTGTAGTTTTCTTTCTTTGTGACATCTTTGTCTGGTTTTGATATCAGGGTGATGGTGGCCTCGTAGAATGAGTTTGGGAGTGTTCCTCCATCTGCAATATTTTGGAAGAGTTTGAGAAGGATAGGTGTTAGTTCTTTAAATGTTTGATAGAATTCACCTGTGATGCCATCTGGTTCTGGGCTTTTGTTTGTTAGACGATTTTTAATCACAGTTTCAATTTCAGTGCTTGTGATTTTTCTGGGTTTTTTTTCTTTCTTCCTGCTTCAGTCTTGGAGGGTTGTGCTTTTCTAAGAATTTGTCCATTTCTTCCAGGTTGTCCATTTTATTGGCATATAGTTGCTTGTAGTAATCTCTCATGATCCTTTGTATTTCTGCAGTGTCAGTTGTTATGTCTCCTTTTTCATTTCTAATTCTATTGATTTGATTCTTTTCATTTTTATTCTTGATGAGTCTTGCTAATGGTTTATCAATTTTGATTATCTTCTCAAAGAACCAACTTTTAATTTTATTGATCTTTGCTATTGTTTCCTCCATTTCTTTTTCATTTATTTCTGATCTGATCTTTATGATTTATTTCTTTCTGCTAAGTTTGGAGGTTTTTTGTTCTTTCTCTAATTGCTTTAGGTGTAAGATTAGGTTGTTTATTTGAGATGTTTCTTGTTTCTTGAGGTAGGATTGTATTGCTATAAACTTCCCTCTTAGAACTGCTTTTTCTGCATCCCATAGGTTTTGGGTCATCGTGTTTTCATTGTCATTTGTTTCTAGGTACTTTTTGATTTCCTCTTTGATTTCTTCAGTGATCTCTTGGTGATTTAGTAGTATATTGTTTAGCCTCCATGTGTTTGCATTTTTTTACAGTTTTTTTTTTTTTTCCTGGAATTGATATCTAGTCTCATAGCATTGTGGTCGGAAAGATACTTGATATGATTTTAATTTTCTTAAACTTACCAAGACTTGATTTGTGACCCAAGCTATGATCTATCCTGGAGAATGTTGTAGCAGCACTTAATAAGAAAATGTATTCTGTTGTCTTTGTATGGAATGTGCTATAAATATCGATTAAGTCTATCTTCTTTAATGTGTCATTTAAAGCTTGTGTTTCCTTATTTATTTTCATTTTGGATGATCTGTCCATTGGTGAAAGCGGGGTGATTAATCCTAATCTTGATTGTAGGTTTTTCTGTTTCAGCACTTTAAATATGTCCTGCCACATGCTTCTGGATTGCAGAGTTTTTGCTGAAAGATCAGGTATTAACCTTATGGGAATTCCCTTGTACATTATTTGTTACTTTTCCCTTGCTGTTTTAAATATTTTTTCTTTGTATTTAATTTTTGATAGTTGATTAATATGTGTCTTGGCATGTATTTATCCTGTATGGGACTCTCTGCACTTCCTGGACTTGACTGACTATTTCCTTTCTCATATTAGGGGAGTTTTCAACTATAATCTCTTCAAATATTTTCTCAGTCCCTTTCTTTTTCTCTTCTTCTTCTGGGGACCCTATAATTCAAATGTTGGTGCATTTAATGTTGTCACAAAAGTCTTTGAGACTGTTCTGAATTTTTTTCATTCTTTATTCTGCTCTGCAGTAGTTTTTTCCACTATTTTATCTTCCAGGTCACTTATCCGTTCTTCTGCCTCAGTTATTCTGCTATTGATTCTTTGTAGATAATTTTTAATTTCATTTAATGTGTTGTTCATCATTGTTTGATCGTTCTTTAGTTTTTCTAGGTCCTTGTGAAACGTTTCTTGTATATTCTCCTTTCTATTTCCAAGATTTTGCATCATCTTTACTATCATTACTCTGAATTCTTTTTCACGTAGACTGCCTATTTCCTCTTCATTTGTTTGGTCTGGTGGGTTTTTACATTTCTCCTTCATCTGCTGTGTATTTCTGTGTCTTCTCATTTTGTTTAATGTACTGTGTTTGGGGTCTCCTTTTCTCAGGCTGCAGGTTCATAGTTCTTGTTGTTTTTGGTGTCTGCCCCCAGTGGCTAAGGTTGGTTCAGTGGGATGTGTAGGCTTCCTGGTGGAGTGGACTAGTGCCTGTGTTCTGGTGGATGAAGCTGAATCTTGTCTTTCTGGTGCGCAAGACCACATCTGGTGGTGTGTTTTGTGATGTCTGAGAACTTAGTATGATTTTAGGCACCCTCTCTGCTAATGGGTGGGGTTGTGTTCCTTTCTTGCTATTTGTTTAGCATGGGGTGTCCAACACTGGAGCTTGCTGGTCGTTGAATGGAACTGCATCTTAGCATTGAGATGGAGATCTCTGGGAGAGCTCTTGCCGATTGATAATACCTGGGGCTGAGATGTCTCTGGTGGACCAACGTCCTGAATTTGGCTCTCCCACCTCAGAGCCTTGGGTCCCACAGCTGGCCAGAGTACTAAGACCCTGTGAGCCATATGCCTGGAGAAGATGGGCTATGAGTTGGATGTCAGCCACTGCCCTGTTGTAACTCTGTCTCAGCTGTCTCCAAAGGTCACCCAGATATATTGGGTTATTCCACCATTCCTCAGAACTTGCACATGACAGTCTTGGATTTGTAGATGTCCTCCTGATACTCTTCATTGAAATACCTTGACTTCATGATGGTGAGAGATATGCTAATAGTGTTGGTTCTCTTCAGTTCAGTGACTGGGACAGTCTAAGCCTTTATGTGGCCAAGTCAGGAGCAGCTGTGCAATGGTCCCAAAGTAATAACATGTCAGATTCCAAGAAGGCTTTCTGCAGTGCCTGAGCAGTATTCTCAAGCAGCCAGTCCACTCAGCTGCAGCATTCTGACTGGGGATCTCTGTGGGACCCTCAAATCAGGATTTCTGCCTGCCCTAGAGCCAAACTTGCCCACCCAGGCAAGGAGCAGAGGAGAGCATCTTCTGGCTCTGTCTCATCAGAGGAGTGGACACCTGGAAGCTGTGCAGCCAACAGCCTGGGAGCTCACAAATTTAATTTCTAGTAGAAGATGTCAGAGATTGTTGTTGTCTTCAGTATCTACTTTCCCACTTATTATAGTAATAGAATTCTTAATTTTTGTTGGGCCCTGATTTCCAACCCACTTGCAGTTCTATATAATGTACGACTAAGGGATGCAAGCAGATGGGAATCTTCCTCAGGGAATCTACTTCAGAATGATGATGTGTGTTCTTTGCCTCTTCTTCTTTACCCCTTTCTCCTTGAATGTGTGATGCCTGGAGTCAAAGCAATTAGTTTGGACTTTAAGACTTTGGGATAATAACACTCCTAGGATAAGATTACTTGAGTTTCTGGAAATGTCACACAGAAGAATTGGCATAAAAACAGTTGGATGATTTACCTCAAGACTTCCACATGTGAGAACAGTAAAAATAGATATTGTTGAAGGTATTGATATGCTTGGTCTTTGTGATTTTTAAATATGCTTAATCCTACTTGATAGCAATAATAACGAAATAGCCGTTAAAATGGAATGAAAAGTATTTCTGTAATAGGTTTCAATTTTTGGATAAACAGTAACTGAAAAGTCTGAAGAATAATGATAACTTGGCAGTAAAAAATGGGAACGTTTTAACCAAGGGACTTGTAGGGCTTTCTGGCCATGGTAAGAAGCAGAGGGGCAGAAAAGGGGATAAAAGAATTTAACAAAATACAAATGACAAGCAAAAGATACAACCTGACATAGTTGCTCTACAATTGTGCCTAAAACCCTTTAGTATCTCAGAGACATCTTTCATTCTTACCTTAACTAGTGCCATTTGGTGTTCAGATCTCCTTCCCACATCATCTTGAGCTCAGAGATGGCATAAATACACCCTAAAGTGGTAAATATATGCTATAAGCAGGAACAAGTTCAGTACTTTCTCTACTATACTTTAGGTTAACAGAAGCATATAAAATGAAGGATAACAGAAGCAGATAAAAATGTCCATTCCTGATCTGTCTCAACCGTATAAATAAGGGAAAATGAACAAAATCCATGAGAGGAGACTCCGCTTTTCTACCACGGCTATACAAAAGTGTAGAGCTGGTAACCAATACAAAAATGCCAACAATAACTGATACCTCCAAATGTAAAGTGGACAGCTCGAAAAATGGGGAAACTATTCATTTTATTTTGCTACTTGCTCAAGACTTGATTTTCATTTTTCCCACTTTTAGGTCATCATTTTGCCCATGAAGATTTTCATTAAACTTTCATCTGACAGGCAGGTCTTCAAACCTGGAATTAGTTCCGTAATAGGAATCCTTGCTTGAGGCTCTATCTGCATTTCTAAGTCAGAACATTGCTCATGATTTTTGCCAGAGGGAATTTTTAGAGGTTGGTACAGATTCTGGTTTAAGGACACTCTCCTAGTCTTTTCCCTCCATCCAAACCTTTCCGTTCAGTCTTACTGAATTTATTTAAGCAGTCTTGCTCTTCTGGACTTTAAGCTGAGGAATAAGAATAAGTAAACATAGATATTGACCACTAGAGATGGTATTACCTACCATGACTTCCTTGAAATATAAAGCAGTGTTGAGACTAAACAGTGTGATTTTAAGGAAGTTCACAAAATCTATTAACTGAGTTAAATTTATAAGTTACTAACTCTCAGTGGCCTGCAGAAATTGTTTTCTTTTTAATTTTTTTACTAATCTAATTACATTATTTTCTTTATATATGTTATGTACCAAAATAAAACTTTCTCTTAAAAAAACTGGAAACTAAAAGCAGATAAAATGAAAATTTATTTGGGATATTTTTCTATACCCAATACTGTATTCAAGGCTGACATATTTAAGAGATGAGAATATTCCTTCGGAGTGTAGAGTAGGCAAAAATCCAAGCATGGTGTGACTCTCTAACTTAAGAAAACTGGGTTAAGCCTTTAAAAACTAAGGAGCAAACAAAATGAACACAATGATTTAGAAAATACTCTACCTGTTTTCCCTCGGTTATCTTAATGTTTTAAAGACATTGGTCCTGCACAGATGGTGCTCCTGAAACAATGCTGTCTGCTTAAGGGTTTAATATAATTGTGAAATTCAGCATTCCTGGGATATAGCTACATTTCTCAGAAAACCTATAAATATTTCTCAGATGACTTTGAATATAAGAAGTGACTCCAAGCTAATGAAAATTGAATGGGGGCTGGAGTTTTTCCCCAAAGCCTAATGTTTAGAATTTTAATCTACCGAATTCAGTCAGCCCTAATTAGAGGACTTCAGCACTACACAGACATCAATCACCATGTTATGACTCTGGGGAGGCACGTGTGTGTAATTAATCACCATGCATACCTGCCATTTCTTCTTTTCCCTTGTGAAGATTAGAAGGGAAAGAGATGAGTAGAGTTACCACATTGTGTAAACAGTGTCACATCTTAGCGGCTCAATTATTTTACTTTCCCAGAAGAAGAGCCTTGCTTTAAAAAATTGCTAATGTTCATTTTTTCCATTCTTCTAGTATACACATGGGCATTTTCTTCTTCTAGCCTGAAAACTGCAGAGCTATTTCCCTAGGTAGGGAGCAGAGGGTGGGAAATTTACTGACTGTCTTATGAAGAGTGTGCTGTTCTGCCTCAAAGGACAGAGTTCCCCCATGTGAATCCCCAGTGTTTATCCATGAAACACCTGTCTTTTCTTTGAAGACTTCCGTCAAAGTACTGAGAGAATCTGACCTTTCTTAACTTATGAGATAATGACAAGACTGCCAAACATGTGCTGTCTCATAATTGCTCTTACAGATCTGTGCTATAAGCTATGATTAAATACCAGGAGAAAGGTCATGAAAAGATAAAACATAGAAAATGGCTTATTTATGGAAATTAATGAATTTAGAATTCTGTAGCACCTATGATAAACCACACATACAGTGAGACAATAAGTGTTAATGAACTTTAAATGTTGAAGAATATTTTTCTGCTGGGCCATCAGCAAGTTTGGGTATGAGCGGCAGATTTTGCATATTAAATGCTGATATTTGTACTCTGCAGGACAATAATGAGAAAAGGGGTGGAGTTGTCTTTCACTGTAAAATAATAAAGAATAAAGGACTCTAGTCTCTAGTTTCCCAAGGGAATTGTATTCTTTAAGTTACTCAGCTCAAATGTAATTGTGTCTCATCCAAATTTCAAATTCAAAAATTTTCCCTTCAAACAAATCAGAGGAGGCAGAAACATACACCACTGGGTCCAAGGTTCAAAAACCATTGGAAGTATCAGAGTGGACCATAAAGATAGAGCAAAGAAACTACTGGACTTGGAACAAAATTTGCTTTTGTGGCAACTCTTCACTGTAGGTAAAACAATGCATCTTAAGGCCATGACACAATTTTGGGGGCCTTTGACCTGAAGGCAAGTCAAGAGGTTCCTAAAGCTCTGAGAGGCAGCTGGTAAATGAGAAAGCTTATATCTGAGAACAGGAACAAATAGACCTCTGGTTAAAAGCCCCAAAATTAATGCAGCAAGAGAAAATGCAAATCAGAAATTGTTCAAAGATAAAAGTGATGGTAGCAGAAGCAGAGTACTAGGAATTTGAGTTGTGTGTTAGAATTTGGACTCAAAGACAATTAAATGAGCCTTCCTTATGCAAAGAAAGGCAAGCACAAAATTTTAGAAAAGGACTTAAAAATCAAACCATGATTGGATATTCTGCTTCTGCCTATCTGAGGCTAGGTTAATTCCTGAATCCTTAATTAGAAGGAAGCATATCTATGTTACCAAGTCTCTTGACATTGCAATTTTGACAATTGAGGATCCAAGGGAAAAGTCAAGAAGAAAATGCCAGTCATGCAATCTTAGCAAATTTTATTTTTTTGGCTCCAACCCTTTACAGGAAAGCAGATTGTGATGAATCCAAAGTCTGTTTCAGGCAGGAAAATATTTGGGATTACATTAGCAAGAAAAGGTTGCAGATGATATCAGAAATTTATTTTTTAAAACATAATTGATATGAATTCAGGTATATGTCAAGTAGCTAGCAGAAAGAGGGATGATCAAATTTGTGTAAAACATTAAAATGAAGACATGAGCTAATATTTTGTGATCTAACTTTTAAAGCAATTTCCCGCTTGAATTTCAGGAAAGGATTTAGAAAGGACTTAGTTCCAAAAATTTTTAATAAAAATACTATAAGGTTACCAATTTTTCCTTTGAAACAATAGGACAGAATCAACCTTCTTCTTTGTAGAAAAATAATCTACTTATGATTTCTAAGTAAAGGCAGCAACAGAAAAAGTTAAATAGCAAGAATGTTACCAGTAGTGCTAAGGAAACATTTTATGAAATGAGGAAAAGCAAAGACAATGTCTGATTGCCTGCACCTTTAAAGACAAAAGCATTGAAAAGGAGAATGATGAATTATGTTGTTTGAGAGATTTTTTTCTGTAGAGTACTCATGTTTTAGGTCATCCTTTCATCCAATAGTGCTGATTCATCAGTTTGAAGAAATTAATAAATTCAATGCCAGGTTTGGTATCACGTTCTTTGTGGGAGCTCAGTAAACATTAATCAAGGGAGCCGATGAGAATTTACAAAGGAGAAAAACAGTATCATCCACCTATTTGTGACATACAATAAAAATTGTAGTAGCCCTGGCATTTAAAATATGGGCTACATGTGGCAGTCTTTCTAATTTTGGTGACCCTGTTTCAAGGGCAAGTTGACTTCTTTGATAGATGGATAATTCTATCTTGAATTTCTAATCACATTACTCTGCAAAGTTCCCTTTAAAGAAAAAGAAGTACCTAAAGTACCAACAGTTATGTCTATGCAAAATGTCAAATGGAGTTAACATCTTTCTAAATTATAAAAATGATATTGGTACCTCTTCAGTACTCAGGTTGCAATTATTAGATCTGAAGATTTAATGTGTTCAGTTACTCATTTTGGTAATCCAATAGATAAATATTTAGGGAACTTACTGTGAGCCAGGCTATCAAAAATAAATGAATACCACCTCTTTCAATTATTAAAATTATCATTATTACTTAGTGCATTGCATACTAATGAGGTAGTAGGATGAGGGAGAGGGCTAGGGGGACACAGTTTCCATAAGAAGAAAGGTAGGAGAGGAAAATAACATTCAGACATTCTGAAGGTACTTTCCTATACCTCATTTCACTTAGTCTTTAACCTTTACATCACCCCACTGAGATAGGTGTGACTACCTATCTTCCCTATATATTTTTTTCTTTATATTTCTTTTTTAACAAATGAAAAATTCTTTGCTTAAAGTTATGTGATTCTCCTAGCAATTAAATTATGTAGCTAGGATTTGAAGCTGTGTCTATTTTACTTCTGATATAGTATATCAGTATAACTATAGTGGTTATAATTTTAACTACATTGCCTTAGGATCTAAGGGGAACACTTCTACTATGACATCCCTACTGAACCGTGTTATATCATTCCTAGCTATAAAACAGACTAATGGTTCCAGGAACCCATAACAACAAGTTTGAACTAATGGCCCATTTTGCTCAATGACACAGTCATTTCAAATCCCACTGTTTACCATTACTTATTGTGGGAAATATTTGTAATTTCCAGAAACCAAGCATCCTAGTTAATGCATTATCACCTGAACTCTAATTTCCTTACTATCTTGGACATCTAATCTGTTCCCATTTTTTATCCCTTTTGAGAAGGTCAAGATTAAAGCACTGTGCCCTTGGAATCTCTGAACCAGTAATTAACAACCCATAAATCTTCAGTCTTTTACTTATGCTCACCTCCTGAACCTATCTAAAATTAAACTCTCTGCTGAGGATAATGCTTTCCCTGCATCCCTCAGATCTAGGAGGTAGATAGGATGTCCTCAATTTTTAAAAGCTTTATTTTAAGCATTTCAATTTTCTACTACACTTCTTATTGATTCATTTTATTTATTCTACCATATTTATTTTCTTCCTTCATCAACACCATCTTTCCTGCACTTCCATTTTCACTCAATTTATATACATTGAGCTATCGTTAAAATGACTGCATTGAAAACATTCACAATTCCCTTTCCCAGTCAACCTCCATCATCTTTGAATGCAGGGTCCTCCGTCTCTGCACGTGCCACAAAACTGCTGGCTGTAGCTGGGGGGAGATATCACAAGCATGGTGTTCTGTTTCACTAGTAATTCAAAACTGCAAACAAATACTAGCACTACCAAGTAAACCTACTATTTTTTGTTGGTACATTTTCCTTTATCTTCCAAGTTTTTACCACCTCTCTTTCCCACCATCCTTTACTCTCATGTAATGATTTCACTTCATGTTTCATTGAGAAAATAAAACCTAACACTGAAAAAGAACATTTTTTTCAACTAATACATCTATAATCCAACATAATTTTGTATCTTCCATCTGTCTTCTCTCTTATTCCATTACTTTTATCTAAATCCCTTCTTTATCCTTGGTTCTGGATAATATTCATTTGATTTTAGTCAAAATTTTAGATTATTCTCTATTCATCACTCTCTTCTAAATCATCAAATTATCCTGCTCCACTAGATTATCAACATTAGCTGATCTAGTGTCTCCTACTAAGTGAATTATAACTCCACTGTAAAACAAACAAACAAACAAATTCATCCTTGATGACACAACCCCTCCAGTGATGGGTCATTTTCTATTCCTCTTCATAGAGAAAATATTCAAAGCATCTTCTACAATTTGTGTCTGATTTTCTCATTTTCTGTTTACTTGTCAACCAATTTTAGTTGTGCTTCTGTCCCCACAACTACTGAGACTATACTAACCTAGGTGATAAAAAAACAGCACATTGCCAAACTTACCAATATTTCTTTAGCCTCATCTTACTTGAAGTCTCATCAATACCCCCTTCTTTCTGGGATGGGTCCTCTCTTGGATTCTTTCATATCGCATATTCCTGACTTTCCTCTTCTCTCTCCTTTTCCCTCCTTCTTAGGCTCTCTTTTCAGGATATACCTACTTAAATGTGCCCCAGAGGTTAATCTGGAGGACTTTAGTTCTTTTCTATCTACCCTCCACCCCAGTGATGATTACATCCAATACCAAGGCTATAAACAATATTTTTATGTGATGATTATGCAGTTTATATGTTCAGATGGCTAATTCAATAATTTATTATACATCTTTAGTTGGATATATAATAGGCATCTCAAACTTAGCATGTCCAATAGGCATTGCATCTTGTATCCCTTCCCAGGAGTCCCCTTCTCAGTAAATAACACTGCAGAGCCCACAACTTGGAAACACCCTTTATTTTTCTCACTCGTGTTTTCGTCATCCAACCCATCATTACGTGCTTTTAGGAATAACTCAAATATTTCCAAATATACCAATTTTCCCGCCTCAATTTCTAGGCCCCATTCAATCAGTGTTTTCGTATAGTATTTAGAATGACAGTTTTTTTTTATAAATCCAATCAAATAATGCCTCTTTTCAGCTATAAAATTCCTCAATGACTTCACATTTTTAAAAACATAAAATCCAAACTTCTTACTACAGCCTTTAGGCCTACCAGCTGTCTCACCTGACTCTGAACTCTTCTCATTCACTATCATACAATCATATCATACAGGCTCTTTTTGTTCCTTTTCCTTGCTTCAGGGCCCTAGCTCTTGCCCTTTCTATTCTTTGCCAGGAATGTTTTCTTAGGGACCTCCCAGTACTGATTCCTTTGTGTTTCTTGTCTCTCAGCTCTGTGTCTCATCTGTAGAGAAGCTCTTCATTTTCACACAATGAAAATCCTTCCCCATGATTCCATCACATCATCTTGTTTATTCATTTTATTTCAAAATATGTTGTAACATTATTTTTCTTTTCCATTTAAATTTAAATTCAGTCAGAATAAGGGTCTTGTCTACCCTGACAAGATAAGACGTAAAGTTCTCTTGCCTAGAAGCGTCACTTGCACGTAGTAGGTACTCAATAATGATTTGTTAAAGAGCGAGTCAGTGGATATGTCATTCCCCAGGATCATCAGTAAAGGAAATATAAATGCTAGACAAAAGAGACTGTGATGCCCAAAATTCAAAAGCTTGTTACAATTTTCATAAGGATTAATCTTTATAAGTGTGATAATGAAGAATGTTGCTACTTCTAGGATGTCAACAGAGGCAGCTAATAGTGCAGAATGTGGGCAAGATGAGTCTCAGAAGTGAGACTTGGAAGGTCCAAAAGAGCTAATTTTTTACTTCAGAAATTCTAATTTTTAAAATTCCATTTTCTTACCATTTTTGGAAACATCTCATGTTTCTTAAAAGAGTAACTGGAGCCACATTCTGTACACTAAATCCATGTTTTGATTTAATCACATAGCACATGTGATGGGGATGGAGATAGTTACATCAATGGACTTTCTGTTTTCTTATAAGCTTTCCTATAAATCCATGTCAGAGATGCTACTATGCTTTTAACTCTAAATTAATTAATCTCCCTTTACCACTTTATAGATTTATTCCTTTCTTGGTGTCCAAAACCTTTAAACTCTGATTTTGTTTTGAAAATAATAAATCATTCTAGAGAATGGATGAAAGATTTGTTAAGACAGTGGCTGGTAAAAGAGACCTAGAAATGCGAGGGTATGCTTCACAATGGTAACCCTCCGTTTCCCAAAAGTATAAGTGCAGGTATATTGATTAACCCAGAATCTAAATTTATTGTTCAGATGCCCAATGATGATCCTGGTTCAATTATTTAAAGAGGTTTTTTGGAAGACAGTTCTTCATGGATCTCTCATGTTTCTGCCTGTCTTGCTAACAAGGCACTAACTGCCCTTTTTCCAGATTCTTTTCAAGGATGTCTGTATAGAAAACAACCTTGAGAAATAGTGATGGTGTCTCCCTCTGAAGCACTAAAAATGATTGAAGTTGCCTATGCTCCGGGTTCTTCTTTTGTAATGAAACATGATACTTGTGCAGTTATCATCAGGCTCTGTTTTCATTACCATGTGAGAATTTGGGCTTGGCAGCTGAGGCAAAGTGCTGAAATTTTGGTTACTGCTATTTCTTTGAGTTATCAACTCTCCTTTTTCTCTAGCCTAGGAGCTGTGTGTCTTTTACCAGCATCTATATAGTGATGACAGGCTAAATTGTTTGCTCGTGAGTAGGTTAAAATTTCAGATCCTTCGTGGTTCTTGATAGTCATCAGTATTTATCTAGTAGTCTACGAGCTCATCAATGCCATTTGTTTCTTATGTGACAATATCTGTTTATCTCTTGTTATTAACTATTTGCATAACATTACACCACTATTTGTATTGTATAGAACAAATTCCATTAAAGTGAAATTTGATAGTACTATATTAATATCTACCACTCTCTATTTTCTTTCTGTCTTTTAAAAATTAACCTTGACTTTTTGTTTTATTTGCTCTATTATTAAAAACATGCAAAAATAACAATTTGTGTTTTGAATTAAGTTTAGGAATTATTGTTTTGGAGATGTGTTCCCACAAAATACTAAAATGTTTGCTCTGATAAAAATTACGTTGGGTAAATTTGAGCATTTTCTGTACAAAATATTGTAATTTGAGAGCTTCTGTGCCTTTAGTCTGGATAAACCTCAGAATGAGTTAGTTTAATGAAAAAATTCAGTCTCTGTTACATAGCAGACTGACTTAGAAACACATAAGTTGAAATATACTACAAACAAAATTGTTATCAAATCAGTAGTAGTTCTTCACAGCTTCATAAGGTATGGCCATTTAACTACACTGACTGTAACATTTCTCCATGGTTTGTTTGTTCATCTATTTATTCATTCATTTGGGAGAACTCAAACTGAATGAGATACATGGACTTTCTGTTATTAGGCCTTCAGATGGAAAAATAGAGTCTTATTTGCCCAGAAATGCATATATATATATCCCTTTATGTATAACTTCCTATGTGGACTCACTAGATGTTTTCACATTCATAATTAATTGAATAAAAGTACATTCCAACAACTCATCAAATTTAAACAATAAGAAAAAGAACTGCTGTAAGTGTGTACATTCAAACAAAAGGTTTTCTGTCCTAGAATTTAGATCTTCAGAGGAAATTGGATTGGAATAATAGGAAGGGCCATCCAATGACTTCAAAATATATGATTGTCCTGATGGTTTACTAAGAAATTTGCATTCCATAAATTTAGCCATGTATGAGAGTAAGCAATCAGATCATACATGTGTAAGAGGACTCAGAATTCAAATCACAGTAATCTTGAGAGTGATATTAGGGAAGCCCAATTTGAATTTAATAAATCAAAATTTGATCAAGCATGTATCAAACTGTCTTAGTCCATTAGTGTTGCTATAAAAAAATAACACAGAGTCGGTAGCTTATAAACAACAGAATTTTATTTCTCACAGTTCTGGGGGCTGAGATGTCCAAGATCGGGGCGGTAGAGCGTGGCAAAGGCCCACTTCCTGGTCCATAGCCTGTGCCTTCTCTCTGAATCTCTGTAGGGTCTCTTTTATAAGAACACAAGTTCTTATAAAACTAGCTGGCTGAATCCCCCTGATGACAAATTACCTCTCAAAGGACCTACCTCCTAATACCACCATAATGGACATTAGGATTTCAACATCTGAATTTGGGGGGGAAATATTCAGACCATAGCACAAGCCAAGTTTAGAGACTGAAGCCTCTGTTATTTCTAACATACAAAAACAATTTACCAAATGCTTACTATGTGTGAAACATTGTATATAAAATAATGATCAAAACCAGTAAGAACCCTGACTTCCTGGAGCTTGCAATTCAATCCACATTGACTAAGTAATTATTTAAATTAATTTAAATTCAAAATATTGCTAGATACGATGAAGTAACTACTCCAGTGTTATAAAAGAGATTTAATTTAGTTTCACACTAAGGAAGGCCTCCTGAGAACAGCAGGGCACATTGGAGTGGAATATAAATAGAAGAAAGCCCCGCAGAGTCTCTCTGGGGTTGGTGGTGGAGAAGGGGCTTGTGGATACTTAGAACCCAACATTCATATTCCTCTATCAAGGCTTCCCAAAGTGATGGAGAGTATTTGTTGCTAACTAGCTAAAAGAGACTTCTTAAATATCTACTAATTCCTGTGTCCCGTGTCCATATTTACCAAACAAACTTTTGATAATATGGTGTCTGCTATAACTTGCCTTCAGTGAGAGAGGATATGAGTCATATTTCACATCATTACACATTTTATAAAATATTATTTAGATTATAATTTGACTTTACATGTTACTCAGGCTGCAGGAAGGAAAAGCACTAACTTTAGCATTCTTGTCACATTTGCAGCTGTATTGTAAATTAGTATATTAGCATTTGGCTTTCCTCAATCAGTCTGTTTGAGCTTAATGTATATCCAACTTGGAGATATGGATACCTTTAAGATGTGCCCCCCAAATTAGTCTGTGTATATAAAAGTCTTTACCAGCTTTCAGACAGTGGTGAATTCATTGAGATAAATGCTGCCTTCTAAGGCTGCAGTGGCCAGGTTAGGTGGCCAGAAGGATCTCTTCAGTTTACATACTTATTTCTTTGTTAAATAAGAACTATTTATTCCTTTAGAACTGATTTACAAACAGTAAGGGAACATCTGTTTATTCATGCCTGTTCAATGATTGTAAGTGAGTAGGAAAATAACACAATAGAAATTATACTGGATAATATAAGTCCATATCTGATAACCAAAATTAGTTGCTTACTTTCCTCAGTGGAGATACCATGCATCTAGTTAAAGCTTGATGAAATGTAAATTTGAAAATAAATAGAAAAATAAACTACTTATTTTTAATGTTCACAGATGACAATTATCAAATATAATTAATTATTGCAAATTATTTTAGAAAATTATTAATAGTGATAATAAATATAAGCACAAACCCTTATAATTGCAATAAGTAAATGCAGAGGAGAATGTATAGATAAAAACTCCTTCAGGAGATGATCTAATTCCTTTGCCTACTAAACTCTTAGGAAAAAAATTTTAGACTGAACCCACCTTGTTGTTATAATAGTGTATGTGTGTATTTCTGTGTTTTCTTAACTAGTATACCTTTTCCCACATAAACTATATTTTCCATATTACAAGTGATATAGCTACATATTACATATCCTGTCTGGCATTATTCATAGCACTGTATTCTACTGTATTTCCAACTAACGTCTCTCAGTGACAAGAACAATCACTGAAGATGGAAGTCAGCTACACCACAAATCGGCAACCAATAAATTTGTCTCATGTAAATTCTCAAAATCCCTAAGGATCTTTCGGTCATAGAGGCTGGAGAGTTTTTCTGACAAAGCCAATGTAGCAGTTGATATTCCTCCTTATTAGAATACATGTTGGTAAGGTTATTAATTGGGAAATTGAATCATAATTATTTAGCATTGATGTTAATTCTCCATATGATGAATGGGAGTTTATGAATGTAAGACTGGCCTTTCCTACTCGCTGTGTTTTCTTGAGTAAATATCTCAACTTCTCTCAGCAGCAGTTTAGAACAAGTAGATTTAGAACCCATGTGTAATCGTTTTAGCCACATTCTTTCCAATGGTATTATTTCCTTTGCCCTAATGTCCCATCTAAAAATCAATCCATACCTCTGGCTTTTCTGAATCTGAACTAATGAGCAATAACAAATAAAATCACATAACCAAGCAGACAGGTGCTGCTCTATACGTGTACACAACCGTCTCTACAAGGCTTTTAATACTCCCTGGAAATTCTTTATATTTTCCAAGTCTTCCTTTTAACCCATTCTCCAATTACTTCAAACCTCTGTTTCTCTTCGCAAACCTTCCATATGACATTTTCCTCTTTTCACATTCTGATAACATCTTCTAGCCTCCTAAACCTAAACCCATAAACAGGCTTTTCTGCACCCTCATCTTCTGGTTCCATTCCTCTTGCCCAGGCTCAATACTCCTCCCTGGCTTCAGGTTCCATCTTCTCCTGTTTCTCAGGACTATCCCACTATTGATTTCCTCTCTTTTACCATATTTTACTCTTTTTGTACTGATACCTTCTATATTGTTTTCTTATTGCGACTGTAACAAATTACCACAACTTTAGTGGTTTAGAACAAGACAAATTTATTATATTACAGTTCTGGAGGTCAGAAATCGATCTTCGAGGACTAAAATTAAGGTGTCAACAGGGCTCTGTTCCTCAAGGAGGCTTTAAAAGAGATTCTGTTTCCTTGTCTTTTCCAAATTTTAAAGGATACCTGGATTTCTTCACTTGTGGACCCCAGAAAGCAATCATGATTCCAATCTCTGCTTCCAACCTCCTATCTTTTTCTCTGATACTGACACTCCTGTCTTCTTAGAAGAACCATCTTAGAATATACATTGAACCCATCCAGAAAATCCAGGAATATCTTTCCAACTCAAGATACAAAACTTGAATGCCATGTTGCTGCAAATGGTATTATTTTGTTCATTTTTATGGCTGAGTAATATTCCATTGTGTATATGTACCACTTTTTATTTTTAATCTTTATTGGAGTATAATTGCTTTACAATGGCGTGTTAGTTCCTGCTTTATAACAAAGTAAATCAGTTATACATATACATATGTCCCCATATCTCTTCCCTCTTGTGTCTCCCTCCCTCCCACCCTCCCTATCCCACCCCTCTAGGTGGTCACAAAACACTGAGCTGATCTCCCTGTGCTATGCGGCTGCTTCCCACTACCTATCTATTTTACGTTTTGTAGTGTATATATGTCCATGCCACTCTCTCACTTTGTCACAACTTACCCTTCCCCCTCCCAATATCCTAAAGTCCATTCTCTAGTTAGTCTGTGTCTTTATTCCTGTCTTGCCCCTAGGTTCTTCATGACATTTTTTTTTCTGAAATTCCATATATATGTGTTAGCATACGGTATTTGTCTTTCTCTTTCTGACTTACTTCACTCTGTATGACAGACTCTAGGTCCATCCACCTCATTATAAATTGCTCAATTTCATTTCTTTTTATGGCTGAGTAATATTCCATTGTCTATATGTGCCACACCTTCTTTATCCATTCGTCTGTTGATGGACGCTTAGGTTGCTTCCATGTAATGGCAATTGTAAATAGAGCTGCAATGAACCTTTTGGTATATGACATTTTTGAATTATGGTTTTCTCAGGATATATGCCCAGTAGTGGGATTGCTGGGTCATATGGTAGGTCTATTTGTGGTTTTTTAAGGAACTTCCATACTGTTCTCCATACTGGCTGTACCAATTCACATTCCCACCAGCAGTGCAAGAGTGTTCCCTTTTCTCCTCCCCCTCTCCAACATTTATTTTTTTCTAGATTTTTTGATGATGGCCATTCTGACTGGTAAGAGATGATATCTCATTGTAGTTTTCGTTTGCATTTCTCTAATTATTAATGATGTTGAGCATTCCTTCATGTGTTTGTTGGCAGTCTGTATATCTTCTTTAGCAGAATGTCTATTGAGGTCTTCTGCCCATTTTTGGCTTGGGTTCTTTGTTTTTTTGTTATTGAGCTGCATGAGCTGCTTATAAATTTTGGAGATTAATCCTTTGTCAGTTGCTTCATTTGCAAATATTTTCTCCCATTCTGAGGGTTGTCTTTTGGTCTTGATTATGGCTTCCTTTGCTGTGCAAAAGCTTTGAAGTTTCATTAGGTCCCATTTGTTTATTTATTTTTTTTATTTCCATTTCTCTAGGAGGTGAGTCAGAAAGGATCTTGCTGTGATTTATGGCATAGAGTGTTCTGCCTATGTTTTCCTCTAAGAGTTTGACAGTTTCTGGCCTTACATTTAGGTCTTTAATCCATTTTGAGCTTATTTTTGTGTATGGTGTTAGGGAGTGATCTAATCTCATACTTTTACATGTACCTGTCGAGTTTTCCCAGCACCACTTATTGAAAAGGCTGTCCTTTCTCCACTGTACATTCCTGCCACCTTTATCAAAGATAAGGTGACCATATATGTGTGTGTTTATCTCTGGGCTTTCTATCCTGTTCCATTGATCTATATTTCTGTTTTTGTGCCACTACCATACTGTCTTGATTACTGTAGCTTTGAAGTATAGTCTGAAGTCAGGGAAGCTGATTCTTCCAGCTCTGTTTTTCGTTTTCAATATTGCTTTGACTATTCGGGGTCTTTTGTGTTTCCATACAAATTGTGAATTTTTTTGTTTTAGTTCTGTGAAAAATGCCAGTGGTAGTTTGATGGAGATTGCATTGAATCTGTAGATTGCTTTGGGTAGTAGAGTCATTTTCACAATGTTGATTCTTCCCATGCAAGAACATGGTATATCTCTCTATCTATTTGTATCATCTTTAATTTCTTTCATCAGTGTCTTATAGTTTTCTGCATACAGGTCTTTTGTCTCCTTAGGTAGGTTTATTCCTAGATATTCTATTCTTTTTGTTGCAATGGTAAATGGGAGTGTTTTCTTGATTTCACTTTCAGATTTTGCATCATTAGTGTATAGGAATGCCAGAGATTTCTGTGCATTCATTTTGTATCCTGCTACTTTACCAAATTCATTGATTAGCTCTAGTAGTTTTCTGGTAGCATTTTTAGGATTCTCTATGTATAGGATCATGTCATCTGCAAACAGTGACAGCTTTACTTCTTCTTTTCCAATTAGGATTCCTTTTATTTCTTTTTCTTCTCTGATTGCTGTGGCTAAAACTTCCAAAACTCTGTTGAATAAGAGTGGTGAGAGTGGACAGCCTTGTTTTATTCCTGATCTTAGTGGAAATGCTTTCAGTTTTTCACCATTGAGGACGATGTTGGCTGTGTGTTTGTCATATATGGCCTTTATTATGTTGAGGAAAGTTCCCTCTATGCCTACTTTCTGCAGGGTTTTTATCATCAATGGGTGTTGAATTTTGTCAAAAGCTTTCTCTGCATCTATTGAGATGACCATATGGTTTTTCTCATTCAATTTGTTAATATGGTTTATCACATTGATAGATTTGCGTATATTGAAGAATCCTTGCATTCCTGGAATAAACCCCACTTGATCATGGTGTATGATCCTTTTAATGTGCTGTTGGATTCTGTTTGCTAGTATTTTGTTGAGGATTTCTGCATCTGTGTTCATCAGTGATATTGGCCTCTAGTTTTCTTTCTTTGACATCCTTGTCTGGTTTTGCTATCAGGGTGATGGTGGCCTTGTAAAATGAGGTTGGGAGTGTTCCTCCCTCTGCTGTATTTTGGAAGAGTTTCAGAAGGATAGGTATTAGCTCTTCTGTAAATGTTTGATAGAATTCGCCTGTGAAGCCATCTGGTCCTGATCTTTTGTTTGTTGTAATATTTTTAATCACAGTTTCAATTTCAGTGCTTGTGATAGGTCTTTTCATATTTTCTATTTCTTCCTGATTCAGTCTCGGCAGGTTGAGCATTTCTAAGAATTTGTCCATTTCTTCCAGGTTGTTCATTTTATTGGCATAGACTTGCTTGTAGTAATCTCTCATGATCCTTTGTATTTCTGCAATGTCATTTGTTAAATCTCCTTTTTCCTTTCTCATTCTATTGATTTGAGTCTTCTCCCTTTTTTTCTTGATGAGTCTGGCTAATGGTTTATCAATTTTGTTTATCTTCTCAAAGAACCAGCTTTTAGTTTTATTGATCTTTGCTATCGTTCCCTTCATTTATTTCTGATCTGATCTTTATGATTTCTTTCCTTCTGCTAAATTTGGGGTTTTTTTGTTCTTTCTCTACTTCCTTTAGGTGTAAGGTTAGTTTGTTTATTCGTGATGTTTCCTGTTTCTTAAGGTAGGATTGTATTGCTATAAACTTCCCTCTTAGAACTGCTTTTGCTGCATCCCATACGTTTTGGGTCGTCATGTCTGCATTGTCATTCGTTTCTAGGTATTTTTTAATTTCCTCTTTGATTTCTTCAGTGATCACTTCGTTATTAGGTAGTGTATTGTTTAGCCTCCATGTGTTTGTATATTTTACAGAACTTTTCCTGTAATTGATATCTAGTCTCATAGTGTTGTGGTCAGAAAAGATACTTGATAGAATTTCAATTTTCTTAAATTTACCAAGGCTTGATTTGTGACCCAAGATATGATCTATCCTGGAGAATGTTCCATGAGCACTTGAGAAAAATGTGTATTCTGTTGTTTGGGGATGGAATGTCCTATAACTATCAGTTAAGTCCATCTTGTTTAATGTATCATTTATAGCTTGTGTTTCCTTATTTATTTTCATTTTGGATGATCTGTCCATTGGTGAAAGTGGGTTGTTAAAGTCCCGTACTATGAATGTGTCACTGTCGATTTCCCCTTTTATGGCTGTCAGTATTTGCCTTATGTATTGAGGTGCTCCTATGTTGGGTGCATAAATATTTACAATTGTTACATCTTCTTCTTGCACAATCCCTTGATCATTATGTAGTGTCGTTCTTTGTCTCTTCTAATATTCTTTATTTTAAAGTCTATTTTTTCTGATATGAGAATTGCTACTCCAGGTTTCTTTTGGTTTCCATTTGCATGGAATATCTTTTTCCATCCCCTTACTTTCAGTCTGTATGTCTCTGTAGGTCTGAAGTGGGTCTCTTGTAGACAGCATATATATGGGTCCTGTTTTTGTATCCATTCAGCCAGTCTGTGTCTTTTGTTGGGAGCATTTAATCCATTTACATTTAAGGTAATTATCGATATGTATGTTCCTATTCCCACTTTCTTAATTGTGTTGGGTTTGTTATTACAGGTCTTTTCCTTCTCTTGTGTTTCTTCCCTAGAGAAGATCCTTTAGCAGTTGTTGTAAAGCTGGTTTGATGCTGCTGAACTCTCTCAGCTTTTGCTTGTCTGTAAAGTTTTTAATTTGTCCATCAAATCTGAATGAGATCCTTGCTGGGTAGAATAATCTTGGCTGTAGGTTTTTCTCCTTCATCACTTTAAATATGTCCTGCCAGTCCCTTCTTGCTTGAAGAGTTTCTGCTGAAAGATCAGCTGTTTACCTTATGGGCATTCCCTTGTGTGTTATTCATTGTTTTTCCCTTGCTGCTTTAAATATGTTTTCTTTGTATTTAATTTTTGACAGTTTGATTAATATGTGTGTTGGCATGTTTCTCCTTGGATTTATCCTGTATGGGACTCTCTGTGCTTTCTAGACTTGATTAACTATATTCTTTCCCATTTTAGAGAAGTTTTCAACTATAATCTCTTCAAATATTTTCTCAGCCCCTTTCTTTTTCTCTTCTTCTTCTTGAGCCCCTATAATTCGAATGTTGGTGTGTTTCATATTTTCCCAGAGGTCTCTGAGACTGTCCTCAGTTCTTTCCATTCTTTTTTCTTTATTCTGCTCTGCAGTAGTTATTTCCACTATTTTATCTTCCAGGTCACTTATCCATTCTTCTGCCTCACTTATTCTGCTATTGATCCCTTCTAGTGTATTTTTAATTTCATTTATTGTGTTGTTCATCATTGCTTGTTTCATCTTTAGTTCTTCTAGGTTCTTGTTAAATGTTTGTTGCATTTTGTCTATTCTATTTCCAATATTTTGGATCACCTTTACTGTCATTATCCTGAATTCTTTTTCAGGTAGACTGCCTATTTCCTCTTCATTTGTTAGGTCTGGTGGGTTTTTATCTTGCTCCTTCATCTGCTGTGTGTTTTTCTGTCTTTTCATTTTGCTTATCTTACTGTGTTTGGGGTCTCTTTTTTGCAGGCTGCAGGTTCGTATTTCACGTTGTTTTCGGTGTCTGTCCACAGTGGCTAAAGTTGGTTCAGTGGGTTGTGTAGGTTTCCTGGTGGAGGGGACTAGTGCCTGTGTTCTGGTGGATGAGGCTAGATCTTGTCTTTCTGGTGGGCAGGTCCATGTCTGGTGGTGTGTTTTGGTGTGTCTGTGGACTTATTATGATTTTAGCATCCTCTCTGCTACTGGGTGGTGTTGTGTTCCTGTCTTGCTAGTTGTTTGGCATAGGGTGTCCAGCACTGTAGCTTGCTGGTCATTGAATGAAGCTGGGTGTTGGTGTTGAGACGGAGATCTCTGGGAGATTTTTGCCATTTGATATTACATGGAGCTGGGAGGTCTCTTGTGGACCAGTGTCCTGAATTTGGCTCTCCCACCTCAGAGGCACAGCACTGACTCCTGGCTGCAGCACCAATAGCCTTTTGTCCACACAGCTCATAATAAAAGGGAGAAAAAGTAGAAAGAAAGAAAGAAAGAAAGAGAGAGAGACAGAGAGAGAGAGAGGGAGAGAGAGAGAGAGAGGAAGAAAGAAAGAGCATAAAAGAAAATAAAATAAAGTAAGGTAAAATAAAATAAAATAATTATTAAGAAAAAAAATTTTTTTTAAGTAAAAAAACAAACGGACGGATAAAACCCTAGGACAAATGTTGGAAGCAAAGCTATACAGACAAAATCTCACACAGAAGCATACACATACACACTCACAAAAAGAGGAAAAGTGGAAAAAATCATAAATCTTGCTCTTAAAGTCCACCTCCTCAATTTGGGATGATTCGTTGTCTGTTCAGGTATTCCATGGATGCAGTGTTCATTGTGGAGATTTAATCCGTTGCTCCTGAGGTGCTGGGAGAGATTTCCTGTTTTCTTCTTTGTTCGCACAGTTCCTGGGGTTCAGCTTTGGATTTGGCCCCACCTCTGCATGTAGGTCGCCGCAGGAGATCTCTTCTTCGCTCAGACAGGACGGGGTTAAAGGAGCCACTGATTAGGGGGCTCTGGCTCACTCAGGCCGGGGGGAGGGAGGGGCATGGAGTGTGGGGTGAGCCTGCGGCGGCAGAGGCCAGCATGACGTTACACCAGCCTGAGGCGTGCCGTGCGTTCTCCTGGGGGAGTTGTCCCTGGATCCCAGGACCCTGGCAGTGGCGGGTTGCACAGGCTCCCCATAGGGGGGGTGTGGATAGTGACCTGTGCTCGCACACAGGCTTCTTGGTGGCGGCAGCAACAGCCTTAGCATCTCATGCCCGTCTCTGGGGTCCTCGCTGTTAGCCGCGGCTCGCGCCCGTCTCTGGAGCTCCTTTAAGCAGTGCTCTTAATCCCCTCTCCTCGAGCAAAGAGGGAAGAAAAAGTCTCTTGCCTCTTCAGCAGCTCCAGACATTTTCCCGGACTCCCTCCCGGCTAGCCGTGGTGCACTAACCCCCCTTAGCCTGTGTTTATGCCACCAACCCCAGTCCTCTCCCTGTGCTCCAACCAAAGCCCGAGCCTCTGCTCCCAGCTCCACCCACCCCAGCGGGGGAGCAGACAAGCCCCTCGGGCTGGTGAGTGCCGGTCGTCACCGATCCTCTGTGCGGGAATCTCTGCGCTTTGCCCTCCGCACCTCTGTTGCTGCGCTCTCCTCCACGGTTCCGAAGCTCCCCCGCTCTGCCACCCGCAGTCTCCGCCCGCGAAGGGGCTTCTATTGTGTGGGAACCTTTCCTCCTTCACGGCTGGTGCAGGTCCCGTCCCTATTCTTTTGTCTCTGTTTTTTTATTTTTTCTTTTGCCCTACCCAGGTATGTGGGGAATTTCTTCCCTTTTGGGAGGTCTGAGGTCTTCTGCCAGCGTTCAGTAGGTGTTCTGTAGGAGCTGTTCCACATGTAGATGTATTTCTGATGTATCTGTGGGGAGGAAGATGATCTCCGCGTCTTACTCTTCCGCCATCTTCGCCCCCCCCACATCTTCTTTATCCATTCCTCTGTTGATGCACATGTAGGTTTTTTAATAAGTACCAATGATTTTCTAACTTCTATTTTTAGTATAGATCTCGTTTTATTTCATAGCGTACAACTAATTACTGTAATTTTCAATTAGGTACGAAAACACTTTATGCCCTAATCTTTTTCCATTTCTTGTATTCCTTATCCTCAAACAGAAGTCTTGAAATATATTCTTGCATTTGTCTCTGTATCTCTGCCATCAACCTGTTATAATTCTTATGTTCTTTCTTCTAAATACATCCTGAAATTTTGTAATTCGCTCAATTTTTATGCCCATTACCACAGTTCATGCCAATGTTGTCTATCACCTGAATTATCTATAGAGCCTTCAGGTGAGTCTCCCTGCTTCAAATATGGCTTCCCTTCCAAGCTATGCTCTATAATGGAAGCAGAAGAATATTTTTAACACTCAAACGACCTTTTAGAATTCTCTTACTTAAAAGCTTTCATAGTTTCTTCTTAGTCTTAGATGGGACTAGCTTCATGGGCATGTGACATGAGCAATTCCACAGGGTCCTACTCTTAGAAGGTCCCCATCTTGATTTGGTGCTCACTCTACCGTGTTGAAATTCTTAATAATTTTTGAACACAAAGCCATATAGTCTCATTTTTGCACTGTCCCCCACACATTATGGAGCCAGTCCTGCTCTTAGGTAAAATTTTCATATTTTACTATAGCTTTTAAGACTTTCATAAGTAGGTCCATTTTCTCTGTCTTGTCAGCCACTCATATTGCTCTTTCTGTCTGAAGACACAGACACACACACACGCACACACATGCACGTGCACAACTCAAACATTTGCACTCCATCCCCAACCCTTTGTTAAAATTCCATTCAATCTGTAGATCTCTGTTTCAATATTATTTTCTCTGCCTTGCTACAATCTATTCCATAGCCAGTATTAATCACAGGGTATCTCTGCTGCTCCAGTATGTCACTCATCTCCCTCTATGGTAACTGTTATATGCTTTTCTGTATCTTTCAGAGATGCTAAGATCCATGCCACTGTTTACTACTTCATCCATCTTGTATTACATAGTTCCTATAGTATTATGGATATATGTACTTAATTGTGAATGGTTAACAAAGAGTAATTGTCTTTTTTACTTTTTTCAAAAGAAATAAACATGCAAATGCTAAAACTGTCTACTTAATATGAACCTGTGCCAGCAAATAAAACATAGTTATTATTTTTCTATTGATCAGATTTGTACATCTACCAAAATTCAGAGAGAGACTAGCATCGTGGGTTTTACCTCTTCAAGTATTGCAAGAAAAGGGAATATGTTTTCAAATCAGAGCACAAATCTTTAAAATTATAGCATCCATCATTGACTACTGTCTTTTTTGACTTTTACAGGAATGGTCTTTTATGGTTATACAAATACTGTTATTCTGAAAAAGCAATTCAATTGCTAGCTAAACCCTATGATGAAGACCAAAAGTAGTGAAAAATTGGAGGTCAATTTTCCTGTCTTGCTATGATTGTCAAAACAACTCTTATTTGCTCCATGTAAATAAAAGACAATGGTGGAAATGGTATTAGCATAAAAGCCTAAGGGAAAGAGATATCCCATGGTCTATTTTTTGGTAAAAGAAATAGCCTGGTACACAATGCTAGAAAAACATTGAAAAATGAGCTTCTGCAAATGTCTAAAGTGGACCAGAGTGGGAAATAACTTTTCTATCACATAATTTTGTCCTAATGTCTATTCTTATCAGGTTCTCATTGGGTAGTAGGATGGGCCTGAACAGGCTACAGCACTGCTTAATTATCTGGACTTTATTATCACCATTCACTGAATTATGATCATTATTCTCATGAAGCAAAATTTACACAGAATCTACTATCCTCAAGATGCTAAGGGAATTGCAATAGATAAGTATCTTAATTAGATTAATTTAAACATTTTAAAATTGTATTTTAAATTTTATTAAAGAAGAGCTCAGGACCCTCTTCCTTGTTATACAAATGAAAACATGATTTTGCTTTTCTAATAATCCTAACTTATCTTTCTGAAAAGTGGTTCTGCCCTATGTCCCTCTAGCTCCATTAACCTAAGAGCATTTCCCATATATTTAAAGAAGTGAACAGGAAGATTAAGTTAGATAAAAACTTACAGACACTGTGAGCTTTAGGAAACATGCTAAATAATAAAACATAAAATCAATTGCAAAATAATGCAGTTGCAAGTCCAAGAAAATCATGTGATCACATGACTAGCACCCAGGAAAAAAGGATCTGTATGCTGGGCACAGATATGGCACCAGCACAAAAGACAGATGTTTTCCTAAGCACTATTGTATAACCTTATTTGGGTACAGCCGGGGGACATTGCCAGTCAGATCCAGGCCGTGTTCATTAGAGAAGCGGTGAAAAGTGTTAATAGAAACTGATTTTTCCCTTCCAAGAACTATCTGCTAAAGCAGAGTTGTCAGTCAGCCTTTGGGAATCTTTGCCCATGTGCAGATGTTGCTATTCTCTTGGTGCATAATCAGATCTGTCATTAACACCTCCACAGTCTTCTATATTTGGGCAGAGAAGAGAGTGTTTTTCTCTTATGCAGGAATCTAAGTGTTTTGCTATGCCCTAGTCAAAAATAAAATGGAAATTATTTCTGGGATCTCATTTATGCTTTATATGATCTTGCGTGAAAATTTAGGTTTCTTCTCAATGTTACGATAAGCTTTCCAAATTGACTGAATATTGTCCTGCCTTAGAAAATGGAAGGCTAGCTAGGCAGGCAGTAGACCTTTCCTCACCCTGTGCTCAATTTTACCACTTATTTTTAATGCTGTTTTATCCTTGACTATAAAAGCTCACTATTTGCTGAATGTTTTACCTCAAAGTTTCAAAAAAGAAAGGGAAAAAAACTCATCTTAAAGGCCTATTGATTTTTTAAGCATGTTTTGGTTTTGCAAGTTAGGATGGAATGATTAACTTATGGTTAAATGTTGATTTCCTGTTCTCAAGAGCAAGGATAATGTGTTATACTTATTAATAATAAATAACTTATAAATTGTTAGCCATAAGAATAGGCACTCAGGATATACAGAATCTAACAGATTCTGGGCATGTCATGATAAATATGACACAATTTTTATTCCCTTGATGATATTAGCAATGATCACAAATGCTAGCCCTTCTTTTGGGCACCCTGTAGGAGAGCATTCCTAATCCCCCTGTTTGAGATAGGTATGTTCAGGTGACTTGCTTCAATTTATGAAAATTGGTACAGAGGTGTTGTTTCACCTTTTGAGTGGAAGCCTGAAGAATCAGTGCATGGTGTGCTGGTATTTCCTTCCCTGTTAATTGTCATAGCAATCCTGAAAAGATGAGATAGGGCCTCTGCTAGCCTTGAAGACCTGCAGTTAACAGAACCTCCTGCCAACCCACATCAAACATCTGGTATGAATGAAAAATAAACATTTAATATTTTTAGCCATGAGATGTAGGGATTGTTTGCTACTGCAGTGTAACCTAGCTATCCTGACCTACATGAAATAAGATCAAAACAATCTAAAAGAATGCATAGGAGTTAATAATAAGAATGGAAGGGAGGAGTGTTCTAAACAAAGAGGGGTATCAAAAGCAAAGGAACAGAGAAATTTCAAAGTCCATTGCTGGGGGATAAAACACAAACTTAGTGACTCAGGTTTGATATAATCAGCAGAGAAATCTGCTCAAAGAATAGGTTTTTAACCACATATTGAAGACATGAGCAGAACTGGTGGAATTGTTGAGGGAATATGGACTGAAGGAAATGTCAAACATATGTTGGAAAGGGAATCAGATGCTACTTCTCCTAGAGAGCATATGCTCCTTGGAAATCTCTGCCTTACCCTTCTGACTCCTTTCCATAGCCTGTGGCAGTTGTGGTCTGTGAGAATTCCTCAGATACAGCTTTTGACCTCTTAGAAAATCTGCAGAGTTTTGTCCTGGTGCCATTTATAGTCTACATGTATTTTAAAAAGTGGAGAGGGGCTTCCCTGGTGGCGCAGTGGTTGAGAATCTGCCTGCTAATGCAGGGGACGCGGGTTTGAGCCCTAGTCTGGGAAGATCCCACATGCCGTGGAGCGACTAGGCCCGTGAGCCACAACTACTGAGCCTGCGCGTCTGGAGCCTGTGCTCCGCAACAAGAGAGGCCGCGACAGTGAGAGGCCCGCGCACCGCGATGAAGAGTGACCCCCGCTTGCCACAACTAGAGAAAGCCCTCGCACAGAAACGAAGACCCAACACAGTCAAAAATAAAAATAAATAAATTAAAAAGAAGGCTCAACATTTAAAAAAAAAGAAAAAAGTGGAGAGGAAAATTAAGCCAGATAAAGTTTACAGATGTTAAGAGCTTTAGGGAAATTAATGGTCTAGTCCCAATTGCAAAGCAGTGTAAAGAAAGAATAAATTTGAAATTTAAGGGATTAAAAATTGTATCATATTACATTTATTTAATATAATCTATACGCTTTTGAATTGCAATATTTGACTAGTAAATATTGCATAGAGAAGTTGTTTTTTTTCAAGCTGAAGCTTTATTTAAAATGTAAAAGGAATGGTTCTTGAAAAATGCTGATGAATAAAGCAGAAGGATACAGTGCTCTCTTTCAGCTAGTCAATCCAAGTACAGGATAACATACAATATTTAAGTGCTGGTAGGATTTTACAGTAGTTTAGTTAGAGGACTTGAGCCTAGATTATGTAGAAATTCTCAGGGTATAATCTGGGTTCTGAGTTTGCACCTTTACTGAGCGTGAACGAGGGCTTGTGCTCAAATCCTTTGGCTCAAAGTTCTTTGCATAGCATCTGTTGCAGTAGATTTCACCTTCCTTCCTAGTCAGGGTTGTTGATACAAGACTCTTCCCACACTTGGCACATAGAAACACATTTGTGCCTGGACTTTCCAGCTACAGTTAGCTTCTCTGCAGCATATATGAAATCCCCATATCTGGTACACTTCTCATCACCTCCCTATTTATGAGCATTTTTAGAAATACTTGGATTTGTTGTAGCCCTGTAAGTTTGGATGCCTAGCCTCTCACCACCATCCATCTGGAACATGCCAGGGCCCCTGCTACACTTAAGCCTTTTGGCCCATTCTTCTTTCCATGGCAAGATTTACAGTGGATCTTTTCATCAGGAAATGCTGCAGTCACGCTATCTAATTTTTTCCTGTCAATCATGAACAGAAAGCAACAGTGAAAGCTTCTCCCAACACACTGAAGCTCTTCCACAGGGTTCACGATGCTCCCACCAGCCCCAACTCATTTCCACTCCCCAGACCCCAGACCGGCTTTTGGAGATGGAGGTAGGACCGTGCAACTCCAGGCTGGGCAGAGAGGAGCAGTGCACTGGTGGAAGTCAGGGAGCCAGGAGAGTTTTTACAAGTTTGGTTGTATTTCCTTTAGAGCTGCTATGAAAACATTCTCTGACAGAGAATTTATATATTTTCTTAATATTTTTATATTATCTTAATAATTATGAATTTATATATTCAATGGCTAAGCACCTATTATTTTCAAATTCATTAATGTTATTTGAAATTGGTCTTCCTGAAGAACTGTATTTATTCTTAATACTGTGCATGTTCAATTCATTTTCTTTAGATTCTTAAAAAAAATAATAACGCTTGGGGAAAAAAACCAGTCCAAACAAAATGTACAAACTAATTTGGTTACCAGTCTTCAAAATAACAGTAAAATTTCATTGACTATTTTGTTGTTCTATAATTAGTATGGAAATAAATGGACTATAAATAATCAGGCTGGTGCTATAAATCTAAACTTGTCAGGCTTAGCTAGTTAGGAACTGATTTTGTGTGTGTGTGTGTTTTCATTAGTCATGAAATATATGCAGAATTGCTTCCATGTCAGTTTCAAGTAACTGAACACTTCTGTATATGCATATCCCCTGGGGATATTGGGAATAGGAATTCCCCCCAAAATTAAGTACCAGATTGTTTAGAAGCATAGATATAAGGGATAAAATTTTACCTATAGCTATGTTAATGCAAATCCAGTCACAGTCATGAATATATTATTTTTATTCTTCTGGATCTGAGATTGATATATCAGAAATGAATTTTAGCCCATTTATCCTGCTGATATAACACATTACATGTGTACCAGGTAGCTCATCTTTTTTTGCTTCTTTTTTCTGGTATTACAAAATATAACCAGTAGCTCATTTTCTTATAGAATCTGAGAATCAGATTCTTGATGCTACTGACCCTGGCAGGCTCCCTCTCCAGGGATTTCACAACAAACATGTTGATTGAATTGATCAGTGAACTCAGTGAATCACTGGCTGATTCCATGAAGCAACCCGATCTCCTATGATATTGTTGAGTAGTTTTTCAATCTTGATCAAATTGAAGAGTCATGTTGGTATTGTATAGGCAAAGTTCAAATTTACCAGACTTTACTCAGGGCCCTTTTTTATTTGGTCATATTTTCCATAAATGTGTATTTGGATATGTGGTATTTGTGTGTGTCTGTGTGTGTGGAGGGGGGCAGGATTTTGTAGGCCTTAGTTATCATGTATTATATTGTACTACTCTATCCACTCAAAGTGAAAACTAAACATGATGTCAGGCACGAAAATGTAATGTTTTGGGGTTTCCATTTAATATATCACTTATATGTGGAATCTTAAAAAAAATGGGTACAAATGAACTTATTTACAAAGCAGAAATAGAGTCACGGATATAGAAAACACACTTATGGTTACCAGGGGATAAGAGGGGAAAGAGGGATAAAGTGGGAGATTGAAACTGACATATACACACTACTATATATCAAATAGATAACTAATAAGAACCTGCTGTATAGCACAGGGAACTCTACTCAATACTCTGTAATGGCCTAGATGGGAAAAGCATCTTAAAGAAAAAAAAGAGTGGATATATGTATATGTATAACCTGTAAGTTGTATTATAAATCAACTACACTGCAATAAAAATTTAAAAAAGGAATGACAAACTATGGTTATCTATAAGCAAAAAAAAACAAACTATGGAAACACATCAAAAGAATTTGAAAGTGTCTCCATTAATACTTTAGTTGATATTTACTTGGCTGATTTACCTATCAAAAGTATTATCTTTTCCTGTCATTTATTTTACCTGTTTTCATGGACTCCACAGCATAACTTCAGATGGGCCTCCTGGGATGGTGAGATGTCCCGTATATACACACTAGACAATCTATAAATGACAATGTACTTAACTTGTCTAGGAGTTGATCTTGAAGGAGAGAGATTATGAATCATAGTAATTGAAGTGTTGGGTCCCCATACATAAAGATAGCTAGTATTTACTGAGTAGTTACATAGGTCAGGCAGAATCCATGTTTTACATGAATTAATTTCATTCAATTGTCTCAGTAGCACTGTACACTGTTACTGCCCATTATTTGTACATGAGGAAAGTAAGTCTTAGAGAACTTAAGTCATTACTTTTAACTGTGTAACTTGGATTCTTTTTTCTCAGTTTTATTGAGAAATAACTGACATGTATCTTTATGTAAGTTTAAGGTGTACATCATGATAGTTTGATTTACATATATTGTGAAATGATCACCATAATAGGTTTAGTTAGCCTTTATTCATTTAAACACAATAAAAGAAAAAAATTCTCCTTGTGATGCCTAACTTGTGTTCTTAAACAACTTGCTATAACAATGTGGGATTTTTTTTTCAATGCATTATATGAGTTCCTTGAACTGCAAGACTATTGTTATGTAATTGCCCATGTAAAAATAAAAGCAAGCCTTTATTCTCTTTTTAACACTAACCACACATAAAAGTGAACACTGGACGTCTCAGAGTTATCAACTGTGCATTTTTGGTTGCAATACTCATGGGATGAATATAATGCCATGATCAAAAGGTAGAAGGGGAATGCTGTGGAGAGAGATTAAGAGGAATAGCAATATTTCCTATGACTGACTGCACTTGTAACATCAGATAATAGACTGTTAAAGAGTCAGAGCTAATGGACCAGTTCATTTTTTTACATAAGGTGTTCTTTTGAATTTTATTTATTTTTTTATACAGCAGGTTCTTATTTGTTATCCATTTTATCCATAAGGTGTTCTTATTCTTTTCAGATATAAATTAGCCCAATCATATTAAATATCATGCACTATGTGTAAAGTTGGGTAATGATCTCCATCAAATAATGAGTGCAGAGGGTTCACTTCAAGCTGTCTCTCTGTTCCAGCTGTTTCTTCTTATCTTAATTTTCCTAATTGGGTTACAATTAGGCTGTGAATGAGACTTTAATGTGGGAATTGGAGCTTTTCAACGAAAAGGTTTACTTCTTTTATTGTTTTGTGGTTCTTAACTTCCAGAGGCCTATTTCTTGCTACACATTAACTAAAAAACATTACAAAGTATTTAAGACGAGCTTCTGGCATGCCAAGAATAACCTATTTACATCTCCACAGAGCTAACATTTTGGCTGTGAGAAAAACACTATTTGGGAAAATTTTTTCAATTTGTTTAGGGCATGAGATGTTTATTTAAAAACGATTATAATATCTCATATTTGTTTCTGACATTGTCTACAGGCCTGACTTCACTTACTAATTTGAAAGCTATCAGCTGGACAAGCTTTGAATAGGAATGGTAAGAGTCAAATCTAAGTCCTTGCTGTTCAGAGTATGATCCTTGGATCAACAGTATCAGCATCACCTGGGAGCTTGTTGCAAATGCAGAATCTCAGACCCAGTTTGGTTTTAATCCTATTGAAACATAATCTGTATTTTAACAATTCCCCAAGTAATTTATATGCATATCAATATTTGAGAAACCATTTTAGAGTCTGATTATAGTAACAAATCAAAGGCAATTCCAAATTAAAAAAAATTATTTGTCTCATCATCCATTCTGATCATATACAAGAAGATATGAAATCTCAACTGGGTCATCTAGTGACAATTAGATTTAACTTTTTAATAACATTGCTACTTTAGATTTTTAAAAACAGGTTAAACAACTTTGAAAACATTACATGAAAAAAGCACAGAGGCAGAGTTGAGTTGGAAAGTGTTGGTTCTTTAGGCTGTTGTTCTCTAAGGAATCTAGACAATCTAATTTTCTTCTCCCCTGTGGGTCAGTGGTGCTGAAGTTCGAAGACTGATATAAGGCTCTGGAATCAGTGGAAAGTATTTCATTACATTCATAAATTTCCCCACTATGTTTTCTTATTCATTTTAGTAATCGTAGACCTCTTATTTATTATTTAAGTTCACTTTATCCAATTAAATGTACTTTGTCACTTGAAACTTTAATTAATAATGCATTTTCAAAATTCCTGTTCTAGACGACCAGATTCCCGAGGAATGCTGTGCAACTATTTATTTATTGACAGAGTGTCATCTGTTGCCAGCCATTGATGTCAAGGTGACTTAGCGCTGAGATTTTTGTGGTTGTCCTATGACAAGCAGGACACCCTTGTGAAGTTTTTCATTCTGTCAGTGATCACTGTGTTATCTTTCTTCACCTATTTCTTTGGTGTCCTGAGATTTGAAAATGTTATCCACAAGTTTCATCTGTACTTTAATTATTGGACTACCCTTTTCCTGGTTGAGGAGGGGTTTTATCATTTCTGTAACTTGTTTGGTGGCCAGGACTGGTACTATTTGGAACAAGTCATTGGAGAGACAGTTTACCTAGGCTTAAATGATTATCTCTGCTGCAAGTTACCATGTACTTCATCTTATCCACATTATATATAATCAACATTCAGAATATCTGTATGTCCCTGGCCTCTCTTTTCTCTTCCTTCACTTTCATCATCAAGTATTAACCTCTTCAAAGAGCTTGAGAATGGTTCAAGCAGCTGGGCCCCTTGCTACTCCCATAATTACTATAATACCTGAATGTATCTCCTGATCTGTGGCTGTATTCTGAGATAATGAAGGGATGACTATCTTTTGCATTCTGCTCACCTACTACATGCTAATTAAGGCAGCAAACACTGGTTCCATGTATTGCTGGCCAAGTATGTCCTTCTTTACTCTACATGGTCTCTTTGTTGGAAGAAGTTTATATATTCTTGATCAGCTCAGTTGCTTTCCATGTACTCATGTAGGTGCTCACAGGACATTTCTCCCAGTGAATCTCTGCAGCCTTCTGTACTGTTTACTACCTGAGCACCATTTTTTGGATGAGGTTCTCCTTTGTGTGTTTGCGTCTCATTCTGCATCAGAGAACACAGCAAACTTTGTAGTCTTTGCTCCTTGCTAGATCTGTGCCTTTGTGGATTACCTGTGTAGCAAGTTGAATACCTAGCAATTCAAAACTCTTTTCCAGAGTACCCCCTCCCTGGTGGCTTTGTCCTTTTCACCGTGGAAACTCTCTTCTACTGACCCTGGAGTGGGTGTTTCTACTCAGTGATGGATCTTTTCTGTGCTAAGATCCACATTCTCATTCTTGGTGCTAGCGTCAGCCAACAGTCGGGTCATACTATCTTCTGTTACTTGCAACAATAAACCTTAAATAACACAGGTACACACATGTCTTCATTTTCTATCTGATGCTTAACTTCCTCAAAAGAATTTTGGAAAAAAAAATGGCAAAATGTAAGATTTTAAACCTAGGTGGTTAGTTTATGAATATTTGGCTTATTCTATTTATTTTAAGATTTGAATTGCTTCACAGTGATAATAGTTTTAAAATATAATTTTGTTTTTTTCCAAATAGTTTTAAAAGATTAAAAATTGAGAAAAATACAGAACTCCTATGAACAACTTTTCAAGCTTTTATATAGCTATGCTATTGCTGACTTAAGCAAAGCAACAATGCCAAGAAACTTTAAGCTTTGAGACAAGCCAAGTTGTCTTGGTGCTCCCTCTGTATGAATGTTCTTCTCGCCCCAAAACACAAACCTTGGTCCTCATGGACCAGATACTTTATTAATCGTGGTCTTCTCCAAAAGCCTTTCCTGTTCAATAACTAATAATCCTCCAACTTAATTCTTTCTAATTCTCTACTTTACTTTTCTCTACAATTATTCACACTATTTTTTTATTGGGGTATAGTTGCTTTTCCCCGCCAGAATATAAGCTCCATGAGGACACAGTATATATCCAGTACCTAATAGTGACTGCCACATAGTGGGCACTAAATAAATATATGTTGAATGGATAGATGAACAAGAGAATTGATATCAGGTAATATGATCTTACACCCTTCAGATGTCTTGATGTGTGAGAGTTGGGCCCTTGGAGGGTCTCTTTTCTTAACATCTTTTGCTTCTGATGCTCTGAAGCTTCTTGACATCTGGATTTATACAGATGAGCCCGTGGTTAGCTGAAATACACAGGAGCGTCTATTTTAAGATTTACTACTAACAAGAATAGAAATTGTGAATTATCACAGTGATCCAAGATAATCTAATCTGTATATAGCAGACCCTGCGTCAATGTAAGTGAGCATTCTTAGGATTCTTCTTATTATTATTCCTAATAATAATAATGTTAATCTTATAATCTTACTAATAAAAAGATAATAAGATTAATAATATTAATCTTAATATTAATAGCCATGCTACTGTGAGTTAACCAGAAGAAACTGGGATTTCCTCAAGATCTATACTACCCAGGAGAAGAGTCAATAAGTTTGATGTTCTTTACCCTCCTCAGTGGTGAGAACTAATAAGAGAAGGAAAGGGAAAGAAATGATAAGCACTCAAAACACTCACAGAAGTAGTAAACTGGCCTTCAGATAGACAAAGAAAGAAGACTAGCATTGTGATAAGTATCCGCTTCAGAATGCCACATTTCTGATTCCTTTTCATACTTTGAATGTATCTTTTAAATAAGGATTTAAGGAAGATGTCTTTACTGAATAAATGATGGGAAAGCTACCTCTTCTCTGTAATGAGGTTCTTTTAATTAAGAGTGATACTTCACATGAGTTATTCCAACTCATTTTAAAATTACAAGATGGGAAGCATGTCAGGCCAGGCCATTTCCCAGAACAAATGTAAATGTTTACACCACTGCAATACCATCACGTGATGATGTATATATCTTAAAATGATAAGAAGGATATTTTAATCCAACTGACAGAACAACAAGTGGAAAAGTAAAAGACAACTTTGTATATTACCAGTTACATTTTTCTCAATCTTAGAGTAAAAATATATTTTCTTTTCAGTTTTTGCTCAAGGAATACTGTAGACCCTCAGTGACCCAGAAACCTGCCACAGAGAGTGCATTTCTTTGTCTGTAAAGTTGAGATCAAGAACAAAGAAGGCCTCCAATGTTTAAAAGCAAGGAACAAATGGCTTTATGGTGGAAGCACAATGTGTTATTTGGATAAGACAATGGAAAATGGAAAAGTAGAAGCTGTGGACAGGGTCTGGAAAGATATTCTCTCTACCTGGCTTACATAATTGCTATAGGGATTATTCATTTACCATTAGCAGATATTTTGTTTCCTTGATACCATGATTTGACCTGTTTTTTTTTTTTTTTTTCCTTTGGTAAAATTTTTCCTTTGGTAAAATTAAGAATCCAGTTTTATGCCAGTGAGTTCAAGTTGTGCAGACTCCCCCTTCCCCCCGCCCCCCCAAACACAAGAACTGTCTGTTTGCTAAGTATCTATATGGACACTATACCCTCTTACCCTCTTAAAGTATAAGCTCCACACAGGCAAAGTTAAGTGCAATTGTAAATTGAGATTCCTACTATTGATTTAGCCCCAATGAAAACTATTGTGTTTTTTTTTTTTTATGATTCATATTCAACCTTTAGTAAATCATTCCTGGAATTTATGAGATTGTTTCCCATTTTGACATAAATGCACCTGGGGAGATTGCCAAAGGACAAACATTTTTATTGGACATTTACAATTTTGCATAAATTAGGTTCTTCTTCCTCTTCCCCTTCCTCTCCTCCTCTCTCTCTCTTCCTCATTCTGTTCTTCACTCTCTTTTTCTCCTCTGTTTCTTTCTTGTGTCTGTTTCTTTGCCTGTGTAGTGCTCTCAGAACGGAAAAAACACAAAGGGCCTCAACTTTTTGCAAATATTTATTACTCTGGCCAAAAGAATGCTGAATCTAAAGGCTGTTTACTTTTAGCCAAATGTAAAATATAACACTTTGTTTTCCTAAGAGATTCTGTGTTCCCTTAGGAGATTCAGGTCTAGGTGTCAATTGATGGGTCCCAATTCTCTCTCAACAATAAACTTGATTGTTGGTTCTACCTCTTTGTTTTCTCTTTAATGAAATGAAGATACTACCAGTCGTGTGTAAGATATGGTTATCTTTCAGCTGCAGTTGGTCAGCTCTGTGCTTATCTCCAGGAATGTCTGGAAGTCTGGTGCTGACATCTGATAAGAACGAAGATGTGTTAGTTATTGATAAAGGGCAGTTTACAGTTTGAATCTCTCATACAGGTGCCCAGTGCCAAATTGTCTATATTGTTTGGAGATGGATTGATGGTTTATACTTGTTTCAACCTACAGAGGTGTGTAACAAGTAAGGTGTAAAAAAAAAACACTGCTGTAAACTTTTGAGTAACCCTGAAAACAAGATGCCTTACACGTCTTGTTGGTTTATAATCTGAAGACAGAGAACATTTGCAATTGAAAGACAAATTGCAGATGTTCTGCAATGGGCTGCATCTGGAAATGTTAAACCCTCTATGATGGTACGTTCTTTCTCCTGCTGTACCGTACTCTACTTTTTTAAAAAGCTTTTTGTCAGTGCCTCCTGTGGAGGCTTTCAAGTTCTCTCAATTATTAGGACCTTTGTAATGGGTGTAATGACCTTTTTTTCAGATATAGTTGAGAGATCAATTTAGATAAGGTGTTATTACTTTAATTTTCTTCTTCCCTGTGCTAACTCTGACTAGAGTAAACATATTTGAAAAGTGGAACACAGAGAATAGTAATAAAAGATTTGTTCCTATCTCGAAAGTCTTTCAGGACGTGAACCATTTTAAAGAAATGTCAGACTATAACATATGCGGGTACATAATTTCCCAACGAATATTTTGGGAAAAAATTGCTGTGAAGTGGTGTTTGACATCTGTTTTGACTGAGCATAACAGATTTTTTTGGCCGTAATACATTGGGCATGTTGATGCTTACTTAGTGTCATATTATTGTCTTTCTTAAAAATCTGCAAATAAGACCTTTTCAAATGAATTATCCAGTAGATGTTTCCAAATTACAGACAATAATTCAAGTTCATATTTTAGGGATAGTGAATTTAAGAGTTTGTAAGTGCCTCCTTGGCATTGTTTCACTAAAATTTTACAATGAATTTAAGAAAAACATACCACTCAAGGAAGGCTTACTTAGTTTATAGTTATTTTATAATCATTTTTATTAAGGCATTTCAAAATAATGCTTTATTTTATTGTTTATTCTCCATGGTGTCCAAAATAATTATTGTTAGATGTCCCTACCACTTTTTAATAAAAGACATAATAATCCCTGAAGGATGCATCTGATAGCCTCAATAATATTCATAAAGATGAATATTAAACTATACTCTTTGAATTGGTGATTACCCTGAATAAAAGGGAACATTATGACTTTAATGTTAATTGTCAAATTTCACTTTAATAAAAAAACTATATATAATTATCCTAACACACACACACACACACAACCACACTAGATTTTTAGTGCTGTATTTTCACACAGGACAACAAATAGAGAAATTCTAATTAGGTTATTTGCTACTTTACATTCTTCTCTATGTTTTAAATTATTATCATGGATGTCTTTTAAAAACTTATATACGCCCACATTAAAGCCAAATCAATATCATTTTGTTTAGGAGACAGATATCTTAGCCCCCAGCTTTTAGGACACAAAGATTTTAACAGATCTTTTTTCAGTTTACACTGCCTTCTCCCTCTCCTTCCCATTTTCTATTCCTAAGATTGCCAGAATAGAAATATTTGTATTTTTCTTTTGAAAGAACATTGTCATACCCTATTTTCTGAGATAATACTTGAGAATTTTCAAAGTGATATTCATCTATGCTTTCTTGATCTCTCCAGCTAAACTATATTTAAGGAGAGTTGATTTTTTTTTTTGTTTGTTTTGCCTTTGAAATCAACTTTACTTTTAAAAAATATCCCAAAGGAATTCAGGAACAGAGAAATTCAGCTGTGACAGCTCAGTTTCTGATAACAAACAGATTTTACTCCTTCTATAAATGAGCAACTCAGTTGTAGTTTGACTAGTTTTATCAGTAGAAAGAAAACAGAAAATTTTCTTTTTCTCATTTTCATTAGATCATTGTTTTTATTAGGCTTGGATGTCGAATGTCAAATGCATTCAGTGAGGACAAGATTGATTTATCATATTCATTGTAAAGTGGTGATATCTAATGAGAATACAAGCACATGTTTTGCCTTTAAAATAAATCAAGGATATTATAGTCAATATATTGTTTAGAAACTTGGAGTAAACTTAAAGACTGTGATGGGAAAGACCAGATGTTGGACACTGTAACATAAGGAACAAAGAATAAAAGTATTCCTCTTATCTAATTAAAAAAGGAACAGAGAAAGGCAAGCTTTAAAATATTCTTCAAGCCCATGACATTTTATCTGAAAAACGAAACAAGCCAACCTAGTATTTTTCACTTCAACCATAAATAGACAAACTAAAAGGGCTTATGTCATAGCACAAATATATGAGATCTCTAATATCCTGAACATGAAAAGTAATATAAATTTTACCAGTTTGTTCAATATATCGTCAAATTTTAGCTGAGTGTGTATGGATTTGATGACTTTCAAAATCCTTCCAGCTCCATGAGTTGCTGAGTCTCTCAAAGCATCACCTTTCACTGTTTGACATGCTTATAACTGCAAAACATCCTTCCATCATATACAATAAAAACAGGTTTCAAAAAACGAGATGAAGCTAGGAATGTTTAATCTAATTTCATTTTACAGAAGTAGAAAAAAAAACACTAAGATTTTGCAGTGCTTGGGTTTCTTTTTCTTCCTCTGTAAAATAGTAATTTCATTTTTAAAATAAAGCTGTCATTAGATAACTTTTTACATCTCAGTGGTTTTGTGTAGCTTTGAGCAGTGTACAATATGTTCTCCTTTCCTTGAGGTTGTCTGACATAAGTGAATTTGTGTTGGCATAAATATATTAAGGGGAACGATGTTTCACTGGTAAAAAAAAAAATTGCTAACATCAACGCTTCCATATAAGGAGAGGATAAATAAAAGAGAAGTTTATCTTATGTGGTACATTGTCCTCTTTACACAAACCATTGCATGAAAAAATAAGCAGTTTATTTTTCCCAATAGCCCTATTTAATACAAATATAACACAAATAAAGCAAACATTTGGTAAATTTTAAGTGTTCAGTACATGCAGACATATAGAAATATATAAAATCATTATATATTTGCAGAGAAAGAACAAGATCCTTGAGATGAGCTAATTTACCTGTAAAATGCTCACCACAGTTTAAAAATTATCGTTTCCCATATTTATTTCCGATATACAAAATTCATGCTGAAGATACTTATGTTAGTAAGTCAGACCATATAGGATGTCTGGGATAGTTCATGCTTCACCTATGATAATGAGACTGTTACAACTATCCCTGTTACAACTGTTACAAACTATCCCTTTAAAAATCTCCCTCTAGGGCTTCCCTGGTGGCGCAGTGGTTGGGAGTCCGCCTGCCGATGCAGGGGACACGGGTTCGTGCCCCGGTCTGGGGGGATCCCACATGCCGCGGAGCGGCTGGGCCCGTGGGCCATGGCTGCTGGGCCTGCGCGTCCGGAGCCTGTGCTCCGCAGCGGGAGAGGCCGCCACAGTGAGAGGCCCGCATACCTCAAAAAAAAAAAAAAAAAAAAAAAAAAAAAAAATCTCCCTCTAGAGCTTCCCTGGTGGCGCAGTGGTTGAGAGTCCGCCTGCCAATGCAGGGAAAACGGGTTCGTGCCCCGGTACGGGAAGATCCCACATACCGCAGAGCGGCTGGGCCCGTGAACCATGGCCGCTGAGCCTGCGCGTCCGGAGCCTGTGCTCCGCAACAGGAGAGGCCACAACAGTGAGAGGCCCACGTACAGCACACACAAAAAAATCTCCCTCTATAGATCTATATAAATAATCAAGGGCTAAAACTTTATATCATTTTTTTGAGGTATAATACTGAATCCAAAATAATTATGATTATATAAGGTATAATACAAAAACTAAACTGTATGCTTCAGTGCTGTATCTCAGAATAATAATAATAGCACAAATAGCAAATAATAAATATAGTAAAAGTAATAGGAAAGATACATAGGGTTTACTCTGTGCTAGGTACTACTGATTATAATATCAGATGTATTTATTTAGTCTAATTTTTTTTTTTTTTTTTTTACGGTATGTGGGCCTCTCACTGTTGTGGCCTCTCCCGTTGCGGAGCACAGGCTCCGGACGCGCAGGCTCAGTGGCCATGGCTCACGGGCCCAGCCACTCCGCGGCATGTGGGATCTTCCGGACCGGGGCACGAACCCGCGTCCCCTGCATCGGCAGGCGGGCTCTCAACCATTGCACCACCAGGGAAGCCCTAGTCTAATTTTTGAGGTAAAATTATTACTTCATCCACCATAAAGATGAGAAAATGGAGTCACAGATATTAAGCGACTGGCTAGGGTTACCAGCCTAGAACGTGATAGAGTTAGGATCTAAAATGAAGTAGGTTACTTTTAGAAACGGTCTGAACTACTTTACTGTACTGTGTCTCTATAGAAATAATGTTTTTGAAGTCATAAGCATAATTTCTGATTTTTTTTTTTTTTGGTATTTGCCCTTAGTAATACATTTCTAATCTTGAATATTTTACTTTATTGTATTAGTTTCCTATTTGGCTATAACTATATATATATATATATATATATATTCTTACTTCTGGAGCCCAGAAGTCTGAAATACCCTCACCTGGCTAAAATCAAACTGGCCAGGCTGCGCTCCTTTCTGGAGGCTCTAGGAGAGAATTCACTTTCTTGCCTTTTCCAGGTTCTAGAGGCTGCCCTTTGTCCTTGGCTGGCTATAGCTTCTTTTCATCTTCAAAGCCAGCAGTGGCCAGTTGAGTCTTTCTCATGATGCTGTCTCTCAAATTCTAATTCTCCTATCTCCCTCTTCCCCATTTATGGACCCTTGTGATTACACTGGGACCACCAGATAATCCAGGGTAATCTCTTTATCTTAAGGTCAGTTGGTCAGCCACCTCAATTTCATCTGCAACCTATATTCCCCCTTGCTGTGTAACATAACATATTCACAGGTGCAGGGATTAGAACATACACATCTTTGGGAGACCATTATTCTGCCTACCACCGTCCTTATGTATTTATATTGGGTATTTTATACCTGCATGTGTGTAAGTATATGTGTGTGCAAAATAACATCACAGTATAATGAGAAATGTAATTATCCATTTAATTGACTGTACCTTAGACATTTTTGTTTGTTAGTCTAAAATTTAGAAAATGTTACCTAACTAACCATTGATGAGTTAGTTTTTGTTGGAAATTGCCATTTGGTCAGTAAACTGAAGTGAGACAGTGTGGGGACTGCAATTAAGGCTCCCTGCAGAATTGGGAAAGTGACAGTTGGCATGGATCATATTATTTAGTATCTGCAGGTTGCGGTTTACAGCCAGTAGAGGCTTATCCACTCTCCCACACTCTTTGGAACCACACTGGTAATAATTTTCTAAGCCTTTGTGAAAAGTGATTAGCTTTTGATAACAAGTCTGTTATTATCCTGGGTCACTTGCTCACATTTACTTTGCTTTTTTGCTTTTTGATTTGTTTCCTGATAAGCAAAGGGAAATTAAAAGAAAAAAATTTTTGTGTTAAAATTATTTAAACAAGCATATATGCTTATTTTCTCTCCAAAATGTTGGATTTAAACATGAGAAAGAGCACTCATTGAACTGGTGTACTTTGTATATAATATTTAAAAATGGAAGAAACTACTCCTAAATATTTATTTATAGAGTAACTTGAATCATGCTCAACTTTTTGCTCTATTTTAAAATCATGCCTTATAATTCAGAGCTAACAGAGTCCAATAATTCTCAGCATAAAGAGAATATTTATTATGAGGCTAGAAATTTTTCTCTTCACTGTATAAACTTTTTCCTGAGGGGAATTTTCTTTAGGGTTCAAGTCCTTTCTTGGAAATAATAACCTACAAATATAGGCCTGAAAGATTGAAAGATACAAGCAATGTCTACATGCAAACAAACATCGGACAGAAAATAATCACTATGAACACCTGTGTTTATGACCCACATAATGATTCTATGGTATCAATGGAAAAGGACTAAAAGGAGTTGTAATAATGATTTAGGCTGAGCCCATGAATTGAGAAGTACATAAATACCAGAAGCAGTGTTTCTCAACTCTTTTTTTCTTTTACTATTACCTCTTAAGGAACCTTTCTAGACATACTCTTCTTGATCACTCCTTTCCTTCCATGTAAACCATAGATTTACTGTGTGTCTGTTTACAAATGGTGGCCCCTTGGAGAACCACAAACTATTATAATATCTAAGATGCCAACTCCCAAAGACACAATTTTCACATCTTGTAGATTAAAATCATCTCCAGTGAGAATACATGATATAGAGTGACGGCAGTGGAAGGAATCTCAACAAACTGTTATTAAAAACACTTCACTTTACAGACAGTAAGCTGGGACACAGAAGGAACCTGATTTGTCTAAAAGGATGCATACTTAATCGGTGTTGTGGATAAAATAAAAGAAGTATAAGGCATAGAATTTGTCAATTTGCTTTTATATACACCTAATATTGACCAAAACAAGAAACACCACTGGAAAGAAAAGAAAAAAAAAAAAAAAAAACATAGTACCCACAAGATGACTAAATGATGATGTAACAGTCTGGGCACTGGAGGTGTTACATCTTAGTCTGATACTTTGATATAAACAGAATGTAACATTATTTGAAAGTTCAAAAGCTAAGTATTACTTGTATGAAAATCTATAATAGAAAAAAATCCTTTGAGAAGAGCTCAGCAACAGAGACTTAAACATTCCAATACAAGGCAAGGCTTGTTTAAATGTCAGTCACTGGTATTCTCTTGGTATTTTCCCTGGGTTAGAGCTTGTTCAACAAAGTAAGGAGTTCACAACTGTCAGATGCTGGCATTTCAAAGGGTAAAAGACATCTTTATTAAACAATCAAGACAAAAATCTCTTCATGTACAATAATGTATTAAATATCACCTAGAAAATAGTATTAAAATTTCTCTTTCTATATATGAAAAAGTATCTGTTCTTAGAGATATAGAAATATAAATAATAGTCACAATCAGAAAATAAAACTGCCATTTGAAGTTAATATCTTCATATTCCTGATCTAAATGACTACAGAATAATTAGCAGAAGGTTATTGTTAAGATCAGAGCAATAAACAATGTACTATGATTAAATTCCAACATTTAGAGAGAGAAAAAACAAGCCAACTTCCTTGCTCATAGAGAGAGATGGTTTCTGGCAGGTAACTGCATACATTCTTAGTTGGAAGCACTAGACCTCTAATTAAAACTATCAGGATTCTCTTAGTCCAATAAAGTATTCTAAATTGCTTCACTCTACATGCTTTACTTTTAGTACATTCCTAGAAGTCTTAGGAATACCTATTGTAAAGTAATACAAATAGTGTGCAACTCATAGGGAAAATAAAATATAGTAGGCGGTTTTATGTAACTAATATAACTAACATAATTCAAAGCAGGTATTTAAATTTTGAAGAAAAGAATAGATAGTTGTGTCCTTGTCTTGGTCCATGTGTTTGATCATGTTAACATTTATTCCCCTTGAAACCACACTTTATCCAACTCAGCTATCCTATGTGTCTCAAGGCCAGTAAACTCAAGCAAACCTCCTTCACTTTCATTCATACAGATTTCCTAGGACCTTGTCATGTTTTTTATTAGCCTTACTCCTAAATCAATTTTGAGTTTTACCTGGTCCCTGACTCCTGGTTTATATTCCATTGTGATTCTTCTCCTCGTTTCACTGGCTGTACCCTTAAACCTAGTAGATTTTTGGCTTAATATTTTATTCCTATATATCAACTAGAATATAACACCCAAGTCTCAGATCCAGGCACCATATCTCCCAAACAGACATCATTGGCTGGTGCCCAAGCTGACATTGTTCTACAGAAATCAGACAATTAATTTATTCCTTCATTTTTTCTTTTACTCATCACAAAATTATTTATTGAACATTTCAATAGTCAGGGAACTCTGCTAGGCTTGGAAACACAATGGTGAATTGGAATGAGTGCTTTTTAATTCATGGATCTTACATTCTATTTCAGGAGACAGATATGAAATAAATAATAACATAATTACACAATTAATTATTCCATTATAATTTTGATAAATACTACAAATAAGCTCATAGAGAATTTATATCATGTAACTAGAAACTTGTCCTATGCTGGTAAGTCAGAGAAAATTTCACTGTATAAATGACATTTAATCAGAGGCTCAAATAATATAGTTTACTTTTCAAAGAATAAGGAGAAAAATAAAAGAAAGTGAAAAGCACAAAAGACCTAAAATAGGGAGGAGCCTGGCTCATTAGATGAACTGTGAGAAAACCAGTGGCAGAAAGTAAGTGGTGAATAGAGGTGTATAAATATATTGGTGATGTAGATAGATGTCAGACTATATAGGACAATTTTAAGCATTTTGAATTCATCCTGAAAGCTTTGGGAAGACATGAATGACTATAAAGTTGCAAAATAACATGATCATATTTAGGCTTTATAACTATTTTTCAAGAAAGACTATGGATAATGAATTGGGGGTTGTAAAGCAGCTACTAAAAATCAGTTAGATCAAAGGACACAGTCAACAGTGAAAAGGCAATCTAAGGGATAGGAGAAAATATTTGCAACTCTATATCTATAAGCATTAATATCTGGAACTTCTATAACTCAACAACAAAAAAGTGAAATAACCCTATTAAGAAGTGAACAAACAAATAGACATTTCTCCGAAGGTGATACACAAATGGCTAAGAAGTGTGTGAAATTGTGGTTACCATCACAAATTATCAGAGAAATATAAATCAACACCACTATGAGATATCACCTCGCACCCGTTCAGATGGTTACTATTAAAAGGAAATGAAAACAAGTCCTGGTGAGGATGTGGAGAAATTGAAACACTTGGCACTGTTGGTGGGAATGCAAAATGGTGCAACTGCTATGGAAAACAGTTTGGAGGTTCTTAAAATATAAAAAAGAACTACAGTGTGTCACAGCAATCCTACTGCTAGGTATAAATATAAAATAACCTAAAACAGGTCTTGAGGAGATATTTGTGTACCCATGTTTGTAGCAACACCATTCATAATAACTAAGATGTAGAAGCAACACAAATGTCCATCAAGGGATGGATGAATAAACAAAATGCAGTATACACATACAATTATTCAGTCTTAGAAAGGAAGGAAATTCTGTCATGTGCTTCAACATAGATGAACCTTGAGGATATTAGGCTAAGTGAAATAGGCTAACCATAAAAGACAAATACTGTATGATTCCACTTATATGAGGTATCTAAAGTAGTCAAATTCATAGAAACAGAAAGTAGAATGGTAGCTTCTAGGGTCTCAGGGGAAGGACGGATAGGGGATCTGTGGTTTAAAGGGTATACAGTTTCAGATTTGCAAGATGAAAAAGTTCTGGAGATCTGTTTCACATCAATGTGTATATACTTAACACTACTGCACTGTACACTTAAAAATGGTTAAGATGATAAACTTTGTTATGTGTTTTTTAACCGTTATAAAAAAGTTATTTAGGAGCTATTGCTACAGTTCAAGAAAAAAGTTGAATGGTAGTTTGGGTTAGAATTATAGCAGTGGAGATCAAGAAAAAAGGACAAATGTAAGAGAGATTTTGAAAGTAGAATTAACAGCCGTATTAGGTTAAATATGTGGAAAAAGGAAGAGGAAGTAGACAAAGAATTACTGAGATTTTTTGAATTATAAAACTGTATTTGTGCACTATTATGCCTGAGATACTGACAGTAAGGAAAGTCATGGAAATAGATGAGATCATAAACCGTTTAAGAGGCCGAGAGTCGAGAAAGAAGAAAGTGAGATATAAAGAGAATCTAATGCTCAATCTGACCATCTCCAGAATTTACAGCTCAAGTCAAGGAAAATGAGTTAACAAAAAACTGAGAAGAGGAATATCAATAGGTGTACTCTAGATCAGTTAATCATTCAAACTCACATTTACCAACTCTTTGTTACTTACCTATTAATATTAACAAAAAGAGATTACTTACAGTAATCTTACAGGAAAGAATTCCCCAAATATTCTAATCTTACACTCTATGATGATCAAATAAGAAACTGCATGGTTTCATTTAATTCTTTCTTTGCTTTGATTTATATAAAATATGTCGATGTACAGATTGGGATGAAGTTCTAAAATAAGCAACTGATTTTCAACTTTACAATCATATGCAAATCCATATATATTTAAAATCCCTCTGTGCATTTTTAATAATTTGAAGAAACAAAAATTAACCCCTTTTCTACACTAGAATTAGAAACTTCAGCCATTATGTATGTAAAAACAAAAGATAACAACAAAATGTCCTTATTTATAGTGGCATGAAAAGAAACTTTGTTATCTAACCAAAAGTGCTTATTCTTCTTTCAACAACTGAGCAAAATTGGATCTTTTATTTGTGTTTATGTTAGCATATTAAATATACTTGGGTTTCAAATTTTTGTAGTTTAATTTAGGGCAGAAAGAGTAAGATTATGTAAAGGTTATTAAAGGTGGATTAGTACATAATACTTTTAAAAGATGGGTTAAGTGAACTAATTGTGTATATTCAACATAAATCAACTTATGTGTAGATTCACCACTGAGTTCAGAATATTTTTTTACACTATAACAAATTGAGTGCCTGGGAATACTAACTCTTATGTGCACAGTTCATGGACAACTTTCAAAATGTGATCATTTTTTACCGTCTGAACACACTGAAAATTGCCCCTAATTATTAAAATTAATTATTAAATTATAGGTACATTGATGAATTAATGTCCAACTCACTCTCTTATAAGGAAATTAGAATGAGATGTAGCCAAATATATTTCCACTCTACTGTTAATCACATTATAGATAACATGTTATTGAACAGAGATAGATATCTTATTAATAAAGACATTTTAGGTCTATCCTTGAATTTCTGCCTTATGAAATGTTGAGTGTTTTAGGTGCTGTAAATCACTTAAATGTTTATTACTTGGTGCTCCTCTGATAAGATGATCTAATATTAGTTTCTCTGAATTTCAATTTACAAACCCAAAGTATTATAAACCACAGAATAAGAAATTTGTGGTATAGAATAAATACTTACTTGAGTAATTTTTTTTTAATTTTAAGATACTACTTGAGTAAAGTATTTCTGAAGATTTGTTTCTGTCTATATTTCATACTTTTTTTGGGGGGAAATTAAAATCTGGACTTCAAAATTTGCAATAAAATTAATTGCAAAAACATTTAAAAAATACTCTTTTAGAAACTAATTAGAATAACTTTTCTTGTTCTAATCATCTTGCTATTTTGAAGTGTAACTTTCAGTATGTTAGTCATTCAAATGTTGATGTTTACTCTGGCATGAATCTTGCTTTTGCAGATCTTTTTAACCCTGGAGTAATTTATAAACATTTGAATTAACTTTTTCTTTTTCTTTTTCTAAAAAGATTCTATCAGGTATTCTGATACAATTACAAATATATTCAGAGCTAACAGTGACATATTATTTCCATTTTATTCCAAAAAAATTAATTTTCCATTGGGAAGAATTGCAAATATATAAGTAATGACCTTAATATTTTTATGGACTATAAATGTAGCACTGTAGAATAGCAAATATCTGAAAATAAAGCTCAATTAAAAGAATAAGACAAAAGATCATGAAGGCATTTAAAAAATAATCTACCTTTTATTTCAGCATGCAAAGTAAATTGCAGAGAATTATTATGCAATTTCAGTGGATTCTGAGGGAACACATTACTATGATAAAGTAACTTTTTATTAAAAAAGTTATAAAACCACTGGTGGGCTCATATACACATAAATATATGCATGCATATGTATATACGTATAATTTATAACTATAAAAATATAATCAGTAATAGTTTAACTCTTTATATGAATATACAATAATTATATTGAAATGATAAAGAATAAACAAATGCTCATTACATATATTTCATAGGCTATAATGTTTAAAGTATTATTTTAAAATCCTTCATTGAAAATTAAGATGAATGGTGAAATATATCACATATATATATGTATGCGTATACATTTATATATACTTTTAACATATATTGCTTAAATTCAGAATTTGTGTTAACATCTAGATCTTCACACTGTGGCACATACTATTATATATAAAATCCTGATATTTTCTGTTTAAAAAACTTATTTCCACAATTTGAAAATTGTATAGAGGCTTGAAATAGTTCTTATTCCTATTAAACTGGGGCATCATTCCTTTCTTGGAACAAGTCAATATAATATTTAATTAAAGTCAGCACTTCAGTAAATGTACCCTTGCCCTTGAAAAGATAAATCGCTTAACTCAGGAGAGAAAAACAAAGTGTACACAAACTTCACCTTCTATTTAGAGAAATGCTGGAGTGAGCAGGTTGTGGCATACATCTCTATCAGCTGACCCTTGGAAGGCACTGGTAGGAGAGTTAACAAAGGAAAAAAATCAAACTAAACTGTTGTATGTGTTGAATAAAGAAAGCAAGTAGAAGCAAAAATAAGGTATTGTAACCTAACCCAAATATTGAAAAAAGATTAGTAAAACTTAATCTTTACTCTATTGTTTCTAAACTTGTTTAAATGAATGTATTTTCCATAAATTTTTGCTCACATCATTGAAGAAGTGAGTTGCCATAATTATTTTACATCATAAAGATTCACTGGACGTTTAAATGAGTTTTTTATTTTCCCGCCATGGTTCCATATCCCAACCAAATTTTAAAGAGATGTTATCATTCAGCCATGTGTTAAGTAGGTATTAACACAAGGGATGCTGCTAGCATCTTAATGAAGAATCGCTATCAAATAATTATTTACTTTTACTTCTGATTCTTTCTGTGATTAGTTACTATACTAACCTTAACATTTTCACCTTTAAGATTTCCATTCCTTAAATATCTTTCTTTTGGAAGCTATTCTTATTTTAAGGAAAAAAAAACATAAAATTATGCTCCAGCTGGGTTGGAACCAACCCTGTACTATAATATGCCTATATTGAAGCCCATTTTCTTTTTTTTTGTAAACAGGTCTTTGTATTCCTATATTAGGAAAGATATCTGGGTATTTTAATCACCATACAGAAGCTGAACTTTACTTAACATTATTAATGAAGTAGTTTAATATTAACTAGAATTTGGAGGATGCAGAACAAAACGTTATTTTACGTATTTGAAAAAGCAAGTTAGATAATCGGTTCTCATCAAAGTCACTAATTTTCACAGTACTATCAAAGCATTTATTAAACTATTTTGATTACATTTTATATACTTGCTTATTTAAATGATTTCTAATTACAAAATGATGGGAAAATTACTCCAGTCATATTTTTTTTCCTCTCTAGCACTTGGTTGATTAAATTCCCTCACCACCTAAAGACTATAATTACTATTAGCACATTTTTAATTCTAAAGGGTATTTGACCATTTTTCCCTTATTTTTATGATTAATATATGTATATACATATATATTTGTATGAAAGAAATTTTCATTAAAAGTTATTACAAATGCAAACTTAATTGTGTTTTTAATTTAGCTTAGTATTTACTTGTGGGCCTAGCTAAAGCTATAGCTACTGAGAATACCTTCATAACTTAAACAGGACAGGAAACAGTACAAATTTAGATCAAACTGTTTCTTACTGAGAGTAGAAAATATGGAAGGATATCTAACAGGTGCCTAGTTCTCTAAGCAAATAGAACTAATGAGGCAAATTTTCCATTTTGCAGAGAATAAAAGGAAAGAGTAAGACATGTAGCAACAATTGAGGAATATATGATAAGCCATCTGGCTTAATGATGTAAATAGATGATAATTTCCATATGCAGTTCTCAATATTGGTACAAATGCAAGACTACTAAATGAGTACCTAACCCACTTAAACATCTGCCAGAACTCTCATGCAGCTACAGTAAGCTTACCTAGCTGATACTTGATTAATTTTTTTGACCAGTTACTCTCTATATACAAGGTAAATGTCAAGGGAATCTGATAAATTGGACCATACTCTGACCAAAACAGCTATTAGGCCAAATGCAACTGATGGGGTGAGTCCCTAGGAGTAAGTGACCTTGACACTGAAAAGGACAAAACTATGCAGAAAGAAATACACCCAGGTATAGAAAAGTGTTCTGCTTTATTTAAAGAAGAAATGTGCCCTTCATTCATAAAATATTACATGTATAAATATGTATCAAAGCTTTCATGCATAAAAGTTTTCAGATATAAATATCTAAAAGGGAAAATAGAATCAAAGAATCTGGAGATCTACAAATATGTAATTTTGAATTGTCAATCATATATTGTACTGATTTGTTATTTATTTAACAAATACATGTTTTCTGAGGGGAAAGTTTAAAAAATGCTTAACGAAATCAGTTTAGTTTTACAAAAAATTCTCCAATCAGTTTAAATTTTTAACTAATAAATACAAACAATAGGAAAAAAAAGTTAAGTAAATGAGAAAATGTATGAAGTCACAAGAAAAATGTTGAGAACTTAATTGCTCACTTTTTATATTTAAAGCAAAAAAAAATATCAGAAAGGACAATGATCACTTCCATTTAACCTAATAAAAAACAATCCTAGAGAAAAATGTGATAAATTGTGTCTTTATAACAGCAGTTACCCAATTTGATGTACTCACCAGTGTACAACTAAGATTTTTTAAATTAAGAGATAAGGAAATATTTGAATTCATAACTATAACTACCAATTATCTGATGATATTTCCAGTTTTTTTTTTTTTTTTCGGTACTCGGGCCTCTCACTGTAGTGGCCTCTCCCGTTGCAGAGCACAGGCTCCGGATGCGCAGGCTCAGCGGCCATGGCTCACGGGCCCAGCTGCTCTGCGGCATGTGGGATCTTCCCGGACCGGGGCACGAACCTGTGTCCCGTGCATCGGCAGGCAAACTCTCAACCACTGCACCACCAGGGAAGCCCTATTTCCAGTATTTTTTATCAAACAATAAAATGGTAGTTAATATGACTATATTATTTTTATTTCTTATAGTCAAAATAAATTATTGCATAATTGACATTTCTCTTGATTTTACATACACTTGCTTATTACATATGTGAACTGAGTAGTGTACATGGATAATAACATCTTTATTTTCATCCCTATATTCATTCATTCAACAAATATTATTGAGCAACTACTATTTCCAGACACTGGTACAGCACTTGTGAAGTGTCAGAGAATGAAGAGTCATTGGCTTGTGGATATATTTTGAAGGTAGAGCCATCAGAATTCTCTGACAGATGGAACGTAGGTTGTGAGAGAAAAAAGAATCAGAAATGACTCTAACATGTTTTTCCTGAGCAAAATTCCCCTATGGATTCTTAAGAAAAAATTTAGAAAAAAAATTGATTTGAGCGGGAACAAGGTACTATAAATCAAATTTTATGAGAATCCTAAAACAGAACCATCCTCCATAGGACATAAGAATTAAAATTGTGGACAACCTCAGATGATTTTCACAGCAACAAAAATAAGTAAATAAAAACATTAAACTGAGGAACAAAAATTATATTTAAAAACTATAAAAAGTAAGAGGAAGGTGAGAGTAGAAATAGAGGAGTAAGTAAGCTAAGAGAAAAACCTCACAAGTTGGAAAAGATAAGGTAAGATAAAATAACCCCTCCAGTCAATGGAAAGGAGAAGTTAAATTGCGGTCTTATATATACAACAGCCCACATGTATTAATGATGTCAGATTTGAAGCAAAAATTGTTCTACAATCAGGTGCTTCAGCTGTATCTGCAGCTAGAGGAATAGGAACAATGAGAATGATAGCTAGAGGAGTCCCATTTAAAGGTGAGCCTTAAGAATGAAGAGTCCCTGAAATGGAAGAAAGGAGTACAGAAAAAAGAGAAGGACACTGTAACACGTGATAAAAGACAGGAGCTAATGCACAGTAATATTCAGAAGAAATATGCTGTGTGTGCTAAAGGGAGAAGTATATCAATGAGGAAATCGCTTTGATTTCCTACTTCCTTCCGAGAATATTTTAAAGACCATTTATTTTCTTATTAATACAGAAGACTGGACTTGAAAAACTAACAGATATACAAGACAGCAATATTTTTGAAACATTAGTTGATGTTTTACTCCTGAAATTGCCCTTCTTTTTCTACTCGCCTCCACTGTTTCATTCAATTAAGCAGATTTGGAATAATTATCTTGGGATAAAGGATATGAGTTAGATGGAAAATAGAAAACACTCTGTAAGTTGTTACTTTTGTTTCCAAAACACTAAGCCCCTTTAAAAAATTCACTGGGCCTATGGTATATTTAATGTTTAGGAGAGTGAGATTTGAGGACTGTGTCTTTCCTCTGTAGCAGTGTTTCTCATCCTGGAGCAATTTTGTGCCCCTGGGTAACATTTGGCAAGATCTGGAAGCATTTTTGAATGTCAACACGAAGTAGGATGGGTGGTGCTGCTGGCATCTAGTGGGTAGAAACAAAGGATGATTGTAAACATCCTACAATGTGCAAGACAGCCCTTCCACCCCAGAAAAGAATTATCCAGCCCCAAATGTCAAGAGTGCCAAGGTTGAGAAAACTTGCTCTAGGGAGGCTGGAGAATATTCCCTTTCTTTCATAGGAAGACAGGAAACTATGAACAAGAAAAGAGAGTAGAGGGGGTGGCTGATTATGAAGGAAAGCATCCATTTCCCTAGTAGAGTCCTGGATGTTGTGAGGACATCTTGTCTCACAAGCTGATACCTAGAGGCATGGCATGAGCACAGTAAAGAAGGACTGTGCCTTGTGTTCAGGACAGTCTGGTTTGAACCTGGCATCATGGTGATTCTGTATGTCAGGGAAGTTATAGAATGATCCCATGTCTCAGGGCACAGAAAGGTAGGGAGAGGTGACTGGAAGTGAAAATGCTAAGCAAAGGACAGTGAGGGAGCATCTCAGGGAAGAACTTAATGAAGAACTGGAGACAGGCTGGGGGATGCCCCTAGGCTGGCCAATTTTACAACAAGGTTGTGGCTTGAGGTGGATACAGAAAGTCAAGCCCTGGAAGAGAATACACTCTCTGTTTAGTCTAAAGAGTGTTCTGTCCAGCAACACAGGAAAATGTTTCCCAGGAAGACAGTTAAGTTTAGGAAAGCGTTTTGCATAAGGAAAAGTTTTCATAGAAATAAGCTTAAAATAATCCAATTTCAGATGATTACACTTGAGCAAGAAACTTTGCTGTGCATGCCAAACATTAAAATTTCTAAAGCTAAATTTAAATACATCAGATTTGAAGATGGAGAAATTCTTCACTTTTCCTAAGTACAAGGTTTTTAATATAGGGCTCTGTATTGTTGCTGTTGTTTGCTTTGTTTTTGTTTTGTTTTTGTTGTTGTTGTTGTTTTTTAACTTAGACATTCTAAATCACATGGCCGGGATTGAAAACACTGAAGGAATGCCATTTTGCACACGTGTAGCCATTTATTATCCTTCTGCCCTCAAGACTTCTAACAGAGATTGGAAGGAGGACAGTGGAATAGAAGTTTTGTTTTGTTTGGTTTTGGGTTTGGGTTTTGGTTTGTTTTCTTTGTCTGAATAACCTGACCTCTTTGTATCATGGTTCTGTAAGGATATTAATGTTACAACTCTTATAAAGTCTGAACTATTTAAACATCTAAAAATATATCAAATTCATCAAAAGTGAGAAATCATGCCTTTATAGTATAGTAACTAAATTTACTAAGTACTAGGTATGTGCCAGCCATTATACTAGGACTCTGCATGTGTTATTTGTAACAATACTGTGAGGAAGTTCATGCTAATATCCGCATTTTAAACTCGAAGAAACTAATATATAAAGATGTTAAGGAACAAAAAAGATCACAAATTTGGGAGTGGGGAAATCATTGTTTAAATCTAAGCAGTCTGGTTTTAGATTGTGTGTCAGTAGGTTAGAACCACCTCTATTCCAGGATGGAAGTTTCCCAGAAGCTTTCAAGTAACACGTCTATTTTACACCATTGAGTAGGACTTAATATGAGCTGCAAAGAGACTGGAAGAGGAAATCTTTTTCTCTGGGAAGCCATGTAGACAGCTAAATATCTAATGCTATGGAAGAGGAGAAATCAGATTTAGGAGACAGTTAGAAGTCTGTGCCTCTGGCTAATTAGAATACATATTTATTGTATCTCCTGTATATAACATGATCTCCATCTTGCCCTCATAGTACAAGCATCAGTATTGATGAACTTGTCTAGATGGTTTAACCTATGCCAGATTCTCTATACGTTCCTTGATTGATATTAAAATACTTTGTCTATTAAAGTTATTTTAGAATGAAAAAAATAAGTTTTATTAAAAATGCTTTACATCTGTTCTTAAGAGATGCTGCCTCTACGGGAATTCCTGAGTCATAATTCCTAGATAGCATGTAAGTCACACCAACTTTTAGGTAAAATAACAGCATTAGTGAAATTAACAACTAAATTACTGTGTACAGTCTGTGCAATTATTTTCTTTGTCACATGAAACCTAAAATGTTTTGATTTTCAAAGAATGCATGAGCTGTCTCTTGTTGTGTCTATTGGTTCAAACTCAAACTCTTTGATACTAAACCTTTAGGGTCTTCATTACTGGTCATTGTTGTTATGTGGGAAAGCCTTTAAGTATCTTACAATAGGCTGCTTTTACAAACTTCCAAATCTTTCCTAATAATTTTTCAGAAGTTGTACTTATTTTCTTTTCTTTTTAGGTAGACAGCCAAGTTGTAATACTGAAGACTGAGGCCCTCTTTTCCAATAGATATGAAATTTAATCCCTTTTACTTTTCTCACTGAATTTTTTAAAAGAACATTTAAATTAACGTGAAATTAGAGAGGTACTAACTGATATTCGTGCCTTTCTGTAATTTTAGTGAGTTAAGAATTTAACTATTAAGTTTAAAATTGACCATGAACAATATATCTCTGAAATCATGTTTGAAATCTGAAGATTTGGAAACAGAGCACTGGAGCTTTCTGGAGTTAATATATTGGCATTAATATCAGGAAGCAGCTGTCCAAGATCAAGAAGCAGAAAGTTTGTCACAGGCAGGTGCAAGATTCACTAAGTCAGTGTAGAGGAGAAGAGGCTAGAGTCCCCACTAGAGAAGGACCAGACAAACACACATTCCTAGGCCAGCTTAGACATGATGGGTTACCCTTAAATTATGGTCAATAATTAACTCTAAGACTAGACACTAGTTAAAATAGATTATACTTTGTCCTTTTTTTCCCAGTGTGCTTATATTTAAACAATAAATAACAATATAATTCTTTGTCTCTATCCTGTATTGTTATATTATAAATAATCAAATTTAATAATAAATAAATATATTTTTAAGAGGGAAGTCTTAGATCAACACACCAGTATGACATGGTAATTACCATTGTGGTGAATTTATTTAGAAAGCAAACTAGTAAGACTTTATAGGATTGTTTCCATGAAAAGTCCTGTTATGATTAGTGTAATAAATAGGCCTACAAAATACACCAGGATATAGAGTCTATTTTCTTGTAGCCCTTGGTGAAAATTTTACCACATCATCTTATTATGTTTGCTTGTGAAATATTTATAATGTCATGCTCATGGGAACACTGAATATTGTGTTCTTTAAAACTAACATGATTTGCAAGCAATGTAAGTATTGTTGATCCTTTGACCACAAACATAATTTCCACATTTAGAAGAAATTCACTGCGTGCAGTTTTGTATTTTCATTTTTACAGATAATCATGGATAGTTAGAATAAACAGGTTTTTCCCTTCTCAATGCCTACATTGTTGACATATTTGAAAGACTATTTTCCAATGCACTATTTTCCTCAACATAGACTTTCAACAAATGTATCAACCTGAAATTTCTGTTTCAGTTCTTAGTACTATTTTAATTCTCCTCTATTTGTATCAAAAAGTGACTTGGATTTCTGTGTAACTCTGAGTAAATGTCTGTCTTAGATAACAGACTGGACTGTGATCATGTATTTTTTATAGCTTTTCCTAGAGATGTACTCACAGATTTCTGGGAAATCCATTATCACGGCTCCACATGGACATTATAAGGAAGTTGATGCTTCCATAACTTTTACTAGTTTGCTCACTCGTTGACCTTCTTTCCTGTGGAACTAGTCCTGTGTCGTATTTTCTTTTTGACAATCCTCCTCAAGTTTATGCAAGGTATTTCGTATTTAGCTTTCACTTTTATATATTCTTGTGTCTATTTTAATATTACTCTACTTTTATGGCTGCCTATATATACTCTTTTTTTTTAATAGTTTTTTTTTTTTTTTTTTTAGATGTTGGGGGTAGGAGTTTATTAATTAATTTATTTATTTTTGCTGTGTTGGGTCTTGTTTCTGTGTGAACGCTTTCTCTAGTTGTGTCAAGCGGGGGCCACTCTTCATCGCGGTGCACGGGCCTCTCACTGTCGCGGCCTCTTTTGTTGCAGAGCACAGGCTCCAGACGCGCAGGCTCAATAATTGTGGCTGATGGGCCTAGTTGCTCCGCGGCATGTGGGATCCTCCCAGACCAGGGCTCGAACCCGTGTCCTCTGCATTAGCAGGCAGATTCTCAACCACTGCACCACCAGGGAAGCCCTACATACTCTTTTGAATTAATTAATAATAATAATTATTATTATTATTTTTGCAGTACGCGGGCCTCTCACTGTTGTGGCCTCTCCCGTTGCGGAGCACAGGCTCCGGACGCGCAGGCTCAGCTGTCATGGCTCACGGGCCCAGCCGCTCCGCGGCATGTGGGATCTTCCCGGACCGGGGCACGAACCCGTGTCCCCTGCATCGGCAGGAGGACTCTCAACCACTGCGCCGCCAGGGAAGCCCTGAATTATTTATTTTTAAAGTGTAGAATAGAAAGCATCCTAAACAAATCATTTATTCAAATAGAACTGGAGGGGCAAGTGAAATATGAGTCTGCCCCAGGACTTAACTTTCTCATATCAAATCCACAATGGCTTTGAATAGCACACAATTCCACAGTGGCTTTCATGGTGTTCCTTTTTATTCTCTGTTGCTACAATGGATGTTTTAGAATAACTATATTTCCCTTTAGGTGTCTGATAGGATTTAACCTCACTAATTTACAAACAGGAAAAAAATGAAATTATCTAGCACTTTTAGTGCAAATTTCAAACATATTTGTGGAATTAGACAATGAAAAGTGTTTGAATTGCCCTAGATAAGATGGATTCAGGAATTGCTTTATTTACCTTTCTTATGAGTTATCACGTTAATGACCATTGCTGACAAATGGGAGGGAATAAACATTCATTATAATATAGCAGCATAAAAGTGCCTGTCAGGTTTTCCTCTTCCACTGTGCCTTTGATATATTAAGCATATGTTCTCTTAGATTCTGACTTAAGATCAATAAAAAGTGACCTTTCTGTCCTGGGTTCATAAAACACTTAGATGTCCTTCATGTGAACTTCCTCAGCAATTGTACTTGCACCAACCTGATGCTAACTCCAAACATTTATTGATCTTGCTTTCCATTTATTCCCAACACTTAGACTGAGGTAATTCCATAATAAATTCTTGCTTCAAAAATAGTTAAGAAAATATACATATGGGAAACAAGCATATGAAATGATTATCAATATCGCATGTCATCAGGGGAATTGCAAATTAAAATAATGAGACACTACTAATTCAATTGGCTAAAATCCCAAACACTGATGATGCCAAATGCTGGTGAGAATGTGGATCATACTCTTATCATACGATCCAGCAATCATACTAGCTGGTATTCACCCAAAGGAGCTGAAAACATGTCCATACAAAAACATGCACATGGATGTTTATAGCAGCTTAATTCATAATTGCCAAAACTTGGAAGCAACAAAGTTGTCCTTCTGTAGGTGAATAGATAGATAGACTGTAGTGCATCCATACAAAGAGATATACAGCGCTAAAAAGAAATGAGCTGTCAAGCCATGAAAAGATGTGGAGAAAAATGCATATTACTAAGCAAAAGAAGCCATCTGAAAAGGCTGTACTGCATACTGTAGGATTCTACTATATAATATTCTGGAAAAGGAAAAATTGGAGACAGTAAAATGATCAGTGTTTGCCAAGAGTTTGGGAGAGGGAGGAATGAATAGGTGGAGCACAGGGGACTTTTAGGGCAGTGAAGTTATTCTGTCTGATACCATAATGATGGATATATATTATTATACTTTTTTCAAAAGCCATACAATGTACAGCACCAAGAGTGAATCCTAATGTAAACTGTAGATTTTAGTTAATATATCAGTATTGGCTCATCAATGGTAACAAATGCACCACACTACTTATAAGATACTAATAGAGAACCTGTGTGTGTATTTGTGTGTGTATGTGAAAAGTTGGTGGTAGTGAGGGGTACATCAGAACTTTTTGCACTTTCCATTCAATTTTTATGCAAACCTGAAAGTTCTTGGAGAAATAAAGTCTAATACTTTGTTTTAAAGTTATTGAACATGTTTTGCAAAACCTGGTTATGTCTTTGGTTTTCCAAAGGTATTTTAAAATTTTTTAAATTCAAAATTAATTTTGGTTAAATTTAATTTAACATTTAATGCTTTCACCTAGAACATCTGGTTGGAAAATCTGATTGCTTGACAGTTCCCAGCTTCAGGCTTAATTGAAGAACAAACTTTCTCCAAACTGCTGAAAAAAGGGCCTGAGATCCTTTCATGTTAAAACACAGTCTCCTTGGGCTTCATAGATAACATGGGAAATTATACTATTTCTGTGAGGTCCAGACAATACCGGGAGCAGTGCCCACTGCACTGTAGCTGATTCATAGTGACTTATGATAGTAGACTTAGTGCTTTTCTTTCTAATTCAGTGATACCATATTTTTTGCTTGAATTTGGTCATGGTGGAGTATTTACATCATGAACATCAGCAAATGCTGCAAATCAGTTCATTTCTTTTTTTGGTTTGTTTTAGAGAGTGGGCTTACCAGCACACCATTGATTAATACAATATCTCAAATTTATATCTATAGGAAATAACTTGCCCAGGTTTAAATGGATTATACAAAACACTTCTTCCCAGAAATACCAAAAAAATGACAATTCTGATATCAATATTTTCCAGAAAAAAATCATTTTTCTACATTTTTTAATTGAAGTACCGTTGGTTTACAATGTGTTAATTTCTGCTGTACAGAAAAGTGATTCAGTTGTACCTTCTTTTTCATATTATTTTCCATTGTGGTTTGTCACAGGATATTGAATATAGTTCCCTGTGCTATACAGTAGGACCTTGTTGTTTATCCATTCTATATATAGTAGTTTGCATCTGCTAACACCAAACACCTAATCCATCCTTCCCCTACTCCCTCTCCCCCTTGGCAACCACAAGTCTGTTCACTATGTCTGTGAGTCTGTTATTGCTTTGTAGATAGGTTCATTTATGTCATATTTTAGATTCTACCTATAAGTGACATCATAAGTTATTTGTCTTTCTCTTTCTGACTTACTTCACTCTGTATGACAGTCTCTAGGTCCATCCATATTACTGCAAATGGCATTTTTCTACATATTTTTATTCTCTTGATTTTCTAGAACCTTAATAGTAGTTTGTTTTTGAAGTTTCTAAATTGCATTTTTATAACAGAAATGAATCTAAGGGATCATAAAAGACTGTAAGCAATACAGATTAGGGATTAGTGAAGATGTTAACAAATGATTAATTGGAATAATGGAAGGAATTGAAGGAGAGTCTATATGAAGATGAATGATTCTGCCTTAAGGTAATTGTCAAAGCCTAGTGATGAAAAGGCAATGAGAATACTAAAGTTTGTATGTGGTTTTTTTTTTTTTTTTGGATGCCTAGTGTACTCCATGTTCTTTTATACTAAGCCTATATAATAATAATGCATGTTGAAAGAATTATAGCATTAGGTTGTGGAATTCCATGTAGCAAGATGAAGGTTAATGGTGGTAAATTGAGAGAAAGTAGTATATAGAGACTGAGTGCAAAACCAGTAGCAAATATGTAACTTTGATTATTGAAAGCAATTAATACATTAATTTAAAACAAAAAATAATTGTGCCAGGCCCTGCACTAGGCATAAGGAATACAAAAATGTTTCCTGAAAAAATTAACTCAGGGTTAATTTTCGTAAGGGTTCTTAACTGAGGCAATTTGGTAATAAAAAGACTACAAAGTCCTCTGGGAACAGTAACAATGTGTGTCAGTGACAGTTTTTCACTCTGCTTGTTTTTCAAGATCTTGATACTTTTGAAGACTATTTGCCAGATATTTTTTTAAATAAATTTATTTATTAATTTATTGGCTGCATTTGGTCTTCGTTGCTGTGGGGGGCTTTCTCTAGTTTCGAGCAGGGGCTGCTCTTTGTTGCGGTGTGCGGGCTTCTCATTGCTGAGGCTTCTCTTGTTGAGGAGCATGGGCTCTAGGCACGTGGGCTTCAGTAGTTGTTATTTGCCAGATATTTTGTAGAATGTCCTTTTATTTGGGTTTGAGTGATGTTTTCTCATGTTAGAACTGGAGTTATGGATTTTGAAGAATACCACAGAGGGGAGGTTGCCTTCTTATACTATCACTTGATATTGACATGACTATTGCTAGTAATGGTTTCCTTGATCACTTGCTTAAGGTGAGGTTTCCAGACTTCATGTAAAGTTACTCTGTTTTCCTTTCTGTACTCTGTTCTTTGGACATTAGTAAATCCAGCCCACACAGGGAGGAGAAGTAAATTGTACCTTCTGTAGGAGGGAGTATCCGCATACATTATTTGGAATTCTTTAAAGATTTGTCCTTTCTGTGCCATTTATTTATTTATGCAATTATTTATGTATGTCCATATGGATTCATTGATATTTATTTAATGATTTATGTTATATTCTAATACTATGTTATATAAATAACTCAATTTATGATGCTCAATTGTTCCAGCTTTGGCCATTGGGAGCTCTTTCACAGTGCCCTCTGTGATTCATTCATTCTTTCTTTCTTTCTTGACATGTATCTATCTCTCTTTTGTCTCTGTTTCAGCACATAAAAACTTTTAGGACTGTAAAGTGTTCCAGCTAATAGTGTATTTTATTTTTACCTGCTTCAAGCCTGGTATTAGTAATTTTTTCAGGAATATCTAATTTCTTTTCCTGGAGAATTGGTATTTTAAACTAAAACCTAAGTGCTGGTTGTGCTTATTTCTACTAAGATGTCACTGCTTCTAGATCCTCTCTAACACACACCATATTTGTAACAGTTTGTAATCCATTCTGAGATTCTCCAATATTCTGGTTGATTTAAAGTATTTTTTCCTTAAATTTCACACTTTGTGATATAAAGTTATACATATGTTGACAAATGCAAAATGTCATTCATCCACCAACCCATTGTCATACGGAAGAGTTATATAACCCTCAACATTTCCCTGCATATTTCTTTTGTAGTAAACCCTTTACTCTCTCTAAAATCGAAAAAAAAAAACATTGAACTACTTTCCTTCCCAATATTTTCACTTTTTCCAGGATGTCATGTACATGCAATCATATAAAAAGTAGACTTTGGGGTATAGCTTTTTCCTTTTAGCAAAAAATCTTTAAGATTCATCCATATTGCTACCTGCATCAATAGTTCATTCTCTTTTATCCCTGAATAGTTTGCGATACTATTCCACAAAACATTCACATGTTGAAGCAATTCTTAGTTAGAGATTCCAGTTTTTAGAGTTTATAAATTAGACTGCTATAATAATCCATGTATAGGTTTTTGTGTGAACATAAGTTTTAAATTTACATATGTAAATACCTAGGAGTGTGACTGCTAAGACTGTAGATTACAACTTCAAGTGGAATACAGATATATCATCACCATTTTCATTCCTTTACCCTCTTTCCTTTATGATATGGTTATCTGAAATATTACCTCTTCACTACACTGAGAACCAGATTAAACCATTTTATAATTATCTTTGCTTTTAACTCTCAAACGTAATTTTAAAATATCAAGAAGAGAATAGTCTATTATATATTTATCCTTACCATTACTCTTTCTTAATGTTTTATATTTCCTTATAATTTATTTTCTGCCTGCCCCTACCCAGCAGATCCTATGAAAGGTATTCTGACTTCCACCCCTCTTAGTACTGAGATGGCAGTCCATCCACATTTGAACCATAACACACAGAAGTGGGCCAGGAAAACCATTCTGAACCTAAGCATGTTAGCTACCAACTGAAACAGAATATTTACAAAGGAATAGTCTTATAACACATAATATGTTCAGGGTACAATGCAAAATTACTTGTCATTCTAAGAATCAGGTATATCAGGAAAGATTTAACCAAACAAGAACCTGTAGGAGATTTATATTAAAAGGTTTATTGCTAGGAATTGACTTATCTGATTGGAGGCTGGCTATTCAAGTCTAAAATTCATAGGACAGGCTATCAGGAAGAAGAGACTGGAGGTATTGAGCATGGGCTGAAGCTGCTATTCTCAAGAGAAATTTTTTTCTGTAAGGATGTCTCATCTAGGTTTTTAAGACCTTTCAACTGATTGACACAGACTGACTTAGATTATCTACAATATGCCTTATTTAAAATAAACTGTGAACTTTAATTACACTTACAAAATATATTCACAGAAAAAGTAGATTAGTGTTTGATTGAATAACTGGGGATTACCCTCCAGTCAAATTAACATCTAAATGATCAACATACTAAACAAATCTCAATTTGAATGAGAAAAGGCAATAAATGAACACTAACACTAAGATAACACAGGTGTTGGAATTCTCTGGCATGGATTTCAAAGCAGCTGATGTTAAAAATACTGTAACAAGAAATTGCAAATGTTCTTGAAACATTTAAACTGTCAAAAATGTCAGCAAAGAAATAGAAGACATAAAGAAAAAGCAAATGAAAATTTTTGAATTAAAAAGTACAATAGCCAAATTAAAAATAATAATAATTGGATAGGCTTAATGTAAGAATGGAAACAACAGAAGAAACAATCAATGAACTTGAAGATAGAGCAATAGAAATTATACAGTCTGAACAACAAGGAGAAAATATATTGAAAAAAAAAGAAATTAATCCTGAGTTGTGAGACAATAACAAAAGATCTAATAAAATAATTGTTCATCAGAGTCAGAAAAAGAAGAACTTATGGAACTGAAAAATATTTGAAGAAACCAATGGCTAAAAACTCCCCAAATTTGGTGAAGAACAAAACATAAACCTACAGATTAAACAAGTTGAACAAATGAAAACAGGATAACATCAAAGAAATCTATGCCTAGACATTTCTTGATCAAATTTCTGAAAATTAAAGACAAAGAAAAATCTTGAAAGCAGACAGAGAGAAACTATGCATTAACCATGAGGAACAACAAAGGCATCAGATTTCTCATCAGAAATCTTAGAGACCATAAGAAAAGTGGCACATTTTTTTAAGTACTGAAAAAAAATAACTGTCTGCCCAGTGTTCTATATCCAGTGAAAATATACTTCAGGAATAAATGTTAGATAAAATCATTCCCAGAGGAAAGGAAGCTAAAAGCAGATGTGCTCTAAAGAACATCTTTAAACTCCAAAATTTACCAGTTACTATTTACAGGAATTAGAAGAGCAAGAGAAAGAATTAAAGCACATATATTGCCTAGCAATTTTTTAAATGCATGTATCATTCTCTGATTAACACGTTAATGATAAGGTAAATATCACATTTTGAAAGTTCAAAGTATTAATTTTGAAAGGATCCAAACCAAGAGTAAGATTACAGTCTTAATATAATATCTTCAGGTAAAGCAATGCTTCATGTCATAAATTGATAACCGAAAGAGACTACAATTAAAAAATCAAGGGTAAAGATATGAATAAATGATTCACAGAAAAGTAAATCCATATGATAGTAAATATATGAAAAGTTATCAATTTCCCAAGCAGTCAAAAAATATAAAATGATAATTAGTAATCATTTTATACCCATCAGATTAAAAATTTTAGAAGGAATGATTCCAAATGCTTCTGCCAATGATGATAGGGGATATGTACTCTTATTTTAGTGGTGGATATATGATAGGCTTTTATTAAATATACTTTATATATTAATGATGGATATGCCTTTTTGGAAAGCCATATTCAAATAACAATTAAAATGCCCATATCTTTTGACTTTAAAATCCAGTCGTAGGAATGCATTTCATTTGAATAAAATTACCCACACATAAAGATATTTATTGAATCCTGTTTTATAGAGTTAAATACTAGAAACAAAAGGAATCTCATTGATAGATGGAGGGTTGAATAAGCCATAATTTATCCAAACACAGAACACTGTACTGATACTAAAAGCTATATGTTAGATATAACAACTGACTTAGATTTTCATAACATACCAAAAAATGACAAAGTAAAATGCAGAAAAGTGTTCATAATATTGAACTATTTTTGAAATGGAAAATAAATATATATATAGATGTGTAACTGAATATAAACGTGTATGTTTATATGTGAATGCTTTTGTATATAGTTATGACCATGACATTCAATACGCAAGAATATACATCAATGAGTTAATATTTATTACCTGTGGTAGTGGGGGCAGCCATGAGACAGCACTGGAAAGGAGTGTATGTGAAATAAAATGACTCAATATATCTTGACAAATGCTTAAATAAAAACAAAACAAAACCAACCCCTATGAATTCAGTAATAAAGAAACAATCTAAACACAAAATAGGAGGAAAAAATATCCAGTGTCGACACATTATAAAAATTTCAAGCTGTCCTCATACTGAATATCTTAATTAGATTATATGGTACCTTTAACCACGCTGGTTCAAGGTTAACAGTTCCCTAGAGATGAACATTTTGAAATTAATTTCAGAGTATATTTTATATTATGCATATTAGTTTGTATGGAAATATGTGTAGTACATTATATGGCATTTTCATTGAAAATAAAACAAAGCCACAGAGAAGCTTAATTGTTTTGTGTACTTACCAAACTAATACCTTTGAGCACTATGCATTTGGAGTGCTGGACAGGGAGTGCAACAAAACAATGTGACCTGTGAAAGTGTCTAATTACTTCACTTCTGAAATTGTCAGTCTTCCCAACTTGCCAGATTCACATTTAGTTTAAATTGTTTTACATGGTTTTATGCTTTGGAGAGGACAAATCAACTTTTGAATAAAAGTTGTATGGAGGGCTTCCCTGGTGGCGCAGTGGTTGAGAGTCCGCCTGCCGATGCAGGTGACACGGGTTCGTGCCCCGGTCCAGGAAGATCCCACATGCCGCGGAGCAGCTGGGCCCGTGAGCCATGGCCGCTGAGCCTGTGCATCCGGAGCCTGTGCATCCGGAGCCTGTGCTCCACAACGTGAGAGGCCACAACAGTGAGAGGCCTGCGTACCGCAAAAAAAAAAAAAAAAAAAAGTTGTATGGAGAAACCCGTGTAACCAAATATGAATCTGTATCAAAGCTATTGATAATTACCCCACTAAATGTCTTGAGTGAGCTGGAACTCCAATCAGCTCTTAGCTGATAGATTTACAACATCTGTAGTGATTTTTCTGCCAATATACATTGATTTGAAATTGAACTAAATCTGATTTAGACTTGTCCTCTGCCAATTCCATAAATAAATAAGTAGGTAGGAAGATGGATAAACATACATATATACATACATACATAAATATATACGTACATGCATGCATACATACGTGATACATACATACATGAATACATAAATAAAATAATGAGCTTCTCACTGCTCAAAATGAAAATTCCTACTATTCCTACTCTTAATAGCATAAAGTAAAGGCAACTGATATTATTAAATAGGAAATGTGAAAGGTTTCCATTATCATTATTGACCTTGAAAATTAGTAACAAACCTAGTTTGGAGATAAGTGAAAATATTTATCCAATATGGTATCAGCTTTGAACAAACCTTTTTAAAAATAAGGATATAAGATGATGGCTTAAAATCTGAATCTTTCCTGAGATATAAAGTTTTTAAAATCCTCTATTAAAAAAGAAATTCCTATTTAGGTATTCCTATACCTAAAATAAAAGTACTCATATGTTAAATGTGTATTTTCTCCATCTGGGATTCTTTGTCTAAACATAATATAAATTAAATGGGACACAATGCATTTAAAGAAGTTTCTCAGTTAAATGACAATTGTGATACTGAGTCTACAGTATGAAGATTCACATAGACTATTAGGGTCAATAGTAATGAACAGTGTTTATTTGACAAATATAAATATAGCTCACGTTGTTAAAATGTTTGACAACTTGCACCCCAACTTTAACTGGGTAAGTTATATACTGAAAACATTACTTGAAAATAAGAGTAGAAATTTCTACCTGAGCTTTTATGCACACACTCTAAATCTTTTGGACTTATAAACTTAATTACTGTGCAAACTATTTGAAAAAATAAATCATCTAACAAACAGAAGCTTACTGCATTCAATAGTTTCCAACTGATTCCTCCTCTGAGAGAAAGACTAGATTGATCTATGAGGAGTACCCATCCCATGGAGCTGGACTTGGCCTTGAAAACATTGTATACACAGAACTAGTCCAGTTTGTATAAAAAACTGAGTAGCTCATGGATCAAGGTAGGGTTAGAAGATGACAAAAAAAATTGACCAAACTATGGTCATAGCCACAAGGAATACACAAGAACTGGCATAAAATCAATCCAGGAAGACAAGATAAAACCAGAGTGGCAGGCTACATGAAAGTGTGATGTGGGAAACAATGAGAGGGCTGTTGCCCATAACCTTCTTCCCTGTGGATAAATTATTTAGTGGGTATATTACTGAAAATTAACTCTAATGAGTTTCATTAAAATATCTCCTATCTTAATTTCAATCAGAGACAACATCCAATAAAGATTGTTTTAAAAATGGTGACATTTCAAGTCATGTAAAGAGTGAAGAATCAGTTATCTCTGTTTTGTACATGAAGGATAGACTGCCAGGAGAGCAAAACATAATGAATGGGAGAAGCAAACATAATATGGGTTTTTGATGTTTCAATTATAAATTGAAACATCAAATTCTATTTGTTCATGAATTAAATATTTGCTGAATATTTATTATGTGAATCACATGCTGTCTGGCACTGTGCAAGACCAATTAGATGGCAGTAATGACAAATGATCTCTAAATATTTGTTAGTTTTGTGATAAGTCACACATCACAATTCCACTGCCAGTGATATGTCATTTTTTTAAAATGTAAGAATTTTGTATTGGGAATGGGGTAAGTCCTGCTTTTTTATTACCATATGGCAGAATATTTTTCCATAACAAGCTAGAAAAAATTTTATATATGATAGAGACAATCTTTATACTTATTTCATTCTTTTCATTTCTAGTTCCAAAATATGAATTTTGCTAAAAATGTTATAAGCGGTTAAAAATGCCTGTTATCACCATCTAACTCTAAATATGAATTTTTTTCTTCATTAGAATAAAAAATACCAAACAACAAGCACTCAATAAGAATATGATTCACCTATTTTATGCTACCACATTTTTATAAGAGAAATCAGGTTGGCTTTATAAAACATGTGGCAGTGGACACAAAACTCACTTGATAGCAGGTGATGGATTTTAAAAAACTGTAGAATTTAAATGCACAAAGTTATGTTTTGTTTAGAAGAATAATATTCAAATCAAGTAATTATTCATACTGAGGAAAACAGCAAAACAAATACAATAAAGATGTTAAAAGAAAAGAGCTTTGGGAGAAAATTTTTATACGACTATCATGATAAAAGTAAAGTAGAAATCACAAAGCAGAATAATAAAACAACTGGATATTACAGCAGAATTAGATGTATACTGCTTTCAAGAATTGGTATATGTGGAAAACTTCTATCACATATTTACCTCAGTATGAAATTGAAGCTATCACAGAAATTCCTGAAAAATCATTAAGAAGATATTTCATGCTTATATAAAATTTAACATATAGCTAACATTCTATCATTTATATACAAATATAACTACCAATTCCTTATGGGTAGTATTTGACCTTTCATTTTGTTGTCACAATAATGATTTCAGTGATTCCTCCTTGCAGCCAATTCAACTGGGACTCAATAGCTTACTCGGATTAGGGCTATGGTCTGTGGAGTAAAACGTAGCATATTTCATGTAAAAAACTAAAAGAACAATAGACAAATTAAAACAATAAGATAAAGCTCCAATAATATCATGTCTCTTTTATCATGTATTTGAATTTATAACATACTGGAAATTTAACCTAAAGTTATATAACCTAGAGTTACTTTATTAGTTATACCCAAAGGCGGCACCTGACATTATTTTATTCTTATTATCGACTATATTGTTTTAAGTTAAGTGAAACTAAAATTAGTTCTCAGATACTCCATGATTACAAACTAGAATGTTCATGGGGAAGTGGCAAATAGCAAATACATGAATTGGGGTAGGTGTAAGACAAATGGACAGTGATCCCAACTCTTTTTAACATGTGGCACACAAAGAAAACCACTTTGGAGAAACAACTGACCTGTCCAAAGCTGGATGCAAGAGCCCTCTCCAAAGTTCACCCTCCCATTGCTTCCTAGCTGTTTGGTGCCTGGGTGGATCAGTATTTCAGCATAACTCTAATTTACTTGGAATATACATAGGGAGTGCTTGGATTGTGCCACCTGAAAATGTATGCCCAGGCTAACTATTTAGAAAAGTTTTAATAATTTTCAAAAGTAATCAATGTCCCATAATTTTTATTTTGATAGGGTTATCTTACCACGTTTTTGGTAACAAGATTAGATTAGCTTTATAAATTGAACTGGGAAACTTCTCATAATCTGAAATACCTTGAATAAGATAGAGGGTATCTCTTACTTGAAAGTTTGGTTAATTTATAAATCTAGGCCTGATGCATTTTGGGAGGATATTTTGAAACTTAATTCAGTTTCTTTAAAGGCTACAGTTTGATTCTTGTGTTTTCTTAAGTCGATTTTGGTGTTTTACATATTTTTTAGAATATTTTGCTCCAATTTATCTCAAAATATTTGGTATAAAATGTCTTATAGTATCCCTTTGTGATTTGTTCATCCTCTGTTCCATGTGCAAATTGGTCGGTTTTTAAATTTTACTGTTCTTAATTTGCATCTGATTTACTTTTTCCTTGAAAAATCTTGCTTAAGATTTATCTATTTTATTAATCTTTTCAATGACCTTTTTTCTGTTTCTAATTTCTTAAGTTCAGTGGTGCCTGTACAAGATAGCGTAGTCTAGATTATGCCTATAAACTCTAAAATCTTGGTGAAATATACACAAAAAATTATTTCTTACTCATGTTACTCATGCTGCATGTTCAGTGTTGATTTACAGGGTGTTTACTTATGCTTCTTTGGATTCAGGCTGACGAAGGCCTTATCTTGACATCAATTTCTACAATCACTGAAATAGAAGAAAGGGGATATGGTGTCTCAGATATGGTGCTTAAAATTTCCACCCAATTATGACACACTGAATTGTGACTCTCAAAATCCCCTGGCCACAAAATGTCAAATGGTTATACTAAATTCTAGGGGAAAGGAAGTAAAATCCTGTCATATGCCTAGAAAGAAATAAAAACTGGAAATATTTGAAAAGCTGTGCTAATGACCTTAGTTTAATTAATATTTCTTAGTGATTCTTATTTTGAAATGTGCATTATAAGTTAATTTATAGATACCATTCTAGATACTTTCCCACAGGTTTTGATTTATAATGGCACTGTTGCCATTTAGTTCCAAACATTACCATAATAATTTCTTCTTTGAACTTGTTAAGAAGCTCTTTATGTTTTATTATTTATTTTTGTCTTGCTTTAATTTTCAAACAAGTAGGAATTTCTTGTCTGTCTTTTTGTAATTGATTTCTAATTTTATCACATTTTGGCCATAGAATGTATTTCATTGAATATTTATTTTATGTAGATATTTGCTTTGTGACCTAGTACATGATCTAATGTTATATATGTCCTACATGTACCAGGAAAAAGAAAATGCATCTACTTTCACAGTACAGAGTTTGAAGTATGTGGATTAATTGTGTTCTTAGCATACATTATCCTTACTAATATGTGTTATCTATCTTACTCACTAAATTGAATTAAAATTGACCACATGATTTTGAATGCATCAATTTCTATCAATTTTATATTTCTATTCCTTATTAATATGAAATATAGAGTAATGATTTTTATAGTTTCTTAAATTTTCACTTCAGCAGTAAGCAATTTTTGCTTAATTTTGATTTTTGTCTTAAAATATACTTCTCTGATGTTAATATTGCTGTGTTTTTATTTCATGGTCATTTTCCTGGCATGTCATTTTCTATCTTTTTCAACTATACATGTTATTCAACACAATTATTTTAACTACACTGAAGAAAAATATTCTAGAAAAACATAAATTATCAAAAGGTGTAGCTTTTTTGAAGAGCACGTGAAAACATATTTTTAACCCAACTGAAAAGTATCTATTTTCAGGGAAGTTTAATCTGTTTAACATATTTTGTGAGTATTTATAAACGTTGATGTATATTTACTATTTTATCTGGTATTTCCTATTGACCATGTACTTTGCATCTTCTTTTTAAATCATTTATTGTGTTTATTGTGTTTTCTTTTCCCCTCCTTTTTTACACACTTGCTTCTTTGGAAGTTATATATTCTACTTTTATTATTTTAGAAAATTTAGATGCACACTTAGCTTTCCTATGTCTAAAGTAAATCAGTATGTACAGGCTTCTTTTATAATTTTTAAAACTCTCAGAATTTACCAAATATTTATAACTTCTTTCTAACCTTACTATGTAATCAGTTGTTTTATTTACCTAAATGTTTACAGATTCCTATGGTCATTCTTTATCCTGCCATCTCACTCTTTCCTTCTTACTGAGAAGTTTGTTTTTTGGTAGAGGCTAGATTTTAGTGAAAGTATATGAGTGGGAAATTGTTTCACCTTTTTTTTAACGTTTTGTTTTATAGTATTTGTATTTTGCAATAAATTTTGAATGATAGCTTAGTTGAGTATAGAGTTATTCTTGGATGGACAGATATACTGATTAGTGCTTCTGTGACATTAATCTGTTGTCTAAAGGCATTCATTATTATTGATGAGATGTTTGTTTTCAGACTATTTTTTGTTCATTTCATGCTTTCTTCTTTGTATCTCTTAAGATTGTTCTGCACATTTTATGATCTATAGTTTCAGAAGGGTGTATGTGGGCCCAGATTTGTTTTGCTCTTGTTCAGGAACTTTTCCGTTGCTTTTATCTAAGGACTCAGGATTTCTTTTTAAGGTCTGAAAAATTGACCACAATTTTTTTTTTTCAAATATAACTTCCTTTTTCTCCATTCTATAATGCCAAAAGTACAATTAGTTTCTATCCTTCTCATGTTATCCTCAATGGTTCTTAATGGCTGTTTAATATTTTACATATCTTCATTCCTCCTGATTTCTTGGTGATTTGCTCAGATTTGTCAATAATGCTATCAATTATTTTTTCAGATATGCCCACTCTTTTATTTAAAATGTTTATTTAAATTTTAATGATTATATATCTAAAAAATCTACTGCTATTTATTTATTATTTGTTTATTTATCCATCTTTTATTATTTTTTTCTTCCCAAAACATATTTTCCTTATTGATTACCCAGACTGGTGGGTAGAATGTTTTCAGTTTCCTGTTTCAGTGATAAGAGGGCCCTTCATAGTACCCTAGGTTGTGTAGCAAGCTTTATTCTACTTCTCTGTCTGCTTTGGCATAGACATTAAACTCTAGCCATCAACCTCTTTGGTCTGATTCCCCTGGGGACACCACTAAAGATTCATATCCCTCTTACCATTCTCAGATTTGCTTATCCTTGTCATTTATTGCACCTAGGGGTCTGTTTTCTTTCTTTGTTGGTCATATATATATTTTTTAATATTCCAAATTTCTTTGTTTGATGGGAGATGCATCTGCTCTCAATATCCATTTAAATTTACCTTATTAAAGTTCAACATATATAGTACAAATGCATATTACCTTGTTTTGTTATTCTAATCTCTGTTGTTCCTAGAGTTTCTATAATGTTTTAATAATATATAATTCTGTCTAAACATGTAGAATATTGTATCGAATTGAAGGTATAGGCCAGAAAGTTCAAAACAAAGCATTTTTGCTTGCAAGAAATAAGGGTATCCAATTTGTATATTAAATCTTTGCTTTTATAATTTGCCAGAAATATGTTTCTTATCCTTTATGCCTAAAAACTTCTAATAAGCCTAGCTAAATAAGATTTTGGACAACCAAAATTATGCCAACAGTATCCACAATTTTATGACTCATTCTTGTTTTGTACAAGAAATGACAAACATTTCCTGATGGGAAACCACTAATCAAGCACTAAACTCTTTCTCACTGAATCTGGATGCAGCTTTGAATGCTTTTCAATATAGTACTCCTGGAAGCCACAACAAATCAGTCAGCGTGAGCATGTGAATTGAAACATACTAGTCATCTTGATCTCATATATCAGACCTAAATTGGTAATAATTTTAGTTAAATGATATCAGGTCTGAACTCAGACCATCAACCTTGCTGTTAAATTGATGCTAGCAGTTTTATACAGGGGAATTATATTTTACAATACTCCTGCTATACCCTATGCTCTTTGCAGTCCTCTCATTTTGTCCTCACAACAAACCTGTGAAATTAAAATTACATTCATTAAGGAAAAAAGGCACATGCTAATTTCCTCAGAGACACAGAGCAAAAAATTAGCAAATCTAGAATTTAAACCTAGGTTTTGGTCTCCTAAGCCTATGTTTCTGTGATATTCACGCCAAAGCCAAAATAAATTACTGAGAAATATCTATAATCACATTACTATTTCCTATTAGAATAACACAGGCAGTTTGAATAATTTATATATTTAATAATATAAACAATTTGAAAACTGATGAATGTGCTTATGAACCCTAAAGATGAAATATATACAGAATATATATAATAAGGAGATAAACAAAAATTTGGCAAACTGCTTCAACTGTTTGATGTTGTTTATTGTCTAACTTTTCCTTCATTTGACATGTAAGTTTGCTCACTGCCTTATTTGAAAAACACATTATGTAATCAGTAGATTTCAAGATTTAAATATGCATTCATAATATGTCATATTCCAGTTCTCATTTAAAGGATCTAAGATGAAGGAAATAATTAATATATAATTGGCCAATAAAATGGTTTACCTGAGCATCACATACATCTCTATGCAATGCCATTGCTAATATTATTTCTTTAAAAAAAAAACATTTCAAGTCCTCATTTTTTAAAATAAATTTATTTATTTATTTTTGCTGTGTTGGGTCTTTGTTGCTGTGCATGGGCTTTCTCTAGTTGCAGCGAGCAGGGGATACTCTTCATTGCAGTGTGCAGGCTTCTCATTATGGTGGCTTCTCTTTTGAGGGGCACAGGCTCTAGGCACATAGGCTTCAGTAGTTGTGGCTCATGGACACTAGAGCTCAGGCTCAGTAGTTGTGGCTCAGGGGCTTAGTTGCTCTATGGCATGTGGATTCTTCCCGGACCAGGGATTGAAACCATGTCCCCCGCACTGGCAGGTGGATTCTTAACCACTGCACCACCAGGGAATTCCGCTAATATTATTTCAATTATATTTCCATTCAAAGTGTGTTTTAGCAAAATATGACATCAAAATTAATGCTATGTTTCTCTATGAGCCAAAATCAAATAACAAATACCATATTTACTTTCCTACTTGAAATATCTAAGCATCCACACTAAATATATGAATAATGATATTTTCTAGTCTTGTAGGGCACTGGGTAAAATAATCAGAAATATTTTGCCTATATAGTTTGAAAGAATCATCCTTAAACTAAATGCTTCTCTGCTCCTTCCAGATAAATATTAAAAGCAACTGTGAGAGGATTAAACTATGTTTAAGCAGCATGTCTTAAAACAAGCTTAAGAAAAATTATAGGAATATAAAAATGTCCAATACACAACAAGGTGAAATGAAAAAGGTCTGGTATTCAATAAAATTTTATCAGCATGCAAAGAAATACAACACCTAGAGAGATTAAAATCCTGTCAATCAAAACTGATAAAGAAATATAACCAATGTTAGAACTGGTAGAGAAAAACAAATGTTTTTCTAGCTATATTTTATGTATTGAAAAAGCTAGATAGAAATGAGAGATAGAGATAAGGAGACAAATTAAACTTTACAAAATAAAAATTATAATTTGTGATATGCAAAATTCACTGTTTGACATTAATGGCACATTAAATACTGCAGAAGAAAATATTAGTGAATTTGAACATATCTCAATAGAAATGACCCAAATCAAAAATGAAGGGAAGAATTTAAAAAATTAGCAAATAATTTACAAATAGTTTGATAACTTCAAGATATTCAATTAATCTTAGTTCTCAAAGATGAGAAAGAGGACAAAAGAAAAAATGTTTGAAGAAATTGTAGACAATAGTTTCCCAAAGTTGATTAAACTATAAACCCACATATTGCAAAAAAACTCATCAAACTAAAAATACAAAAAAACACAAAAGAAACCAACTTGAAGGAAAATAGATCAATCACTTGGAGTCAATTATAAAGAGAAAATCTTAAAGAAGTCAGAAAAAAGAAGACAAAGATGCAATAAATGAACAACTATAAAAATGCCATCAGATTGGAAACAACGCCAGCAAGAACAACAGGGTAAAGTACTGAAAGAAAAAAAAAAAAAAAAACCCCTGTCAATTTACAGTCCTATAGCCAAAATACCTTTCAAACAAAGAAGGGAAGACAAAGAATTTTGAAGACTTATGAAAGTGGAAAGAGGTCATCTCCAGAAGACACAAACTATGAAATAAAAGGAAATCCTTTAGACAGAGGAAAGTTGTTTCAGATGAAAATATGAATCTTCAAAAAGGAAAGAAGAACACTGAAAATGGTAACCATGTGAGTAAATTGATTATTTTTTCTTATTGCTTAAATACATAAATTGTTTAAATAGATAATTGACATTTAAACAAGCATGGTAACAGCATAGGGTTAGGTTGATAACATGTGTAGAAGTAAAATGTATGACAATAACAGAACCAAGGCCATGGTATAGTATACCACTGTAAGGTTCTTACACTGTTGTTGAAATGCTATAATATCTCTAAAGGGTGTATCTGGTGTGTAAGATACATACTATAAACCATAAGTCAACCACTAAAATTTTAAAAATAATTCAAAATTTATAACTAATACATTAACAAAGGGGATAAATGGAGCATTAAGAAATTTCAAGAAAAAAAAAATGGACCAAAGAATTGATAGAGCAAATAGAAAACAAATAGAAAGATAGTAGATTGAACCAAATCATAATACAATCACATAAAACATACATGGTCTAAACATCCTAATTAAAAATCAGATATTTTATTATATGCTATCTACAAATAAAAAACAAATAAGCAGAAACAATATAAAAACAGGACTAAGTTAAAGGTAAAAGAATAGGAAAAGATAAATCATACAATACTCAAAGTAAAGCAGGAGTGTCTATATAAATATCACAGAGAATAGATTTCAGAAAAAAAGTGTACTATCCCAGTTATATAAGTTAATTTCATAATAATAAAGGATTAAGGGAGATATAACAATCTTAAGTGTTTATATACCTAAGAGTTTGAAAAGATATGAATCAAAAACTGAGATCGCTTCAAAAAGAAACAGACAAGTCCACATTCATAGAACTTTTTTCTTAACAACTTTATTGGTGTTTAATTGCTTTACAATGGTGTGTTAATTTCTGGTTTATAACAAAGCGAATCAGCTATACATATACATATATCCCCATATCTCCTCCCTCTTGTGTCTCCTTCCCACCCTCCCTATCCCGCCCCTCTAGGTGGTCACTGAGCACCAAGCTGATCTCCCTGTGCTATGTGGCTGCTTCCCACTAGCTATCTATTTTACATTTTGTAGTATATATAAGTCCATGCCACTCTCTCACTTAATCCCAGCTTACCCTTCCCACTCCCCGTGTCCTCAAGTCCAGTCTCTACATCTGTGTCTTTATTCCTGTTCTGCCCCTAGGTTTTTCATAACCATTTTCTTTAGATTCCATATATATGTGTTAGCACACAGTATGTGTTTTTCTCTTTCTGACTTACTTCACTCTGTATGATAGACTGTAGGTCCATCCACCTCACTACAAATAACTCAATTTTGTTTCTTTTTTTGGCTGAGTAATATTCCATTGTATATATGTGCCACATATTCTTTATGCATTCTTCTGTTGATGGACACTTACGTTGCTTCCATATCCTGGCTATTGTAAATAGAGCTGCAATGAACATTGTGGTACATGACTCTTTTTGAATTATGGTTTTCTCAGGGTATATGCCCAGTAGTGGGATTGCTGAGTCATATGGTAGTTCTATTTGTAGTTTCTTAAGGAACCTCCATACTGTTCTCCATAGTGGCTGTATCAATTTACATTCCCACCAACAGTGCAAGAAGTTTCCCTTTTCTCCACACCCTCTCCAGCATTTATTGTTTGTAGATTTTTTCATGATGGCCATTCTGACTGGTGTGAGGTGATACCTCTTTGTAGTTTTGATTTGCATTTCTCTAATGATTAGTGATGTTGAGCATTCTTTCATGTGTTTGTTGGCAATCTATATATCTTCTTTGGAGAAATGTCTATTTAGGTCTTCTGCCCATTTTTGGATTGTGTTGTTTGTTTTTTTGATATTGAGCATGTGAGCTGCTTGTATATTTTGGAGATTAATCCTTTGTCAGTTGCTTCATTTTCAAATATTTTCTCCCAATCTGAGGGTGGTCTTTTTGTCTTGTTTATGTGTTCCTTTGCTGTTCAAAAGCTCTTAAGTTTCATTAGGTCCCATTTATTTATTTTTGTTCTTATTTTCCTTTCTCTAGGAGGGGGATCAAAAAGGATCTTGCAAAAAAAAAGAAAAAAAAAGGATCTTGCTGTGATATATGTCATACAGTGTTCTGCCTATGTTTTCCTCTAAGAGTTTTATAGTGTCTGGCCTTACATTTAGGTCTTTAATCCATTCTGAGTTTATTTTTGTGTATGGTGTTAGGGAGTGTTCTAATTTCATTCTTTTACATGTAGCTGTCCAATTTTCCCAGTACCACTTATTGAAGAGGCTGTTTTCTCTCCATTGTATATTCTTGCCTCCTTTATCACAAATAAGGTGACCATATGTGTGTGGGTTTATTTCTGGGCTTTCTATCCTGTTCCATTGATCTATATTTCTGTTTTTGTGCCAGTCCCATACTGTCTTGATTAGTGTAGCTTTGTAGTATAGTCTGAAGTCTTGGAGACTGATTTATTTGAGTTTTAAAGTTTCCTCTATAGTCTTATATTTCTGGAATTGTTTTTACCAGGTATGTTTTTAGTTTTATCTATTTTCACATTTTATTGTTGTTTTTTAGAGTGACAGAAAATATTGTTTTGTAGAAAAATTTTTATATATAATAAACATGGAGGCTGAAATGCACCAGAGTTCAGTAAACATGCTCTGAGTGAACACTAGCTTTGAAGCTTGTGAGCTTGCCTGTGTTACAATTTCACTCTGTTTTCATCCTCTTGGGATGCCTTTCCTATCTGCTTAGTGATATAGCTAGGAGATTATTTTTAGACTTTATTATCCTGTATTTTACTTGTTTTTAGTAGTGCTGTTCAGGAGGCTTAATTCACCATACTGCCTGCAATGAAGATCCTCAAAGTTCCTCCTTAGGTTTTGTTAAATTCTACTTTTGGTTATTTTTTTTTTCTATTTCATTAATTTCTCCTCCTTTTAAGTTATTACTTTGTTCTTTTTATTTTCTTTCATCCCAGACTTTTGAATTAAATACTAATCTCCTTTATTACCTTGTTTTTTTAAATAAATGTAGTTAAGTCTGAAATTTTTCTCTAAATACCAGTTTACTGTAACTCTCAATTTTAATGTATAATATTTCATCTGTACTTTATTTAAAGATATTCAAAATACTTGTTTCACCCATAATTCTAAATTGTTTGCTTCCCAATATAAGTGAATTGTGTCTAGAAATTATATCCTACATATTAATTTTTTAGAATTTTTTAATTTGTGCTAATAAGCAATTAATTAATGCAAATTATCATTTGTTATAATTTGGGGAAAAATAATTCTGTGTTTTAACTGTGTGTTATTTCCAGGGTACTGTTTCATCACAGTAACTCACTGTTAAATAAGATAATGACTAAGCCTATAAGAAGACTATATTCCAGTGAGGGGGAGCAGACTATAAGTAAGTAAACAAATAACTAAAATCAGAGTGATACATGCTTTGAAAGAAATGGAGTTTGATAAAGAAGATAGCTTTAGAGTCTATTTATATGTTCAAGGAAGAATTTTTGGTTAAATTAGAAAAATCTTTCATTTTTGAAGATTTGACAAATTTTCCCTTGAGTTTTTCTGATCATCATCTATCTGTTCTTATTTTGGCTTTTGAAATTTAATTGGGTAAACTCTCCCTTTAAGTAAGTTTAATTCCTCTTTATTTATTGGGGCAATTAATTCTGAAATCTTATTTTACAATTTATAACCTTTACCTGAGTGTCTATTTTTTCTCCCATTTTCCTTTGGGTTTATAGTTTTCTTTTTCTTTATCTCCTTGCTCCTGCAATTGTGATTAAAATAATATATATATATTTTTATATTATCTTAATGGTTGCCCTTATATTTTAATAAAATCTAAATTTAATTAATATCTTTATTTTTCTCGTAAGTTAGGATGGTTTATAAATTGCCTACCTTTTCATCTTGTTATTTTTGTCTAGTATACTAGGCTTAAATTATTCTTAACACATCCTCAAATTTGGATTTATGAAAATGACAAGTGATTTGCCAAAATATATTTCTGTTACTTTGCTCTATGTGGCTTTTTCTAGTACTACTTTTGTATTCAGTTTTCTTCTCCCTGAAGTTTATCTTTCCATGTTTTTTTCGGTGAGCTTTTATAAATACTAAACTTGCAGTCTTTTAAATGTCTTCACATATATTGCATTCAATCTGGGGAATGGCTTACTTTGATCTGGACTTCTTCAGTAACAGTTATTTCCCATCAGAAATTTGAAGCTATAAGCACATTTTTTTCTGGCCGCTTTTTTGCTATTTGGAAGTTTGCTATGGAAAATGGCAAATTAATGTGGGATTTTGGATTTTTTCCTCAGCCATAAAAACTAAGATAATTATTTGAGGTAAAAGAAGGTTGCTGGTTCTGTTTATGTCCGTATGGCTGTGTGTAGGGATGGAAGTAGATGCTGCAGATAAAGTGAAAAACTGTAATGTATCATGAATGTGGGACAGGTAACCTACATTTTCATCAGCAAATAATTTCTTGCTCCACTCTATGCTAAACAGGAGACTTAGCCTAACATCATCTACAAGCGTTAGTGATGGTGATGATAGGGGAAAAGGGTGGTGGTTAGATCCTTGCCTTCCAGTTGAATCCAGGAGCTAGGCAACCCCTGGAAGAATGTATTACTCTGATTGGTGACAAGGCAATGTTCACTGAAAGGCAGATACTAGGCAAAAAAGAAGTCTTAGCTCCAGATTGCCACACAAGGACTTTTTACCATGAGGTGTGATCCTCTGTTCCCTAAACTTACCTTGATAAATACAAACTGCACTTTCCTGTACTTGACTGTTTTCCCTCCAGTACACAGTGAAAGACAAGTTAGCAGATAAGTCCATTTTCTTTTAATTCATTAAAAAAAATACTTATTGATTTATTTTTTTAGTGAAGTATAGTTGAATTACAATATTATATTAATTTCAGATGTATTTTTACAGGTTATACTACATTAAAAGTCATTAAAGACAATGGTTATAATTCCCTCTGCTATACAACGTATCCTTGTTGCTTACCTATTTCATAAATAGTAATTTGTCTCTCTTAATCCCATACCCCTAACTTGCCCCTCCCACTTCTCTCTTCCCTCTAGTAACCACTAGTTTGTTTTCTATATCTGTTTATCTGTATACATTTACTTGTATTATTTTTTTTAATTCCACATATAAGTGATATCATACAATATTTGTCTTCCTCAGTTTGGCTTATTTCACTAAGCATAATATTCTCTAGGTCCATCCATGTTGATAGAAATGGCAGAATTTCATTATTTTTTATGGAATAATAGTCCTTTGCTCTTTTTTTCTCAAAATTGGCAATTTAGGGTCTTTTGTGATTCCATGTAAATGTTAGGATTATTTGTTCTACTTCTGTGAAAAATGTCTTTGGTATTATCTAGGGATTGCATTAAAATCTGTAGATTACTTTGGGTAATATGGACATTTTAACAATATTAATTTTTTCCTATCTAAAAGCACAATATATCTTTCCATTTCTTTGTATCACCTTCAGTTTCCTTCATCAGTATTTTATAGGTTTCAGGGCATAGGTATTTCACCTCTTTGATTAAGTTTATTTCTAGGTGTTTTATTCTTTTTGATGTGATTTTAAATGGAATTTTTTGGTTTTACTTTCTCTTTCTGATAGAAAGAGAACATTTGTTAGTGTATAGAAAAGCCACAGATTACTATCTATTAATCTTGTACCCTGCAACTCTGATGAATTCATTTATCAGTTATAATAGTTTTTGTGTGGAGTATTTAGGGTTTCCTATATAGAGTATCATGTCATCTGCATATAATGATAATTTTACCTTATCTCTTCTGATTTGTATACCTTTTATTTTTTCTTGTCTGATTGTTGTGGCTAGAACTTCTAATACAATGTTGAATAGAAGTGGTGAGAGTGAGCATCCTTGTCTTGCTCCAGAATTTAGCAGGAAGACTTTCAGCTTTTTACTGTTTATGTTGGCTGTGGGTTTGTCATAAATGGCTTTTATTATGTTGAGATATGTTCCCTCTATACCCAAGAGTTTTTATCATGAATAGATATTGAATTTTCTCAAATGCTTTTTCTTCATCTGTTGAGAGGATCATGTGGGTTTTGTCTTTTGTTTATGTGGTGTATCACATTGATTGATTTGTGTATGTTGAAACATCTTTGTGACCCTGGGATGACTCCAACTTGATCATGGTGTATGTTTTTTATGTGTTGTTGGATTTGGTTTGCTAATATTTTGTTGAGTATTTTTACATCTATATTCATCAAAGATATTAGCCTGTAATTTTCTTTTTTTGGTAGTGTCTTTGTCTAGTTTTAATATCAAGGTAATGTTGGCTTAGAATTAAGTTGGGTGTGTTCCCTCCTCTTCAATATTTTGGAATATTTTGAGAAAGATAGGTGTTCTTCTCTATATGTTTGGGGTTCCTCTGTGAAGCCATACAGTCCTAGACTTCTGTTTGCTGGGAAGTTTTTGTTTTCTTGATTCAGTCTTAGCAGGTTGTATGTTTCTAGAAAGTTGTCCATTTCTTTTAGGTTGTCCAATTTGTTGGCATATAACTGGTGGTAGTGTTCTTTTATGACTTTTCTTTATCTCTGTGGTATTAGTTGTTATTCCTCCTCTTTCATTTCTTATCTCATTTATTTGGGTCCTCTCTCTTTATTTCCTCATGAACCTGGCTAAAGTTTTATCAATTTTATTTATCTTTTAAAAAAAATGGCTCTTGGTTTCATTGATCATTTCTATTGTTTTTTAATCTCTATTTTATTTATTCCCTCTCTGATGTTTATTATTTCCTTCCTTCTGCTGACTTTAGGCTTCCTTTGTTCTTTCTCTAATTCCTTTAGGTGGTAGTTCAGGTTGTTTATTTGAGATTTTTCTTGTTTCTTGAGGAAGGTCTGTGTTGTCGTAAACTTCCCTCTTAGAACTGCTTTCGTTGCATCCCATAGATTTGGAGTGTTGTGTTTCCATTTTCATTTATCTTGTATTTTCTGATTTCTTCATTGACCCAATGAAGCATATTGATTAATCTCCATGTGTTTGTGCTTTTCCCATTTTTCTTTCTGTAATTGATTTCTAGTTTCATAACTTTGTGGTCAGAAAAAATGCTTGATAAAATGTCTGTCCTCTTAAATTTGTTATGACTTGTTTTGTGACCTAATATGTGATCTATCTGAGAGAATGCTCCATGTACACTTGAAAAGAATGTGTATTCTACTGGTTTTGGATGTAATGTCCTCTATCTATTAAGTCCAATTGGTCTGTTGTGTCATTTAAGACCACTGTTACATTATTTATTTTCTGTCTGGATGATTTGTTCATTGATGTAAGTGAGATATTAAAGTCACCTATTATTATTGTCAAATTTTCCCTTTATGTCTGTTAGTATGCTTTATTTATTTAGGTGCTTCTGTATTGGGTGCATATATATTAACAAATATAATAGCCTCTTTTAGCCTGGGGCATACAGAGAGGTAGTTGTGGGAAACCCAGCAGCTGCTAGAGCAGACCGCTCTCTGTCATGCCTCAGGGGCTAGCCAGTACATACGCTCCTCATGAGGGGGGCTTAGGCTTCCCACAGTACTTCTGTTTGTCCCAGCCATCCTCCAACTAGCCAAGAAGGCTTGTCTCCTTCATGTAGGACCCCATGACTAGGGCACCCAATCTGTGGCTTGAATTGCTCACTCCCCAGGGAAAGTGTTACCTGTGTAATCCCTTTTCCTCTGAGTCCCCTCACAGGGACACAAGTTCTGATGTGAACACTTTTTTTTCCTTCCTACCTTCCTACCACGATGCTGATCTCAGCTTCACCTGATTTTGAATCACTATGTTGTACACCTGAAACTAGTATAATACTGTAAGTCATGTATACCTAAAAAATTAAAAAAGCAAGGATAGCAAAAGAAATTATTGAAAACATACTGTCAGTTGGACACTCTTCTCAGGTGCATGGAACACATTAGTGAATAGAGCATTAAAAGTATGTGCCCTCTTCCCTGGTGGCGCAGTGGTTGGGAGTCCGCCTGCCAATGCAGGGGACACGGGTTCGTGCCCTGGTCCGGGAGGATCCCACATGCCGCGGAGCGGCTGGGCCCGTGAGCCGTGGCTGCTGAGCCTGCACGTCCGGAGTCTGTGCTCCGTAACGGGAGAGGCCACAGGAGGGAGAGGCCCGCGTACCACAAAAAAAAAAAAAAGTATGTGCCCTATTCCAGTTTCTACATTAGAAGGTAGAAATAAAGTAAGCAATAGATACAATAGCACAGTAAATTATATAATATGCTAGAAGATTACAGAAGAAAAAATACAACAGAGTAGGAGGATAGAAAATATGAGGTATGGAGTAGGAAGAAAAAAGAGTGAAACAGATGATAAAAAGTGCAAGAAGACCATGGAATAAAATTGTTAAGTCTATTAAAATTTAGAATTGTTCATCAAGGTAAAATTTCATGTAAACATACGGGTAAAATAAAATTTTAACACTTACTGAACTAACTTTACCTAAATATCTCTTGGGAGATGTACTTCAGCAAGAAGGGAAAATGTTATGGACTGAATTGTTTTCTCCTCCACAAAGTTCATGTGTTGAAGCACTAATTCCCAAAGTAACAATGTGGAAATTGGACCTTCAGGGAGATAATTAAGGTTAAACAATATCAGTTAAACAAGGTCCTAGGACCAGACCCTAACCCAAGAGGATTGGTGTCTTTATAAGAAGAGGAAGAGACACAAGAGATTGTGTGCACATACACAGAAAGCAAGTCATGTGAGGACAGAGAAACAGAAGCCATTTACTGGCCAGGAAGAGAAGCCACACCAGAAATCAACCCTGATGGCACCTTCGTCTTGGACTTACAGCTACCAGAACTGCGAGAAAGTAAATTTCTGTTACTTAAGCCACTGTCTGTTGTATTTTGTTATGGCAGCCCTAGCAGACTAACACAGAAATGAACCCAGGAGGAAGTACATATGGAAGATAATTGTGAGTTAATACTCTTGTTAAATTTATTGTTATTTTAAATACACAGTGATCAAAACATTAAAAATATATCAGCCAACAAGAATGGCTAAAATAAAACAGATGGAAACCACCAAAGTTTGGCACTAATTTGGAGTAATTGAAATTCTTATACACAGCTGAAAGATTATTATTAGTAGCACATTGGAAAACTGTCAGTATCTACTGAAGCTAAATATACACATATGTTCAGATCCAGCAATTCATACCTAGTTATATTCCCAGATAAATAGGTGTATATTCACCAAAGACATGTATAAAAATGTCCATAAAGGATTTATTCATAATAGCCACAAACTAGGAAAAAATAAAATAAATGTCCATTAATAATAGAATTGATAAATAAATATCATATATTACTACAGTAGAATTTTATGCATCAGTGAGAATGAGTTGTTGACAGCTACATGAAGTAAAATGGGTGTATCTCACAAGTATAATTTTGAACCAAAGAAATCAACAGAAGAGCATATGTCCTATTATAATATTCATATTAAAAAAAACAAAAACAGGCTAAACTAATATAAATTTTTACAAGTTAGGAAAGAGTTGCAGACAGTTGCAGTCACTGCATGCGAACCTGAGATGTGGCTTTTGGCAGCTGGTAGTGCTCAGTTTCTTGATGAGAACTTTTTACCTAAGGTATTATGAAAATTCCTCCAGCACTTATGAAATATAAACCCTTCTGTATGTACATTATACTACAGTAAAATGTTTAAAAAATATCAGTATAATCTAAAGCAAAATATCTACATAGACAGAGGGTAAACAGATCAGATGAGAACAAAGAAAGGTACTTGTCTTGTTAGAGAGGAATGCATGGATATTAATAAACTGAAGACCCTGATAGGTAAAAGGAAACATAAATAAATGTCTTATAAACTCAGGGTAACAAATACATGAATAAAAATAGAATATTTGTCTTTTTAAAATACCATAAGAAAACTCTAAATATATAATAAGAACTAGGAAAAAGGAAGTTCTTTATATATTGGCCTGTATCCTCTAATCTTCTTAAATTCACATCTTATAGTTAAATTTTTTTGATTGATTTGTTAGGAATTGTTTTATAAAGACAAATGTGTAGACTTCAGATAAACACAGCTGAACAGTCTTTTTCCTTTTTATATTTGTCATTTTTGTTTTATTTTATTTTACTTCATAAGCTGGAATCTGCAGAACATGGTGATTGACTTAGTAAAAGTGTAAATTTTTTGCTTGTCCCCAATCTTAGGGAAGAATCATTCAATTGTTAGCTATATGTTTTTTTATAGATATACTTTATTAGTTGAGAAAATTTCCTTTCATTCTTAATTTGGTGAGGGTTTTTTAAATTGTAAGTGGGTATTACTTATCTTTTATTCTATTACTGTGTTGCATTGCACTGATTATTTTCAAATGCTAAACTAAACTTGTATTCATAGGCTAAACCCCACTTGGTCATGATGGATTTCTGTTTTTTATATATTACTAGATTGTTATTGTTTTGTTGAAGATATTTCCATCTATGTTGTGAAGGATATTTGTTTATAATTTTCTTTCAATGTCTGTGAGATTTGTGGTATCAGGGTCATACTTCTCTCTAAAATTAAATGGCACTCATGTCACATTTAATTTCTTAAAGAGTAAGTATAAGAATAGTATATTCCTGCCTTAAATATTTGATAGAATTTACCAGTGAAACTATCTAGACCTCGAGTTTTCTTCATTAAACAAATTCTTTTTGATCTCTTGAGTTAGTTTTGTCAATTATGTTTTTCGAGGAACATGTCCACTTAATCTCAGTTATCATACTTCATGGAGTAAAGTTCTTCAAAATATTCCAGTTTTAGTCTTTAAAATTTGTAATGATATCCCCTTTTTCATTCCCAGTATTTGTGTGTTTTTCTTTATTAATTTTGTTGCAATTTTAGCCATATTCTGATTTCCAGAGAATGAACATTTGACTTCGTAAGACTTATCTATTATTTTTTTTCTTACATTGATTTCTACTCTAATCTTTACTGCATCCATTCTTCTCATTATTTGGGGTTTAATTTGTTGTTCTTTTTTCTAGCATCTCAATGTGGGAAATGAGATCATTGATTTTAGCCAGTTCTTTTAAAATGTAGTCCTTTAAACTTTGTATTTCAATTTAAACAGTGTATTTGCTGTGTGCCACAAATGTCGGTAAGCTGTGTTTCCACTATCTTTTAGTTTAAGTATTTTATTTCCCCTGTGATTTTATTTTTGATTCATGAGTTATTTAGTAGTATAGTTAATTTATAAATACTTAAGGGCTTTCTAAGTATCTTCTTTGCATTTCTTTCTAATTTATTTTAATGGCAGACAGAGAACTGAGATGTTTGTGGCGACTATAGTCTATCTTGGTGAATCTTCCATATACATCTGATAGAATATGCATTTTCAATCATTGGCTTGAGTATAATATTGTCTAGATATCATTGAGTTCAGATAGTACTGTTCAGATTTTTATTACACTCGATGATTTTTTTTGTCCATTTTCTTTTTCTGAGAGAAGGCAGTTAAAATTACTGTGAAATGAGGTTCAAAATTTTAACTATGTTTTTAAATTGTCTATTTCTTCCTTTAGATATGTCAGTTTGTGCTTTATGAATTTTGAGGCTCTGTTATTAGGGGTATACATATTAAGTTTGTAATACCTTTATGATAAATTACTCCATTTAGTGTTGCTTTTGTAATGCTTCTTGTCTTGAAATCTACTTTTTCTAATAGTAATATAGTCTCACCAGCCCTTTTATATCTGGTCTGTCTAGTATATTTTTCCATTTTTAAATTTTCAGCCTATTTGTGTTTTTATTTTTAAATTTTGCTTTTCAAAGGTAGCATGAAATTAGCTAATGTTTTTTTAACCAGAGTGATTACCTCCGAATATTAATTTATACCAATTAAGTATACTTCATTGTATTATTTTTATTTTTAGTGGTAGCTCTCTATATAATAATAGACATCCCTAATATATTATTGTTTTTTAGAGTCAGTAGTGTGCCATTTCACACTTTACATCTTACATTTCTCACCTCCTACTCCACATATCCAACTTTTCACTTCACATTTGACAATTCACATATCTTACATCCCACTTTGTAAATATAATAACTTTATAACAGCATTGTCATTTATTCCCTTCTACTCATTCTTTGTGATAATCTATCTTTTTCTTCTCTGTATAGTCAATTGAATTTTATAGTGTTATTTTTTATTTAAGTTTTTAAAGCAAATTATGAGAAAAAAAGATTAATAAAGTCCTTTATATTTAAAATTACTATTTTTAAAAATTTCTTCTTGAAGATTCTGGTTTCCACCTTGTAACAATTTGTTTTAATCTGAAGAATCTCCTTTAGTGTTATTGTGGAGTAGGCTCATTGTTGATAAATTGTTTCAACTTTCATTAACTGAAAATATCTCTATTTCAGTCACATTTTGAATGATATTTTTGTTGGATATAGGAGTTTTAAGTTTCATACAATTAAATGTATCCTTTTACTACCTTCTGGTTTCATTGTTTCTGATAATAAATCAAGTTATTTAAATTTTTATTCCCATGTATTTATTCTCTGAGTTATTTCAAGATTTCTTTTAAAAATCTTTGTTTTTTGCTCTTTATTTATGATATAACAAATCTTTTTTTTTTTTCTTTTTCCTTCACATTTTCTTTAGGAGTACGGGGCTTCTAGAATCTCTATGTTGTTTTCATTCAATACGGAAAAATTTCAGCCATTATTTCTTGAAATATTTTTCTGCCCTATTCTCACTCTCTTTTTCTTCTGGATCTTAAATTTTATACTTGCTAGACTATTTGATATTGTTCTTCAGGCCCCTGTGGTTCTGTTCATTTTTTTTCAATCTGTGTTCTTTCTGTTCTTCAGATTGGAAAGTTTATATTTATCTGTTTTCAAGTTCATTATCTTTCTACTGCTCTGTGCAGTTGGATGTGAAGGTTATCTAAGATTTTTAAAATTTCATTATTTTAGTTCTCAGTTCTAGAAATTCCATTTTTATAGTTTTCATTAATCTTGTAAAAGTCCCCTTTTGTTCAACCATTACACTCATATTTTCCTTTTATCACTGAAAGAATTGTCTTTTAATTCTTTATCATGTTTATAATACTGTTTTAATGCATGTGTTTGTAAAATCCAGCATCCGCATCATCAGAGCCAGGATGGATCTGATTATTTGGCTGTGGTTTCTTTTTATTGCATTTGTGTGACTCCAAGGACTTTCTGACCATGTTGGACTTTCTGACCATGTCAGTCTTTCTGGAATATGCTATATCCACAGCTCCTAGAACAGTATTGTATACACAATAGCCCCTCAATAAATATTTGTTGAAATGAACAAGTGGATAAGTATGCAGATACTTTTGAACATATAATATTTTCATTCTAGGGTGGAATCTAGTTCTTGCTTACTACCTACCATAAAGTTTTTAGAAGGGGGAACCTATAGAAATCCATGCAAATCTCATAACAATTTGCTAGACAAACAGGAGGAATAAATCCACACTTTATATGCAGATGTCTGACCACTCCATCTATTTTGTTTGTAGTCTACTCAGATTCCTACCAACAATTCAGAAAAAGGCAGAGAATCGTCACATGTTCCTCTTTGCCTGAATAAAACACTAGATTGTGTTTGATGGTAGTTTGTGTGTTTGCATGTAGTATACTAACAAAGCTAAATAGAGACCATAATTTTTATTTAATTTTAAGTATAAAAGCTTTATTGAATTATGTCTAACTCTGACAGCCAAACAGATGGCCAAGGCACTCCTTATTCCAGCTTGTTTTTTGTGTTTTTTCACTCAGTGTCCCAGAACATTACCTCCTATGAACAACCAAGCAGCTACTCTTTTCTTGCTCAGTCTTTATCAGCAAACTCCTTCCTCATTTTATCTCATATCCTCTTTAGAAGAAAAGCAAATGTTGACAATTTGGCTTTTGCATGTTTCTATGTAGCTCTACCACTTGTTTGAGGGAAAATCATGTAGCAAAAGTGAGCTTCTTTCTGTTCAGAAGGCATGATATACCATAACGTAGCTTTAACATCTATTAATCAAAAACAACCTGTCATTATTATAAATATACAGTAAACATATCTACTTATATTTTATTGTATGTACCATTCAGCAATTTTCAGAGTGTCAATTAGTTAATCCTTTGAAATTGTGCTAAAGGAAATGTCCAGCATGCACTACTGAGAACTGAATATTTTTATCGTTGTTGCCAAGTAAAAGAGTAAAAGTTTACATTAAAAGTAGACGTTTCGGGCTTCCCTGGTGGCGCAGTGGTTGAGAGTCCGCCTGCCGATGCAGGGGACACGGGTTCGTGCCTCGGTCCGGGAAGATCCCGCATGCCGTGGAGAGGCTAGGCCCGTGAGCCATGGCTGCTGAGCCTGCACATCCGGAGCCTGTGCTCCGTAACGAGAGAGGCCACAACAGTGAGAGGCCTGCGTACCGCAAAAAAAAAAAAAAAAAAAAAAAGGAGAAGTTTCTTTATTAGGTGTGTTTTGTGTTTTTTTTTTTGGCCATGGCTCACGGGCCTAGCTGCTCCACGGCATATGGGATGTGGAATCTTTCCGGACCAGGGCACGAACCCACATCCCCTACATTGGCAGATGGACTTTCAACCACTGCGCCACCAGGGAAGCCCTCTTTCTCAGTTTTTAGTGGAAGGAAAATATCGGAATCTACAACCACTTGAAATTGCATCAACTAGTTTACATGATACTCTTTAGTTTTTAGTTTACTGACAATTTTCCTATAGTTTTCCTTTTAGTAGTCTCTATTTAATATAGTACAAATATTAAGAATATGCTTTGACTTATGAAAATTATATGATGGGTACATTTTTAGTCAAAACTGATAATGAACTTTATGTTCAGTGATGATGAATAACTGTTTATGATAAGCCACCAACAATGTCTTATGAATACAATTTTTAGAAGACTAAGTTAAAGGCATGCTTAGTAAAAATTTGCAGTATAGGATGAAAATTGGTCTATTCAGAGATTAAATGTCACCCTTTAGCAACCTGTTCTAAACTAATAGTAGGAATATTAGGCTAAATATCTATTTAAAGGAAGCTTGCTTAAGTGGCAAATAGAAAAACCTCTGTCTACAAGCCTTGTTAATTAAATATTATGTATTAATGTGGGAACCATTGAAGCAGTATGCTGATAAATGGCTTTGTGATTCTCAGGTATACAATAAATAAATTCTAAGCATAAGAGATAGTAATTAAATTGACCCATTAGAAAATTGCTGACTTAAATATGTATGGCTTTTATTCTAAAAATGTATATGCACATTCTGGAGTGATCCTCAGTGAGTGCATTGTTGTGAATTATTGTTGCTGTGATTGACTATACACTCAGTAGGGCTTACCCCATCCTCAGTCCATAATTCATGCCATAAAATAGCCCTATGAGGGAGTCATCTGAGTACCCTCAGTTTTTCATTTTTCTATCATACTCAACTATTTCTAGCCTTAGGTCATCTCCTTGTCAAGAAATGCAGGATGTTTTTTTTATTAGTCTATTCTGGTGCATACAGGTGTTATTTTATCTTTTATGCCTCTGTGCATTCCCTTTAGGATATATGATGTAATTTGGTAGAGGAAATACTGGAAAATAATTTATTTTTAAACTACTTTTGAAAGGTGAAGGAAATAAATATGAATCATCCTTTTCTCTTTTATAGCATTATTATACTCTCTGGAAATTAGAAAATATAGTAAAATATTTTTCAGCTCTAGTCATGGTAACACAGTTGTTTAGAAAGTATGTTTGTATGTTTCAGAGAATTACCTTGTCTGCAAATCTCAGAATTAAGACTTTTTGAGTAGCAGCCTGAACCCCTGGTTTCAACTCCTAGCTATGGACATGAAGTTATTCCAGAATGCATATGGATGCCCAGGGATAGCCTCATATGTTCCCAAATTCTCTATTTCCACTGCTTTCAAAACAGCTCATTACTCTGTGTCATTTTCGGTCTTGCTAATCCCTTTCATTCACAGAGAAAAGGCATTCTTGATCGCTACTGTCACTAGCTCAACAAAAGTCCATTATTTGTAAGATGTCCCTAACATGAATTCAAGCATGTAAGTTTATAATTTTCTCAGAATAAATTTAGTTAAATATTTGTTACACTAGAAGGCTAATAAATCTTCAGTTTCAATCATGTGTTAATTATGTAGGCTAGAGATGATAAATACCACTTTAATGCATATACACACACACTCATACCCACGCACTCTTAAATGTACTCATGTTTGCTATTTTTATCAAATTCTAAGGGTAGTCAGTTTACATAATATTTCCTGATAGTTAATTCCTTAATCCAAGAAGTCTCATAAATAGCTAGAACATAGTATAAGAAGCTTATATTGAGATTAAGTTTCTATTAAATTATAATGAGAAATTTGATATGTTTATGAATGATAGATTAAAAATTTCCATGAAAATCTGAAGCTCCCCCCTCCTCCGAATGCTTATTCACTTCACCCCTCTAAAACTCCTTGTGATGTGAGATGTTTCTGGCTCTGCAGTTCAGTCATCAAAGTTCTCAACTATCCTAGAGCTTGTCTGAATGCTTGGGCTTTAACCCTCTCTGTACCCAAAATAGAGACATTTCCATGAAGATTGGGTCCTCACTTCTTCTCCTCACATATTATGCACTGCTTTTTGGAGGGGTTAGAAAACACACTTAATTCCCAAACTTTTCTCTGCCATGATATCAGAGCCTCCCGGAGGCATGTGCATAACCTGCTGACATTTCTTCCTCCAGAGACTGTGGACCATGTAGGCACTGACGGCTGTTTATCCAACTCTCACTGCATGGCCCCCAAAATGATAAAACAATACAGAGTTTGGGATTGTTTTCCTTCTTTGTCTGATTCTGAAAGTAAAAAAATCAGCTATGTTCCTCTTTGGAGTCTTGTATCTGATAATTCTCAAGGTCTAGTACTATCTACTTAGTCTTTCGATTTTACAAGCCTCTGGTTTGTCTTGACATTCTTTCTTTCCCATAACCATCAATTTTATTATAGTGTTTAATGAGAATTTGGAGGTTACCCAATCCATATTTGGAAATTTAGTCTCACAGATATCAATATGACTTTGTGAACGCAATGTATATCTTAAAGGCAGAATTAGAATTATAATTTTTACCTTCTGACTCCCAGCCTAGTGTTTCTTCTCATATATTTCTTTTATTATTTTATAGCAGGTGGACTCAATAATCCCTTGGCTGACTCTAAAGGTATTTTTAATATAATAATATGACAAGGCATTATAACATGATGTGGTAGGTAGAATACTGGACCCCCTCCAATGATGCCCATGTCCTAATCCTTAAAATCTCTGAATATGTTCAGTTACATGGCAAGGGGAATTAAGGTTGTAGATGGAATTAGTGTTGTGAATTAGCACACTTTAAGGTAAAGAGATTATCCTGGATCTTACAGGTAAACCTGATATCATCCCAAGGGTCTTTTTAATGTGGAAGAGAGAGGCAGGACATTACAGCCAAAGAGATTTAGAGATGCTGCTGGCTTTGAAGATGGAGGAAGGGACCACAAGCAAAGGAATGTGGGAGGCCTCTGGAAGCTGAAAAAGACCAGAAAATAGATTATCCCTTAGAGTCTTCAGAAAGGAGCACAACCATGCTCCTTTTTTTAGCCATTTCAGACTTCTGACCTCCACCACTGTAGGATAATAAATGTGTTGTTTTAAGCTACTAAGTCTTTGCTAATATGTTATAACAACAATAGAAAATTAATACAATTAACTTAGTGGGGGAGAGGGTAAATAGTTAATTTTCAGACCTTTCATGCTTACATACATCATTTGCTCTGGAGAATGGTAGCAGTGTCATCCTTTTATAGGTATAACAAGCGTAACTATAGAGTCCATAAGGTAACACACACTGTCCAGATATTACCTCACTATCCTGGGTCAGAATGGTGTCAAGGACTTGAAAAGGACAAAAGTCCTTATACAGTTAGCTATATCTATACTACACATGAAGAGGTGAATAAGAATATTTGTAGTTATGATACACACAGCTGTATTTTTCCCTGATAATACATATACATTCAAAACACATTCCAAATTTGCAGGAAGAGCAAGTTCTTCTGTCATCAAGTCCAATCCAATAAGTACCATTAAGGGTTTGTCTTTCTATCTACTGTTTTTTTTTTCTTTCTTCAAAGCTGATTTATTGTTTTTCTGCTATTCATGTGATCTGGTAATCTATTCATATATTTTCCTATATTTTTCATTTTCCAGAATTATAGATATAAATGTATTTGCAAAGACTTCAGAACCATTGTTTTAATACTAAGATTATTGCTTTAACACTAAGAACACAAAGGGATCATTCATTGTGCCCATTTACCCTACAATTTCCAATAATGGAGAAAGGAACATATTTCTACTCCCAAGATGAATAAAAATAACTTATGTTTATGATGTAACTGATAGGGTTTTCCATATGAATACTAATATAATGCTTACTTGGAGAACTGGACTCTGAACTTCCAGCAAGCCATTAAATTAAGTTTCTGACATGAATTAGATTCTGAGAAAGCCTACAAGCAAAAAAAGATGAAAATAACAAACATGAAAAAAATAGAAAAGACAATGTGAATAATCTGTTTCACAGCAGAATTTTCTTGGAAATGACCTTATAATTCCCCTTGTATTTGAAAATAATAAATCTTTAAATTAACAATGTAATACATATATAAAATTAAGTTCTACAAGTAATGCAAGTGTAAACATTTTCTATAACAGGTTAATGCATTCTGTAGGATACAATCTTAAAAATGAATGTTTTATTTTCATGCTGGCTTTCCTATATACATTTATTGTAAATTATATATTGAATTGTTTTTTTATTAGCTCATGAGTGGATTTAAAGAGCAAAACATGCAAATTTACTTTTGTTTTATGTAGTAATATTTTCTTCAGGGAAGGCTACATAAATTCCCATGTCACATAATTTGCTTCAGTGCTAATATTTTATAGGCATTTGCATAGCCATATAAATTAGAATATATATTCCTTAAATTATAATGAACAGACAAAACAATGAAAATATTAAAGAAGGTTGAAAAAGTTAATTAAGTGAACATACCTCAGTATGATATTACATCTAATTTTATACTACTTTGAGAAAAAAGTCCTCAATTACCACAAATTATTTTAGGCAAATCTATGATACTGTGAATAATGAGTCTATTGATAACATCTGGTAATTAAGTACTTTCACCAAAATACATCTTTTATTCACATATATTTGTTAATATCTCTAAAATAATATTCTATCTATTAATTTGAATGATTTAAAAATTAACCAGTTTTCTGTATTTTACTCTGCTACTTTTAGATGAGGATATTAAACTGTAATCAGGATTTATAATACTGTTTCCCAGTTTTCTTTTGCAATGTAGCAAATGTTTTCTTACAAGTTTTTATATCTTGAGAAACTGTATCATTATTCTGAAGGTTTTTCTCCCACTATAAAATACCTTCTCACATTAGATTGAAAATTTTATATATTTTGAAATAATATTTTATATTAGAAATATAATCAATAGTCCTAGACTGAAAGGACTTTCAAAATGTACCTAGTCATATATATGAGGAAATAAACCCATAACAACTGAGTGGCTTGCTTGATAGCTGCAGAGTCAATAACAGAAGTCACCCAGTTACCCTTACAGTGTTACTCCCACAAAATGTTAAGAGCCTACCAGAATTGAACAACTGATTGCTTGAAAGAATGAGATTTGAAATGCAGTTCTGACATAATCTACAAATGTGTAAATTTCCAGCAAGTCACTAAGATTATCTGAACTCAGTTGTATACCCTGATAAAATGTTGATAAAAGACTCAGAAGGATGTATTTTGTGATAATGGCTACCATGAAATACTCTGAATGGTAGAGTAAAAAAGTGTATATAACAAGACATAATCAAGAGTAACTGAAGTAGACTAGACAATTAACTTATAGGAACATTTTTAAATATTTAAGAATTAATATCAAAAATAAAAAGGTTACCAGGTCTAGACTCTGACTTCTGAGAGCTACAAAGTTATCAAAAGCAAACAATATCTATACTTGATAAACTGTGCAGAACATCGAAAATGATGGATTATTTCCTAAATCATTTATGAGGTTAGGATAACTCTCATACCAAAACCAAGCAATGATGAAATTTAAAATGTAAATATAGACAAATTTTATTTACAGATATGTGTGGATTTGCGGTTCTTAAATGTTAAATGTGTATTTAAAGAGTAACTCATTGCCAACCTCAGCTTGTTCCAGAAATCCAAAGATGGTTCAACATTAGAAAAATGTTAGTTCAATCTAGCATGTTAGCTGGTCGAAGAAATTGAATAGAAACAGTAATCTTGCTTAAAAAGCATTAGATAAAATTAAATTCCTCAAATTAATAAAATCTGTTACTTAGGAAAGGTGAAACAGAAGAAATTGTATTTATTAATAAGACATATTTCCTCGAAACACGAAACACCAATCATCCTTATTGGTGAAATACTAGAAAGAGTACCATTTAAAATAACCATGATATAATTTCCTTCAATCAAATAAAGGGCAATGTGGTATTGGCAGTTCTATCCAATGCAATAAGAGAAAAAAAGAGCTATAAATGTCAACAATGAGGGAAACAAAACTTACATTGAGATGATAACAATAATTTTTAGAAAGGAAAATAAAATTTTAAATTATTAGAATCAAAATGGTTTAGAAAGGTAACCATATATGTCTTTGAAATTCAGTATTTCTCTTAATAATCTTTAATAAGCAAAGAAAGTAACATCATTCACTAAAACAATTATATTATAAATTGTCTGGGAAGATAGAGAGAGAGAGAGAAAGAGAGAAATATTTGTATAAAGAAAACCATAAAACTTTAACTGTAAAAACTTCTAAAATGTTACTTCTTTTCAATTTATACTCAAAGGCAAATTAATTTCTCTAAATTTTTTGGAGAAATTTAATGTTCATTACGAAGAGAAAATATTTACTAAAACCATAAAATTTTGTAAAAAGTTAATCAGATTTCAAAATATACTATGAAACCATATATATTAAATCATCCTTATGATTAACAGAATACAGAATTCCAAAAGGTAAGATAGATGACAGCCAAACAAAGATTTGTTCAATCTATAAATTTCAAAAGTCATTGAAGAGACTGAGGGCAGCTTTCCCCATAAAAAGTCACAATCTCTGGTCTAATCTCTGAATCTAAGTCTGTCTTCGGACCTGCATTCCAATGGCTGAAGGGAGAGGCTGTTTCAAAGGAAGAGGAACTCTGCAACTACACTACAAGGTCAGACAGTAATTCCTCTCTTCAGGGATCTATAGAAGTTTACTCAGGTCATTGTGTACTGGGGAAAGGATAATACCCAGATGTTTCAAGGACTATGGGACCCTTGGTCTGAGTTGACACAGATACCTGACAACTCAAAGCATCAGTATGCTCCCATCTCTTATTCTTTCTAAGGTGAGGTGGTATGGAGGCCACTAATAAATGGAGTCCTGGCTCAGATATGACTCCCTTTGGGTCCTCGAAGTCCACAGAATACCCCCAAGTGGTCACTTCACCTAGTCTTTGAAGTGGACTTAGTTGATATTTAACAGAACCCTCACATCGGAAGAGTCTTCTCCATTCCTATGGGGCAAGAGTTACAGTGGGGAGAGCCAAATAGAGGACCTGAAATTTCCCCAGCCAAATTAGTGTACAAAAAAAATACCTCAGGGTAATACAGAGATGAGTGTCACCCTCAAACTGCAAAGGATGTGGTGTGGTGATTCTCATCTTTTCCAATTTAACTCACCAAAATCCAGCTTATACAAAAACTAGATGAATCCTTGAGTATGAGTGTAGTGTACTACCACAAATTTAACCAAGTAATAACCTCAACTATAGTTGTTTGCCAGTTGTATCTTTTCTTAGCATGTAAAATGACCTCAGGTCCATGGTAGACAGCCACTCATCTAGTAAATACCTTATTTATCTCTAATAGGAAGCAAGATCAGAGCAGAAGCACTTTGTATTCACAAGAAATAAACAACCATCTGTCCTAGAGTTAACTTTTCTATCATATTTGACAAATAAGTGTGGACCAGTTAGGCATCACATTGGTCTAATATATCAATGGCATCCTGTAAATCAGAACATATGAGCAAGAGCTGACAAGTACATTAGAGTCCTTGGTAAGATACAAGTGTTCCAGATGACAGAAGATAACCTTATAATAGGCTTGCAACACCACAGAAGTTTTTAGGAGTCCAGTAGTCTGGGGCATGCTAGAATATCAATTTCAAACTAGAAGACAAATTGTTACATCTTGTACCTCCCAGAACCTGAAAGGCCTCTTTGAGTTCTGGGGGAAGCATATTCTCCATTTGAGATTACTGCTCCAATCCTTTCAGTGAATGAGATGGAAGAGTACTGATATCCAGTGAGTCAGAGGAGTGAAGGACCCTTCAGGAGTTCTGGGCTATTGTGTAATCTATTCTGTAGCTTGAGCCATACAAATTAAGAACCTAGAGGTTCTTAATTGGGAAAAGACATGATGTGGGGCCTATGACAAGGTCCAATAGGAGAACTACAATGTAGACTCTTAACTTGTGGAATACAGCCCGAGTCATTTGCAGCAGAGAACTGTATCAGTATATCATTTGAGAAACAGCTGTGGCATGCTACTGTACCCTGAAATGTATGAGATGTCACATAACCATGTAACCAGAACCTCTGATCATGAGCTGTATTTTCTCAGACACATCACAAGTTAAGGAGGAGCCAGCAGCAATCCATGGTTAGATGGACATAATATCTGTGTTGTCATGATCAGGGCAGAAGGGTACTAGTAAGATGTACAAAAACCAGCTCAGATGCCCTGTCACCTACCATTATTACGCTAGCACCACTTCCTCAATTCATACCTATGGGTGGGCAGTATGGGGGTATATCCAGCTAACGATGGAGAAACAAGTTCCAATTTTGTCACAGGACATCTCAGTATGTGGGTGTAAACTGAAATGACCACTGCCACACTGCAGTCCCATTTGCTGGTGGCTCTGAATGACTTTAATTGGTGGCTGCAGTGTGGTAACTTCAGGCTTATTGTGCCAAGAGACTGATAGGCAAGGCAAGACACCATCATCCTGGCAAGGTTAATTGACCCTATCAGAGGGAAAGAGCAGCCACTCTTATACAAGAAAGGCAGGAAAGAATAAGTTTGCTATCTAGGAGGTACTACCCTGCCCCAAATCAACAGTAAATGGACAAGCGTGCAGCCATGATCTGAAACGGACACCATGACCAGGGAATCAGACTCTTTAGAGAGGAGGAGCTAGGTCACCCTACCAGGTAAGGCACCTAGATTAGCAGAAATGCTAAATTCAGTTTGTCTTAGCAATCTTCTTCTTGTAAGTTTTCTCAAGAAAAGAGGCCAACCAGAATTCTGGAGAAGCTGATGCTAAGTGTAGTGTATTTATTATGTAAATAAGTGGGTCTGAGAGGTACAAAGGGTAAATTGTAGTGTATGCTGTCATGCATCACCCAGATGCTACCTTCCAGGACCAAAGCACTCAATACCCAACTGTCAGGAGTGGTGTCAGATGAGAGTTCACATCTGACTCATTTCCCAGAAACTGCCTTTAGCCAAGATGGCTGCTTTACCCAAAGTTATGTCCCTACCTAAGGGCACCTTGTTTCCAGTGACTAGTAAACATGAGGATTACAAAAGCCTAGTTCTTTTGAAACAATTGGAGACATCTCATGAATGGCCAATCCAGATTCAGAATTCCCTGTGGGATCGTCTAAAGTGTTTGTTGCAAAAGCATATGTATTCAAATTCTTCCTCTGCCCAATCCTGCTTCCATCACCCTCTTATAGGATTTGTTCCTAAGAGTGTCACCGAGTGACCCATCTGCAAACAACCTCTGTCAGAATCTTTTTCCTATGAAAACAAGGAAACTAATGTACAAAAGATTATAAATTGGTAGAATCTATTTTTGGAGGGCAATTTAATAGTATCAAAATATAAGTGCATTCTTCATGATCTGGCAAATCACTTCTACGAATGTAACCTACACAAATACTCTTATATGTTCACAAAGCTATGAAAGTGAATATATTTATTAAATATTGCATTTAATACTTTAAAATAGAAATCCTTAATGACTGGCAATAAGGGAAGATATAAATAATGGTATACACGTTACAGAATGCTAGTAAACATTACAAAATGAAGTTCACCTATATTTACAGACATATTTATAAAACATATTCTTTACTGAAAAATAAAATTTTAGAGCAATTCATGTAATATAAATTAGATATATTCCTTATTGATTATTCTGAACCTTTTTATTTTCAATCAAATCTTAGTAAGTAAGACATACCCCAATTCCCAGAAAATCTTATATGTAGGAAATGATTCCTTCTTAAGGAGAAATCATTATATAATAAGCAGAACAGCTCATACTTTGATTTTTAAAAATTGTTTCATTATCAAATCTTTCATAAGTTTAATTCTAACTGGGATAGTAGTCCCACAGTTGTAGGGGCTGGACAAGTATGAATAAGAAAAGATTGTGCCAACAGTTCTTTGGCCAGGAAAAATTAATTGTATGACTGTGGGTCAGACTATCTGATTCTAAATAGATTTATTTGTTACATATGTAAGTTAAACATATTATCATATTTCTAATACCAATGTGTTGATAATTTCAAATATATAATTTAAAAGTACATTTTTAAAAAATCATTTTCAAAAAAGTATCGATGGGCTTTAGGTTACATTAATAATGTGGTGTTGAATACAGTAATAATTATCTGCTTTTGTACTTGAAATTTCATGATTATGGTTTATTAGATAGTGTTAATGAACAAATATTAATTACTTTAAAAAGTCCAAAATCAACTTCCAAGTGTGGCAGCTTATTAAATATTTTTTGTTTTTGTTGATTGTTAGACTAAATGTCATTGTAGTTACTATTTCTTCTGACTGATTTAAGTGACATTTGACAAGTCTTACCTTTTCAAGTTATTTACAAGTAGATGGTTTCATTGATTAAAATTTTGTCCATACTAGCTAAAAGATATATGATAGTATAATTGAAATATGGATATTAATTCATTCTGTTATATGTAGTATTAACCATTGTTTATAACTTCACAATAATATTTAAATTATTTTTATCACCCAGAAAAAAATCACTGTGTGTTTCTTAAAAACTCTATTTGCTGCTTTACTGTTTTCAAAAGTAAATGTCATAAGATTGGAATGATTTGATTGATAAATGAATATAATTTCTATTAAGCATCATCATAAGCAATGCATTATTATACTTTCAAGTTATTTAAAAATTTTTATTTCTACACAGTACCAGAGCTTGATTAATGTAAACTAGACAAGATCTAGTTAAAATTATTCAACAATAACAGAATAATGCAATAAACATTTAAAAATTACACAACTGAAATAAAGGAATGTCAAATAACCATAACTCAATGATTTAATCAATAGTGGCTACATGTAAGTTACCACAGGAAGATTTCTGGTTGTGATTAAAATAGAATAAAGGTATAGATGGCAGAAAATATGTTTTTCCTACAGTGGGATTAATTTACCCATAGCCTTTGCTTTATTAAAGCATGTAGGTACATTTACTGCTTAAGAAAAATTTTTATCAAACATGTTCAAATGCATATTCTGCTTTATCACAAATTTTTTTATAGAATAACAAACACAAAAAGACTATTTCTTAGCAATGCTCAATAAACAATAACTTTATTTAAAATAATTAATTTTTGAAATGCCCAAGAGCAATTACATTGTAGGAAGTTCAACACAAATAACTGCTAATTTTTCCATCTAATTTTCAAAAGCTGCAGCCAGTCACTAGAAGGCAATAAAAGTGAAAGAAAAACAATATAGTCTAAGGCATCAGCATTATAATGACCTTTTGTTCCTCAAAATGACCAAAACCTAGTATGTTAGACTTCTGATCTAAATGTGAGAATGTTATTCACAATAAACAAATACCTAATAAATAAATTGCAAAGTTATATTGGATGATTAAAAAATATTATTCTTAATGGAGTTGAATTTAAATATGGGAACTACAGATGATCTAGACTTGGAAGGATGTAAATAATGCCATCTAATCATAGTCGGTTTATGTCTAGGTGAGGAATTTGAGTTCTTTTTTAAGTAAGGAAAACAAGGAAAATTTTAAATAGGGAAAACAAGGAAAGTTTAAGGAAAAGATTGCCTTTGGAATTAGTTTTACCTGGATTTGAATCCAACCTGTGTGTCATTGGATAAATTAGTAACTTTTTGAGCTTCCTTTTCTTCTTCTGTAAAATAAGAATCTGCCAGAATATTGTTTTGCTGACTGAGTTGTGTAGGAGAAAATTAAACTTTACCTAAGTGCTGTGCTCCTAGAAAACAGTAGCGGGCTAAGAAAGATTGTCTGCACCTGCTTGTCTTCCCTCTCTTCTCATTTACACATCTATCCACTGTAGAATAACACCTTTTCTATCACTCTCTTGAAAGCACTCTCAGCGAAAAAATAATGGCATCCTTATTAACTATAATGGATTCTTTCTTCTCATTATCCTATGTGATCTCTTAGCAGCATTTGACTATGTTAACATTTTGAAACGTTCACTGAAATCCTTTACCTGTACTCTACCAGTTTTTAATCTGTTACTCTGTTTTGTTTAGTATTTTAAGGATGTTTCTTTTCCTTTTCTCTTTTAAATATCAGTATTTCTTATGTTATTTTTCCCCTTTTCCATCTACTTTTATTTTCCCTGGATCTAAAGACTCATCAAGTCAGTTTCAAGGGGAATATTTTAGTGCCCCAAAGGGTTCATACCTACTTAAGGGAAAAATAACCAAAAAATATTCTAAAAGCACAAAGATGCAAAGGTGAAAAAATATATTACTTATGTATATGCTTCTTAAAAATGCAAGTGGCTGATGTATTTTAGCAAAGATACACACACACACACACGCAGAGGAAGTTTGGCAGAAGAGTTTTATGCTAGACAATTATAATTGATTGTATTTATTCATGATTATCATTCCCTCTCTGCCTGTGCCATGCTTTCCTGTAGAAGGAGTATATTTTTCCATTACCCTTTAGTTTGGCCACGTGACTGCTGCTGGCCAATGAAAAATGACTTGACCTTATGCACCATCATCCAAGCAGAAGTTTTACATGCACGTGCATAGTTTGACTCTGTCTTTTTACTATTATTCTTCACCATGTGAAAGTATGTACCTGATGGTGCCTACTCCTTTAGCCTGGGTCCCAGTTGAGAAGACACATGGGAATGAGCCTTAATAAGTACAGGCAAGCCATGACAACTCAGCACAGCCACAGCCAAACAATAACCCTCACGTGACATGAGCAAGAAATAAATGTCCACTGTTGTAAGAAACTGAGTGTCTTAGTTAGTTCAGGCTGGTATAACAAGTTACCAGAGATTGTTAGAAACATTTCTCACAGTTCTGGAAGCTGGGGAGTCCAAGTTCAAGAAGCCAGTAGATATGGCTTCTGGTGAGATTCCTCTTTCCAGTTTCCAGTTTCATTGTATCCTCACATGGTTGGGGGCAGAAGAGATTGCAAGAGAGTGAGAGAGAGACAGAGAGAGAAGAAGCGGGGAGGGGAAGGGTACAAATAGAGAGGGAAAGGGAGAGGGGAAGCTCTCTCATGTCTCTTTTTATAAGGACAGTAATCCCATTTAAGAGGGCCCCACCCTCATGTCTTGATTACCTCCCAAAGACAGCACCTCCTAATTCCTTCACATTGGGGGTTAGAATTTCGACATATGAATTTGGGGATGCAAACATTCAATCCATAACACTGAGATATTGGAAATATTTGCTATTACTGTGAAGGCAGACTAATAAAATATTAAAACAGTTAAACATGTAGTTAAATGTGAATGATTGTGTTGCTCAAACAAAATGCATATGTAAAAAAATATTATTCATGGAAAAGAATGTATGTATAATTCAATGTTGATTGTATAAACCATAATAGGTTTAAAATTCTCTTGTATTAACAAAGGGAAGGATGTAAGTTAATAATTGCCAAAAGCATGTTAAGTGCTTAATTTTACTTAAAGTGAAGTGAAAAGACATTATTAATATCTAAAATTGGAAAAATGCTGGTTAAAATATTAGCAATGAAATATAACAAATTTTTTTATGCAATATAAAATATATATAAGCAAGAAAACTAAATTATAAATCATTGGAAGATGTAAACGAAAAGAAAGTATAGGTCATATGACCAATCACAGAAACAAAAGTAACAGTAAGAATAAATAAAATATGTTGATAATGATCATAATAATTTTTAATAATGTACATAAGATAGTTCTTTTGCATGCATGCCATGCACTGCATGTGCATTAAAAAGTTAATATACATTTTCTCAATCTTTATAAGATTATGAGGTAGGCATTATTATTAAACCAGTTCACGATTTTGGTTTGCAAGACATAAATCTAAAACAAAGTGACAATGATTGTTTAAACAAGAAAAACATAAACAAGTATATAAAATACTAGGGATAGAAGAATTAATATTTAAAAGCAATGCAAAAATTATAAAGACAAGAAAATACTATCATCATTCTATATTAATAAACTCTGTGGTTCATAATGAATATTATTAATTTTGAATATCTGTTAGTGTAATATGGAATGTATAAAACTGAAACAACTGAAAATATCAAAGGAACATGATAGAAATGCATTATTGGTGGAACACTATAAAGCAGTCTTAATCTATAACACAGAGAAAAAATAAGCAGTAATAGTATGTTTATTAAGTATGATTAGTATATATGTTATAATTATACTATACAGAATATAGACTAATTTTAAAGAGCCTTGAGGGTCAAAAAAAGAACAAAAAATAGATTTAAAAAATAAATTCTGAAGTACACTATTATATAGACCACATTCTTTTACCATAATCTTTTTTTTAAAATTTATTTTATTTATTTATTTTTGTCTGCATTGGGTCTTCGTTGCTGCGCGCCGGCTTTCTCTAGTTGTGGCGAGCAGGGGCTACTCTTCGTTGCAGTGTGCAGGCTTCTCATTGTGGTGGCTTCTTTTGTTGCGGAGCATGGGCTCTAGGCATGCAGGCTTCAGTAGTTGTGCCACATGGGCTCAGTAGTTGCGACTCGCGGGCTCTAGAGCACAGGCTCAGTAGTTGTGGCACACGGGCTTAGTTGTTTGGCAGCATGTGGGATCTTCCTGGATCAGGGCTAGAATCTATGTCTCCTGCACTGGCAGGTGGACTCCTAACCACTGTACCACCAGGGAAGCCCTACTATAATCTTTTAACACTAGAAATGAATAACCAAGTGTCATTATTTAAACTTTAGCCCCTTGGAATCTGTAAAACACAAGTTTAATAAGAAATACAAAATCTGATTATAGACAATTTTAAAATAACATATAGAATATGTCCTATATGCTAATTTAGATGCATAACATTAATATAACAAACATATGCATAACAGAACATATAAGCATATATAGGGTATATGTGTATGTGTATATGTATCATGAATATATACACATATAAATTTATAAATATATGTATAGTATGTGTGTGTGTGTGTGTGTGTGTGTGTGTATATATATATATATATAAAATTCACATATATATGTAAAATTGGTCCAGTTCTTTTTGTCCAGTCTAGGGATTGTCTCACATCGGTCCAATGGTTACTCCTTGGAACATTAACTGTGCATAGCAGGGAATACAGTTACTTAGAAGGCAGGCCAACTTCCCTTTGAAGATAAATAGGCAAACACTATAGCAAATATCTATTTCTAAATCCTAGGGACTAAAAATTATAGGCTATACCCGCAAAATATCTATAAGTTAAAATCCTAGAATTAAATATGTTATCATTAAGTTAGAAAAAATTAAATATATTGATCTAAGCATTCAGTTTAGACAGCTGAAAAAATAAAACCAACACAAGGAAGAGATAAAAGCAAATATCAGTGAACTAAAACCAGGAAAGCTTAAGAACTGATCAAAAGTTTAAAGATAGTTCTTTGAGAAATATAATAAATAAATATCATTTGTCCTAGAAATTTTAATTTAAAAAAGAACTAAAAACAGGAAATGAACATAGTTGGATTTTTAAGTGCTAAGTAGTTAAAAATACAAGGAATATAGCTATAATCATACAACAAATCTGGTTATCCACTTGAAGTAGATTATTATAAAATATATGAATGAACACAGTTGACTCATTACATAATAAAATCCTGAGCAGACCAACAACCTTGGTGAATATTTTTAAATTAGCAAGGGAATATATCCATACAGTTTCTGGAACCAAATAATTTCATAGATGAGTTATTTACAACTTTTATGAAATAGCTAATTATCATTTCATATAAGCTATTCTGAAGCATAAAAGATGTAATCAACTCACTTTGTGAAGGTGGCATATCTTTTATACTTAAATATTAGAACACAAAAGGGAAATCATTAAAAGACAAATCACAGTTAAGAACAAGAATGAAAAACAAATAATAGGAATTCACAGACTAAGCCATCTAATAATGAATTTCAATAGACTAGGTTTTATCTCTACAATAAAGGACAATTAATTAAATCTAATAAATTTGATACTCATTAGATCCCATTTAAAAAGAGTATATTTTATAATGCACTAAAAGTGATAGAACTGAAGAAACATTGCTGTTATGAATACACTGAAAAAGTAAGAACTCAAAAAATATTTTTAGATGTATTTTAAAAGGCACTTATCAAAAATAGCAGAATCCATATTCTTCTAAGTGCACATGGAACACTCACTAACATATATGATGTTCTTAAAAATGTATTATTTGGGAAGTTTACTCAGGATGAAAATAAGCATACAAAATCTTAATTTCTTTAAATAAAATTCAGTTGTACATAAAACAATTTTTTTTAATTGTGTGAGATATTACCAATCAGAAATGAGTGGTTTTAATTGCATTACTGTACAGTTTTGGCCTGGTGGAAACTAGGGTGTAACGTCAGGCCAAAGAATTCTATCTATTGAAGCAATGGAATCGCTTTGGGTTACAGGGACATTTTTTCCCCAGAACCTAACTTTTTTGAGATACAGACTGAAAACTGGCATAGATAAAAAACATGCAGCTGAGTCAATAATTGGTGCAACTTAGGATGTTTTTTAGGGCTTACATATGTTTCTACCAAAAACTTTCAAGAATATAAAAGATCCTAAATAATATTTTGAATATTTCTTGGTGTTGATGTGGGAAGAAGTACCAAAAGTAAGGAGAAAGAGGCAAGGAGAGGGCATGGAGAGATCACTGACTAAACTCACTTATGGAAATCACTGATGGGAAAAGATAGGCAGTTACTTTGGCAGATAATTCGTATGTATACCACTATCTCAAATTAATAAATAAACAGTCCCTTTACTCTCTAACAGTTTCTTCTTTCCATCTTCGTTTTTCTTGATATTTTTCTGCTCTTGGCACTTTTAATCATAAATAAGAGAAGGAGAAAATATGGAAATCTTCCAATGGCAAGGAAACTAACATTGTATATAATCATTAATAGCATACATAAGAAAAATAATATCACCTTTTGAGTTCTCAAAATATGCCAAGCACTAAACTGGATGTTTGTTACATATGTTATCATAGTCAATCTTCACAAACAATTCTTTGAACTAGTATTAGCATTCACATTTTATCAAGGAAGTTATTTTCAGAGTCTCACAAGTAGTAATTGGAGGGATCAGAATCCTACTACAGTATTCCTTCCTTTTCACTCTGTCTAAAATCCTTGTCTCTTGACTCATAGGTTCTACTTTGGATGTCTGGGAGAGATGACTAAAGAATTTCATGTAATGATCATTATTTGTTTGGTTTTTTTTTTTTTTTTTTTGTCTGTACCACACGGCATGCAGGATCCTAGTTCCCCAACCAGGGATAGAACCAGTGCCCCCTGCAGTGGAAGCTCAGAGTCCCTGATTATTATTTCTTGATCTGGGTTTTAAGAACTTTGAAATGACAACTCCTAGGGTGAATTGCCCCAGTATGGATGTGAAAGAATCCCCTGTGTCAAAGTGGTGGACATCATTTTTGCCTGTCTGTGGTTTAGGCTTTTCCAAACAGTTAGGCTAAATAACTCTCTATGCACTTCACACCACCTTATTTGCTCTCTGAACTCAAGACTTCATTGGGAAAGATGGAAGGACACAAGCATCTTTGTCTCTGACTTAGACATTTCATTCAGCCTTTTTCATACTTTACCTCATATATTTCACTATACAAAGAGCACTGAATCTGCAAATAATCCATTTCTGGGTTTTTTTACCAACTTTTGTTTTATTCTCATTTTTATATTTTAAGGCATAATACACAGATAATAGATCATATGACCAACAGTAATGTAGAATTTGTCTCCTAGTAGGACAGTATCTCTTACACCAGGGATGTATGTTTAACATATTTAACAAATATATGGAAAAAAACACAAACCACTCAGAACAGATACGAGATCAGGATCCTGGATACCTTTTGTTGTGCCAGAAATTCCCCCTGGATTTAGGCAAGGTCCTCAGAATCTCTAGGAAGGAGTCACAGTGAGCATATTGCATAAGTGGCCCTCAGGGACTGGAGGCAAGAGCTTTTCACCAACCAGTAGAAAATCATTTCAGTAGTTAACAGCTGACATAGGAGGCGATCAGCCCTGCCTTAGAACTACAAATTCCCCATGCCTTTATGTGGCTGATTCCCTCTAAATATCCCATATAATATCCCATATAAATGTTACCTGTAAATACAGGTGTGGAAAACAAATGGTTGACATAAAATAAAGAGAAATACATGTGAATAGAATTTCAGGTGTGGGCTGCATAGAAAGACTCTAGTTTGTGTTACTCTGAGGACACTGGGAGTAATTCCTTCAAGTTTAGAAACCTCAACTAACAGTCATGTCACTGCACAGTTGTGTCAGGAAATTCTACTTTTCTGTATGTGTGTGTTTGCTTTATCTACTTTACTGAAATTATTCAGATTTTTCTATATATATTTGGTAAAGATCTAAGATATGTTTACTATTAAATGAGTCAGAACAAAAGTATTCTGGTTGAGGATAACTATAGGATAACTGCCTATAATTAAATTTAAATGTATGTTATGCAAGAGATTTAAGATAATTTTGGTTACTCTGTTCATTTTACATGGTTTCATTCTCAACATTGTGAATTAAACAGCTGTATAGTATTCTCTTAAGGAGAATTAACTATAATAGTTCTGTGGCTCTGATGAAGTGTAAAATGTGGAGACAATAACACTTCAAATGAGAAAAATAGAATACATAAAAAGTAAAAGAAACCAAAATCTAACTTAATTACTTAAACAAAAACAAATGAAGTTTCTAGGGAAGGGATAAAACTATATATGATCATTTATTAAGCCTCAAAAGTGATATGTGCAGAAAAGCTCCAGTTCTACTCTGAAATAGCAAAGGATGAATGTCAGTAGGTATAAAATTACCATTTAAAACAAAATCTAATATTACTTTGTGTTCCTGAAACTTCAAATTAGTATGATTTGGATGCTGCAGTTAAACAGTTACAGTACTGACCCTACAAGTTTTCCAATAATTTACTGCATCTTAAAAATGCTGAAAAGCTATTTCCTATAATCATTTTTTAATTTATGCCTTTGGAAACTATGAAATTACTTATGAGGTGGCTGCAATAGAATGAAATTATTTAATTAAGCCTTTTTAACTGCTTAGAGTTGATCCTATAGTTAGAAAGTAGTAGGGTACAATTAATAATTAAATCAACTCTATTTTTTCTGTTTGTGGGTCGCTAAACTATGAAAACTTTTGAAGATATAATGTAATTAAAGCTTTACACACCAACATTTTCTGGGGAAATCAAGGAAACATACATCAAGCACTTAGGGGATTTCATTTAGTTGACTATTTTCAGACTCCTGCTATATGAATTCCAGGTTGGTTTTATATCAGCAGTACTGATTATATCAATGGCATCAAATTATCCTTGACATGATGAAATATCAATGTATTAACAAGTTTAAGACAGAAAATTTTAAATGAGCCTTAGGTTGAAAAAATATAAAGGATAGTACATCCTATGATGTGTTCTATGAATTACCAGTTAATAAAATTTTTCAGAAAGATGTTTTTTGTAACTTTAATGATTAAATTTCCTCAGTAATTAAAATGTTGAACATTGATGATGGAAAGACCTTAGTAACATTATTTTAAGATATTTTTCTTATCGAAATAGAAACTAATTAATATTTCTAATTTTAATTATATTTGGCTTTAAAAATGTATCATTTGGGAAGTTCTCTAAGGATGTAGATAAGCATAAAAATATTAATTTCTATAAACACAATTCAATTGTACATAAATTTTTATTCATTCTATGAGATCTCTAAATTGTATAACTTTATTTCTCACCACTATATACCCAGGACTTAAAACACTTCCTCATTCATGTGTGTGCCCCAAAATACTTCTTGAATAAATTAATAAATAAAAAGACAATAAAATATTACTAATTTTCCTCATCTATGCACATATACCCTAAATTTGGAAGCATCTGAAAAAAGTTTATGACTCACAAAATGTTTACTTTTACCCTTCTATTGTACAGCGCATTTTATCAATCCTCATAAAACAAAAATCAAAGGTTATCATGCAAGTTATGTAACTTTGAATATCCAAACATTGTTTCTATTATAATGTCTCTAACATGTTTCCTTCTTATATGCAGAATAAATGTTATTAAGTACTATGTTAAAAATTAGCTATACCTGTCAAAATGGGAAATAAAATGGAATAGAAAGACATTAATGTCCATTTCTAATATTATTGTAGAATAGATGTCCTGAAAACTAATTCAAACCTAGTAAATTTTTTCTAAATAATAAATACATATTTTTCAAAAAGGCCCAGGGTCAAAAGATGATAAGGAAAATTTACTAGGATCTGGGTAGAAAACTTAAAACATCTCCTTTGATAATCTGTAACCAAAGTTGACCCTTGACTATAGGTTTGAACTCACATTACCTGCAGGTCCCAGGACATTCAAAGTTAGGAAATTAACACACATCCTTGGTTGATAGGACGAAAAAACACCTGGTGGGGCGAAGAGGAAGGGAAGCAAGAGTAAATGTTCTAAGAAGGCAAATGTACAATGACTTTATCATTTACCCATCTATCAGTAGTTTCATCATTTAAATAAAGGATGTGGTCCATTTTTGTTGTTCAACTGATGACAGCGTTTAATTTTCACTCCTTCTTCTTTCCCTCTGCCCCACATCTGGACAGCCATGTAAGAAAGCCTGGGTGTTCTCTCCTTTAGCACTGGCAAGATATTCAAACCACATGCCAGATCCCTCACTCCAGTCCCACCTCCTGCCCACAAGAAACCCTAAGCCAATAACATTTTCTTTCCCTTTCTAGCCATTTTCAGAACTGCTTAGGAGCCATGCCATTCTCCCCAGAAAGCCTCATTATGTGAGTAATAAACCTTTTCATAACCTTTTGGGGTGTGTGCGTGTGTGTATGTGTGTGCATGCACGCGTGCACACACACATTGATCTCAATATCAAAACCAAATATTGGGTAGGGGTTCACCCTGAAATTACAGACAATGAAAGAAAAAAAAACTAAATATGTTTTTCATTGATCCAGCCTTTCTTTTGGGGGAACAAATGACTAATTCAAAACTTACTCTAGTATTATTATTAATATCAGTTCACCAGTTTATAAGTTGTAACATTCATCTATTTCCCTTTGAGAAAACTGAATATTTTACATTATCTAGACTTTAAGGACCTTCCTCTTCATGATAATTTAATGACCAAAATTCATTCACTAAATGCCACTGAAGATTTTCCTAGTGTGCTCATGGGAAAGAAGTTTGAGACATGAGGCTTACACTCACTGAGATCAGCTAGAACCTCTCCTATAATTTCTTACCTAGTAAGAGCATTTATCCTATCATAGATGCTCATGGGCTCTAAAACTCTAAAGGCTATATAGGTAGCCATTAAGAGCAATGGCTTTGAAGTACACCTGGCTCTGTAAGATGCTTTATAATAAGTTGTGTAAACTTGAACCTTTTCTTATCCTTTTGATCTTGAGTTTCATCATCTATAAAATTGAAGTTTAGTTCATATCTTATAAGAATAGTGTACATGTTACTTTTTAAAGTTTCTAAAAAATACTAAAGTTAACATAACAACAACAAAATCAAAACCCAAATTACTCCCTAATTATTTCAGAACAGTCCCCTACATTAATAGCCTGAGAAGAGATATGCCCATTATTGGGTATAAATTCTATTTAACTTTATCTCTCCTGTCCTACACAGACAGGATGCCTAACATTCAATAAAAAGTTATAAGACATATAGAAAAGGTAAAAGAAAACAAAATAATTAGCAGAACCAAAGTCAGAGAAGACTCAGATGCAGGAGCCATCAAAGAGGTATTTAATAATGTCAATGATTAACATGGTAAGGAGCCCAGTGGAAAAGGTAAATAATATGTATGAACAGATGGGGAATTTCAGAAGAGAGAAACTCCAAGAAAGAATCAAAAGGAAATGCTAAAAAATACAATATCAGAGACATGAATAACTTTTTTGATATATTTATCAATGAACTTCCTACAGGAAAGAAAAAAATCAATAAACTTGAGAATAGATTAGTAGATACTACCCAAAGTGAAACACAAAGGAACAAAAAGTATGGACAAAAGGATGTCCTAAGAACTGTGAAACAACATCACATGGTCAATATACTGGAATTCCAGAAGGAGTAGAGCAAAAGAAATATTTGACTATAAAATAGCTGGGAGTTTCATGAAAGTAATGAAATAATAAAAGATTAAAAATCCATGGAACACAGAGAAACCGAAGCAGGATACACACACACACACACACACACACACACACACACACACCCCTAGACCCATCATATTCAAACTGCTGCAAAAAGAAATATAAAGGTAAAATTATTAAAGCAGCCAGAGAAAAAGACATATTCCAGACAGAGGAACAAAGATAAGAGACAAAGCAGACTTCTCTTCAGAAACAAATAAGTCAGAGACAATGAAACAATATCTCTAAAGTACTGAAGGTACCTGTGCTTGGGTTTGGGCTGGGTTGAAGAAGATTTAACTTAGGGATAAAACTCTATGCCCAGTTTTCAGCTGACCCTACCAGTTACTGCTTCAGAAGGAATCTTGTCTTTATTTAGAGTCAGAGTGATGTTGCTAACTATTCAGTTGTTCCTAAGCTTGTTGTGGGGCAAGGGGAGTTCTGTGTTTTCCTAGTCCAACCCCACTCTTATGCAGGACACATGGGCCTTGGTCTCAGTGTCAAGGATTTCTTAATGTTCCTGTTGCTATTTTTGGTAACCAAATTTCACAATTTATCTGTGGTCATTCTCGTGTGGGAGAGTTTCCTGCCTGTAGAAGAAGATCTCCGATTGTATTAGATTTGAAATCTGGGCTCAAGAGTGTTTCCAGCCCCACTTGTAGAAATAGTTTTTAAAGTCTCTATTCTTCCCGCAGCAAAAATGAGTCTTACTTGTATCTTGGGTGTGAGGGTATTTACTGTTCTCAGTAGGGGTTTAAGGCTTTTGAGAAGGGAGCCCAAGTAAGGCGTGGGGCTGTGCCTTTCTTAAAGCAGTAGGCATCTCCTCCTGTAACACTGACAGAGGGTGTTCTCTTCAGAATACTTCTTATAATATTTTTGTCTCATGAGTATCCAGTGGAGGCCCAAGGAAACAAGCCTGTGAATGTTTGCAAACTCCTCTTGTGTCTGCATATCCTAGAGATTCTGTACCAACCCCAAAGCCCACTGTTGCCTTTTAGCAATTCATGAACATTTTAGTTGATTTCTGCTTGCCCGTGTTTATGATAGTCATGCAATGGCAAGTAACCTGCACCCATTAGATGCCATTAACAGCCCCCCGCTCAGGTGTGATGATTAAAAATGCCTCCTGACATTGCCAAATGTCCCCTTAAGGAGAAAATCACTCCTGTTGAAGACCACTGCTCTAGATGAAAAAGTATGAATAAGATGACATTTCTCCTCTCCACTTGTTCGTGGCATATCTGCCCTATAAGTAAACATTCATCAATATGAACCAATGCTTGAACTATTTTGAGAGGAATCAAGAAGACTTCCTTAATCCAAATCTATGTCTAAAATTTTACTCTTGGTCAATTATTCTTCAAGACCTCATAGCCTATTCTATCTTCAGGAGATCCCTGATACGAAAATCCCTGACAATCACTCAGATATGTCATACCCTAGTTATACCATAACAGTATATGGGAACCAGGATAGAAAGTCATTCAAACAAAAACATACTTTTATTCACTATTTTGACAGGTACTGTTAAATGAGTAATATTTATCAGACACTGTATTGGGCACTAGGAATACAGTTTTGAAAGTGAAGCCATGGTACCTGCCCTCATTGAGTTTACCATCTATGAGGGAGAGAAGTATGGAAAATACAGTAGAAAGTAATTTCATAATGTTTGTAAATAGAGTTGAATCCTTTGCATACATTTAAATAGTTCAAGCAATTACATACTCTCTTGAATGCAGGGAGTAGAAAGTCTAGATTGAAGCTGAGGTGGGATGTGTGAAACTGATCTTGCCTTAGTTTCATTTTCTGAAGGCCTTTAGTAGCATGGCATTTTGTCATGTAGAGTGTAATTCTAGTGCCTAAAAATACATATTTTCATTTACATGGCACTGAAATACAAGACAATTTCTTCATAGAAGGTGTATTAGAAGAAACAGTAGTCTGTTCCAATCTTGAAGGAATCTTGGTTTGCTTGGGCTTATTAAGACATGAAATATTTACCTCCAATATCATACCTTTTGAAGGGATTTCAAAGCATAAGTCTCCTCTTAAAAGCTGACTCTGTAAACCCCACAGAATGTGTATCATTATTTTATCAGTAATATGAAGAAAAGTATAGTGTTTTACAAAATAATATAAGGAGACATAATACAATCAAGGGGTTGTTAAGTGTTATAAAAGATGAAGCTTTCCTAAAGAAATGATACTTAGGTGGAAACTTGCTTCATAAGTAGGACTAAGTCAGGCAGAATAAGGTGTGGTTAGATGTGGAGAAGGAAGCAGGGAATTGGGAGGACAAAACAGCATAGCACAAAGGAAGTTTCTGAGAGTGGAAAGGAAGGAACATGTATGTTGGAGAAGCAGAGAAAAATGCAGTTCTGTGTGGCAGAAATACAATGAGAAGAGGACAGTGACTGGAGATAGATGTTAGTGTCAATTGTGTAGGGCTTTGAATACCTTATTAATAATTTTGAATTTCACTTTAGGAGCAGTTAGAAGCATTAAGAAATTTTATCAAGGCATTTCTCAGTTCAGAATTATATTTGCTGTTAATCTAATGAGAGGTGATGTTGACTTAGAAGAAGGTGGCATAAGAAGACATCAAGAGAAATTGTAAATTGACAGAATGTGAGTTTATGTTATGGGCTACATGTTTGTGTACCGCCCACCCCCAAATTAATGTGTTAAAATCATAAACGCCATTTGGATGGTATTTGGAAATGGGGCCTTTGGGAGGTCATTTGGCCAGGAGGGTGGAGCCTCATGATAGGCTTAGCACGCTTATAAGAAGAGATATGAGAGAGAGCTTGCTTCTTCTCTCCTTTCTGCCATGTAAGCATATAAGGAGAAAATGTCCACCTGCAAACCAGGAAGAGAACTCTCACCAGACAAAAATGTCCTGGTGCCTTGACCTTGGCCTCCCAACCTCCATGACTGTGAGAAGGAGAAAAAATTGTTTTTTAAGCCATATCATATTATATAATAAGTAACACTGAAAAAAATATTCAGTTATTGGATAACAAGAGTTCAGTTTGGGGACATAAAAAAATTGAGATGCCAATGTGACATTCAAGTGAAAATGTCAAAAAGCAAATGTATATATAAATCTGGGGTTTAGAGGAGATGTCTGGCCTGGTGATAATAATTAGGGAATTGTCAAGTTACAGAACTTTTTAAAAGCTATGGAAAATGGATTTAATCATCTATAAAAACATATAACAAGAGAATAGAAGATGACCTGTGACTGAGCCCTGAGGAACACCAATGCCATTAGAGAAGACATCCGTACAAGTTTTTACCAGTTTACACAAGTTGGAGCTCCATGTGTGTATGACACATCCAAATTCCAACTGAATAAATACCTTGAATTTCATCTTATAAATGCCAGGCAATGCGTTGCAGCAGTCTATGAGTCATTATAAAAGAGACCAACTTAGATTTTCTAGTAGAGAAAGTAGGACCCTGCACTTTGAAGGGAAGAAGAGTCATTGCAAGGCTGGAAGGTAATACTAATGCCAAGTTTGAGACCTTACAGTATAGAGTGCTGACAATCAAAAATTGAAAGTACAATACAATGTGCATATTACTTATGAGAGTGTCACATTCTCTTTTGTAAATTTAACTTCTGAAAATAGGAAAAATTAAGGCAGTTTAATTTTTTCATGTTGGCATATGTCTAAAACCTTAAATTCAAATTTTATATTTCCTATAGTCATCAATATTTCTATACACATAGTTGTGTTTCCACTAGTGTTCCCTACTCTCCAGGAATCTCCAAGAAATGCATAAATTATTTAAAAATTCTATGAATTCAGAAAAAGCTTTAAAGTCACTAGAAAAATGACAAATATAGTAAGGATATTTCTGCCAAGTGATTTGGCCTTGATTTCTATGAAAGCATATGCAAATACGCAGACTACAGATAGAGAAGAATATTTTAGGCCAAACCATTTCTGAACTAGAATCAATTCCATTATTCTAAAGCTTATTGTGCAATTTATGGATTATCTAACCCTGTTCCATTTATTTTTTCTTTATGATCCTTGGATTTTGCCAATTTTTCTGCTTCTTATAATTCTTCCAGAGGGTGATCCAGGGAAAAGAAAAAATAAAAGAGAAAGAAATCTGAATGAAAACATGGCTATTTGTGGAGCGCTATCTCACTTGGGAAAAAATGTTTAGGAGGGTAGAATGGTGACTATATTTGCCAAATTAAATTGTGAGATTATATGTGGATTTAAAGTGCATATGTCCCTAATTATTTTAGAAAAGATTTTTTAGCTGTTTGCTGAGCTCCTTTTACATTTTAATCTTTCTTTAACATTGTTTTCCTAAATACAAACTTATAAGAAGCTTAAAAATCAAAAGAAATGTAATTACAGTTCCCCTGAGTAAAGCAAGAGATGGATCCTGAAGCTACACTCCTTTGAATAACTTCCTACATACACACACAAAAACATACACAAATGCGTACACATTCACAGATGTACTCATTCACACACGTGCATACACACTCCTTCATACATGCATATACAATCATGTTACCCGAAAACTGGGTTCGCCTTTTGGTGGGTGTCAAGCCAAAAGACACAACCAAGCCAAAGATTGGAGAAGGAAGGATTTATTACTTGCAGCAAGTAAGGAGAACACCAGGGATCTTTCCCAAAGCAGAGTCTCCCTGAACAGCAAAATTGGGGAAATTTTAAGCTAAGGGTACATGCATATTCATGAAGGGGTTTGGGCAGTGTATGCATATTCATGAAGGGGCTTAGGTGGTCTACGGAGTCCAAGCTTTAGCTGATTGAAATCAGGAGGGTCAGGAAAGTCAATATCATCACCCCTTAGGTTCCAGTTGGTCTGGTGGTTGAGTGCTTCAGGCTAATCTTTACCATTGAAAGAGAACTTGGAGACTTTACAGTTGATGTATTATCTTTGCTATTGTTACTTCTCTTGCCTGATAACAGTCCGTTGTTCCTACATTCTTTTGTTCCCTTAAGATCATTGATTGCTGAGAATTGTTCAAGGGCAAGCATTGTGGCCAGGCTTAGATCACAAAATGACTTAGGCCAAAAATGGCTTCTCTTATGTCAAGAAAGCCATTCCTGGGTCTCTTTCTCCTGGGACCCCTTATCCTATCTGCTTACAATCATACATAGACATGTACACATACACACACCAGCCCCAAGAAAGCCCTTTGCCTATCTCTGCAGAACTCTAGGACTGGATGCAGTTTGAAAATAACTGCTGCAAATCACAAGAATAATGTCATGAAAGAAAAATTCTTTAATTTTTTAAGGATTGGAGCAAATTGCATCATATGAACATACACAAAAAGAATGAGTGTCATAATCACCTAAGGTAGAGGATAAAAGTGAATGTAATGCTTACAGAAATGTCTATTTATATTTGTTACACAAATAAATGGACAGAAAGGGCAGTTACTGTTTACACAAATAACTAGTATTAGCATTTCATTATACAATTTGATTGCACTTATTTAGATATCTACAAGAAATTGAGAAATGGCCAAAGGCAGAAATGTTCCACTTTTCCAAAGAACCCAGGATCATTAACATATCCAGACTCAGACATTCCAAGTTATCAGTAGCAGATAGACTTGACAACAAGGTCATGAAGAAACACTCTTGCTACTTCTCACTCCTAAGTCTAAGAATACACTTTGGTGGAATAGCAGTGTGACTTAAATTAAGACTTGGCACTTTTATCAAATTTATCACTCTCTATGGGGACAGAGTACTTTATTTAACTATGCTGAGGCAGATTTTCAAGCACTAACTCAAACTTGGAATGGCTGATAAACTTTCTATATCAGTCAGTATGGTTTGGCTGCAAGTAAGAAAATACCCAAGTCAAAGTAACTGTTAAAAAAATGATATAATGAAAAATCTAGGATGTGAGAGTTTTGATGTTTATCCTGAAGATAAGTATGTAACTCCACTCTTTTTAGTCTTTCAATTTACCTCCACCTTCAGCCCTAATTTTTGCTCAAATCAGAAGTGATATGGTTCCACATCCCTAGAAAGTAATCAGTCATTATGAAAAAAGGAATACAGGGGTCTAACACCTATAGTAGGAGTCTAACACTGTTCAAACTGTCCTCGTCTTGTGACCTCTGTACTCTGCCTTCAGAAGTAGGCATTAGAACCTTTCTTGATATAAATTTCCAGAATAAGCCTGGTTTTTGCTGCATTTTCACCCCACCCCAATTCCCCAGAGCTGTTTTAATTTATCTTTCTGTGGTTTGCTAAGCTATTGTAAATTTTCCATCCTCTTTGTAATTTCCAGAATGCTATTATTTCTCCTTTTGCAGGTCTCTTATTGGTTTAAACCCTTTCTTTATTTTGTATTACCATTTTTTGTGGGGGGGGTATGGGGTTTTGAGAAGGAGGAGGGAAAAAAATATATGGGATCAATATGTTAGATTTAATTGCAGGTAAAAGTTATTTTGTATTATATTGTTCAAAATGACACAGAAATTTATAGATATAATGCCTGTAACATTAAAAAAACAGCAAATAAATGCTAATATTATTCTAACTTGCTTAGACTATACTGCTATCAACTTTGACAGAGTGCTTCTGATATCTGTTGAAAACAAGCAGTGATTTATGTTATGCTACTGAGGTAAAATAAGTTATTGTTCATTAACTGGCAAAACTATAAGATAAGACAGGCTGACAAAACAGTTTTGTCCTGATAAATTGTTGTGTACTTATTTACAAGGCTGGGATAGATAATCCTATTTCTTCAAGGTGCAAACAACAGCTAGCAGGAGACCATTAGATGTTAAGCCAGCAAAGGACCATGGCAGCAGTACAGCAACCTCAGGGCTTATTGCTTGAGAATCATTAACTTATGTGTTCTAGTGTGGGGCTCATTTCTAAGAAGAGTCAAAAGTCTATTTCCAATAATTTTTAATGATAAAATAGTCATTGTTGAAAATAACAGGGCTAGTTGTCTTTGTGCTATTATTTCAGGGATAAAAGCCCTACATTCAATAAATTAACATATTTTTCTCTGAATTATAACATGAAGCAAGAGTGGCAATCATTTTGAGAAGACATTTGTTCAGTCATCACTATTTTTTATTGGTTGACCCTAATCTTATAACGGATTATTTTAGATGGTAAATGTGTCATTAGTTGTAAAGCTCAATTTTTTTTAGAATTTTTAGTTAAGTAACTCTTTCTGCCATATTCAGAAAGGAGTACTTGTATGTGATAAAACATTAAAATATTTAAATACAAGAATACTGTAATTGTGATTGAGTGTGCTTAGTGATCCCCATGTATGTTAATAAACTGTGACAGAGCAATATGGGAACTTGAACTTTACCATTAATTAGCAAATGAATATAGAATCTATTGCAGATTCAACTAAAAGGAAACTTTACTCAAAATTGGATGTAAAAAATGTCCTTAATTTAATTTCATTATGTAAAATAGTTCAATCATTCTGAACATGTTATTGATGAACACATTTTAGATAAAAATACAATTTCCATTTTATTTCTCAATCCTTTGATGCAAAAAAGAAACATCTGGGTGAATATGGAACACAGAGCATTGGATGTTGTACCCACTGAGTTTCATATTGATATATATGGGCTGTGTCTTGGTTCTGTTGGAGGGCTGAACTCTATTCTAGTGTTCTCCTCTATGATTAATTCTTCACACTATGTTCTACATAGCCTACTTTTTCTCGACAATTTCCAAGTGTCCCCTGATAGGTCCCATTCTAGTTGTGTAGCCATTCTTTGTTCTTTTAGCAGTTGGTGTTTGCTTCTGTCCTAAACACAGTAAATTCAAGTTGTTTCAAAGTACAACCGATAACATGCCCTAAAATAATGATTGAAGATGTCCAACAGTGACTGCTTAATTTAGATACTTTTCATATAAAGTGAACTTGCTTTTTATATAAGGCAATATTATTTAATGCCTTGATGCTTTCAAAATCCCAACTGTAGATTAATGCTAAAAGAGACAAAACAATATTAGAAGCAAGCTGTTATTATGTAATTTAGATAATTTTGATAGACTAGAAATACTTACCTACTTCTGGCTCTATTAATAATCCATTTTGTGACCCTAGAAAATTACTTCATGAATCCGGATCTTGAATTATCCCCTCTAAAATCACCAAAAAAAATTTTTAAAAAGGAATCATATGAAGTTTTGTTAGTTTTTGCCTGATAAAATCACAGAGAAAAAAAAATAGTTGAGCTTTTATCAGGTTTATTAGATATCTAATCAGATTTTATTTACTTTGCCAGTTCTAGATAAATGTTATTTTAAATTATGAATTTATATTAATCCTACGGAATGTGCATAATTGGTTGTTAAAAAACATGAATACACAAGGAAAATAAGAAGGAAATTCTAGAGACACATAAAAGAGTGTACTCTCACAATCTAACAAATCCTTAGCTAAAATGGCTCAGACTCCTCACATTCATAAAATGTGAATGATTTGCTCTCTCATTCATTTCAAAACTTTTTCCTTTGAATAGACAACTAATTTTATTCTTCAATGTATATTCACCATTAAATCCTTCCATCAGTTTAAATATGTATATGAATATAACAAGGAGGTTTAGTGCTGAAAAATCATTTTGGGTGAGAGCAAGGTGAAATCTGTTCATTACTAACGATTTATCCAAATTGTTTATGTTTAATCTTCCAAGAATAGATCAACTTTTCAGCATGACATAAATCTGCAGGAAGAATTATGGTACTTCACTTTGCTTACTGATTTTTACAAGGAAAAGAATCCTTATAAATCAAGTAGCTAGGTTATAAAAATTTTGGTAGAGCAAAGTGTGCTTTTAAATTCTGATTTGCTATACAAATTTAAAACACACCTCTCTCTCAAGCTCTGATTATTACGTTTCACATGCTCCTTTTCCAAAATATATTCCCCAGTCCTGTTGGTAGTGAAGTTGAAGAGACCCAGATATGCTCTATTAACTTAATGATTATGTATTGACCTGCTCAAAGTATTGGAATTGACTAAGGAACGGAGGTAGAGAGGAAACCAAATTTAGTACGACATTATCACTGGCCTCTATTTTCATATGGTGGAAGAAATAGGATTTTTTAAATTTATGATTTTATTAAATTTGGTATAAAAAGAAACATCTATAAGTGCTTTTTATGCATAAAAATACTCCTTTGCTAGTAAAAAAAAAACCCTCAATTTTGCACTTATGAGTTTATACACATGCAGATAATATTTCTGGAAAAATACACCCTAAACAGTTTACAATGTTTGCCAGTAAGCAGAAGAACGACCTACTTTTTATTAGCTTTCGACTTTGTTCTATTTGACTGTATTTTGTTTTGGAATGTATTACTTTCTTTTTTTTAAAAAATAAATTTATTTATTTTTTTACTTTTGGCTGCATTGGGTCTCTGTTGCTACACGCAGGCTTCCTCTAGTTGCGGTGAGTGGGGGCTACTGTTCGTTGCCGTGCGTTGGCTTCTCACTGTGGTGGCTTCTCTTGTTGTGGAGCATGGGCTCTAGACACACGGGCTTCAGCAGTTGTGGCACGTGGGCTCAGTAGTTGTGGCTCACAGGCTCTAGAGCACAGGCTCAGTAATTGTGGCGCACAGGCTTAGTTGCTCCACGGCATGTGGGATCTTCCCGGACCAGGGATGGAATCTGTGTTCCCCGCATTGGCAGGCGGATTCTTAACCACTGTGCCACCAGGGAAGTCCCTGTATTACTTTCTAAATCCACTTTATTTGGGTATAATTTACTTACAGTAAAACGCAATCAAGTAAAATGTGTGGATAGAGCTGAATTTTGACAAATAACATGCAACCTTGTAAACACAACCTCATTCCTAAATCGAGCAGCTGCTGATTTTATTTCCATCGCTATAGACTTTTTTGAGTATTTTAGAACTTCATATATATAGAATAATAGCATATGCACTTTATCATTATTGTCGTCATTCAGTCTGCATAATAGTTTCTGAGATTCATCCATTTGGTTATATGTATCAGTAGTGTATTCTTTTTTAATCTTAAGTTGTATTCCATTGAATAAATCTACCACAATTGGTTCATTCATTTACCTGTTGATGAATAGTGTGGCTCTTATGAACAAATTTATATGAACACATACAAGTTATTGTGCACTCATATGTTTTTATTTCTCTTGGTAAAATAACTGGAAGTATGATTGTATGATAAGTGTATTTTAATGTTATAAGGCATTGGAAAACTAGTTTTCAGAATGACCATACTATTTTGCATTTCTATCAGAAATGTATGAGATTTCCATTTGCTCCATGTCTTCACCAACCCTTGGTATTATCACTCTTTTTTTTTTTTTTTTTTTTGCTGTTTATTTTATTTTTTTATTTTCTTTAATTTTTTTTAAAATTTATTTTGTATTTTTTTACATCTTTATTGGAGTATAATTGCTTTACAATGGTGTGTTAGTTTCTGCTTTATAACAAAGTGAATCTGTTATACATATACATATGTTCCCATATCTCTTCCCTCTTGCGTCTCCCTCCCTCCCACCCTCCCTAACCCACCCCTCTACGTGGTCACAAAGCACTGAGCTGATCTCCCTGTGCTATGCGGCTTCTTCCCACTAGCTATCTATTTTACGTTTGTTAGTGTACATATGTCCATGCCACTCTCTCGCTTTGTCACAGCTCACCCTTCCCCCTCCCCATATCCTCAAGTCCATTCTCTAGTAAGTCTGTGTCTTTATTCCTGTCTTACCCCCAGGTTCTTCTTGACATTTTTTTCTCTTAAATTCCTTATATATGTTTTAGCATACGGTACTAGACTTTCTCTTTCTGACTTACTTCACTCTGTATGACAGACTCTAGGTCCATCCACCTCATTATAAATAGCTCAATTTCGTTTCTTTTTATGGCTGAGTAATATTCCATTGTATATATATGCCACATCTTCTTTTTTTTTAACATCTTTATTGGAGTATAATTGCTTTACAATGGTGTGTTAGTTTCTGCTTTACAACAAAATGAATCAGTTATATATATACATATGTTCCCATATCTCTTCCCTCTTGCGTCTCCCTCCCTCCCACCCTCCCTCTCCCACCCCTCCAGGTGGTCACAAAGCACCGAGCTGATCTCTCTGTGCTATGTGGCTGCTTCCCACTAGCTATCTACCTTACGTTTGGTAGTGTATATATGTCCATGCCTCTCTCTCGCTTTGTCACAGCTTACCCTTCCCCCTCCCCATATCCTCAAGTTCATTTTAATGTTAGCTTTTCAAGTGGGTGTGTAGTAATATATATTATGATGTTTTATTTTGTATTTTCCTGATGACTAAACATCTTAAACATTCTTTTTGGCCCATTTTTGACTTCTAATTATTCTATTATGAGAGGTTTTTATATGTTTTGATAATAAGCTCTTCACATTGTTAAGTAGTGTAGTTATATTATGCCATTATTTGGCTTGCTTTTTCATTTTTCAGTGTTGCTTTTCTTTCTTTTTTTTTTTTTTTCTCTTTTGCGGTATGTGGGCCTCTCTCTGTTGTGGCCTCTCCCGTTGCAGAGCACAGGCTCCAGACGCGCAGGCTCAGTGGTCATGGCTCACGGGCCCAGCCGCTCCGTGGCATGTGGGATCTTCCTGGACCGGGGCATGAACCCATGTCCCCTGCATTGGCAGGCGGACTCTCAACCTTTGCGCCACCAGGGAAGCCCATCAGTGTTTCTTTTTGAAGAGGATTTTTTAATGAAGTCCAGTTTATTGCTTTTTTTTCTTCTTTAGAGTGTTTGCTGCTTTTTTTTTTGGTCCTAAGAAAACTTTGCTTACACCCACTTCATGGTGACCATGATTTCATTGTAAAACTATGTTTTCCTCTAGAATTTCATAGTTTTGGGGTTTTTATTTAGGTCTGTGATCCATTCTAGGTTTATTTTACATATTTTATTTGGTAGTGACTGAAGTACATTCCTTTTTCTATAGACATACCCAGTTGTTCTAACAAAATGTATGGAAAACACAGTCTTCCCAAATTATCATGGCACATTTGTTAAATTAATTGATCACTCACATGTGTGTCTTTTCTTAGATTCTGTTGTTATATTGATTTTTATGTCTAGGCTTATGCTGATAAGAGATGCTGTTTAATTCTGTATCATTACAGTGTGTCTTCAAATAAAATAGTATAAGCTCTCCAACTTAAATTGGACTCCTACTACACACCTACATAAAAATTGCTTCAAAATGGATCATAGATTTTGATTTACAAGCTAAAACTATAAAACTCTTAGAAGAAAACATAAATAAATCTTTATGAGCTTAAGAAAGGCAAATGATTTTTTTAGATATCATGCCAAAAACAAAAGAAAATTTTTAAAAGATTTTAAAAAGCTAAGTTGAACTTCATCAAAATTGAATACTTTTGTGCTTCAAAAGACACTGCAGCAATAAAATGAAATGAAAACTACAGATTAGAAGAAAATAGTTGCAAATAATATTTGTTAAAGAACTTGTATTTAGAATATAAAAAGAACTATTATAATGCAACAAAAAATAAATAAATAAGAAATAGAGCCACACAAATATTGTCAACTAATAGTTGACAAAAGAGCAAAGGTAATCCAACGGAAAAAATGGTCCTAAAAAACTGGACACTCGTATAACCGAAAAATGTCTAGAACTGACATTATACCATTCATAAAAATGAATTCAATGAATTTTAGAACCAAATGTAAACTATAAAATTATAAAGCTTCTAGAAGGTAATATAGAACAGACTATAGGTAATTGGAGTTTGACAGTGAGTTTTTAGACATAGCCCCAAAGCATAATCCATGAAAAAAAATTGATATGTTGGACTTCATTAAAATTAAAAATGTCTGCTCTTCAAAGGAACCTTTTACAACAATGAAAAGATAGGCCATGGACTGAAAAAAAAAATTTGCAAAATATAAATATGATAAAGGACTTGTATCTAAAATATACAAAGAATTCTTAGAACTCAATGATAAGAAAATGACCAAGCCAGTTAAAAATAGGGCAGAAGATCTGAACAGATACCTCACCAAAGAAGATATACAGATACATGGCAAATAAACATATGAAAACATGCTCAATATTATATGTTATTAGGAAATTGCAAATTAAAACAATGAGGTATCATTACACACCTATTAGAATGGCCAAAATCAAAACTACTTATAATGCCAAATGCTGGCATGGATATGAAGCAATAGGAACTCTCATTTATGCAGGTGGTAATACAAAATAATATAACCACTTTGGAGGACAGTTTGCCAGTTTATTACAAAGCTGAAAATAGCCTTACTGTGCAATCCAGCAATCATTCTCCTAAGTATTTAATCAAATGAATTTAAAAATTAGGCCTATACAAAAATCTGCACATGAATGTTTAGAGTAGCTGTACTTGTAAGTTCTAAAATTTGGAAGCAACCAAGGTGTCCTTCAATAGATGAATGGATAAACAAATGTGGTGCATCCATACAATGGAGTATTATTCATCAATAAAAAGATATGAGCTATCAAGACAGTAAAAGACATGGAGAAACCTTAAATACATATTGATAAGTGAAAGAAGCAAGTTAAAAATGCTACATACCATACAATTCCTACTATATACACAACTTAGGGGACGATTATTTTGTCTATGACTTCCTAAATGACATGCATGTGGGAAGAGAGGCATTGGACCAGGAGAGTCTCTGAGAGAAAGGCTTTGGTGTAGCAGGAGTACAGCAGTAAAACTGGAAAGAGAGGAGGGCACAGTGAACAGTGTCCTACCTTGGATGGAGAAAGTGCAGGTAGAAAGGAGAGATCCCTTCTCTGAGGCCTATTAATGGGCATTCAAGAAATTTGTCAGATAATCCTCAAAAGGAAGTATCCAAGGCTAACCATGTTTTCACTGGAAACATACATTAGAGATGCAGGTGGAGTCCTCTAAATATAACCCTTGAACTAGAACCTCCTTAATAGAAAGAGTAAGCTTTTGGGGGGAAGTTTATGAAGGCACATGTGTTTTAAGTTGTCCACCCCACCCCCACTGAAACACCTAGCATAATCTTACTTAACATCACTCCCTTGAGAGTTGCTTACAGAGACCTTTGAAAATGAAAAGTCAAAACTGGAAAATGCCTTAAAATGGATATAAAATGGCAAATGAAAATTTCACCCTAAAGATTAGAGAGTTTACCTAAAATTTGCAGCCTGTATTTCTAAACCTAAACGTTATAGAATTATCAAATCTCTAAAATTAAAATAATATTATAATTGTCAAATCTCTTCCCATTCAAAAGTGGATGTGAAAAGATGTTTTGTATACCTGTTTCTCATTTGTATAGATTTCAAATTCCATACCAATACAAAGCTCTCATAGATAGAATTTCTAGTTTTAATGGAATCATATCCTGTTCTAAAATCCTCAAACTCAATTCTGCAGCCAGTTACAAGCAAAATGTCTTACCAGTGTAAAACTTTTAAGTGCTTACAACTCCAGGTTTAAGCCTCCAGGCCTCTAGTTTTATGTCTGTAATTCATGCCAAATGTCAGAATCATTGTAGTAAGAAACAGTGAGACATAGTGCCACTGTTATATGTCATATCTGTAGAGTATCAAAAATATCTTCAATGTCAATGTTAAAGCTATAATTATAGAGGCAGATGGTGACATGTTATAGTCAATACTTTAACCTGAAGAGGCCACCATCATTTAGACTTTACTCACTGGTTAAGAAAATTGCTCCATTTCATAGCTTAAAGTCAAAATGGATTTGCAATCATTTTGTAAGTTCTAAGCCTTTCTGTTCAAAATTGTTGACTAAGCCTTATTTTCATGATGATTTCAGCATGAAATCAGAAGCAAGAGTAATTTCATACTCTCAATGACTTTTAAAAAAATACTTTAACAGGAATTATTGCTTTTTAAAGCACCCTATACTTTTATATTAAAATTTATTAATCTCAAACATTAGTACTTAAGCTGTTTTTTAGTTTTCTAATATAATAAGGTCTAATTGCTTAATTTAATTAAGCAAACATAGCATTTATTTGGCATGCTGTATTTTCTCCAAAGGAACTACTGATTTTCAATCTTGTTCTGGATAAGGAAGATGTGGCACATATATACAATGGAATATTACTCAGCCATGAAAAGAAGCGAAATTGCGTGTTTGTAGTGAGGTGGATGGACCTAGAGTCTGTAATACAGAGTGAAGTAAGCCAAAAAGAGAAAAACAAATACTGTATGCTAACACGTATATATATGGAATCTAAGAAAAAAAAAGGGTCATGAAGAACCTAGGGGTAAGATGGGAATAAAGACATAGACCTACTAGAGAATGGACTTGAGGATATGGGGAGGGAGAAGGGTAAGCTGTGACAAAGTGAGAGAGTGGCATGGACATATATACACTACCAAATGTAAAATAGATAGCTAGTGGGAAAGAGCTGCATAGTACAGGGAGATCAGCTCAGTGCTTTGTGACCACATAGACGGGTGGGATAGGAAGGGTGGGAGGGAGGGAGGGAGATGCAAGAGGGAAAAGATATGGGGACATATGTATATGTATACCTGTTTCACTTTGTTATAGAGCAGAAACTAACACACCATTGTAAAGCAATTATACTCCAATAAAGATGTTAAATAAAAAAAAAAAAACTAGTGAAAATTTGAAATGACCCCTCTGGAGATTTGAAAAGGGAGGTCAATTAGGAATTTAAAAAAATATTTAAAATTAGAGAATGGATTAGAAAAGGTAGAACTCCTGTATTTATTGTAGCAGAGCCAATAAGTAAGTCTATGGGATTTTTTTCCCTTCAAAGTGATGCTTAGTGTCACAATAACATGGTAAAAACAAGAGTATATTTACAAGGGATATTTATGAAGATGGATAAATAGCACTTGATCCATTAGAGTAAGCATCAGGGCTAAGATGGCTCCAGGGTTTCTGGCTTAGAAAATTAGTGAATAGTAATGCTCTTCCTTAGCATAGAAAGTTCAAGACAAGATGAAAATGTGGTAAGGTGGAGAAGATAATGAATTCACCTTCAGTCCCTTAAGGTCAAGTTACTTGACAGACATCCAGGTGGAAAGTCTATCAAATGCAGGCATTCAATATCAAACTAAAATTTATTCAGTTTTGACTTCTAATTGTTGAGTAAACTGGGCCTTGGCAAAGAACCTTGGTTTCCTTAGGAATCAAGTGCTTCATCCTAGACAAGGAAGAATAAAAGGAAATTGTTCTACAGTAGAGTTATGACACATCCTCAAGAGAATGATGTTGACAGTTCTATAATCATACAGTCTGAAGCAGTTCCCAGAAGACTATTAAGTATACAGAGCCTGACAGAGAATCCTAATACTATGTTTCCTGTCTAATGCCCTTAAAAACGTGATATATGGAACTATCTCCTTCAACTGTGCTCAACTATGGAGATTATTAACACTTATTTTACATATTTTTATTTTTGTAATTGTAATGATGAACACACATTGAGGTATGTCTTCCTATTGGCCAACTCAGTAATTCCTCATTTCTTTTTAACATTTATCTTTTATATGAATATGTTGCCACCTATATAATCATGTAGAGAAAAGGTTTATAACGTTAACAAAAATTACACTAATATTTATTATAATACTGATAATGCAAATATATTCAAATTTATATATTTTAGGCTTTGGGGTTCTTAATTTTACTTAAAAGTATTAGAAAATAACACAACTATCTGTAATGCCACTCTTTCATAGAAAGATATAAAGTAAAAAGTGAAAATCTAGCTCTCCAGAAGTGACCACAACTAACAATTCTTGTAATTGTTTTAGTTCTCCCAAACATGTTCAATAGGGTGAAGGAAAATGATCTCGGGTAGAATAATGGAGGTATAAGAAATAAAAAGGAAATGCAAAAAGGGTAAATATGAAAGACTACCAACTGGTTAAAGCTACAGTGTTAACAAATCACTGTGGTGTTTATAATATATCTGGATGTAAAATATATAAAAATAGAGGAAAAGGAGCCAGAGGAGTTAAAAAGTGTTAAATATTTCTTCAAATTTTTTGCATTGTACTGGACCTGGTCTAATATAAGGTATATGATAATAAGTTATGGCTGTCTTTAAAAATATTTTTTTTTATTTATTTATTTTTATTTATTCTTTTTTTTTTTGCGGTATGCGGGCCTCTCACTGTTGTGGCCTCTCCCGCCGTGGAGCACAGGCTCCGGACGCGCAGGCTCAGTGGCCATGGCTCACGGGCCCAGCTGCTCCGCGGCATGTGGGATCTTCCCGGACCGGGGCACGAACCTGTGTCCCCTGCATCGGCAGGAGGACTCTCAACCACTGCACCACCAGGGAAGCCCTAAAAATATTTTTTAATTCAGTTTTATTGAATAGTAGTTGATTTACAATATTATATTAGTTTTAGGTGTACACCATAGTGATTCAATATTTTTATAGATTATACTCTATTTAACTTTATTATAAAACAATGACTATATTTCCCTGAGCTATACAATATATCCTTGCTGCTTATCTATTTTTTACATAGTAGTTTGTATCTCTTTTTTTTAATTTTTAAATTTTTTTTTACTGTTTCAATATAGTTTTATTAGCAGTTATTACATTGAAATTCACATTTACAGGATCCAAAGGACTGTCTTAGAAAGTTCTAAAGTATATGTAGTTAGGTTTTAACAGTAAGATAGAACATATTCTCATAGCACTCCCCTTAAAAAGTCAAGAATAATACTGAGAATTAAGTACAGTTCTATCAAGAACTAGAAATGAATTCTGTGTGCATAGCGTCACTTAAAACAAAGTTCCTTGTGAGTATAATACATCTATGGATGTGAATTTCAGTGGCAAACATTAACTTCCAAACAACTGACACCAAAGGAATTTCCAATCAAAACACAAGCATGGTGGCTTTCATTCAATGTAGAGCTGTGATAATTCTATAAAGAGACCCTGAGTCCCTAAGTCCTGTAATATGATTTTACCCTGTGACACTAATGCAAAACACATCAACTCTAATGCACAGATTCTGATGCATCATGATAAAAAGATAGCCTTTATCTATATCAGAAAATGCTGAGTTGTCCAGTGCAGTATAGGCTGGTCATTGCTGATCTACTGAAATTCTACATCCTCCAGACTGAGCAGTATTGTAGAACTCACAAATATTACATTTCATGCCTAATATATGGAACTGGACTGTAGATTTTCCATTGCAATCATTGCAGAGAATATCCATAGTCATGTTCTGATATTCTGATGGCATAGGAGTCTGTGCTACCTCATCATCCAGCTGTCTCCAGTACCTAGTCATATCTAAAGCAGAATGCATATATAATGGACATCTGTAGCCTTCTTTCAACATTTCTTCATAACACGTTCTGTGTAAAAGACGTCCACATGGCAAGACATGAGCAACAATACAGATGTGTGAATGTCCTGCAAACATATTGGACAATTCTGCCGGGCAACATTTTCAATACACTTGTGCTTTCCTTGGAGATTTATTGTGAGGCATAAATTACATTTCAGACAGTGAAAAAAATCTTCCTTTGGACCAATCCTACAAATTCCACAGTTTTCACAGTGATACTGTTTCTTGTCTTTGTCAAACAGATGGCACATACTAAAATAATGTTCTCCAAACAATGTGCTACATTCTTCACAAGTCTGTTGTGCACGTTGGATTTTTTCACAGTTTATGCACTGCACTTCCTTTACTTTAAAGTGATCTAGCAGACGATCTTCATTGTTATCATGACACAACTGGCAAGAATAAAGCTTGTCACAGCATGGTGCCTTCAGGAGACATCCTCTGTCATAGTGCTCGCAGCCCCGCCGCCCTTGCGCTTGCCCACGGGCGCCGTCTTCCTGCGCCGAGGCCGCCATCTCCTCCACCTCTTCCACCTCCCCTCAAATTCCACGGACCCTTCCCCCAGGACGAAAGCTACGCCCTGAGAAGCATCACAGCTCTACCCTACCCCCTCCTGGGTACAGCTCCCCAGTAGTTTGTATCTCTTAATCCCATAACTTTATATTGCCCCTCCTCCCTTCCCTCTCATCATTGGTAACCACTAGCTTGTTCTCTATACCTATGAGTCTTTTTCTGTTTTGTTGTATATATTGATTTGTTTTATTTTTTAGATTCTACTTATAACATATGGTATTTGTCTTTTTTTTTTTTTTTTTTTTTTTTTTTTTGCGGTACGTGGGCCTCTCACTGTTGCAGAGCACAGGCTCCAGACGCGCAGGCTCAGCGGCCATGGCTCACGGGCCCAGCCGCTCCGTGGCATGTGGGATCTTCCCGGACCAGGGCACGAACCCATGTCTCCTGCATCAGCAGACGGACTCTCAACCACTGTGCCACCAGGGAAGCCCTGTCTTTTTTTTAAATAGATCTTTATTGGAGTATAATTGCTTCACAATACTGTGTTTCTGTTGTACAACAAACTGAATCAGCCATATGCATACATATGTCCCCATGTCCTCTCCATCTTGAGCCTCCCTCCCATTCTCCCTATCTCACCCCTCTAGGTCATCTCAAAGCACTGAGCTGATCTCCCTGTTCTATGCTGCTGCTTCCCACTAGCTAACTATTTTACATTCAGTAGTGTATATATGTCGATTCTACTAACTTCGCCCCAGCTTCCCCTTCCCACCCCATGTCTTCAAGTCCATTTTCTATGTCTACATCTTTATTCCTGCCCTGCAACTAGGTTCATCAGCACCATTTTTTTTTTATTCCATGCATATGTGTTAGAATACGGTATTTGTTTTTCTCTTTCTGACTTACTTCACTCTGTATGACAGTCTCTAGGTCCATCCACCTCACTACAAATAACTCAATTTCGTTACTATTTATGGCTGAGTAATATTCCATTGTATATATGTGCCACATCTTCTTTATCCATTCATCTGTCGATGGACATTTAGGTTGGTTCCATGTCCTGGCTATTGTAAATAGTGCTGCAGTGGACATTGTGATACATGTTTGTCTGACTTATTTCACTAATCATAGCACTCTCTAGCTACATCCATATTGTTGCAAAAGGTAGAATTTCATTCTATTTTATGGCTGAATAATATTTCTTATATGTGTGTATATATATCTATAGATATATACATATCTGTACATCTCTCTCTCTATTTATATATATATATATATATATATATATATATATCACACATCCTCTTAAACCAATCATCTGTTGATAGATACTCAAGTTGTTTCCATGCCTTGGCTATTGTAATAGTGCTGCTATGAATGTTAAGGTGCATGTATCTTTTCAAATTAGAGTTTTCATCTTTTCCAGATATATTCCCAGGAGTGGAATTGCCAGATCATATGATAGCTCTACTTTTAATTTTTTAAGGAACCTCCATATTGTTTTCCATAGTAGCTGCACCAATTTACATTCCCATCAACAGTGTAGAAGGGTCTCTTTTTCTCCACACCATCTCCAGCATTTATTATTTGTAGCGTTTTTGATGATGGCCATTCTGATAGGTGACGGGTTTGATTGTGGTTTTGATTTGCATTTCTCTAATAATTAATGATGTTGAGCATATTTTCATGTGCCTGTTGGCCCTCTATGTATCTTTAAAGAAATGTCTATTTAGGTATTCTTCTCATTTTTCGATTGGGCTGTTAGGTTTTTTTAATACTGAGTTGTATGAGCTGTTTATATATTTTAGGTATTAATCCCTTACAGGTTTTATCATTTGCAAATATTTTCTTTCATTCAGTAGCTTGTCTTTTCATTTTCTTGATGTTTTTCTTTGCTGTGCAAAAAATTTAAGTTTAATTAGGTCCAATTTATTTATTTTTGCTTTCATTTCTTTTGCCTTAGGAGACAGATCTAGAAAAATATTTCTATAATTTATGTCAAAGGGTATTGTGCCTATGTTATCTTCTATGATTGTTTTGTGTAGTATGGAAATTTTAATAATATTTATTCTTCTGGTTCAAGAACATGGTATGTCTCTCCATTTCTTTGTATCATTTTCAGATTCCTTCATCAGTGTTTTATAGCTTTCAGAGTATAGGTCTTTCACTTACCTCCTTGGTTAAGTTTATTCCTAGGTATTTTTGGTGTCTTTTGTAATATCAAAATAACCAGTAAAAGAATGATAATAAAAGTCATAGCAAGTCAGATAATAGAAATTATATGTTGAAATAATAAAACATATGCAATTATTTTTTTAAAAGCCAGGAAAGGAGAAATAAAAGGGCAAATAAAAAAATGCCACAAATAGAACAAAAAGAGCAATATTTTATTCCCCAAATAGACAGACATACACGCTATGTAAGCATGCTATGCAAGCAAAACAAAGCTAGTGTAGCTGTATTAATATTATATATCATATTTTTAATTTATATTAACATATAATATTAATATAGCACAAAAGTAGTTAAAATTAAGAGTAACAGCTGAGGCAAAGAGAGACATTTCCTAATGATAGGTAATTTAGCAGGAATAAATAATATTAATAAATTTATATAAACTTAATTAAATAGCTTTAAAATATATAAACTAAAAAGTAACAGAACTAAAATGAGATATCAACAAATCCACAGTGTGTGTTGGAGATTTTATAACACTTCTCCCAGTAACTTATAGAAAAAGCAGAGTCATTGCACAATGAAACAACATGATTAACCAATTTGACCTAATAGAGATTACAGAACACTACATTCAACAAATGTAGAAAAATAATTTTTTTCAGTTGCACATAGAGCATTTACCAAAATATTCTGGACCATGAATCGTGTCTCAACACATTTCAAAGATTTAAAATAGAGCAGTGTATGTTCTCTGAATACTGTAAGATTAAATTAGAGCTCACTAAGGAAAAAGTAAGTAGAAAATCTCCAAATTTGTGAAAAAAAATTTTAAGTCAATCACAGGGGAAATTAGAAAATATTGTGAATTTACTGGTAATGAAAATATAGCAGATCAAAATGTTGAGGATGCGGCAAAAGCAATACAAATTTGGAAACTCCCATTCCATAATACTAGAACACAGAGATGAACTTCAAGATAAGAATGTGACAGGAGGCATGCTTTCAGACACCTTTGTAAGAGAAGCTTAGAGGTCAAGCATCTTGAGAAAACATACCTCAGGTTCTCTCTGCAGGCAGAACTCTGTCACTCCCCATTTGCTCCATGGTGAAGACTACTTTCTGGTATTTGGATGAGTCTTCTAGGACCTCACCTTCCCATAAGAGTATTTACTTCATCTTTGGAAATTAAATAGTAAAATTTAGAACTTTGCCTATTAAGTGTTTCACAACATCAAATCAAATCAAAAATATCAACAGAATAGAAATCAACACTAAATTTCAGTTGCCTGCAGTTAGAAAACTGAAATTGATATGACTTCAAACTGAGACAAAAATATGTAAAGCTGACCTCCAATCATAGTGTTTAGATGGTTCTGTGAAGATTTCCAGTCCCTACTCTGGATAGATGCAGGGTGCCCTGGGGAATTAATCAGGAAAGGATCAAATGTATCAGTCATTTTTGCCAGGCTGCCACATAGATTTTGCTGGCATTTGAAGAAAAAAGTTAGCTGGCATGATTAACAAAATCACTCTGCTCCATTTTTATAAATTTAGCCAGAAAGGCTCATTGGAAGGTTAAGATACTTTAAGACATACAAAAAAACAAGTAAGGAACATGGAGAAAAATTCCCTATGTTTAACCAAGCATAATAAACATCACAATTAGTAGCAGCATGTTAAATTATCCTTTTTTAAAAAATTTATTTATTAAATTTAATTTATTTTTATGTAGCAGGTTCTTATTAGTTATCTATTTTATACATATTAGTGTATATATATATATATATATATATATATATATATATATATATCAATCCCAATCTCCCAAATCATCCCACCACTTCCCCCCCACACCCCCGCCCTCTGCTTTTCACCCCTGGTGTTCATACATTTGTTCTCTACATCTGTGTTTGTATTTCTGCCTTGCAAACCAGGTCATCTGTACCATTCTTCTAGATTCCACATATATGCATAAATTATCCTTAATCATTAAAATTCACTTATGCATTCTTTCCATTTTATATTTTTCAAACTACTTCAACTTTAATTAGCACTAGTCATTTTTTCTCTTAATCGCATTCATATGAAAGTTATTGAAAGTTATCTCTAAAAGAGTACATTACATTGGGTTCTCTTAAATTACCAATATTTCATTTATTAGTCAAGTATAAACTTGATCAATAAACATGAGATAATCCTTATTTTCCTCTTTATTTTAGATGATTTTAGTGGGTTTCCTGATACTGGTGTTATTTTTTTCTTCATCTAAGTTTATATTTCAATAATTCACAATCTAAAGTGCTTATTTCTATGTCCACTTATGGAATAGTTGTCCCCACATATTCAGATAAATTGAATGTCTTTAGGTATGACAGTATTTTCTGAATGGGAAATGCTAGGTCACTTCCTCACACACAGAAGAAAAGCACTTAAACTAATGTTTTTCAAAATGTGGTTCTCAATCTAATTGCATCAGAGTACTGGTTACAAATGCTGCCACTTTAAGGTCCTACTCCAGGCCTACTGATCAAAAAGGAAGGGCAGGAGCAGGTGCTTGTACTGTTAATAAACTCCTCATACAAATTCTTATGTACACTTCAGTGCACAAGAATGCTGTAGACAGATACCTGTAATACACCATTTTAATCTTATATAAATTATTAAAACTTCACTGAAATGCCAAATTTAGTGTGTGGAGTGAGAATTTTTCTAAAAAGTGGAATCTACTTATAAAAAGTTTGGAATAGCATCCAACTTCTCTCATAGAACTAGAATGGGTTAAGTTAGTAATTTCATTATAAACAGAGTAGGTCAGTCAGAATTTGGGAAGAGATAATTTAAAAGAGTAAATGGATAGAACTGCAGAATGGTTAGTATTCTCACCACTTCAAAAAAACTAGCTTGTAGCTCATTATGAAAATTAAAGATTAAAGCTGTTTTGCATATATACCATTCCTGGAAATAGGACCTTCACCTTATCAAAATGACATCATAATGAAAAGCACATCTAAATAAAGTAAATAATAATGACAGAAGGAGACTTACTTATTCTGAGTAGACTGAGAAACATTGCTGACACCAAGCCAAAATGAGGGCATGGGAAAGCAGCCAGGTGACTTGGGGCCCAGCCCACCAACCAGTGGGACAGCAACATACTCAGGACTCCTTGCAACACAGCCAGCCATACTGGGACATTGCCCTGCCCACCAGTGGCCAGCAGTCTCCATGCAAGGAAGGGCCTGGCAGTCAACAAGGCCAGGAACCAGCCATGCATACAAGCATGCCCACAATAGTAAGCCCTGCCACAACAGAAGGGCCCACATCACTCACATAGTGGGCACCCCTAGGACATATAGCTTTGGCAACCAGAGGGAAATGTGTGGCTGGGCCCCATAGGGTGTCTCCTACATAAGGCCACTTCAAGATCAGGAAACATAACCAACCTACCTAATACAAAGGAATAAAAACAGAGAATTCAGTAATATGAGGCAACAGAGGAATATTTTCTAAGAGAGGGAACAAGATAAAACCACAGAAGAAGAACTAAGAGAAGAAGAGATAAGCAATCTACTTGAACCCCTCATTCAAGGGGTATTTATCATTCAAGATAATGATCATAAACTTAGGAGAAGAGGGCTTCCCTGGTGACGCGGTGGTTGGGAGTCCACCTGCCAACGCAGGGGACGCGGGTTCGTGCCCCGGTCCAGGAGGATCCCACATGCCACAGAGCGGCCGGGCCTGTAAGCCATGGCCACTGAGCCTGCACATCCGGAGCCTGTGCTCTACAACGGGAGAGGCCACAACAGTGAGAGGCCCGTGTACCACAAAAAAAAAAAAAAAAAAACTTAGGAGAAGAATGTATAAACACAGTGAGAAATAAAACAAAAAGTTAGAAAATATAAAGAAGAACCAAGTAGAGCTGAAGAATACAATAACTGAAATTTAAAAATACACTAGAAGGAACTAACAGAGTAACAGATGAGTGAACTGGAGCATAGAATAATGGAACAGAAAAGCTCAATATAGAAAAGAAAAAAAGAAGTTTCAAAAATGAGGATACATTAAGAGATCTATGGGAGAAAATCAGCCATACTATCGTTTGCATGATAAGGTCCCAGAAGGAGAAGAGAGGAAGGGATGGAGAATTTATTTGAAGAGATAATGGCAGAAACTTTCCTAACCTGAGAAAGGAAACAGAGGTTCAGTAAGCACAGAGTTCCAAATAAGACGAACCCAAAGAGATCCACACCAAGACTCACTGTAATTAAAATGGCAAAAATTAAAGATAAAGAGAGAATATCAAAAGCAGCAAGAGAAAAGAACCTGGCTATATACAGCAGAACTCCCTTAAGGCTATCAGCTGAGTTTTCAGTAGAAACTTTGCAGGCCTAATGGGAGTGGCACAATATATTCAAAGTGATGAAAGAAAAAAAAATACAACCAAGAATATTCTACCTGGCAAGACTATCATTCATATTTAAAGGTGAGATAAAGAGTTTTACATAAAAGCAAAACTAAGAGTTCAGCACCACTAAACTGGATTTACAAAAAATGTTAAAGGGACTTCTCTAAGCAGAAAAGACCACAACTAGAAATATGAAAAATACTACAACTAGAAATAGGAAAAAACTGATTGGTAAAGACAAATATAGAGTAAAGGTAGGAGATCAAACACTTATAAAGCTAGTAGGAAGGTTGAAAGATGAAAGCAATAAAAACATTTATATCCACAATCATTAGATAAGGGATACACAGACCAAAAGATGTAAAATATGATTTAAAAAAAAATTAAATGTGGAGGAGGGGGAGTAAAAAAGTGGGGTTGTTAATATGAACTTGAGATCATCAACTTATAATAATCATATATATGTGTATATTTATATATGTTATATCTAAATCTCATGATAACCAGAAACCAAAAATCTATAATAGATACACACACAAAAAAGAGAAAGGAATCCAAACATAACACTAAAGATAGTCATTAAGTCACAAGGTGGGTGATCAAACAGAAGAAAGGAGCAAAAAAGAACTACAAAAACTACCCAGGGCTTCCCTGGTGGCGCAGTGGTTGAGAGTCCGCCTGCCGATGCAGGGGACACAGGTTCGTGCCCCGGCCTGGGAAGATCCCACATGCTGCGGAGCGGCTGGGCCAGTGAGCCATGGCCGCTGAGCCTGTGCATCCGGAGCCTGTGCTCCACAAAGGGAGAGGCCACAACAGTGAGAGGCCCACGTACCACAAAAACAAAAAAACAAAAAAACAAAAAAACAACTATCCAAAAACAGTTAACAAAATGGCAATAAGTACATACCTATCAATAATTTCATAAGTGTAAATGGAATAAATGCTCCAATCAAAAGACATAGAGTAGATGAATGGATTAAAAAAAAAACAAACCCATATAGAAGTGGCCTAAAAAGACTCACTTCAGATCCAAAGATACACAGAGAATGAAAGTGAGAGGATGGAAAAAAGTATTCAATGTAAAAGGAAATAAAAAGAAAGGTGGGGGCTTCCCTGGTGGCGCAGTGGTTGAGAGTCCGCCTGCCGATGCAGGGGACACAAGTTCGTGCCCCGGTCTGGGAAGATCCCACATGCCGCGGAGCAGCTGGGCCAGTGAGCCATGCCACTGAGCCTGTGCGTCCGGAGCCTGTGCTCTGCAACGGGAGAGGCCACAACAGTGAGATGCCTGCGTACCGCAAAAAAAAAAAAAGAAAAGAAAGGTGTGGGGGGGGGGCTGCAATACCTATATCAGACTAAATAGACTTTAAAACAGAGACTGTAATAGGAGAGAAAGAAGGACATTACATAATGACAAATGATCAATCCAACAAGAAGATATAATAGTTGTAAATATATATGCACCAAACATAGGAGCACCTAAATACGTACAGCAAATATTAACAAACCTAAAGGGAGAAATTGACAGCAATGCAATAATAGTAGGGGATGTTAACACCCCATTTACATCAATGAACAGATCATCCAGACATAAAATCAATACAAAAACACTGGCCTTAAAAAATACATTAGATCAGATGGAGATTTCTCTCTCTCTCTCTCTCTTTGTATTATATATATATGTATGTATATAAAATATTCTATCCAAAAGCAACAGAAAACACATTCTTTTCAAGTACACTTGGACCATTATCCAGGATAGATTACATACTAGGCTACGAACAAGTCTCAATAAATTTAGGAAGATTGAAATTATATCAAACATCTTTTCCAACCACAAAAAAATACAAAACTAGAAATCAACTGTATGAAAAAAACTAAAAAAAATTGGAAGCTAACCAACATTCTACTAAACAACCAGTGGGTTACTAAAGAAATCAAAGAGAAAATTAAAAAGTACCTGGAGACAAATGAAAATGGAAGCACAACAGTCTATATGGGACACAGTAAAAGGAGTTCTAAGAGACCAGTTTATAGCAATATAAGCCTACCTCAGGGAACAAGAAAAATTTCAAATGAACACCTAACTTTACACCTAAAGGAACAAGAAAAAGAACAAAAAATCCCACAGTTAGTAGATGGAAAGAAATAATAAAGATCACTGCAGATATAAATGAAATAGAGACTAGAAAAAATAATAGAAAATATTAATAAAACTAAGACCTGATTCTTTGAAAAGATAAACAAAATTGATAAACCTTTTAGCCAGACTCATCGAAAAACACAAAGAGGGCCCAAATAAATAAAAACAGAAATAGAAAAGAAGTTACAACTGACACCACAGAAATACAAAGCCTCATAAGAGATTAGTACAGACAATTATATGACAATAAAATAGACAACTAGAAGGAATGTATAAATTTCTAGGAATGTACAATTTCCCAAGACAAAAGAAAAAAAAATTTCCCAAGAGAAAGAAGAAAGCTGGAGGTATCACTCTTCCTGATTTCAAACTATATTATTCAAACAGTATATATATATATTCAAATAGTAATTGTAACAGTGTAGAACTGGCACAAAAACAGACACACAGATCAATGAAACAGAAAAGAGAGCCCAGAAATGAACATAAACTTATATGGACAATTAATCTATGACAAAGGAGGCAAAAATATATAACGGGGAAAAGACAGCCTCTTCATTAAATGGTGTTTGGAAAACTGTACAGATATATGCAAAAGAATCAATCTGTACTACCTTCTCACACCAATTACCAAAATAAATTCAAAATGGATTAAAAACTTAAACGTTAAGACCAGAAACCATAAAACTTCTAGAAGAAAACATAGGCAGTATGCTATTTGACATAAGTCTTAGCAATATTTTTTGGATATGTCCTTTCAGGCAAGGGAAATAAAAACAAAAATAAACAAATGGAACTGCAATCAAACTAAAAAGCTTTTGTACAGTGAAGGAAACTTCAAAAAATTAAAAATAGAACTATCCAGCAATTCCAGTTCTGTGTGTTTTTCTGAAGAAAACAAAAACACTACTTCAAAAAGATATATGCACCCCTATGTTAATCACAACTTTATTTACAATAGCCAATATTTACACTTATCAAAGCAACCTAAGCGTCCATCAACAGATGAATGGATAAAGAAGATGTGGTATATGTATACAATGGAATATTACTCAGGCATGCAAAAAAATGAAATCTTGCCATTTGTGGCAACATGAATGGACCTAGAGGGTTCTATGCTGAGTGAAATAAGTCAGACAAAGAAAGACACTTACTGTCTGATTTCACTTATGTGTATAATCTAAAAAGCAAAAGAACAAACATAACAAAACAGAGCAAAGTTATAGATACATAGAAAAAGACAGTTGCTTTCCAGAGGGGAAGATGAGTGACATGAATAGATGAGGGAGATTAAGAGGTACAAACTTCCAGTTACAGAATAAATGAGTCACAGGGATGAAATGTACAGCATAGGGAATATAGTCAATAACATTATAACTTTGTATGATAACAGATGGTAATTAGACTTATTGTGAGGATCATTTTGTAATGCATAGAAATATCTAATCACTATGTTATGCACCTGAACTAACATAGCATTGTAGGTCAATTATGCTTCAAACAACAACAACAACAAATAAATGAACAAAATGAGGGTATGAGGGAATGTATATGAGAGATTTAGAAAAGGGTTAGCTGAAGTCTGCATACCTAAGAAAGTGAGACCTTCTTTCCAAATATTGCTGGGCTGTTATTTAGTGACTATTCAGTAAGTTTGGGCATTAAATAACCCATATGTCCCTACATATTCATGTTGCCTTACCTGCTTTAATGTATTGGTTTGTCTACTTGGAAAAAACATAAGAAATATGTGGAGCCAGACTTACAAAAGATAAGTTCATCAGCCAAGGTCCTTCTGCTTAATTGCCCTCCTCATTACCCTTAGGACCCAGGAATAAGAAACTGTCCAAAATAATATAAAGTTTGGTCCTTTCATTCAAGTAGGTAGCCTTTATTACCATGTTTTATTTTCCAGACACATTTTTTGGATCAAAGTAAATATATACATTTTAAAAGTCTAACTATAAGGAAAAACAACTGACCCCTTCTTTATTTCTCACTAACTCTGAATCCCTCTCCCCTAAATTTTGTAACTGTTTTTTTCTGGCAACTTCCTGTTATACTTGGCTATAAATAATAGGGTTATACTTCTATTTGCTGAGTTATTGATTTAAGACATTAACATTTCCCTTGTATTATTATGTAAGAAGAGGTTTTAGACTTTCCCTTATTAGCTTTTTTAATGCCAGACTCTGTCCTTCTTCTACTGTGCCTTGGGTGTCCTTGGGTATAGAGCATCTAGTTCAATTTTTCCATCAAATAAAACTCTATTCTTTTGCAAGGAGTGAAAGAGGCAGATGCTTGGCTATACAGGACTGGGAAGGGGCCCTGTGGTTAAGATGCTTGCAAACATTTTCAGTTCATTCTCCTCATTTTAGTCCATGTTTCATCCTACCTCTATCATACCTGGTCTTCAAATGTGAGAGCCCTTCAAGCAAGAATTATCGTGCTTGCCTTTGACATTCCCTTTCCATCTTGTATCCACTTCAAACTTCTAAAAGCCATGCTGTCATCTCCTATATGATTTTTTTTTGTTTGTTTATACCATAATCACTTCTTTACTCTGACTTTACCCAGATTTCAGAAAAAAAGCACAGATAAATGTGTATATACAGTGCACAATGTTTAACCTCAAATCTCATGAATAGATAGTATAATCCATTTATTGCTTCATTGGAATACTTCTGTATAAACAAGTAAGAGTCACCAGTTTTTGTTTTTATAGACAATATTCCTATTGTTTTGATTCTGATAGCATAATATGAGTGGAGTAAAACAGGCACTCTCATACATTGATTGTGACCATATAAATTGGTACAACCATTTTGGAAAACGATTTAGCAGTATGCATTTAAAAGCCATTACATTTTTAACACTCTTGGGCTCAGTAAAATTCTACTTCTAAATGTCTGTTCTTAGGAAACAATCTTAAATCCAAGAATGAGAAAATTATGCACAAAGATACTTTTATGTGCTTACTATAAGAGGATAAAATAGGCAATAATCTCATACTATCAGTAAGAAAATGGCTAAGGAAAGGCACAAACACCCAGTAGAATGGTATACAGATATTTAAATGTTGTTTACAAAGACTGTGTGGAAACAGTTGGAAGTTGGAACCTGAGCTGAAAGCTTACTCAAAATAGTTGTTGTTTCAGTGAGAAAGGATTTTTTCAAAGAGAGAATAAAACCTGGGAAATATGTTTATGGAGGATATATTTATACATCATTAGTATGTTAGAGTTGAAAAGCAGTTATCTGGTCTTGAACAAGACTTATTAATTATTTAAAATATATTCTAAGAATTAATTATTATTACAGAAAACTGTAAGCTGTGTTTTACAAAACAATTCAAGTACTTGAAAAACACAAGGCAATTTGGTTCAAAAGTACTTGGGATGTATTGAAGTCAACATAGCTTATTTTTATAGCAGTGCTAAATAGCTTCTGAATGTCTAGTTTGATAATGATGCATGAATATTCTTACTCCAGGGGACAGTGAAACTAATTACTTTGGAACATTGGTGTTTTGAATTTGTGCCAGGATTTCTTGAGAAGAGTGCAAACCACTTCATAAAATTTAATCCATTTATTCTTATCATTTCTTGCTGATACAGGTATGAATCAGATAGTTTCCCAGATTTATAATATGTAAGCCACAAAGAATATTTAGCATCTTGTTGAAATCTATATTTCATAGAATCCAAATCCCCTGTACGCTAAGTCAATTGTTCTTTGCACTGGCCTTCACTGTCATTTCATTGGATTGAGAAAGTATTCCTCAAGTGTGATCAACTAAAATGCAGAGGAGATTAGCCTCTCACTTCCTGGTAATGATGTTAGAGTATTAAAAATAAAAAAAGAAACCTACAGTGAGCCTGAAGCAGATAAGAATATTAACTATCAATTATGTTGTTTGAACAAAGTTTATGATTGAAATTCAATGACTGAAGCATTTGTGACATTACTTTAAGTGAATCAGGATGGCTTAATGGCCTATGTCAAGTATCATTATATATCATTTATATCATCATATAAGCACTGAGAAAATAAGTAACTTGAGATATATTTTATGCTGATTGTCTGGGAAAGAGTATTTATTTAAAACATTTTCAAAAGGAATTCATCCTTCTTGATTACTACTGACTACCTTAGTCAAACTAATAACACATACTTCATTGTCTAAGATGAAAATTTGACCCATAATTAGTATTGTACCTTGAGTGATTCACCAATGTAGACAGAATTCTATTTTAATGATTACTATCATAGCATTTCAGATTATGCTGTAACTATCTCCACTTTCCCCAAAAAGGTTCTATTAACACTACTTTGGTGCTATGAATATAATACAATTTATTAAAAGAAAGTCCTATAAAATATCCGTATGCTTGTAAATCCCTATCTATAAATCTGTTTGAAATAGTATTCTTTTGGTTCAGTGTTAAAATGTATATGTGCAATGACTTTGTATGAATGCGTATTTAAGGTTAACTGATCAAAGTGCATTATGATACTTTTCATTTCAAGAGGTGCTGGTACAATGAGGAGTACAGATGGAATTATAATAGGAACTTGAAGCATGAATAAATTCCCTTCTTTAGTGATGTATACTAGTAGCAATAATATAATCATCTTCCTTAGATCCAGTCATGTGGTGATTAGGGACAAGAAGCAAAGAAATACATAACCTTGGACAACCTAAGGGATTAGCAAAAATGGGGCATGTTCCTTAATGAAACATCAAGTCCTGTGATAAGGTGGAAAATGAAATAAAATTGCGTTGAGAATAAGATGTAAGTCAGTAATTCTATTGTGCTACCAGCTGTCAAATTTACATAGGAAAAGCTTTTTTAACAAGAAAAATAAAAGCATCTGTATTCAAAAATGATCGATACATCATTTTTAAAAATATGCCAAGTTTTATTGGAAATGTATTCAAACACATTTACTCTCTTCCTTCAAGACTCTAATCCAATAATAAATTCTTGTTAAGAATTTTTCTTTTTCTTTTTTTGCTCTCCTTTTTTTCTTAACATCTTTATTGGAATATAATTGTTTTACAATGGTGTGCTAGTTTCTGCTTTATAACAAACTGAATCAACTATACATATACATATATCCCCATATCTCTTCCCTCTCCCTCCCACCCTCCCTATCTCACCCCTCTAGGTGGTCACAAAGCACAGAGCTGATCTCCCTGTGCTATGCGGCTGCTTCCCACTAGCTATCTATTTTACATTTGGTAGTATATATAAGTCCATGCCACTCTCTCACTTCGTCCCAGCTTACCCTTCCCCCGTCCCATGTCCTCAAGTCCATTCTCTATGTCTGCGTCTTTATTCCTGTCCTGCCCCTACGTTCTTCAGAACCTTTTTTTTTTTTTTTTTTACATTCTGTGTATATGAGTTAGCATACAGTATTTGTTTTTCTCTTTCTAACTTACTTCACTCTGTGTGACAGACTCTAAGTCCATCCACCTCACTACAAATAACTCAATTTTGTTTCTTCTTACGGCTGAGTAATATTCCATTGTATATATGGGCCACATTTTCTTTATCCATTCATCTGTTGATGGACACTTAGGTTGTTTCCATGTCCTGGCTACTGTAAAAAGAGCTGCACTGAACATTTTGATACATGACGCTTTTTGAATTAGGGTTTTCTCAAGGTATATGCCCAGGAGTGGGATTGCTGGGTTGTATTGCTGTAGTTCTGTGTTTAGTTTTTTAAGGAACTTCCATACTGTTCTCCATAGTGGCTGTATCATTTTACATTCCAAGCAACACTGCAACAGGGTTGCCTATTCTCCACACCCTCTCAAGCATTGATTATTTGTAGATATTTTGATGATGGCCATTTTGACTGGTGTGAGGTGACATCTCATTGTAGTTTTGCTTCGTACTGCTCTAATGATTAATGATGTTGAGCATTCTTTCATGTTTTTGTTGGTAATCTGTATATCTTCTTTGGAGAAATGTCTATTTAGGTCTTCTACCCATTTTTAGATTGGGTTTTTTGTTTTCTTGATATTGGGCTGTAAGAGCTACTTGTATATTTTGGAGATTAATCCTTTGTCAATTGCTTCATTTGCAATTATTTTCTCCCATTCTGAGGGTTCTCTTTTCATCTTGTTTATGGTTTCCTTTGCTGTGCAAAAGCTTTTAAGTTTCATTAGGTCCCATTTGTTTATTTTTGTTTTTATTTCCATTTCTCTAGGAGGTGCATCAAAAAAGATCTTGCTGCGATTTACATCATGGAGTGTTCTGCCTATGTTTTCCTCTAAGAGTTTTATAGTGTCTGGCCTTACATTTAGGTCTTTAATCCATTTTGAGTTTATTTTTGTGTATGGTGTTAGGGAGTGTTCTAATTTCATTCTTTTACATGTAGCTGTCAAGTTTTCCCAGCACCACTTATTGAAGAGGTTGTCTTTTCTCCACTGTATATTCTTGCCTCCTTTATCAAAGATAAGGTGACCATATGTGCGTGGGTTTATCTCTGGGTTTTCTATCCTGTTCCATTGATCTATATTTCTGTTTTGGGGCTGGTACCATACTGTCTTGATGACTGTAGCTTTGTAGTGTAGTCTGAAGTCAGGGAGCCTGATTCCTCCAGCTCTGTTTTTCTTTCTCAAGATTGCTCTGACTATTCGGGGTCTTTGTTTTGTTTTGTTCTGTTTTGTTTTGTGGTACGTGGGCCTCTCACTGTTGTGGTCTCTCCCATTGTGGAGCACAGGCTCTGGACACACAGGCTCAGCGGCCATGGCTCACGGTCCTAGCCACTCCACGGCATGTGGGATCTTCCCGGACTGGGGCACGAACCCATGTCCCCTGCATTGGCAGGCCAACTCTCATCCACTGCGCCACCAGGGAGCCCCTATACAGGGTCTTTTGTTTCAATACAAACTGCATTTTTTTGCTTTAGTTCTGTGAAAAATGCCATTGGTAGTTTGATAGAGATTGCCTTGAATCTGTAGATTGCTTTGGGTAGTAGAGTCATTTTCACAATATTGATTCTTCCAATCCAAGAACATGGTATATCTCCCCATCTGTTTGTATCATCTTTAATTTCTTTCATCAGTGTCTTATAGTTTTCTGCATACAGATCTTTTGTCTCTTTAGGTAGGTTGCTTCCTAGGTATCTTATTCCTTTTGTTGCAGTGGTAAATGGGGGTGTTTCCTTAATTTCTCTTTCAGATTTTTCATAATTAGTGTATAGGAATGCAAAAGATTTTTGTGCATTAAGTTTTTATCCTGCTACTTTACCAAATTCATTGATTAGTTTTCTGGTAGCATCTTTAGGATTCTCTATGTATAGTATCATGTAATCTGCAAACAGTGACAGCTTTACTTCTTTTTCATTTTGGATTCCTTTTATTTCTTTTTCTTCTCTGATTGCTCTGGTTAAAACTTCCAAAACTATGTTGAATAATAGTGGTGAGTGGACAACGTTGTCTTGTTCCTGATCTTAGTTGAAATGGTTTCAGTTTTTCATCATTGAGAATGATGTTGGCTGTGGGTTTGTCATAAATGGCCTTTATTATGTTGAGGTGAGTTCCCTCTATGCCTACATTCTGGAGGGTTTTCATAATAAATGGGTAATAAATTATGTCAAAAGCTTTTTCTGCATCTACTGAGATGATTATACAGTTTTTCTCCTTCAAGTTGTTAATATGGTGTATCACATTGATGGATTTGCATATATTGAATAATCCTTGCATTCCTGGGATAAACCCCACTGGATTATGGTGTATGATCCTTTTAATGTGCTATTGGGTTCTGTTTGCTAGTATTTTGTTGAGGATATTAGCATCTATGTTCATCAGTGATATTGGCCTGTAGTTTTCTTTCTTTGTGACATCTTTATCTGGTTTTGGTACTAGGGTCTGGTGGCCTCGCAGAATGAGTTTGGGAGTGTTCCTCCCTCTGCTATATTTTGGAAGAGATTGAGAAGGATAGGTGTTAGCTGTTCTCTAAATGTTTGATAGATTTCGCCTGTGAAGACATCTGGTCCTGGGCTTTTGTTTGTTGGAAGATTTTTAATCACACTCTCAATTTCAGTGCCTCTGATTGGTCAGTTTATATTTTCTCCTTCTTCCTGGTTCAGTCTCGGATGGTTTTGCTTTTGTAAGAATTTGTCGATTTCTTCCAGGTTGTCTATTTTATTGGCATATAGTTTCTTGTAGTAATCTCTCATGATCCTATGTATTTCTGCATTGTCAGTTGTTACTTCTCCTTCTTCATTTCTAATTCTATTGATTTGAGTGTTCTCCCTTTTTTTTCTTGATGAGTCTGGCTAATAGTATATCATTTTTTTTATCTTCTCAAAGAATCAGCTTTTAGTTTTATTGATCTTCACTATTGTTTCCTTCATTTCTTTTTCATTTATTTCTGATCTGATCTTTATGATTTCTTTCCTTCTGCTAACTTTGTGGGGTTTTTTGTTCTTCTTTATCTAATTGCTTTAGGTGTGAGGTTAGGTTGTTTATTTGAGATATTTCTTGTTTCTTGAGGTAGGATTGTTTTGCTATAAACTTCCTGCTTAGAACTGCTTTTGCTGCACCCTATAGGTTTTGAGTCATCATGTTTTTATTGTCATTTGTTTCTAGGTATTTTCTTATAACCTCTTTGATGTCCTCTATGATGTCTTGGTTATTAAGTAGTGTATTGTTTAGCCTCCATGTGTTTGTATTTTTACAGATTTTTTCCTGTAATTGATATCTAGTCTCATAGAGTTGTGTTCGGGACAGACACTTGATACAGTTTCAATTTTCTTATATTTGCCAAGGCTTGATTTGTGACCCAAGATAAGGTCTATCCTGGAGAATGTTCCATGAGCACTTGAGAAGAAAGTGTATTCTGTGTTTTTGGATGAAATGTCCCATAAATATCAGTTAAGTCCATCTTGTTTAATGTATCATTTAAAGCTTGTGTTTCCTTATTTATTTTCATTTTGGATGATCTGTCCACTGGTGAAAGTGACGTGTTAAAGTCCCCTATTATGACTGCGTTACTGTTGATTTCCCCTTTTATGGCTAATAGCATTTGCCTTATGTATTGAGGTGCTCCTATGTTGGGTGCATAAATATTTACAATTGTTATATCTTCTTTTTGGATTGATCCCTTGATCATTATGTAGTTTCCTTCTTTGTCTCTTATAATAGTCTTTATTTTAAAGTTATTTTGGCTGATATGAGAATTGCTTCTCCAGCTTTCTAATTTTTTTTTTTTTTCAGTACGTGGGCCTCTCACTGTTGTGGCCTCTCCTGTTGCAGAGTGCAGGCTCCGGACACACAGGCTCAGCGGCCATGGCTCACAGGCCCAGCCACTCCATGGCATGTGGGATATTCCTGGACATGGGCGCGAACCCGTGTCCCCTGCATCGGCAGGCAGACTCTCAACCACTGCGCCACCAGGGAAGCCCTCCAGCTTTCTTTTGATTTCTATTTACATGAAATATATTTTTCCATTCCCTCACTTTCAGTCTGTATGTGTCCCTAGGTCTGAAGTGGGTCTCTTGTAGACAGCATATATATGAGTTTTTTTTGTATTCATTCAGCCAGTCTGTGTCTTTTGGTTGGGGCATTTAATCCATTTATATTTAAGGTAATTATCAATAGGTATATTCCTGTTACCACTTTCTTAATTGTTTTGGGTTTGTTATTGTAGGTCTTTTCCTTCTCCTGTGTTTCCTGCCTAGAGAAGTTCCTTTAGCATTTGTTGTAAATCTGGTTTGGTGGTGCTGAAATCTCTTAGCTTTTGCTTGTCTGTAAAGGTTTTAATTTCTCCATCAAATCTGAATGAGATCCTTTCTGGGTGGAGTAATCTTGGTTGTAGCTTTTTCTCTTTCATCACTTTAAATATGTCCTGCCACTCCCTTCTTGTTTGCAGAGTTTCTGCTGAAAAATCAGCTGTTAACCTTTTGGGGATACCCTTGTATGTTATTTGTTGTTTATCCCTTTCTGATTTTAATTTTTTTCTTTGTATTTAAGTTTTGATAGTTTTATTAATATGTGTGTTGGTGTGTTTCTCCTTGGATTTATCCTTATGGGACTCTCTGTGCTTCCTGGACTTGATTAACTATTTCCTTTCCCATATTTGGGAAGTTTTCAACTATAATCTCTTCAAATATCTTCTCAGTCCCTTTCTTTTTCTCTTTTTCTTCTGAGACCCCTATAATTTGAATGTTAGTGCATTTAATGTTGTCTCAGAGGTTTCTAAGACTGTCCTCAATTCTTTTCATTCTTTATTCTTTATTCTGCTCTGCAGTAGTTATTTCCACTATTTTATCTTCCAGGTCGCTTATCCGTTCTTCTGCTTCAGTTATTCTGGTATTGATTCCTTCTAGAGAATTTAAAATTTCATTTATTGTGTACATCACTGTTTGTTTGCTCTTTAGTTCTTCGAGGTCCTTGTTAAACTTTTCTTGTATATTCTCCATTCTATTTCCAAGATTTTGGATATCTTTACTATCATTACTCTGAATTTTTTTTTCAGGTAGACTGACTATTTCCTCTTCATTTGTTTGGTCTGGTGGGTTTTTACCTTGCTCCTTCATCTGTTGTGTGTTTCTCTGTCTTCTCATTTTTCTTAACTTACTAAGTTTGGGTTCTCCTTTTCCCAGGCTGCAGGTTCATATTTCCCATTGTTTTTGGTGTTTGCCCCCAGTGGCTAAGGTTGGTTCGGTGGGTTGTGTAGGCTTTCTGTTTGAGGGGCCTGCTGCCTGTATTCTGTAGATGAGGCTGGATCTTGTCTTTCTGGTGGGGAGTACCACATTTGGTGGTGTGTTTTGGGGTGTCTGTGACCTTATTATGATTTTAGGCAGCCTCTCTGCTAATGGGTGGCGTTGTGTTCCTGTCTTTCTAGTTGTTTTGCATAGGATCTCCAGCACTGTATCTTGCTGGTTGTTGAGTGGAGCTGGTTCTTAGCATTGAGATGGGGATCTCTGGGAGAGCTTTCACCACGTGATATTTTGTGGAGCTGGGAGGTTTCTGCTGGACCAATGTCCTGAACTTGGCTCTCCCACCTCAGATGCACAGGCCTGACATTGGCTGGGGCACCAAGAATCTGTCAGCCGCATGGCTCAGAAGAAAAGGGAGAAAAAAATGAAAGAAAGAAAGAAAGAAAAAGAAAGAAAGAAAGAGAGAAAGAGAGAAAGAAAGAAAGAAAGAAAGAGAAAGAGAAAAAAATAAAATAATCCTTATAAAAATAAAAAATAATTATTAAAAATAAAGAAAATTAAATAGTAATGAAAAAGAGAAAAGAAAAAAAAAGAAGAAAGCAACCAAACCAAAAAACAAGTCCATCAATGATAGCAAGCACTAAGAACTATACCAGAAAAAAAAAAAATGAGTAAACTCTTAGAATAAACTTTAAAGATCACATACAATTCTCTCTAGCAGATTAATCATTTCAAAGATAGTGTCAGTTATCTACAAATGATTGAGGGGGCTTTATAAGGACTGTGGAAATGCTTCCAGGAATGTTTTTAAAGTTTCAAGAATCTTTTAACCACACCAAATTACTAAAATAAGCTTGTATTTTTCTTCTTAGGCTTATGCAGTTTTCAAAAGTTAAAACTTCCATCAGCAGGGTACAGAATAGACTACTATGATATCTCCTAAGTATGAGCCCTCTACTGCAACATCAGTTTTTTAACCTTCTGGTTCAGAGCTAGTTTGGAAAATTTCCCATTCACTTTGCATAGTAGTCCTTTTGGAAGCCAACTATGAAGATTAAGAAACATAATATATTTGTCCTTATGTATATGACCAATCCAGAGTTATTTCAATGTTAAAATTTGGCCTGGAATTACTGTTTCCAAAAATGGAAAAGAGAAGGAGGGTCTAAATTATAGTGTTATTTATTATTGTCATCCTTTCTTTGCTTTTGACCCAGGAATTCCTCCTCCTCTCCTTCCTCCTCCTCTTTTATTTATTTATTTACAATTCTAGGTTCCCATTAGTATTGCTTTGTAAAGTTATACCTAAAAACCCAAAAGAAGAAGGAATAACACATTTGAGGTAAAATATAACTTTTATTCTCTTTTCTATCTTTCCTGGAGGGAATGTTAGTAGTATCATTAAAATAATTATGAACACATTTTTCAGATCTTTATGAGATGTTAGACTTTCTGTGTTGAGAAAAATGTTGAGAAATGTTGAGAAAATGTCTCAAATGTTGAGAAAAAAAATTTAAAGACAACTTTAATTTATATTATTGTCAGAAAACTTAAAACAGATATATTACATTACATTAATATAAAGCGTTACTTTTGTCAAACCACAATTACATATCAATCCTTTTTACCTAACAATAATCCTATATAAGAAGTCATAAGAAACATATTATCATTTTTCAAATGAAGTAACATAAGCAAAGAACAATTTTGAAAACGTAGTTACCAAATGTGGACTAAAAATGCCACCTGCCCTATCAGTAAACAAATGATGTTGCAGCCATCAAGACATCAGCCACTACAGCCACCTGTGAGGGTACACCCTGAGGAAACTCAGGATGAGAAAACACAGGATACTGGCCTCAGATAGCTAAGGTGCATATCAAAGGAATGATTTCAGTGAGCCCAGATTCTTGCATCTTCCATATCATAGAAAAGCGCTAAATCCCTTAACTTGAGATATATGGTTTTCTTTTATTAACAGTAATCTTTTGATGTTCCGACTACCTGGTCTTTTATTGCAAAATCTCCTATATATTCTGGCTCTGCTGGCCTACCCCATCTTTCCTCTTTGGAGCAGTTTCTCAGTGTTATCTGAGATGCCGTGTCCTGAGCTTGAAGTCCTCAGAATGTCCACTGAATAAAACATAACTCTCAACTTTTAAGTTGTGAATTTTTTTCAGTCAACACAAAGATAATTTCCAGTTTTCTGTTTTCTTTCCATAACAAGAGAAATCATATAACTAAGTGCAAAGAGTTTCAAATTACCTCAATCCTTGATTGCATTAATATGAACTACTTCTCCCTTAACTGCCTGAAAAAAGCAAAAGGAAATTCTGCCTTGAAAAGCATAAATATCTAGATACTCAAATTATCTCTACATTTTTATATATAACAATCAACCTTATAAAATGCAGACAAAAGGACATCAGTTGACAATAAAAGGAGGAAAGGAGAGGAAATAGGAAGAGAAACTAAAAGGAGAAGCAAATAATACAGGTAACAGACAGATATAAAAACAATGGTAATTATTTTGCCATAAAATTATAGGACAAAATGGAGAATTTTCAGGCAGGAAGCAGAAACTATGTCAGGAATAAAATGGGTATTCTCATACTGAAAAACATAATAACTGAAACTAAATAGTTAGGCTTAATAATCACATTATATACACTGAAGATAACTAGAGAATTGGAAGGTAGACCAAAGGAAAATATCCATAATCAATAACAGAAAGACAAAATGATGGAAAATAATAGAAAATGTTCTGAGAGACAGTCACTTTGTGAAGTGGTAGAAAGGTTTACACATGTTTAATTAGAGTCCAAGAGGAAAAAGAAGAGAGGAGTAATGTTTGGAAAGATCTTTGCTGAGAAGTTTTCAAAACTAATGAAAGACATCAAGTCAGAACCTCAAGAAATGCTTCAAATTCCAAGCATGATAAATACAAATAAAATGATACATAGAAAGATGATAATAAATCTGATGGAAATCAAAGACTGAGAAAATGTTAAAAGCAATCAGAGAAAAGGCATGTTACTTTCAAAGGTGTGACATAGCTAATGTACCAATAAAAATAATGGAAACCAGAAAATGATAAAATTATATCTTCAAATGGCAAAAGTAAATGACTGTCAAACTAGAATTCTAGTTTGACTAGAATGACAATCAAAAGTATTGTTCAAAAATGAAGGTGAAATTAAGATATTTTTAGATAAGCAAAAACTCAGATAATTCAGCATCACCTGATTAACACCAAAATAAATATTGTAGAATGTTTTTAAAGCAAAGGACACGATACCAAGTTGTAGTAAGAAATGCAGGAAAGAAGAAAAGTACGTAGAATTGGAAGAGGCATATCTGTGAGAAAATATAAATTCAAATTGACTATACTTTTAAAAGACTGGTGAGTAAAATAGACAGCTAGTGAGAAGCAGCTGCATAGCACAGGGAGATCAGCTTGGTGCTTTGTGACCACCTAGAGGGATGGGATAGGGAGGGTGGGAGGGAGGCACAAGAAGGAGGGGATATGAGGATATATGTATACATATAGCTGATTCACTTTGTTATACAGCAGAAACTAATACAACATTGTAAAGCAATTATACTCCAATAAAGATGTTAAAAAAAAAAAAGACTGGTAGGAGTTAAAATATATATAAAATAAAAATACATTACACAAAAGTTAGGAAGGGAATAAGAGTTAAAGTTTTGTAAAGATCTTGCTTTGTCTGGGATGTGGGACTGTCAGTGTCTCGTGGAACAGTGATAAAGTATCAACAATATGATAGAGGAGAAAACTGGAATAATTCTTCAGTTATTGAAATTGGACTGATTCCAATTGGACTGATTCAATTGAAGGAAAGAAAGTAAAAGGGTAATAGAAGTAGGACAAATAAACACCAAACAACATACATATGTGGAACCAAGAAAAATGGTTCAAATGAACCGGTTTGCAGGGCAGAAATTGAGACACAGATGTAGAGAACAATGTATGGACACCAAGGGGGGAAAGCAGCGGCAGGTGGGGGTGGGGGTGGGATGAACTGGGAGATTGGGACTGACATGTGTACACTGAACTGTATAAAATGGATGACTAATAAGAACCTGCTGTATAAAAAATAAAAATAAAATTCAAAAAAAAGACAGTATACATCAGTAACTACATTAAATGGAATAAATAATCTAAATTAAAGGAGAGCAAAATTGTTAAAAAGGAAATAGATAAAATCGATTCCAACTATATGCTGCTTACAAGAAGCACAACTTAAATATAAGTACACTAAAAAGTTAAAAATAAAAAGATGGAAAAGCTATACCATTCAAATGTTAACTAAAAAAACTGATAAAAGCCATCTTATTAGAAGAAAAATTGTAATTGAAAGAAAGAAGTATTCATAGGTATAGAGAGCTTTCATAATTACAAAAGAGTCAGTCTATCAGGATGATATGAGAATTCTAAGTTGTCATATTGTATCAAGTACATATCAAGTTGGTATGTACCAAATAATACAGTCTCACGTTAGTTATATAAAGGAAAAAAAATAATAGAAAATCAAGGACAAATAAAAATTCACAATTATACTGAAAGATTTTTAATATATATCTTTCAGTAACTAATAAATCAGTCAATTAAGGATTATTGTTTGTTATATCTTTAATTATATCCATAATTAAGGATATAAAATTTGAATAGGATTTACAAAGTAAACTAATTACATACATAGAACAGTATAATCAACATTTCCAAATTACACAATTTTAATAGACTTTAATGTTTAGAGCAGATTTAGGTTCACAACAAAATTGATCAGGAGGTACAGAGATTTCCTATACACCCCCTGCCCACATATGTATAGCCTCCCCCATTATCAACATCCCCCACCAAAGTGATACATTTGTTACAATTAAACCTACATTGACTTATTATTATCACACGAAATCCATAGTTTACATTGTGGTAAACTCTTAATGTTGTACATTTTGTGGGCTTGGAGACATGTATAGTGATATGTATCCACCAGTATAGTATCATATAAAGTAATTTCACTGCCCTAAAAATCCACTGCGCTCTACCTATTCATCCCATCCTCCCCCAGTCCCTGGCAACCTGATCTTTTTAATGTCTCAATAGTTTTGACTTTTTTCAGAATGTAACATAGTTACAATCCTAAAATATGTAGCCTTTTCAGCTTGGTTTCTTTCGCTTAATAATATGCATTTAAGTTTCCTCCATGTCTCTTCATGGCTTGGTAACTCAGTTATTTTTAGTACTGAAGAATATTCCATTGCCTTGATGTACCACAGTTTATGTATTCATGTACCAAAGGACATCTTAGCTGCCTCCAAGTTTGGGCAGTTATGAATAAAGCTACTATAAATATCTGTGTGCAGGTTTTTGTGTGGCCATAGAGTTTTACTCCTTTGGGTAAATTTCAAGGAGCACTGTTGCTGGAGTATATGGTAAGATTATGTTTAGTTTCATAAGAAACCACCAAGCTATCTTCCAAAGTAGCCGTACCATTTTGCATTCTCACCAGGAATGAATGAGAGTTCCTGTTGCTCCACATCCTTACCAGCGTTTGGTATTCTCAGTGTTCTGGAATTTGGCCATTCTAATAGATGTTTAGTGGTGGTGTCTCATGTTTGTTTTAATTTACATTGCTGATGACATATGATGTGGAGCATCTTTTCATATGCTTATTTGCCATCTGTGTATCTTGGGGATGTGTCTATTAAAGTCTTTGGCCCATATTTTAAATGGGTTGTTTTCCTATTGTTGAGTTCTAAGTGTTCTTTGTAACTTTTGTATAACAGTCCTTTATCAGATATGTCTGTTGCAAATATTTTCTCATAGTCTGTGGCTTACCTTTTCATTCTCTTGACAGTGTCTTTAGCCAAGCAGAAATTTTAAACAAAATTTTGACAATAGAACAAAAATAGTCTTCTCAACAGATGGTGCTGAAACAGCTGGACATCCACATGCAAAATATGAATCTACATATAGGTCTTATACCCTTCACAAAAATTAGCTCAATTAACTTAGCTCATAGACCTAAGTGTAAAATGCAAAATGATAAAACTTTTAGAAGGTAACAGAAAAAAATCTGGATGACTTTGTTTTCATGATGACTTTTTTGGCCTCTCCCATTGCGGAGCACAGGCTCCAGACACGCAGGCTCAGTGGCCATGGCTCATGGGCCCAGTCGCTCCGCGGCATGTGGGATCTTCCCGGACCGGGGCACGAACCCCTGTCCCCTACATCGGCAGGCGGACTCTCAACCACTGCGCCACCAGGGAAGCCCTCATGAAGACTTTTTAAACACAATACCAAAGGCATGATCCACGAAAGAAAAGAATTAATAAGCTGAAAATTAAAATCTTCATCTCTTTTCACTTTACAGATTTTCTTTAGACAATATTATCCACACTTGTGGTTTCACGTCTCACTTTTATGTTTGAACTAAAAAATATATCTTTAATAGAGACTTCACTCTGGAGGGTATTCTCAGCCAAAGCCTTTTTTTAAAAAAAAAAAAAAAAACACCATTTTTTTGTTGACCTGACACCTTCCTCAGGTTGATGAAAATTGGACTTTTTATTTTATTGGAAAATATTCTTAAATGTTTATGCAAAACGTACAATTCTACAATGAATGGGACTTGTTTTATTGAAAACATTTAATTACTCTGCCTCCTTGGGTACTTTTTCATTTATGTTTCTCCTAAACGTCTAAACATGTCCTGTTTTTCAGGGATGTTTTTCTATAAACTTGACAAATGGCTGTGGGTGTTCTTCTCTATAGTCTCTCTTCTCTAGAACATGAAGTTAAAAGTTAATCACAGATCAGAGTTCCAGAGTTTTCATGGTCACAGCACAAAGCAACATCACAAATACATATAAAACTCTTAACTCTGACTTAAAAATGAATTGTCTAAAATTTACTTTCTGTTGAGAGGATAAAGGTAATGTTATTTGTGTTTTCTAGGCCAGGGAATGACAAAATGCCCTGGGATACATGAATATTCTCAGGACAAAAACTTTTGCTTCCGACTCAGAAAGAAGCTCAGCTTTTAAGCCTTTGTAGCAAGACAAAGACATTAAAAATGCAAGGGGTTTCAGAAGTCTTAACTTTGAAGCTTGTAGCAAACTTGGAAAAAAAAATTAATACCTTCCGTAGACTATATCACTCCGAAATCAAACTAGGTGTTCGAAGCTCTTTTTTCCAAGTAAATAGTTTTAGATGAGATTATAAAATCTACTCAAATATCAGTTTAACATTAAATGAATTACACTATTTAGATTTGGAAAACCTGGATTCAAGTTAAGGTCAGTCACTGAACTTCCTGGCTGATGAATTTCCAGCAGATTTATAGTCTCTCAGAGACTTTATTACCTAATCTCTAAACGGGTGATTGCAAATAATACACGTGTCACATGATTACTGTGAGCATGTGAAAAAAATTGCATTGAAGAGCTGGGTATGCTGTAAAATATTCTGAGTATACTAGTATTATATTATTTTATTATTATTATATTATTATAATCTTTCCCTCCTCAAATTCCCAGATTATAAATTATATGATCTAAGCATTTTATCTGCTTTTAACAGAAATATTTAGACTTTTTTCACTAAAAGATGATAAGTAAGCTTGTTTTTGTTTGGAGGATCTTAAATGTTAGAATAAGGTTGTTGATGTCATCATCTGAAATTATGTATGGTCCCTTAAAAAGTAAATCATGGAGCCCCTCATCTTCATTAATTATTTTTTGGCCTAACTTCTGAATTATTGCTTTTCATTTATCCATCCTGTTTATTATTCATACAACAAATTTTTATCAAAGCTTATGTCATTTTCTAGGCATGTATTATATAAGACAAAATCCCTAACCTCAAAGGGGTCACAATTTATTGGAAAGAAAGACAAGCAAATGGCTCCTAAAATGCAATATGACATGCACTGGGATATATGGATGCAGAGGATACATACTGTGAGAAGGTGGCTTCCTGGGGGAGATGACTCCAGAGCTGAGTTCTTAAAAGTGAGTGCTAGAGGCAGTTGGTTAAGTGAAACAGTAGGATGAGGGGTAGGGAGTGGTGGTGGTGAAGAGTATTCTCAAGGCAGGGAAGGGCATGTGTTTGCCAGAGGGAGGAGCATGTATAAGCATAGAAATGGCAAGAAACATAGTCTGTTTCAGCAAAAATCACTGTAATACCACCTGCAAGTTTCTCTTCCCTCTTATGGGGAGAGAGAAGAACACATTCAGGAACTCTAAGAGGTTCAGTGTGGTTGGAGTACTAGGTGAAAATCACAACATGGCTTGAGGGAGATGGGAAAGAAAAGCGGAGGACAGACCACAGAGTTCAGTATGTGTTGTGCTGAGGAGTGTGAATTTTAGTACTGAAGGCTATGAAGAGCTATGGAGGAATTTTAAGCAGCGTTGTGACTTAATTGGGTTTGGATTTCATGAGTATAAAAATCTAATGATGTAATATGGAAGAATAAATCTGACTCTATTGGATCTGTTTCTTTTACTTTAACCTTTGTATTCTATTGCTTTTGCTACAAGAATGTTACCTATAGTCTGAAATATACAGGATAGCCCATTCTCAAGGCTCTGACCTTTAAAGGTATAACACTTTTTCATTCATATAGAGATAAAAAGTTGCAGAACAGAGAATAACATTTGTCTTGGAGCATTGTGACTGGACCTCTGTGGACAGCTGCAAGGATAAAAGATTCTGGCACCAAGAAATTTGCAGCAACTAAGCACACACCCTCCCCTTTTAGTACAAAAGAAGCCTGAATTCTAACTCAGGGAAGATGGTTCTTTGGGACACTTTCACCATCTCCTTGGTCTGCTAGCTTTCCAATAGTGACTTCCAAATGAAGTCACTATTCCTTGCCCCACCACCTCATCTCTCGACTTATTGGCCTGTTGTGCAGCAAACAGTATGAGCTTGGACTTTGTAACAATGGTGATATGTAATGTGTATTGACCAAGACTGAAGGTGGAGGCTGATGCAATGACCTGGAGAAGCCAAGAAAATGATATGAACTTGTCCATGGAGACAAACTTCAGAGGACTTCAGGGTGTAAGCATTGTCTCCCTTCTTAAGAAACTTTAGTGTCTTTTCAATTCCAGTGAAATTAAAATCCCCACTCCTTACCATACCCTTACAGTCCCTGCACAACCTGGCTCCTATGTGACAATTGTGACAAAGGAATGAGCTTGCCTATATTTAAATCTCAGCTCTCCACTTAGTACCTGTGTGACTTGATGTAAATTCCTTAACCTTCTAGTGACTCAGTTTCTGAATTTCCAAAATGAAGATGAAAATAATAAGGTAACTATGAATGTAAAATATGATTACTTAAACTTCCAGCACAAAATTTGGCCATGGAAAACACTTAGTAAATGCCAGCTAATAAATACATGTCATGCCATTCTCTCCATTTATTCTACTTCAGCCACACTGGCCTTCTGGTAGACCACAGAATGAACTCTCCATTGTTGTCCTTTAGCCTGAAGCACTCTTTCTCCAATGGCTTGGTTCCTTTATATCTCAGCTCATGGCTTGAAGATCACCTCCTCAGAAACCTTCCTTGAACAATCTGTGTTAAATATATACCCTACCATCAATTCCCTGTCATGGCAACCTAGTTATAGTTTTCATTGTATGTAGCAGAAACTCTAAATATTTATCAATAGTTTATTTATTTGCTCATTTATTAATTGTATGTCTCCCCAACTAGACTATAAACTCTATGAGAATTCCCTATTCTCTTGTGTAACTTCATATCCATTGATCCTAACTCAGCATCTGGTGCACAGAAGGTTTCAATAAGTTTATATTAAATAAAAACAAAGAAAGGACAATGTATAGATTTGGAGAGCCATCCAATGTGGAAAGTATGGACTAATGGTGAGGGGGGGGTTATCAAACATGATGAATATCAAACATGAACAATTCAGGTGGTGAAGAAAGATGAACATTTCAAATTTAGGCACATTTGTGGATACAATGAAGCCATGGAGAAGTCAGTTGGATACTGGGACTGGTGTCTAAGGAGATCTTTCAATTCAAGATAGAATCAATATACAGTAGTAGTTGTAACAATGGACATAGATGCATTCACCTGGAAAGGGCTTACTCAGTGAACAGAGACAGGAGCTTGGGAAGGAACTGCAGGAAGCACCGTTCTTCAAGATGCAGATGGAGGAAGACTGAAAGGGAAGCAGACTGATAGGGGAACTTGGGGAAAAATCCCCACAAAACAAAGCAGGTTATTCAAATAACCCATGAGAGAAGTTATTCAAATCCTTTAAGATAGACTGATATTCCAGGTTTTTAGCTCTTTATGTAACGTCAGGGACTCAGGCGCTCTTTATAAGGCATCACTACTTTTTTTGATGCCACCCTGTCCTTAAGCAGGCACCTTCTTCTGGGATTTTGTCTGCTTTGGTCCCTGGGCATACCTGGTCCCCCGACTTCCATTATTTGTCCCCTAGGCTTCATTAGGCAAATGAAGATTTTTGCCTAGTGTTATGCAAAACATATTCTCCTATCCTTAATGTTATGAAGATTTTAGTTATGTGGTCCAGAGAACACGCTTTTAACTCTAAAGTATCGTTCACTCTGAATTCCGTACAGAGGTCTCTAGATCACATGATTAAAAGTGCCTGAGAGGAGGCCTTCAAGAGGGTGGAAGAATAAGATGTGGAGATCACCCTCCTTCCCACAGATACATAAGAAATACATCCACATGTGGAACAACTCCTACAGAACACCTACTGAACGCTGGCAGAAGACCTCAGACCTCCCAAAAGGCAAGAAACTTCCCAGGTACCTGGGTAGGGCAAAAGAAAAAAGAAAAAACAGAGACAAAAAAATAGGGATGGGACCTCTGGGATGGAGCTGTGAAGGAGGAAAAGTTTCCACACACTAGGAAGCCTCTTCACTGGCGGAGACGGGGGATGATGGGGGGTGGGGGGAAGCTTCGGAGCCGCGGAGGAGAGCGCAGCAACAGGGGTACAGAGGGCAAAGTAGAGAGATTCCCACACAGAGGAGCAGTGCCGACCAGCACTCACCAGCCTGAGAGGCTTGTCTGCTCACCTTCTGGGATGGGCGGGGGCTGGAAGCTGAGGCTCGGGCTTAGGAGGTCGGATCCCAGGGAGAGGACTGGTGGCGTGAACACAGCCTGAAGGCGGCTAGCGCACTACAGCTAGCCGGGAGATGTCTGGGAAAAGGTCTGGACCTGCCGAAGAGGCAAGAGACTTTTTCTTGCCCCTTTGTTTCCTGGTGCGCGAGGAGAGGGGATTAAGAGCGCCGCTTAAGGGAGCTCGAGAGACAGGCGCGAGCCGCGGCTAAAAGCACGGACCCCAGAGACGGGCATGAGATGCTAAGGCTGCTGCTGCTGCCACCAAGAAGCCTGTGTGCAAGCACAGGTCACTATCCACACCTCTCCTCCCAGGAGCCTGTGCAGCCCACCACTGCCAGGGCCCCGTGATCCAGGAACAACTTCCACGGGAGAACACACAACGCGCCTCAGGCTGGTGCAATGTCATGCCGGCCTCTGCCGCCGCAGGCTCGCCCTGCATCCCCCGCCTGAGTGAGCTAGAGCCCCCGAATCAGCTGCTGCTTTAACACCATACTGTCTGGGTGGGGAACAGATGCCCTCAGGCGACCTACATGCAGAGGCGGGACCAATCGAAAGCTGAAACCCAGGAGCTGTGCAAACAAATTGAAAGGGAAATCTCACCCATCAGCCTCAGGAGCAGCAGATTAAATCTCCACAATCAATTTGATGTACCCTGCATTTGTGGAATACCTGAATAGACAACGAATCATCCCAAAATTGAGGCAGTGGACTTTGGGAGCAACGATATATATATATGTATATATATATACATATATATATATATATATATATATATATTTTTCCTTTTTCTCTTTTTGTGAGTGGGTATGTGTATCCTTCTTTGTGTGATTTTGTCTGTATAACTTTGCTTTTGCCATTTATCCTAGGGTTCTGTCTGTTGTTTTTTTTTTTTTTTTTGTATACTTTTTAGCACTTGTTGTCATTGGTGGATGTGTTTTTTTGGTTGGGTTGCTCTCCTTTATTTCTTTTTTTATTACTTTTAATTTTTTTTATTTTTAATAATTAAAATTGTTTTTAAATAACTTTTTAAATTTTATTTTATTTTTTTTCTTCCTTTCTTTCTTTTTTTCTCCCATTTCTTCTGAGCTGTGTGGCTGACAGGGTCTTGGTGCTCTGGCTGGGGGTCAGGCCTATGCCTCTGAGGTGGGAGACCACATTCAGGACATTGGTCCACCCAAGACCTCCCGGCTCCACGTAATATCAAACAGCAAAATACTCTCCCAGAGATCTCCATCTCAAGGCTAAGAACCAGCTCCACTCAATGACCAGCAAGCTACAGTGCTGGACACTTTATGCAAAACAACTAGCAAGACACAACACAACACCACTCATTAGCAGAGAGACTGCCTAAACTCATAATAAGGTCACAGACACCCCAAAACATACCACCGGACGCAGTCCTGCCTACCAGAAAGACATGATCCAGCTTAATCCACCAGAACACAGGCGTGAGTGCCCTCCACCAGGAAGCCTACACAACACACTGAACCAACCTTAGCCACTGGAGTCAGATACCAAAAACAATGGAAACTAAGAACCTGCAGCCTGCGAAAAGGAGACCCCAAACACAGTAAGTTAAGCAAAATGAGAAGACAGAGGAACACACAGCAGATGAAGGAGCAAGGTAAAACTCCACAGACCAAACAAATGAAGAGGAAATAGGCAGGCTACCTGAAAAATAATTCAGAGTAATGGCAGTAAAGATGATCCAAAATCTTAGAAATAGAATGGATGAAATACTAGAAACGTTTAACAAGGACCTAGAAGAACTGAACAGCCAACAAACAATGGTGAACAACACAATAAATGAAATTAAAAATTTTCTAGAAGGAATCAATAACAGAATAACTGAGGCAGAAGAACGGATAAGTGACCTGAAAAATAAAATAGTGGAAATAACTACCACAGAGCAGAATAAAGAAAAAAGAATGAAAAGAACTGAGGACAGTCTCAGAGACCTCTGGGACAACATTAAACACACCAACATTTGAATTCTAGGGGTTTCAGAAGATGAAGAGAAAAGGAAAGGGGCTGAGAAGATATTTGAAGAGATTATAGTTGAAAATTTCCCTAATATGGGAAAAGAAACAGTTAATCAAGTCCAGGAAGCACAGAGAGTCCCATACAGGATAAATCCAAGGAGAAACATGCCAAGACACATATTAAATATTAAATCAAACTATCAAAACTTAAATGCAAAGAAAACATATTAAAAGCAACAAGGGAAAAACAACAAATAACACACAAGGGAATCCCCATAAGGTTAACAGCTGATCTTTCAGTAGAAACTCTACAAGCCAGAAGGGAGTGGCATGACATATTTAAAGCGAAGAAGGAGAAAAGCCTGCAACCAAGATTACTCTACCCTGCAAGGTTCTCATTCAGATTTGATAGAGAAATTAAAACCTTTACAGAGAAGCAAAAGCTTCTGTAAAAGAGAATTCTGCACCACCAAACCAGCTTTACAACAAATGCTAAAGCAACTTCTCTAGGCAGGAAACACAGAGAAGGAAAATACCTCCAATAACAAACCCAAAACAATTAAGAAAATGGGAATAGGAACATACATATTGATAATTACCTTAAATGTAAATGGATGAAATGCTCCCACCAAAAGACATAGACTGGCTGAATGGATACGAAAACAAGACCCGTATATATGCTGTCTACAAGAGACCCACTTCAGACCTAGGGACACACACAGACTGAAAGTGAGAGGATGGAAATAGATATTCCATGCAAATGGAAACCAAAAGAAAGCTGGAGTAGCAATTCTCATATCAGACAAAACAAACTTTAAAATAAAGACTATTAGAAGAGACAAAGAAGGACAATCCATAATGATCAAGGGATCGATCCAAGAAGAAGATATAACAATTGTAAATATTTATGCACCCAACATAGGAGAACCTCAATACATAAGGCAAATACTAACAGCCATAACAGGGGAAATCGACAGTAACACAATCATAGTAGGGGACTTTAACACCCCACTTTCATCAATGGACAGATCATCCAAAATGAAAATAAATAAGGAAACACAAGCTTTAGATGATACATTAAGCAAGATGGACTTAATTGATATTTATAGGACATTCCATCCAAAAACAACAGAATATACATTCTTCTCAAGTGCTCAGGGAACATTCTCCAGGATCATATTTTGGGTCACAAATCAAGCCTTGGTAAGTTTAAGAAAATCAAAATCATATCAATTATCTTTTCCACCACAACACTATGAGACTAGATATCAATTACGTGGAAAAATCTGTAAAAAATACAAACACATGGAGGCTAAACAATACACTATTTAATAACCAAGAGATAACTGAAGAAATCAAAGAGGAAATAAAAAAATACTTAGAAACAAATGACAATGAAAACACGATGACACAAAACCTATGGGATCTAGCAAAAGCAGTTCTAAGAGGGAAGTTTATAGAAATACAATTCTACCTCAAGAAACATCTCAGAAAAACAACCTAGCCTTACACCTAAAGCAATTAGAGAAAGAAGAACAAAAAAACACCAAAGTTAGCAGAAGGAAAGAAATCATAAAGATCAGATAAGAAATAAATGAAAAAGAAATAAAGGAAATGAGAGTAAAGATCAATAAAACTAAAAGCTGGTTCTCTGAGAAGATAAACAAAATTGATAAACCTATAGCCAGACTCATCAAGAAAAAAAGGGAGAAGATTCAAATCATTAGAATTAGAAATGAAGAAGGAGAAGTAAAAACTGATACTGCATAAATACGAAGGATCATGAGGGATTACTACAAGCAGCTATATGCCAATAAAATGGACAACCTGGAAGAAATGGACAAATTCTTACAAAAGCACAACCTTCTGAGACTGAATGAGGAAGAAATAGAAAATATGAACAGACCAATCACAAGCACTGAAATTGAGAGTGTGATTAAAAATCTTCCAACAAACAAAAGCCGAGGACCAGATGGCCTCACAGGGGAATTCTATCATACATTATAGAAGAGCTAACTCATATCCTTCTCAAACTTTTCCAAAATATAGCAAAGGGAGAAAAACTCCCAAACTCATTCTGCGAGGCCACTATCACCGTGATACCAAAACCAGACAGAGATGTCACAAAGAAAGAAAACTACAGGCCAATATCACTGATGCACATAGATGCAAAAATCCTGAACAAAATACTAGCAAACAGAATCCAACAGCACATTAAAAGGATCATACAGCATGATCAAGTGGGGTTTATTCCAGGAATGCAAGGATTCTTCAATATACACAAATCAATCAATGTGATATACCATATTAACAGATTGAAGGAGAAAAACCATATGATCATTTCAAGAGATGCAGAAAAAGCTTTTGACAAAGTTCAACACCCATTTATGAAGAAAACCCTCCAGAAAGTAGGCATAGAAGGAACTTACCTCAATATAATAAAGGCCGTATGTGACAAACCCACAGCCATCATCATTCTCGGGGTGAAAAACTGAAACCATTTCCACAAAGATCAGGAACAAGACAAGGTTGCCCACTCTCTCCACTGTTATTCAACATAGTTTTGGAAGTTTTAGCCACAGAAATCAGAGAAGAAAAAGAAATAAAAGGAATCCAAACCAGAAAAGAAGAAGTAAAGCTGTCACTGTTTGCTGATGACATGATACTATACATACAGAATCCTAAAGATGCTACCAGAAAACTACTAAATCTAATCAATGAATTTGGTAAAGTAGCAGGATACATATTTAATGCACAGAAATCTCTTGCTTTCCTATACACTAATGATGAAAAATTTGAAAGAGAAATTACGGAAACTTTCCCATTTACCATTGCAACAAAAAGAATAAAATACCTAGGAATAAACCTACCTAAGGACACAAAAGACCTGTATGCAGAAAACTGTAAGACACTGATGAAAAAATTAAAGATGATACAAACAGATGGAGAGATGTACCATGTACTGGGATTGGAAGAATCAACAGTTTTAAAATGACTATACTACACAAAGCAATCTACAGATTCAGTGCAATCCCTATCAAACTACCAGTGGCATTTTTCACAGAACTAGAACAAAAAAATTCACAATTTGTATGAAGAGACGAAAGACCCTGAATAGCCAAAGCAATCTTGAGAAAGAAAAACGGAGCTGGAGGAATCAGGCTCCCTGACTTCAGACTATACTACAAAGGTACAGTAACCAAGACAACATACTGGTACAAAAACAGAAATATAGATCAACAAAACAGGATAGAAAACCGAGAAATAAACCTATGCCCATATGGTCACCTTATCTTTGATAAAGGAGGCAAGAATAAAGAATGGAGAAAAGGCAGCCTCTTCAATAAGTGGTGCTGGGAAAACTGGACAGCTACATGTAAAAGAATGAGATTAGAGCATTCCATAACACCATACACAAAAATGAACTCAAAATGGATTAAAGACCTAAATGTAAGGCCAGAAACTATCAAACTCTTAGAGGAAAACATAGGCAGAACACTCCATGATGTAAATTGCAGCAAGATCTTTTTTGATGCACCTCCTAGAGAAATGGAAATAAAAACAGAAATAAACAAATGGGACGTAATGAAACTTGAAAGCTTTTGCACAGCAAAGGAAACCATAAACAAGACGAAAAGAAAACCCTCAGAATGGGAGAAAATATTTGCAAATGAAGCAACTGACAAAGGATTAATCTCCAAAATTTACAAGCAGCTCATGCAGCTTAATATCAAAAAACAAACAACCCAGTCCAAAAAATGGGCAGAAAACCTAAATAGACATTTTTCCAAAAAAGATATACAGATTGACAACAAACACATGAAAGAATGCTCAGCATCACTAATCATTAGAGAAATGAAAATCTAAACTACAATGAGGTATCACCTCACACAAGTCAGAATGGCCATCATCAAAAAATCTACAAACAATAAATGCTGGAGAGGGTGTGGAGAAAAGGGAACCCTCTTGCACTGTTGGTGGGACTGTAAATTGATACAGCCACTATGGAGAACAGTATGGAGGTTCCCTAAAAACTAAAAATAGAACTACCATACAACCCAGCAATTCCACTACTGGGCATATACCCTGGGAAAACCATAATCTAAAAAGAGTCATGCACCACCATGTTCATTGCAGCACTATTTACAATAGCCAGGACATGGAAGCAACCTAAGTGTCCATCTACAGATGAATGGATAAAGAACATGTGGCACATAATACAATGGAATATTACTCAGTCATAAAAAGAAACAAAATTGAGTTATTTGTAGTGAGGTGGATGAACCTAGAGACTGTCATACAGAATGAAGTAAGTCAGAAAGAGAAAAACAAATACCGTATGCCAACACATATATATGGAATCTAAAAAAAAAAAAAAAACACATAGGTTCTGAAGGACCTAGGGGCAGGACAAGAATAAAGACGCAGATATAGAGAATGGACTTGAGGACACGGGACGGGGGAAGGGTAAACTGGGACGAGGTGAGAGACTGGCATGGACTTATATATACTACCAAATGTAAAACAGATAGGTAGTGGGAAGCAGCCACATAGCACAGGGAGATCAGCTCTGTGCTTTGTGACCACCTAGAGGGGTGAGATAGGGAGGGTGGGAGAGAGACACAAGAGGGAGGATATATGGGGATATATGTATATGTATAGTTGAATCAGTTTGTTATAAAGCAGAAACTAGCACACAATTGTAAAACAATTATACTCCAATAAAGATGTTAAAAAAATTAAAATTAAAAAACAAAAAATATAAAAGTGCCTGAGATGTCTTCATCCAGGGCCCAAGTTCCTCACGTGGGTATGAATTTTGGCTGTTGTTCTTGACATTCTTTACCTATCACTAAGTAGAGAACACAGGTATGTACACATAGTGTATCTACTCAGATAGGACCTGACAGTTTGTTTCTGATGGACCTGTTTGATGGCATGATACATGAGCTAGTCAGGTTGAAAATAAAATGAATAGGTTGAAAAAGCATGGAAAGCTGGATTGATGGTTCTTTTGTTAGAAATAATAAACATTTTTTGTTAGGAAGCTTTCCTGACTGTATGGAAACTAATGTAGTTTTAAAATAAACTTGAAACAGCTTGCAAGGAGACAAGGGAGGGATAGTCTCTGGTGGATTATCTGCTTGTTTTGAGTATAGCCATTCTTAGAAATATGTGAACAGAGACTCTGGAATTGGGTTGATCCTAGTGGAATGTAAGATTGTTATTAGTGAACACAAAAACCCACCCTCCTATTTCAAACGTGTGGGATGTTCTGCCTCACTTCATCAGTGGGTTTGTTACACAATAACTCACTGTCTTATGAATGAGTTTTGAGCATCAAATATATAAGAAATGTCTAAAAATAGCCCAAAACACTATGTGAAGACTCAACAGCTGATTCCAATTGAAATGATCATTCCTAGAATTCCATTTGGATCTGCCTAATTCAATAACCGAAGGAATTAGTTGGAGTACTATAGAAAGAACTGGCAGAAGAAACTTAAGTAATTAAAAAACTTTACACAATCAAGATTTACCCCTAACCCTGCTTGAGTATTTGTGCAGAGTATCTTAAGGCTAACAAAGCAAGCTGCAGGAAATGAGTGTGGCATCATTAGAGAAAGAATAAAATCAGAGGAAAATAGATAGTGACTAGAGAAATTGTGCATACAGCCTTTAAAAAAGGACAAGATCAAATAAAATACCTTATGTTTATCATTATATGAAACATTGAGACAATGTTTGACTCAATAGGCAGGAAATTAGACATGAGTTTCAGGCATTGTTAATGTGATTTTCATACTTGAATCCTGGCTCATTGTAATGAAAGTCACCTCTCTGCCTCTCCTGCATTTCTAGCTTTCATGACATTTTTGCCAAGTTACCCTTCTATCATTTAGTCATTCATCCCAATAGTCTACAGCAGCACAGAAGCCATATCACAAGGTACAGTCTTTCTCCTTCTGTAAATGAGTTCATCCACTTCAAAAGCCACTCCCTTTGTTCCTTGATTTCTTTTTGAGTGCCTAGCAACCACCATTGTGTCAGATTCTAAATTTAGATGCATCTCTCTGAAACTGCAAATTATATTCCATCCGTGCGCAACTGAGATTAAACCTTGGGCTCTTCAATCTGGCTAAGGCTAACTACTGTACGCTTATTTCTTTATGCATGGAAACCTTACTAAAGTAGGTGCACAGGAACAAAGAGGCAAGGACTAAGAGCTGTTACAAATGGTAGAACTACTAAATCAGTTATTTGTTACTTTCTGAACATCCCTATTTCTCCTCCTCTTGTCATTATGAAATACAGCAAATTCTGTACTGAATTTCTCAACAGCTCTCATTCAAATAATAATTTCTAGTAGATTGGCTCATGCAACTTGGTGATTTAAGTCAGGTTAACACAACTCTCTTCAGAAAAAGTTAAGAAGGAGGCAGAGGGTCTACACAGTTGTTGAAGAAGCACTTCTCAGTATTTAAACCTATAAAAGGGGAATGCCAGTTTTTCATAAGCTTTACCTCCCTTGTCTGTATTTTCACAGTCTCATCAGAGGGGAGAGACAGGGAAGCAGTGTGATGCTGAGTTGAAAACCTAAAGGCACTGGTTTGTAACAAGCCAATCAAAACATAAAATGCAGATGCTATGTGAGGCATGCCTCTACACACTGGCTGGATTTCTATACAAATCTTTGTCTTTCTATAGACAAAGTCTACGTCAATGGTGTTCATTATTATCTTAGCTTCCTTTTCAAGAGTTACATACTGGAAAGGAATCTTCAAGGCTATCACCTTCATCTTCTTTTCTTAATAAATTTATTTAGGTTTTTTATTTCTTTTTTTATTGAAGTATAGTTGATTTAAAATATTGTGCTAGTTTCAGATATACATCAAAGTAATTCAGTTTATCTATATAGATACATGTATTTTTAAGACTATTTTCCTTTATAGGTTATTACAAGATATTGAATATATTTCCCTGTGCTATACAGTAAATCCTTGTTTCTTATCTATTTTATGTATAGTAGGTTGTATCTCTTCATCCAATACTCCTAATTTATCTCTTTCCCCCTCCCTCCTTTGGTAACCATAGTTTGTTTTCTATGTCTGTGGGTCTGTTTATGTTTGGATATAGATTCTGTTGTATTATTTTTCTAGATTCCACATATAAATGATATGACATAATATTTGTCATTCTCTGTCTGACTTACTTCACTTAGTATGATATCCTCTAGGTCTATGCATGTTTCTACAAATGGCAATATTTTATTCTTTTTTACGGCTGAGTAACATTCTATTGTGTGTGCATGTGTGTGTGTGTGTGTATCACGTCTTCTTAAGCCAATTGCCTGTCCAGCAATCCTCCTGGATATACATTTGGTAAAGATGAAGAATCTAATTGGAAAGGATATATGCATCTCAATGTTCATAACAGCACTATTTACAATAAATAGCCAAGACATGGAAACAACCCAAGTGTCCACCAACAGATGATTGATTTAAGTAGATGTGCTTTTAAAGTCAGTCATGTGGTCAAAAGCTATGTATAGGAATGCTTTTCATATTCTATTTTTTAAGGAATTTTTTGTTTGTTTTGGGTTTCCCTAGAAGTTGACCCTAAAGCAAAGATTTGAGTAGAAAGAATTCTTTTTTAAAAAAAACAAGTATTTGTATATTTATCTTTTTAGGTGATCCCAGGATACCACCTATAGGTGTTGTAACAGTAAATCAGGTAAGGCAAGGCAGCCAATAGTTTGTCATGCTACTTACCCCTTTGAGTACCTATAGACTAATCCCACTGGAGAACTCTGAGAACCAGTGTAAAATACAGTTGGCCCTCCATATTCATGGATTCTGCATCCATGGATTCAACCAACTGCAGGTTGAAAATATATTTTTTTTAATTCCAGGAAGTTCCAAAAAGCAAATCTTGAATTTGCCTCACACCAGCAACTATTCACATAGCATTGGCATTGTATTTATAACTATTCACATGGCATTTACATTGTTTTAGGTATTATAAGTAATCTAGAGATGATTTAAAGTACTTGGGAGGATGTGCATAGGTTTTATGCAAGTACTATGCCATTTTATGTAACGAACTTGAGTATCGTGGATTTTGGTATCTGCAGGGGGTCCTGGGACAATTCAATCCCTGTGTATACCAAAGGATGACTGCATACATTTAAGAGTCCTTCCAACCAGAGGATATAAAATTCTGGCTTCCTGAGCAGAAAACAAAGTGGGCACTCTTGGCCGGAAAAAAAAATCCCCAGAGGAACTACATGTGAGCACTGGAAGGTAGATGGATGTCACTGAGGTGGTAAGGGCAGTGTCATCTACTCTAGAGAGCATTCCAGTGATTCACTGACATGGAAAAAAATACTGCTTGTATTTTTACAAATCTATCACCATAACTAGAAAACTATTTTAAGATATATTATATAGGAGAGGGTCATTAGCTTTGAATTTCATGCTCCTCTGCACTCTCCTCTACATTGTTGAGCTCATACTATATTCAAGGAGTTCTCACTTATTTTAATTTTGTTTAATTCTCCTATAACCTCTGCACATGTGTAAGGCTGATAGAATCATTCTTGTGTTACAGATAAAGAAACCAAGTTCAGAGGAATTAAAACACTTTGTCATATGGCTATAGTAAAAACCAGATCTTCTGCTTTCTACGGTTTTTTTCCTCCATTTGACGGCAGTAAAAAGAACATTTAGCTTGTCCATGTCTTTCTCAATGGTGATTCATTTAAAAATTAAAATTATTTTTATTTTTAGTTCAGAAACAATTCAAATATTTCTCATTTGCCAATTATTTTTCTATTAAGATGATACCATGCAGGGAATTTGTATCCTTTTCTGACTGGATGTAAAAAGTTGTTGGCCACAGATATTGGACAGAAAGCACACATGAAGACTGGAGTTGGGAAAGTTAGATCATGTTGGGTGGGGTCACTAGCTTGAGGGAGGAGTCATATTATAGGAGAGAAAGTTGAGCACCATGGAAACCAAAGTTGGGTTTCAATTGGCATTCTATGTGCTGAAGGGTTATTGAGTAGATCAGGGTAGATTGTAACCAGACAGTCAGAAATATTGAAGAGATGAGTTAAATAATCAGTGGGTCAGAAACTAGGGAAGCAAACTGGAACAAAATAGACAAATTGCAAAGACAGGTAATCAAAGGTTTGGGGCATGAGAAGTAAAGCAAAATATATCAAAAATGTCTGACAAACTAGAGGGCCAGTCATTTAGATACTTGGTCTGGGCAGCAGGAAATGGGATTACACTGTAGGAAGGATGGAACTTAGGTCATTGTCTGTAAAACAGAATTTAAGTGTCTAATCACCTTTGGGAAACTTCTTAAAAATCTTCCTGATCCAGAGGAACCAAATGATGAATTATCATTTGGGAAAAATCTATTCTTCTAATGGTCTAAATTATAATATTTTATATATTGTTTTCACTGAAAATAGGTCATATATATATAAGGTAATATAAAAAGAAATGGTTTAAAATAATTACTGTCAGCTGTAAACATGCATGTCACTTTTAATAAGGAGAGAAGATATTGGCAATGTTTTGCAAAGCCATTATGAGCAAGGGCACTCAGAGCAGACCTGAGCTCTAATAACTGGCTTTTATCTGTGGTTCTCACAGACAGTTGCAAGTCTTGCTAGGTAAGCATTCTGAGGCAGGTGTTACTAACTTGGTCTGTCCATTCTGAACACCGTGAAAGTATTGGCTGTTACATACTTTTGAGTAAATTCAGCTAGGCATTATTATTTTTTTAACACTGGAAGGGAGGAATCTTTAAGTTACGAATTGAAAATGGCAAAATTTTCTTCACCCAACTTTAAAAAGAATTGCTCATAGTTCATCTAATAGTTAGCTTAAACATGAATGAGCAGTGAGTTATAAAGAACATGCAATTTGGTTCTGATGACAGTCTGCAACCTGTCTTCATCAGAGAACTGGTGAAACCCTTAGGCAGTTTGTGGCAAATGTTGTCTTTCTTGGTCTAGTTTGACTGTCAACACTTGCTTTCTTTGGCCTGATTGGCTCTGCACTAATTCTTTGTGCCTCATGTATTCTGTGCCATCCATGTTACAATATTCATGCCATTTTGAATTTGAATTTTCAAACAAATTGCTGAGAACTCTTGGTCCCTGTCTTTATATTGCTCAAAAATCAATATTAGATATATTTTCCATCTCTATGTCTGACTTTCCTTTTCTCTCTTGGCTTCATTCAGTTTGGTTTCACTGCTCCCCTCCCTTCTTCTTCTTCACTTGTATCCCCTCTGTTTCTGATACTGGTGGCAGATAAGAGGCCTGAGAGGTGCACAGAAGAAAAGTTTCACCTACTGTATTTTTAACCTGTTAGCATCTTTTCTTCTGATTGTATAACTTTTAGGGTGATTTATCTCCCACAGTATCCTAAATTTTTTAAGCGTATTAAACATATAAATATGAAACATATACTCTTCAATGTGCATTGCAAAAATCTGTCTCTTTCTCTGAGTTGCATAGCATTGTTGGAAACGGAAGGTAGCACTTCATTTTCGGTACACAAATAGCACTCTCTGATTAGGTATGATCTTATAATTTCCCTCCATCGCTCATAAAGCATTGTAATTTCTAAGAAATCATATTAAAAAAATCCTCTCAGTTAACTCACGATTCTATTCTTTGTCCTAACTTTTGTAACTCTAAAGTCTTCATGGGCTGAACACATGTTAGAAGACAGGGAACTCCATACTCTTTTGATTTCCAAAATTCTTCTGGTTACAAGAGATGCTGCACATGAAAAACAAAAAATGTACCATATTCGGGAAAAGTTCAAGCTGAGTTTATTTGAAACAAGCAAAGCAGTTCATCTTCAGTTAAACAGGCCATTACTTGAGAAGACAAACCTAAACTTATAACTAAAGGAAGGATTTTGTCTTCCTCATGTGGCAACTTTCAGATTAGTCTTGATGGTAGAGATCTACTGAAATGAATACAAGGTCACTGAACAGGATCAATGTTTTCAGAAGATCTATTCTTTGATTAAGAGGTTATAGTGTAGTGGTTCTATCATACTATTACTGGGAAAACTATATGCTGTTTTTCAGTTGAGTGCTTAACTTATGTGTTAGCTATGAAATGAACATGGATTGTTATACTTACTTTGAATCCTGTTTCAGATTACAGTACTAAAGATTAGGTGTTTCTGGATTCTAAGTTACCTGTATTTCTCGCCACAGCTCTGGAAGTATGCCTAATGAATTTGAGAAAAAGTATTTTTAGTGATTTCTTTCTAAAGTTTTCTCTGGTGTCCAGATTTATCCTAGATCCACATCTCATCTTTCCTATTTCCAGGCCAAACTTGGTATAATCCCTTCTGTTAGGTTTCTCTGTGATGGACATGACACAAAAGAAATTACTTCTTCCTTCCCCCTTCACTTATATTTCCTCTCCAGGCTTTGTTCATCTTAACTCCATTATCTCAGTCTTCTGTGTATTAGTGGCAGCAGAGTTAGAAGAAGTGAAAGGCAGGAATTTGGCTATTGAAAGGCTCTCTTTCGTGTGTCCAGAAGCACATTTGAGGCTGACAATTCAAGTCAAAACTCTGTAATGTTTCAACATTGAATAACAAATTAAGAAAGAGGCTAAAGGATAAAAAAATCCAGTGTAAATATGAGTGTATTTTGGAGGTATAAAACTTGAGTGCCTGCAAGATCCAAGGTTGAAGGTGAAGCTGCTGATATGAATAAGGAGAAATGGATTTTCCTTTTGAATGCAACTAAATGGACAACTGACAATAAAGGCTAAAGAAAAGCTGTAATGAAGAGAAGAGGTAGCTAAGAGACACACTTGAACTAGTTGATCAAAAAGCCATCAAATAGCTCTGATGCCTTCCAGATGTTGTCTCAAAAAATGTCTATGAAAGGAAAAATTTTGCATCCTACTAACTTTATAAAAATGTCTTTTTTGGGCTTCCCTGGTGGCGCAGTGGTTGAGAGTCCACCTGCCGATACAGGGGACACGGGTTTGTGTCCCAGTCCAGGAAGATCCCACATGCCGCAGAGCGGCTGGGCCCATGAGCCGTGGCCATTGAGCCTGCGTGTCTGGAGCCTGTGCTTGGCAACAGGAGAGGCCACAACAATGAGAGGCCCGTGTACTGCAAAAAAAAATGTCTTTTTAATGTTTTTAATATTTATATTAAGATATTTTTCCATTTTAATACTTAAAATAACATAGGAATAATAATGGGGTTAAAAGATTTATGAAGAACACCATTATATTGTATCTTATTAAATAGTGTCTGCACATTTAATACGCTGTTGAATTCAGTTTGCTAGTATTTTATTGAGAATTTTTGCATCCATATTCATCAGGGATATTGGCCTGTAGTTTTTGTTCTTTGTTTTCTCTTGTAGTATCCTTATCTGGCTTTGGTATCAGAGCAATTCCTGAGCTGAGTTGGGGGCTTGGCATTGGCTGGACTCCATGGTGTGTGGGCCTGCTGGCTGGGCTCTACGGTCAGATGGGGTCACTAGATGGGCTCTGCAATCACTTCTCATTGAGTGAGGTTGTAGGCTGTGTTGCCACTGTTTGGAGTCTGTGGCTGGGCAGGGCTGCTCCCTGATTGGATGGTGCCACTGACTGGTCTCTTTGTTCAGGTGGGGCTACAGGCAGGGCCCTGCAGTCCCATGGAGCCTCAGGCTGTGCTTTGGGATCCAGTGTGGCCACAGGCTGTGTCCAAAAATAGGTGGGGTGATTAGGTGCTCTTCTGATGGTTGAGGCTGCTGGTGGGACTCTCTCATTGGGCAGGGCCTCTACCTGTATTCCACAGTTCAGTGAGCCTGGAGACCATGCTTGGCAGTTGGGCAGGACCACCGTCAAGGCTGTCTAGTTGGGTGGGGACCACAGGCTATGCTTTGCAATTGGACAGGATCACTGGCTGAGCTCCCTTCCTGGGTCAGGTCACAGGCTGTCTTCAGCAGTCTGTAGGGCAGTTGACTGGGCTCCACAGCTGAGCAGTACCATAGGTAGGACTCAAGCTGACCAGGATCACTCTTCAGGCTCCCTGGTTATGTGGTGCCAGTGGCTATGCTCAACAGATAGGCGTGGCTTCTGGTTTGGCTCTCTGTCAGAGGAGGGCTCTAGGATGGGCTCATGGCTACCTGGGATCTCAGGCCAGTCTCCTGATCAGGTCAGACTGGAGGCTAAGCTCAGCAATTGGGTGTGGTTGTGAATTTTCTTCCCTGCCTGGGCACGCTGTAGGATGTGCTCCAAGGCTGCCAACCAAGCTGGGAAGCATGTAACCATGCTTCTCAGTGGGGCAGGATTGTAGGTTATGCTCAGCCATTGGGCAGGGCTTTGAACTAGCTTCCCTGCCTATGCAGGGCCATAGAACATACTCCATAGCAAATATGGCTTGTTGGCTGGGGACCCAAATCAGGCTGAACTGTCAACCAAGATCCCTGGTCAGAATGGGATAACAACTTGCTCTACAGATGGGCAGAGCAGCTGGCTGAGATCTCTGCTAGAGCATTGGGCCTTGCTACAGGCAGCAACATGGTCCTCCATACTCTGAGCACTGGTTGCTGTAAGCCCCACCCCCTTCTCCATCTCTATGTGATTCCCAATGGTCCACTCCTGAAGCTCCCCCCAGGGATCCCTGACCTAACTGTGCCTGAGTGTGAGGTGAGACCTGAGTATGCCTCCCAAGCTGTGTCCCATAATATGGGGGAAGCTGGATGTCCGTCTTGGATTCTCTTTTCCCACTGGAGAAACTGAGGCCCGGTGGGGGGTTCCTCTGGGCACAGCACTGTGCCCAGTTTATGGAGGGGCCAATGCAATCAAAGTGAAACTGTACCTCTTCCTCTCCTAATACTCTTCTTCTTGATTTCTGTGATTTTCGGGGTGCTTCAGCCTTACCCTCGGGATCTGAGATTTTTCACAATGGTTTCTTATCTATGGATAGTTGCCAATTGGTCTTCTTGTGAGGTGGACTGAAGTCAAGAACTACCTACATTGCCATCTTGACGATGTCATTATATTCAACATATTTTTATAAGGCTGATTCTAGGTTATTCTAATCAATTTATATATACCATTCTCATAAATAATTTATAGCAGATTAAATGACTAATGGTATTTTTTATGTTCAACACCTTAATTATTATATTATTATATGGTCAAATCAGATTCAGCTTGAGTAATTTTAACCTGTGACACCTTTCTAATAATTCAACCCCATGAAGTTTTGGACTGCCTACACCTGAAAAGATCTATTCAAAATGCAGCCAGTAGAAGCTCAACCATAAATCATTCCCAGTGAGTACATGTATCCAGAAATTTAAAGCCAATTAAACAAGAGCAGGTAAATGAGTACAGTTTTGTAGAAGGGGTGATGTAGTGGAAAAGATCAGATTCTAACTACCTCCATATAAATTGCTCATAAAATTTAAATGTTGAAAATATGCTTGTTAGCATATCTTGAAAGCAGCAATGACTATTAATGGAAATCAATAAATTAATAAATCAATACATCAATGGGAGGAAATCCCCAGGTTTCTTCTGTTGTGCCTACAGTTCCTCTTTCTGCCCTCTCTACTCTGTTATCCACAGAGGTTGACTGTTTGGATTCATTAAATATCCTGTGTGGCTGCTGTCTTGTGGCCAGATTCTTAAATGTGGAGACTTGGGAGGAGCTCAGTGGAAAGAAGGGGAGGGAAGTCAGGGTTCTTAGTCCCTAGCTCCCTCTCTGCAGGGTCAACACTGGCTGGCTGTTTTTCATAACAAAAAGTCTCAACTCCTGCCAGCCTGTCTATACAGACACAGTGGGAAAAGCATAATTTTTTCAATAAATGATAGTGGGGAAATTGGGCATCCACATGCAAAAATATCAAATTGTACCCCTACCTTATATCCTACACAAAAATAAAATCAAAGTAGATTAAAGACTTAAATGTAAGACCTAAAACTATAAAACTCCTAGGGAAAAACATAGAGGAGAAACTTTATGACATAGGTCTTGGCAATAATTTCTTCAATACCATACCAAAAGCACAGGCCACAGAAGCAAAAAATAGACAAGCGGGACTACATCAAACTAAAATGCTTCTGCACAGAAAAGGAAACGACAGAATTAAAAGGCAACTTTTGGAATCGGTGAAAATCTTTGCAAACTATATATCTGATTTATAAGGAACTACCACAATTCAATAGCAAAAAAAATAATTCAATTAAAAAATGGGCAAAGGACTTGAGCAGATATTTCTCTAAAAAAGATATACAAATGGTCAACAGGTATATGAAAAGATACTCAACAGCCTTAATTATCAGGGAAATCAAAATCAAAATCACAATGAAATATCTCCTCACACCCATTAGGATGACTATTATTAAAAAGAAAAAAATAGCAAGAATTGGTGAGGTTGTGCAGAAGTTGGAACCCTTGTACACTGTTTTGGGAATATAAACTGGTGCTATTGCTATGGAAAACAGTGTGAAGGTTCATCAAAACATTAAAAACAGAACTTCCGGGCTTCCCTGGTGGCGCAGTGGTTGAGAGTCTGCCTGCCTATGCAGGGGACGCGGGTTCGTGCCCCGGTCGGGGAGGATCCCGCATGCCGCGGAGCGGCTGGGCCTGTGAGCCATGGCCGCTGGGCCTGCGCGTCCGGAGCCTGTGCTCCGCAACGGGAGAGGCCGCAGGAGTGGGAGGCCTGCGTACCGCAAAAAAAAACCCCCCACAAAAACCAGAACTTCCATATGATCCAGCAACCTCGCTTCTGGATCTATACCCAAAAGAATTGAAATCAGAATATTGACAAAATATCTGCACTCCCATGTTCATTGCAGCATAATTTACAATAGTCTAGATATGAAAACAACCCAAGTGCCCATCCACAAATAATGGATTAAGAAAATGTGAGATGTGTATATATAAAAAATTCAGCCTTAAAAGGAAAGAAATTCTGTCATTTGTGACAACATGGATGAACCTGGAAAACATTATTCTAAGTTACATAAACCACACTTTTAAAATAATCCTTTTATTAAACTCTCCTTAAATTACCCAATTTGAATATGCCATCTCTTTCCTGCCAAAATCCTGAAGGTTACAGAAGATATTGGGCAAAAAGAGTAGATAGGCTCCCAATATTTCAGTGTATTAGTTAGGTAAATGATTCAGCTTCTTTAAACCTCCCTTTCCTTATATGTTAACTAGGATAATCATCCCTATTTTTGGTAGGCAAAATAATTGACCCTCAAAGATGTTTACTTTCTAACCTCTACCACCTGTGAAATGTTATGTGCCATGGCCAGGGTGAATTAAAGTTTCAATTGGGAGTAAAGCTGCTGATCAGGTGTACTTAAGTAAGGAGATTAGCTTGAATGATCCAGGTGGGCCCAATGTAATAATAAGCATACTTAAATGTGGAAGAAGGAGGCAGAAGGGTTAGTATCAAAGTGAGGCACTTCGAGAAAGGTTTGAGTTGCCATTTCTGGCTTTTAGGTTGGGAGAAGAAGTCACAAGCCAAAAAGTGTGGACAGCAAGGAAACAGATTCTCCTCAGAATCTCCAAAAGGAGCACTTTGAGACTTCTGACCTCCAGAAAGGAAAGGTAATGATTTTTTGTTGTTTTAAACTGTAATGTCTTAAGCTGTTGTAAGTTGTTATAGCAGCAATAGGAAACTACTATTGTATGGGTTTGTTTTGAGAATTGGATGAAATAATGTAAAACTGTGTTTTAACGCATGAGAGCTGGAATTAGATCTGTGTTTTGAATCTCTCTTTCAAACTAGTAATTATTACCTTGGTTGAATTACTTAACTCTGTTTCTTCATCTACATGTAGGAAGATAATATCTGGAAACACAAAAATGTCAGTTTATTCTTTATGCTTTCTTATACTTGATAATTTTCCTAGTTGGACAGAATTAGATACATCGTCTCGAGAATTAGTAATGTAATTCATAAAAAAAGGATCTTGATAATCAGAAAGGAAGGATTAAGGGAAGCAAGGAAGAGAAGCAAGGTGGTGTAGGACGGGGGAATGGGTAGGCATAAATGCAAGAGTAGCAGAGACTCTTCTCATCCTGACTGGCCAGTTACAGGGAGTTGTGGGGAAACTGTATCATCTCTAGCAGCTCTTCCTTCACCATTCGGTGTAGGACTGTGGCTCAACAGAGCAGAAAAAAATAAGTCGACTGTTGTTTTGGATTCCATGGGATAAAAGCCTCCCACTGAAAACTATCTATACACCATTTTCTAGCAGAATGACCCTTTTATTGACTGTGGGTTTTGCAGATTTTTATGTAGACTGTGTGGACAATCCTTCCTCACCACCAATTTCATTGGCTCGTAATAAGCACCTCATTATCCCCAAACAGAGTGAGATATCTATGACAGCTGAAGAAATGGGTGTTGAAGCTAATAGGAAAACCTTGGTTCCCATCTTATTATTGAACAGCAATGATTGAGCACAGCCTGTACTTGCTAACCCCCTTGCCGTGTAAATGGAGAGTTAATAATCCAAATTGCTTAGGATTGAATGAGGTAATGCATGTCAGGTTCTTATCTAAGACCCTGGTAATAACAACCACCACCAACACAACTAACTTTTCCTATAATTCCGTGGCATTAACAAGTCAAATGTATTCTTCCTTTTGCTTTTATAATAAAAACACAAAGTATAAAACCCAACAAGTTCCAAAGAGTGGAGAGCCAAAAAGTCCCCCACCTTCCTCTGCTCCGTTATGTAGTTTTCCTTCCAAAGACCAACTACTTTCACAGATTCTTGTATAATATCAAAATATTCTACATATTTATAAATATTTACTATTGTATCCTTGCAAATGACAGTACATCAGTTTTTGCCTTCGCCTTTTCCACTTAACCATATATGCTAGAGTGTTTTCCACATCAGTAAATAGAGTCCTACTTAACTATAGTTACGAAAGTGATTTGTCAACTGTAAAGTGTTTATAGTATTAGGTTTCATAAAGTCAGTAGTGTTTATTTGGGAACTAAACTGGTAGAATTGATTAATATCCAGTAGAGTTGATTAATATCCCAGATTAACATTAAGATTTATTTCACCTTTGGGCTGATGAAGATATGCTCCAAAAGATAGTTTGTATATTTTGACAGGAAATACCTTGTGCAGTTTTGACCCGTTCTTTGTGCTGTTTTCAGACTCAGAAATATCCCCTTCTTTGCAGAATTGGCAACAAGTAAAATCAGACAAAGCCTGTTGGATGTGCACACTTGTGATAATTACCACACTTCAAATTATTTACATAAGAACATGTTCATTCAAATGGACTCTTTAAATGCTAAACAGTGAATATAGACTAGAGGGCCCACTTTAACTGATGGCCATAGATGGATGTTCACTCCAGGTTTGGGTTGATAGGTCCACATTTCTTCCGCAGTAAGCAGGATGAGCAGACGTGTAGGAGGTCTAAACAGCTGCCGTAAATGTGGGCCCTCAGGGCCTGATTACAGAGGAAGCTGGATGGACTTGCCTACTGCATGAAGGCCCAACTCCTGCTTGGCTTCCCTTGCTGAAGTCACTTTTAGGCTGGCATCCAAGTTTGACATCATTTATCTACATGAACAGGTGCTCCAATAAAATGAACCACAGAAAAAGTAGATGTTATGGCAGGGCTCAGTGATTTCCCACTTGATGTTTTTGTAGAGGGTATGTTTGAAGACAGGCAGGGTTACTCTATTTTCTCAAGAAGCTGAACAAAGAAAATACAGAGAGCAACATTTTCCAGTGCAGAGTAGCTTAAAAAAATCTAGAAGGTTTTATTTTAAATCACTTATTTAAAAACCTCCCAGTTCCCCCAAATTCTTTCAATATGATTTATCCTATGTTTCATGGTGTCCGAATTTGTATCAGCATGATATATATTTGGTATGGTATTAGAACAAAAGAACAATTGGTGGAATGTATTTCAACATGATCATGGTGTGGCAAAGAGGATGGAGGAAAGGCTGGAGCAGGGATAAGTTGACATTTTCCCAAATGGAAAACAACATATTCAAATCAAATGTTTTTGGAGCTCACACTATTGCCAAAGTACTGAGGAGACTACTGAAGATAAAAGTCTCTGGAAAAAGTTCAGGAAATTGGGACATATATTTAAAAAGAAATTGTAGAATTTACCTAATAATATAGAACAGCAGTGATTTATATGTCTGACCATGAGGACTTCAGATTGGTCCAACTACCACTTGTTTTAAAATGTAGAAGTCTTCCTGGATTGAAAATTTTACAAGGTGAAATCACTTTAAATTTTTTGTTAGAAATTACATGAATTTCTGAGGACTGAATAACCTGTGTAGAGGAGAAGACCTGTCCAATCTGAATAGGCACTCATTTTCCAAGGCATATCCTGTTCATCTAATTACATCAACTCAAAAGGCCAGATCTCATCAAACTCTCAGAAAAATAGATAAGGCAATATTTTAGGGGTAAGGGACACTTAGAAAATCAGTATGATATTCTTGTATTGTCACATTCTCACTGTCAGTTATCACAAAATTGAAATATCATCTCTTAGCACTGAAAATAAAACAAAAAGAATTAACAGGAGGACCTTCAAGGTGGCGGAAGAGTAAGACGTGGAGATCACCTCCCTCCCCACAAATACATCAAAAATACATCTACATGTGGGACAACTCCTACAGAACACTTACTGAATGCTGGCAGTAGACCTCAGACTTCCCAAAAGGCAAGAACTCCCCACGTACCTGGGTAGGACAAAAGAAAAAAAAACAGAGACAAAAAAATAGGGATGGGACCTGCACCTCTGGGATAGAGCTGTGAAGAAGGAAAAGTTTCCACACACTAGGAAGCTAGGAAGGCTCTTCACTGGCAGAGATGGGGAGTGGCCGGGAAGAAGCTTCGGAGCCATGGAGGAGAATGCAGCAACAGGGGTGCGGAGGGCAAAGCGCAGAGATTCCCGCACAGAGGATAGGTGCCGACCAGCACTCACCAGCCCAAGAGGCTTGTCTGCTCACCTACGGGGGCGGGCGGGGCTGGGAACTGTGGCTCAGGCTTCGGAGGTCAGATCCCAGGGTGAGGACTGGGGTTGGCTGTGTGAACAAAGCCTGAAGGGGGCTAGTGTGACACAGCTAGTCAGGAGGGAGTCCGGGAAAAAGTCTGAAACTGCCTGAGAAGCAAGAGAACGTTGTTTCGGGGTGTGCGATGAGAGGGGATTCAGAGCACCACCTAAACAAGCTCCAGAGACAGGCACGAGCCGCGGCTATCAGCGCAGACCCCAGAGACAGGCATGAAATGCTAAGGCTGCTGCTGCAGCCACCAAGAAGCCTGTGTGCAAGCACAGGTCACTCTCCACACCTACCCTCCAGGGAGCCTGTGCAGCCTGCCACTTCCAGGGTCCTATGATCCAGGGACAGCTTCCCTGGGAGAACACACAGCGTGCCTCAGGTTGGTGCAATGTCACGCCAGCCTCTGCCACCGCAGGCTCGCCCCGCATCCATACCCCTCCCTCCCACTGGCCTGAGTGAGCCAGAGCCCCTTAATCAGCTGCTACTTTAACACCATCCTGTCTGGGTAAAGAACAGACGCCCTCAGACGACCTACACGCAGAGGCGGGTCCAAATCTAAAGGTGAACCTCGGGAGCTGTGCGAACAAAGAAGAGAAAGGGAAATCTCTCCCAGCAGCCTCAGGAGCAGTGGATTAAATATCCACAGTCAACGTGATGTACCCTTCATCTGTGGAATACCTGAATAGACAATGACTCATCCCAAAATTGAGGAGGTGGACTTTGGGAGGAACTATAGACTTGGGGTTTTCTGTATGCAACTGACTAGTTTCTGATTTATATGGTTATCATATTTCAGTGTTTAGAGCTTGTCATCAAGGGTGGATTTGTTTATTGGTTTGGTTGCTCTCTTTTTTATTTTATTTTAAAATTTTTTTATTTTAATAATTTTTTAACATTTTTTATTTTAATAACTTTATTCTATTTTCCTTATTTCTTTTGTTTCTCCCTTTTCTTCTGAGCCACATGTCTGACAGGGTATTGGTGCGATAAAAGACCCCAAATAGCCAAAGCAATCTTGAGAAAGAAAAATGGAGCTGGAGGAATCAGGCTCCCTGACTTCAGATTATACCACAAAGCTACAGTAATCAAGACAACATACTGGCACAAAAACAGAAATATAGATCAATGGAACAGGATAGAAAGCCCAGAGATAAACCTACACATGTGTGGTCACCTTATCTTTGATAAAGGAGACAAGAATATACAATGGAGAAAAGACAGCCTCTTCAATAAGTGGTGCTGGGAAAACTGGACAGCTACATGTAAAAGAATGAAATTAGAACAATCCCTAACACCATACACAAAAATAAACTCAAAATGGATTAAAGACCTAAATGTAAGGCCAGACACTATAAAACTCTTAGAGGAAAACATAAGAAGAACACTCTATTACATAAATCACAGCGAGATCCTTTTTGACCTACCTCCTAGAGAAATGGAAATAAAAACAAAAATAAATAGGACCAATGAAACAAAAGCTTTTGCACAGAAGAGGAAACCATAAACAAGACAAAAAGACAACCCTCAGAATGAGAGGAAATATTTACAAATGAAGCAACTGACAAAGGATTAATCTCCAAAATATACAAGCAGCTCATGCAGCTCAATATCAAAAAAACAAACAACACAATCCAAAAACTGGGCAGAAGACCTAAATAGACATTTCTCCAAAGAATATGTACAGTTTTTCAACAAATACATGAAAGGATGTTCAACATCACTAATCATTAGGGAAATGCAAATCAAAACTACAATGAGGTATCACCTCATGCTAGTCAGAATGGCCATCATCAAAAAATCTAGAAACAATAAATGCTGGAGAGGATGTGGAGAAAAGGGAACCCTCTGGCACTGTTGGTGGGAATGTAAATTGATACAGTCACTATGGAAAAGAGTATGGAGGTTCCTTAAAATAAAAATAGAATTACCATATGACCCAGCAATCCCACTACTGGGCATATACCCTAAGAAAACCATAATTCAAAAAGAGTCATGTACCACAATGTTTATTGCAGCACTATTTACAGTAGCCAGGACATGGAAGCAACCTAAGTGTCCACCAACAGATGAATGGATAAAGAAGATGTGGAACATATATACAATGGAATATTAGCCATAAAAAAGTGAAAATGAGTTATTTTTAGTAAGGTGGATGGACATAGGGGTGGTCATACAGAGTGAAGTAAGTCAGAAAGAAAAAAACACTGTATGCTCACACATATATGAATCTAAAAAAAAATGGTTCTGAAAAACTAGGGGCAGGACAGGAATAAAGACAGATGTAGAGAATGGACTTGAGGACACAGGGAGGGGAAAGGGTAAGCTGGGATGAAGTGAGAGAGTGACATGGACATATATACACTACCAAATGTAAAATAGCTAGTGGGAAGCAGCCGCATAGCACAGGGAGATCAGCTTGGTGCTTTGTGACCACCTAGAGGGGTGAGATAGGGAGGGTGGGAGGGAGATGCAAGAGGGAAGAGATATGGGGATATATGTATAACTGATTCACTTTGTTATACAGCAGCAACTAACACAACAATGTAAAGCAATTATACTCCAAAAAAGAATTAACAGGGTGCTTACAGATCTCCACATTTTATTATTTAAAAATGTATAGATTTTAGATTAAATACAAGAAAAATTGTAAAATGAAACTTTTAAAAATTAGAAAAAAATGAATATATCTATATTATCTAGATAAATTGTCATTGTGTAAGTAAACCATGTGCCATAAATGTTGGGTTTATTTTAAATTTTATATTTTAGTTTGGATGTTAATGGAAGTATTTTCTTAGCTACTTGGTGCACCATGTGGTTGGATTCTACTTTTTGTCTACTAGTTAAAGAAACTGATTTAAAAAAAAATACTTTGTATAAATTGAATATCTAGATTTAACCACCCCTTCCCCAAACTTTTCAAAGGCAATTGGGTAAGTTACATATTACAAGTCTTTTCTTGTTTCAATATTTTTATCTTCGGGTACTGTTATATTTCCCTTAAATTCATCCTTTCTCCTAAAGGAGTGTCAGCTAAATCTCTCTGACCAATACCTGTCCCTACTTAAACAGAGAGATTTAAAGTTGTTGTATACAGCAAGTTACAGGTTATTTTGCAATAAAAGAATTTCTGATGAAAAGCAAAATAATAATTTTGATAGTGTTAAATACCTGATGCTAGTAAATAAATACCCTTAGAATTAGGGTAAATATATGGACACCCAGAAGCATGGAGTCACGAAAACAGAACTACTTCTTCCGTTATGTGCTAATGATAGTATTTCCGTCTTAAGAATCATACACTGTCCTGTTGAATCAAACCTTAAGTGGTACAGTATATTTTATACTTCATGCAGTTATCAGGGGAGAGAGATGATGAAAAAGGTGAGATACAGTTTAATGTCTTCTTTCTGGAAGGTGAAAATAGAATCTGCTTTAAAGATTTATCCCAGATAGCAGCCTGTTCCTGTTTTCTCTGTGAATTCTTCCTGATATTATATATCCTCTTTTGATCTGGGGAAGAACTGACAAGTCTGGTATTTATTTTCATGTCTCTGAGCAAGCTTAGTTAGTGGCCTCGTATGGGTACAAACTAAAAGCAATTTAATTTGTTTAGGTGACTTGTTATATAGTTGATTGGGAGAAGTCATCACCAGGAAAGGAAAAGACATATATTCAGTGAACATCTTTTCATCATAGTCACTATTTTTATGGACTAAAATGACAATGAGATTATTTTACATGGGAGATCTGTCTCCAGTATATTATGATCTTAATGTCATCACTGACCTGAAACTTTGTAGTTTATATATCTAACTACATTTGCTTCTTTTTCCAACTCTGTAGTACTTCCATGGGAACAGAAAAATGATTAAAATTCTGATTATTAATATGAACAAAACAAAACAAAAACCTTCAAAATTAAAATTGAGAGAGAAATTGAATCCTGTAAGAGAGTATTCATTTATATTCAAAGAATGCTAATAATCTTCCGTCTTTGTGCATGAGATCTAAAATTCAATCAGTAAATCACCTTAACAACAGAATCCAAAAATGAAAAGGCAAAATAGATTGTTTTCCAAGATAACCACTTGCTGCTATTGATCAAAGCTTGATCTAGGTTTATACACTATTGACAAGCTGCAGATGGGATTTTATAGATTATTCAATGTAAATGTAATTTACCAAATGTTTTGGTAATGTTTTCTGTTAGCTATCACTCTTGCTTGTAACATGAGCAAACACAGCAACTGTTCTTTCTTCTGTTGTGATAATCATGCTCCAAAGAATGAGCAGCTTTAGGCAAGGAGGTGATTCACTTCTTTGTTTATATGCCAGACAAATGTAAGTCATTTGCTAGTATGAAGTGTGTAGGTACTTCCTACTCTGCTGCTTACTTAAATCCAGCTTCATGGACATCAATATTTAATATTATTTGTTTCAGGTTTGGGATTTTAAGACATTGCTGATATAAAGGTGTCAAAACTGTAGTGATGCCAGAAAATATCACTTTTATTTTTGCAATGGACATGAAAAACTGTATGAAAAGCCTGATTTATAGTTCTTTTCTTTACCTCTTCTGAATTTAGGGCCTCTGTGTTGAGGAAGTCAGTGAGCCTCAGGGGCCAAACCAGAGTTGCAGAAATATATGGGGTGTTTGAGGCCAGAGTGAGAAAACCTTCCATGTACTGTAAGATGTCCTACAAAACACAGAGAAGAGGCAGGGGCATCTTTCTCTTCCTCTGTAACTAAATCTTGCCATTGTTCCCCTGGAGTAAGCTATAGAAATATTTTCAGATGAGGTATACAGCACGTTAAAAACCAGGACCCATCATTTGAGAGCCTGTCCTCATATGTGATGCCCCAGCTATGTTGTTTTCCCACTGTCCCTGGCTCTTGGTAGTGTGTCTTTCCTGAAAGGCCTGCATGCAGTCCTCTCCCTTAGACCTCAGTGCTGGTTGCTCTGAGAGACGACTGCTGATCTCTTTAGTTCTAAAGGCTCCCCAAAGTGAATTCTAAATACATACATCACCCACATTTTAAGGCATATCACCCCAGACATAATTCCCACATTTGGTTAAAATCCATCTGCAATTTTCACATGATAGGTGATATAATAGATTGTTATACATGATTATCTTTATCATGTAAAAATTTGAGTTTCCTTTTAAAAAAGATCTCAATAAATACATAAGTCCATACAATATGTGAACCCACATACATTCTTTGATGGTGTGTTGAGGAGTCCATTAAAGAGGAACTGACTGAAAACAAAGTCCTGAAACCCTCAACTGAATTCCTTTCCATTTCACAGTCAAGAGTAAGGGGATGGGGCTTCCCTGGTGGCGCAGTGGCTGAGAGTCCGCCTGCCGATGCAGGGGACGCGGGTTCGTGCCCCGGTCCAGGAAGATCCCACATGCCGCGGAGCGGCTGGGCCCGTGAGCCATGGCCGCTGAGCCTGCACGTCCGGAGGCTGTGTTCCGCAACGGGGGAGGCCACAACAGTGAGAGGCCCGCATACCGGAAAAAAAAAAAAAAAAAAAAAGAGTAAGGGGATGAGAGTTTCAAATGAGGAAATAAATGAGGAAAGTAGGGCTTGGTTTTTATTTGGAAGAGATGGTTCATGAAGTCTGGGGTTGTCAGGAGGCTCATGGATGGATCTAGTCATATTGATTGAATTCTTGTTCTTTCTTCCCAGATAACCAGGAGTCTCTATTAGTCTTGGAGGTTTGGATTTGTCTCATATCTAGTATCAAATGTTGTGATTTATGGTTGAACAATAGCCATATAAATACTTGCTAGAAGAGTGATGATGTCCTTAAGTTACCATAGTTATTTTCATTTTAAATTTATCCTGGAAAAAAAATGTGGTAAAAGAATGTTAGTGCTAGATTTCTCATAATTCATACCTACAAAGTAGCAAATGAAAGAAAATACTGGCTTAAGTACCATGGCATTAAAGTTCATCTTTCTGCCTCTTACATAGGAAATCATGAGTAAGATACACTCTGCCTAAGCAATCTTAATCTTAGGTCAGAAATATATTGGTTTGGGCCAAAAGCCTAAGCAAAACTTTTAAAATAAAGAGAATCTATTTTGATATTTAGGATCAATTATAAAGTTTGAAGTATATTAGAGTAATAGTAAATTTGTGAATATGAGAATATATAATATCTCAGTATAAATTTAATCAAATTAATTATTTTTATTATCAAAAATAGCTATTTTGGAAGCAGCCAAGGAAAGACATAGTAACTGATATGTATACTTTACAGTTTATAATTGTTCTACAATTGTTACTGATAAATGCTAGCTAAAACCATCCCCACCTCCCCACAAGGAAACATTAGATGGTTTTAATTAATATAGAAAATATGAAAGTAAGATGCGATGTACTATAACTCATGGGTTCTGTAAATGTAGATTCATAAGGATGAATGTCATCTGCTTTTGAAGACAAATTACTGAAAACATGGATCTGAGCTCGGAAAATATGAAACTTGATAGGTTAGTGATCAACTATGATCATTTTAAATTATTTAATGTTAATGAGAGAATCTTATTTTTCCCAATTTAGCAAGAATTTTTAATCTAAGATATGATTATGGTGATTAATATAACATTCCCTTTTATTTGGAATGGAATCAGTTGGAAAAACTTTATGGTTCTTATCAGCTCAATTTACAAAATTCGCTTATTGCATATGGCACAATTTTGAAATGATTCTTAAAAGTTTAAGTGTGTATGTATGTGATTTTTAATTCTTAAGATTTTTACAGCCATGTGAAATAGATTCTAGCAGAGGGAGGTTCTTTTTCGCCATAGCACAAGAGGGAAAGTTTTATGAGAAAAATTTTGCATAAGGTTTCCAGTGCATTAATTAATTTGTCTGTTTCAATATTAGACATTGCTCTAGCATTCCATAAAGGGTTTGGGGTTGTTATAAAAGTTCTAGGGCAGGATCAATCAAGTGGCTACCTTTTGGGTAGCTAAATATTTAAGTAAACTGAGATACTATTTATATATTCCCATCCTATTGAGGATCTCAAAGTGTGGCATTCCAACAAAGTTTTCAGAAGTTTTGTAAAACACCAGGAGCAGGCTTCATATTGAGAAAGCATGGCAACTGTGGGTAACTTGATCAAATCCCATGGTGTGATAGTTTCCTTATAAAATTCCTTCACTACTTAAACTGATTTTAAAGGTAGATTTTATTTTCTGCTTTTGTTTAAGTGTTTAAGTTTATTTAAACACTTTTAAGTGTTAAATTAATTTTGTTTAATTTAACATTTGAAGAAGATGCAATATTTATAAATCAGTTTCAAATTTAAAAAAACAGAAAATAAAAAGTTAAATAAATTCTCTTTGACTACTGATCATTTTCAGTATTACATATCAGTTCAATGTTGGATGTTCTAACTTCTGAGAATTTACATAGACGGTTTAATGAGAACAAAAATCCCTCTCATTTCTCTTATCCAATATGTGTAACATGATTTTCCAGTCAATTATTATTAATTTTTGAGGGGCATTTAAAAATAGACCTGGAAATAATAACTAAAGTCATGTGTTTGACAGTACCGCTCATTATAAAGAAACTGAGAGAGTTGTTAAATATACCTTAGGCATCTTCATTGTAAGCATAAGCAGCATATCTTGGTAACTTCATTTGAATATACTTAATGAAAGCAAGCCAATATTCAAAAGACTGGAAATAAAGTTGTGATTTTGAAGTGTTCTTGTGGAGTTGCCTTTAAAGTTCAATATTTAACATACATTTTTTCTTGATTCTATATTATCACCTGGGAAACACATTTTCCCAAAAGGTAGAGGGGAGAAGACCCTCCCCCAGCATCCCCATTGTTGCAGTACCCCTTGCTGGAGTGTGCACATCTTGATTTCCAGGACACAGCTGCATTTCTGGCTGTGTGGTCTATATGAATGTTGGTTTGTCACTTTTCTGCAAGCAGCATACAAAAGTATCATATGCCCAGGGACTTGGTAACTCTATCATCTAGATGCACAGATTGTATCTTTCTAAATAGTAGAAACAGAAGCCATGTAGTTGCAATGATCTGCTTCCCTTGTTTTCACACCTGGAATAAATATTCTTTATAATTTTGAGAGAAGAGATATATCTTAGGGTAGAAATACAAATAGCACAGGGCCATAAGTACTGTTTTGACAGTGATCCAAGAGTTTAGGGTGTGAACTAAAAAGTCAAGTTTTGTCAGAGTCTGGCCATTCATCCTGCAGTTGCACAGTCAGGATCTCTTAGTAGGAAAAAGGTGGAGCCACCTCATCTCGTTTCCTCAAGGATGGAACAGTGAAAAGCAAAAGGGATCTTGCCAACTGCTATAGGGATGTGGGTTTCATCTAATCAAGAGGATTACTCAGAACTGAATCTTGAATCCAAACACACATGATCCATGAGCTAAATGTTCATGATTCCAAAGCAAAGTGAAACAATACACTGGGTCCAAGATTTGAGCGGTTAAGTATTTAGGTTTAGGAAACCTAGAGGGTGGTCCCAAATAAATGAAGTTCAAATAGGAATGAATAATAGATCTGGGGTCATCCCAGACTGCAGATTGTAACATGGGCCAATGAACCAGAACCATTTTAAGGCTATAAGTGTCTAACTGCCTCCTGTTTAAATTCATTTCATGAAGCCATAAATGGGGTTGCCTATAATGAAGGATTAGATATGCTGGTGGGGAACCAAAGTTGCAAACTTTGTGTTAGACTCTGCCTAATTCCTTACCTTGTCATATGTTTTTCACAGGTAGGTAGAGGTACTCAGCTCCCATTAGCAGGTTCAGACCAGCTTTGTCTCTGGAACCAATCCTGAATTTTGAGAGTAAGAAAGAAAGCAACCTAAGTCTTAAAATTAAGTTATCCAGACTCCAAGTCAATCCTCTTCTATATTTAAAGCTCTGTATTGGACTTGTGATTTATTTAGCAGGTCCCCTTTTCTTGTTGTCTCCAGCTACTGGGTAACTATACTTTTCCCAGAGACAAACTGTCTTGATTTTTGATCAATAGCTCAGCCTCTTTAGGACTAAGCCCTTGTCTAAATTAGAGATCATCTATCTCTAAACCTCAATGCAGTGGTCAGGGGATTGTTGACAGAGCTTAAAAATGCAGGCATTGTGTTGACATAGACTTATAAGACATCATCATCTGGCATCATGCTTTCCATATGAGGAATGTCAATGTCAATGCATTACCTTGGTGTATGTTTGGATGTTGTGTATGGTCTATCAGTGTGGAGCTTCTCCTGGCATCTATACCGCCTTCAGTAACTATTTTCCATTTCATGGCTTGTCCCATTGGCTACAGACCATTATGATGAACCAGAGCATTTAATTCATGTAACATATAACATTATGCTACCATTCTATTTATTTCTTTTTTATATAAAGCTGAGGATGGTCCTCTCTGAAATAACTACAAAAGACCAATATTTGTGTGGCCTAATGAAAACTGGAATTTATTACACTTCTGTTCATAAAATTTTCCCTTGTTTAATCAACAAATACTTATTGGAGAACCAATTGTATTATAGATGACAGGGATGAAAAGGTGAATTTGGACACATCATCTATTTTTAAGCAATTTACATTATTGTGGAAGAGGCTTAGAAATAATTATGTTACAATATGACAAGTGTTTATAAAAATGGTAAATACAGAACTTCTCTAGACACGAAACACAAGAGAAGGAAATGACCTATAGTAGCGAACCCAAAACAATATATAAAATGGAAATAGGAACATACATATCGATAATTACCTTACATGTAAATGGACTAAATGCTCCCACCAAAAGACACAGATTGGCTGAATGGATACAAAAACAAGACCCTTATATATGCTGTCTACAAGAGACCCACTTCAGAACTAGAGACACATACAGACTGAAAGTAAGGGGATGGAAAAAGATATTCCATGCAAATGGAAACCAAAAGAAAGCTGGAGTAGCAATTCTCATATCAGACAAAATAGACTTTAAAATAAGGACTATTAAAAGGGACAAAGAAGGACACTACATAATGATCAAGGGATCGATCCAAGAAGAAGATATAACAATTGTAAATATTTATGCACCCAACACAGGAGCACCTCAATACATAAGGCAAATACTAACAACCATAAAAGGGGAGATCAACAGTAACACATTCATAGTAGGGGACTTTAACACCCCACTTTCACCCATGGACAGATCATCCAAAATGAAAATAAATAAGGAAACACAAGCTTTAAATGATACATTAAACAAGATGGACTTAATTGATATTTATAGGACACTCCATCCAAAAACAACAGAATACACATTTTTCTCAAGTGCTCATGGAACATTCTCCAGGATAGATCATATCTTGGGTCACAAATCAAGCCTTGGTAAATTTAAGAAAACTGAAATTGTATCAAGTATCTTTTCCGACCACAACGCCATGAGACTAGATATCAATTACAGGAAAAGATCCTTAAAAAATACAAACACATGGAGGCTAAACAATACACTACTTAATAATGAAGTGATCACTGAAGAAATCAAAGAGGAAATAAAAAAATACCTAGAAACAAATGACAATGGAGACACAACGACCCAAAACCTATGGGATGCAGCAAAAGCAGTTCTAAGGGGGAAGTTTATAGCAATACAAGCCCACCTTAAGAAGCAGGAAACATCTCGAATAAACAACCTAACCTTGCACCTCAAGCAATTAGAGAAAGAAGAACAAAAAAGCCCCAAAGCTAGCAGAAGGAAAGAAATCATAAAAATCAGATCAGAAATAAATGAAAAAGAAATGAAGGAAACAATAGCAAAGATCAATAAAACTAAAAGCTGGTTCTTTGAGAAGATAAACAAAATAGATAAACCACTAGCCAGACTCATCAAGAAAAAAAGGGAGAAGACTCAAATCAATAGAATTAGAAATGAAAAAGGAGAAGTAACAACTGACACTGCAGAAATAAAAAAAATCATGAGAGATTACTACAAGCAACTCTATGCCAATAAAATGGACAATCTGGAAGAAATGGACAAATTCTTAGAAATGCACAACCTGCCAAGACTGAATCAGGAAGAAATAGAAAATATGAACAGACCAATCACAAGCACTGAAATTGAAACTGTGATTAAAAACCTTCCAACAAACAAAAGCCCAGGACCAGATGGCTTCACAGGTGAATTCTATCAAACGTTTAGAGAAGAGCTAACACCTATCCTTCTCAAACTCTTCCAAAATATAGCAGAGGGAGGAACACTCCCAAATTCCTTCTACGAAGCCACCATCACCTTGATACCAAAACCAGACAAGGATGTCACAAAGAAAGAAAACTACAGGCCAATATCACTGATGAACATAGATGCAAAAATCCTCAACAAAATACTAGCAAACAGAATCCAACAGCACATTAAAAGGATCATACACCATGATCAAGTGGGGTTTATTCCAGGAATGCAAGGATTCTTCAATATACGCAAATCTATCAATGTGATAAACCATATTAACAAATTGAAGGAGAAAAACCATATGATCATCTCAATAGATGCAGAGAAAGCTTTTGACAAAATTCAACACCCATTTATGATAAAAACCCTCCAGAAAGTAGGCATAGAGGGAACTTTCCTAAACATAATAAAAGCCATATATGACAAGCCCACAGCAAACATCATCCTCAATGGTGAAAAACTGAAAGCATTTCCACTAAGATCAGGAACAAGACAAGGTTGCCCACTCTCACCACTCTTATTCAACATAGTTTTGGAAGTTTTAGCCACAGCAATCAGAGAAGAAAAGGAAATAAAAGGAATCCAAATCGGAAAAGAAGAAGTAAAGCTGTCACTGTTTGCAGATGACATGATACTATACATAGAGAATCCTAAAGATGCTACCAGAAAACTACTAGAGCTAATCAATGAATTTGGTAAAGTAGCAGGATACAAAATTAATGCACAGAAATCTCTGGCATTCCTATATACTAATGATGAAAAATCTGAAAGTGAAATCAAGAAAACACTCCCATTTACCATTGCAACAAAAAGAATAAAATATCTAGGAATAAACCTACCTAAGGATACGAAAGACCTGTATGCAGAAAATTATAAGACACTGATGAAAGAAATTAAAGATGATACAAATAGATGGAGAGATATACCATGTTCTTGGATGGGAAGAATCAACATTGTGAAAATGACTCTACTACCCAAAGCAATCTACAGATTCAATGCAATCCCTATCAAACTACCACTGGCATTTTTCACAGAACTAGAACAAAAAATTTCGCAATTTGTATGGAAACACAAAAGACCCTGAATAGCCAAAGCAATCTTGAGAACGAAAAAAGGAGCTGGAGGAATAAGGCTCCCTGACTTCAGACTATATTACAAAGCAACAGTAATCAAGACAGTATGGTACTGGCACAAAAACAGAAAGATAGATCAGTGGAACAGGATAGAAAGCCCAGAGATAAACCCACGCACATATGGACACCTTATCTTTGATAAAGGAGGCAGGAATGTACAGTGGAGAAAGGACAGCCTCTTCAATAAATGGTGCTGGGAAAACTGGACAGGTACATGTAAAAGTATGAGATTAGATCACTCCCTAACACCATACACAAAAATAAGCTCAAAATGGATTAAAGACCTAAATGTAAGGCCAGAAACTATCAAACTCTTAGAAGAAAACATAGGAAGAACACTCTATGACATAAATCACAGCAAGATCCTTTCTGACCCACCTCCTAGAGTAATGGAAATAAAAACAAACAAATGGGACCTAATGAAACTTCAAAGCTTTTGCACAGCAAAGGAAACCATAACCAAGACCAAAAGACAACCCTCAGAATGGGAGAAAACATTTGCAAATGAAGCAACTGACAAAGGATTAATCTCCAAAATTTACAAGCAGCTCATGCAGCTCAATAACAAAAAAACAAACAACCCCATCCAAAAATGGGCAGAAGACCTAAATAGACATTTCTCCAAAGAAGATATACAGAATGCCAACAAACACATGAAAGAATGCTCAACATCATTAATCATTAGAGAAATGCAAATCAAAACTACAATGAGATATCATCTCACACCAGTCAGAATGGCCATCATCAAAAAATCTAGAAACAATAAATGCTGGAGAGGGTGTGGAGAAAAGGGGACACTCTTGCACTGCTGGTGGGAATGTGAATTGGTTCAGCCACTGTGGAGAACAGTATGGAGGTTCCTTAAAAAACTACAAATAGAATTACCATATGACCCGCAATCCCACTACTTGGCATATACCCTGAGAAAACCAAAATTCAAAAAGAGTCATGTACCAAAATGTTCATTGCAGCTCTATTTACAATAGCCAGGACATGGAAACAACCTAAGCGCCCATCATCGGATGAATGGATAAAGAAGATGTGGCACATATACACAATGGAATATTACTCAGCCTTAAAAAGAAATGAAATTGAGCTATTTGTAATGAGATGGATAGACCTAGAGTCTGTCATACAGAGTGAAGTAAGTCAGAAAGAAAAAGACAAATACCGTATGCTAACACATATATATGGAATTTAAGGGAAAAAAATGTCATGAAGAACCTAGGGGTAAGATAGGAATAAAGACGCAGACCTACTGGAGAACGGACTTGAGGGTATGGGGAGGGGGAGGGGTGAGTTTTGACAGGGCGAGAGAGAGTCATGGACATATACACACTAACAAACGTAGTAAGGTAGATAGCTGGGGGGAAGCAGCCGCAAGGCACAGGGATATTAGCTCGGTGCTTTGTGACAGCCTGGAAGGGTGGGATGGGGAGAGTGGGAGGGAGGGAGACGCAAGAGGGAAGACATATGGGAACATATGTATATGTATAGCTGATTCACTTTGTTATAAAGCAGAAACTAACACACCATTGTAAAGCAATTATACCCCAATAAAGATGTTTAAAAAAAAAAAAATGGTAAATACATGCTAGGTAGTGGCAAAGGGGGTTACCAGTTTCTGCTGGAGGGGCTGGTACTAACAAATGTTAATTATTTTGCCACTTCTGCTCAGTGCTGCTTTGTTATTCAGGATAACAAATGAATTAAAGAACACCTCCATGACATTATACATTTCTTTATATATCTAAAACCTATTTCCTTGCCACTTTTAAAAGACATTTCAAATTTTCTAAAATTACATGCTATGTTCTTGCCATGCTTGTGATATTTGAGTAATCTCAGTTTTAAAAATACCTTTATCAAATACGATTTCCATGCTGTCTGATATTTTTGAGACTATAGTCAACTCTAATGTCCTCAGCTTTGTTATAATCAAGAATGAAATATTTATAGAAAATAACATGATGAACTTTTACATATCAGTCTGCTAAATTTTAAACAATATTTCCATGACACGCTAGAAGAGATTTATCAGCATAGCACATTCCAAATCAAGTTGATACAGCAGTTTTCTCCTAACCTTTTCAAAATCACCTTATTTCTTACCAAAGTTTTCTTGCACTTCAGGAGATAGGCAACTGTGTGAAGTTATCTTGGGAGCAGACTAAAAACCTCATCCTAAGCAAGGAGCCCTGTGACCTGAGTTAATTGAATGCCCATCCTGAGAACGCTGTATAGTGAGATGTGTTAGTTGCATTGCCTTATCACAATACAATGATGCAATTAACTTGTATCACCATTGTGGACTGTTTGTTAGCACACATTTTTATTTCAAAGATATCAATACCCGCAAAGACTAGCACACATTCTGTCTAGCAATATTTGACATATAATTGTGCTGAAATGTGCTTTCTAGTGGATAGTCAATCTCTAGTGACCATGATCTTTGAAAAAAAAAAAAAGTTCTCAGCATGAAGAGAAAAGAAAGGAAAATGATTCTCTTGAAAAATTTAAGCCATTTACATACTTTTTTCTTGCTGAGCAATTCTACATCTAGTGCCCCTATTTCAGCAAACATTTTCCTTCCTCTTTCAGCGTGCTGGCCTTCAAGCTCCTGCACAACTTTCCTTCTTTATAAGTTATCGGTATCTATGTAATTAGTCAGAGGGCTTTAATTTTCTTAGTAGAAACTGTAGAGAAAATTAACAGCAATATTTTGTATTTATAGGGGTAGTAATTTTACTATAATTCCAGTGTCCTGAATATCACATCTCTGAAAAAAAAAAACACAGGTGGAAAATAAGTCTACCCTGTACTTGTTTCTTCATGTGGAGAAAAATATCTGTATATTCACTACAACCAGTAGAAGCTGCCGTGATTGTTGTGGCCCCTAACCTTGCTGTCATTGTCAAGGAAGCAAGGTTAGGGGCCATAAGGATTGCTACCATAATGCTCTTTCCCTATTGTTTTGAACAATGTGGGGCTGATAGCAGTACTAAGAATAGTAATAGTACATTTGAAGTTAGCATTTTCTTGATGCTCCAGATGTGGAGGAAGATTCTGCATGCATACATACACAGTCTTGTATCTTCATGGCTCTGCAAAAAGCAATTAGATTTAAGCAAGTGCATTATGCATTTTCCCTCTCCTGGCAAAATCACTATGATTTAATATAATTATGTTACTATCCACAAGTGAGCACCTCTTCCATCTGTTTTCCACAAAGATTGTGCATTCAGCAAATAGTCTTGGGTGGCTAAAGGATCTCAAGAACTGCTCCACAAGTAAGCCTTTCCAGATGTCTGCAAATATCCAGGTGTAAGGCACTTGCTGTCTCCTTTCATCAGTCATAAATTTGTACATCCTGACCTTCAGGCAATTTAGATTCAACTTTTAGTTACCCATAATTTTTTGAAGTTTTTTGGTCAACTTTTCTTGGCTTAAAAAAAAAAAAAAGTTAAATTGTGCTTTTTCTTGTGATTTCCTTGCTGCTTTTCCCACTCTGATTTTTGTCTTCTGTGTTGTTCTGGGAAGGCATGTGTTAGATTAGTCTTTCATTTCATCCTTGTCTGTACTTACTACATTCCATAACATGAAGCCTTGAGAAGTGCATTGCTTTATGGATGATGAGATATGTTCATTAAATATGGATTCTGAAAACCATTATGTAATTTTATCCTGATATCATAAATAATTAAAAGTAAGGAAGAGAAATAATTTTCCTCACTATCATTTAGTCACAAGGAATACGTAATTTCATGCTGAGTTATATTTGTTTCTGCCCATGAGTACTTAAGCCAGTAAAATATTCTTTCAGAAATGATTGAGGAACCATCTCACTACCAATCAGAATTATAATGGTGGGTGTAATTAATGAACAAGTTGAATCAAGAAGTTATTAGGTGATTTGGGGATAAAATGAATTAATTATGGTGAATAATTCATTTTTTCCCCAATACGATAGGGGTATCTTTTTGTGAAAGAAATTCACAAAAGATATGCCTATTTCTGTGTTAAGGAATCCTGGAAGGAAATAAATTTTTCTTCTCAAGGGTAGGTGGCTTCTGCCAAGTCTTTCCCTGGTTTTATAGGAGGCAGAGAAACAAACCAATGAGAGGTAAAGAAAATTACTGATGCTTTTGATCTGTAAAATTCGGGCACTGTCCATATTTATTAATGCCACATGCTAAATCTGCTTTTGTCTTTTTCAATTATGGTTAATTGACAATAAGCAGATTTTGATTTCTTGGAATCTCTAACATTAAGATCAAGAGATTTAAGACAGATCTCTTATAGTCTTTTATATAATTTATGATAAAATATTTTATTATATAACATGTAATATATTATATACATGTATACCCATATAGTCTCTAATATAGTTATATACATATATATGTATGTGTTATATGTATGGTCTCATGGCTGAGAAATAAGTTAAATGACTGTGAATGGCATGATATATGAAACATGTTGGACTGAATATAAAATATATATTTGCATGGTCTCAAAGGTGATTAGTGGGCTGAATGGCTTGAATATATATGTCCCTTTTGCTGATATACAAGCCTTCCACACTCAGTTTCCTACCTATAGCACCAATTGCATCATGTATGCTTAAGAAGCAGATGCATGCCCAATTATCATAAAATATTCTTTGGGGAAAAGAGATGTTACATAGAAAATAAATTTGGCTGTGTATATTAATGCCACTACCTTGATCTATACAAGTTAATAGGTGTCCTAGCCTACTAAGTGAACAGTATGTTTAATTTATGGACAGTTTATTTTTTGATAATTTTTATTATTGGCTCCTAATTTGATTTTTCTTTTCAGTCTACATTTTTCTGCTTTTCAGTTGAACATTTTGTTCTTAGATTCATAATCCCCTTTTTTCATTTTACCCTAGAACAAAATATTAATCTCTCCAAAGTCCTTAATAATGGACTATGATACCAGAATCATATGTATTAAGACTGAACTCACAGAGATTGTTTAAAATTATGATATTGTTGGCTGCTAAACAAAAAGACAAGAAATAAACAGAAATAACATAAGAGATAATCTGAATTTTAGCATATACTACTCATCTGGCTCATGAGATAATTGCTTATACATGCTTTTGGTACATAGACAGTGTTTACCTTTGGTGGATATTTAGCTGCATAGTTTCCTTACCCAAATGAATATCTTTTCAATACATCCAGTGTGTAATTTAATAAAAAGCTGACAACCAAGTTGCCATCTTTTAACCTTTCTTGGTCTAAGATGGAGTTCTCTTTTGCTATAGTATTTGATTCCTTTAAGTTTCTTTTAATGCATTCCACTCCTTATCTCTTTTATTCTAAAATATTTCTTTTAAAATTCATTTTTCCCCTCCTTGTAAAAGCAATATCCTCTTTTTTTAATACATCTTTATTGGAGTATCATTGCTTTACAATGGTGTGTTAGTTTCTGCTGTACAACAAAGTGAATCAGCCATATGCATACATGTATCCCCATATCCCCTCCCTCTTGAGACTGCCTCCCACCCTCCCTAGCCCCCCCCCCCCCAGGTGGTCACAAAGCACCGAGCTGATCTCCCTGTGCTATGTGGCTGCTTCCCACTAGCTATTTATTTTACATTTGGTATTGTATATATGTCGATGCTACTCTCACTTCACCCCAGCTTCTCCCTCCCCCGCCCCATGTCCTCAAGTCCATTTTCTATGTCTATGTTCCTGCCCTGCCACTAGGTTCATCAGTACCATTTTTTTTTTTTTTAAAAAAGACAATATCCTCTTTAGTATATTTTTTTCTTAACTTGTTTGAAAGATATTGGTAAAAGAATTCTTCACGTTTTTCTTTGCTCGCTGGAAACTCTGAATATCTACTTTTCTACATTAAGGCAAAGCATATATTTCACCTCCAATGTGGGTCCCTGAAGAAGGTGGAGTGTTTGCTGAAGGATGATGCCTACATCTTCTATTGCTTCCACTCTGTAATCTCTCTCATCTATCCCATCCTTTCCAGGTCCAATGCTTGTTCTCCAAACTATCAACAAAGATGTCAGCTTTCCAGACCCTTATCTTCCATTTCTGTATTACATTCTGATATAAAAGTAATCTTCTGAAAACATGTTTTTTATCAAATTTTTTTAAAATCTTGCTTTCAGAATAAAATCAAAATTCCTAAATGTCACATTTAATATTCTTTATTATTTTAGACTTCGTTTCTTTTTTCAAAATTAATTAAAATCACTTACTTCTTCTACCAGTTTTAACTGTTCTCATCCCTGTGGATTCTTTGCACTTCCCTGAAATGATTTCGGCAGCATCTTTTGTGTGGCATGGTCCCCTTAACACCTTCTCAATCTGAAATCCTCCTGCCCTTCACGTGCATCCCTAGCACATGGGAAGCCTTTTAACCATGACTCTCTTAACTGCATATGGCTTTCACACATGTATTATAATTATTTATACATGAATTATTCTTCTTAAGCAGCAAGCCCTGTAGAGACAGAATCTGCTCATGAATCATCTTTGTATATCCCTACACTGCTTTGCACTTAATGAGCCCTTAATAATGACTTGATGAATAAAAATGAATGGGTTAATTAGGTGATACATAGTTTTCTGTAGTGATCTATACCTAGAGTGGCCCTGATAGGTCAGAAACAAAATACTTAGGTCGGGCTTCCTGTATTTCAGGAATGTTTTACCATAAGAAGGATTGTTGATAAGTTTATTAGATTTTTTTCCTCAAGGAGATCACAGTCTAGTTGAGAAGACTAGGTAAAGTGTAGTTCAGGAACAAATAATAAAATGCAATGTAGTAGGGTTCAATAGAAATGTAGAACATAAATGCCACACACATATGGAGGAGAAATGAACATTCTGAGGAGGGGTTAAATTAAGGCCCACATAGTTGAATGTTGAATCATGTAGAACTGATAGAATTTGAATAGGCAGAGAAGAGGTGAGAATGACCTTTAGAACTGATTTCTTGGTTAGTAATGGAATTACTCAGGGTTGCTGCTGGATTTGAATAAGTATCAAAGCAACTTTATATACTTCTCTCTGCTAAAGCTGCTTTTAAGACTCTAGAAGTTCCACATAAGGAGAGATGTTCACTCCTTTTGAGAGTAAAATCAAAATTCCAGAATTAGAATTTTTGTGGCACTTCTTTCTACAAACAATAATCCAGAGGAGGCACTGAATAACCTTTGTAGAAGGGTCAATAGAAACAACTACTCTGAGCAACAATAGGCTATTGCTCTCTCACCCAACAAGCCTAGGAATTATTCTAACAGCTTGTTGCCTTTGTGACTGGCCCATACCTACATCAATTTGGACTTGTCCTATTTTTAAAACATCTGTGCTATATAAATCCTAAATGGTATTAATAACATGGCACATGAATAATTGATTGCATTTACTAATACTTAACATTTTCAGCAAATTCCCATGATCCTCAAGGAGACTATGTGCTTAAAGTACTAAAGAAAATGAAGTTTCTGCAATTTGATTAATTGACACCCTAAGGACCTGACCTGTTCACATGCTGAGATACTAACTATGCAAAGGTGAAAGTATATGAGAGCAGAATTATAATTACCTGGGATTAGGCCAAGAAAGAATTCACTATATAATTTAGCAGCACACTCAACAGTTTACTAAGGGATCCAGGTTTGAAGATTTTCTTTTAATTACTAATTTTGGTATGTTCCAGATAATATTTGTAGTTCATCTAATGACATAACAGCAAAATTATTACATTGAAAAGAGCCCTAGATTTCTCTTGTCTGTTTCCAAATTTTCATAGGATGCAGATTTCCACAGCTTTATTTACTCTTAAATTTTTTCTTTCTATATCATTCCTTTTATTATTTTTTTTTTTAACTTAAAGTGTGTCCCTCTTGCTCCACTGCTGCATGTCCAGATCCTATAAACCGTCCAGGTCCCAGTGGAAGTTCTACTCAACCTTGAACTCTTTAGTATTCCTCTTGGTTGGAAGTAATCTCTCCCTTCTCAGAAAGTCTTTATACTTGACCTTTCCTCTTAGGTTCTTGTGCTTGTACTGTATGCTTATCATTTACCAGCATTCTTGAATATATTAATTGCATTTTTAAAAATTGTAAAGTCTAATGTAAAACTTTACTCTTTGGTTTTGATGAACATCCTATGATTAGGTAACATGTCGACATAAGAGGAAGCTGGGTGAAGAGTACATAGGAACTTTCTGTTCTATTTTTGCAAGTCTTCTGTGAGTTCAATTTTTAAAAAATCTTTTTTTTTAACATCTTTATTGGAGTATAATTGCTTTACAATGGTGTGTTAGTTTCTGCTGTATAACAAAGTGAATCAGTTATACATATACATATATCCCCATATCTCTTCCCTCTTGCATCTCCCTCCCTCCCGCCCTCCCTTTCCCACCCCTCTAGGTGGTCCCAAAGCATCGAGCTGATCTCCCTGTGCTATGCGGATGCTTCCCACTAGCTATCTATTTTACACTTGGTAGTATATATATGTCCATGCCACTCTCTCACTTTGTCCCAGCTTACCCTTCCCCCTCCCCATATCCTCAAGTCCATTCTCTAGTAGGTCTGCATCTTTATTCCCTCCTTGCCCCTAGGTTCTTCATGACCTTTTTTTTTTTTTAGATTCCATATATATGTGTTAGCATACATATTTGTTTTTTTCTTTCTGACTTACTTCACCCTGTATGACAGACTCTAGGTCTATCCACCTCACTACAAATAACTCAATTTCATTTCTTTTTATGGCTGAGTAATATTCCATTGTGTATATATGCCACATCTTCTTTATCCATTCATCTGTCAATGGACACTTAGGTTGCTTCCATCTCCTGCCTATTGTAAATAGAGCTGCAATGAACATTGTGGTACATGACTCTTTTTGAATTATGGTTTTCTCAGGATATATGCCCAGTAGTGGGATTGCTGGGTCATATTTTAGTTCTATTTAAAAAATCTTTTTAATCGAACACGTGATTAGTTATTATACTTAAATTGAGCAGAATGTTTGAGGTCAGCCAAGTGATGGTGTTATGTAATTACAGGTCTGCAAAAATGTACAATCAAGAGGATAAATAATAGATCTAAGACCAGAGACTTTGTCAGCTTTCCCTGAACCTCTAAAATAAAGGTGGAGCTGATAAAGTCTCTAAAGCACTACAAAATATAGAAATCCCTCATTTCAACGTTTTTGTCAATCCACAACTTTCTTGAGATCATTTGCCCACCAATAGTCCTTTCCCAAGCATTCTTTTTCTTTCAGACCAAATTTAGGCCACTAAAATCTTTGAGAAAAGGTAAATATATTGAATAAATTGTTAAGGAGAGCAAAAAGGAGTTTTGTTTTAATGAAATTCCATAGCTTTGCCTTAACTTTTCCTTGTAATAAACATCTATTTAAAGGGAAATGAGAATTTTAAAAAAGGATTGATTAATTCAGAGTCTAGAAAATAAGTTTACAAATCCCACATACAGTGACAAAAAAAAAACAAAACTGACATCTGCAGTTGATCCATTCATTAAAAGAAGACAATCTGTGCAGCCCATTTCTATAACTGTTTTGCAGACTGGCTAAACTTTTCATTCTCATAAAATTAGAGATGGGCTGTTTGGTTTATTGGTTAATACTGCAGAGGAAGAATGGTCCTGTGTTTGCCAGTCCACAAACCCCATAGATGTTTATCCACTCACGGCAGTGCCAGCCTGCTGCATTATTTCAGCAAGCGACGTTTCCTCGATGGAAAAACAGCAGCTGCTCACTCAAAATAAACTTGTTTCTGTTTATGCTGTCAGCAGGAAGCTGTTTTAAAAAATCATTAGATGCATCATGCTGTTGCAGTATGTTAAACTGTGAAACTAAAAAATCATTCCTGAAAGATAAGCACCATGTTACCTCTATGACTCAGAGTGTTTCTATCTTCTTTCTGAATTATTCAAATACAGATAAGACTGGTAATCTCGGGTGTTTAGACACAATGTTAATGATGCCAGGATGATGAGTTGAAGCCTCTTCCAGGTTAGTGAGCATTAGACAAAGGAAAATGTGTAGAAAATACTACAATAAGATCAGGAGACCTGGTACTGATGCTGGCTCTGCCAACCACAATCTGTATGATCTGGGATATGTCTCTTGATCCATCCGAGCTGCATTTTTTAATGCAATCTAAATGGTCTCAAGAACATCACATGTTATCATGTGTTGCTATTATTGTTAGCATTTTTCATCAGTTGTGAGAGTACGCATGACTGATACAAATTTATTCTGACCCTGGTTAAATTACACAAAGTGCTGTTTTACTAAAACAGTCAATAAAGATATCTTTATATTAAAAGAGTGACACATTTACTTTGTCAACTTACAATATCTAGAAGTAGATTTTGAATTTTCTCCACCAATTATCATTGGTAAAATAAAATATGGTGATGCTATAAGATAAATTACCATATTGCTAGTACAGTATTCATTAGAAAATTGGATTACATTCATTAGAATGTTAATGAACTAACAGAGAGCATCAAAAAACATTATTCATGGGCTTCCCTGGTGGCGCAGTGGTTGAGAGTCCACCTGCCAATGCAGGGGACACGGGTTCGTGCCCTTGTCCGGGAGGATCCCACATGCTGCAGAGCGGCTGGGCCCGTGAGCCATGGCCTCTGAGCCTGCGCGTCCGGAGCCTGTGCTCCGCAACAGGAGAGGCTACAGCAGTGAGAGGCCCCCATACCGCAAAAATAAACAAACAAACAAACAAAAAACATCATTCATTTAAAAGAAAACAAGTAGAAAAGTAGGTTATGTGTTGCTTGTCCCATTTTTGTAAAATAAAAAATATATATATATATATACATAGGCATACATACAAACATATATACATACACAAAGTTGTAGAGTAAGATATTACCAAACTATTTAAAAGTTGTTTTACTTTGGGAGAGGTAATAATATGGGAGATCTCCATTTTCATGTTTTATACTTTTATAATATTTGAAGGTTTATAGTTAATTTGTTTTGTTTTGTTTTCATAGCCTTTGCTTTAGTGAATCTTCTTGATAGCCCCAAGAATTTAAAACATTACACCAAGGACAAAAAATCTTAAGGTGTAAAGTCAATGTAGGATCTTGGGCCAAATATAGTATTAGGATTCTGGAGATTGGGTACTTGATATTCTGCCTATGGTAAACTGTGAACAAGCATTCTGGAGGTAATGGCTCATTTGTACCCATGAACAGTAACATCTGAGCAACATATGGTAAGGACTTCCTGATGGTTGTACTCCACGGACATTTCATGGTAAAGCTGTGGCATCTCATCATTGGATTACCACCACCATCTGTCTTCAGGGTCATTAAAATCCCACTTAAACCTGATTCTCAAAAAGGACACCCCCCCCCCCCGCCCTTCTGTAATTTCTCCAACTCTGCTCTCATTATAGAGTACAAGTCTTTTTCGAGCCCGAGTTTCCATAGTTTGCACATCAATTTTTTTCAAGTATGTCTACAGCGTGTTGACTGTGTTCAGCCCCAGGTCATTTCCTAAAAGGTTCAGATTAACCAGGCTTTTACTGCTTCTGAGAACAGAAGAGAGATGCTGGCAGCAATCAGGTGTTAAATTGCATTTCTCCAACCCAAGTGTCTCCAACACATAATTTGGACGTTTCAGAAGCCTGCACAGCTCTTTCACCCCATCATCCTGAACATCAGGTTTCCCAACATCCAGAATCTTCACATTACGATTGTGCTTAAGGGAGTGAGCAAGCTCTCGACAGCCCTCCACCATGAAAGAACAATCTGATGGGTCCAGGTACTGCAGGTTGCAATCAGGATGACTCAAGGCCTCACAGAGAAACTTCACTCCCTCATCTCCCAGGTTATTCTTCCACAGATTCAGGTGTGTCAAGCTCTTGTTCTGGAGGAGAGCATCTGACAAATACCTACAACTGGGTGCACCAAGCTGGGAGAACCAGAGCACCAATCTCTAAGACACACTTGGGGTAAGTCAGGGAAGCACACAGCAGCCTTACACCAACATCTTGGAGCTGATTAATTCCCAGGTACAGGTGAGTCATTTCCTGGGTGCTGGTGAGAAGCAAGGCCAGATCCTGACAGCTGGCCACCGACAGGTTGCACTTCTCCAGTGACAGCTCCTTCAGGGGACAGTTGGATGTCTCGATGGGCCCCCACAGTCTTTTCAGCTCAACATTAGAGAGATTATTGTCCCCCAGGCTGAGAAATTCAGACTTGAGTTCTTGCTGAGTTCCCTAAGGAGCTGATGGCAAACTCAAGAGGTGAAGCTACAAGATTCCAACCAAAGATACTTGACCTTGCAAGCTGAGTGCTCAAAGTTCTAAAAATTATCATGGATACAGTAATTCCTAGGTTGTTAGAGCTCAGGTCCAGATGGGTCAGCTTGTGCTTACCATGAAGCACAAGGACAAGCTCCTTCAGAAGCTTCATGGAAGATATCGATTTGCATGTCAGTTTTTGGGGTTTGCACCTTGGATTTTTCAGCTCATAACAGTTTCTTCATAGATGAAGTATTAAGCTTGCTTCATACATTCAGTATTAAGTACCAGGTACAGTTTTCTCATGTTCCCATTGCGAAACATGGAGCGAATATTTTCCCACTGATGTATCCTAAAATTGACAACACTTGTCTCCAGAGTTTCCAAGTCAGAAGTCAATTTTGTTTCAAGGATTGGACCCCTGACAGAGAGCCTCAGCTTAACTTTTCACAGTGCTTTAGGCAAAAGGAAGAAACCCGGAGTTGCTGATACCCATAAATGTCAAGATCAGCTTCAAGGAGGTGATTTAAACTCTGCCTTGCAAAGTTTTCGTCTTGAGTCTCATGTAAGCACTAGAAAAACTGTAGGAATTCAAAGTGGACTGAGACAGCATTATACTTCTCCAACTCTTCTGCCCAATCTAATAATTCATCCGTTACCCTAGGACATTTCACAGTGTAAAGTATCTTCTAGTTCTCTTGCTAGGTCTCTTTTAAAAAGACCAAAGAAAAAAGAGCCATCTGAAGCCAATAGAAGTTTGTGTTAGGAGCCCAGCCCCTGATGATAGTCTTGGAAGGTATGGCAGGGGTTGTGAGGACCACCCTGGCAATGAAGGTCATGCTGCACTGGGCAGAGGGCATGTTCTTTCAGCCCATATTCTCCTGTGTTTTCTATATCAGCTGCCATAAAGTGGGAGAGATTGTGATCACCACCTTTGCTGGCCTGCTTTCCAGGGACTGGCCTGACTCTCAGGTCTCCATTGAAGAGTTCAGGAGTCATCCCTGAGAGGCTTCTGTTTGTCACTGACAGCTCTGAAGAAATGACTATGTCCTCCAACTCATATGAAAGCCCGCCCTGTACAAACTGGTACCAGCAGTCCCAAGTGGCTAGAATCATACTCCATTTGTTGAAGAAGGACTTGGTTCCCCTGGCTACCTTACTGACAATGACCAGAGACTATGGTAATGAAGATCTTAAAAATTTGTCATTGAATCCATGCTTTGTCGCCATCTCAGTGTTCACAGAGGGAGACTGGGAGGAGTATTTCACCAGGTTCTTTGGTGACCAAGACAAAGCTAATAAAATCTTGCATTGGGTAAGAAAAATGGAAACTCTATTTTGTTCTGGCTCTGCCCCCCTGGTGTGCTGGACTGTGTGTTCCAGCCTGAAGTGGCAGATGGCGAGAAATCCTTCTTTCCAGCTGAGTTCCCAGACCACCACCAGTGTCTATGCTATTTTATCTGTAGCTTGTGTGCAACAGCAGAGGTGAGTTTGTCAGATCAGAGCTGGCCAGAACAGTGGATAGACTTCTGTTCTCTGGCTGCAGAAAGGATGTGGTTCTCAAACTTCACATTTGCAAAAGAAGCCATGGAATACAAGCAGCTGGAAGCCTCTTTTATTGATTCTCTCTTGAGGTTGAATGTTCTTCAAAAGGTCAAAGATTGTGAGGATTGCATTGTTTTCACTCACCAAAGTTTCCAGGTGTTTTTCAAGGCCATGTTCTAGAGAACAAGAGGATCCCTTGGTGATCTCCCAAAGCATCAAGAGATGACTGTTCCTGAATGATGCCTTCATTAATGTTTGTTTTACAATAACAAATAACTAAAATACATTAAAATATTTTAGTGAAAATATGCTAATATAATAAACTTTTTTGAGGTAAAATTTTAAGTGTACAATTTTATGAATTTTGAGAAATATGTGCATGTGTGCCATCACTCTGAAAAAAAGTATGTTAGAATCTTTGTAGTCAATCCTCCCACCCACAACCCTTGGCCCCAGACAAACACTGATCTTATTTTTCAATTAATTTACTTCTTTTAGATGTAAATGGAATCATATAGTCTCCTCTTCATATTTCTCTTCTTTTGATCAATATTGATTTTTAGAATCAACCATTCTGTATTGTATTCACACAGTAGTTGGCTCCTTGGCATTGCTGATTACGTTATACATTGTTATACAATTATTATTACATTATACAAATATGCCATAATTTGGTTTTTCATTTCCCTCTTGTTGGATATTTGCATTATTTTCAGATTTTTCCTATGAATAATTTTATAAACATTCATGTACAAGTGTTCTATAGGCAAATGCTTTATTTCTCTTGGGTATATACCCAACACCAACACTGCTGGATCATAGGGTAGAAGTATGTTTACCTTTATAAGAAACTGCTGAAGAGTTTTCCAGCGTGGTTGTACAGAAATGGCTGTGGTCTCATATGGAAATGTATGAGAGTTTCAGTTGTTCCACATACTTGTCAAAACTAGATATCATCAGCTTTTTAAATGTTGGTTATTCTTATGGCTACCCACTGATTTCTCTTTATAGTTTATATTTTATTTCCTTGGTGATTAAAAAAAAAATGCTGACCATCTTTTCACATGCTTATTTATATATCTTCTTTCGTGAATTGTCTATTCAAAGATTTTGCTTTTAAAAACTGTTGTGTGTTTTGTCCTTTTATTATTGAGTTCTAAAAGCTATTACAAGTACATTGTCAGCTGCGTGTGTTACAAACATTTTCTCTTAACCTGTAGCTCATCTTTTTATTTTCTTAAGAGTAAGCTGAAAAATTGAATGTTTTGCCTTTGATGAACTCCAGTTGATCATTTAAGGCTTTTTGTGTTCTGGAAATCTTTGCCAACCTACAAGTTGCAAAGATTATCTCTTATATTTTCTTCCAGAAGTTTTATCATTTTACCTTTTGTGTTTAGGTCTTTTTTACTTTTATAATCAGAAAATACACAACAATATTTTTTAGTGAAAACGTGGTACTTTTAACATAAATAAATGTAGACTTTTACAAACCACTTTCAAATTGGATCTCTTGATAGTGTTTATAAAAGGTCTGATTTGTAAAAAGATATCTGGGTCCGTCTTAGGGAGGAAAGCTACATTTTAAATTATATTCTCAGCCCACCTGTGGAGAGAGAATTCCTCTCTCCACTTCATCTTATCTGTTTATCCACAAACATCCTTTAGTGCTCAACACAATCCATCTAGTTAACGTTAATAGAAATATTTTCTGAATTCTTACCACGTGTCCCACAATTTGCTAGTTACTAAAAATAATACATTACTTCTGTAGGATTTAGTCCATGCCGTGGTAGAGTAAGGTCACACATAAGACATAATTACTATATATGTCATAAAGGAAAGGTCAGAAAAATAAAAAGAGGGTGTTACTGGCACTCATAGGGCTTATAACCAGAGTAGGAGGAGGATGGGAGCCTCCTGGGATGGGTTTTAACTTCCAAATAGTAATTGGTACTGGATGTGCTACATACCCTTGGGCAGATCATACTATTTGAAAAAAAAAAAAAAAAGTATGAGAAAAGAAAATTATTTTGCTTAGGATGTTCTCAATTTTTTTTCTCCTCCATCTTTGGTTGGTAGAGAGGTCATTATGGATACACTAAATCAATCCATCTCTACCCCAGTTCTGATATTATTTGTATGTTTCTGAGAATCACATAGACAAATGGATCTGTTATAGACTGTCTATTAGCAAGAAGGCACAGCTTCTGTTGGAGCCTCCTTTTCCCCTTGGGGTTGCATTTACCTATCTCCTCTCCACTTTTATTTTTAGCTTAAGTCTTGGGGTCCAGGTAAGGAATGCTGTTCATAGCCAGTGATTTTGTCTGGCTATTGCCATTCTTTATGTAGGTAGTCTTCTTAACAGGATCAGGATATGGCTGGAAGTCTTGCTTTTCTCAGTATGTAAGCTCTAGAATTAAATATGACACTTTCAGGAATAAAACTTTGGAAGTCTTTTACTGATATATGACTTTTGTTTTAATTTATTTAAAATGTATTTAGCACGTACTGTGGCCAAGAACCAGGCTCAGTGCTGGGAAATAAATGAAATAAGACAGACACAGCTGGTTTCTTATAAAGTTGAAAATGAAATGGCAATGGGTTTCACTGAACATTTAGAGGTATGATGAGTAGTGTAAGGATAAGTGTTGTGCTATAGCATATATAACAAAAGACTGAGGAAGTGACGTTTCAACTGAGACTTGAGCAGGCAATAGAGCAGGAACAGAAAAATCCCAGTAAACTAGACTATATGTGAAACAACTCTGAGGTGAAGATGAGCACAGCACATTTCATTTCAATGTATTGGCCAAAAGAGAGCCAATATGGTGGTCATGTAGAGAGGAGTGAGGAGACCGGCAGCCAAGGATGCTAAAGAAGGATTTAAGGCCAGGTCTCCATGGGTCTTTGAGCATACCTAGCATCAAACATTCAGTTAGAATGCTGTGGATTTGGGGGAAGACATCAGAAAATCTTACCCCAACTAGCTTCAAAAGTGGGAATTTTTTTGTCTTATATAAAAATAAGTCATAAGACAGTTTTGAGGTTGGTTAATTCAGCAAGTCATATTATCAAATTACTTGTATTTTTTGAATGGCATTCCCAGTATGTTAGTAGTTCCCCCTCACGTTTGCAAGATGCCTGCCTGCATCATTTTCATGTATCACAACCTCACATGCCAATATCCAGAGCTGTAAACATAATATATTTTCTTTGCATTTCTTTTTCAAAATAAGTGATTCCTATAAGTACCCAGGAATTTTCCCTTTTACTCGTTGGCCAGAGTGGGTCACAGGACTATTAGCTTTCTACACCAATCACTGATAAAGTGGAGAGTGACCACCATAACTAAAGTCACTCAAGGAATGCATGGGGGATGAGAAAGTGGCAGCATTGAATATATACAACTCTTTACACTAGTTAGTCTGCATGGTGGGGGGATGAAATGGCAGATCAAATGGAATTTAATCTCAAAACTAGTCATGATGTCCCTGAATCTTTGACAACAGTTCAAACTGTGGGTGCTTTCAGCCTGGTCAGAGAGGAGAATGGCTGTTGGTTGGGCCACCAGTAGTGGTGCTTTCCGAAGAAAGACTTTGAACTTTATCCAAACAGAATTGGGAGCAACTCAAAGATTTTAAGCATGGAATAAATGTAATATAATCTTTGATAAAAGTATGATTGTATCCAATATGAAAAACTGAGAGGCTTTTCATTAGTAATATAATTATTCAACATGGAAAAAAAGGAGCAAGAGATAATACAGGAAAAACACTCATGAGACTATTATACAAAGGAGATGTGACAGCAACTTGAACTAGTTAGGATAGAGAAAATGGTTATAATATAAATATACTTAGTAACTAACACCAATAAGAACTGGCAGTGCAGTTGGCAGGCGAAGGAAGGGGAGAGGTCAGTTTTGACACTCAGGATTCTGGTTTGGACTGCTGGTTAGTGAGAGGTCCCATTCACTGAGATGGAAACACTGGAGGGATAGCAGAGTGGTGGGGTTGGGGGTATATTAAATTTGAGTTGTTAATAAGATGTTCAAATGAAGATATCTGGTGGTCAGTATAGGTATGGTGCTCAGGGGAGAGGCTTAACACTAGACATAATTTTGCTGGTATTCAGTATAAAATTGTAATCAGACATGGGTATATGAGCTAAGAGAGAATATAGATGGAGAAGAACAGAGTGCTTAATCTGGTCCTGAAAGATGCTAAGCTTCAGGGATTGGGAGAGAAAGAGCTTCTGACAAAGATGACATGAAAATGGCTCTGAGAAGTTGGAAGTAAACCAGTGGAATATTATGTCATGATAGTAAAGAGTTGTTCCATGAAGAGGGAACAGACACCTCTATCAAATACCTATGATAATTCCACTAAGATGAGCAAAGAATTATAACCACTGGATTTAGTGATATAAAATATAAAATAAAATTTAAATATATAAATATATTTATTATATTTTATATTTATTATATTTTATTTAAATATAAATAAAATATAAATATAAAATTTATGTAAACTATAAAATTATTCTTAACAAGAATAATTTGTGTAGAATGGTGTCACAATTCAGGCTGGAGTGAACTGAGTAGTCAATGGACACTAGGAATTCCCGGAAAGAAAAAGTATTGGGCAAGGTTATAGGCAGCTTTGCTCATAGTAAGGAAAAGTTTTCTTTGCCCTTAAATTTTCACGCTTGGCACAGTATATATTTTATACCCGGGAAAATTCTTCTTTGTTTCATGCTTGAAATGGCAGGGTGTTAATCAATCCCTAAAAGAGTAGAACATGCAAAATTGAGATGAAAACATGACATCTACAGTGGATAGCAGTCAATAACTTAAAACGTTTCTTCCATAAATTATTTAGGCCATGAAATCATAATCTAAAAAGTTGTTTGATAAAACTTAACTGTAAGAATAACCTGCCACACAATTTGAGGGCAAATGATACCACATAATGAAGCAAACTAGAACATTTTACCATTATGGTACTACTTTAGAAGCTTTAGCCTGTTTGGATTTCTAAATTGCTATTCTAACAGAAGATGATTAAGGAGACTCCTTCAACCATCAGAAAGTACATCTAATAGCACCGCACAATAGACTCTGGCATTGGACTAGATTACTGAAGTATGGACTATGAATGGAAGAGAGCAGAGGTGAAAGCATCATCATTAATCCAGGTGCTTCTTAGATGACTAGTTATTGGACACACAATTCATATGCTCCTTCATTCAGTTTCATATGAGAAAATATATCTGTCACTTGATAGGGTAAATTAGCATACTAGAAATAAGACAAATTGTACCCCATATTGAGAACTAATTCCAATAAAACTTTGTGAATTTATGGATGACTGAAAATATCATTTTAAAAATAATGTATATATGTTGGCTAGGAAAGTATTATGCTTTCCTATTCTTTACTAAAATTATTTTGCTAAATAGAAAATATGTTGGATAAGGTCTTATATAATGAAGGCCTCTAAATGGAATATAATGGACTATATTAGGTAGAATGACCTTGATTATGGAACTGAATCAATTGTAAATATTCCAATGACTTCAATGGAACAATAGTTTATTATTTATTTACTGCTGTTCTCCCCTTGATCTCCTAACTGACCAGATTGATGAATAGTATACCCTACAGTCTACAAAATAGCCCTAATGAGCCAGGCCTATAATCGCATGATTCTCATGTTTTAAAATATCATCTGGAAAGATTACCCTAATGGTTTGTCTTGAATGAATTTCATCCTTGTTCTTTTTTTGGAGAGTACTAATTGAATTTAAAACTTTCTTTTTCACTTATTATTTGTGGTAATTTCTATGCTTAGAACATTTGCATATATGTCCAGGAATGTATTCTATTTTGTCCATCAAGTGAAAACAGTGATTCATTTATGAAGCACTCCAGTCAGAATCCATCCCAATATTAAATACAGGATCAAGTCAGCAGTTGCATCTGTGATGAATTGTGTTGTCAAGGCTTTCAATGAAATGGCAATTTTCTACTTGTAAGCAGTTTTCTAGGAAAGAAGTATGAGTAAGGCCTTAAATAAGTATATAAGTATCAAATTATGTTGTATTCACTACCTTGATTTAACTAGAATAAATGCACACAACTTAAAGAACAGGTCTCAGGTTGGAAGCTATTTCAACATAATTAAAAATGTCACTTAGGTGATTTCATGTTTATATTTATCATTTTCCATAAATGTTTTTAACTGCTCCTAAAGAGAGTGGTTAGCAATAATTCTCAAGCTTTATTCAAGCAATAAATACAAAAAAAAACCTTGTTTCATGATTATATTTTTCTATTTAGTTATTGAATATTAAGTAGCTGTTTCATGCTAGACATTTTGCCATGTCCTATTCTACAATACAAGCTCTCCTGGTTCTCAACCTACCTCTTCATTTTATCCTATTTCATTTTGATTTTAGGCAGCCCTTCATCTCGGTCTTCCTTATGTGTTGATTTTCCTTACGTGATGTCTATGTTTCTTTCTTTTAACTCACCCAACTCTCCAGAGGTAATTGTATAACACGGTAGATAAGCCTTGAGTTTTGGAGTGATGTACAGCTGGAAAAAATAGGCTATAACTAGGAATTTGAACTTTATCTTATGAGCAACACAAGCATCTTTAGCACAGAAATAAGATGAGGAAAAGGTTACAATAAGTGTAGTGGTGATGGGCCTAACCACAAACATCCTGTCCTGGACGGATGCTTTTTCTACTTTGAGGGTGAGATCCAGTCTTCAGAAGAGAATTAATTGAGGGAAGACAGACGAGTAATCTCAAATTTTAACTTAGCTGAATTAGAAAAGAGCTTTTCCTGACCTCACATTAAATCAGTTTCTGGGGTTCATAAGCTCCAGGCTTAATTATCTAGGAAAGGACTGATCTTGTTTTGAAAGCATAATATGTAGGGGAGTGGGAAGGTAGAATTCAGGGGAGGATGAATAAGCTTAGTGATGCATAGTGATTGTTCTTGTAGCTATCTTGTGAATGAATTACACTTTGCCTTCCTCCCACCTTCCCCTTCTAAGGGCAGTTTTTGCTCAACATGTAGACTCATAAGATTTTCAGAATCATTGCATCACTTCATTTCAATAGCAGTAGATATTTATTGGACAGCTGTTGCTTTTGCTTGCTTTCCTTATCCTTGTTTATTTGTTTTTTGTGACAGTACCTTGATTTTCTTTGGAGAACTATTTCCTCTTGTTTAAAATGGTTCTGGTGGAATTAATTACCAAGGTGGCAAGCCTCTTATGGCCAAGAGGTGGGCATGGGACCTAAGTTCAGCCAATCAGGCTCTTCCTGAAATTTGTATATTTAGTGAAGTGACACAAGGAGAGGAAATTATTCTAATCACGGGGCCCTGAAAAAACCCTTCATGTCCCTGCTCCCTTTATTGCCAGAACTGCCTTGGTACCTGAACTTCCTAAAGTTTGTTCTTTCAGGTTTCCTTTCAGTTCTATGAGTTATTTCATCTATATACTTTTATAAAATTATCTACGTTATAAGTTATCAAGCATTGTTTTTCCTTGATAGCAATCAAATATCACTAATTGATTTTTGTTGGAGATTGTTCAAAACCCTAAACAAAGCAAAGCAACACATCTCAAATCTTGCTTTTAACAAGACATCAAACAATTTCTGTTTTCAAAAGAACACGTCTCTTGTAATAAGTACATATGATTTTCACATGAAGACATAGTAGATCATTGAGTGAAAATGACTCAGAGGTTTTCAGCTTGAAAAGCAGTGTATGGTAGTTAAAAGTGCAACTCTTCAGGTGTATTGCAGGAGGTAAAATCCTGACCCCACCATTAGCAGCAATATGATCTTGGATAATTTTCTCAGACTCTAAATTCTTCCATTTCTTCAACTGTAAAATGGGAAGAAGATAATCCATGCGATGCACTTAGAACAGCGTCTAGCACACAGTAAGAACTCAATAAATGTTAGCTCCATGCTCAAACTATACTGCTAACTTATGTCAACTCGACTTTGAGCTCCTTGTAAGCAGAGGCCTTGTTTTAGCCATGTGTATATTCCTACTTCTGAGCCAGATTGTGCTTTTTTTTTTTTAGTGGCTACACTACAATGATACATATGGGGTTTGTTTTTATGTGTGTTGTAGTTGTATTGATAGTCACACAGAAACCTAATATCAACACTAACTTTATTGAGAACTTAATTAGAGCACCAGCCTACTATCCTTCTCCTACAAGGTACCCTGGCTTTAAATGGTTATAAACGTGTGTAATAATTTTCATTGTTTTATTTCCTTCTAGTTAATCATATTACAATGTTAATCATATTAGAATACCTTCTAGTTAATCATATTAGAATACCTCTGTTGAACATTTAAGACTCCACCAATGGTTCTCAACCTCGGCTGCATATTAGAATTACCTGGAGAGCTTTTAAAAACACTGATTCCAGGTCACTACCCCAGATTAATAAAATCAGACTCCCTGGGGGTGTAACCTAGACATCAGCATTTTTCTCAAGCTTCCAGGTGATTCTAATGTTCACCCAGAACTGAATCACTGTTTCTTGAACTCTGTTAGACCATCCTAGTAAGACACCAATAGATCTGAAAAATACAGAAGGCTTCTTTTTCCTATTAAGTGTATATAATTTTAGAACTGAGGAATTTTGGTTAAGTTGCCTGATTATGGTTTTCTTGTAACATTAAAGAATGGGGGTAATAGGGCTTCCCTGGTGGTGCAGTGGTTGGGAGTCCGCCTGCCGATGCAGGGGACTCGGGTTCGTGCCCCGGTCCAGGTGGATCCCGTGAGCTGTGGCCACTGGGCCTGCACGTCTGGAGCCTGTGCTCTGCAGCAGGAGAGGCCACAGCAGTGAGAGGCCCACGTACCGCAGAAAAAAAAAAAAAGAACGGGATAATAAAGAAAAAGGCTGTTTCTTTGTTTCTTCTATTTCTCCCTCCTGATCTTTCATCATCAGATTATAAGAAACTATATTGTTTCATTGAGAAAAGATGGAATTGGCGTAAGGATACTTGAATATATATATTTTTGGAGTCACTTAAGAGGCCAGGATCTGTGCATTATCTGATTCCATTTTATAGACTATATAGTGTGTAAAAGTACAGATTAAGTTCTGCAATCCAAATGATTTATGTCCAAATTTATATTACCTCAAGACCTTTTGGGACATGACTTTTGGTTGGGATCAGAGAGGTGGTGTGTGTGTGTGTCTGTGTGTGTGTGTGCATGTGTGTATGTGTGTGTATATACATATGTTTTGATTGTTTTTATTATATATATATAATTTATATATATAAACTTTGTGCCTGTTGGCATTATTTTTTCTCTCTTGTGCATATACAGTAGTCCTTTTATCCTTATGTTCCAAGACCTCCAGTGGGTGCATAAAACTGCAGATAGGTCTGAATCCTATATATATATGTGTTTTTACTATACATACATAACTATGATAAAGTTTAATTTATAAATTAGGCACAGTGAGAGATTAACAAAAACTAATAATAAAATAGAACAATTATAACAATATACTATAATAAAAGTTACTTGAATGTGGCCTCTCTCTCAAAATATCTTATTGTACAAATTAAATACCTTTTCCATTTTAACTAAGCACTTATCATGCACTGTGGCCATAACTGTTGCAGTTTGAGGTACAACAGCAAAACTAGTGCAGATTTCTTTTTTCCTTCACAATTTCAGGGACAGAGTATTTGTTTTTAACTGTAGATCTTAGCAGCCTCAGCATAAGATTTTTTTCGTATTAAATCAAGAACTTTTACCTTTTCACTTAAAGGATGTACTTTGTGACTTCTCTCTGTTGTATTTGAATTACCAGTATCAATACTGTAGCACTTTGGGGCCATTATTAAAATAAGGATTACTGAACACAAACACTGTAATACCATGACAGTCATCTGATAATGGAAACGGCTGCTCAATGACTAAAGGTGGGATTTGCTGGACAAAGGGATGATTCACATCCCTGGGTGGGACAGATTGGGACAGCACAAGATTTCACCAGGCTACTCAGAACAGAGTGAAATTTAAAATGTATGAATTGTTTCTGGAATTTGGCATTTAATATTTTCTGAAATTGTAAAAATCAAAACTGCAGATGAGCAGGGACTACTCTGTTTAAAGTCTTAACCACTTAATAACTTCTCAGACATTTAAAGACAAATATTGCCTCTCCTGCAACTTTTCTCTTCTCTAGGATAAACATGGGCAGTTTCATACATGCCATGGTTTCATGAACATTCAGTATGTCCACTGTCTATCCTGTTTAATCATAGTAGCTGATATTGACCACACATCTACTATGTGTCAGGTACCAAATGCTTATTAAGTATTAAATCATTTAGTTCTCACAGTAACCCTATGAGAGAGTGGCTAAGTTTTTGTTGTTGTTGTTGTTGTTGTTGTTGTTGTTTTTTACCAGATGAGGAAACTGATGCACAGACATAAAAGACATATTAGAAATCTGCCCTAAGTCTCAATTACAATTCTGGCAATTCTGTGTCTGCAGTCTCAGTCACTACATTATAATTATTTATATACTATGTAGCAACATATAATTGAATAAAAATGCAACCAAGCTACTAATCCATTGGAGGGTGAAAAAAGGGAACTTTTTCTTAAATTAGTTTAAAAAGAACTTTTCCGTTTTTGGTCCACTACATAAAGCAAGAATTTGTATAGATCTTTTTCCCCCCTGAATAATCCATGGAACTCTTTGCTACCATTATATACCATTATATATCTGTGGTTATTAAATAAATATAAAATCTACAAACTGTATTTGGTTTATGATATGATGTCATATTCACCCAAATTTTAATCCTGTAGAAAATGGTTAACTACTTATGTAGCACAAATTCCATTTCAATCTGGCTTGTGTGTGTGCCATCTTTGAAAGGTAATGCATCAAGAAGTGACATCTAATATGAGTCCCCAGTGTTCATCATACCTCCAGGTTAATCTTTTCTTTAATGCCTTAGGTACTCACAGGAAATGAGGCGGGAAAAATATATCAATCCTAGCACATCTGAAGTAACAGGCAGGGGAAGTCTGTGCTCAATGGTGCAATATGTCAGGGAAGAAGCTAAGCCTACCAGAATGAATGCTGCTGAATTTGGGCAGCTGGCCAATATTTAACAGCACCAGAGAGGTGCAATTTTATTTTAATTGTCTGTTCTTATGTCAAGGCCAAGAGCAGCATTTCCACCAGCTTCTACTTCCCCATCAGTTACAATAATATGCACTCCAGAACTCTCAGTGCAGGGAGCTTGAATTTGCATATTAGCAGAGCAGCAAAATATATTTATTCCATTCATCTCTGGAAGGTGGGACAGAGAGATAATCATGGAAGTGAGGACTAGTTGTTTCCAAGCCTTTCAGTATTAAAGCATACCATCCTAAGCAGATAACATTTGAATCATGATGTCAAAATACAGCACAGCAATGCAGTATTTTGGAACCAGCAGCTCAGAGGAGCAGACAAACTATATAGGTGCTTTTTTGCACGAAGTTGACATTTGGATCCATCCTACCCTCTGAAGACTGGAACACATAGATTTGCCGCACACCCAGATGAAATAATTAACAATAGCAGCATCTTAAGTAAAATCAGAGCCTGAAACTACCAAATCTACTGTCTTGATGGGACTAATCTGTCGAGTTTGTTCACAACCCTTTGAGTTTTTTTTTTCAATGAATTGTCTAGATTAAATGTTACTTGTACTTTGTACACACACAGCCATAATTAAGGATGACAAAGAACAACTCCACCTACAACTTATAAAATCATCAGGGAATGAGGTCAGATAAAAATAGATTGACATTTTCTTTTGATTCCGTTGCATCTTTTGCATGATTCCCTGTTTTCCCCACCTTGATGTTCTGCAATATATCCCATGCATAGTTCGTATCTTCATCTGAAGTCAGGTTGACCTTCCTGCTCCAGATTCTCCAGCTCTGATAGAACTTCAAAAATCTTAACCAAGCAATGCCGTCTCTCCTTTGATCTCTCCTGAAATTAAACTTTACTATAATTTAGGGGTGTATATCTCTTTAATAATATTTCCACTTATCAAAATAAAAGTAATTCTTATACTTGTCATCTCCAATTTACATGACATCTAATTTACTTACATTTTTGTTTTAAAGTTTCTTGACCAGTGGCTACTAAAAATCATGGACTATTAGACCTGATATAAGCCATGATGTCAGTAGTTAACACTTCTCTTTGTTGCTTAAATCTCTATAGTATTCTAGAGAAGCAGTTATCCAGGTTTTCCTGGATGCCTTCAAGTGGAGCTTACCGTCTCACAAAAGTAATCTATCATACTATTAATATCGTTCACTGTATTGTACACATATATGCCTTTTAAAATAATTTGTCAGTTGGTCCTAATTTTCTTTTTTTTAACATCCTTAATGGAGTATAATTGCTTTACAATGGCAAGTTAGTTTCTGCTTTATAACAAAATGAATCAGTTATACATATACATATGTCCCCATATCTCTTCTCTCCTAATTTTCTTCTATGATACACAACATTTAAAACTTCATCTACATTGCAACTTTTCAGGTATTTGAAAATACCCCCTAATTCTTTCCCTTCTCTGGGATAGACATGACAGATTCCATATATAACACAGTTTCATTAATATTTGACATAACCACTATCCTAGTTACTCTTTTCTGAATATGCTCCAATTTTTCCACATGTGTCATAGACATGGAAATGTTCGACTCAGATCCCTCTTCAACCTGCTGCCCAGGTGAGGAGGGTGAGGTCAGAAACAGCCTCCAGCCGTTAATTCCTTCAGGATCAGAGTCAGGTGCAGAGAAGAGCCTTAACCAAGGCCATGAACTTCCCAGAGCAGCTCACATTCTTTGAGTGAGGGAGGCAAAATCATAAAGGCTCAACATTTCTGTCCAAAGAGGGATGACTGATGGGCAATGCTTGTCTCAGAACTCCCCACTGGGTTGGCCAAAGCTTTGTCTCACTTTTTTCCTCTGCCCAACACTGTTTCTTCCCTTCCCTTCCCCACCCTGCCTTTTCACATATGTTTATCCTTAATAAGCATCTTGTACTTCAAACTTATAGTCTAATTGTCTACTTCCAGAGAACCTAACACTGTGGTCAGTGTTTTCAACAAGGCAGAAAGAGAGAATGCCTTTCTTCTCAACTGACAAATTATTTTAAAAGGCATATTATAAATTATTTTAAAAGGCATATATGTGTACAATACAGTGAACAATATTAATAGTATGATAGATTACTTTTGTGAGATGGTAAGCTCTCTAAATGGTAATGCCTCTCTAAATGTTTCAAGTCTTTGAGATTTATTGAGACGTCTTTGTGTCCTAGTATATGGTCCATTTTGGTAAATGAATACTTCAGATAAATATATATTCTGCAATTATTGGATATAAAGCATATATATAACATATGTTAGGTCAGTTTGGTGAATAGTGTTGATCAAATATTTTATATCCTCATTGATTTTAAGATATTTTATATCCTCATTGATTTTAAGTCTGCTTAATTATTTTATGCCTACTGATTTATTTCAGTTTCTGAGAAAGGAGTCGTAAAATTTTTAACCGTGGTTCTGAATTTATCTATTTCTTTTTTGATTCTGTCGAATTTAGTTTCATATATTTTGAAACCGTTATTTGATGCATACAGACTTAGAACTATTGTCTTCCTGATGAAGTGACCCTTTTATCTCTTTTATTATCAGAAATATTTCTTTTTGTTTCTATTAATATATCTTAAACATACTTTGCCTAATTTAATATAGCTTCAATAATTTTTGTTAATATACGCATGATATGGTTTTCCATTCTTTTCTTTCATACATTTTATGCCTTTTGATTAAAGTGTACCTCTTGTCATCTTGGGTTTTATTATTTCATAGTCTATAATCTTTATCTTTTAATTGTAATTTTTAGTTTATTTATATTTAATTTCAGTTTGATGTGTTTAGGTTAAAGTCTACTGTCTGGGTATTTGTTTTTTATTTCTCCCATCTGCTCTTCATTCCAACATTCTTCCTTTGTTTCTTTTTCTTCCTGGGTGTAGAATTCTAAGTTGGCAATAATTTGCAGCTTTTCATAAAGAGACGGACCATCTCTCTTCTTGTTCATTTGTATGTAATGGATCTTTTATCTTTAGCTATACGTACAATTTTCTCCTTGTCTTTGATTTTTACACTTTTATTCTGATGTGTTTTTGCTTTTACCTTCCTGCATTTGTTCAGTTTTTTGGCTATAGTCTTTTAAAATCAGATTTTGAAAATTATTGACCATTATCACTTTAAAAAAATTTCTTCTCAATTTTCTCCACTCCTTTCTTTCTGAAACTCAAACTATTAATAAGTAAATAAATATGTACACATAAACATATTTAAAATAAATTAAATATTTATAAAGAAATATGTTTTTCTTTCTTCTTTTAACCTGAGTTAGTATATACTAATCTTGTTTTCATTTGGTATGTTGTTAATTCATCTAATGGATTCTTAATTTCATACTTTTTATTTTTATGGCATATTTTATAATGTTTATTATATATATAATTATCTGTTGAGATTCTCTTTTTATTCATTTTGTCCATTTTGTTTAATATATTTTTAATAGTGTTTTTTTTTTTTTCAAGTCCCTGTCCATTAATCCCAACATGTGAATAATCCTTGGGTTTGTTTTTTTCTCTTGACTATCTGTCACATTTCATGAAACTTCTCATGTCTCATAATATTTAATAGTATGCTACTATACAAAATACAGATATAAGTTGATGCCTTTGTTTGTTTCTATTTGTTTCTAGAAATTTTTCTTTTTTATGAAAATACTGTGAAAGGTTTGTACTTCAATCTAATTACTTAGTAAGGCCTGTTGGACCTGGGTTGCAAATCCAGTTACTTTCAGCCCACTTCTGTTTTCATAAGTCTCATAGGTGAGATCAACTGTATATTTATTGTAGTCTCTCCCTTATGTGGGACATGTTTTCTTAAGAATTGCAAGACTATAGAAGAGTACATTGCCTTTATGCCCTAAGGTGCTACTTTTCCTGCTTTCGATTGAGTCTGGCCATTCTCTCTTTCTGCCTTGTTGAAAGTTTGGCCTACTGGATGTTTGATGTTTAGAGGTTAACCCTTTAGCCTCACATTTCACAGATATTTAAAATATGGAAAATGTGTTGAGAGAGAGACCCGCCATGCACTTCTTATAGGCTTCTACTTCTCCTAGTAGAGTATCTTTGACTATATCAAGACTGACAGTCAACCCTTGCCCAGGCTTAGCAAATGCTTTCAAGGAAGAAACTGGCTGGTGATTTCCACTTGCCCAGGAAGGGATCTTCCCTCTCTGGGGTTACATTTTATTCAGTTATCTTGATTTATAAGACTCTCATTTCTTTAATTTTTTTTTTTAATTATCTTTCCTAGTTGTTACAGTGAAAGCAATGGTGTGTTGCTTCCTGTTGTAAGCATAAGTGCAATCAATCACAGTAGTTCAAAAAGCCACAGCCCTTCATTATAGGCACCTGCCTCAGCACAGCTTTTAACTCAGGGAACAACATGTAATGTATTATTTTGCAGGTAGACAGAACACAAAGGAGTTACCCTACATTTTTAAAGGGTATTTATCTGAATATACATTTCTAACTTAGTAGTTTCTTTTTTCTTTTTTATAGAACTTAAAAAAAATTTATTCCAATTTTTTCTGTCTACATTTGTGTGTGCTAAGAAGCCAACTGAGGGTGTCATATTGCTCCTTTGAAAGTAATGTGTCTTTTTCCATTGGCTGCCTTTAAAGTGTTCTCTTTGCCTTTGTTTTTCTACATTTTTTTTACTACGTTGTGCTTAGGTATAGTTGCCTTTCTATTTACGTCGTCTACAGTTGATGTGTTTCTTGAATTTCCAACTAGATGTTTGTTTAGGGAGCACTGAGACCATCCCTATTTGGTGCTTTGTTCAAAGGACTCACAAGATTCAACACAGAGTTGTACTCATGAGTAAGATTTATATAGTTACACAGTAAGGATGAATAGCTGAATCAGTAAGGGGAAAATGCACATAAGGCAAAATTTGGAGAAACTAAGGCACATGTTTCCAATGTTCTGCTCTCTCTCTCCCAGCCCAGGAAGGGTCACACTGAGCATGCTCCTTTCTCCAGCAGTGAAAATGCAGCAGCATTGTATGCAATGTTTCTGTCCAGGGAAACCTGTCTGAGATTACAATTTTAAGGTTTTAATTGGGGGATAGGCCCTCCCTGACAAAAACTCCAGACTTTCAGAAGGAAAGCATGTGTTCACCATAAATCACATTGTTTTTTAATTTTATTGCAGTATAGTTTATTTACAATGTTGTGTTAATTTCTGCTGTACAGCAAAGTGATTCAGTTATACATATATGTGTATTCTTTTTCATATTCTTTTTCATTTTGGTTTATCACAGCATATTGAATATAGTTCCCTGTGCTATATAATAGAACATTGTTGTTTATCCATCCTATATATAATAGTTTGCATCTGCTAATCCCAAACTCCCAATCTTCCCCCCAATCGCTGCCCCCATCAACTACAAGTCTGTTCTCTATATCTCTATCACAGATATTTTAAATCCATGTCTGATAGCTCCAATATTTTGATCTTTTGTTGGACTGTTTCTCTTGTTCTCTTGGTTTGCAGTCACGTGATTGTCACTTCTTTTACGATTGGCAAATATTGATTAAATGTTAGATATTGTGTTTAAAAAGTTAGAGATGGTTTGAGGCCCTAAATAATGTTATCTTTCTCCAGAAAGGATTTACTTCTGTTTCTGACAGGCCTTTGAGTAGAGCAAGTTCACCTTAATCCAATCACAAAATACACTTATTTGAATCTAGGCTTCATATAGTTGGCCCTCCATGTCTATGGATGCAAAAACCACAGATATGGAGGGCAAACTATTAATTGTACTATGCCATTTTATAAAAGGTACTTGAGCATCTGCTAATTTTAGTATGGGGGGGTGGGAGCTCCTGGAACCAATGCCCCCCACATACAGAGGGATGACTGTACTTGGTACAGGTGGATCTATTTCTGCATTGCTTTTACTCTTGAGATAGCCCTCCAAATGCACAACCTAAAATCTGAGGCGTTTACTTGGGACTCTCTTCATTTTGGACTCCAGATGTCCATTCTCTGTTTCCCTAAACCCATTGTATGACCACAAGCTCTTCTCAGCTTCTCAGTCACCCAGCTATTATTTTGTGCTCAACTTTTAGTGTTTTAGCTGCCACTTTAAAATTGACAAGTGCCTTGAGGAGGGAAGTTGCACTGACCATGTGGCCTTCCTCTATGAGCTTTATTTTCTTACTGGATTTTGGCCCTCAGGTCCTTGCTACCTTGCATGTCTCCAACACCTAAACACACACATTAGTAATGAGATATCTTAAGAAAGTGATAAATGGTGTTCACTGAAAATATAGAAGAAACTACTTGACTAATTCTAGACAGTGCTTTCAGGCATGATTAACTAAATAGTGAATGTATTCCTCTCTCTAATGTAGGCATTTTTCTCATGTCCCCTCGCCTAGAAATGTCTTTTCCTCTTTTCTCCTGAAAACCAAAATCCACAAGATTTAGCTCATACATCATTGTTTTCAGAACCCCAAGTCACTTTACACGTATCATTTCCCTTTCTCCTAGTTTCTGTTAGAACTTATTATCTGAATCATGTACTTGGTTTCTAATCACACAACTCTCGTCATGTTCTTTCAATCCATGTGTATATATAATATTTACAGTTGGATTATGTTGTTTGTAGACAAAGATCAATATGCCTTCTCCATTCACTTGCTTCAATCCTGCTCATAAATTTTCTCCCATGATCTTTTTTCTTTACTTTGTGGCTGCACCTGAGATGCAGAGCCTTGGGTAAGTGGGCCTAGGAAGGAGGGAGAAACTTGAGTGCTGACATCACTGCAGAGATGTATCAAAAGGAAAGAGTGGGTGATTGGAATTGAGAGAACAAGTGTAGTTTTACACCAATTTTCATGGTTCTCACCACAGAATACACCAAACTGAAGAGTTCTCCAGTTGTACCTGGGCATACAGTGGTCTCTACCTACTTTGTGGGCCATTTTACTTCTTTATAACACTAACTGAAGGAAGCTATGCCTGTGGGGAGTGTTCAATATACAGGTATAGCTTAGAGATATTGTGGGTTCAGTTCTAGACCACTGCCGTAAAGCAAGTCACACAAATGTTTTGGTTTCCCTGTGAATATAAAAGTTATGTTTACACTATACTGTAGTCTATTCAGTGTGCAGCAGCATTATTTTTTAAATATAGGTACCTTAATTAAAAAGACTTCATTGCTAAAAACTGCTAATCATCATCTGAGCCTTCAGTGAGTCATAGTAGCAACATCAAAGGTCATTGATCACAGATCACTATAACAAATATAATAATAATGAAAAAGTCTGAAATACTGCGAGAGTTACCAAAGTGTGACAGAGACACAAAGTGAGCAAATGCTATTGGACAAAAAGCACCAGTAGACTTGTTTGATGTAGGGTTGCCACAGACTTTTGTTTGTTTGTTTCTTTTTTTTTTTTGGCGGTACGCGGGCCTCTCACTGCCGCGGCCTCTCCCGTTACAGAGCACAGGCTCCGGACGCGCAGGCCCAACGGCCATGGCCCACGGGCCCAGCCGCTCTGCGGCACGCGGGATCCTCCTGGACTGGGGCACGAACCCGCATCCCCCGCATCGGCAGGCGGACCCCCCAACCACTGCACCACCAGGGAAGCCCACTACAGACTTTTAATTTGTAGTTTTTAAAGTTAATAAAACCTGAGTTTTTAAGAAATATTTTATTTTGGAGACTTTTTTTTTTTTTTTGCCTGAAAACCTATCAATATCTCACAGAACACTACTAGTACTCTAAGGAACACATTTTGAGAAGCTTGACATAGGGTACTATCTACCCCCAGTCTACTGTCAATTTTCTTTTCCATTGTACGCTATTTTTTTTTTTCTGTTTCCTAATACTTGGCTTTAACACTCCGGAAGCATCATGCTTACAGTGCATGAAATGTCTGAATTCCTCTGGCTTACTGAAAATTCCCAAGGAAGTTTATATAATGTTTAGATACAAACTCTGTTCTCAGGAAGAACGAAGGAGAAGTTTAGACAACTGTGTTAGTTTTGTATGGCTGCTGAAATAGATTACCACACACTTAGTGGCTTAAAGAGCTTACAGTTCTGGGTATTGGAAGTGTGACTATGCTAAAGACTAAGATAAAATCTTGGTGTCTGAGGGGCTGCATTTCTTTCTGGAGACTCTGAAAGAGTATGGTAGACAGAATAATGGGCCCTCAAATATATCCACACTCTAATCCCTGGAATTTGTGTGTATGTTATATTATGTGGCAAAAGGTAACTGAACTTGAAGATAGAATTCAAGTTGCTAAGTAGCTGACCTTGAAATATTTATTTATTTTAGTTTATTATTTTCTAAAATATTTAAATATTTTAGTTTATTCTGGCAATTTTGGTGGGCCCAATAGTCCATAAAAGTGGAAACAGGAGGCAGAAGAAGAGTTAGTGTGTAATTATCACAGCATGAGAAAGACAACCAGCCATTGTTGGCTTTGACGATGGAAGAGGGCCACAAGCCAAGACAGGTGGGCAGCCTGGAAAAGGCAAGAAATCAGATTCTCCTCTAGAGCCTTCAGAAGGAATGCAGCCCTTTGGCACCTTTTGAGACCTAGTTCAGATTTCTGACCTCTAAAACGTATGATAATTGTGATGGTTAATTTTACGTCTTGACTAGGCCATGGGGTTTAGATATTTTATTGTATAGCAATCTAGATGTTACTGGAAGGTATTTTGTGGGTGAGATTAACACTTAAATCAGCAGATTTTTAGTATAGGCAATTATCCTCCATGATGTGGGTGGGTCTCATCCAATTATTTGAATAAGACTGATAAAGTCTTTAAGATGAAGACAGATGCCACCTAGGGAAAGGGAATTCTGCCAGGGGACTACCTTCCACTCCAGCTACAGCTCTTCCCTATGTCACCTGCTCATGTGCCTGCCCTGAAGATTTCATACTTGCCAGCCCCATCAATGGCATGGGCAAATTCCTTAAAAAAAAAATCTGTCTCTTTCTCTGTATATATATATACACACACATTTATATATATATATATATATATATATATGTGTATATATATATATATATATATATTTGTGTTGTTTTAAGCCACCAAGTTTATAGGAGTTTGTTACAGCAACAATAGGAAACTAATACAAGAATAATCCATTTCCTTGCCTTTTTATTATAATCTGGGATAATCTCCTTATTTTAAAGTCAACTGATTAGTAACCTTAATTCTATCTGTAATCTTAATTCCCCTTTGTATCATAATATATTCATTGATCCTGAGTGAGATGTATGCATCTTTGGGGGCTAGGAGGGAGCATTGTTCCACCTATTACCACAACCAGTAAATCAAAATAGGAGATTACTAACTTTGGTATTTGAGAGCAAACCAATTACGTGTTGATTGCGATAATTTTCTTGGTTCATGAAATTCTTGTTCTTAAATTATTCTTAATTTTTCAGACATTGAACAATTCCTGGATGGCTCCTATCCCTAGTAGTTTGAAATTCTGATTCAAAATGAAAGAGAAAAGGGCTATATTGCTTCATATTTTTCAAGACTAAAGGCACTTAAGTTATTTTAAAGAGAAAGCATTGGAGTCAGGGCTCTGATCACAATCAGCTAAATCAGTTAAGCTCATTTTTAATCCATTCACATTGTTTCTATATAAAATTTTATGCAACTACTTATTCTTTGCACTAGATCTTAGAATGCATTGTATTGTTAAGTGTAAATATGTTAATTCACACATTACATAGGAATAGCATTTAGTTAATCTATTGTGGGAACAGTTGTTGTTAAGAAAGAAAATAATGTTTTTTAATCACCATGGCCTTAACATCATCGTAGTTTGTTGCTAGTTCAAGAAACATATAATATTTTAATATACAAGATATTTAGTGTGAACTTTGGTTTTGGAATGTACAAAAGAATATTTAATTCAGCTTCCTATTTAATTTGCATAGCTTTTAAAAACTACTTTACAAGGGCAAACAGCATATTTTTCTTTTCCAAGGCCAAAATAATGAAGTGTTGACAGTCCCTCTGTAGCTTCAGACTTTAACAGCAAGAGTTTTGGTTTCATCAAAACCAAAGGGGTGGGCTTCCCTGGTGGCGCAGTGGTTGAGAGTCTGCCTGCCAATGTAGGGGACACGAGTTCGTGCCCCAGTCCGGGAAGATCCCACATGCCACGGAGCGGCTAGGCCCATGAGCCATGGTCGCTGAGCCTGCGCATCCGGAGCCTGTGCTCCGCAACGGGAGAGGCCACAACAGTGAGAGGCCCGCGTACCACAAAAAACAAAAACAAAGGGGATTTGAGCTCGAGAGCAGAAGAGTGATGAAGCTGTGGGTTTTGCTGGCAGATATGTTTCTGAGCAGACATGAGTCAGTTCTCAGCATTCTAGGAACAACTAGGCAAATGGGTTTCACTTGCCACCAGACTTCTCAGTTTATAAATCCCAGGAAAACAAGTATTGTATGTGATTTATTCTAGAATATTGAACTAATGTAGGCTTTATGCTTACAAAAGACAACTATCAGCAGGAAATACTTGAATTGTCATTCTAATATATAAGATTAAAAAATCATTTTAATTAACAAGGATGCAGGCTGTATTAGAAAGAGCCCTCACGTAGGAGTCTGTACAGCATATTTAGACCTACTGTACCACTCGGCTGAATCACTGAGCAGGTCACTTAACCAATGTACATATTTTTCTGCCTCTGCAAAATGATGGACCTTGACTGAATTATTCCTATGGTCTCTGCAGTTCTTCCATCCCATAATTATAAGAAATTTCTCTAATTCCTAATAATTAAACCTACCTCTCTGTCTTAACTGGATTAAAAATGGACTGCTTCGTATTTTAATCTAATCACTCCTAAATGTTAGTTACATGTCCCCGGCTAGAATATAAAGTTTTTAGTCCAGGAACTATGTCTCACATATCCTTTGTATTCACTATGACAGTAAGAAAAGTACTTGGAAGAATAGTTATTTAATACTCATTAAAGTGAAATAAACTAATTGCAAATATCTCACATGACTGTTTTTATATTTGAGTTATTTTAAGATGGTTTTGATATTTCAGATTATAACTTTTAATTGTCCCTGTGGCATTCTTCAGATATCTAGGAATATTCATAATTTTTTTTTTTTTTTTTATTGTGGTACGCAGGCCTCTCACTGTTGTGGCCTCTCCCATTGCGGAGCACAGGCTCCAGACATGCAGGTCCAGCAGCCATGGCTCACGGGCCCAGCCGCTCCGCAGCATGTGGGATCTTCCCAGACCGGGACACGAACCCGCATCCCCCACACAGGCAGGCGGACCCCCAACCACTGCGCCACCAGGGAAGCCCAGAATATTCATAATTTTGATTACCTACAATTAGCTAATAAGTTCAAGCAAAAACTTAAAGCCATAGCATTCCGTAATGCTCCTGACAACTAATAGGAACCATAAACTCTACCACAGTTTCTCACTATTTGCCTTTTATTGTAAGTGCTTTTGGATCTGGGGACTATTCGAGATGTGAGGACAGTCACAAGGGGCTGGACAAGTAGGTCATTAGAATGTAAATGCCAGAGATGTGTACAACCTGGAAGATCAGTGATTACCATAGTCCTGAGGAGGGGAGATCAAAGAAGAAAGGAGAGAATTGTCATGCTGTGGCAGAAGAGCTGCAGGTAACCAAGCCATATTTATGGGTCAGGATGGACACACAGATATTAAAGTGTCAGCTTTTTGTAAAATGAGCTGATCATGGAAAATTATTTTGTAGTTGATATTTCCTGTAGTGCCAGTTCTACCCGAAAGCAGCAGCTCTTATAGGTTCCTGGTTAGTTTAATTAATAGAAAAATGTAGGGAAAAAAAGTATATTCAGCTTACAGACTATAAATTGCTTGAGGAAACAGGAATCTAAAAATGAATAAAACTTAGTGGCAAAAGAGAAAAGAAATCCATCTGTGTTCATTTTTTCCTTGGTAGAGGAAGGCTGTTACCAGAATATGTCTATGTTACCCTTCCAATAAACCTGAGAACAGAGTGTGGATGAAAAGGATAGCTGGGATGAAAATTTTTACTTTTATTTTAAGCAAGTTTAAGAAAAAATAGAAAAATGTCAAACACAGACATACATATTCCATCAAGAGGTGACATAGAAGACTTTAAAAAGAATTAAAATGCTACACTGAAGCTAAAATCAAGGAAGGCTTCCCCATATTCTATTTCTGGTTGTTGAGAACCTATTAATAGGAGAAAATCTTCAGATGAAATGAGAATTGGTCTTGAGATATTTCAAAGGGAAACAAACCACCAGAAAAACATCTACATGCATTATGCAAATTTTTGAAAGGTCAAGGATTTTTAAGAAGGAAAATTAGTGAGTAAAATGTCTTGTGTTTTAAAAATCAACCCTCTCACCTCATTGCTAACAAATCCACAGAATGCTGCATATATTTTCACCATATTTTCTGAACTGAGATAAAGGGACAAAAAAAAGTGACAACTTAAAATTAATTACCTGTTAACAGTGAAAAACAAAACTTCTAATTTGTAGGGTTTTTTATACTTACTAAATAAGCTGTCATTTTATTGTCTAGTTGCATTTTAAACCTAATATTCTTGGGCTGTCCACTCTGCTATCAAATCAAACATACTTATCAAGCAAGAATAAAGTGAATAGGCCATATGAAGATAAACATAAAAGAAGATTGAAAGTTAGATCAAAGTTAGCAGTTGTTTTTAATATGTTGTCACTAGCATAAAAAAGTGCTAGCACTTGTATGAAACTATTTTTTACAGTGCATTTTTAATAATACAGTCATTATTTTCTTTTACATTTATATGTAAAATAAATATACTGCTATATAGTCACTTTCCAATGTATTTTTATTTTACGAAAGTACACGAGTGTCTTTTTTTCAGCATTTATTTAAACAGACTACTTAAATATATGCATTCAAGTAAATATCCTCATAATTTGAACAGTTTGAAATATCTAGTAAGTTAGAATTTAATAATGTTTTTTATTCTTTTCTGATCCTGGAGATAAAAATAATTCTAAATCTATCACCATGGATACAGAAAGTAAAATGTTAGTAAGTGTAGGCCTAAAAATATCATTTTCTTGGGAATTGTTTTCAATGATTATACCATGACATATCATGTAAATTAGAGTCAGAGTCTTTTCTCTCAATAAATGTTTAAATTAAATGAATGAATTAATACATTAATGAATAGATAGGTTTATTTTCAAAAGAACACACATACACACATGAACACAATCATTCATCAACTGCCTAAAACAGGATAGTTAGTTATTGCTTAGTGGACTTAAATAATGAAGACTTGATAATCTTTTATAATCACTTATACAGATGTTTGCAGATATAATTTTTTTAGTATTTGTCATCCTTATATTCCTATATATAGGTGACAAATTAGAAAATATTATTTTAGTAGAAAAATATCATACATACTAATATTGAAGTAATAAACATCCTACTTTTATAAATCTGCCATGCTGAAGGACATTTCAGAAAAACAATAAATCAGTTGAGAGTAACCTGATATTTTCCCTACCTTTTCAATTACCTCTTCCATCTTTCTACTGTTCTTGCTTTCATACTCTATTTCATACTGTTTTCAAGAATAAAAGCTGCCACCTATCCAGAAAGGGTAGGTGCTAAACAGATTGTTGCAGGCTGACATTTGGGGTCAATTGACATGTAAACACTATGGAATCATTGGCCCTATGAGAAATATTAGTAAAGAAATTGACTGTGAACTCTACACTAGTCCATTTTTCTCATCACAGTCCTATAAGAGCGGGCTAGACTCTCCATTAGATTGTCAGTTGAAATTACGAGGAACATTTTGTATGATACCTATGTCATCTTCAATTGTTCTCAGGCTTAACTAACTTTAAAGTAGGTCAAAATTGGGCTTCCTTGGTGGTGGAGTGGTTGAGAGTCTGCCTGCCAATGCAGAGGACACGGGTTCGTGACCCGGTCCGGGAAAATCCAACATGCCACGAGGCGGCTGGGCCAGTGAGCCATGGCCGCTGAGCCTGTGCGTCCGGAGCCTGTGCTCCGCAACGGGAGAGGCAACAACGGTGAGAGGCCTGCGTACCAAAAACAAAAAAAGAAATCGTTTTGTTAGTCATTTCAGCTCTCTGAAGTGGGGAGGTTACATTTTCAGCTATTTACGGTGAAATCAGTATGTTGAGAGTCATGATCCTATAACTAGACATTCTTTAATGGATATTTTAAAATTAGTTGTTTTTATTTTTTTCAAATTTATTTTTAACTTTTTATTTTATATTGGAGTATAGTTGATTAACAATGTTTCAGGTGTACAGCAAAGTGGTTTGGTTATACATATACCTGTATCTATTCTTTTTCAAATTATTTTCCCATTTAGGTTGTTATATAATATTGAGCAGAGTTCCCTATGCTATACAGTAGGTCCTGTTGGTTATCCATTTTAGATATAGCAGTGTGTTCATGTTTTTAAATGGACTCATACTTTATCATTGGCATATATTAGAATTTATTGGATATTTATTTTCATCTGTTATTTATTATTTAGTCAACAGTACTGATAAAATTAATTATCATTAATGTCTAACTCTGAAAATTTTATTTCTCCTGACCTTCTGACATGTACCCAGGGATTTTTCAAGCAAATACTTTATTGCACAGTTTTCCACATAAATTAATATTTTTGTAAACCAATAAGTGAATATTAACTTCCTAAATTTGTCTTGTTATTCTGGAATTATGCATATCATCTTCTCATTTGGCAAGACTATGCACTTGTAACCGAGCACAAGAGCTTAAGGAAATTCTTCCTTATGACTAGTTAAATATTTCCTGAAAAATATAAAGAGGCTTTAGTGTGATAAATACAAAAGATTGACAACTGTTATGAAGTTATAAAACAATTTATTGAAGTATATAAAAGCCATACTACCAATACGGGTGTACTCTTGGTACAAACTCAAATACTAAAGAGTATGACTAGCTATAATTTTACCTTCTGGTATTATTTTCTGAGCATAAGCTATGTAAATTCAATGTGCTAGCAATATTTAAGCTAGTAAAGTATAGAAATGCGCTCTGGAGTTTGTACACTATTAACTGTGTAGCGTGATTAAAAACCTTTATTCAGTAGCAAATTTTAGTATTTAAGGTATTTTAGATTATTGGAAGTCACCAAAATAGACATTCATTAATTTACTCATTCACTAAGAATCTATGTTAGTTTCCTATTGTACTGTAACAAGTCTGTGATAACAAACTTAGTGGCTTAAAACAACACATAATTGTTATTTTACAGATTTGGAGGTCAGAAGTCTGAGATAGGTCTGACGTGTTAAAATCAATTTATTGATAGAGCTGTGTTTCTCTTAGAGGCTCTAGGGAGAAATATGTTCTCTTGGTTTTTCCACCTTCTAGAAGAATCTGCATTCTTGTCCTCCTGATTCTTTCCTCTATTTTCAAAGACCATCACTCAAACCTCTGGTCCTGTCATCGCATCTCTTCTCTCTGACCCTCCTGCTTTTCTCATATTATTGAACACCTACTTCATGCCAGACCCTATGCTAACTGCTGGGTATATAGTGTTGATGAGGAAGACTTAGTTCGTGTCAATGGAGCTTAGATTTTGGTTAGAAAGCTAGAATAAAAAGTGTAGGGGTGAACACATTTATCCATTTATCCACACCAAAAACACATGGTGTTGTTGTCTATGATTTATCTAAACTTCTTCACGAATCCATCTTTTTGGGCTGTGGTAAAGATATTTTAAAATGGCAAATTTATCTCTGCAATTTTTGTTTGAGTAGTTTGTCTCATTCTCTTTTCAGTAAATGTGCATTCTTTCCAAATTTCTTCCTCTCTCTTCCAAAGAAGGTGACTGGGTAGAGGATAGGAATTCTTGACCTCCCAGAAGTGGAAGAGGGAGCCTTGAATCAGCTGATATCCACTGCCTATCACTAGTCCTGTTGTGATGTGCTGATCCGGTCTAATTCCTAGATCCATTAAATTGATTTCTGGTGGGTAAGGCTGCTGACCTTATCTTTAGTTCTCTGGGAGAATTTCAAAGCTTGATGGTTCTCTTTGTCTGATTCAATTAACAATATTTTGGCTCTTAAGATGCTGTACACTCTGCAGCCCCATGTGGTGCCCCAGACAGGCTTACCTCTTTTTCCAATGTGTCTCAGGACTTGGCATATGCTCTTCTTTCTTATTAAACTACATTTCCCTACATGATCAAGTGGCAGCTCATTTCCTTCTTTTTAGTCTCAGCTCAGCTCAATGTCACTTTTTGGAAAAGTATCCTTTGGTCGCTCAACATAAAATAAGTAACCCTTTGTGATTCCTTATATCATTCCCTTATTAACTCATAACAACCTGCAAGTTTTATATACAATATAACAATCAGGGATAATAATCAGAGGTAATCTGTGATGATTCTAAAGTATTTTCAAGTCCTGAAGATCTTTTTGCCCTACAGTTTGCCACTTATCAAATCAACAGAAGGGAATCAGGGAAAGAACTGGTGCTATTGAGAACATAGGGTTCATATCTCAACTTTCAAAGATAATTTCTTTTTAAATTCATAATGAAAAGAATAACCATTAAAGAAACCAAAGGAAAAGATTTATTGTTTCACTCCTGAAACATATCAAGAGCCAGCCCTTGTGGATATGATAATATTAGAAGACAAAAGGGTTCCAACCAACCCTTATAGAGTCTTGAGGAAAAATTGTATATTCAACTGGAAAGTTGTTCAAGGGCAAAGGCATAAAATAAAAATGTTCTGAACATGAAAGAACTCATGAATGTTAGTTTCTTTTATCTCTTTTTGAAAAACAAAAAAAACTATAGTACAAATATTATGCCAGGAGCATTAACAGAGAACCTATGTCCAAAAGAATAACAATGAACATGATTTTTACTTAACTGAAGGACTGAAATATAATTAAATGTGGAGATTAAAATTCCAAAGACAAATATATATCTTTCAAACCTTCATAATGAATGACTTAAGTAGCATAAGTTGGAAGAAAAACTTCTAGAGAAGGTGAGAAGTAGTGAAGTACCTTTTAATGTTAGTGGTTAAAAAAATGGTATTTGAATCTAATAAAGAAAACAATGGAGGTATAAAAGTAGTAAAAGATAAAATAAAACACTAAGAAAAATGATATGATCAACTAAAATTGGATTGTAGTTTGTGGTGAGGAAAAGGAAGAAAAAATACAAACATGCTAATTTAGTTATTATACATACAAGAAGTGTATTGTATTAGTTAAATTTATGGCTTTAAATGTAATCAAGAACAAACTTAGAACAAAATATAACTCTTCCAAATTTTCAGAAGATGTGTGTGTGTGTGTGTATTTTGGTGTGTGTGTATATATATATATATATATATATATATATATATATATATACACATATATACCAAAAAAAGCAAAACTAATACAAACATGTTGCAAAATTCTCATAAAATCCTGTAGAAATAGAAGAAAATAACATAGGATATAGGAACTAAGAGTATATATATCTGCCCTGCCCATAAGTGTAAATGAGATAAAACTCACCTATTTTAAGATTTTCAGATTTGATCACAAAGTAATATCCAGGTAAAAACAGTAAACAACAGACATAACTAGAACAAAGTGATGTAGAAAGGATGAAATTTAAAATATCAGTAAAGGGAGAAAATAGGGGTTCTTACTTTAAGATTATGTTGCTTTAGGGACAAAGATATTAAATGAGGTAAAGAAGAGGCCTTCATAATGAAAAATTGTATGCCAATATGAAGATCTAATATATGTGAAAGTAATGTGGGCCAGCATTCACAAAATAAAAATGGCAGGATATAGAATGTGATATTAACATACATTTGTTAAAATGCACAATAATAGGTAAGGAATAGTAAACTCAAAGTCATTTGAACTTATATAACTATTGAATTTTGTGTCTGAATATAGACAATGGTCCTTTCCAGATTTTCATGGAATATTCAAAATATGACTGTGTATTAGGACATATTTTAGGACAGGACCATACAATATGACCTATGTGCCAAATTTGGTCTGCTGCCTGATTTTGTAAATAAAGTTTTATTGGAACACAGGCATGCTTATTCTTTCATGTCTATGGCTGGTTTTATATGCCAGTAACAAAGCTGAATAGTTGAGAGGGAGACTGTATGGACCACAAACTTGAGAACATTTGCTATCTTGCCCACTAGAAAAAAGTTTGCTGATTACCTAAATTAGTTAATGAACACTAATAATTACAAAGTATAAAGAGTATAAATATATGTGTACATGTATATAGATATTGATATAATCTGTGATCACAATGTATTAAAAATAGAACTGAAAGAAAATATTAGAAAATAACCACCACAACAAAAATTCTTACTATCTAAGGCAAGAAGCTAATTTTATGAACTCAAATTGTTAGGAAAAAACACTAACCTTAAAGAAATGAGTAAATAAAAATCAGATAAAAATATCTAAAAAGTAATAATGAAAAACCATAGATAAGCACATATATGATATAGTTCAAGTAATGCTTGGAGGAAAACCTTATAGCCATAAGGGATTGTGCTAATAAATAAGAGAGAATGAAAATAAATCAATTAAAGAATAAATTCAAAGATTTAAAACAATAAAAATAAAATAAAATTGTAGGATGAGAAGTAGAGAGATTGAATTAGGAAAAGAATAATAGAATCAATAAATAAATTCAGGAGGTGGCTTTTTGAAAAAACAAACATGTAACCTAACGAATTAAAATTAAATAAAATAAAAAATAAGGGAGTATAAACACAGAGAACATGTTTAAAGAAAGATAAAAGGCTACTTTGATGAAGTGAATTTGAAATAGTGGTTGTTTTTCAAAAGAAATGCTTTATAAAAGAAATAGTTTAGACTATCAAATTTACCCCAAAAGAAAGAGAAAATCTAAATAGACAAATTACCAAAGAAGACAAAGGGAATATTGTCAAAAATCTGCCCACCACAAAATAGTAGGCCCAGATTCCATCATCCTTTAAGGTAAATTCTACAAAATTATTAAAGAACCAGTAACACCACTGCTACTTAAACTGTTTCAGGAGAAAGAAAAAAAGGGGCAATGTCCAATGTCATTTTATGAAGTGAGCATGACACTGATAACAAAACCTAAAGAGAAGGGCACAAAAGATGAAAATTATAGACCAACCTCACTTATGAACAGGATGTGCAAATATATGTTAAATACAACATTAGGTAACCAAATCAAACAGCATATTAAAATGACCTAAATGGGACATGTTCACTAAATGTTAAAATGGTTCAATATCTGTGAAGGTAATAATATAATTCATCATGTTAAGAAATCAAAAAAGAAAAATCACATGTGCAACTCCAAAGTGATCAAAAGACAGTCAATAAAATTAAATATACATTCTTAATAAAAAATTTGTAAATATATGAATTAGGTTAAACATTTAAAAGTATATATTTATCTTAATCCTAAATTCTTTATAATGCACAATGAAGAAAAGGCTAGGAAAAATGGTATTCAAATCATTAATAACATAAAGATGTCCATTATTACTGGTATTATTTATGACAAATATGGAGATACCAGCCAATACAATTACATAAGAGGAAAAAGTAAGATATAAAATTAGAAAATAGGCATATATTTATCCTTATGTCATTATAGTATATACATTATTTGTTTATATTGTGCATATATACACACACATATGCTAACCAAAATATTACAAAAAATAAACCCTGCAAGAATTTACAGTTTCAGTAAGGTCTCTAGACACTTCCAAGGTGTTTCATAAGAACATATCCATACAAAGTCTATTGTTTGTATATGGGTTTGCTTAATCAGGGGGGGCGAAAGATCATAGCCAAAATGTGGGAAGAGAATAAAATAGGTAAAATTGTCATATAGTTTTAAAATATAACAATGTTATGTAGAGTTTGATGTCATATAATGGAATATTGATTATATGTTTAAAACTCTTAGTTTAAGTGGAGTAAACATTTTTATAGTTGGTATCTTCCTGCCTTAACACAGGAAGTAAAAATGCATTTATTAATATGGATTACAATATGACTAGTTATAACTCATTGAGAATTTTGAATAAATGTCCCTTCAATTAAGAAAATTTACATAAAATATTTGTAGAACATAACTGGCTCAAATACTAAGAAAATAATGTTCATACAATTTTTGTATGCAACTTTGGCCTCAAACTCTAAGAAATGTTCCTAGTATTTAAGTGTGAAGAAAGTAATTCCTTTATTGGAAAGCTCACTGAATACTGAGTCTCACTTTTCTTTTGCCAATGCTAATGTTTATTAGTGATATTTAGATTATAATTGTCAGGAATTGGCTAATATTTTATATTAATCTTAGAGGTTATTTTATGCACATCAAAACATCAGAAAATATTCATCTCTGGTATGTAGTTTGAAAAGTAAGGTTTACAGAAAAAAAAAGTACATTTGTACTGCTGAGATTGCACCTTCTATTCTAATAACCTTGAAAATTAAACTTTTCACACCTCAGGTAGGAACTTTCTAATGATTGAATATTCATGTACTATTCAACAGCCCATCAAATGAATGTGGCAGTTTTCTGATTTAAACTGAATGTAATGGTGAAATGTAGAATAATGATACAAAATATGATTTTATCCTTTCTTTACTCTTAGAACATGAAATTTATAATTTTCTCATTATACCAGTAACTGTAACCACCAAGAATATCATCAAAATCAAATTATAAGATGGTTGCATTTGTGTTTATTTTTTGGTTTTTTTTTTTTTTGCGGTACCTGGGCCTCTCACTGTTGTGACGTTTCCTGTTGCGGAGCACAGGCTCCGGACACGCAGGCTCAGCGGCCATGGCTCACGGGCCCAGCCGCTCTGCGGCATGTGGGATCTTCCCGGACCGGGGCACGAACCTGTGTCCCCTGCATCGGCAGGCAGACTCTCAACCACTGCACCACCAGAGAAGCCCCATTTGTGATTTTTAAATAACATTTTCAATTTTCCCTTCCTTACCTTAACCTACCTTTGGTAATCCACATGCCTGAATTTCTTTTTAATTATAAAACCCTCAAATGCTAATTCATCAGTTTATAATTTCCAACTTCAACTAGTGCTGTAGTATACCAATTTGAATTTTTTAACCTTATTCAACTCTCTCCCTTATTTAGTTATTTCAGGAAATCTACCACTATCCTAGATACCCCACCCCACTCCATTTATTTTCAGCAGATGAAAGATCTTTAATTGAGGGGGGAAAAAATCTATCAATACTTAACTTTTTGTCTCCTTCTCTTTCATAGTAGTCCTTAAAGTGTGGTCGGTGGACAACTAGGGGTCACTGAGGTCAAAATTATTTTTATAATATTAAGATATATGTTGCCTTTTCACTGTGTTGATATTTGCAGTGATGATGGAAAATCAATGGTTGGTGAACTGATGGTACCTTAGTACAAATCATGGCAGAGGTATAAAACTGTTATACTAGTCATTCTATTCTTCACTGCCCTGCACTTGGAGAAAACAAAATGCTAGTTTAATTTAAGAATGTCCTTGGGGCTTCCCTGGTGGCGCAGTGGTTGAGAGTCCGCCTGCCAATGCAGGGGACACAGGTTCGTGCCCCGGTCCGGGAGGATCCCACATGCCGCGGAGCGTCTGGGCCCGTGAACCATGGCCGCTGAGCCTGCGTGTCCGGAGCCTGTGCTCTACAACGGGAGAGGCCACAACAGTGAGAGGCCCGCGTACCGCAAAAAAAAAAAAAAAAAAAAAAAAAAAGAATGTCCTTGATGAAGCAGTGAAACATTTTGATTATACTAAATCTCAACTCTTGATTATATACGTTTTTATAAATATCCTGAATGATGACAATGGCAAATATACACAGAACACTTCTGATGTATACAAAGTATGATATCTTTCTTGGGGAAAGTAACTTCTGTGAATGTGTGTGGGTTATAAATTGAACTAGCCACTTTTTAAACAAAGCACCATTTTTACTTGAAAGAACAACTTATAAAGTGAGGTTATTTCAACTTGGGTTTTTGGCAGACATTTTCACAAAAATAAATACAGGGGACCTTTTATTTCAGGGAAACAACTGACATTTGTTGCCAATGAAAGCGTGAGCTTTCAAGTGAAAATTAGGAGTTTAGACAACTTATATCATCCACTGTAGAATGATGACTTCCCAATACTTAAATATTTTCTGGTAAATTAATAATAATATTAGAGAATATATATTTTTATATTGTATGATTAACCAATGTTTTTCAAATGACCAAACATAATGTTACAACATCATACATAGATAAAATAGTCCATTTAAAGTATAGATAGACTGAATGAATTTATTATTAAAAGAGTATTAAAAGTTCATTGATATAGTTTCAGATTCCACACTGTAGTGAACCTGTAGAAAACTACCACTTGATGAGTTTTAATGTAGTATTAAAGAAGACCACTCACAAATATCTAAAAAAGACTATTAAAATACTCTTCTGTGTGAGGTGTGTTTGCCTCATATACTTTAATTACAACAACATATCACACCAGAGAGGCTACTATCTGCTAGATATTTGCTTACAATCTTGGAGTAAGACATTGAACCAGATGATAAAGTACTTGCTCTCACTGAGCACACATAACTGTTCCTTGCTGTATCTCTGGAGCTTGGGACAAATAGGAATATAATGATTACTGATTTAATTTTATAAGTAGTTCTGTTCTCTGACCTCATATTCTCAGTTAATTTTGCTGATATTTCTTTCACTATTTGCTACACTTCCCTTTCAAAAGTGTGTATTCATTAGGGTACTGCTTTCATTGTCTGTATACTTTCTTTCTGGGTACTTGTTCACTTAAATATGCTTACCTGTCACCTATATGCTCTTGGACCCTTAAATATATATTGCTAATTTTTGTCACTATTGTAAATTTCAAAAAAAAAACTTCAAATTTGAATTTCCAATTACGTGCTTTGCTCCTTTGCCTAAAAATAGCAATAACCACTCAAACCAACATGTCTCAAAACAAATCCATTTCTCTATCTCCACTCTTTCTTCATGGCAAAGACTTCTCTTCTACTAGAAAGAACATCTGAGTAGATTTGCCAATTGTATCACACCAGCATATCATGACCATATTTTTTTCACGTTAAAACTGAGTAACACAGTCTGATTTGTGTGTCTGTGTATTATTTGTTTCATTGATATCCTACTTTTATGCAGTGTATCATTTATTCTGCTTTAATCTCTAGCATGCTTTTATTTTTTAAACACTTTTTATTGAAGTGAAATTCATATAATAAAAATAAACCCTTTTAAAGTGAAAATTTCTGTGGCATTTACTACATTAACAATGTTGTACAACTATCACCTCTAATTCAAAATATGTTCATCACTTCAAAATAAAACCTTGTACCTATTAAGCAGTTACTCCCCAGTCCCTCCTCCCCAAGCCCCTGGCAACTCACCACTAAACTGCTTTCTGTCTATATAGATTTATTCTGGATATTTCATATAAATATGAAACAGCTTCTTTCACTTAACATAATGTTTTGAAGTTTATGCATGTAATATATACCAGTATTTCATATTATATTTCATTTTATCAGAATTAGCTTTTCTGATAAAAGCCAAGATGCATGATAGAACTTCAGAAACCTCAATCAGTATGTAGAAATCATAAATCTAGCCTCAGGATTTGGAGATAAGGTTATACACTTAGAATAATAGTAGTAAAAAGCAACCACAAACCCTCATAAAATGGACAACTTAGGGGTGTCAGAAATACTTTAACTTAAGAGAAGATGTCTTGGTAAGTGCTGTCACTGGAGACTTGAGTGATATCATGTCCAATCAAAAGGATCTGAATGTATCCACAGACTAGGGAAAAATGGAACTCATTCAATTATGTTATAATCTTATTTTCAGAAATAAAGATGTGGTAAACACTAATAGATAATAGAAAAGTAGATAAAAAGAAATTGTATTAGTGAACACATTCCAAAGGAAAGAGAAAATGAATCTGGCAGACACAGTTATTTAATTCACAAGGGAAATCTATTCTGTTGTGAGGCAGAAATATTTTATCAGGCTTCTCGGTAGACAGAATGAAATATCATTCAAGACAGTCGAATTCTTTGCTGTGATTCTATGCTCATCAAGAGACCTTGAGGTTATTTGTTTAGAAGTTTTATACTGATAAGAACTCCCATGGATAATGGACATAAATACACTGGATTTCTGGTATGCAAGGAGTCTGTTTTGCATTAATCATTCTATAACACCTAGCACCGTACCTGACACAAGCCACACTCAGTAAATGTGAGCTGAATGAACTAGTAAGTGAACAAAGCATATATAATGCTTTGTTGTGCTTAATCTTGATGTGGATAGAATAAGTTGAAGTAAAATATACTATGTTAGTTTACCATCTTTTCTCCAGCATAAATAATTTGGAAAGTTGGGTTATTGAATGTTTAATCATCCATTACATTACTGAATAGAAAAAAATTCATTAACAATCTGCCTAGGATAATTAAAGGAATAATTTGATTGGAAAAATTAAAATGATTGATATAGATATTAATATGGTAAACATCCAGTAGAATCAGGAGGATTTTTTGCCAATTATTATTATTCAGAGATAGGATACACAGAGATATTGTTCATCAGATATTCTGGTTTCCTAAGAATGATTCAGATTCTCAAGATATACAAGGGCTCTCGAGATTCCACTCTGGAAAACACTTTCTACTTGGAAAAATTGCTGATACTGTTAACTCTGGAAAGCATGAGATCCCCATGGACTTCCTTTTTGGTAAGAAATCTCAGGGATAATTGCAAGAGCCATTTTTAATAAGATAGGTTAGATTGCTGATTAGTTTGTTTTTTTCAAATTACATTTTTGTAAGTTTTTACTTGAAGGCATTTCTACTGTATTATAGCAATGTTGAAATTTGCTCACAACTCAGCAGATTTTGTTCTCCAAGGATCCCAGCTGTCTTAGTATATTAGTCTTGTTATTAAATCTTCCTTTTATGGTGAATCTATTCTAAATGAATATACATTTATTGAAAGCCTCTTTTTCCCTCTTACCTTTGTAGTGATTTTCAATAAAGACTATTGTTATGTCAAGAGTTTATGAAAATAGTTTTCTGACCATATTGCCTAGTGAGGGTTATGACAGCTTTCAGAAGCATTTTATGTGGGTGTCTTACTTAGTCAATTACAGTGAAATCCTGCTTGCAGTGAATCCAGGGGGATTAGGGAGAAAAATAAGGGTAAGCACAGCATTTCCTACTTGTGCAAAGTACTTGATTGTATCCTCCAAATTCCAACAAGTATTCCAAAGGGCAACTCCTAAAAGGATTGGCAACTCTGTTTAGATTCATTCTCATGCTTCATTTTCTAACATGATCTTATATTTTGTGGTTATCTACAGGATTAAGCAGCACTTTCCTCAAAGTAGACCAAAAAGATATCTCATCATTATCTCAAAAAGTGTTGGTTAGTGCTAACCAAAAACTAAGAACTCTTTTCATTACCTATATTTATGTGAGAGGATTTTTTTTCAAAAGTATGAAAATTTTAGGGCCACTGTGTACTTTCTTAGAAGAAAAAGATCATTGACTTCTTCTAAATTATATATGTAATCTCTCACTGAATTTAGTTGGTTAACTCTTCTGGGTATAATTGGATACATAATTCCTGTGTTCACGTAGTGAAGTGAAGTAGGAAGATTTTCCCTTGTTAGAGAAGATGGCACAGATTGATGTATTACGGAGGGCTGTGTTGCCTTCTGAAATGTAGAGATGCTAAGTCTTAACACTGAAATTTTAATAACTTTGAAGTGATTGGATGAATTGAGAAACTCTTGAAGAGTGAGGACTGCTGTGTACCTTTAGTACATTTCTGGGGTGTTCTATACTTATTTATAGGACACTTTTACAAATTTGGTGCATATATTTATACATTGAAATACATAATTTGGTCTTATTTGTTTTTCAAGCTCAACCAGATCCCTTTGCTCTCCATGGCTAGATAACCTCATAAAGTTTTCTTTATGCTTATGTTAGAGTTACAGATACCTGTAATGAAAATATGTCTGGTCTGTAACACACAAAAACCTTTTATTGAGGGCAATTCCATTTGTCGAGTCAACAAACTTATATACGAACCAGATCCTGGAAACACACACATAAATACCCTGACTTTTCCTGCTCTTGTTCTTGCAATGTAGATACATAAGAAGCTAATGTCATAGGGAGATAGAACTGGGAGGGTCTGGGGAATCCTCGGAGAGGAGGAAATATTTGAGGAGGCATTTGAGAGAAAGTAGATACTTACCAGGAAGATCAGGGGATGATTTCAGGTAGGGGTGTATATGTGTGTGTTAGGAGGAGAAAGAAGAGTCTAAGGAAGCTTGAAAAAACACAGGTGGGAACTTTGAGAGGTGCAGAAGAGCATAGCTCACATTTTAGAGTGAGAGAAGAGCGAGTGAAACCGGGAGAATGGGTATGTAATAGAGGGCTTTATAGGCTGTGTAAAGGACTCGGGACTTTATCTTTCAGAAGATGAGAAAGCACAGCAGGGTTTTAAGTAGGCAATTTGTGTGTTTAAGAAATGTCATTCCTGGGACTTCCCTGGTGGTGCAGTGGTTAAGAGTCCACCTGCCAATGCAGGGGACACGAGGTTCAATCCCTGGTCTGGGAAGATCCCACATGCCACGGAGCAACTGAGCCCATGCGCCACAACTACTGAGCCCACGTGTCAAAACTACTGAGCCTGTGTGCCACAACTAGTGAAGTCCATGCACCTAGAGCCTGTGCTCTGCAACAAGAGAAGCCACCACAATAAGAAGCCCGTGCACCGCAACGAAGAATAGCCCCTGCTCGCAGCAAATAGAGAAAGCTCGTGTGTAGCAACGAAGACCCAATGCAGCCAAAAGTAAATAAATAAAAAATAAATATATTAAAAAGATAGATTAAAAAATAAAGAGGGTACATGTGTCTTTAAAAAGAAAAATAAAATGAAAAGAAAAATGTCATTCCCTAGGTATATGAAGGGTGGATTACTGTAGAAAGCCAGGAAGCAGAGAGATTAGTTAGGAAACTGCTGATATTGTCCAGGCAAGAGATGATGAATTAAGTATGAGAGTGGATAGAAGGGCAAGATACAATCAGGATAATGTGTCTAGCTCAAAGCTAAGTGTATAATGAATACAAAATGCTTTCTGCTCTAAGGAGATTATATGTTACTTACATATTTAATTGTTGGGAGACAGGAGTGAAAACTGATAAAGACACTACAAAATGACTAAATGTGGTATAAACACATGGTTTGATGAAAAATATATCTATACTGTTTGGTAATTTGAAAACCTCAATAATTAATCTATATGCTGAAGATATGGCTGAGTGCCTACAAAAGGTATTTCTAGAATTCTCTAGCCTTCCCTTTGGTCTGAACTTTCTCCAGTGTCATCCTACTGTAGAAATAAAAATCATCATCTTCCTGATAAAATAATAGCTTAGGATAATTCCAAGGAGGAAGTGAATATCAAAGGATAGATGTGGCTTAGAGGAAAAGTTAAAGAGTTTTTTAGTAGGAGGCCAACGTAAGTACAGGTACAGTGGTAGGAACTGATATGATGTGTGGAAGAGGCAGGGAGGATAATGATTTGACTGAAGCAGAGAATTTGTGTGTGTCACTAAGGTTGACTAAGTATGAGGGGCCTGTTCAGTGTCACAGAAGATAGTGAAAACCCAGCTCAGGAATTCACCTGTTAGCTAATAGATTCATATTTATGCTATTATATTGTGGTCATTCATTCCATTTCAATCAAGTTGTTTATTGATTTCCTACTTTCAGTCTGCTTGAACACTATAATATATACAGTAGCTGTTTTTGAGCCTGGCTAACTGATACGTTGTGATTTCCTTCTCATCTTTCTTTTCTCCTTCCTTCATATTTGTTTGAAAAAAATGACACCAGAGTATTTGTCCCATCATTCTGGATTAGCCAATAATTTAATGGGCACATTAGTATAAATTCATTAAAAACAAATAAAACATACTTAAGTATAAAGTGTATGGCACCATTTAAATTGTTCATTTTCAGAGTATAGGCACAGTGTTTATTACCTCATATTTTTACACTGCCACTTCTTGTGTTTTTAAAAACAAAATTTAAACATATGTTTTCTTTTCCTAATTTACTGGTTTGTCTTTTTATTATTGAGTTGTAGGAATTTTTAGTACATGTTTTGCTTAAATCTTTTCCCATATATGTGTGTTCTAAATATTTTCTCCCAATCTTGGGCTTGCCTATTTATTTTCTTAATGATGTGTTTTATTGAACAGAAGGTTTTAATTTTGAAGATGTTTGATTTTTAATTTTTTTAATTTCAAGGCTAATGCTGTCTACGTCACATATAAAAACTTTTGTCTAGATCACAGTGATACCCTTCAATTTTCTTCCTTACACCTTAAATTTTTGGCTTTAAGTGTATGATCATCTTTAAATAATTTTTGTGCATGTTGTGAGATTTTGTCCATTTATGTTTAATGCAATTATTATGTTTAGATTTATGTCTCATCTCACAAGTTATTTGTCTCATCTTTTTCTTATTTTTTCTGTTTCTTCTTTACTGTCTTTTGGACTTAATTATGTATCTTTTATTATATGTTTTAATTTCTCTATTTGTTTTTTAGCTATAACCCTTTGTATTATATTTTGTGGTTTCAATAGTTATTACAGTATACATGCTTAATATTGCATTACTGATAACTGGAGAGCAGGTTCTTGTCTCATTGCAAAAAGAATTCAGGGGAAAGAAAGTAAAGTGAGGATTTATTAAGCAATAGTCCACTCTCAAGGGGAGAGCGGGCAGTCTCAGTGAGTAGCTGCCCTGAGTTTCTTTGTCAAGCTGGTTAGTGGGGTGTAGAAATGAAGGAGTGCAATATTCATTATGAAGGGAGGGGTTTGGGGGTCATATTCCCTAATTTTCATCCCAGCTCCACCTTCCCAAGGGGAGAGATTTATGTCCTTATTTAGTCTTGACTGGAAGTGTCATGGCATCAGTGCATGATGGGAACTTCTTATTTGCAAGGCTAATTTTATTGTAATGAGAGCATAATGAGCAAAAGGTTACATTCAAACATGGGAGATTCCTGCCTTGTCCCATTTTCTTTGTCTGCCTCCAGGACACTTATCACCCCAGAATGTGTGGTTTCCTGTCAGCCTGGAAGTTCCTGCTTTTCTTTGCTCAAGGACGCCGGTTGTTTACAAGATGTGTGGTTTCCCGCCATTTGGCCCATGCCCCACTTTCTCTGCTCATATCTAGCTAACTGTCTGCTTTAACATTACTATATGTAACATCTAAGAACTTTGAATACGATTTATCTTCCTTCATCTTTTGTGCTATTGTCATATATCACAACTACATAAATTACAAAACCTACAATAAATATTAATTCTTGATTTAAATTTCTTATTTTAACAAAATTAAGAAAAATATTTTATGTTTAGCTACCTGCATAACATTTCAGGTTCTTTTATTCCTTCCTACAAACTCAGGTTTTATTCTACATTTCATTCTAAAACATTTTTTTTAGGTTATAGGATTCTGGATATACTTTTTCTTTCAGCGCATGTTTCATTATCTATTTTTCTTTATTATTCCTACATTTATTTATACGATGATTTGCCTCTAGCTGCTTTCTCTAGCTTTGGTTGTGATTTTCTCTTCATCCTGTTTTCAGCAGTTGCAGTTGCCCTATATCTTTACCAATACTTATTTTTAGTCCTTTAAACCTGAGCTCTTTTAGCTGAGGTATAAACTCAACTATCTTAGTGTGGTTTTAATTTGCATTGCTCTGATGATCAATGAGGTTGAGAACATTTCCTATGCTTACTGACCATTTGAATTACCTCATTTAAAGTGCCTGTATACTTTTTTGCCCATATTTTAAAATCAGGTTGACGGTCATTTTCTTACTGATTTATAAGAGTTCTGTATGTGTCCTACATAAAGCCTTTTGTCAGATTATGTAAACTGCATATACATTGTCTTTGGCTCACCATTTTTCTCTTTTAAAGTTGTATTTCAATGTTCTGTGTCATTTTTGTCATATGTTTAATTCTCAACATAATTTAAGCCACCTAAGACTATAACTATTGTTTTGTTTGATCAATATTTACTCACATACTTATGCTTTGTTTTAATCCTCTTTCTTCTTACATTTCAATGCTTTCAACAGGAATCATTTTTACATCTGCTTGAAGATAGGAAACTTCTTTCAGAGTGTATGTCCTGGCAACCAGTTTGCTCAGTTTTGTTTTCCTGTATTTCTATGTATTTTTTTGAGGATTATTGAGGATTTATTATTTTAATTATATCATTTTAGTTTAGCCCATGGTCACATCATTTATTCCTCTGTTATTCAGCATTTATTAAATATGTTTGTGTGTAATATTGTTTTGAAATGTAAGTAATGAGGACTGTAGTATTGATATCATAAGGTAAAGGATAAGGAGAAATTATTGTGTCCTAATCTTTATTGTGAGAGCATTGGATTCAAGGCACAGAATGTGAAATAACTTGTATAAGCAAAGTCAAACTGGAAATAATAGTCTAAGATCCAATCATCCTGATATTTAGCAACATTTCTTATGCTTTATATATATATCCACAAATATCTCATTTATTCATGGAGTTATTCCCCTCACCCCCCCATGGGCCTAACACATGCTAGTACTATGCTAACCAGTGGATGTATTTTAGTTAGTGAGGTCTTTAGTCTCCTGGAGCTTACAGTCCATTAAGGGAGGGGATAAAGAAAAATAGAAATAGAATAAATAAGAATATAAGATAATTTTCAGATAGTCGTAAGTATTTCATAGCAAGCAAAACAGAATAGTGAAATAGAAAGTGACTTTGGGAAGGGAAGGCAACTTAGAATATTGTAATCAGTGCAATCTCTGAACTGAGACCTAAGTGAATCTAAGGAGTTTGATGTGCAAAAATCTAGGGAGAGTGAGCTTCAGATAGAGGGAATAATAAATGCAGGGCCCTGATGGTGACACCAGCTTGACTTGTTTATTGAATTTAGTGTGGAACCAAGTGAATGATTTAGAGAATGGTGAACGATGAAGTGAGAGATTTAAATTTCCTTTTCATACTTAAAAATCTCATGTCTAGAGACTGACTTTTCACTCTTGAAAGTTGAGTAAAATTACTAAATTCTAAAGTGTACAGTTTTAATCACTGATTTTTATGTCTTTTATGATATTTATATAGTTAATATCTTTTCTTATTTGTATTTTAGAAATATACATTAATGATGTGTTTCAGGTAGGTTTAGGATAATTGGAATAGGCAAATAGCTTCCAGATGTGACAAGTCTGAAGGGGAAGGAGCATTTGTTCTCATGTGTGAATGCTGACGTATATGTTTAAAATTACCGGGTTTTTTGCTGTAACTTTTATTTCTTAGTTGCTGTTTGTTCATAAAATTAAGTCAGTAAAAATGATGAATGAAAATATAATAAAAATTTATTCACAATAGATATACAGCTTATATTAAATAATAATCCACAGAGTTCATATTTGTGCTTTTGTTTACATCAAGCTAAATCAAAGTGTCTTTCTCTGTATTTAGAGTAAGGCAGGAAGTGTCAGAACCTATCTATAAAAGGAATTGAGCGACTGATGTTAATACTGCTGATTTCAAAGACTTGAAGTAGCCTAGAATAGTTAGTGCTTTACATGGAAGCACTTCATAGAATTTTGCCCTAATCTATAAACCAAAGTATACGTGTTCTTTTTTTTTTTTTTTGGTGGGGGAAGGAGGTAATTTTAAAATGTCACTGTAATGACTTTTTTACAAAGAAATATTGAAAGTAACTCATTTAATGAAATAATTGTAAGTAAAAATTCATTGAACAATTGATTAAATACTGCCTCAGAAAATCTCTAAATTTCAGTTTAATACGTTTTGTTGACTTCATATTTCAGATCAAATATTCACTCTCTAAATGAATTTATCACATCACTTTGAACCCAGTAGATTTTTTTACTGTAGAAGGGTAATATGTCAATAACTTTAGTCAAAAGTTGCCAAATGGTTATAGTTTATCAAATGAAACAGGTTTCCAGCAAGTCTTCTAGGTATAAAAAAAAGCAGTCAGGAAATATAATTGCAGCTTGAAATTCATTCTAGCTTTTATCTCAAATCTGTATGTACCCTGAATAGAGATCACTTAAAATAATTATTTAATCAAATTTAGTACTAGGAATGTGCCTGGTGAGTAGAAATTTTGGAGGAATGAATACACTGTGAGTAGCCATTTAGATTACCTTTCTACTCTATGTGAACAAAAATTTATGGTAGCTAAACACCTGAAATTTATACCATTACTATTGCTAAAGAAAGAAGAAATGTGAAAGAGATGCAACTTTTTCAAGGAAGTCCATGGAGGAATTTACTTAGTTTCTCAAGGTCACTGAAGTATCAATAAATAGGAAACAGATACAGTCAACTCTTAATTATACAGAATCTCTAGAGAAATAGAGATAAGTGAAATCCTACTTTTCAACTCAGTCATTAGTTTCACCTGTTGATCACCAATGTCTTTGCCAACGGGAATTTGATCTGACAATTGTTTTTCAATCCATTTAATGTCTTCTTATTTTTTGGTGGAAATGGTAACAAGAGAAGAAATCTAAATAATCACAACAAATTAGATAACTGAGAGAGAGCCTGCTCAGTGATCTAGAAACAAGTACAAAACAAGCAAATAGTTTCTAAAGTCACACTGTTAATAGGAAATCCAGGACTACCATCCAGTTCATTTAGAATTTCTAAGATAATATCCTTTTCTTCCTCTAGTATGTGTTGCTATTGGGGTAAATTAGTAAAAGCATGACTCAGTATAGGTTTTATTATAAGAACATGGAGTATATTCAAATACAAAGGATTAACATGAACCAATGCGTGTGTGTGTGCATGTATATCTTTTATATTTAAACGTGATCTCAAAGAGGAGGCGTTTCACTGCACTTGAAGAGAAATAAGTAGAGACAATTCAAGAAAGGGCTTGATGGATTATGTTGCAGAAGACTTGACAGAAGAGAAAAAGGCAATTGCCGGATGAAATCACTACTCTGGTGAGGAGAAAGAAGTGAAACCATTAAATTCAGGCTCATCAGTAGTGGTCAGATTATTGCTCACTGTTTGAGGAGAGAGAGAAAGAATAACAACAAAAAAGGGGGGAAATAGAATTTTAAAATACCTAGTTTGAGAATACTGGGAATAGATATTTTTTTAAGTGTCTATTGATTTTAAGGAAATAATGATAGCCCCTAACTGAGAAAAACATTTTTTTTTTTACAGAAGTATTTGAGTATGGCTTAGTTCCAAGATAATGAGGTCCATTTATTCTAGGTTTTGAGAAGATATTAATGGTATGATTTTTTTTTTACCCTTTTGAGTTTAAAAAAGGTAGACTATATTAATGATATGTATAGGTTTTCATCCTGCAGCTTCAAACTTTTTCTCTTTGACTGTCACTATTGTTACTTTTATTGATATAAGCTCCTGTAATGTATCTGAGAGATCAACATGTTCAGGACTTTGACTTTTTAAATATAGTTTACAAACTTTATCTTAAATAATACAAATATTTTTTATTCTAGGTCATTTTATTAAATGATTTTTGAAGATTTTGGTTAAGAAATATCTAGCTCAGCATTTTTATAAATTGGAGTATACTTGCTTTACAATGTTGTGTTAGTTTCTGCTGTACAGCGAAGTGAATCAGCTATACATATATACATATCCTCTCTTTTTTGGATTTCCTTCTCATTTAGGTCACAACAGAGCACTGAGTAGAGTTCCCTGTGCTATATAGTTGGTTCTCATTAATTATCTATTTTATACATGGTAGTGTGTATATGTCAATCCCAATCTCCCAATCCATCCCACACCCCCTTTCCCCCTTGGTATCCATACATTTATTCTCTATGTCTGTGTCTCTATTTCTGCTTTGCAAATAAGTTCATCTATACCATTTTTCTAGATTCCTCATATATGCGTTAATATATATCTGTTTTTCCCTTTCTGACTTACTTCACTCTGTATGAAAGTCTCTAAGTCCATCCACGTCTCTGCAAATGGCACAATTCTGTTCCTTTTTATGGCTGAATAATATTCCATTGTATATATTTACATCAAATATTACTGCTTTACAATTTATTTTATGAGTCTGAGCAATAATTTTTGCCTGTTTTTATTTGGTTATGTTAAAACTAGTTTAGTGTGTTTCCACTGTATTTATCATCATATTTGTATTATTTAAAATATGTTCAGGATAAGCATCATGCCTTAAATTAGAGACATACACTTTGGTTTTAAAAATCAGCAAACTAGCATCAGTTGCTTATGAAAAACTATTAGCATAATACAACTAATTAGCTGTAACAGAATAAGTATGGCAAGAAAAATTTTGAGAAAGTAATTTGGTATTTTTCAGACAGCAATTTTGAATAAGTTTTCTTAGGAATGTGTGGAGTTTAGTTATTATCACTTTATTGGGAAAATAAAAATCAAAGAACATTTTATAGTTAGAAAAAGTAAAGCCTTAGGTGTGTGTGTATATGTATGTATACCACAGGTGTACTTACAGTTTCCAAAAAGCCAGATGGTTTGTATTTTCCATGGTCATTGAAATTAGCAATTAGCAAGGGGAAAAAAAAAGATTTAGTCTTATACAAAGAATTTTTTAACCTGTCAACTATGATTACTCTAAGGACTTTCTCTATTCAATTCATAATCTCCCCTTTACCACTGTTTCTCATTATTATTACTAATAATCTTATCATTATAATTGTTTTGCAAATACCTGGTCATGATTTTTCTTAATATTTGTTTTGTTTGTTTATTTAGCTGAGCTGGTCTTCGTTGTGGCATGTGGAATCTTTAGTTGCAGCATGTGGGATCTTTAGTTGAGGTATATGGGATCTTTAGTTGCGGCATGTAGGATCTTTTAGTTGTGGCATGAGGGATCTTTAGTTGCATGCAGGATTTTTAGGTGCATCATGTGAACTCTTAGTCACAGCATGTCAGATCTAGTTCCCTGACCAGGGATCCAGCCCGGACCCCTGCACTGGGAGAATGGAGTCTTAGCCACTGGACTACCAGGGAAGTTCCAATATCTGGTCATGATTAATACACTTAAGATTTATGAATCAATGAAATCATAAAGGAAATATACTTTGTTCTCTATTTGTATTGTTATTAATGGACCCTGCTTGATTTTTGTAGGTAAGGGTTTAGTTTGGCCACATGAAACAGGAAAGATGTAAAGAATGGGAAAGGTTATTGAAGAGTTGTACTTAAAATTAGAGATGTGCAAATGCAATTTTCAAGCCAAATTAATATCCATAAAATATCCTCTTATTAAAGTGATTTTTTTTTCTGAAACAAGTACTTCATAGAAATCCTGTATGTGAATATGAGCCTGATATAAAATATTGTTCACCTGTAGTGAAATTTATCTGCCAAGACAATAAAACAAAAGTATCAGTATCATTGTTTGAGGAATTAAGAAGAAATGCTTAAATCTATGGATGATCCAAAGTAAGAATGCAGTAATCATGATTACTATTGTTTTTGTTGCCCCCAAATTATAATCTCCTAGGTAACCAAGAGTGGTTTGATGTGTCACAGTAGTAAAATGTTGGAAACTTTTTCTTGTATTTACTCACTCAATCACTCAACAGCTCTTTGTTAAAGATGTACAATTTGTTAGGCATTGAAGTAGATCTTTAAAACAGACAAGATGCCTAAAGTGCATACATTGCTAAGAATTTAGTCATAATCCAGTGGGAATGTTTACTGAGTGTAGACATGCTGTAATTTAATGAGATTACACAATGGCACTAGGCACCAAGGTGTGGCTTGAATTTTAATATGCATAATAGAAAGTTATTCAGTATCAGAAGAAAAGCTTGACACTTGGGTTTTCCAACCAAACACTAGATCCTTTATGACTATTGACTTCCTAAGACTTTGAAACTCTTTCAAGTCAAAATTGAGATCAGAATTCTGAAACTTATTTAAATTTTTAAATTATTTAAAACGTGAGATTATTGGGGTATCACTGATATATAATAAATTTCACATTTTTAAAATGTACAGTTTGGTAAGTTTGGACATATGTATATATCTTCAAACCATCACAGTGAAGGCAATGAACATATCTATTCCTCTAAAAGTTGCCATATATCCCTTGGTAATTCTCCTTCTTGTTTCTTTTTACCCCCTTTCACCAGGAAACCACTGATCAGCTTTCTTTCACTTTATATTAGTTTGCATTTTCTAGAATTTTATATAAATGGAATCATATTTTATGTATACATTTTTGTCTGGCTTCTTTCACTCAGGATAATTAATTATTTACCCATGTTTTTCCATGTATTATTACTTTTTTATTGCAGAGGATTAGTCTGTTGTATGGATATACCACAATTTGTTCATCCATTTGTCTATCAATGATGCACTTTCAGGTTGTTTTAAGTTTTTGGCTATTACAAATAAAGCTGCTATGAAAATTCATAAACAAGTCTTTACATAGATTTAGGTTTTCCATTTTCTAGGTAAATACTTAGAAGTAGAAAGCCTGGGTCATGTGGTAGCTATATGCTTAAATTTTTGCAAAACTGTCAAGCTACTTTCCAAAATAGCACCATTTTAAATTCCCACCAGCAATGTACTTATAAGAGTTGCATTCGTTCCACATTCCCCCAACAGCTGGTATGGTCAATCTTTTTCTTTTTAGCCATCCTAATAAGCTTGTAGTAATATTTCATCATGCTATTAATTAGCATTTCCCTAATAACCAATAATATTGGTCATTTTTTGTTGCTTATTTTCCATCCATATATATTCTTTGAAATTTTATCTAAATATTTTGCCCATTTTGATAAATGAGGTGTTCGTTTTCTTTTTGTTGAGTTCTGAGAATTCCTATTATTTTCTGGATAGAAGTTCTCTTTCAAACAAATAATTTGCAAATATTTCTTTCCAGCCTGTACCTTGCCTTTTTATTCTCTAAGTAGGCATTTCTTAAGGGGCCAGAGTTCTTGATTTTATTGATTTTTTTTTTTCCTGTATGGATTGCTTTTGGTGCCATATCTAAGAAATCATTGCCTAAGCCAACCCAGATTATGAAGATTTTCTTCTATGTTTTCTTCCGGAAGTTTATAGTTTTAGACTTTAAATTTACATTCATAATATGATTTGAGTCAATATTTGTCAGTGGTTTGAGGTATGCATCAAGGTTTATTTTTTGCATATGGATATACAATTGTTCCAGCACGATTTGTTGAAAAGATTATTCTTTATCCACTTAATTGTCCTGGCATCTTTGTCAAAAATTAATTGACCATATATGTGTGAGTCTTTTATGGATTTTCTATTTTCCCTGTTTATCTATATGTCTATCTCTACATGAATATCACATGGTCTTGATTACTGTAAATTTATAATATATATTTGTCAGGTAACATAAGTCCTCTAACTTTCCTCTTTTATTTCAAATTTCCTTTACTATTCTAGGTTCTTTGCATTTATATTTAAATTCATAATCAGCTTATCAGTTGTTGTGTAAAAAGCCTGCTGGGATCTTGATTGATATTTGGTTGAATTTATTATCAAGTTAGGAAGAATTGACATCTTGGTAAATATTTCATCTTCCATGAACATTATTTATCTCTCTACTTATTTAGGTCTTGTTTAATTTTTGTATCTACTTTATCATTTTCAAAATATGGGTTTTGTAGACATTTTGTCAGATTTATCCCTAAGCCCTTTATATTTTTGATGTTAATGTAAATAATATTATTTTAAAATTCAATTTTTGATTGTTCATTATTAGTAATAGAAATATAGTTGATTTTTGTATATTGATCTTGTATCTGCAATCTCGGTAAACTCATTTATTCTAGTAGCTTTTATGGTAGATTCTATCAGATTTTCTCTGTAGGTGTTTATGACATCCATGGATAGAGAGAGTTTTACATCTTCCTTTCCAATATGAATATCTTTTACTTTTTTTTTCCTTGCCATACTTCTTAGACTAGTACCTCCTCTAAAATGTTAATAGAACTGCGTAAGAGTAGATAGTCTTACTGCATTATTATTATTATTGAAACATACAGTCTTTAACTGTGATGTTAGCTGTAGGTTTTCCATAGCTGTAATTTATCAAACTGAGAAAGTACCATTTTATTTCAGCTTACTGAAATATTTATGTATTACTGAAAATATTATTCTGCTGTGTTATGGAATATGATTAAGTTATATAGAAACAGTTTGTTTCTTTTAAGCTTTCTTAAGCATTCTAGAACAGAATCAATTTAGGGTTAATATTACTCCACTTCTGAGGGAATACCCTTCTGAACACTTTACCCATTGCTCTGAATTATGTGGTTTTTCTACTCTGCCTATTATAAATAGTAAATATATTCAGCCTTGTGTGAGCTTCAGAGACTGTGCACTATACTCTCGTTGCTTCTTTTCTAGACTGCAATAGCTTCCTTGTGTGCCTGTGCTCATTAGGACTTCACTGAAAACCTGATGGTAACTCTGCACAGTTCTCTTCTCTCAGGGACTCTGGCACGCTTTATCCTCCTTTGACTCATGCTCTCAGCTCATTCTCCTCAATAGAGAGACTGCCAAACTCTACTTTGATACTCTCTCCTTGTCCTAAGCTTGGAAACTGTCTCTAAACTGTAAGGTGGAAAAATCATAGTGCTCACCTTCTTTGTTTCTATCTTTCAGGAATGACTGATGTCCAAAATTTTGAAAATTGTTGTTTCATATATTTTTCCAGTTTTAAAAAATTATTTGCAGCAAAAGGAAAATGTTGTCCCTGATTTTACATCTTGGCTGGAATCAGAACAAAGTGTAAAGTTTAAACTTATTTTGTAAATGCATAATAGATCAATTTAACCTTACATCAAGTGAGGGATATATTTTACGATCATAGATCAAGGAGTGGTGTCTATATGTTTGCTTCAGGTTCTTTTGATTTCATTTTATATTCCTGAGTCAGTCTTCCTTCCTTCCTTTCTTGCTTGCTTGCTTCCTTCTTTCCTTCCTTCCACTAGTATATGGTAAACAAGTGGGAAACATTGCAGAGAGATTCTTTTTATAAGTAAAGAAGGATCCAACGAATCAAGTTAGTATTAGAAAAATATGACGTTGTTTAATCAAGAATTTTACCTAATTCTTTTCTTCTATCTATATTTCTTAGGAAACTGGTGATGAGTAAATTAGAATTGTACCAAACCTTGAAACTGCAGTAAACTTGCACATTTTTGATTAATGACTCAATCGTCCACTGTCAGCCAGGATTCTACAGACATTAATTTTAGCAGGAACAGCTGGTTTTGGAATACAGGTGCAGGCTGTTCCTGCCACATGATTTACCTCTGATGTGTTAATTAAAGAATTATGGTTTAACTCTTCTTAATATTGTCAAAAATTGGTTAATGTTTTCATGAAAGAGAATAAATAAATCATAATTTTGTTTGTGTTTACTATCTTGATTTATCTCAGAATCCTCATACTTTCAAGCACACCATTATTTGGTTTGGTGAAAGGAAAAGTAGAAATAGGTAAAATGACTTTAGTGGAAAATAGTCATATTTTCAAATAAAGGAGACTCAAAGTAGGAATTATTTAGGTCTAGGAGTAAAAATTTCCATCTGAGTAAAGTGCAAATAACTTTTAACTTGTTCTTAATAGAAAACATCACTTTAAATTTTCAAGCCAAGAATTTCCTTCACTCCCTTTGTGATTCAAAAAGTCATAACATCTTAATTAATGATATATATCTTTATTTTTCACATAATTTGATTAGAAATTTTACTTTTAATATCCCAATATGGGAGTGAAACTGGAAAGATTATATATTATTAAATATATCCAGTTTTAAAATGGTTAATAAGGCATCAAATACAAAACGAAAAATTAAGAAATATGCAAATTTGAAAATTAACACTGGTTAGGAGTTTTGCATTCATTATAGTTATAACGATATTATGGTGAAGATCAGAAATGTTTGGCAGAAAATTTAAGGTAGGGGGAACATTCCATTTCAGGCAGCAGGGTATAGTGGAAAGAAAGCACAAAACTATTAGAGCTCAGTAGACTTGAACTCAATTCCCAGATCTACTATTTACCACATAGTTGGATAGTGATTATATAGCTTTGAAAATCCCTATGATTTTTATCTTAAGTTGGGTTGATATTGAGTCTGATTCACTGGGTTGTTTTGAGGATTAATGAGAGAATTTGTGTACAGTGCTTGTTAAATAGTTTTTACCTAAAAAAATATTACCTTCTTTCATTACAAAGTCAAAGTATGTAACTAAAAATACCTTACTTTCCATTAACATCAAGACACGCATTATTACAACGGATTTTCTTTTCTTTTAATTGAAGTAGAGTTAATTTACAATGTATTAGTTTCAAGTTTATAGAAAAGTGATTCGATTATATCTATATATGTTCTTTTTCAGATTCTTTTCCATTATAGTTTAAGATATTGTGTCTAGTTCCCTGTGCTATACAATAGGTCCTTGTTTGTTTTATATATAGTAACGTGTATTTGTTAACCTCAAACTCCTAATTTATCCCTCCCTCCCTTCCACCTTTGGTGACCATAAGTTTGTTTTCTCTGAGTCTATTGCTGTTTTGTAAATAAGTTCATTTGTATAATTTTTTTAGATTCCACATATAGGTGATATTATATGATATTTGTCTTTCTCTCTCTGACTTATTTCACTTAATATAATAATCTCTAGGTCCATCCATATTGCTGCAAATGGCATTATGTCATTCTTTTATATGGCTTAGTAATATTCCATATATTTGTAGTATTCCATATATATACACCATATTCCATAGTGTGTATATATATATATATTATATATATATATATATATATATACACTGCATCTTCTTTATTCATTCATCTGTCGATGGACTTTTAGGTTTCTTCCATGTCTTTACTATAGTAAACAGTGCTGCTATGAACATTGGGGTGCAGTTATCTTTTCGAGTTAGAGATTTTTTGGATATATGCCAAGAGTGGGATTGTAGGATCATATGGTAACTAGTTTTAGTTTTTTAAGGAATCTCCATACTGTTCTCTGCAGTGGCTGTACCAATTTATATTCCCACCAACAGTGTAAGAGGGTTCCTTTTTCTCCACACCCTCTCCAGCATTTATTATTTGTTGACATTTTGGTGATGGCCATTCTGTCTGGTAAGAGGTGATAACTCATTGTAGTTTTGATTTGTATTTCTTCAATAATTAGTGTTATTGAGAATATTTTCATGTGCTTTTTGGCCATCTGTATGTCTTCTTTGGAGAAATGTCTATTTAGATCTTCTGCTCTTTTTTTTTTTTTTTTTTTGCGGTACGCGGGCCTCTCACTGTTGTGGCCTCTCCCGTTGCGGAGCACAGGCTCCGGATGCGCAGGCTCCAGACGCTCAGGCTCAGCGGCCATGGCTCACAGGCCCAGCCACTCCGCGGCATGTGGGATCTTCCCAGACCGGGGCACGAACCCGTGTCCCCTGCATCGGCAGGCGGACTCTCAACCACTGCGCCACCAGGGAAGCCCTTCTGCTCTTTTTTGATTGGATTGTTTTTTGTTTTTGATATTAAGCTGTATGAGCTGATCGTATATTTTGGAAAGTAATCCCTGTTGGTTGCATTGTTGCAAATATTTTCTCCCATTCCATAGGTTGTGTTTTTCATTTTTCTGATCGTTTTCTTTGCTGTGGAAAAGCTTTTAAGTTTAGTTAGGTCTTATTTGTTTATTTTTGTTTTTATTTCCATTACTCTAGGAGACAGATCCAAAAAGATATTGCTGTAATTTATGTCAGAGTGTTCTGCCTATGTTTTCCTCTAGGATTTCTAGAGTATCCAGTCTTACATTTTGGTGTTTAATCCATTTTGAGTTTATTTTTATATGGTGTTATACAAAATAGAGAATATTCTAATTTCATTAGTTTACATGTTGCTGTCCAATCTTCCCAGCACCACTTATTGAAGAGACTGTCTTTTCTCCATTGTATATTCTTGCCTCCTTTGTCCATAAGTGTATGGGTTTATTTCTGGGTTTTCTCTCCTGTTTCATTGATCTATGTGTCTGTTTCTGTGCCAGGACCATACTGTCTTGATTATCATAGCTTTGTAGTATAGATTTTTTACTATAGATTATATTCCCTGAAGTTTTACAATATATTGTAACAAAACACATTTATGTCCATATTTAATAAAGTACCATTCTTGAAATAATAAAGTTACTTGAAATCAAGAAAATATCAGAATCTAAGGAGTGTGATAAACGTGAATGGAAAGGCATGATCTTTAGAATCAGAAGAGTGTATTCAAATACGACTCCATTTTCCCACTGAGCGAGACCTTGCCCAAATGATGCAATATACAATGACCTAGTAACATATTAATTAACAATGTGGGGGAAATCTTAATTATTGTATATATTTCTACTGTAAAATAATTACTTTCTCTAAGTTTTTAGTTATGGCGCATTAGGTAATGTGTGTGTGTGTGTGTGTGTGTGTGTGTGTGTATATGTAGTACCTCATCAACAGTGATTTGCTTTATCAAGCTTACTACTTATTGCAATATAGGCTAGAAAATTTGTTTCCATAACTTCTAGCATAAGTGTTCAATTCACAAAAATTTATTCTAAGCATGAAAATTGTTCCCTTAAAAAAATTGTTAATTTGTAAATAAGATGACTCTAGAAACATAAGAGCTGAAATCGCAATAGGAATTACAACAGGTATAATTCCTTAGAGAGAAAGGACTTTTTCCCTCTCTCCTTACTTGCAAATAGAGCTTTGCTGTTACTTTAAAACTTTTTCTTCATAGGAAGAACTAAACTTAATTGGTATATTAGATCCAGAATGGGTGGAAGAGAGATTTCCAACAGACTTCTCCTGGCAAGTAGCACTTAGGCTAATTTATCCTTCCATGGCAATTACTCTGCTATCCCTGACTCTTCATGCCTTGCCACCTGATGGTACCTGCAGGCCTACACCTGTAGACACCTGCTGGCTGAAACAGGAATAATTTGAAGTCTGTGGAGAAGAGCATATCAATTCTGTCTACTACTGGTTTAACTTGTTTTTAATTCATTCCAGTTTCTACATCTTGACCTATTTCGTGTGTTGCATTTTCTATGTACTGAGAAAATATAAACAAGGACAAAATATTAAGGGATCACTGAGAAGCAGCTTGTGGCATCTCATCCCAAATTAAAGGATTTTTTTAGTGATGCTGGAAGTTGACAATGTTAACAGGATCACCCACCTTCTCAGAAGATGTGTAGCTGGGCCAAAAAATAAAGCTTTACTTGTAGGTTATGTGGTTAAATATAAATGGTACACATGCTGATGAGAAGCTCTAGGTATTGGCCACTTCTTAGGGGTTTTAGCTAATGATTGAAAACATTGCTATTATTTTGAAACAAGTGGTTCATACCAAGGTTTCATAAGTACAATTTTTAAGTGTAAATTGAGCTCAGTGACTTATAAAGTTTATCCACTTGAAATTCACTGTTTCTTCTATTTCATAGATGCAAGAGAGAAAAATCAGAATGTAGGGTATTTTTTAAGTGGAATGGTGCTATGATTTAACTTCACTGGAACCTGAACACTTTTAAATCTGAGAAGACTGTGGTTAATTACAGCAATCAATAAAAGGACATAATGGAAAAACACTTGCTTCTATTCAACATCTCTCTTTGCCTTGACTTTTATCACTTGCTTCACCAGATTATGAGTGAATACATTACCTTAATGAGAAGAGGAATATTACAATGGAAAATTTTCTACCTTCTCTGAAAACAATGGTTGTTAAACTAAATATAATAATGTGTTTTATTTCTCTAAAACATATTATAAAAAAAAAAAAGAAAATTTCCACTTTATTTGTCACTAAAAAAATCCCCAGCAAATCGCATCTTACTTTTTGATGGGTTAATATTTCATATAACTTCAAAAGAGGAATGTGGCACATGTAGTTTAATGCCACAGAACTGACAAGAACTAGTCAAGTCTAACATCTGGGGCATGAAGCATGATGTGAGAGACTGGGAAAACTGCTTTCTTTTCAATTTTTCTGCTGAAGTATTGTAATGCTAAAATCCAGGACTTTTGAATTATACTGTTTAGATTGAAATTCCAACTCAGCCACATACTAGTACTGTCATCTTGAGCAAGTTACTTAAACTCTTTGTGCCTCAGTTTTTTCATCTATAAAATGGGCAAGTTGAATTAAATTAGTTAATAAGTGAAAAATATCTTACAACAGTGCTTGTCACATGTTAAACTGCCCATTACTATAATTACTACCACTACTACTTTCATGAAGCAAGGAATTCCAAGGTACAGTCAGAGACCAGTGAACAGGGAGACCCTCGGGACTGCTTTGGAGACCATACATATTCATGAAAAAGCAAAATTCAAAATTAAGGTTAGTGAAGAAAATATTTTTGTCCCTCTTAAAAATTAAGGCATGCAGGAAAAAAGAATAAGTTTAATCTGTAAAAATGTCTTTGCCTGAATTTACACTGGGGGTGGGATGGGGAAAGGGGGAGGGTATCTGAGATTGACATGAATTCAAAGTATAAAACCTGACCCATGGATTATGGGTCTTGCTCAACAGGGATCTCTATGGAACACCCAGGCTAGCACAAAAACTGGGAATGTTTCTAAGGTAGAAATGCCTTTACTTGTAACAGTTAGCATTGTGGCATTTAGCTGGGAGCATGATGGATATGGCAACCAGGGTCCATTCTATAAAACTTTAATCTATCTTGATATTCCCTGCAACATTTCAAGATCCATCACTCTGCTTCTTCTTACCAGCACATTTCTACAAATTTCTATCAATTGATTTCTAAACTATATCTTTAGTTATTCCTCAGAGCAAAGGTGGTATCCTTTATAACAATTCAGTTGGGAGAGAAATCCGTAGTCTTTACTGGAATACATCGAGCTCAATATAGTGTGGTTAGGGAGCTATCAAGATCTTGAGCTTCTAGTTTGCTTGTTAGATTAGCAGACTGTTTAGGTGAAACATTGGCTTTTACACCTCTTTTTTCAATGTTGAATAAATAAAATCTTACCAAATAAATATACAATAAAGGCTGAGTATGATACTGTTAGCAGCTAGGTCAGAATGATATTTCTTTTCATTGTTAGTCCTTGAACAGACTGATAAAAGCTTTTTTATCAACTCAAAATATTTGGTTCTTTAAAAGAAAAATCTTGTTTAGCATAATGAACTTGATAGTCTATTAAAATAAAAAGGCCCAGGGCTTCCCTGGTGGCGCAGTGGTTGAGAGTCCACCTGCCGATGCAAGGGACACGGGTTCGTGCCCCGGTCCGGAAAGATCCCACATGCCGTGGAACAGCTGGGCCCGTGAGCCATGGCTGCTGAGCCTGCGCGTCTGGAGCCTGTGCTCCGTAACGGGAGAGGCCACAACAGTGAGAGGCCCGCGTACCGCAAAAAAAATAAATAAATAAAAAGGCCCAATGCATAAACAGATTTTTTAAATGGAGAACAGAGTAATTTAATTCTATCTGTTGCCATTATGTGTATTCCTTCAAACTATTTAAACATTCATATTTTACATTTGATATATCCTAAAAGTGTATAGATAGCACTTGCCTGATAGAAGTCAAAACTCTCCACATTCTCTAGGTTTAAGCAGTTAGAAACAACCAATTTGAGGAGGGAAAAAAAGGTATATAAAATTTAAATTAACATTTAAAATGACCCATCTTTGCCTTATGGACAGTATTATCTCATTGGTTTAAAGGAATATAGTGATCTGATGTTAAATGAGGTATCATTTAAAATTTAAAGTCATTTATACTGCAAAAAGTGTTACTTTTGTAATATGTTAAGCTTAGAGTTATTCAGAATATGTAAAGATGAGGCATAAGGGAACTTTAAAGTAAGGTGAGACCCCTTGCATCTCTACCTAGAATGAAGTACCAGAAAGGAAGGACATGTTAGATAATGTAATAGATCGTTGGAGACTTTAAAATAATCCATATTGGTTGCATTATGGGTAAAACATCACAGGTGAAAATAATTCATAGAGATAATAGAGATCCTTAAATTTGTTGTCACTACTGAATACAGTGGATTTCAATTCAGCTCCATTTTTACCTATGTACAAGTGTGCCTCTATTTTGCAGAGACTGAAAATCTCACATTGAGAATATCTTGCTACAGGAGTTGATTCTCCTTTGCTTTCTTATGAAGCTGGTCTTAACCTTCTGTAAAGCCCTATAATTATCTTACCTGAGGTACACTTTGCAAGGTGATGTGACAGTATATCCCCTGCTTGCTTTTTTACCATATTACTTATAACTAGACCTATACCGTTCTGGGAAAACAAGGAGAAAGCATCATCTAGGGAACAAAAGATTAGCAAGACTTTTTATTGTAGATACTTTGGAATATATGTAGGAATTGATTCTTAGTTTGCTGCAACACAGTGGAAGGGACATATTTTTAAGCTGAGTGAAACTCATTGGTGAGGATAGACTCAAAGGAAGGCCTGGACTTCACTATTAGCTCAAGAAGATGAATATAGCCCCAAATTTTGCTTGGCTAGTTTGTTGAAATACAAACTCAGAGCTAGTATGCTAAGTGAAGTTGGAATTGCAGAAATTTCTAGGTAACCTGTAAAGGAAAGAATCAAAATACTTAGGAGTATTCACATTTAGGAATTACAACAGGTATAATTCTTTAGAGAGAAAGGTATAATTCTTTAGAGAGAAATGTCATCTATATCACATTTAGATGACACAAACAGTATTTATTTTCTCTGTCTTGCTTATTCTACTTAGCATAATGCCCTGCAAGTTCCTCCATATTATAACAGATGGCAAGATTTCCTTCTTTATTATGGCCAAATAATATTCCTCTGTGTGTGTGTTTGTGTGCGCATGTGTGTGTGTTGTATTTTTTTTATCCAATTATTCATCAACAGACGCTTAGGTTGTTTCCATATCTTAGCTATTGTGAGTAAAGCTACAATAAAATCAGGAGTACAGATATCTTTTCAAGATGGTGATTTCATTTCCTACTCCAGTGATCCAGGAGCGGTATTGCTGGATCATATGGTAGTTCTATATTTAACTTTTAAAGGAACACCCATGCTGTTTTCCATATGACTATAACAATTTACACTCCCACCAACAGTGCACAAGGGATCCATTTTCTCCACATCCTCATCAACATTTGCTGTTAACTATTCAATTATAGAAATTCTAAGAGATGAGAGGTGACATCTCATTGCGATTTTGATTTGCATTTCTCTGACGGTTAGTGATGTTGAGTTTCTTTTCATGTATCTGTTAGTCATTTGTCAGCCTCCTTTGGAAAAATGTCTATTTAGGTCCTTTCCCCTTTTTTGCATCAGTTTATTTGGGTTACTTTGCTACTGACTTGTAAGAATTCCTTATATATTTTTGATATTAACCCCTTATCAGATATATGGTTAGCAAATATTTTCTCCCATTCCATAGTTGCCTTTTCATCTTGTTGATCGGTTTTCTCCTATGAAGAAACATTTTTAATTTTATGTAGTCCCACTTTTTTTTTTTTGCTTTTGTTGCCTGTGCTTTTGGCAATAAATCCAAACAATCATCATCAAGACCAATTTCAAGGAGCTTTTCCCTGTGTTTTCTTCTAGGAGTTTTATGGTTTTACGTCTTAAATTTAAGTTGGGGATGTTTTTTGTGTATGTTGTAGGATAAAGGTCCAATTTCATTTTTTTGTATGTGGATATCCAGTGTTCCCATCACCATTTATTGAAAAGACTATCATTTCCCTGTTGTGTAGTCCTGGTACTTTTGTGGAAAATTAGTTGACCATATATGCATGGGTTGATTTCCAGGCTCTCTTTTCTGTTCATTGATCTTTCTGTCTGCTTTATGGCAATATTGTTCTGATTAGCTTTGAAGTGTGGTGCCTCCAGCTTTGCTATTTTTGCTCAATATTACTTTAAGCTATGAAGGGTCTTTTGAGGTTCCATATGAATTTCAGAGTTCCTGTTTCTATTTTTATGGAAAATGCCATTGGAATTTTGATATGTATTGCATTGAATCTGTAGATTTCTTTGGGTAGTATAGACATTTTAACAATATTAATTTAATTTAATATTAATTTTGATATTAATTTTAATAATGTTAATTCTTCTGATCCATGAACACAGGGTATCTTTCCATTATTTTGTGTCTTCTTCCATTTTCTTCATTGTTTTATAACTTTCAGTGTATGATATTTTACCTCATTGGTTACATTTATTCCTAATTATTTTATTCTTTTTGATGATATTGTAAGTGGGATTTTTTTTTCTTAATTTTTTTTTTTTTGGATAGTTCATTGTTACTATATAGGAATGCAACTGATTTTTGTATGTTAATTTTATATCCTGCAATTTTACTGATTTTGTTTATCACCTCTAACAGATTTTTGGTAGAGTCTTTAGGGTTTTCTATATATAATATTGTGTCATATGCAAACAGAGGCAATTTTACTTTTTCCTTTCTGATTTGGATGTTTTTATTCTTTTTCTTGCCTAATTACTCTAGTTAGAACCTTCAGTACTGTCTTGAATAGAAGTGGCAAGAATGTGCGTTCATGGCTTGTACATGATCTTAGAGGAAATGTTTTCAGCTTTACACTGCTGAGTATGATTTTGGCTGTGGGCTTGTCATATGTGGCCTTTATTCTGCTGAGACACATTCATTTTATACCTAATTTTTGAGATTTTTTTCATGAAACAATGTTGAATTTTGTCAAATACTTTTTCTACATATATTGAAATGATAGGATTCTTCTTTCTTTTTTTTTTTTTTTTTTCTTTTCAGTACGTGGGCCTCTCACTGTTGTGGCCTCTCCCGTTGCAGAGCCCAGGCTCTGGATGCGCAGGCTCAGCAGCCATGGCTCACGGGCCCAGCTGCTCTGCGGCATGCGGGATCCTCCCAGACCGGGACACGAACACGTGTCCCCTGCATCGGCAGGCGGACTCTCAACCACTGCGCCACCAGGGAAGCCCCCTTCTTTCTTTTAATGTGGTGTATCACAGTTATTGATTCATATATGTTGAGCCATCTTTGCATCCCAGGGATAAATTCCACATTATCATGGTGTGTGATCCTTTTAATGTGCTGCTGAATTTGCTTTGCTAACATTTTTTGAGGATTTTTACATCTATGTTTATCAAGGATATTGGCCTGTATTTTTATTTTCTTGTAGTGTCTTTGTCTCACTTTGGTATCAAGTTAATGCTGGCCTCATAAATAACTTGAAAGTGTTTCTCCTCTTCAGTATTTCAGAAGAGTTTTAGGAGAATTGGTTTTAATTCTTTTTTTAATGTTTGGTAGAATTCACCAGTGAAGCCATTTTCATTCTGGACTTTTTAACTGGACAATTTTGGGTTACTGATTCAATATCCTTTTTATTAACTTGACCCTTTCAGATTTCTGTTTCTTCATGATTCAGTCTTCCTGGGAATGTATGTTTCTAGAAATGTATCAGTGTTAATTCTTTTGTTGCATATTACATGATTTATTAACAGGTTTACACTTTTCATTATGTTTCAGGTGTACAGTATTATAATTCAACATCTATATATAATAAAACTGATCACCACTACAAGTCTAATTATCATCTGTCAGCATATAGTTGACATCCATTTCACCCACCCTTCAATTCTTTTCCCCTCTGGTCACCACTAATCTCTTCTCTTTATATATGGGTTTGTTTTTGTTTTGCTTGTTTTATTTTTTAAGATTCCACATAGGAGTGAAACTATGCAGTATTTTCTTTCTCTGTCTGACTTATTTCATTTAGCATACCTACAAGGTCCATCCATGTTGTCACAAATGGCAGGATTTCATACTTTTTTATGGCTGATGTAGTATTCTATTGTGTGTGTGCGTGTGTGAGTGTGTGTGTGTGTGTGTGTGTGTGTGAACTCACATCTTTTTTATCCATTCATTCATTGATGGACCCTTAGGTTGTTTCCATATCTTGGCTATTGTAAATAATGCTGCAGTGAACATAAGGGTGCATGTGTCTTTCTGAAGTAGTTTACTTTGGAAAAACACCCAGAAGTGGAATTGCTGGGTCATATGGTAGTTCCATTCTTAATTTTTTGAGGAATCTCCATACTGTTTTCCATAACGGCTGCACCAATTTACAGTCCCACCAGCAGTTTACAAGGGCCCCTTTTCTCCAAATCCTCTCCAACACTTATTATTTCTTGTCTTTTCAATAATAGACTTTCTCAACAGGAGTGAGGTGATATCTTATTGGGGTTTTGATTTGCATTTCCCTAATAATTAGTGATGTTTAGTATCTTTTAATATGCCTATTGACCATTTATATTTCTTCTTTGGAAAAAATGTCTATTCATATTGTCTGCCCATTTTTTAATCAGGTTGTTTGTTTTCTGTTGTTGAGTTGTATCAGTTCTTTATATATTTTAGATGTTAACCCATTATCAGATACATGGTTTGCAAATATCTTCTCCCTCTTATTGCTTTTGATTCCCTTGCCTTTGGAATCAGAGCCACAAAAACATTGCTAATCTGATGTCAATGAAGTTGCACCTATGTTTTCTCTGAGAATTGTATGGTTTCAGGTCTTACATTCAAGTCTTTAATTCACTTTGAGTTAATTTTTATGTATGGTATAAGACATAAAAATTTTATGTATGGTCTAGTGTCATTCCTTTTCATGGGCTGTTTAGTTTTTCCATCACCATTTATTGGAGAGATTTACCTTTCTCCATTGTATGTTCTCTGCTCCTTGTCAGAAATTTTCCATATATGCAGAGGTTTATTTCTGGGCTCTCAGTTCTGTTCCATTGATCCATGTGTCTACTGCTGTGCCAATACCATACTATTCTGATTATGATAGATTTGTAGTATAGTTTGAAATCAGGGAGCATGATACCACCAGCTTTGTACTTCTTTCTCAAAACTGTTTTCTTATTCAGGATCTTTTGTAGTTACATACAAATTTTAGATTTCTTCTAGTTCTGTAAAATATGCCATTGGAATTTTGGCAGGGATTGCGTTAAATCTGTAGATTGCTTTGGGTAGAATGGACATTTAAACAATGTCAATTCTTCCAATCCATGAGCATTAAATATCTTTCTATGTATTTGTATCTTCTTCAGTTTCTTTAATTAATGTCATAGTTTTCAGTGTACAGGTCTTTCACTTCCTTGGTTAAACTTATTCCTAGGTGCTTTATTGTTTTTTATGCAATTGGGATTGTTTTCTTAATTTCTCTTTCTGATAGCTTGTTATTAGTGTATAGAAACACTACAGATTTCTGTATACTGATTTTGTAGCCTGCAACTTTACTGATTTCATTTACTAGTTCTAAGTCATTTGATGAAGACTTTGGGGTTTTATATATATAGTATTAATATCTTGTCATTGGCAAATAGTGACAGATTTACTTCTTCCTTTCTGATTTGGATGTCTTTTATTTTTTCCTTGCCTAATTACTGTGGCTTCAACTTCCAAAACTATGTTGAATAAACGTGGCGAGAGAGGACATCCTTGTCTCATTCCTGATCTTAGAGGAAAAGCATTCAGCTTTTTACTGTTGAGTGAGATATTAGCTGTGGGTTTTTCATATATGTCCTTTATTATGTTGAGGTATGTTCCCTTTATATCCATTTTCTTGAGAGTTTTTATCATAAATGGATGTTAAATTTTGTCAAATACTTTATCTGAATCTATTGAGATGATATGTTTTTTATTATTTATTTTGTTAAATGATGTATCACATTGATTGATTTGCAGATGTTGAGCCATCCTTGTATACCTGGAATAAATCCTACTTGATTGTGCTGTATGATCCTTTTAGTGTACTGTTGGGTTGATTTGCTAATATTTTGTTGAGGATTTTTACATCTAGGTTCATCAAGGTTATTGGCATGTAATTCTTTCTTTTTTTTCTTTTTTTTCTTTTTTTTCTTTTTTTTCTTTTTTTTCTTCTCTCTCTCTCTCTCTTTTTCTCTTTTTTTTTTTTTTTTTTGGTAGTGTCCTGTTCTTATCTAGTTTTGGTATCAGGGTAATGCTGGCCTCATAAAATGTGTTTGAAAGTATTCAGTTTCTTTCTCTTTCTGTGAGGAATTTGAGTAGGATATGTGTTAACTCTTCTTGAATATTTTGTAAAATTTACCAGTGAAGTCTTCTGGTCCTAGGGTTTTGTTTGTTGGGTGATTTTTGTTTACTATTTCAATCTCCTTACTAGTAACTGGTCACATTTTATATTTCTTCATGATTCACTCTAAGATGATTGTATGTTTCTAGGCATTTATCCATTTCTATGTTGTCCCATTTGTTGTCATATAATTGTTAGTAGTAGTCTCTCTTGATCTTTTGCATTTCTTTGGTATTAGTTGTAACTTCTCTTTCATCTCTGATTTTATTTATTGAGTCCTCTTTCTTTTTTTCTTGGTTATTCTAGCTAAGGTTTTGTTGATTGTGTTTATCTTTCTAAAGAATCAGCTCTTAGTTTCATTGGTCTTTCCTATATGTTTTTAGTCTTTATCTCATTTATTTCTTTTCTGATCTTTATTATTTCCTCCCTTCTACTAATTTTGGGCTTTGTTCTTTTTTTTTTTTTTTTTTTTGTAATTCTCTTAAGTATAAAATCAAATTGCATATTTGAGATTTTTTCTTGTTTCTTGAGGTAGGCCTTGTATTTCTATGAACTCCCCTCATAGAACTGCTTTTGCTGCATCCTATAGATTTTGGTATGTTATATTTCTGTTTTCATTTGTTTCTAGGTCCTTTGATGATCCATTGGTTGTTCAGGAGCTTTTGGTTTAACCTCCACATAACTGTGAGTTTTCCCTTTTTTGTGATTGGTTTCTAGTTTCATAGCATTGTGGTTGGAGAAGATGCTTGATATGATTTCAAGCTTCTTGAACTTATTGAGACTTGTTTTGTGACCTAACGTGTGATCTTTTATGGAGAATATTTTATGTGCACTTGAGAAGAATGTGCATTCTGCTGCTTTTGGGAGGAATGTCCTATATATATCTGTTAACTCCATGGGTCTAATGTGTTGTTTAAGTCCATTTTTGTTGTTGTTGTTGATTTTCTGTCTGGTTGACCCATTCATTGTTGTAGAGGGGTGTTAAAATTCCTTAGTATAATTGCATTGTTTTCTTTTTTCTTTAAGTCTGTTTATATTAGTTTTATATATCTTGGTGCTTCTCTGTTAGGTGCATATACATTTATAAATATTATATATTCTTGTAGGATTAACCACTTCATAATTATGTAATGCCCATCCCTGTGTTTTAATACGGTCATTGTTTTAAGTCTATTTTGTCTGATATGAATATAGCTATTACATCTTCTTTTCATTTCTATTTGCATGGATTATCTTTATCCATCCCTTCACTTTGTCATTGTCTTTCCTTTCTTCTAAACTGAGTCTCTTATAGGCAGCATATAGATGGGTCTTGTTTTTTTATCCATTCAGCCACTCTATGTCTTTTGATTAGCAAATTTTCCCATTTACATTTAAAGTAAATATAATCATTAATCGGTATATAATTATTAGTAGATATGTACTTATTGCCATTTTGATAATTGTTTTTCTAAATGTTTTTGTGGTTCATCTCTGTTCCTTTTTTTTCTTGTCCTGTATTGGTGGTTTTCTTTAATGTTATATGTAGACTCTTTCTCATTTTCTTTTGTGTATCTACCATAAGGTTTTTCCATGCAGTTACTGTGAGGTTCACATATAACATGCTGTGTGAGTAGTAGCCAGTTTTGAGTTGGTAGTGACTTAAATTTGAACACATTCTGAGTCTTTATCTTTTTACTCCTCCCCACACATTTTATACTTTTTTTTTTTTTTTTTTTTTTTTTTTTTTGCATTACGTGAGCCTCTCACTGTTGTGGCCTCTCCCGTTGCGGAGCACAGGCTCCGGACACACAGGCTCAGCAGCCATGGCTCACGTGCCTAGCCGCTCCACGGCACGTGGGATCTTCCCGGACCGGGCACGAACCCATGTCCCCTGTATCGGCAGGCGGACTCTCAACCACTGTGCCACCAGGGAAGCTCACATTTTATACTTTTGATGACACATTTTTCATCTATTTATTTTGTGCATCCTTTAATAATTGTAATTTTAGTTCATTTAGTTACTTTTTACTACTTTTGTCTTTTAATCTTTGTGCTTGCTTTATAAGTGATTGATCAACTAACTACCTTTATGATATATTTACTTTTTCCAATGAGATTTTTACTTCTTTATGTTTTCTTGTTAATTTGTGCCATTTCTTTTCAGCTTAAAGAAGTCACTATAATATTTATTGTAGGACTTAATAGTGATGGACCCCTTTAGTTTTTGCTTATATAGAAAAATCTTGATCCCTTCTTCAATTTTGAATGGTAGCCTTGTTAGGTAGAGAATTCTTGGTTGGATTTTTTTTTTTTTTTTTTTTTTCTCCTCAGATCTTTGAATATGTTAAGCCACTTTCTTCTGGCTTGAAAGTTTCTGCTGAAAAATCTACTGGTTGCATTATGGGGTTTTCTTTGTACATAACAGGTTGTTTTTCTCTTGCTGCTTTTAAGATTCTCTCTTTATCCTTAACTTTTTCCATTTTAATTATAATGTGTCTTGGTGTGTGTCTCTTTGGGCTCATCTTATTTGGAACTCTCTGGGATTCCTGGACATGGATGTCTCCTTCCTTCTCCATACTAGGGAAGATTTTAGCCACTATTTCTTCAAATAAGTTTTCTGGACTTTTCTCTCTTTCTTCTCCTTCTGGGACCCCTATAATGAAGATCTTATTCTGCTTGATGTTAAGGTATCTTTACTTTTTAAAATTCTTCTTGTATTTTGCTGCTCTGAGTTAGTTCCATTGTTTTGTCTTCCAGCTCACTTATTCTTCTACCTTATCTAGTCTGCTGCTGAACCCCTTTAGAATATTTTTCAGTTTAGTATACCTTCTATTTTGTACTTTCTTACAATTTTTATCTGTTTTTCATTGTGTTCATCCATTTATCCCCTGAGTTCACTGAACATCTTTATGATTATTATCTTAAACTCTCTATCAAGTAGATTACTTATCTGTTTTGTTCTTTTTCTGAGGTTTTCTCTCATTCGTTTCATTGGAACATATTTCTCTGTTTTCTCATTTTGTCCAATTCTTTGTGTTTGTTTCCATGTATTAGGTAAATCAGTTATCACTTCTAGTCTTGAAGGAGTGACCTTATTTAGGAGATGTCCTGTGGAGCTTAGAAGCACAATCCTACCTGGCCACCAGAGCCAGGCACTCACAGGGTGTCTCCTATGTGGGCTGCCTGCTCCCTTCTGTTGTGGCAGTAGCACAGTCCTGATAGGCAGGGTTGGTCCCTGGATGAGATGCAGAGCCCAGCAGCAGCTGCTGTGGCATGCTGGGGGGCAGGGCTATTTCTTGACCAGCTGTGAGGCTTGGCCAAGGCTCAGAGGTAAGTGGGGCTCTCTGCAGGGTGCAACAACTGGTGCCAATGTGGTGAGATGGAGAATTCCAAAATGTCATCCACCAGTGTTGACATTCGAGTAGCCTGAGACCACAAAAATGGCTCCCACCAGTGTTTCAGTCCCCAAACAGCATCCCAACTATTTTCTGCCTCTCTGGCAGAGGCTTTAAGATTAGTAAGTAGATCCCTTTCACATCTGGCCCATGCACTTTTCAATATGGTGTTTTTGTGCTGGTTTTCAAGTCAGGTGGGTCTGCATACCAGCCCTTTAAGAGCAGGTTTTGTGTTCTCTGAAGTTCTGTAGTTTTCCTGGGCACATTCCTCATTGGTTTTCACAGACAGGTGTTTTGGGGGCTCATCTCTCCTGTGCAGGATCTAAGGGTTGGAGTGCCCTTAGATCCCTCGTACCTCAGGGAAAAGATCCTTACCTTTGTGACCCCTCCCAATTGTGGTTTGCTGTGGCTGGGGTGTGGATTTTTCCTTGTTGAGACCATATCTCTGCCTCTTCTACCTGCCTCAGTGCTGTCCTTTTACCCTTTGTTGTCGAGGCTCTGTTTATCCAGTTTGAAGCTCCCTTTTTGAGGGAATTATTCCATATGTAGTTATAGATTTATTTTATCTGTGGGTGGAGGTGAGTTGAGGATCTTCCTACACCACCATCTTGAAACCTCTCAATGGTTAATTCTTAATTCCTGGTAAAAATGTGAATTAGTAAAGCCATTGTGAAAAGCAGTCTATCAACATTGATTAAACTGAAGAATACACATACTCTTTGTCAAGTAATCTCTCAAGGAAGCTACCACATGGAAATAAAACCACATCAGTTTGTCATTTTTTGTCCAAGGACAATTACTGTAGTATTGTTCTGGAAAAAAAAAATACCCATCAATAAGAAGCAGTCTGATTACAGAACACTCACACAATAAAATATTATGCAGTTATTAAAGGAATACTTTATTATTTAACTTGGAAGAATTTCTACAAGGTATTTAATATGATCCCATTATTGTAAGATAAAATATTTGCATGTTATGCATATGTGTGTGAAAGTATATTAAGGATATGAATATGAAGAAATCAAAATGTAAAATTGTTCTGTTTTTGGTTGACTAGATAAGGGGTAGCATGGATTGTTGTGAAGTTAGGGGTACCTCCTAGGTATATGAGGAATACCCTAGTAAAGTTGATGAATGAGTAGCTGGTAAATGATAGTATCTCACGAGTGTTGATATGATCTATGTAAACCCAGTAAGAGTGATTTCTAAAGACATCCTCTAAAAAAATATTTATTGAAAGCCTACATATGTCAGGCACTCTTCTAGGTGCTAGAGAAACAGTAGGAAATAAGACAGTTTACAGAGGGATTTTTTAGTAGGACATGCCACAAGGTGCTATTCTTTATCTTCAATTGGTCAACATTTTTATTAAGATAACATTGGGAGTATTTACAATACAGAAGGGATGGGGATTATTTTGTTGATAGAATAAGGATTCATGAATGTTTCAGGGGACTTTATAAACTTTCTACTAAAAGATTGACTTTAACAGTATTAACAATAAGGTCACATTAAGGTCACTTTTTTTTTTTTTTTTTTTAATGAGAAGCATCTGCTGAAGCAGTAAATGAAGAGTGGTGCTTTCTTAATAGTACAAAAAAGCTATTTCAAAGTTTTAGGTTACTAGAATCTCAGTGAGACTTAGCAATATGGAGTGGTTTTCCAAAGAATGAAAAAAAAATTAATATTGCCTTAATAGAAATTCAGTGTGCAGTTAAGTATAGTATATAACACAGGAAACTTTCATTTATGTTAAATACTATAAGATATTATAAGTAGACTAACTCCAGCTGTGGGTAATTAACTCTATGTGCAAATTTATGTTATTAATGAAAATGGAATAAATAGTGTCCAGGAAAATATACTATAAGTGGTGAACAGAATTAAAAAGGATTCTATTGCTGAGTAGTTGAGATGTTTAATCTGAAGAAATATCTTCACACTTTTGAAGTTTTTTTCAGATATGTGGAATGTGTTAATTTTTTTTAATCCTCATTTGATAAAATTATAAGGAATCATATTTGTCTTTAACAAGTTGATGAACAAATTATTCACAATAATTCAAATATGGGATGCAATACCTTAGCAGCCAGTGAGTTTTTCATCATGAGTGGCATTCAAATGGATGCTAAATGATCACTAGCATAGATGTCATAGAGGGAATCATGAATGTGTTGTAGAGTGAGAAGAATTGGAGTGAGAAGAATCAGTCAATTTCTGAGGTTCCTTCCAATTCTGAGAATCTTGGGCTAAAGGAACTTCTTTTGGTGAGTCTCACAGTATGTCAGGGCTAGTTTGCTGAAATGTCTGCAACTGTGAAATGATTTGTGGATTGGTTAAGCCCAAGAATATACAAACAAAAGTTTTAATTAAAAAAAAACAGCAATCTGTAGAGCAAATATATTTTTTAGATTCCATATTCAATTTAACTTTTCTTCTTTTTCATTATTTTTCAGAAGGTTTAAATTTTATTCTGATGAGTTTAAAAGAAATACAGAATTCCTAAACTATATGCTTTCTATACAGTGAGAGAAAAATACATAGGATTTGGCTCTCCATTCTAGCAGACTTACTCATTTTTTAAAATAAATATATTCATATAGTCTAAGTAATGTGTGCCTCAACACATGCATGTGTATATATGGTAGCATTAATGTAGTATTTATATTATTTATCATAATAGTTATGTACCTGCCTACTGATTTCAAATCATATTAAGTTACAGTCCTTTTTATTAGATAGTATAGTGCTTAACTGCTTTGTGGAATTTAAAAATCTAATGATTCTCTTTTATATCAGTAGTTTTTCACTTAACATGTAGTCATTTAATCTATGATTTTTACTTGATAGAATTTTAATTTTCTACTCAAAACTTCTTTATAAACTAACATGTTTAAACTTCAATTTCTGAAATCACATATGATTGATTTGTTGATCAAATACTGCAGTGAATTTATTTTTCTAATAGTGGATGAAGAGAATGTTACACATGGATATGAGCTGATATATATAAAAGTTATTTATAAGCTGCAAATAGTAGGAAATTGATATGTGCAAGACCTATAATCTTCTAAAATTGCATCTAAGAAATAGAAATGAAATATTAAATGGGAACAAATTCTAGTATTTCCTTCAAAGTCATGACTTACAAAGGAATATCCACCACCACACTGTTATTCATCATTGTACAAAATGTGTGAAAGCATTTGGACACACAGGAAAAAAAGATGAAGTATACGTACTAGAATGGGAGAAACAATATTATCATTCTCTCTGGGCAACAGAAATATCTTTCTATAAAACACGTCCAAGAACATAAACCAGAAAACTATTAAAATATTAGAATGAAAAGTAAATAAGTGCAATCAAGTTGCTGGATACTGTTGGTCAGTTAGGAAAACGAGTCCAACTGAAAGTAACAATCAGGGCTTTATTCACATAGTGTGACAGTGCACACAAGAGGCCAAAAGAGGCACTGGCTCCTCAGTGTTCCATTTTCCTTCACAGAATGACACTGGGCAAGAGTCAGAAAGATATAGCTCAGCTAGGAAGAACTGTCCCCCTGCCAAGAACCCCTAACAAAAGACCCCTGCCTATTATGGATTCATGGACCAAGGGAGAAGGAAGAGAGAAAAGGGATCAAAGTGGGAAAGTACTGAGTCAAAGTGGAGAAAAATGCCTCAGTGGAGGTCTCCAGTAAAGAGGGGGCACCTGAGAAGTGCCTCAGCCAAGATCCAAATAAGGAAGACCTTGAATAGAGGTGCTTTGGCTCAGAATACAGCTATATGTATGAGCATGGTTGGACTGGAGAGGGGGGTCTCAGCCCTTGACTGAACTTCCTCCAGAAAACTGTAATACATTGGCTGTGTACCAAGCCTGGTGCGGGGAGGGCAGCAACCCCCCAAGAAGCATGCCAGGAAGAACCTCGTAATTGCTTATGACCAGGCCTTAAAGATCACACATAAGATCTGTGTCCTAAAACTGGGCTCCTCAGAAGAAGTTAAACTATAAATATATAATAAATGTAATAATCTGTATATCTTTATATTAGCAGAAATTAATGTGTTACAAAAGGTTACTTCATGCTTAATCACTGAAAATAAACTTAACCATAAGTGTGCAACATCCAAATAAAGAAAACTATTATATTTAGGGAATTCCCTGGTGGTCCAGGTCCAGTGGTTAGGATTCTGCATTCATTGCCGAGGACTTGGGTTCGATCTCTGGTCAGAGAACTAAAATCCCAACAAATAAGGCCTGAATGATTGGAAAAACATAATATTCTGGGAAGACACCTAACACTATAAAGCTATTTATTTCTCTAAACTGAATTCACACTATATAGATAATTCTAGTCAAACTCTCAATGGATGATTTTGGAGCATGATGAATTTATTCAAAATTCCTCTGAAAGAGTAAAATGCTTTAGGAAAGTACTAAATTTGCTTTCCTTAGTAAAAGAAAATGTTTAACATTTTAATACAGCTTTGATATTTTTGATGCTGGAATTTTGTATGTTTATGAGGAAGTCATTGGAAAGAGTACAAGGGCCAAGATACACTGAAAGAAAAATTCAGGGACTGTGTGTTTATGGCAAGGAAAAGAGAAAGAAATTAGAAGATTGTGGGAGAATGTGATTGCTGATGTTGACATAGGTTGAAATCAGAGAATGCAATTGCAAATAATTTCTATCAAGATTAGTTCTGGGTGTTTAACCCTGTCTTCTCTTTTATATGTACCTGCATTTTTGAAATGGAATCTTATCAAAGTCTGTTATTAGAGGATCAGCTTAGACATTTTTAATAGCCTATGGAATACTGGATAATAGGAGAAGTAAATTATAAATATGAAATTTTCAGATGACTAACATGAAAGTGAGAGCACTAGAGATAATAATCTCAAGACCTGGGTCTTTGATTATACACCCTACTTTAAATCATTTCTGTGATACATAAAATTGTAGATTTATCCATGGTTCTTCTTTGCCTCATTTCACAAGACTAGGGGAATTACTAGTTTGATGTTTCCCAGAAGTTTTAACAAAGAAAAAAGTTTCCATAGTAACATTGGGTTTTGTCTTGCACTAATTTCTCTTAAAAAACAGTAGCCCAATTACTATACTATATTTACTGATAGCCTACATTTGTTATACTCTGAAAACATAACAGTCATTCAGTCACGAATAAAAGTGACATTTTCTTTGACATGAGACCAAGGAAAGCAGGTCAAAATAATTGAGTCAGGGGAGGGGGAGGGATAAATTGTGAGATTGGGATTGACATATTCACATTACTATATATAAGATAGATATCTAATAAGAACCTGCTGTATAGCACAAGGAACTCTACTCAATACTCTGTAATGGGCTATACGGGAAAAGAATCTCAAAAAAAAAAAAAAAGAAAAGAGTGGATATATGTATAACTGATTCACTTTGCTGTACACCTGAAACTAGCACAGCATTGTAAATCAACTGAACTCCAATAAAAATTTTAAAAAATAATTGAATCAGATTAATGCAAAATTATAACATAAGTGTTAGCCAGTTAACATTTGGAACCATTCTGAACTTGATTTAAAGTAATTATGACTCCTATTGCCTGTTGGCTTAAAACAAACAAACAAGCAAATACTAACTTATTGTTGAAGTTCCAAATGTTAGGTCTCAAAAATTCTTAGTAATTATAACTTCCCAAGAGGATATTTTGAACAGTATAAGTGAGCTGGTGTTAATAGAGGGAAAATCCATAGTCATATAGTTTCAGCAAACTTGATGTCTAGGATTTCTTTGGCTATTCGACTAGTAGGGATTTGATGACGATATGACCCCCCATTATGCTTCATGGTGCTAACCCAACCCCAAATTATTAGACTTTCAGGAAGGTTGAGGAACATATTGTAAGCCTGTAGTTCTAGGATTTAGAAGTTACAGAGAAGCATAGAAGAGTGGTTTATGGTGGGAACCTGCATAACACTTCTGTGTCTACAACTGGAGCTATTGCAAAGAAATATCTCTTGTACTCATATTTCTTCACCCTCTTTTCTTAACTAAAATTCATCCGGATCTTTTCCAAATAGTGCTTATCAAGCTCATACAATCTGCTAAACAATAGATGATAAACAATGCCAAATGAAAGAGATAGCCAAGATCCAGGAAGAGAAATGGAAATAGATCTAGAAGTGACATTTCTCCTCATTATACTTTATTAGATGAGTCTTAGTATTTGATTCAAAGCCCTAATGAACTAATCTCTGCCTAGCTCATGGAAATTGTCTCCTGACACTATTCCTTGGACATCCTAAAGTTTCCCATTTACTCACTTATTCAACAAATATATATGACCATATAAAAAACCATGTATGCAGGATACAGTATTGAACAAAACAAAGTCCCTGTCCTAAAGACATTTATTTTCTAGTGTGTGTGGGGGGGCAGGGGGCTCTGGGTCAAGATACAAATTAACATATAAATGACCAAATAAGATAATTTCAGGTAATGATGAATACTAATCAGAAAATAAGTAAAGGATAATTAATGAGTTACTGAATTGAAGAATGGACCCCAGGATTTGGGTCTTTCAAGGAGATGACCTATGAATAAAACCTGAATAATGAAAAAGAGGCAGTCTTGGGGTGTTTGATGAGAATCTATGGAAAGAGAATGAAAGCAGAAAAAAAAAGTCCTGAGATTGAAATGATGTTGCTACATTCAAGACTCATGAGAAAAAAAGGCTCATATGGCTGAAGTATAGTTGGTTGGGTCTGGAGAGTTTGGAAGGCGTGTCATGTAGATACAGGTATACTGTCCATGGTTGTTGTCACCAGCATTGTCTGAGAGCTTATTCTTGGTCCCCACTCCAGGCCTACCAAATTAGAATCTGTAGGGCTGGTTCCAGGTAATTTTTATGCATCCTGAAATTTGAATTAGCACTAGTATATGTACAATTCTAGGAGTGATTATTTAGTTGGTGGTATTAATGTTGAAATTTAGTCTAATTTAAATGCAAAATCTTTGAGTAGGGTTTACTGCAAAAACATCGTGTGACTTAAAAAAATCACTCTGGTTTCTGTAGAGAGGGAAGACTGGAAGAAGAGAGACTACTTTGGAGGAAATTACAGTATGGTAATTGAGAAATGATTTTGACCTGGACTAGGTTGTATTCAGTGATGATGATTAAAAAATTATTTCTCCCAAAAAGATTGTAGGATGAATTGGATGTTGGGTAAAAAAAAAAAAAAATTAGGAACAAGAAATGTTTAAGCCGTTGTAGTTAATTGGCTTATTTACTGAAATGGAAATAATTTGAAGATGAATAGGTTTGGTGGAGAAAAATGCAGATAATGAAGAGTTCAATTATGGACATGTTAAATTTGAGAGGACTAATACAGTATAGTATAAAGAATGCTTACAACTCTTACAATAACAAGAACCCAACAACAAACCTGATTTTTAAAAGAGCAAAAGATCTGAATAGACATTTTACCAAAGATATGCACGGCAAAAACACATAGGAAAAGATGCTTCAAATAATTAGTCATTAGATAAATGTAAATATAAACCAAAATTATATGTCTCTACCTACTCACTAAAAAAAACTAAAAATTCTTAGAATAGCAATGCTAAGTTTTGGTTAGAATAGGAAGCAACTGGAACTCTCACATATTTTTGGTGTGAATGCAAAACCTCCAAAGAGAAGGATGAAATTTTCTTCAAAGGTAATAAAAGTGAGAATGATGATAGACTTCTGACCAGAAAATACTAGAATAATTTGAAATAACTCCTTTAATACTGAGTCAAAATTATTTAAACATAAAACTTTATTATATTTAGCCATATAGCCAATTAAAAATTGTAACCATCAACTAAAAGATATTTTTTAAATATACAAGGATTCAGAAAACCTAGTATGCACAGCCCTCTGGAAAAGAAATTACTGTTTTTTTTAGTTGAGCAAAACAAAAAGAAAAGGTGTTCCGAAAAAGAGGAGGGTAGAACGTCTAAGAATGACTCAGATCAGCAGTAAGATCAAATTCTATGGTGACAGACATGCTACAGGCTAGAATAAAATTAGTCCAAATTATGTAAGGAAGTCAGAAGGGCTCCATAAAAATGTCCTAAGGAAGAAAAAGACTGGTGTTCTCAAAACCCTGCATTATATTAGTGTTGAGGTTCTATACAAAGAGGGGTAGAATAAAGCAAGTACTTTCCTTCCATTGTGATTAAGAGAAAACAAGTTTTGGACTGAAAAACCAGAAAAATCAGTTATGTGGCATTATCAGTTACATGGAGTACTTTCCCCCTTGACAATAATTGGCAAATTAAAATAATAACTTAATAATTATCATATATTGCCCTTCCTACCATTTAGTCCTTACATTTTCTAGTAATGGCCTCTCTGAGCAGCATATAATTAATGCCATAAAATAATATCTTCCATTTTAGGTGTCAAATCCCAGTACTTAATTCCACAAGAGATCATATGTAATAGCAATGTTTTAAATTTTGAGTGAATTTGTGGAGAAAACTAGGAAGTCAATTATTATTATAGAATAAAATGCAAATGCTATAATATAATAGTAATAACATGGGTATAAAGATGATGTTAACCAGGACTCAGCCAGAGAAGCAGTAGGACACATACACACACATGAGTGTGGATACATAATGTATGCATACATAATGTACATATTATGTATAATATATTAAGGAACTGGCTAAACAAGCCAGAAGTCCATGGGGGAAGGCAGGCAGGAAGGAGGACCATATGAGCATGAGCTGAAGTTTGGAGTCTTTTTACTGCATGTTGATAAAAGCCTTATATATACGTATCATAAGGTAACCATTGCAGTATTACTGCATCATCTTTGTCATATTGATTAAAAAAGAAGCATGGTTGAGACAGTTTTTGAAAGTGAAACACTCAGTTGAATATAAAGTAATTTTAAAATATGATTCTTTTTACTCCATAAAGAGATTTCTTTATTTTGGAATCACTGGACTATTATCTCTGTAGTTTAAAGCAGAGAAGAGATGGTTAAGTGATGGAAACTACCAGGACAATTACTGATACTGAAAAATAAGCACCATAAAAATGTAGAAATCTAATTTGACTATTGGAACACCTCCTTAGAAGCTATTCACTCCTAATCAGCCTCAAGTTGTAATGAATAGAATAATAAGCACCATTAGAATAATTCACTATTCATCAAGAATAATAAACCACTTAGAATAACAAGGCTAAAATAATAAGCCAGTGCTTAACTCATGGGGAAGGACTGAGGGGAAGAAAAGGAGATTCTCAGAGGAGGTGAGATTATTGCTGTTGTGAATTACTGAGCTCCCCTAATGTATTGAATTTGGTATTGACCTACTTCACTTCCTACTTCTGTATACTGCTCAATATCACTCATTGTGGTTTGTATCCCACAGACTCACCTAGAGTGCTTGTTAAGACAGAGAGACAGAGAGAGAGAGATGGGGGGTTGGGAGGAGATTGATTTTCAAGGCTTCACTCTAACTGGGACGATTCTTATTTATAAAAGCTATCTACTGTTCCCCCTCAATGCCATTTACTTCTGTTGTCCTTTCCACCTAGAATGGGCGGCTTGATTTTTAAATTTACCTGTTAAAAATCTGCCCATCCTTTAAGGCTCAGATTAATAGCTATCTCCTTCTTTACCCTTCCTGAATCCAATACCCCACCCACTTAACCATCCTGGCCAAAGTGGAAGTAGAACTTGGAGAATCTTAGCAACAAGAAAAGCTAAAAATTACTTAGTTCAGGTCTTTGCACATGAGGAAGAGAAAACCTTAAGATGTTCACTTAAAGGAAATTCTTCCTTTCCAAACAAGTAATATTAAAGTTGCTCCTAACAAAGGAACTAAATAGACTTATGTAAGAGAGTGATTAAATTACTATTACAAAGATTATAGATTTTTAAAAAATGGATAGAATAAAAAGAAATAAAAATAAATACTGATCTCTTTCATATGCAGAATATAAAACAAACAAATAAACAAGCTCATAGATACAAAGAACTACAGAGGACAGGTTGGAGGTTGCCAGAGGAGGGTGAGGAGTATGAGAAATGGGTGAACTATTTTTGTTTTTATTTTAAACAAATAGAAATTTTAAAAATAGATGTGACTTTCAATGAGATATACAGGTATAAAATATAATTATAATTGGTTATCTGTATTGCTATTTAAAAAGGAAAATGAACACTAAAAGTGCTGGAAATAGAAGAGAATTTTAGGTCCTTTTCCAGCCCTGATCTTCTATGGATCAATACTTTTCAGTTTTAGGACTGGCTTCCTTTTCAGCAACTGTGCCAGTCAATTGACTGCTCTGTGATCCTCTAAGTTTAACATATAATATATATTTTTTTAATACGTGAATGAGAATTTGCATACATAAATGAGTTCATTTCAGCAAAGTATTTTGAATAATGTGTTCTGAATGTATGTGTTCAAATATGAAATATTAGTAAAATTAGCCTTCTCCTTCTCCCCAAATATTTGAGTTTCTTTAAGCATGACACTGTAGTGAAAATACCAATATTGATTTGGTGAAGAATTTTTACCTCTTTTAATTATATCATGTTTGTATTCCTGAAGAGATAAATGATTTAGAATTCACTTAGGTATTTATATAATATTTGATAACTCTGTATTTTATAATACATGATAACTGATGATATTTTCCTTTAAGGGAAACAGATAATTGTATCCAATGAAAAGCCTGACCTTTTAGTAGTTTTAAATTAGGAAAATATCTTCCATGCTTGAAACTGTTTTAAATATCATTCTTATCGTATATTCTTATCTGTTCCTTTTCTCTGTTCTTGGTAAACTCATGTATGAGAGTGTCAGAAAAAAACAATGTGCTTCCAATAAGGTTGTAGTGAATGCATGGACTCCATAAAGTTATGAAAAGCCCTTGGTAATAAAACTTTTTTGCAAACAGTGTGATTAGATATCAACTAACAAATAATATCATTATCAGAGGTTAACGTCTGATATGACCTAATAAAGAGGAACAAATATACTTCTATAGAAAATCGACTGAGTTTTAATTTTGTTCTCAACAAAAGTTAAGAAGTTCATTGGCTGAAGCCCTGAGCTATATTCCTGTGAAGTTCTGCTCACAGCCAATGTAAAAAATATGTCTGCCCCAGCTTCTTATTATCCAAATCCATTTGTAGCTAAACAAGTCATCGTCAAAATAAAAAGCTGCACACTGGATGCTTTATCATTACTGCCTCCAAACTCCTACAAAGTGCCTTTCATCACTTTAGCTTATATGGAAAATTTATAAGAAGATGATTCTGGAAAGTAAAACACCCAAAGTATTTGGACATATCTACAAATAGAGACAAACAGAATAAGTGCTCACCCTCCTTCCCTCCCTCCCTCCCTCCCTCCTTCTCCCTCTCTCTCTCTCTCTCTCTCTTTCTTTAGAAAACTATATGCTATTGTGTTGTCCTGGAGGAAGAAAATTTCCTCTACCCTTCTAGGTTCTTCTGGCTGGTCTAAGAATTACATTGACATGAGTCAGATTAACAAGAGAAAAATCAAACAAAATTTATAACATGTACACATGGGAGAGACCGAGGAAAACTGAGCAATTCACCAAAATGGTTGAAAACTTCACCTTAAATACCATCTTCAGCTAAAAACAAGAGAATGTTAGGATAGTGGCTTGGGACTTCAGAGGAGAAGAAGGCAATTGACATGTAAATAGGAAAGAAAATGTTTGGTAAAGAAATGTTTGCTGGACTGTACAAACACAGTGGGACACAGAGAGGATTTTAACAGACTTAACTAGGGTCCTCCCTGTCTGCCATACCTAGTTCACACTATTGTTATCTATGGTGATAGCTCCATTCCTGGAACAGGTCCTCCATCTGCATTCTTTAGACATTTAGGGGAAGGTCAAAGTTTCTTCCTGAGTCTTCTGAAACTTAATTGTCTTCAGCTTGAAATAATCTGCATGCCAAAGAGACATTCTGGAGTGGCAAATTTTGCTCCCCTGACAGTGTATTCTAAATACAGTCAGAAGGAAAGAGTAGAACTCCAAGGAATAGGAACAGGACATCTAGCTAACCAGTACCTTGGGAATAGCAGGAGTTTGTGGGCCAGTGACTATGAAACAGTCCCTTTTAGATTATCTGCTAGACTCAACTTCTTTGAGAACTATTTTGCCCATTCAAAGATAAAGCACTGTGGGATAAATAAGCTAACTCTATCTGTAGTGAGTTCACTGGAAAAGGGAGTTGAGCTATATCCAGAGATCAGTAGGAATTTGATAAAAAGGAAAAGTAGGCAATCTTACATAGAAGAAATGTATTTGCAAACACAATGAAAAATAGAGAGGTTCTATATAAAATTCAGTGTGGTTAAACTCTTGAATGTGTGGTGCTGAGTGGCGGGAAGTGAGATGGCATCCAATCAGGAAGGGTTTACTTGGGATTAGCAAAGAATTGCAATTCAGGGTCTGCAACAATGGCAAGCTATATGCAAGTTCCTGCACAGGAAGGGAATGAGAACTCTTTTATAGAGAGGAAAAGGAAGTTGAGGGGGCTATAGTAAACAGAGAGTCCATGGCTTTTATTGGCTGAGTTGTTGCCAGGAAGGAAGAGATCCTTCTTTTTGTTGAGCTCTGCTATTGCTGCAGGGTATGAGAGCGCCCCCTACTGGTGCCCTGACTCTAGTTAATTGAGGTTGCTGTTTATTATTTTTTATATTTCCCCTTTGATAAATATCTTCCTTTGAAAGCATCGCTGATAAGACTCAGGTTTTCTGATTTCAGTGGCTTTTTGTCCCACAATGCCAGAAAGGATCTTTCCTGGGTGCAGTGTTTCAAGTCGTAGGGAAGTGCACAGACTGAAAACCTACTGAGGTCACATTTGAGTAACAGGGAGGGGTAGGAAGGAGGACTCTCAAGCACATTGAATCTCAAGTTTGTATGTTATCAAGATCTTGACATTAGTGATCATCTGAAGCATTATGTTACCATCAAAGGTTTGGCAACAAACTTCCAACAGGCTATCTCATCAGATGTTGGCTGCTTCAGTTCTGGGAAATCTTTACTTTCAGGTCATCAGATGATGTGCAGGTCCAGTCAGGGTTCAGTGCTATCTTTAGGTGTGTCACAGGAATCTAAAAATCTATTCCCTGGAGTGTAGCAGCACAAGGATTTATTGGCAGGGTACCTCTCCAGTGAGGATGAAGAGAGTCCTGCTGGAGGCTTTTTTTCTAATAGACAAAATCTGTAAGTTACAAGGTATGATGCTTAAGTTCTTTGTCTCGTGAGAGCACACTGTGAAAAGATTGCTCTACTAAGTATCTTTTACCAACTAGGCCTTTGCAATATTGGAATATTTCTCCTTTTATCAGTTGTAGGTCAAAAGAGGCAGGAGCCAAGCATTGAGTATCTAGTGACTATCTCCAAGGGTATGCATTCCAAAAAAGGTGGATCTGAGATTCAGAAGGACAAATGACTATGCTTTTGGCCAAGGTATTTGGAGGGCCTCTAAAATCTTGCCAATTGAGTCTTAATAATGCCATTAGTGCATTCATCTAAACCAGAGGATTGAAGGTGGTAGTTGCAGGGAAACTTGTAAAATCAGCCAAACAGCACACACTTGTCGAAGTACCCGACCAGTAAAGTGGGCTCCTCAATTACTAAGTCCAAGAGGATTTCCCCAAGCAGGGAATCTTTTCCAAAAGGACTTTAGTCACAGAAGATGCAGTAGCCTCACTGCAAGGGAAGGCTTCAGTGCACTGTGAAAACATATAGACCATGACTAAGACATATTTATACCCATGAGACAGAGGAAGTTGTATGAAGTCCATTTGCCAGACCTTGAATGGTCCATTAGGCAGTTTAAAATGTCCAGGAAGAGTATGGACAGGCTTCCCTGGGTTGTATTTCAGATAAATGGGATGAGCGAGGTAGGCACTTTTTGTGACCTTGTTAATGTTTCCCCACCAATATTGATTCATGAAGGCTATCATTTTGTCAGTAGACCAGTAGTTTAATGCATGTACAGTAGTAAGTAGTGGGAATTTTAAAGTCTTCAGGAGGACTGTGTTGTTATTTGGTTGGAACTAGAGTTCTCTCTTTATCCAACCAACAATTGTTTTTCCAATCTTGTTTTTCCTTTTCTGAGGCCAATTGTTGGGCTTCTTTAACCAGTTTTTCTAAGGTGACAGAGGTTTGACTGATTTTGATTCCTTTAAGGGCAGCATTCTTTGTGGGAATGTCAGCAAGGTGATTCCCCTTAGTTCCCACAGAATGAAGTTTAGAATGCCACAGAATCTTAATAATACCTAAACCAGCAGGTAATAGTATTGGATCTAATAACTCCTAAGCATAGGGACCATTTCTATTTTGCTTCCACTGGAAGTAAGGAAGCCACGTTGCTTCCACAGCATTCCAAAATCATGAGCTACTCTGAAAGCATATCTACTGTCAGTATAAATATTGGCAGTTTTGTCTTTGGCTAAAACACAAACCCGTGTAAAATCTTATAATGTAACTGGTTGGGCTGAAGTAACCATCGGTGAAGGTGATGCCTCAATATCAGAAGTTGTCGTAATATCTTCAGCACAATATTTGCCATTGTCACATTTTAAATAAGAACCATCAGTTAACCACGAGAAGTCAGTGTTACTCAAAGAATCCTGCAGACCATCATGAGGAGTCAGGAGCCATCTGTCAGTAGTAAGCATTTGTGAAGGACTTTGGTGGTGACAGAGGGGAGAAGAGTAGCAGGGCTAAGGTTATTACAGTGTAAAAGAGTTATGTGAGAAGCAGTTAACAAAAGGTCTTCATAGGAGGTAAGACAGCTGACTGAGAAATGTTGAGTGTGATGAGAGTTCAGGAGGGCTTCTACTGCATGAGATACAAAAATGTTTAAATAGGATCCCACAACAATTTTCTCAGTGGCTTTAACCAAAAGGGCAGTGGTTGAAATGGTTCTAAGACAAGGGGGTATCCCTATGCCACAGGGTCCAGTTGCTGTCTATAATACCCTATGGGTCAATGATAGTCTCCATGTTTTGGGGTGAGTTTCCCCAAGGGCATCCCATTCCTTTTCATATATAAAAAGGGAAAAGGGAATCTGATAATTGGGATGCCCAAGGGCAGGTGGGTTCATCAAACTCTCCTTTAATGCCTTAAAGTCTGTGTCGTGTGGGTCTTCACATAAAATTGGGTTGGGGTTGTTATTGTTTAGTAAAACATACAGAGCTTTGGCCAGAAGAGAGAAATTTGGAATCCAGTTTCAGCTGGATTCAACTTTATATCATCCCGATCAACCTCCAGTATTTGTGAAGAATAAGGACTCTCAATAAAATCCTGAGACATTACTGTTCAGGTGAATTGTTTTTCTTCCCAAGTGATGACCAAATGGTAATGACTGGCTGCATCAGCTGGAATACTAAAGAATGCACAGCATAAATCAATTAAAAAGAATTTGCTTCCAGTGGAAATGAATGTTAGTAATGTATGAGGGTCGGGAGCAACAGAATATCAAGGGGCGTTAATAATAATAAATGAATAATAATAACAGAGTGTCAGAGGTCGTGAACAAACCTCCACCCTCAGCCCTTAGGTTTTCTTGCCAGTAAAATGGAAGATTTACAGGGACTAGTATAAGAGACAGAGAGGCCTTGAGCCCTATAATCTTCTATTACGGTCTTTATGCCTTGCAGGGCTTCTTTACTAATAGTGTAGTGATTAATTCTGGAAAGGGGTTTTGAGGGATCTATTTGAATTTTGATGAGGGGTGCTCTGTGAATTTTGCCAATATCAGTTGAAGATTTTGCCCAAATGTAGTGTGGTAGCTGACTCAAGGGGGACAAATGAGTTTCCAGAATCAACTCTAGTGCCGTCATAGATGGAGCAAATAAAAGATATCAAAGTGTCATTTAATTCACCTGTTTTGGTTACTTTGCTTACCATCAAATTCTAGAATTACATCCCCATTTCGGGAAAAAGAAATTCCAGCATGATACTTCTCTAAGAAGTCTTGGACTAATAAATGGTGGAGGCAAAGGAAATAAGAAGAAAAGGGTATGTATTTCTCAAAGGGCCTAAACAAAAAGGAATAGGTTCAGAGACAGGAATCTTTTCAGGTTCATTAGAGATCCCCACTATTTGAACTGTTTTAGTACTCAGGTGGGAGCTGCTTTATAGTAGTGGGATTGAGCACTCAGAATGTGGCTCCAGTGTCGATTAGGACTAAAGTGACTCATCCCCAATCTGGAGAAATGTTTCTCCAAGCCAATTAAGAGGGAAAATTGGGAAGAGCCCTTGTAGTTCCTTGGAGCTCCATCATCGACAATTGGGAAGTTGTTGGAAAGGCTGGTTAGAGAGCTAAAGGCGCCTAAAGCACTTATATTTAAAATGATCTCTTTGTCTTAGCTCTTTGCAATAGTAGCAGAAACTAGGAGGGTTTTGGTTTCATTAACTGGAGTTGAAGATTAAGAATTTTAGTGGTCTTCTTTACAGGTGACTCATCTAAGAGTGCAAGAAAGCTAGTTAACCAGATGAACTAAATCTGCAGTGGACATAGTTTCCCATTCCATCCTGGTTCTTTCTACTAGGTGGGAAAGGTCCCAGTTCATCCCATTAATAAACAAGTGGAATTGATATCTGAATGAAGATCGGAATTTTCTTTAAAAACAGTCTGAAGTCAATTGTAACAGTCATGAACAGATTTATCAGACTTTTGTTTGTGCAAGCCTGAATTTTGTTCCAGTTAACAGGCTTTGGAAAAAGCCCTAGGAATTGCCCAGTGAAGTCACCTAGCACAAGCCTGATCCATATAGTAAGTTAGCAGGCTGGTCTTCCAATTGTTATACTAGAGACCTTTCAGGATTTTCCCATTAAGTGGTTTTTTTCCAATGCTGGGCCTGGCCTTCCCCAACAAGCATATGAACCAGCTAACATAAGAGAAACCAGGTTGATCTGTGAGGATCTTTGGTTACTTTGCGGGAAAACTTTGACTATGGCTCCCAGTTCAGCTTTAGTCCAGGGAATATAAGAAATTAAGAATTTAGGCTCTGGACCCTCAGAAAACTTAATTTTAAAGGAATAGGTTCTGGCAAGTTCAGAGGAAAAGGGAAGTCTGCTGGAGAATTGGTATGGGGGAACTGAGAGTATAGAGGAGGTATAGTTGGTATAGACAGGAAGGAAGAATGTGGTGCCAGAGGCAGGGCTAGAGCAGGAGGAATGAAGGGAGAGAGACAAGACGGCAAGGAGGTGTAGCCTGAGACAAAGAAGACAAGAAAGAGGAGAATGAGGCTTTGGAAGCCATTTCATCTTTTCTTAATTGTTTACCTCAGTTCATCTTAAAATTTTATTTTGCAGAGAGGCAATTTTAGACTCCTGATAACATCTGGAAGCCTCTAAATACCAATCAAAATAGGTATTCCATTCAGTTCAGGAAATGTTAGAGCTATGATAGTCCAATTCATTTTAAGAAAAGTAAGTTTGGGGATTTCAAAAGATCCATAATAGTCATTGATATTCTAAATTGCCTATGGTTAGGTCGGTCCATTTTAGGTAGAAATGCACATAAGAAAGGACCATGGATTTTAAACATAAAACCAACCAGAGTTCCTGTCAGGGGAGGGGGGCACTACCAAAATATTTAGACAACTGGGATCCCATTTCTCGAAGGTTTTTCTCTAGAGCAAAAGAATAATTTTCAAAAAGTCTAAACAGCTTAAGGTTAAAACAGTTTAAACACCTCAGATATCTCAGGCAACTGGCAATTCAAACACATCAAATAGCTCAAACAACCTGCAGTCTTAATACTAGCCAGTTCTAAGGGAGCAGCTTGGTCCCAAAAGGAACAAGGCTGTAGGCTTCTCAGCTCAGTTGCCATAGAACAGCCCCTATCCTACAAGGATGGGCCAAAGGCTGAGCCGGCTGAGTTCCAATAAAACAGTCCCTGTTCTCAAAGGAATGGGCCAAAGGCTGAACCAGTCCAGTTGGAACAGACTGATTTCAAATCAGACCAAAGGGCCAAATGAGTACTTGCATACAGAACAAGGCCTTAACTAGGAAGGACAAAACCATGGGACAGACCCTGAATAAAGTCTACAGAGCTTCAAAATGTAGAAAGGGCATAAGCTCAGACCCAGGAGAAAGATGTACCTTCCAACTCCAGGGTCATCAAGAAAAGCAATGACAATGGACTCAGTGTGGATAATGCACCTGTTTCATCACCAGCCCCTGAGTTGTAGGGGGTCTTTTCTGGATCTCTGTACAGGCCCCCAAAATGTTAACCTAAAATAGACTGCCAGTTATATCTCCAGCATAAATGGCTTTATTCAGGATTAACATGCAATTGCAGTTCAAGGTCTGCAACCATGATGAGTCATGTGCAAGTCCCACCACAGCAAGGGAAGGAGAACTCTTTTATAGGGGGGAAAAGGAAATTGGGAAGGCTATCATGAACAAAGAGTCCATGACTTTTCATTGGCTGAGTTGTTGCCAGGAGGAAGAGGAGTCTTTCTTCTTCCTCTTGGGCTCTGCTACCATTGCAGGGCCTGAGAGCGCCCCCTTCCGTCCCCAGACGCTATTTAATTGAGGTTTCTGTGTATTAATTTTTTACAAAAGAAATGCCCAGGATTTTCTCTCTTACTGCCCTCAAATCTCTTGTGGAAGCCACTGTTTTTGCTGAGTCCATCAGGAACCCAGCCCACAAGAGAGCCCAGAGGGCACAATTTGCATTGCCACTCTCCCAACAATCTGGATAGAGAATTGGGAAGTCATTCGTCTTAGGCTCCTCTCTTTTTTCACACTATACTGTTTTCCAGAAAGATGCCACTTATGCTTCGGCATCTGGACCTTTTCTACAAATGACTTTCAGTGCAAATCTCCAGATAAGTCCTCTCCTTTGAGCTACAGACCTGTACATAGTAGAAGCAGGATAATATATACTTCATATTACATTCGTAACAGTTTTCATCAGTCCTTTATTAATTGATTTCTTAAGCAGCTGTCAACAAAAAGGTCTCAGAAAGACAAGTCAAAAATATTTCTCTTCCTTACCACTAGGGAAAAAAACAGACCCCATTCTGTGTCATCAAACTAGTTATTATAAAGTCATAAATTGAGATCAATGGATTAATCTACATGTTCTATTCAGGGCAGCATGTGTGCAAAATGTGTACCTGTATTCTGTTTTCTGTTAATTTTGCCCTTGAAAGTTGTATTGGTTAAAAGAAGATCTTTTTAGATACCTGGACACTAGAAATAATTTCTTTGTCCTACACAATATAACATTAACTCTTAAAAGTCTGTTTTTCCTCATTAGTCACTTTACTTGTTAAGATCTTGGCCAAGAAATAATATTTATATTAACATCTGTGTTTTTCTAAAAGTATAAGCTTTTGTAATTTTTTTCAAAAAAGTTAAGATCTCACTTTTTCCTTTTAGCCATAAGTGCATAACACGTGAATTATGAGTATGCTGTATGCTCTCTTTTAACAAAAAGATTAAGAATATTTTTCTCCTTTAAGTCAACAGTTTCCTTCAGCCATTAAAAAAAGAAGGAAATCTTGCTGTTAGCGATAACATGGGTGGACCTTGAGGGCATCATGCTAAGTGAAATAAATCAGAGAGAAAAAGACAGTTAAAAAAGTATGATCTCATTTATATGTGTAATCTAAAAACAAAACAAAACTGAACAAGTTTTGTTAAAAAGTTTTGTTAACTTTTTAACAAAAGTTAAATTTAATTTAAAATTTGTCATATAGTGTTTTCTCTCCTTCTAAAATATAATCTCAATGAAGACTGAGTTTATGTATTGAATCTCAGTAAACTAGTATAGTAATTAGCAGTTAATAAAAATATTAAGTGCATGAAAAGATTCATGAATAATGTATATGACTGAGTCAATATGTTCTGGCCTTTGGTTGACACAGCTATTATCTCAAGCAAAATGATGAATGGTCTCTGTTAAAACCTTTTTCCTTAGTTTTTTATTTGTTATGGATTCCTAAAATTATTCCAAATAGTTAAGTTTGCTGGGATTCTGATTCTATGAGCTCAAAATATACTCATATTATCAGTTTCTAAATCATTACCCTGCTTAATAGTATAATAGTATTATTTCTTTAATTTCAAATCAACCTGGGTTAATAGAATGAAAAGCCTTGCCTGTGTAAATATGCTCAACATACTAGCTACAAGTATATTGATAATTGAGTTTATCTATTTAGCTTTTATGGAAAATTAATTTAAAAAGTTAATGCTATCCTACAAGTCTTAATACGATCCAACATTTTGCTTCCGTATAACCACTACTCAATCAATCACATAGTAAAAGAGTGTGTTATAAAGTATGCAGTTAAACAATGGACTAAATCTTCATCTACCTAAGTGAAACAAATTTGGAAATATATGACACATAATTCATAAATCAATAAATTTTGGAATCAGAAGTCCTATTATGGATATGTAGCTTGTTACCTTGTAGGTAAGGAAAATGAGATCTGTGAGTAGTTGAATGCCTGGCCAAAGTCACCCAACTGTCTAATAATAGATGTCAAGAACCAAAACTTCTAATTCTTAGTCTTTTGCTCTTTCTACTGTATATTACCTTTTATCTAAAATCGTATTTGTGCGAGAACAATATGGATACTTGCCTTAATTCACTTTACCAGTTCATGAATCCACTGATAATTTCTTACGTCTAGAGCAAAGATTTAACCATATGGCATACAAAATTATAATCAGCAATTGTCAAAAACATCTTAACTTCAAACCTAATAAGCTGTATTATAAATATAGTCGATCTATCAATGTTCAATATACCTTTAGAGTATATTTTTTAAATGTAGATCTAGTACTTAATGATGGAGAAAGCACAAATTGTCAGTCTTCAAGTACAGAACTCCTGACCGAATTGAGTATCAGCTACATTTAGCTAATAAGATGACTTTGTGGGACATTATACATGAGAAGTATAGAATAGGGCATAAAATGAAAGAAGAAATAAGATCAAGATATAGCCAAAAAGCAACATGCTTTTATGATTGATAATAAATTTACTAGAACAACAATATCTTGCAAAAGTTAGTTTCCTTTACCTTGTGTAATGAAATGGTTCACCAGATTACATCTAGACCTTTCTTTTCTCTCTAAACTTTTTTTTTCTTTCTTTACATGCATGATCTTTTAAGTATATGGTAGTGTATCTGAAAAACTAGAAATAGAATGAAAATTCTGGAATGAGAATTAAATAATTAAATAATAGCTTTAAAATATTTTGATATATTTTGATTTTTACTTAGTCTTTATAGCTCTCTCATATAATTGAACCACTACATTCAACGGCTATAGCATTCTTCAACTACAGAGAAATAAGTCTGGGATTGGATTAATATACTGCACCAGAGTTTATTTATTTGGCAATAATGAAAAATGTAGGCATGAGGTTGTTGAGTTACACCACGTAGTGAGACACTGGTACTCATGTAAAAAGAAAAGAAGCATATTTTCTACTTCCTATAGGTAAAAACCAATAGCAGGTGATTCACTGCTAACAGATCTCTTTCCCTAAGCCTTGTTAGATACTCAGTAATTCACAACTGTATATTTTGAGTAACAGGCAACTAGAGTAAAACAGCAAATGTTTCATTTGTTTTCTATCCTGAGTCAAACCTAAGCAGCTCCATGCTGGCACAGCTCTGTGAAGAAACCTATAACTTATATTGCTTTCCAAGGAGTTTGGAACTCCCTACAGATTACTGGGGTTTTGATATATAAAGAGAAAGACCTCATCATCTAAGCTGGAGCGTTAAAGCCTCCATTTTATAAATCAAATAAACATTTTACAGTTTTCTTGGCATATACGTAAAATGCTTGACATTTCCAAAATATACCATGATTTTATTTCAAAAACTCTATAATGTCTTCTGTAATATTCCCCATACTCTTTTTCTTGCAGGCAATCTTATGGGCTGTGTGTGTGCACATAAGTGTGTAATATTTCTAAATAAACAAACAAACAGTATATATGTGTGGGTGCGTGGGCAAATAGATGGGTGGATGAAAGGCAGGTTCACAGAGGCTTTGGGATTTGAGTCCATGTGGTGATGGTGGGTGTTAACAGTCCCTATTGTCTCTTGCGACATCTGTGCCTGTGTTGGATCTCAGACTCCCAGTGCCATTTGAGCTGCCCAGGGGCACATGTCTATATTGGAGCTGGCGTTTTGGGAGAAAAGGCTCAGCAAAATCATGGAAAGTATCTCTCAAACATGGTAGCTACAGATTTCTTGATTAAAATTTGAGCTTCAATATTTCTATCTGTCTGATCTTGGGCAAGTTACATAACCTTTGTCTCTGTTTCTTCAGCCTCCAGGTTAAATCAATATACACCTGGGAGACAGAATAATGTGACTACACAAAGGACTTTGTTGGTGGTTGACAGCAAATATTTCCTATGGAATACACATTCCAAAGTTTTCAGAGAGACAAATGTCTCAAAACTGCCAGAAGCTATATCTTTTTTATGTACAGTTGGGATTCTAAATCCAAATAGAGAGTAATTAAAGTTTTTATTCTAGAAAATCTTGAGATAGCATTTTCTGAACACCTCCCATCATACTGCCCAGAATTCTTTCACCCAAGTCTAAGGTGACCACAAGGCAAAAGCATTACCATGTGTCCTGTGAAGCTGAGTGCTGACATCTTAGTTCATCTCTGAGAATGTATTTTTTAATACCATTTGTATTTATTGCTGCCCTTTTCTCCAAATAGCACTCAGAATTAGCCTCTTGTAGCAGTTTGTGCTCTGCTCAAAGAAACCTAAGCAAGGGAGTAGCTGAAGACTGAAATCTAAACTGCATTCTTCTTACCAAGCAATGTTCCCAGAAGGGTGGACATGTTTTTCTAAATTACACAGTTGAGTAGAAATAGGTCACAAGGCAATCTAAATGTCTTTTTACAATGGTGATGGGAGAAAATGGCCAACAAATGAGATTTCAAAATGAAAATTAAAAAGAAATCCTAAAATTCCAAAGGATAAAAGAGGGCTAGTTTGTGTGTGTGTGTGTGTGTGTGTGTGTGTGTGTGTGTGAATCATATAGTTTTCCATTCTATAGAATTATAGATTTTCAACTTCCGTTATTCCATTCTCTTTCCCATAAAGAATGAAGTGAGTCCTAGGGAAAGACCAAAACTCACAGGCTCATGGGGCCTCTGCAAAATGTTACTTCTTATGCATGTCTAGTGTTTGGACACCAGAAATGTTTTTGCAAAGTTTCCTGTCAGACCAATGTATATGCTAAAATGAAAGTAAAATATTTAAATCTTTAGCTGTATGGTGAACTCTCTTCTTGAATTAACTGGTAGGAATCCATAAAGATATTTCACACACACTTAAAAAGAAGATAATTAGGTTTGGGCCATTTGATATTCTGAAATGTGGTATTTGGCTTGCAGATAAAATCCTTTTAATTCAAGCCAGGAAAACTCTTGTGTAGAATCAAAGACTGATATCTGAAATTTCTTATCTTTGACTGCATTTTTTGATTTTTGGACCAGCAGTGGAAAGCATTTCAAAACTAATAGCTCTAGCAAATGGGATTCATCATTTCTCCCTCACTCCTTGGCTTATAAGGCACTTTCCTCCAGTAGAAAAGGGAATTTTAACCATAAAACATTGAAAGTCAGACTCAAGTGCTGAGATTCTTGACAATTTAATGAAGACTCTTCATGCATTTTTGCCACCTTCATGGTTCTGATTCAGTGATTTCAGAAAGAATGGTCTACTCTGATGAAGGAAATACACTGGCCAAATTTCAGGGGTCCCTTTACTCTTTATTTCATAACCACAGATTAATTTGTAATGTATTCAAAGCAGAAACTGGCCTTTTGGCTCTGAAGCTCTTCTTTTTTGTGCTTTGTGATATAGGTATGACAGAAATGATTTTTGACATTGTTATCTTCCATTTAATGTGGCATTGTAAGACCTAAAAGATATCAAAGACTAAGACACCAATTAGAGCATAATGCTAGACACTTCATATCTGGATGATATACACTTATCAACATACCTTCAAAAGTTAATACAACTAAATAGGTAATGCAACAAAATATTTCCTTTTAAAGAAAACTTGTCTTTGAAAGATGAGAGGAAAAACACCTCATTAATCATCTACATCAAACTGCTCATTGTTATTGTGCAAAACCTTATATCCTTTTACATTTGTATTATTAATCACAGATTGTACTGCTAGTAGAGCATCCATAAATATTCCATGGATGCAAACAGGAATATTTTCACTTTTCCTGACATATGCCTAAAATTTGAAAATGTTAAATATCTAGAATGGCTTTGATTTGCTTCATGTATATTCCAGAGGAAGATAATGGATACTTTTGAAGAAGCATTCACATGTGTACTATTTTATAAAATGTACACATTAAGTTTTATTTTTCTAGAAGAATGCTTCCTTCCAGTTGGAATTTTACATTTCTTAGGAAAACTCAAAAGGCATTTGAAATTGTCAAATAATCAGGGTTGGGTTTTTCCCAAAATTATTTCATGAGAGAAATAAATGCCTTATATTTATAACAAACATTTTAATACTAATATTTATATTAGTTTTAAAGCATTGTAATATTAATAGAAACTGTGAACCAAATGACCATGTTTAGTTATGAATAGTAGATCTTTTAGTAATAGCTGTTGAGCTGTACATTTATCCCCAGAAATCTGCTATGATCCTTTAAAAAATATCTTGAGTTGTGGGTAAATATGGAATAGATGATAAAGGCACATGGTACAGAAAAAAGAGAAATAAAGCCATCAGAGTAGCCAAGGTCCATAGCACTATATAAAATATATTGAACTTATTTTATTACTATCAGTCATGTACAGAGCTCTCTTATTAAAGGATTTAATGTAAAACGTCCTCTCCTCTCTGTAAGTTATAAAAAATCAATGAGTCTGTACTAAATCTTCCAAATTTTATGGAAGATACTTTTTGACAGTATATGAGTGAATTTCAAACAAAGCTTCTGAGAAGTAAGCAATTCAACTATACAAAGAACACTGTCTAATAAACCCTACCATGCCCTGATATAGAAAGAAGAAATGTGTGACTTGTGAACTTCCTTCTAAACAGAATTGGAACAATCACATAATTTGCAACTTAAGTATATATTATAACATTCTTTACATGGAAATACTACTTCTTCCCTATCCATCTTACAGGGGTTATTGTGACAATCAAAATGAGAAAATCTTTGTGCTAGTGCCTTGAAAACTGGCAAGTACTGTACTCTTCTTCAGTGTAATTATTTTGTTGTGATTATTTCTTTAGAGCATAGATTGTATTTATGATGTATAAAATACCCTTCAAGTTGATATTAAAAACAATGAAGACTCATTATAGTATTTTGCTACACCTAACACTCTCCTTTAGGATTACTGTCTTCCTTTATTAGTTTCCTTGGAAACTTGTATTCAGTAATCACTAATAACTAACAACTAGTGATCATTTGTATGAGGGTATGAAAATAGAGTTGCTAGGTTTACTGTAAAGGCTTGTTAAATCTCTTCAGAATACCTGTCTGGTGATTTAAATAAATGGGAACTCTTCCTGCTTAAACAGAACTTTTGCTGGTTTAAGAATACTCGAGTCTTCTGTCTCTGAAATAGCAGGGGTCTCTGAGAGAATACCACATACAGACGGAGGTTTGCTTCTTAGCTTTGCTGTGGGTTCATGGGGTGAATTGATCAAATCTGGGTTTGAGGCTGTATTCTTCAACTCAAAACAAAGAATAGTTCTGTAAACATTGACAACTAAGTCATGCAACATGGGGACTATTTCCAGATATGAAGGAGTACAGCAAATATTATTTTAAGAAATATTTTAGAAATTAAATTAAAGCCTTTAAAAGCAGGTTTATTTTTACCAGAGAAATTATAGGAAGCACAAGCCACAGTCCTCCTTATAGAAAGGAAATGTGCTTTAACTCCTCTTCCTGCTGGTAAGAGGAGGTTGTTAATTTTTCAGGAATTTTATGAGCCAGTGGTAAGGTAGTTTGTATCTTGAAATTTGCCACGAAGTCTGTAACTACACCACAGAATCTGGAAAACTACCAATCAGGGCCTCTCTCTCTCTCTCTCTCTCTCTCTCTCTCTCTCTCTCTCTCTCTCTCTCTCTCTCTCTCTCTCTCTCTCTCTCTCTCTCTCTCTCTGTCTCTCCGTCTCTCCGTCTCTCTCTCTTTCTTTCTTTCTGTTGTGGGAGTAAACTGTTGTTTCATTTTGCTTTCTTTGTGTCTAGAAAGTTGCTCTTAAATATTTACCAGCATACTACAGGGCTTAAGTCACCTCTTCAGTAATACTTTCTTGAAGACTGAAGTCAATTTCTACACAAAACAAATATTCATTGGTTGTCTTCTAAATGCTTGACATGGCCAACTGTCCTTGATCTCATTCAACTTCTGTATCTGTGTTTATATAAATAAAAAGAAACATGATGACTTGTTTTATACAATACTTTAGTGAAAGAAAAAGATCTGCTTTCAGGGACCAGGCAAGATAGGACAGACATTTATAGGTAATAGCTGCTTTGAGGGTTGTATGCCTGTGCCGCTCAATGAGAATAGCATTTGCTTACTGAATCACATGTTTATATCCCCCAATTTTCTATTTTCAAGGACATTTTATTATCCTTTTTATTGTTCCTGGTTTTTCAGTTTTAATTTATCATGTCCCTAAGCACTATATTATATTAGAGAGTATATGACATAATCCCTGCCCCAAATAAACTCATAATCTAGTGGAGATAACAAATGCAATCACAATTATTTACATGTCAGTATGTATGCATTATGCAAATATATATATTCATGACTTTACCATGTTCTAAAAACTGAGTTAATTGTTTAAGGAGACTATACAAATAGGTGAGAGATATTAAGAGGTACAAACTTCCAATTGCAAAATGAGTGAGTCACGGGTATGAAACATACAGTGTGGGGAATACAGTCAATAACTATGTAGTACCTTTGTATGGTGACATAACTAGGCTCATCGTGGTGATCATTTTGAAATGTATAGAAATACCAAATAGCTATGTTGTGTAACAGGAACTAACATAATGTTGTAGGTCAATTACACTTTGAAAACAAACAAACAAACTCATAGAAAAACAGATCAGATTTGTGGTTACCGGTGGGGTAAGGGGAGGGGGAACTGAATGAAGGCAGTCAAAAGGTATAAACTTCCAGTTTATAAGTAAGTACTAGGGATGTAATGTACAAACTAATAAATAAAATTAACACTGCTGTATGTTATACATGAAAGCTGGTAAGAGAGTAGTAAATCCTGAGTTCTCAACACAAGAAAAAAATTGTTTTCTATTTCTTTAACTTTGTATCTATATGAGATGATGAATGTTCATTACACTTATTGTGATAATCATTTCATGATATATGTAAGTCAAATCGTTATGCTGTACACCTTAAATTTATACAGTGGTGTATGTGAATTATATCCTAGTAAAACTGGAAGAAAAAGAGGGGTGACTATACCTATTTTACAATTGTAATATAAAGAAAATACTATAAGGCATTTAATTTTGTTGTTGGTAGGATGACAAGAGTAACACTGATAATAATTTTTTAAAAGGGCATAAACATTTGGTTCTGGTTCTAGGTCCATGTAACAGCTAAAGGTCCACTTTCCTCAGAGATCCGGGAAAATGTTTTTTTCTTTCTTTCTTTTTTTTTTTTTGGATGCTGTGCTCCTCTTAACATGTGACTTTCATTTAAAAGCTTAAGATGGTTGCTTGAACTCCACACTTCATGTCTTCGTTCTGCTCAGTATGAAGGAAGGAGGAAGGGGAGGAAAGTGTACATCCTCTCCCTTTTAGGGAGACTTCTTACAAATTCCTCTTCATGTATCTCATTGATAAGAACTTAATCACATGGTCACGCTTAGAAGGAAGTCAGAGAAGTATAGTATTCTAACTGGTGCCAATGTATTAAGTGATTAAAAAGTAGCTTTCTGTTATGAAAGAAGAAGAGAATGAATATATGGTGGTCTTAGGAGTTGGCTATATGTGGGAGTCCTGCACATGGACATTTAGTCATGGAGTATCCTACGCTAAAAGGAATACTGAAGAAAGGAATGCTTTCTACTAGCTCCTGAGGAAACACAGTTTTCTGGGACAGTTAACAGAGCCTGAACTGGTGGCTGTATAAACAAGGGTGCTGGGAACAGCTAGAGCAAGTGGCACAATAAAGGCCACATTTCAGCAGATTCCTGGGCTTCAGCAAGAATAGCACAGAGCCTCTGGAGTCCAGGAGACAGTATGTGGGGCACTGGATCAAGAAAGGTAGTCCCAAAATTCGTAAATGCTATTAGAGAAGGCAGCGGACAACAGCCCTCTTCCAGAGTGGTCCTGAAAAGAGCATTTGAGAACTCTTGACTGAGAGGAACAGATCCAGTCCTGCTTCACTTGCAAACAGGCAGTACAGGCAGGTCAGAATCTCAGGCAGGTGTCTGAAAACTGCACACACTGAGGAGAGGGATATTAGGGGCTGAGTGGACCTTTCTTCATTTGGCAGGTAAGGGCTCCGAGTGAGATAACTCGGCTTATCAAAGTAAGTGTGACTTTACTTGTACCTGAACTAGTGAAACCAGGACATATTAATTGTAGTAGACCAGAAACCCCAAACTCTTGACTCTGCTGGAGAATATCAAAGGAATATGTCTTTTTTCCCCCTACCCTCTCTGAATTTCTCTTATTTTTATTTTATTATAAATGGAAAATATTGTCAATTGAAACTGAGAGGTGAATTGCGTCTCTGTTTAAACATCAATGGAAATATAAGAATTCCAGATTGTATCATTTATCTTCTCATTTAATCAAATACTAGGAACTTCAGAAAAAGATTTGATTTAAAAATTCCCTCTTTTTTTTCCTCAAATAGAAAGTTCTATGCAAAAATCAAATGCCTGGTCTGAGTGTAAAATCAGTCTTCCATATACTACTGCACCAAAATTCAAAACACAGTAAAATACACCATGATATTTTATATAGATATATGTATTGCCTAGTGGTTAGCTTTGAGGGAAGGCAGCCCTAATTTTGGATTCCAACTTTCACATTCACTGGCTGTGTCTATAAAATGAGAATTATATTAGTAGTACTCTGGTAATTTTGTTATATGGATTCATTCATTTGCTTATTTAGAAATATTTATTGAGATCCTACTATATTCATGACAGTGTTTTAGGTGTTAGAGACACCTTCACAATCAGGAGGATCAAACACCTGCCCTCGTGGAGCCTCCTATCTAGGTGGAGACTAGCTGAGCTAATACACTGCAAGCACTTAGCATATTTCCTGGAATATGGTAAATATTCCCTAAGAAGAGCAGCTGCCATTGCTTCTGTCATTTGTGAAATAACTAGATGATTGAGAAAGTCACTTCCTTAGAGTCCTACAGTAATCGTAACACTGTATTTGCTTTGGAACAACTGCTACTCTCCAGCTAACTCCAGCCATAATACTCCTTAATAAAAATGTGAGATACATTGAACTTAATTCACTCAAAGTTCCTATTTTTTATTTTTTTATTTTGGCAATAAATACAACTATGTGGTATGGTGGAGTATTTTAATTTTCCAGCCGAAGGTACTATTGAAAGGCTGAGTACCACGCATTTTGCCCCCTCTAGAACTACTTTGTTCTAAATACTAAAAACTCAAATACCCTACTTTTTATGACTTTGATTGAGGAGAGAGCTTTAATTCATGTTTCTAGTAGCAGAATTTATTACTTTTACACAACTTCTACTGTTATCAGAATTAGATTCTACTTTGTCAAACAAGTTATTTTATGTTGACTTAATGACCTAAGTATATAGAGTATATTAAAATTGTACATCACCTGACACAAGTAATATTGTATGTACTTTATCACCTGTTATTTAGAATAGTGTTTCATCAGAAAATATTTGATAATATCTTTGTAGTATAATAATCACACAAAAGAAATCATGGTGTATAGCTTCTCTTCTTGAGTGTGGAAAAAATAGATGAAGCAAATTTTGTTCCTTAATACATTTGTGAAACTCTTCATAACTAGGAGACCTCTACTTTAAATGGCCTATAGAGATAACAATAATATTTTATATTAAAAATTTCCAGAATATTCAGGAGAGTGGTGGATTGGCACTTTTTACTTTGGACTTTAAAGCACAGAATTATTTGAAAATATCTCACTTAGCACAACATGAATAAAATTTAATCACATATCACATAAAGTATTAAGTTTCAGTCTCATTTAACCACCATTATTCTTAACTACAGAAATGTTCATTGCTTGTGAGCTATTAAATATGCAATTTAATATTAAATGTGTCACATTTTGGTAACTCTCACGATATTTTAAACTTTTTCTATATTATTATATTTGTTTTGGCAACCTATGATCAGTGAGCTTTGATGTTACTATTGTATATGTTAAGGTGTGCCATGAACCACCCTCAAGATGGCAAACTTAATTGATAAATGTTGTGTGTGTTCTGACTGTTCCACCACCCAGCCATTCCCCCCACCTCCCTCCCTCTCTTTGGGCCTGCCTATTCCCTGAGGCACCACAATATTGAAGTTAAGCCAATTAATAAGCCTATAGTGGCCTTAAGTGTTCAAGTGAAAGGAAGAGATGCAATTCTCTCTCTTTAAATGAAAAGCTAGAAACGATTAAGCTTAGTGAGGAAGACATGTTGAAAGTTGAGACAGACCAAAAACTAGGCCTTTTGCTGCAAACAGCCAACTTTTGAATGCAAAGGAAAACTTCTTGAAGGAAATTAAAAGTGCTATTCCTGTGAACACAGGAACATTGTGGAAGCAAAACAGTCTTATTGCTGATAAGCAGAAAGTTTTAGTGATCTGGATACAAGATCAAACCAGCCACAGCATTCCCTTAAACCTAAGCCTAATCCAGAGCAAGGCCCTAACTCTCTTCATTTCTGTGAAGGCTGAAAGAGATGAGGAAGCTGCAGAAGAAAAGTAGGAAGCTAGCAGAGGTTGTTTCATGAGGTTTAAGGAAAGAAGCTGTCTCCATAACATAAAAGTGCAAGGTGAAGCAGCAAGTGCTGCTAATAGAAGCTGCAACAAGTTATACAGAAAATATAGCTAAGATCATTAATGAAGGTGGCTATGCTAAACAATAGGTTTTCAGTGTAGACAGGACAGCCTTATACTGGAAGAAGGTGTCATCTAGGACTTTTGTAGCTAGAGAGGAGAAGTTAGTGCCTGGCTTCAAATCTTCAGAGGATCTACTGACTCTCTTGTTAGGAACTAATGCAGCTGGTGACTTTAAGTTGAGACCAATGAGTATTTACCATTCCAAAAATCTAGGGCCTTTTAGAATTATGTTAAATCAACTCTGCTTGTGTTCTGTAAATGGAAAAACAAAGCCTGGAGGACAGCACTTCTGTCTAAAACATGGTTTACTGAATATTTTAAGCCCACTGTTGAGACCTACTGCTCAGAAAAAATGATTCCTTTCAAAGTATTACCAATCATTGACAATTCACCTTGTCACCCAAAAGCTCTGATGGAGATAGATGTACAATGAGATTCATGTTTTTTTCATGCCTGCTAACACAATATCCTCCTTCAGCCCATGGATCAAGGAGAGATCTTGACTTTCAAGTCCTATTATTTAAGAAATACTTTTGTAAGGCTATAGCTGCCATAGACAGTCATTTCTCTGATGGATCTGCACAAAGTAAATTGAAGACTTCTGGAAAAGATTTACCATTCTATATGCCATTAAAAACATTTGTAATTCATGGAAATAGGTCAAAAGATCAACAGGAATTTGGAAGAAGTTGATTCCAACCCTCATGGATGACTTGGAGAGGTTCAAGACTTCAGCAGAGGAAGTAACTAGATGTGGTGGAAATAGCATGAGAACTAGAATTAGAAGTGGAGTCTGAAGATGTGACTGAATTGCTGCAATCTCATGATAAAACTTTAACAGATGATGAGTTTCTTCCTACGAATGGTCAAAGAAAGTGGTTTCTTGAGATCAAATCTGCTGAAACGCTGTGAAGATTGCTGAAATGACAACAAAAGATTTAGAATATTACATAAACTTAGTTGATGAAGGAATGGCAGGATTTCAGAAAATTGAATCCAATTTTGAAAGAAATTCTACTGTGGGTAAAACACTATCAAATAGCATCACATGCTACAGAGGAATCATTCATGAAAGGAAGAGTCAGTTGATGAGGTAAACTTCATTGTTGTCTTATTTTAAGAAACTGCCACAGGCAGCCTAACCTTCAGCTAACACCACGTTGGTCAGTCAGCAGCCATCAACATCGATGCAAGACCCTCCATCAGCAAAAAGATTAGGACTTGTCGAAGGCTCAGATGGTTAGTATTTTTTAACAATAAAGTATTTTTTAACTAAGGTGCATTCATTTTTTTTAGACATAATGCTATTGCATACTTAAGAGACTACAGTATAGTATAAACATAACCTTTACACACACTGGGAAACTAAAAAATGTATGTGACTCGCTTTATTGCGGTAGTTGCTTTATTCTTGTGGCCTGGAATGGAACACGCAATATCTCCGAGGTATGCCTATAGTGTTTTGGAGAGTCTTTTATTGGCACCCAAGCAGCAGTTGCTATTTTCACTTTAGGTGATTTCAAATTAACACCTGGATGGAGTTCTTTTATTAGAAAAGTAGAAAGAAAGGAACCCAATAAGAAAAAAAGCGAGTATAATAGTTATTATACTTATGAATGTATTGTACTATTTGGTAGATATAAAACTGATTATAATGTTTGCAATTATGTGAAGCCTTTGTTTAATCACCAATCTTCCCTTATTAAAGAATTGGAAAACTCATTAGAGATATCAGCAAATGAAAAGGTAATGAGTCCTAGCCTTGGTCCCAAATAGCTCTTCTTTTTCATAGTTTTCTGCGTTTCACATTTGTCCTTTTATGTTTCGTTACCTTCTTTTCTAGGGAATTAAATTTCTATACTGGATACAAAGATTCCCTCAGAGATTGGCTGCATTTACTTAACTAATTTGATAGTACAAATGGTCTTTTGAATATACTGTTCTAAAATTGTATTTCTATTACTCTCATCCTTTAATGTCTTTGGAAGCAAACTTTTTCTTTGCCTGTGACATTTATTCTAACTACTTTTAGACATGATGACAACAATGACCCACAGATAAACCAAATTCCAAAGGTCAAATTTCAACTTGGATTGTTTTTTATAATTTTTTAAATCTACTTGTCCTTTTAAAATATAGCATTAATAAAAAGAAAATTAAATTTTAAAGGAAGAACAATTGGAACATATCTGAGCCAAAGCACATTTTATTGTGCAGGTGAGAATAAAAGTCCAAAATATAATAAGAACTTTAATGATAGTTGAGGATACATTTTTTTGTCATAAATGCAGGTCAAGAAGTAGCTAGACTTGCTATAGGAAATATTTAGTCTACATCGGATAATTAAACACCGGAACTGTAGACACAGCTATGCCTAACTTACTCGATAATATCCAGGGGTATGCTGGAGGAGATTCCTATGGGTTTGCAAGAACCTATTATACACATTTCTTTTCAATTCCACATTCAGTGACCTTATGTTAGTTGCTTGAAATCAGCCATGGTGGGAATATTTGCACCTCAGAAATCAGCAAATACCTCAAATCAGAGCTTTCTCTCCCCTGGAGAGCTGCTTATTAAATTTACTAGCATACCACTGGCGATATCCTAAGAAGTGAAGACTGGAGTGTACAACTTTTAAAGGCACAATTTAAAGCAAGTACATTGTGCTTGGTGAGATTCCAGAGATCCTACTTCTGCTCTTTTTCTGTGTTTAAAAACTGTGGATGATGACCTTCCTGAGTCCTACTTCCAACCTGCCATCACTTTAACATTCCTATCTTTCCTTACCTAATGCCAAGATGCTCTGGATACCAGAGGTAGTAAGTCCTAAGAACTAGTATCCATTTAGGCCTACAAGGATTAAAACTCTTAATAGTAGAAGCCCATTTCTCCCTGTAATTGCCTCATAACCTTTTTAGATGATTGGGTGAGGATCTTAAAAAAATTAAATCTCTGCTAAAGCATACCATCAAAACCAAGGGTTCCTGGACCCTTGTGAATGCTGTCTCTTAATACCAACAATTATGTTGGGAGGTATGCAGGAAAGAGTTAACCCAGCAGGGTTTGGGTGCTCACTGTGCAGTAGAGGGTTAACTCAATGGAATTAGGCAGCTCAAACCTCATACATTCTAAAGAAAGGATTGGCTCTTGACCAGGTTCTGGGAGATTATCTCAACCCTTGGAATATCCTGCATGATGAGAGTATCTTTGTACAGTGAAGCCATGAGCCATGCTGGAGAGTTTATATTAACAATGTGCTTTATGATGGGGGCCTTGGGCCAGGATGTATTAGTTTGATCTCTGGAGGGGTTAGAGATTGAGTAATTCAGATGAGGCATGCTGGTGCTCCATGCCTACGTGACTGACCCTTCCCACCCATGTGAAAACTCTCTGTACACCACAGAGAGCTCAGGTGAGCTTCCCTTGTTGGCAGTACTTCACGCATGTTGTCACATGTCCTTGTTGGGAGAATTAAGCACTGTCCGTACGACTCCACTGGGAGAGGACAACTGGAAGCTTATGGCTGGTCTCTTCTGGACTATGCCCTATTTACCTTTTTCCTTTACTGATTTTAATCTCTAATCCTTTCACTGTAATAAGCAGTAACTGAATTTCTGAGTTGTGCAGGTCTTTCTAGTGAATAACTGAAACTGAGGGTCACCTTGGGAAATCTTGACACAAGTGATATTCAGGTGAAGGCACTGACCTGGAAGTCAGGAGTCCTTAAATCTATTCCTCCTTCTGTCAAGAATGTACGTCTATGACCTGAGGCCATCTGCTCCCTTTGCTAGATTCCAGTTTGTCTATATAATTTTTAACCTATGTGACTTCTGAGTTCAATTCTATATCTGATATTCCGTGATTCTAAATATTCAATTTACCTGTTATGTTTCTGTCTAGGACTTCAAAGACAGTAACACACTCAAGTCCTAGATCTTTGAAAGTAAAAAAGCATGTGAGAATACTTTAGTGCTAGTAGTAAATCTGGTTTACCTTTGATTTTTTTGGGGGGGGGGGCAGAGCAGCAGTCTCCCTCTTGATCATCTGCTATTCAAAGGTGCCACTACGAAAGAAATCAACAAAACCAAAAACAAAAAAAAAACCCTGTATGGTTAAAAATGTGTTGGGCACTGTGGACAATGGATACTTTTTATATGAAATTATATTCTTCATTGTCATTATTGGGAACCATAAACTTTAAAATATTATGTTATTTGTCTCAAACAGGAAGACTATAAAGTTGTCAAGGGATTGGAAAATGTCTTCCAGCAAAACTTCAAAAATCTCGGAACACATTTATTAACATCAGAAGTTAAACCAGGCAAAGTTAATTCTCCATTGCTCTTATAATAAGATCATACATTTAAAAAGTTAGGATTTCTTGGAGCTTCAGTGATTTAACTATATTTTTGAGTAATAAAAAAAAGATGGCAAACTATTTCTGACTCTTTTTTTGGTATTTTCCTCTTAAATTAATGATTTGATTTAATTCTGGGGACAATCTTAATCAGAATTAACAATTTGGATTTTAAGCCAAGGAGTATAGAATGAATTGAGGCCTTTGCATAGTGTAAACTATATCATTCAGCCTTTAAATGTATCTTACCCATCTTTTTTTTTTTTTTGCGGTACGCGGGTCTCTCACTGCTGTGGCCTCTCCCGTTGCGGAGCACAGGCTCCGGACGCGCAGGCTCAGCGGCCATGGCTCACGGGCCCAGCCGCTCCGCGGCATGTGGGATCCTCCCGGACCAGGGCACGAACCCACATCCCCTGCATTGGCAGGCAGACTCTCAACCACTGTGCCACCAGGGAAGCCCCCTTACCCATCTTTTGAGGGACTCCTGACAGGTATCAAGAGAGATCCAAGTGCTCCTCCATTTTTTTAGGTAAAGAAGTAAGGAAATGCATCTTTGCTTTATGGATACCAAAAGAAGAAACAGGGATTGTCCTATATTATTTTGTTTTATTTTGGAAAAATATAACATGAAATCTACCCTCTTAAAAATATTTAAATGTACAATATGTTATTGCAGACTATAGGTACAATGTTTTATAGCAGATCCCTAGAGCTTGTTCATCTTGCTTAACTGAAACTTCATGCACCTTGATTAGTAACTCCCTGTTTCTCCTCAATCCCCGGTCACTGGCAACCGCCATCCCACTCTTTTGATTCTATAAATTTGACTCTTTTAGATACCTCATAGAAGTGGAATCTCACAGTATTTGTATTTCTGCGATTGGCTTATTTCTCTTAGCATAATGCCTTCAGGTTTCACACATGGAGTTGAATTTTGCAGAATTTCCTCTTTTTTTAAATGCTGAATATTATTTCATTGTTTGTACAGTTGACCCTTGAGCAACTTAGGAGGTTAGGGGCACTGACCACATATGCAGTTGAAAATCTGAGTATAGCTTTACAGTCAGCCTTCTGTATCAGCAGTGTAGTTCTGCAGCTGAGGGTTCAACCAATCACCAATCATTTAGTACTGCAGTAGGTATCTATTGAAAAAAAAATTCTTGTAGAAGTAGATCCGTGCAGTTCAACCCTGGTCAACTGTATAGGTGAGTTTCTTCATCCATTCATCCTTCAATGGACATTTAGGTTGTTTCCATGTATTGGCTATTGTAAACTGCGTTGCAGTGAACATGTGAGTACAGATATTTCTTTGAGTTCCTAATTCCAATTTCAATTATGTTGAGGTATATTCCCTCTATACCCAGATTGTTGAGATTTTTTATCATGAAAGGATGTTGAATGCTGTCAAATGCTTTTTCTACATCTGTTGAGGCATTCATATAATTTTTAAAAAATGTTTATTGAAGTATAGTTAATTTACAATGCTGTGTTAATTTATCCTGTACTGCAAAGTGATTCAGTTATATATATATATATATATATTATTAATGCTCTTTCCCATTATAGTTTATCTTAGGATAGTGAATATAGCTCACTGTGCTATATATTATGACCTTGTTGTTTATCCATTCTATATATAATAGCTTACATCAGCTAATTCCAACTTCCCACTCCATCCCTCCCCCAAATGCCTCCCCTTGGCAACCACAAGTTTGTTCTCTATCTCTCTGAGTCTCTTTCTGTTTTGTAGATAGGTCCATTTGTGTCATACATTAGATTACACATATAAGTGATATATGGTATTTGTCTTTCTCTTTCTGACTTCACTTAGTATGATAATCTCTAGTTGCATCCATGTTGCTGAAAATGGCATTATTTCATTCTTTTTATGGCAAAGTAGTATTCCATTGTATGTATGTACTATGTCTTCTTTATCCATTCATCTGTCGATGGACGTTTAGGTTGTTTCCTTATTTTGGTTATTGTAAATAGTGCTGCTACGAACATAGGGGTGCATGTATCTTTTTGGATTAGAATTTTGTCTGGATGTATGCCCTAGAGTGGGATTGCTAGATCATATGGTAGTTCTATTTGTAATTTCTTGAGAAGCCTCCATACTGTTTTCCATAGTGGCTACACCATTTTGCATTCCCACCAAGAGTGTACCTGGGTTCTAATTTCTGCACATCCTTAAATATTTGTTGTCTTTGGGGATTTTTCCACTTTTATTGACATATAATTTACATACATCACTGTATAACTTTAAAATGTACATCATAATGATTTGAGTTATATACATTGTGAAAGGATAACTGTAAGTTTAGTTAATATCCATCCTCTCATATAGATACAATAAAAAGAAAAAAAATGTCTCGTGATGAGAACTCTTCAGATTTACTCTCTTAACAACTTTCATATGTATCATACAGCAGTGTGAACTATAGTCATCATGTTGTACATTACATACCTAGTACTTATATATTTTAAAACTGGAAGGTTGTAACTTTTGATTACCTTCTTCCACTCCCATCCCCATCCTCTGGTAACCACAAGTCTGGTCTTCTTTTTTTAAGATTCCACATATAACTGAGATCATACTGTATGTGTCTTTCTCTGTCTGACTTGTTTCACTTAGTATAATGCTCTCAAGGTCCATCTATATTGTCACAAATGGCAGGATTTCCTCATTTTTAAGGCTAAATAATATTTGTGTGTGTGTGTGTATGTATGTGTATCTTCTTTATTCATTCATCTGTTGGTGGGCACAGATTGCTTCCATATATTGGCTAATGTAAATTATGCTGCAATGAACATAGGGGTGCCTGTATGGTTTTAAATTAGTATTTTCATTTCTTCTGATACGTAACCAAGAGTAGAAATGCTGAGTCATATGGTAGTTCTATTTTTAATTTTTTGAGGAGGCTCCATACTGTTTTCCATAGTGGCTGTACCAGTTTATAATCTCACCAACAATGCAAAAGGTTTCCTTTTCTCCACATCCTCACCAGCATTTGCTATCTTTTATCTTTTTGACTATGGCTTTTGTAACAGGTGTGAAGTGATACCTCGTTTTGGTTTCTATTTGCATTTCTCTAATGACTAGTGATGTTGAGCATCTTTCAAGTACTTATTGCTCATTTGTATACCTCTTTTTTTGGAAAAATGTTTATTCAGGTCCTTTGTCCATTTTTTTTTAACATCTTTATTGGAATATAATTGCTTTACAATGTTGTGTTACTTTCTGCTGTATAATAAGGTGAATCAGCTACACATATACATATATCCTCATATCCCCTCCCTCTTGAGCCTCTCTTTCACCCTCCTTATCCCACCCCTCTACGTGGTCACAAAGCACCTAGCTGATCTCCCTGTGCTATGCGGCTGCTTCCGACTAGCTATCAGTTTTACCTTTGGTAGTGTATATATGTCAGTGCTACTGTCTCACTTCGTCCCAGCTTCCCCTCCCTCCCCCCACCATGTCTTCAAGTTCATTCTATACGTCTGCGTCTTTATTCCTGTCCTGCCATTTTTACCTGGATATTTGGGGTTTTGCTATTAAGTTGTATGAATTCTCTATATATTTGAGGAAGATTGGCATTAATTCCCCTTTAAATGTTTGGTAAAATTCACCAATGAAGCCATTTGATTCTGGGCTTCTCTGTGTTGGGAAATTTTTGATTACTGATTCAATCTCTTTTCTAGTAATTGGTCTATTCAGATTTTCTATGTATTCCTGATTTAGTCTTGGTAGTTTATATGTTTCTAAGAAATTTTGCATTTTCTAGGTTGTCCAGTTTGTTGGCATACAGTTGTTCACAGTAGCCTCTTATGATCCTTTGTATTTCTGTGGTATCACTTGTCTCTTGTTTCATTTATTGGTTTGTTCATTTGTGTCCTCCCTCTTTTCTCCCTGGTTAGTCTAGCTAATGATTTTTCAATTTTATCTTTTCAGAGAACAAACAGTTTAATCTTTTCTATTGTTTTCCTGATCTCTCATTTATTTCTGCTCTAACCTTTATTATTTCCTTCCTTCTGCTAAGTTTGGTTTCAGTTTGTTTTTCTTTTGTCTTTTGCTTTTTGATAATAATCATACTGACAGGTGTGAGGTGACAGCTCATTATGGTCGTGATTTACATTTCCTTGATTATTAGTGACATTGAGCATTTTTTTAATATAAGTAGGCCATTTTTAAGTTTTCTTTGCAGAAAATTTATATATGTCCTTAGCCTATTGGGTTATCGCGGTTTTTTTTTAACTATTAAGTTATAGGAATTCCTTATATATTTTGGATATTACTCCCTCATCATATACATGGTTTGCAAATAGTTTCTCCCATTCTGTGGGTTGCCTTTTTGCTTTGTTGCTTATTTCCTTTGCTGTGCAGAAGCTCTTTAGTTTGATGTAGTTCCACTTGTTTATTTTTATTGCCTGTGCTTTTGGTGTCATATCCATCAAATCTTTGCCAGGACTTATATCATGAAAGTTTTTTCCTATGTTTTCTTCTATGAGGGTTAAAGTTCTAGGTCTTATATTTTAAGTCTTTAATCCCACTTTGATTTGATTTTTGTGTAAGGTGTAAGATAAGGGTCCAATTTCTTTCTGTTTTTTCTTTCTTTTTTTTGCATGTGGTTATTCAGTTTTCCCAGCGCCATTTGCTGAAGACTGTCCTTTCTCTATTGTGTGTTTTTGTGAAATATCATTTGACTTTTTATGCATGGGATGCATGGGTTTATTTCTGGGTTCTCTATTCTGTTCTATTGGTCTATAAGTTTGTGTGCCAGTACCATACTATTCGGGTTATTGTAACTTCTTTTTTTAAATTTTAATATTTTTTCTATTTCTATAAAACTACCACTGGGATTTTGATAGGGATTGCTTTGAATCTGTAGATTGCTTTGGATAGTATGGACATCTTAAGAATATCAGGTCTTCCAATCCATGAACATGAGACATCTTTCCATTTGTTTGTGTTTAGTTAATTTCTTTTACCAATATTTTGTAGTTTTCAGTATTCAAGTCTTTCACTTCCTTAGTTAAGTTTATTCCTAAGTATTTTATTCATTTTGGTGCTGTTGTAAATAAAATTGTTTTCCTACTTTCTTTCTGTATAGTTCATTTTAGTGTATAGAAAAGCAACTGATTTTTGTATGTTGATTTTTTTATCCTGAAACTGCACTGAATTTACTTACTAGTTCTAGCAGTTTTTATGGAGTCTTTACGGTTTCCTATATATAAGATCATATCATCTAAAAACAGTGACATCTAAAAATTTACTACTACCTTTCTAATTTGAATGCCTTTTTTTTTTTTTTTTTTTTTTTGCGTTACACGGGCCTCTCACTGTTGTGGCCTCCCCCATTGTGGAGCACAGGCTCTGTACGCGCAGGCTCAGCGGCCATGGCCCACAGGCCCAGCCGCTCCGCGGCATGTGGGATCTTCCTGGACCAGGGCACAAACCCATGTCCCCCGCATCAGCAGGCAGACTCTCAACCACTGCGACACCAGGGAAGCCCTCTTTTATTTCTTTATCTTGTCTAATTGCTCTGATGAGGGCTTCCAGTACTACATTAAATAGAAGTGGTGATGGTGTACATCCTTGCCTTTTTCCTGGGCTTAGAAGAAAAGCTTTCAGTTATTTTCTGTTGAGTATGATGTTATCTATAGGTTCTTCAAATATAGTCTTTATTAGATTGGGGAAATAGCCTTCTATTCCTGGTTGTTGAGTTTTTATCATGAAAGGGTGTTGAATTTGTCAAATAGTTTTTTTTGACATTTATTGTGATAATCATGTGATTCTTATCCTTTATTCTATTAATGTAGTGTATCATATTACTAGATATTCATATACTTAGCTGTTCTTGCCTCCCAGCAATAAGTCTCGCCTGGTTATGGTGTATTATCCTTTTAATATGCTGTTGGATTCTGGTTCCTGATATTTTTTGAAGATTTTTGCATCAGTATTCATCAGGCATATGGTCTGTAGTTTTCTTTTCTTGTGGTGTTTTGTCTAGCTTCAGTATCAGGATAATGTTTGCCTCATAAAATAAGTTTGGAAGTGTTCTCTCCTCTTTAATTTCTTCAGAAGAGTTTCAGAAGGATTGGTGTTCATTATTCTTTAAATATTTGATAGAATTCACCAATGAAACCATCCAGGTCTCAGCTTTTCTTTGAGTAGTTTTGGTAACTTATTTAATCTCCATACTAGTTATGGGTTTTTTCAGACTTTCTATTTCTTCCCAATTTAGATTTAGTAGGTTTTATGTTTCTAGGAATGTATCCATTTCACCTAGGTTATTCAGTTTTTTTGGCGTATAATTGTTCATAGCAGTTTCTTATGACTCTTATTTTTGTAGTATTAGTCTCCTTTTACTTCTGATTTATTAAGTCTTCTTTCTTCATGTTAGTCTATCTAAGGGTTGACCAGTTTATGTTTTTTTTTCAAAAAAACCCACAACTCATTTCATTTCTTTCTTTTTTTTAGTTCATTTTTATTTATTTCTGCTCTAATCTTTATTTCCTCCCTTCTGCTAATTTGGCATTTAGTTTGTTCTTTTTCTCTAGTTCCTGATATACTGTTACGCTGTTGATTTGAGATCTTTCTTCTTTTTTAGTGTAGATATTTGTCACTATGAACTTTCTTCTTAGTACTGCTTTTGCTGCATACCATAAGTTTTGGTATATCTTTTTGTTGTTGTTTTTGTGTGTCTCAAGGTATTTTCTAGTTTTTTTAATTTCTTCTTTAACCCAATGGCTGTTTAAGAGCATACTGCTTAATTTCCACGCATTTGTGAATTTTCCATTTTGACTTCTTTGATTTCTAAGTTTCATTCCACTGTGGTCAGAAAAAATAACTGGTATAATTTCAATTTTCTTAAATTTTTAAAACTTGTTTTGTGATCTAACTTGTGATCTGTTCTAGAGAGAGATGTGCATGCTTAAATAGAGTTGTGTATTCTGCTGCTGTTGAGTGGAATGTTCTATATATGTCTTATAGGTCCACTGGTCTGTAGTGTTATTCAAGTCCTTTGTTTCTTTATTGATATTCTGTCTGGATGTTCTTTTCACTATTGAAAGGGGTATTGAAGTCTCTTATTATTATTTTATTGCTGTATATTTCTTCCTTCATATCTGTTTTTGCCTGCCTTATATATTTAGGTGCTTATTACATTGGGTTCATACATAATTATAATTGTTACATCTTCCTGGAGAATTAACTCCTTTATTTTTACATAATGTCCTTCTTTTTCTCCTGTTTCAGTTTTGAACTCTAAAGTCTATTTTGTATGATATAAGTATAGCCACCACTGCTTTCTTTTGGTTACCATTTGCAAGGGATATCTTTTTCCATCTCTTCACTTTCAGCCTATGTGTGTTCTTAAATCTAAGGTAAGTTTCTTGCAGAGGGCATGTAGTTGGGTCTCTTTTTCGTTTGTTTGATTGATTTCTTTAATCCATTAAGCCACTCTATGTCTTCATGGACCAGCCTCATACAGGGGAAGATCCTTACCAATCCTTGTAGCCTGAGATTCTGAGGGCCTCTACTCTTTCCTTCACCATGGAGAAGTAGGCAACTGTTGTATTGTCCACTCATTGTCTGCTGAGCCAGGGGACAGGATCAATGGCATCTTCCAGCCTAAGCTTCTGCCTTTCCCCTGGGCAGCTAGGATATGCTGGATCTGTCAGAACTCCAAAACTGGCAACTCAGAAGCCAGACCTCTGAAGAGCCCCCTCAGATATGTTTAAGTAACTAAACATTTGAGCCAATCCCTCCCTCCCCTAGGTGAGGTTGGGAGCTAGGGGGTCTCTCCTTGATTATACGGCACTGTGCCAGGGGAAGGGTCACTGGCAAGAAGGTGTCCCAAATCCCCTTACCAGCTTCAGTGAGTCTAGTTTTGCATTCTCCCAGGGTTTGGAGCCTTTCAATTATTTTCTGATTTATCAGGAAAGGAATTTGTTTTTGAATTGTTGCCAAATCAGTGTGATTGTCAGGGGAAAAGGGGGTCTGGTCCTTCCTACTCTATCATCTTACTGACATTACTCCCCATGATATTTCAAAATATGGTAAAATGTTGGTAACATTTCACTGAAGGACAGAATTCCTGATTAAAAGTGGCTATTAACAGAGCATATTTATAATTATTTAGAAGAGTCAATTACTTGAAGATGAAGTAGGAGACTAGAATTTGTTATGGTGGGGATTTAACTGATTTAAAGTAAGCAATTTTACAAAGTTATTTAAAGTTAAATAATCTAAAAAATAAAGGAAAGAAACAATAAACAAAGCAAAAAAATATATGATGGGATATTACTGTCTGCCAAGTTTGAGCATGGCTCTTGGGGTTTCTTATATAAGCATAACCACTTGTATGAAGGCTGATATCACTTTCATTCTTTTTATCTCTCCAAGGAAAACAAAAACACTTCTCTGTATTTCTGTAGAAAAATGCCTTAAAGGACCTTATGTGATGACCTGATGTGACCTACCTTAATTCACACAACTCTTGGGTCCTTTAGACACAAAATACAAAAAATATTTAGAAGATTAAGACAGCAAGTTATTTCTGAAGGAAGAACTTTTTTTTAAATTTTAATATTTTCTTCTATGTCTATAAAACTGCCACTGAGATTTTAATAGGGATTGCATTGAATCTGTAGATTGCTTTGCATGGTATTTTGACAAATTGTTATTGTGAATCTAATAAGTCCTCCCTCATGATGTGTGAGAAGTTGGGTGGGAAACTACCCCCAAAAAATGGTTGTCTGGGGCTTTGTGAAGGTCATTGGGACAGGCCAGTAGTCTGTGCTTATGTTACTGCCTCTAGAACTGAGAGGACATCAGGGAATTTAGAACAAGGAAAAAATGTGAAAACTACACTGCTTCACTATCCCACTTCTCAGTAAGATCTCAAGAGATTTTCTTTTCTTCAGCACTCTGGTAGAGTGCAATCTTTAGTCAGGCTTATGGGCAACGTTGTAGTTGCTGGCCCAGAGGCCAGATGGCTTGTTGACCACTTTGTCACAACTTCTTCTGGGTCCTAACATACATTTGACTCATAGAAGCCACCCAACAAAGAAATTCAGCACCTCTTTCCTTCAAATAACATTTCTATTACTTGAATTAAATCATTTGAAATAGCTTACCAATGATACCAAGTCACTATCTCAAGGATTCATTTTATGTTACAATAATGGAAACACACACTTAAATTACTTCATCATCTGTGATTTTGCTTTTGTGACAATTAGAGTTTCTAATTTCCCCTCAATTTTTAAAATATTCAATCTCTTTATATACTTACAAATCCATTTACGCCACAGAACAAAAGAATACTCTAATAATCATTATCCCCACCTCTCGTTGTACTGGGGTATGAGAGTGGTAGAGAGAGAAGTAATCTCTCAATGAGTAAATATTAGAGCAAGCCCAGGAAAAATATACTTTTAGCATCTTGATTATATAGGAAAAGGTCACACAGTTACATGTTCATTTTGCAAAGATAGGAAATCGAAAAAAAATGCAAGGGCAAGGAATTCAATTAAACTTTAAACAAATAGGGAATTTTAAAAACTTAAAACAACAAATCTTAAAATAGAAGGGGCCTCAGCAGCTCACTATGAAAGATTAATATTTTTTAATTGAATGAAGGTGGTTTTAGAAGGAGCTTACTGAATTAGAACTTTTTTGCTTGCAAGAAAAAGACTTAACTCACCAACTCACATGATTCAGTCATGGGGAGGGTAGAAATGACTGTTGCTGGCCTCATGTTCTTCCACCTTCACTAAAGAGGAAGCACTTGCCCAGCTCAATTTAGAAAAGCCCTTGCCTCACTTTGATCAGAACACTACCCAGTAGTACTTCTTAAACTTTAATGTGCCTAACAACCACCTGAGAATTTTGCTAAAATGAAAATTCTGATTATAAACAATAGGTAAGTCTGGAGTAGAGTCTGAGAGTCTACATTTCTAATGAGCTCTCAAAAGAGTCTAATGCTGATAATCCTCAGAATTTCAAAAATAACATTGATGCCTCTTTCCTACTTCCAGAGGTTCTGATTTAATTGTTATGAAGTGGGATCTCAGTATTTGGAGTTTTAATCCCCCAGGGCAAAGTTTGAGAAGCTTTACTTTACTCTAAAGCTTTACTGTTTTAGAGTAAAACATTTCAAAACATTTCAAAACTTCCTAATCAGAAGACTTGTTAAAATACCAATTCTCAGTCCCCATCCCAGAATAACTAGATCTGCATCACCAGGAGAAAGGCCTGAAAAGCAGTATCTTTAGCATGTGATTTCTTAGCATCAGGAAAGTTTGGTAAACACTGTCCTAGAGCAATCATAGAGGCCAGGATGTGATGTATATTACTGGCCCAGGGGGTCATGAATCTACTTTAAGACCAGTCACTGTACTAGAGAAAAAGCATCATGCAACAAACCCCTTTAGATGTCCTTGAGGAGAAAGGTCAGTGGAGAGGAAAATTGGTTCTTTAAAGGGATGGAGGAATGTGAATCATCAATATGAGAATTATGGTGAGTGAGAGAGCCCGCCGTTTAATTTGTACCTATTAGAGTTACCTCTCAAAGCAGGATTTGTAATGGCTACACATCACATATTCAGTTAATTGTGTAAGGAGATGCTATTTGTGATATTTATTCTTGTTTTTTAAATATCTATTTAATGACATTTAAAAATTTATAATTTCCTGTCTTCTTTTGGCCCACAGATTATCTATAGAAGGGTTTCCGATCAAGTTGCTTTTCAAGACTCTAGTGATGTTTATATGTAACATATAAATGATGTTTCTTAACAAATATCCTGGGAGATATTCAGTTAGAATAATAAAAATATGCTAGACTGCTGAAACTAAAAGTTATTTTTTGTTTTTATGTTGAGCAAAAGCAAACATGTTTTGACTCATACAAAATGCCAGGCAATGTTCTAAGGCTCAAAATGTCTCTATACCACCAAGATAATTGGACTTGTCCCTAAGGTACTGAAGACATTGGGTAGATTGTATAACCTCCATAATTTTCCCTTTTAAATGACATAGATTCTTTTTCCTTTAATTTTTATTGGAGTATAGTTGATTTACAATGTTGTGTTAGTTTCTGCTGTACAGCAAAGTGAATCAGTTATACGTGTACACATATCCACTCTTTCTTAGATTCTTTTCCCACTTAGGTCATTACAGAGTATTGAGTAGAGTTCCCTGTGCTATACAGTAGGTCCTTATTGGTTATCTATTTTATATATAGTAGTGTGTATATGTCAATCCCAGTATCCCAATTTATCCCTCCCTGCCCCTTTCCCCCTTGGTAACCATAAGTTTGTTTTTTACAACTTTGATTCTATTTCTTTGTAAATAAGCTCATTTGTACCATTTTTTAGATTCCACATATAAGTGATATCATATGATATTTGTCTTTCTCTGCCTGACTTATTTAACTTGGTATAATGCCCTCAAGGTCTGTACGTGTTGTCACAAACGGCAGGAGTTCCTCCTTTTTATGGCTAAATAATATTACATTATATATATATATATATATATATATATATATATATATACACACACACACATACATACATACCCACACACCATGACACATTTTCTTTATCCATTGATCTGCTGATGGACACCTAGGTTGTTTCTATGTCTGGCTACTGTAAATAATGCTGCAATGTATGTGGGAGTACAGCTATCTTTTTGACTTAGTGTTTTCATTTCCTCTGAATGTTACAGCGGGGCCAGAGATCTTTGTGGGAAAGACTTAGTGACCATGGTGTGGAGGTGTTGATCTCCTCTCCCACCTCCGTGATGTTGGGTTTAGGCCTGGCCACTGCGGTGTCCCTGACTCTGACTACCATTGTCCTGGGTCTCACAAGGTGGCATTGGGCTACTTCCCACCCTGTGTGCCCTCTGCCTCCCAAAAAAAGAAAGTGAAAAAAAAAAAAAAAAAAAACAGAAGTGGAATTACTAGATTATATGATTGTTCTATTTTTAATTTTTGAAGAATCTCTATACTGTTTACAATAGTGGCTGTACCAATTTACATTCCCACCAAAAGTGCAAAAGGGTTCCCTTTTCTCCACATCTTGTTATTTCTCCAACACTTGTTATTCCTTGTTTTTTTTTTTGTTTAAATTAATTTTTATTGGAGTATAATTGATTTACAATGTTGTGTTAGTTTCAGGTGTACAACAAAGTGAATCAGTTATACATATACATATATCCACTCTTTTTAAGATTCTATTCCCATATAGATCATTAGAGTATTGAGTAGAGTTCCCTGTGCTATACAGTAGGTTCTTATTAGTTACCTATTGTATATATAGTAGTGTGTATATGTCAATCTCAATATTTTCTCCCAATCAGTACATTGTCTTTTCATTTTGTTGACTTCCTGAGCTGAGCAGAAGCTTTTTATTTTGATGTCTTCACACTAGTTTTTTTTTTGCTTTTGTTACCATTGCTTTTGGTGTCAAATCCAAAAAAATCTTTGCCAAGGCCAATGCCAAAGAGCTCACTTCCTATCTTCTCCTCTAGTAGTTTTATGATTTCAGGCCTTGCATTTCAAGTCTTTAATTCATTTTGAGTTAGTTTTTGTGTATGATGTAAGATAAGGGTCAGTTTTACCAACACCATTTATTGCCCTTTCCCCATTGTGTATTCTTGGCTCCTTTATCATAAATTAATTGACCATATATGAGTGGGTGTATTTCTGGGCTTTCTATTCTTCTCCATTGATCTATGTGTGTGTTTTAATACCCATTCCATACTATAATTACTATAGCTTTGTAATATAGTTTGAAATCAGGAAATGTGATGCCTGCAGCTTTATTCTTACTCAAGGTTGTTTTGGCTATTTGAAGTCTTTTGTGGTTTTAGGATTGTTTGTTGTATAAAAAAGAAAAAAGTCATTGGAATTTTGATAGGAATTGAATTGAATCTGTAGATTGCTCTAAGTAGTATGGACATTTTAACATTTTAATTCTTCCAATCAATGAGCATGGAATATCTTTCCATTTATTTGTGTGTTCTTCAATTTTTTCATCAGTGTCTTATAGCTTTCAGTATACAGGTCTTTCACCTCCTTGGCTAAATTTGTTTCTAAGTATTTTTTAAGACAATTGTAAATAGAATGTGTTCTTAAATTCTCTGACAGTTTGTTATTAATGTATAGGACTGAAACAGACTTTTGTATATTGCTTTGGTATCCTGAAACTTTATTGAATTCGTTGATTAGTACTAACAGGTTTTTTGGTCAGGCTTTTAGGGATTTCTATATATACAATATTATGTCATCTGCAAATAGAGATAGCATTACTTCTTCCTTTTGGATTCAGGTGACTTTTATTTCGTTTTCTTGTCTAATCTCTCTGGCTAGGACTTTCAGTACTATGATGAATAAAAATGGTGAGAATGGGCATCCTTGTCTTCCTTCTGATATTAGAGGAAAAGCTTTCCATTTTTCACCATTGAGTATGATATTAGCTGTGAGCTTGTCATATATGGCCTTTATTATGTTGAGGTATATTCCCTCTATACCCAGATTGTTGAGAGTTTTTTTTTATCATGAAAGGATGTTGAATGCTGTCAAATGCTTTTTCTACATCTGTTGAGGCATTCATATAATTAAAAAAATTTTTTTATTGAAGTATAGTTAATTTACAATGTTGTGTTAATTTCTCCTGTACAGCAAAGTGATTCAGTAATATATAATATATATATATATACATTCTTTTTTATGTTATTTCCCATATAGCTCTCTGTGCTATATATTATGACCTTGTTGTTTATCCATTCCATATGTAATAGCTTCCATCAGCTAATTCCAACTTCCTACTCCATCCCTTCCCCAAACCCCTCCCCTTGGCAACCACAAGTTTGTTCTCTATCTCTGTGAGTCTCTTTCTGTTTTGTAAATAGGTTTGTTTGTGTCACATATTAGATTCCACATATAAGTGATACATGGTATTTGTCTTTCTCTTTCTGACTTAGTATGATAATCTCTAGTTGCATCCATGTTGCTGAAAATGGCATTATTTCATTCTTTTTATGGCTAAGTAGTATTCCATTGTATATATGTACCACATCTTCTTTATCCGTTCATCTGTCGATGGACATTTAGGTTGTTTCCATATCTTGGTTATTGTGAATAGTGCTGCTATGAACATAGGGGCACATGTATCTTTTTGTCTGGATATATGCCCAGGAGTGAGATTGCTGGATCATGTGGTAATTCTATTTTTAGTTTTTTAAGGAATCTCCATACTGTTTTCCATAGTGGCTATACCAACTTACCTTCCCATGAACAGTGTAGGAGGGTTCCCTCTTCTCCAAATCCTCTCCAGTATTTGTTATTTGTAGACTTTTTAATGATGGCCATTCTGACCAGTGTGAGGTGGTACCTCATTGTAGTTTTGATTTGCTCTTCTCTAATAATTAGTGATGTTGAGCAGCTTTTCATGTGCCTCTTTGCCATTTGTATTTCTTTTTTGGAGAAATGTCTGTTTAGGTCTTCTGCCTGTTTTTAGATTGGGTTGTTTGTTGTTGAGTTGTATGAGCTGTTTGTATATTTTGGAAATTAAGCCCTTGTCGGTCACATTGTTTGAAAATATTTTCTGCCATTCTGTAGGTTGTCTTTTCATTTTGTTTATGGTTTCCTTTGATGTACAAAAGCTTGTAAGTTTGATTAGGTCCCATTTGTTTATTTTGCTTTTATTTCTATTGCCTGGGGAGACTGACCTAAGAAATCATTGGTACGATTTATATCAGAGAATGTTTTGCCTATGATCTCTTCTAGGAGTTTTATGGTGTCATGTCTTATGTTTAAGTCTTTAAGACATTTTGAGTTTAATTTGTGTATGCTGAGAGGGTGTGTTTTAACTTCATAATTTAAATGTGGCTGTCCAGCTTTCCCAACACTACTTGCTGAAGGAACTGTCTTTTTCCCGTTGTATATTCTTGCCTCTTTTGTTGAAGATTAATTGACCATAGCTGGGTGAGTTTATTTCTGGGCTTTCTATTCTGTTCTGTTCCATTGATCCATGTGTCTGTTTTTGTGCCAACATCACACTGTTTTGTTTACTGTAGCTTTGTAGTATTGTCTGATGTCCAGCAGGGTTATGCCTCCTACTTTGTTCTTTTTCTTCATGATTGCTTTGGCAATTCTGTGTCTCTTATTGTTCCATATAAATTTTAGGATTATTTGTTTTAGTTCTGTGAAAAATGTCATAGGTACTTTGATAGGTATTGCATTAAATTGGTAGATTGCTTTGCGTACTGTGGCCATTTTAACAATATTAATTCTTCCAATCCAAGAGTGTGGGGTATCTTTCCATTTCTTTGAATCATCTTCAACTTCCTTTATTAATGTTTTATAGTTCTCAGTGTATAAGTCTTTAAGTATTTTACTTTTGGGGGTGTGATTTTGAAGGGTATTATTTTTTTACATTCCCTGATATTTCATTGTTAGTATAATCAAATGCAACCAATTTCTGTATGTTAATCTTGTATCCTGCTAACTTGCTGAATTCATTCCAGTAGTTTTAGTGTGGAGTCTTTCAGGTTTTCTACATACAGAATCATGTCCTCTGAATATAATGACAATTTTACCTCTTCCTTTCCCTACATTTTATTTCTTTCTCTTCTCTGATTGCTGTGGCCAGGACTTCCAATACTATGTTGAATAGAAGAGGTGAGAGTGGGCATCCTTATCTTGTTCCATATTTTAGTGGAAAAGCTTTTAGCTTTTCACCATTGAGTATTATATTGGCTGTGGGTTTGTCATAAATGTCTTTTATTATGTTGAGATATGTTCCCTCTATACCCACTTTGGTAAGAGTTTTTATTATGAATCGATGTTTAATTTTGTCAAATGCTTTTTCTGCAAATGCTTTTTCTGCATCTATTGAGATGATCATTTGTGGGGTTTTTTTAATGTGGTGTATCACATTGATTGATTTGGTATGTTGAAACATCCTTGTGAACTTGGGATGAATCCCACTTGGTCATGGTGTATGATCTTTTATATGCGTTGTTGGATTTGGTTTGCTAATATTTTGTTGAGAATTTTTGCATCTATATTCATCAAAAATATCAACCTGTAATCTTTTTTGGTAGTGTCTTTGTCTGTTTTTGATATCAGGCTGATGGTGGCTTCATAGAATGTCCTTGGGAGTATTCCCTCCTCTTCAACTTTTTGGAAGAGTTTGAGAAGGATTGGTATAAAAGTTATTTTTTGTATGTTTAGGAGACTTCATCTATGAAGCCATCTGGTCCTGGACTTTTGTTTGTAGGGAGTTTGTAAATCACAGATTCTATTTCACCTCTAGTAATCAGTCTGTTCAAATTATCTATTTCTTCTTGATTCATTTTTGGTGAGCTGTATATTTCTAGAAACTTGTCCATTTCTTCTATGTTGTCAAATTTGTTGGCATATAATTGTTCATAGTATTCCCTTATGGTTTTTTGTATTTCTGTGGTATCTGTTGTTATGTCTCCTTTTTCATTTCTTATTTTATTTGGGTTATCTCTCTATTCTTCTTAGTGAACCTGGCCAGAGGATTTTAAATCTTGTTTACCCTTTCAAAGAACCAGCTCTTGGTTTTATTGACTTTTTTCTATTGTTTTTTAATCTGTTTTATTTATTTCCTCTCTGATCTTTATTATTTCCTTCCTTTGACTGACTTTAGGTTTTATTTGTTCTTCTTTTTCTAATTGTTTTAAGTGGTAGGTTAGGTTGTTTGAGATTTTTCTTGTTTTTGGGGGGAAGGCCTGTATCAGTATGAACTTCCCTCTAAGAACTGCTTTTATTTCATCCCATAGATTTTGTATGGTTGTGTATAATTTTTATCCTTCATCTTATAATGTGATGTATCATCATATTGATTTGCAGATGTCAAACTATCTTTGCATCACTGAAATACATACCACTTGATCATGGTGTATGATCTTTTTAACATACTGTTGAATTTGGTTTGCCAATATTTTGTTGAAAACTTTTGCATCTGTGTTCATCAGGGATATTGGCCTGTAATTTTCTTTTTTTGTAGTGTCATTGTTTGGCTTTGGTACCAGGTTAAATGCTGGATTCATAAAATGAGTTTGAAAGTGTTCCCTCCTCTCCTAGTTTTTGGAAGAGTTTGAGAGGATTGGTATTAATGTTTCTTTAAATGTTTAATAGAATTCACTGGTGAAGCCATCTGGTCCTTGACTTTTATTTGTTGACAGTGTTTTGATTACTGATTCAATCTGCTTCCTAGTAACTGTTCTATTTAGATTTTCTATTTATTCATGATATATTCCTTGTAGGTTGTATGTTTCTAGGAAGATATTCATTTCTTATAGGCTGTCCATTCTGTTGGCATAAAATTGTTTGTAGTATTATCTGATGAGCCTTTGTAAACCTAGGCTATCAATTGCTAAGTCTCCTCTTTCTTTTCTGATTTCTCTTTTTTCTCTATAAATCTTGCTAAATATTTTTCAAATTTATCTTTTGTAAAAACAACAGCTCAGTTTCATTGATCTTTTTTCTATTGTCTTTTGTTTCTATTTCATTTATTTATGCTCTAATCTGTAACTTTTTTTTCTTCTAACTTTGGGCTTAGTTTGTTATTTTTGCCTAGTTTCTTGAGGTAAAAAGTTAGATTGCTTATTTGAGATTGTGCTTGTTTTTATATAGGCATTCATGGCTAGGAAATGCCCTCTTAGAACTGTTTTGCTGCTTTGCTGCATCCCATAGGTTATGGTATGTTGCATTTCCCATTCATTTGTCTCAAGATATATTTTTCTTTTTTTTTTTTTTTTTTTTTTTGCGGTACACAGGCATCTCACTGTTGTGGCCTCTCCCATTGTGGAGCACAGGCTCAGTGGCCATGGCTCATGGGCCCAGCCACTCTGCGGCATGTGGGATCTTCCCGGACTGGGGCACGAACCTGTGTGCCCTGCATCGGCAGGTGGACTCTCAACCACTGCACCACCAGGGAAGCCCTCAAGATATTTTTTGATTGCACTTTTTTTTCTTTGACCCATTTGGTTCAGTAACATGTGATTTAATCTCCAAATATTTGTGAATTTTCCAGTTTTCTTCTCGTAACTGATTTCTATTTTCACACCACTCTGGCTGTAAAAGATGCTTGATATGATTTCAGTCTTCTTAAATTTATTGAGACTTGTTTTGTGTCCTAACAAACATATGATCTGTCCTAGAGAATGCTCCATGTGTGCTTGAGAAGGATCTGTATTCTATTGCTTCTTGATGGAACTGTCAGCAAATGTTCTTCAAGTCCTTATGGTTTAACATGTCATTTAACTTTCATGTTTACTTATTCATTTTCTGCTGGATGATCTATTCATTGATGAAAGTGTGGTATTGAAGTCCCCTACTATTTTTGTATTGCTGTTTTCTTTATTTCTGTTAATATTTGCTTTATATATTAGGTGTTTTTATGTTGGGTGCATAAATATATACAAATATTATATCTTCTTTGTGGATTGACCCCTTTATCGTTATACAATGACCTTCTTTTTCTCTTATTACAGTCTTTAAAGTTTTTGTCTGATATAAGTATAGCAACCCTAGCTTTCTTTTGGTTTTCGTTTGCATGGAATGTCTTTTTTCCACATTTTACTTTCAGTCTCTGTGTATCCTTAAAGCTGAGGTGACTCCTTTGTAGGCAGCATGTACTTGGGTCTTGTTTTATCCAGATCCCATTGGAGGAAGGGTCTCTTAGAGGTTCCAGAAGCCCATTATATTTCCCCAAACTACACACAGAAAAAAACAATAAGAGAAAACATTGTGGAATTCTAAAGGGTCAAGAAGAAAAAATATATATTTAGAATTTAAAAATTAATAAAGCACATTTTTATCTCTTAGAAGAAAAAAGAACAATTGATCATATAGAATACCACTTAATGTTTTTAATAGATTCGACATGTTCCTATAGACAGCTAGATACTGAGTGCCTTAGGTTTTCTTTTCTTTCCTTTCCTTTTTTTTTCTTAATGTAGGAATTTTATGTGGAAAGACTCTACCTTCTCACAAATATTAGCCAATGGAAAATGAGAACCCTAGTCATTTAATGGGGCATAAACAGAGCAACCAATTGCCTACTTTATTTTTTCCTTTCATTAAAAATCTTTGTCAACTATGAAAAGCATAGAAGGGTCAATTTATCTATACATTATGCAATTGATAGCCCTCATATAGAATAATTATAAAATTTACTCCTTCACCAAAATACATAATGTTGTATTCTAAGCATATACTTTTGAGACTGACGTAAATTTACACTATTGGCATATGGATAAAAGTCCTTCATTGAAGGGAGAAATTGCAAATGCCAGAAACTCAGTATTTTGATGTTAATTTCAATAAGTATGTCTGATGCTTTACATTTATACTATATTTAACCAACTCCTTTCTTTTCCTACCCACTTTCATCTTAAAAAATTATAAAGAAATGGAAAATTTTCTCCCAAATCATAGCACTCAAATCATAGCTTCAAGGGTTTGCTATACAAGTCAAGTGAGTTAAGAAAGGTATGCATTTTTTAGTGACATGGGACAGATAAATAAGGCTAGAACCAAGGTGTTTTTCAGACTATGAATACCCAACCTGCCAAGTAATATTTCCAATGACATATTAGATAACTCTTAAAAGAAGAAAAACAGCAACAGATACAAGACAACAGTAATTCTACACTTTGCACAAATTGTATGTGACTTACTAAGTATGAAGGATAGGATAACCATATTTTTAGGCTTCTTATGAGTGCTGGTCTACATTTTTCTGCAACAAAGTAACTTGGATCTTAGAGAAGAAATACTTAAAATGGAAGAAAAAGTAGTATATTGGAAGTATTAATAGTCTCCCTACTTAAACTTCATACATTAAATAGAAGAGTCTGCCATTAGAGTGAGGTAGCTGGAAGATGTTACTTTTTGTCTGTTGCTGTTGTCTATTTGTTTTGCATTCCTGTAGTTTTACTCCACTACCTGAATGATACAATCAAAAAGAATCATCTGTGTGTTTCTTAGATTACACAAACTGCATTTTGAAATCTAGTTATGAAATTTAATTAAGCATTTAAGCATTATTATATGAAATATGTTTGTAAACATTTATGTTAATAAAGGCTAGTTGAGAGTTATGGAAAAGCAAAACCCTGATATAGGTAATTGTCTTACTCAGTTCAGGTGGCTATAACAAATTATATAGGCTGGGTGACGTAAAAGAAATTTATTTCTCACTGTTCTGTCGGCTGGGAAGTTGAAGATCAAGGCTCTGGTAGATCTGGTGTCTGGTAGATCTGGTGTCTAGTAAGTACACTCTTCCTGGTTTGCAGACAGCCATCTTCTCCCTGTACCTTCAAATGAGAGTGGGAAGGGGTGTGGGGAAGGGATAGAGTTATAGACAGAGATAGAGATAGGGAAATAGCTAGTGTTCCATCCCATTCATGAGGGCTCTACGCTCATGACCTAATTATCTCCCAAAGGCTCCATCTCCTAATACAATCACATTGAGGATTAAACATATGTAATTCAGAGGACATAAACATTCATTCTATAGTGGAAAATTATACCAATGAGTGGCTGAAACTAATTATACTGACTACAAATACTGGTTAACTTCTACAAGGAGTCTGCCCACAGTTTTTAAAGTAAGTATATTTTCTATATTTATAAAAGAGAATAAAACTTAATATAATTAATACAAATCAAATTGTATTGATTATATACCATATATAAAATATATATATGTTATATATGATAAATTAATATACATTAGGTTTCAGGTTACAATTTAAATGTTTACATTATGTACCTATACATTTTTATGATTCTCTGCTTTGCCTGGGTTTCAAATGGATTGACCAACAGAATTTCTATTGTCTATATATGTTTTCATTTCATGACTAGATAAGTGTGTAAATAATGCCCTTGTGTGTGGAGAAGATACTTATTGAAGATAACTAGAACTGTGTGTTTAAGGTGATGGATACTTGTCGTTTTTACTTTTCTAAACTAAAAAACTCTCACAAATGTAGTTAATTTTTTAGTCCCTTGTCAAATGTGTCTTAGAATGAAAAATCATTTCTTGACCATAGAAGTATATTCTGGTCTTATTAATTAACTAAACGTTACATCTCACTTTTCATTGTCATTTCAAATGCTGATAATAATAATAATAAACTGATTTTAGCTGGTCCATTTACCTAGAAATGTATTTGCAAGTTTCTCAAATAGCATTTGCAGTAGATCATCTTAAATATAAGTAATTTAATTCCTTTAAAGATACAGGATCTTTCTTTGTCAGGTACAATGAAAGCTTTGTCTACATTATACCTGAAGGCAGCATTGGAAATGCTTCATGACCAGGAGCCAGATTATAAGGCTGTCTTGCATAAGGGTGCTAGGCTAACTGGGTGAGTGTTGCAGAACCATAACCGTGGTCCTGGGCTAAGCCTGCCCCAAGGAAGGAAAGTCTTTCTTTTTTTTTTCCCCAATTCTCACAGAGGAGACTGATGAGTTAGCAACGTCCTGTAGGAGACACTGATTCCAATATTTCTTGGAGGTTGGAAACCTATGTGGACTAATTGCAATAATCTTAGTATAATTATTTATCAGTGAAATGAATCTTTTGTGTTCGTCTTCATCCATGTGCGTACTACAATATGTTGTTCATGTGCCCTGGTAATTTTCTTACTACTATATTCTAGGGGGGTTAGGTGCAGAAGATTATTTTTCATTGCATTTATTCATCTATGTTTTATACCTAAGTACTCTTAGAACTTGGATTATTGGCTTGAAAACTGCATCTCAGAATCTGCCCTCATATCATTTAATTGTGTAGAGAAATACCTTTTAAGCACAGCTACATTTAACTGACAGATATTTGCAAGATGTAATCCTCAATTTTTCCTGAACTGGGAATAGATCCAATGAGCAGATTACTTTTGCCATCTTAGCTTTTTAAAACTTATATACTTTGGTTCTTATTTATTGTTTTACTGTATACAAGTTTGATCTTTACTTGAAAGTCTTAGCTCCCCATTGCCTACTTTTTAATGTACCTGTACAAACAGAAAAATAACAATCACACTAGAGTGGCAAAATTTCTGCAAGCGTCATAAAACAGAAAATATTTCTTTAAAAAGGAAAAGCAGTATGTAAGCAGGAATATGTGTGCAGATGATCCTTTGTCTGATGATGTGTTCTGCCAGGACCTGGCTTAAATCACTTGTCCCTCAGAAGGCAAAGTTTTTCCTTCCTCCTCTACTTCTCTGGTTTTCACTTTTGTTTGTCCTTTAAAGTTTCTAAAATTTGTGCTTTATGGCTCTTAATCTCCTAATAGTCTAACTGACCAGGTTAGTGAAGACAGATTAAAAACCACACTTACAGGCGAATGCATACAGACCTATTGAGAAGGTATTCAGAGCCCAACTGCTTCATGCTGCACCTGGAACAGAGCAGCAGCATCTCAATATGCTTTCCAAATCAGTACAAATCGAAGCATAGAATCTAACTGAGCAAGTCTGTCAAGTTTTTAAACTATTTACCAGTGCTAAAGTCTTTGAAATTTAATTACCTTTATCACTGGGACTATGAGGACTATTATGAGTCCAGTAAGGGGTAACATCTTCTTTATTTTGACTCTTTAGACCTTTTCATTACTGTTGTATTTTTAAATGACTTTATATTGTGGAGGATTATCTACTCTAAACCGATTTTGTGTACTTACTTTCTATATATAAAGCATACAAACAATTTGGAGTACTGCTTCTAGAGAAGTATTGATTAGAAAATAGTGAACAGAGAGACCTTTCATTTTCAGCAATCCTATGTCAGCAGTAATTCTATTGAAGAGAAAGTGGCCCCTTATGAGAGACAAAAACATAGGATGATAAAATTCAAAAGGTACCCAAAGAAAACTTTTTTCTGGTTTCAATACCAATTTTTTTTAATAGAAAAAAAATCATGAGAGGAAGAAACTTGTTAATTTTCATAAACTTTCAATTATAGGATCAGATATCCATCCCTAAAAGCCTTGTACTTCTGACTTAGTTCAAATGATGAATCAACTTGAGTGAGTAAACTTATTTCAACATTATTTCAACATATTTTGTAGTTTTGACCTAACCTAGTTGTTAAAGTGCATTTCAGCTCCCACACTCAGCAATCTGAAGTTGTTACTCTTAACAGCTTGTCAATCTATGGCAAACTAAAATCTAAGTCAATTTTATCTCTTTGTCCAAGAATCTACCATCAAAATAAGGTGGGAAAATTCCATATTCATATCCTCTCATGTTCTATTTCCTTCTCTTTCATTATCATCTCCCACTAATATTCTCATCTGCCAGTGGTGCTTTTAGTCTTCTTGTGATTTTATTTTGCCTAGTCTGCTACTTATGACTGACTATGCTCTATTGCTTTCTCACATCATTCTGGAGGGAAGGAATGTTTCCAACTCCTTTTTTTGTCCCTGCTACTTAGAACAGTGCCTGTAACATGTTGGATATTTAATAAATACACTCATATTTGTTTTCCAGAAATGAGAACTCTTCCTTCTTCCTATTTCCTTTTGTGAGTGTTATTTAAAGGAGGGTCCATGAAGGCAGGGATTTTTTGTTTTAGTCTCTGCTTTATACATATTCCTTCAAATAGTACCTGGCATATAAATAGGCATTACATAAATATTCATTGGATTAACTATTTACTGTTCATATTTTCTAAACCATTGTATATGAATTCAGAAAACTTGAATATTGATGGTAGGGCTATAAAATTATATCAGAAAATTTAAGGGAAAAGCTAAAATGACATGGAATTTACTCTCAAATACTTTCCTGTCATTTAGTAAACTCTGTGTACAGTGTAACATTTCAGACTCACTATACATACCTTATATAGTCAAGGTTACTGTTGAATAATGAAAATATACCTTAACAAATAACATTTCAATTCAAGATCAGAATGCTATGTGATCCTTAAGGGACTATATTTACTGATGATGTTGGCTGTGGTCCAAATGCAAAATATCATGGTTATTAAATGTACTTGTTGGCATTTAATCTGCTAATTATTGTTTAAAGAAAAACTCCTTGACATTTCAAGAGTTATTTCCAATCACTGCTGTTACAGTGTGCGACACTTCTTTTCATTACAGAAAAAAAATCACATAAGGCTATGGCAGCAGAAATTGAATAAATATTAACATTTACATAGAATAACTATCTTCCTATTGAATAACAGTCCATGTTGATAAAAAGGCAGCCCAAGAATTCCTATGATATGAGAATCACTCATTATTACTTTAGGTAGGGGGCTATGCACACTTAGAGGTAACACAATCAGGGTGACCACTACCATGTATGAGAGAGTGATTGATTAGTAGGAAGTTCTAGGCTGCTTAGTTCAAGCTCTCATCCTCAAGCCAATGAATCAGGAATCATTTCTCACAGAAATTACCCTCTGATATCTCAATTTTCTTCCTAGTGTTATAGCTGACATCAAATATTTCTCCAGGCTAAGCTTAGACAAAAGATTTTACAATTAAAGAAATAAATTTCTAGCTTTAGAAACTCAACATGTGTCAACAAAGAATACTCTTAAAGAGATATTAATTGCAAATATAAAGAACTTTCTTATATTTTGATTTAGGTAAAAAAACTAAAAGACAACTGGGACAATATGAACACTGAGTATATTTTGATGGTATTAACGTTGCAATGTTTTTAAATGGTCCATTTGTTTAGTGATTCACAGTGATATATTTACAAATAAAATCATTTGGAATTGGCTTCACAATGGTAAAGTAAGGGGATGGGCGAGGAGTTATGAGCAGATATAAATGAAAAAAGATTGGGGTTGAGGCAACAATTGTTGAAACTAGGTGATGGATGGTGAAAAACTGAAACCATTTCCACTAAGATCAGGAACAAGACAAGGTTGCCCACTCTCACCACTATTATTCAACATAGTTTTGGAAGTTCTAGCCACGGCAATCAGAAAAGAAAAAGAAAGAAAAGGAATACAAATGGAAAAGAAGTAAAAAACTGTCACTGTTTACAGATGGCATGATGCTATACATAGAGAATCTTAAAGATGCTACCAGAAAACTACTAGAGCTAATCAATGAATTTGGTAAAGTAGCAGGATACAAAATTAATGCACAGAAATCTCTTGCATTCCTATACACTAATCATGAAAAGTCTAAAAGAGAAATTAAGAAACATTCCCATTTACCATTGCAACAAAAAGAATAAAATACCTAGGAATAAACCTACCTAAGGAGACAAAAGATCTGTAGGCAGAAAACTATAAGACACTGATGAAAGAAATTAAGGATGGTACAAACAGATGGAGAGATATACCATGTTCTTGGACTGGAAGAATCAACACTGTGAAAATGCGTATTCTACCCAAAGCAATCTACAGATTCAATGCAATCCCTATCAAACTACCAATGGCATTTTTCACAGAACTAGAACAAAAATTTTTGCAATTTCTATGGAAACACAAAAGAGCCTGAATAGCCAAAGCAATATTGAGAAAGAGAAATGCAGCTGGAGGAATCAGGCTCCCTGACTTCCGACCATACTGCAAAGCTACAGTAATCAAGACAGTATGGTACTGGCACGAAAACAGAAATATAGATCAATGGAACAGGAGAGAAAGCCCACACATATGGTCACCTTATCTGACAAAGGAGGCAAGAATATACAATGGAGAAAGACAGCCTCTTCAATAAGTGGTGCTGGGAAAACTGGACAGCTACATGTAAAAGAATGAAATTAGAACAGTCCCTAACACCATACACAAAAATAAACTAAAAATGGATTAAAGACCTAAATGTAAGGCCAAACACTATAAAACTCTTAGAGGCAGAACACTCTATGACATAAATCACAGCAAGATCCTTTTTGATCCACTTCCTAGAGAAATGGAAATAAAAACAAAAATAAATAAATAGGACCTAATGGAACTTAAAAGCTTTTGCACAGCAAAGGAAACCATAGCCAAGACGAAACGACAACCCTTAGAATGGGAGAAAATATTTGCAAATGAAGCAACTGACAAAGGATTAATCTCCAAAATATACAAGCAGCTCATGCGGCTCAATATGAAATAAACAAACAACCCAATCCAAAAATGGGCAGAAGACCAAAATAGACATATCTGCAAAGAAGTTATACAGATTGCCAAAAAACACATGAAAGAATGTTCAGCATCACTAATCATTAGAGAAATGCAAATCAAAACTACAATGAGGTATCACCTCACACCAGTCAGAATGGCCATCATCAAAAAATCTACAAACAATAAATGCCTGAGAGGGTGTGGAGAAAAGGGAACCCTCTTGCAGTGTTGGTGGGAATGTAAATTCATAGAGCCACTATGGAGAACAGTATGGAGGTTCCTTAAAAAACTAAAAATAGAGCTACCCAGCAATCCCACTGCTGGGTATATACACTGAGAAAACCATAATTCAAAAAGTCATGCACCACAATGTTCATTGCAGCTCTATTTACAATAGCCAGGACATGGAAGCAGCCTGTGTCCATTGACAGATGAATGGATAAAGAAGATGTGGCATATATATACAATGGAATATTACTCAGCCATAAAAAGAAACGAAATTGATTTATCTGTAGTGAGGTGGATGGACCTAGAGACTGTCGAACAGAGTGAAGTAAGTCAGAAAGACAAAAACAAATACTGTATGCTAACACATATATATGGAATCTAAAAAAAAAAAAATGGTTCTGAAGAACCTAGGGTCCTGACAGGAATAAAGACACAGACCTACTAGAGAATGGAGCTGAGGACATGGGGAGGGGGAAGGGTAAGCTGGGACGAAGTGAGAGAGTGGCATGGACATATATACACTACCAAATATAAAATAGCTAGTGGGAAGCAGCCACATAGCACAGGGATATCAGCTCGGTGTTTTGTGTCCACCTAGAGGGGTGGGATAGGGAGGGTGGGAGGGAGATGCAAGAAGAAGGAGATATGGGGATATATGTATATGTATAGCTGATTCACTTTGTTATACACCAGAAACTAACACACCATTGTAAAGCAATTATACTCCAATAAAAATGTTAAAAAAGAAAACCAAAAATTAGGTGATGGGTCCTTGAGGCTCACTATAGTGTTTTTCTTCTTTTATAAATATTTCAATTTTCTATAATAATAATTTAAAACAAAAAAAATGACAGCAAAATTCTCTTTTGTATAAAAGAGAAGGCTGAGTAAGGAGAAAAATATGTCTTTACCTTAAAGCCAAAGAGAAACGAAATCATCCTACACCAAGCTTTCTCTTCTCAACCTATGTTGTGTGTAATAACAGAACTACCACTTTGAGGTATATATTTTTGTATTTCTTCTGGAATTATTTCTGACCTACTATATTTTTGGCTCAATGAAGAAAGCTACTTTTTCTTAAAATGTCTTTGTATCCTCTACAGTATATATACAAACAACAAGGACATACTTAGTATTGAAAATTTGCTGCTTAATATTTTTTAACTAGGAAAAGTAAAGTAAAATGAACATTTCTGCAGTAACCATAGTATTCAAATTAAAATGCAAGACAATGTCAGTGAATGAAGACATAAAGCAAAGCAGATAAAAACTCAGAAAGGATTTTATTTTAGCAAATTACCCCAAGCCAGAAAGTAGTAAACAAAATAGAACAGAAATCTCAAAAAGAAAGATAGTTGGTCAAAAATGAAAGCAGAGTAAGAGAAAATTAAGTGCAGGGCACCTAGAGATGACGACGAACTACAACTGGAGAAATGGAAAAAGAATACTAATTTCTCCCATGTTCCAGGCAGTATTATAAAAATTAGGTCTAAAGCAGCAAATAAAACAAAATTCCTGTCTTCATACAACATTTTTTCCAGCTTTATCAAGGTATAACTAACAAAGTTGTAATATATTTAAAGAATAAAAAGTGATGATTTGATATGTGTACACATTGTGAAAAGGCTTCTCCCATCATGTTAACACATCCATCACCTCACATATATACCTCCCCTCACTTGGTGAGAACATTTATTTCTACTTTCTTAGCAAATTTCAGTGCTACAACACAGTGTTCCTTACTCAACCCATAACAAACCTCGCACCCCTTTACTAACTTCTCCCTATTTTCTCTATTTTCAACTTCTATAAATTTGACTTTTTAAAAATATTTCATGTATAAGTGATACCATACAATATTTTTCATTCTCTAATTTATTGCACTTAGCATAATGCCCTCCAGGTTTATCAATGTTACCAGAAATGGCAGGATTTCCTTCTGTTTTGAGGTTAAATAATATTCCATTTGTGTGTGTGTGTGTGGTGTATCACAGTTTCTTAATACATTCATCCACTGATTGATAGACACTTTTAGGTTGTTTTCAGATGGTGGCTACTGTGAATAATACTTCAAGCAACATGGGAGTACAAATATCTCTTTGAGATAATGGTTTTGTTTCCTTTGATATATACCCATAGTGGGATTGCTGGATAATATGGTAGTTCTATTTTTAATTTCTTGAGAAACCTACATACTGTTTTCCATAGTGGCTGCACCAGATTACATTCTAGTCAACTGTGCACAAGGGTTCCCTTTTCTCCATATCCTCACCAGGATTTATCTCTTGTCTTTTTGATAAGGACTGTCCCAACAGGTGTAAGGTGCTATCTGATTGTAATTTTGATTTGCATTTCCCTGATGATTGATGATGTTGAGCAATTTTCATGTACCTATTGGCCATTTGTATGTCTTCTTTGGAAAAATGTCTATTCAGATCCTTAGCCCATTTTTCAATTAAGTTATTTTGGTTTTTTACTATTAAGTTGTATGGGTTCCTTATATATTTTAGATATTAACACCTTACCAGATATGTGGTTTGAAAATATTCCCTCTCCTTCCATAGTTTGCCTTCTCATTTAGTTAATAATTTCCTTTGCTGAGCATAAGCTTTTTAGTTTGATGGTGACCTACTTCTTTATTTTTGCTTTTGTTACCAAATTTAAAACATCATTGCCAAAATCAATGTCAAGGAGCCTATCACCTATGTTTCCTTCTAGGAGTTTTACAATTTCAGGTCTTACATTCAAGTCTTTAATCCATTGTTAGTTGATTTTTGTCTATTGTGTAAGATAGGGGTCCAATTTCTTTCTTTTGCATGTAGCTGTCCAGCTTTACCAACACCATTTATTGGAGAGACTAGCCTTTCTCCACTGTATATTCTTGGTTCCTTTGACAAAAATCAACTGACCATTTATGAGTGGGTTATTTCTGGACACTCTATTCTGTTCCATTGATCTATGTGTTTGTTTTTATGTCAATACCACACTGTTTTGGTCACTGTAGCTTTGTGATTTAGTTTGAAATCAGGAAGTGTGATACCTCCAGCTTTGTTCTTGCTCAAGATTGTTTACCTGTCAAATGTCACATAACTAATAAGTGTAGGAGTAAGAATGCGCATGGTATCCTTGATACCAATGACTTTCTCGTTTCTCCTTTTAAGTTATTTTTCTTTGAGAGTGGCTTATTTGTCCATCTGCTTTCTTCTGTATAAGCTTTGGGTGAGGGAGGAAAGAGGAGCAAAGCTGAAAAAATAGATCCAACCATAGAGGGCCACACAAACAAAAACTGTTTTTTTCTATAGTGGTGGTGCTTCATTACTGGTGGGAGCATCAATATTAATTTATGAAGTCATGGCCCATTCACTGCATTTTTCTGTTAGTTTATCTGTAAAATGAGTGATCTTTCAATTTCTGATTCTTTTAATCTATACTATTTCCCACAGTCCCCTGTGTCAGGACTTTTCAGGTAATTTCAATATGTGCTTGGTCTGCCTCTTACCTCTCAGATTTTGCAAAGCTAGGCCTTCTGTTCATAAAGTAATGATGATGATAATGATCAATACAGCAAATTACTAGATAACCTACATTACAACAACTGAATTTCCTTCTGAAGACAGACTTCCTGTTGGAGATCATATGCTATTATATGAAAAGTAGGTAGGAAATAGTTCTTTGTGGTAAAAGTTTATACTTTTTCCTGGCTTGGCTGATTTAGAGATAGCATCATGTATCAATCAGGTAAACTTTTTGCTTTTTGTAGCTTAGAGTCATCTGAGGAATTTTCAAAATCTTGATGCCCTGGGACTCCCCCAGCTCAATCATATTAGAAATTTTGGGGGTGGAATTCAGGTACATTGTACAGTCAAATCTGAAAACAAATGATGTAAATAACCCATTCATTAACTGGAGTTCCACTTGTCAGTAAGTTCTAAGTAGTACATCAGGATCAACTAAAATAACATGCTTGTTATTTGTTCTCTTACCACCACTTAGTGTCTACACGAACTAAGTCAATTCACTTTCCATTCTGAGTATCAAGTTCCCAGCATGGAAACTTGAGATGATGCCATGTTTCCCTCAGGTGGCTTTGAGTATAAAGTGAATCAATATACAGTGCATGGCACGTTATCCAGAATATACCAATCACTAATGAATAGAGGCTAATGAATTAACTCTTCTTGGAAAAATTCAGGAAATGGTCATTCAAATAATTTTTTTCTTGTATTCTGTAGCTCAGATGATGAATCCAGGTTGAGAAATACTGTTGTTACAGATGCTTTTTCTAGACTTTTGAAATCAGACAGTCCTAGATTTATGCTGATCCACCCATTTACTAGCTTTGTGTCCTTGGAAAAGTTACTTAATCTTTCTGAGCTTCAGTTAGCTCATTTATAAGCTGGAAATAATAAAACTCTTGGAATTGCTATAAGAAATAAATGTCTAAGTGCATAATATGGTGCATGATATGTAGCAAGTTCTCATGATACGTTAGCTATTACTATTTTATAACTATTATTATTTGTATACTTTTAGAATTTCTTTGGCCAATGCAATTAATGAAGCTAGTATTACAGCACTGAAAGAAAATTTGGCAAAAGGATAATAGGATTATAAGAAATGGAAAATAGTACAAGTTGTAGTTTTGTCTTTTTTTTTGACACTCAACATTTTGCTTTTCCTATCATTTTAGTAAGTAGAGACAGTTCGAATTACAAGATAAACTAGACAAAAAGAAATCTGAATTACAAGATAAACTAGACAAAAAGAAATCTGTAACACCATTATAGTGGTGATGAATACACAACATTTAAGAGATTATCCATTCCATAATACCAATGTGTACATAAACTTGGAATAGAGAATTTATAGAAATGACATATAGAAAGATATGAAAATAAATGTAGTTTATTTCTAAATGTAGAAAATTTTAATTTTTTTTATAATTTACTGAGGCATTTCCCTTTCTGATAGTTCACAGAAACAATACAGCTTCTTCTCTTCCATTGAAGCTCAATATAGTTGTTTTTAACATCAAAAGGCTGATTATAAGTTATGAAGAGCTTCTCTAATTTTTAGGCATGGTTGATTTCTCCTTGTATATATTATAATTTTTGTTGTTTATTATATTGAGTGACTTACAAATATTTTTGCCTTTATAAATAACAGATTTGTTGAATTTGCTAAATATGTATTACATAATGTATTTCCACATTTGCAAATCAAATATGATGATAACTTCTCAGTCATTTTTAGAAATTTAGTTGCATCTTGATCTGTCATAAAATTGAGAAATTGTTTCCTATTATAGTGCTAGGAGCTAAGAGTTACATAGTTCTGAAAAGTTCCTAAGTGATAAATTGATGAGGTGGGTAAATTTGCTACAGGTCAGGCTTGAGATCTCATTAGTGGTGACTAGTGGAACAAGATTCTGGAAGAGGTGCCAAGGCCCTGGATTTCCTGAATAATGCTCAGCATTTTTTCTGTACCCTCCTACTATTTACTCTGTTTTATTCTTTTCTTTTACCTTTTTATTTTCACATAATTTCAGACTTATTGAAATGGTGAAAGAACAGTACAAAGAATTCCCTATAATCTTTATCCAAATTCCCCAAATATTAACATTGTCACATTTGCTTTTCTTTCTCTCTTTCTCTTTCCCTCTCTCTTCCTTATGCTCTCTTCCTTTCTCTACTGTTGAGGAAATATAATTACAAATAAAATCTTCTTTCAACCCAGAAAACCTCTTCACAAAGGTGTAAGGGAAAGAAAGTTGTATTACTGAATAAGCATTAATCCAGAATGTGATGCTCTTTACAGGCAATCTGCTAAGAGACTGCCTAGAGGGGGAAAAAAAAATCACCGTTTTGTATAACCTAGCAGATACAATCCATTTGCAACCTGAAATGAGGGACTCACCCAAATTAGGTTCCTACTCTCCCACAGAGAATTGGAAACTGGGCACTATCTTCCTAGGTGACCACATTATAAAGAGATGGTTCCTGGGTCTTAAAGCTAACAAGAGGCTTATTTAGCTTCTTAAAAGGTTTATACACATTTTAAAGATATTGAGAATGTGCTTGTAATACAAGTAGTCTAAAGGACATGCTCTAAGAAAAGAGAGAAGGGAAGTCTCTTCCCTTATTTTCCACAGGAAAAATTAAATCTCTTATTTTTAATTTGTATTTACCCTTAAAACACAGGTACACTTATAATCTTTATTTTGAGCCCTTTAAGAGTAAATTCAGACATCTATAATATAGTTACTAACTAGCTTAATCCTAGAATATATAGAAAGTAGTTTGAGAATTTCTAAACTACCACTGAAAAAGCATACCTACTACAATTAAAGTTCAATATTTGTTTATGATTGTATAAATATTATATCCAAAGGTTAATTTCTAAAAAAATTGTTCCTTGATCTATACAAGATGGCAGAGTAAAAAGACCCTGAGCTCAACTCTTCTCACAAGCACACCAAAATTACAACTATCTGAAAAACAACCATCAATAAAAATGACTGGAATCTACAAGAAAAGATCTTCTACAGCTAAAGACATAAAGAAGGAACCACTGAGACAAGACTGAGAGCAATTATATTGCAGAGGTTCTCCCACAGGAGCAAAAGCAAGAGCAAGAGCAAGAGTTCTGACCTCCAAGTCAGGCTCCCCAGCCCAGGAAGATGAACTCCCAGAGCATTTGGCTTTGAAGGCCAGTGGGTCCTAATTGCAGGAGCCCCACAGGCCTGGGGAAAATAGAGACATCACTCTTAAAAGGTGCCCAGAAAAATCTCAAGTGCACCAGGACACAGGGTAAGAGAAGTAATTTGATAGGAGCTGCTGCTCTTGGAGAATCTACTGGAAAGATGGTGGGGGGTTGGGGGTGTGTGGCTGCAGCTCACCTGGGGACATAGACACCAGAGGTAGACATCTTGGGGAACATTGTTGGCAGCTGACATCTTGGCTCAGTATCTTCAAGATCTGGGCACCCAACAGTCTGCAGGTGACAATGCTGGTATGCCTCAGGCCAGACAACTAACTAGGTGGGGACAGAGTCCTATCCATCAGTAGACAGGCTGCCTAAAGACTAAAAAGTCCACAGCTGCCTCTGGGCTTGCCCCAAGACCCAGCTCCACCCACCAGTAGACAGGCACCAGCCCCTCCCACCAGGAAGCCAGACCAAACCTCTACACTAACCTCATCCACCAGAGGCAGACACCAGTAGCAAGAAAACTATGATCCTGCAATGCAGCCCAAACCTTTCCTTGGGACCAGAAGGGCCCTAGCCTGGCCCAAGAGCAGATCAACACAGTCTTTGGGACACCCAAGACCCCATACCCAACTGTGTCAGGAACTGACACACACACACACCCCAATGATCTAAAATGAGCTCTGGGAACCCTGGGCCCTGCAGCCACACTCCAGTAATCAGCACTGTATGCCAGTAGACTGGCACTAACCACAGGATTTGGCTTTGCCTGCCAGTGGGTGGGCAACAGCTCCAGAGTCTTTCTTTGGGACCCTGACTCTGCCCACCAGAGAGCCAGCACTAGACCTGAGAGCCCCCTAGGGCTCCACAACCAGCAACCTGGTGACCAGGCCCCACTAAATAGCAGCCAGGAGTAGCCACACAAGGCAGAGCCTGGCAACCAAACAACTAGGGGCTTATTAGACCACCCACACATCTCATCACAAAAGAAGGACCAACATAACCCCCTTAGGATGAAACCCTAAAGCATATAGCTTGGGTGACAAGAGGGAGCGCCCTCCTGGGATGCATAGGGTGCCTCCTACAGAGGGCCACTTCTCCAAGGTCGAGAGACATAAATAACCTACCACATACATAGAAATACAAATAGCAACTTAGACAAAATGATGCAGCAGAGGAACATGTTCCAGAAAAAGGAACAAGATAAAACCCAAGAAGAAGAACTAAGGGAAGTGGAGATAGGCAGTCTACCTGAGAAAGAGTTCAGAGTAATGATAGTAAAGATGATCAAAGAACTCAGGAGAAGAATGGATGCACAGAACAAGAAGTTAGAAGTTTTTAAGAAATAGTTAGAAAATATAAAGAACAACCAAACACAGATGAAGAATACAATAACTGAAATGAAAAATACAATGGAAGGAATCAATAGTAGATTAAATGATTCAGAAGAACAGATTAGTGAGCTGGAAGACAGAGTAATTGAAATCACTGCCACTGAACAGAAAAAAAATGAAAAGAAATAAAGACAGTTTACGAGACCTCTGGAACAACATAAAGCACACTAGTATTTGCATTATAGGGGTCCTAGAAGAACGAGAGAGAGAAGGGGCCCAAGAAAATATTTGAAGACATAACAACTGAAAACTTCCCTAACCCAAGAAAGGAAATAGTCCCCTAAGTCCAGGACGTGCAGGGAGTCCAAAGAGGAACACACCAAGACACATTGTAATCAAAATGACAAAAATTAAAGATAAAGAGAGAATACAAAAAAGCAGCTGCATAGCACAGGGAGATCAGCTCAGCACTTTGTGACCACCTAGAGGGGTGGGATAGGGAGGGTGGGAGGGAGATGCAAGAAGGAGGAGATATGGGGATATATGTATATGTATAGCTGACTCACTTTGTTATAAAGCAGAAACCAACACACCATTGTAAAGCAATTATACTCCAATAAAGATGTTAAAAAAAAAAAAAGCAAGAGAAAAGCAACAAATAATATACAAGGCAACTCCCATAAGACTATCACCTGACTTTTTTCAGCAGAAACTCTATAGGCTAGAGGGAGTTGCAAGATATATTTAAAGTGATGAAAGAGAAAAAACCTACAACCAAGAATACTCTACTCATCAAGGCTCTCATTCAGAATTGATGGAGAAATCTAAAGCTTTATAAACAAACAAAAGCTAAAAATTCAACACCATCAGATAAGTTTTAAAACAAATGTTAAAGGAACTTCTCTAGGTGAAAAAGAAAAGTCCACAACTAGAAACAAGAAAAATATGAAATAAAAAAGCTCACTGGTAAAGGCAAACATACAGTAAAGGTAGGAAATTGTCCACACACAAAGCTAGTAGGGATGTTAAAAGGCAAAAGTAGTAAAATCATCTGTAGCCACAATAAGTAGTTAAGGGATACACAAAACAATTAGATGTAAAATATGATATCAAAAACAATAATCATGAGAGGAGAGTACAAATGCAGGGTATTTAAAATGCATTTGAAATTAAGAGATCAGCAACTTAGAATAATCATGTGTATATATATATACTTCTACACAAAAACATCAAGGTAACTGCACACCAAAAACCTGGAATAGATATACACACAAAAAGGAAAAAGGAATCCAAAAATATCATTAGTCATCAAAACATAGGAGAACAAAGACAAAAGGGTAAAAAAAGACCTAAAAAAACAAATCCAAAATAATTAATGAAATGACAATAAGAACATACGTATCAATAATTACCTTAAAGGCAAACAGACTAAATGCTCCAACCAAAAGACACAGACTGGCTGAATGGATACAAAAACAAGACCCATATATTTGCTGCCTACAAGAGATTTATTTCAGATCTAGAGATATACACAGACTGAAAGTGAGGGAATGGAAAAAGGTATACTACCAAAATGGAAACCAAAAGAAAGCCAGAGTAGCAATACTTATATCAGAAAAAAGTAGACTTTAAAATAAAGACTGTTACAAGAGGCAAAGAAGGACACTACATAATGATCAAGAGATCAATCCAAGAAGAAGATATAACCATTGTAAATATATATGCACCCAACATAGGAGCAACTCAACATAGGAGCAACTCAATATATAAGACAAATGCTAACAACCATGAAAGGAGAAATTAACAGTAAAACAATAATAGTGGGAGTCTTTGCCACCCCACTTACATCAATGGACAGATCATCCAGACAGAAAATCAGTAAGGAAACACAGGCCTTAAATAACACATTAGACCAAATGGATTTTATTGATATTTATAGAGCATTCCATCTGAAAGCTGCAGATTACACATTCTTTTCAAGAGCACATGGACCATTCTCCAGGATATATCGCATGGTAGGCCACAAAACAAGGTTTGGTAAATTTAACAAAATTGAAATCATATCAAGCATCTTTTCCAAGCACAATGCTATGAGATCAGAAATCAACTACAAGAAAAAAACTGCAAAAAATACAAACACATGGAGGGGGAATAATAGGCTATACTAAACAACCAATGGATCACTGAAGAAATCAATGAGGAAATCAAAAAATACCTATAGACAAATGAAAATGAAAGCACAGTGATCCAAAACCTATGGGACACAGCAAAGGCAGTTCTAAGGGGGAAGTTTCTAGCAATACAAGTTAACCTCAGGAAACAAGAAAAATCTCAAATAAACAACCTAACTTTACACATAAAGCAACTAGAGAAAGAAGAACAAACAAAACCCAAAGTTAGTAGAAGGAAATAACTCATAAAGATCAGGGCAGAAATAAATGACACAAAGACTAAAAAAGCAATAGAGAAGATCAATGAAACTAAAAGCTGGTTCTTTGAAAAGATAAAATTGATAAACTTTTAGCAAGCGTCATTAAGAAAAAAAGAAAAAGGGTCCAAATCAATAAAATCAAAAATGAAAAAGGAGAAGTTACAATCAACACCACAGAAATACATAAGATCATAAGAGACTCCTGCAAATAACTATACACCAATAAAATGGACAACCTAGAAGAAATGGACACATTTTTAGAAAGGTACAATCTCCCAAGACTGAACCAGGAAGAAATTAAAAATATGAACAGATCAATTACAAGTACTGAAATTGAACCAGTAATTTAAAAACTCCCAAAAAACAAAAGTCCAGGACCAGATGGCTTCACAGTTGAATACTACCAAACATTTAGAGAAGAGTTAACACCTATGTTTCTGAAACTATTCCAAAAAGTTGCAGAGGAAGGAACACTTCCAAACCCATTCTATGAGGCCACCATCCCCCTAGTACCAAAAGCAGACAAAGATACCACAAAAAAGAAAATTAGAGGCCAATATCACTGATGAACATAGATGCAAAAATCCTCAACAAAATACCAACACTACATTAAAAGGATCAGACACCATGATCAAGTGAGATTTATCCCAGGGATGCAAAGATTTTTCAATATCCACAAATCAATCAGTGTGATACACCACATTAACAAATTGAATAACAAAAACCATGGGATCATTTCAATAGATGCAGAAAAAGCTTTGGATAAAATTAAATATCCATTTATAATAAAAAAATAAAACTCTCCAGAAAGTGGGCAAAGAGGCAACATAGCTCAACATAATAAAGGCCATATATGACAAACCCACAGCTATCATACTCAAAAGTAAGAAGCTGAAAGCATTTCCTCTAAGATCAGGAGCAAGACAAGGATGTCCACTCTCACCACTTTTATTCAATACAGCTTTGGAAGTCCTAGACACAGCAATCAGAGAAGAAAAAGAAATAAAAGGAATCCAATTTGGAAAGGAAGAAGTAAAACTGTCACTGTTTGCAGATGACATGATACTATACATGTAAAATCTTAAAGGTGCCACCAGAAAACTACTAGAGCTCATCGCTGAATTTGGTAAAGTTGCAGGATACAAAATTAATACTCACAAATCTGTTGCATTTCTCTACACTAAGAACAAACTATCAGAAAGAGAAGTTAAGGAAACACTCCCATTTACCATCCATCCAAAAAAAAAAAAAAACCAACTGAGGAATAAACCTATCTAAGTAAACAAAATATCTATACTCCAAAAACTATAAGACTGTGATGAAAGAAATTGACGACCACACCAACAGATGGAAAGATATACCCTGTTCCTGTATTAGAAGAATTAATATTATTATAATGACCATACTACTCAAGGCAATCTACAGATTCAATGCAATCCTATAAAATTACCAACAGTATTTTTCTCAGAACAGGAACAAAAAAATTTTGCATTTGTGTTAAAACACAAATGGCCCTGAATAGCCAAATCAATCTTAAGAAAAACAGATCTGGAGGAATAATGCTCCCTACCCTCAGTCTATACTACAAAGCTACAGTAATCAAAACAGTGTGGTACTGGCACAAAAGCACACACACAGATAAATGGAACATGATAGAAAGCCCATAAATAAATCCATGCACTTATGGTTAATGAAGCTACAACAAAGGAGGCACGGATATACAATGGAGAAAAGACAGTCTTTTCAATATATGGTGCTGGGAAAACTGGACAGCTGCATGCAAAGAATGAAATTAGAATATTTTCTAATGCCATATACAAAAATCCACTCCAGATGGACTAAATACCTAAATGTAAGATTAGATACTGTAAAACTCCTAGAGGAAAACATAGGCAGGACACTCTTTGACATAAATCGCAGACATACCATTTGGTAAACATGGTGCTGTCTTGCTGTGGGGCTGCTCTTGCTCCATTCTACACAGTGGCAGCCAGGTGTTACTTTCCTTACTTTCAGACCTCTCACGACCTCTCTGTCTCCTTACCATTCTGAACTTAGCTAGTTCATTCTGGCTGAATCTCATTCAAATCCAGTTTCTGATCACTCAAGGCAAGGGATGCTTTTTTTTTTTTTTTTGCAGTATGCGGGCCTCTCACTGTTGTGGACTCTCCTGTTGCGGAGCACAGGCTCTGGACGCACAGGCTCAGCGGCCATGGCTCACGGGCCCAGCCGCTCTGCAGCATGTGGGATCTTCCCAGACCAGGTCATGAACTCGTGTCCCCTGCATCAGCAGGTGGACTCTCAACCGCTGCACCACCAGGGAAGCCCCAAGGGATGTTTTAAAGAAGGATTTTGCTGGCACATACTTTTCCATCAAGTGTTAAAAAAATTGAGGGAGATTCATTTATATTATAGAGCAAACTTGTCACCTGCTGCCTTTACCTTTGAAGTCCTCTTGTTTTATATAATAAGAAAATTAATTTAGTTTATTCTCTCATGTTTTTCCATTATAAAAAGTGAAAAAAATATTGTCTTAAAATTCAAAGACAAGTCACTTTTGTCTGCAGCATGATGGCAGCTTGCATCATTTGCCTTTTTTTCTCTTCTTGATTTGCAGCTAATTGGACATCCATAACCAAACCCAAGTGCCTCTGCCTGTTATAACAGGACAGCCAGGATTTTCTACCCACCTGTGCCTCCAAAGCTGGACAGATAAGACCTCAGTGGGAATGATGGATCCTGGGAGTCAGTGAGCCTGCCCTAGCTCCACTCATGTCCATCAGGAAAAAGGGAACTGGGAGAGAGCAAAACTGGGTGGATATCCACAGGTGACAGACAATTGGTGGAGGCCCAGCCTGCCTGACAGGGGACTCTGGCATGCTGTTGAAGAATAAAGACAAGTTTTGAGGCAGAGGACACAGAGGAACTCACTAAGTCAGCACCTCTCCCCCAGGTGACATTACAGGCCACCTCTTTGGCAGTTGAGATAGAAACTGAAAGTGTTGACTGACCATCCAGCTGCCCCAGTTGTTCTGGATGCAGGTGGAGGGACCTATTTCTCTTTACCAGGAGGGCACTCAGTGACTGGTGTGGGGCTGGTGAGGAATAGAAAGAGTCAGACAAGACTGTCAAAGGGCACTGAAGGAATGCATTCTCTCCTTTGAGATTTCAGCAGGGAGTCTGCCCATGGACCTCTGGGAGTGCCCTGCTGGAAGATCCCTCTACTAGACTCATGGGCCATCCCCAAAGCCTCATGTGCTGAGCCCATACCTCCCCTCACTCTGCTGTCAGTTCTGTGTGCTCAGAGAGCTCTAGCTCTGGTAGAAGAAAACACAAACTTGAGCTGTAGTGCCACCTTCTAGAACACAAAAGAAAAGATTCTAATTACCAGCCTGTTGAATTGTAAGAAACAAAACAAAGTAAACATAAGATCTTAACTAAGAAAGTAGTCTGCTACTTTATGTGAGAAAACAGAAGCATATACCGTCAAACACCATTGAAAAATCAGGGAAATATGGTATCACAGAGAAAATAATTCTTCAGCAACCAAACTCAAAGGCATGGAATATTGTAATCTAATTGACAAAAAAATATATTTGAAATAGCTGTTATGAAGAAATTCAGTGAGCTACAAGAAAACTCAGGAATAACATTAATAAGCAGAAGGAGTTATTTACCAAAGAGATTAAAATTATCAAAAAGAACCAAACAGACATTCTGGAGCTAAAGAATTCAATAAATGAAGGGTACACTGGGACCACAGATAACAGGGCAGACCAGATGGAGGAAAGAATAATGACTTGGAGGACAGAAATATAGAAATAATTCAGTTACAAAAGGTGAACTTAGATTTATTTTAAGTGAACAAACCCTATAAGAGCTATCAGATTTGACCACAAAGGCAAATATAAGAATAATTGTTACACCAGAAAAAGAAAAGAGGGAGAAAGGGACAGAGAGTGTATTTAAAGAAATAATTGCTGAGAACTTCCCAAACCATAGGAAGGAACTGGACAATCAAGTTCATAAATCTGATAGAACACTATTATCTCAATGTAAAAAGATCTTCTCCAAGACACCTTATAATGAAATTGTCAAAAATCAATGATGAAGAATCTTAAAAGCAGTTAGGGAAAAGAAATAAATTTGTCTACAGAAGAACCCCATTAGGCTAGCATCAGATTTCCAAGCAGAAACTCTACAGGCCAAAAGAGAATGGAATGACATATTCAGAGTGCCAGCCAAAAATACTTTATCCTGCAGAATTATCATTCAGATATGAGGGAAAAATAAACAAAAGCTGAGAGAATTCACTACTACTAGACATTTCTTGCAAGAACTGCTGAAAGGAGCTCTGCAAGGTGAACTGAAAAGAAGCTAATCAGGGACATAAAAACATATAAAAGAACACAACAAAGGTAAAGGTGAAAAATAAACATTCAGAACGGGGTATTAACCCATTTACTATAGTATAAAGCTTAAGGAAAAGAGCATTAAAAATAACTACAGCTACTATAATTTTTTAAATGAATTCACAATGTAAAAAGAATTGTGACATTAAAAATATAAAAGGGGAGGAGTAGGGGGTGGAATCTTTATTGAAGAATGAAAATAAGTTGCTATCAGCATAAAATGGACTTTTACCTATGAGATGTTTATGTAAGCCTCATGTTAATCCCAAGGCAAAAAATAAAAATCTAGAGTAGATTCAGAAACATATATAAAGGGGAGACTGAGTGTATCACAATAGAAAACTACCAACCAACAAAGGTAGACAGAAACAGAAGGAAAAAGAAAGAATGGAGATACAAAACAAACAGAAGGTAAATAAGATGGTAGCAGTAAGTCCTTACATATCAATAATCATTCTAAATATGAATGGATTGAGTTTACCAATCTAAAGGGACAATGTGGCTGTCTGGATAACAAAAACAAAACCCAACTATGCTACCTACAAGGAACTCATTTCAGCCATATAGACACACATAGGCTCAAAGTTAAGAGGGGGAAGAAGATATTCCATGCAAGTGGAAGCCAAAAGAAAGCAGGTAGCCATACTTATAACAGACAAACTAGTCTTCAAGACAAAAATGGTAACAAGAATATACTTACATAATGATAAAGGGATCAATACATCAAGAAGATAGTACAATCATAAATATATGCACACCCAGCCTCAGAGCACCTAAATATATTAAGCAAATACTAACATAACTGAAGGGAGAAATAGAAAACAATAAAATAATGGTAGGGAACTTCCATACCCTACTGTCAGCAATGGATAGATCGTCCAGACAGAAAATCAACAAGGAGCGAGAAGATCAAGATGGCAGAGTGGAAGACCCAGAGCTCATCTTCCCCCATGAGCACATCAAAAATACATCTACATGTGGAGTAATTCTCACTGAAAACAAACTGGAGACTAGCAGAAAGACTCTTACACAACCAAAGCTGTAGAAAAGATCCACACTGAGTCAGGTAGAAAGGAAAGAGAAGTGATAGGGTCAAGACCTGCACCCCTAGGACAGGGCACAGAAGAGGAGGGGAATTACACATGTTCAGAGATCCTCCCTGGGGAGTGAGTGGTTTGAACCACATAATTTGGCACCCCAGCCTTAGAGTCTGACACCAGGAAGTTGAGTCCCCTTTGCTGGTTTGAAAACCAGCGAGACTAACAGTAGAGCTGTAAGAAACCTTGACTCTGCTTGTGAAGAGCACACACATGCTTGCTTACTTCCAAAACAAGGCAGAAGAAGCAGACTGAAGCTGCCCAGGAGCCTGGCTGGGTTCCTGTGACTGGGCCCCTATGACCACCCTTTTGCACGTCCTGGCCCATGCTAAGCACATGTTCTGGTCCCTCTTGTTCTGCAGCACAGCTCCACACTAGGGTGAGGGTCCCTGCCAAGGAGAGTGTGCAGTTGTGGGGAATGGAGCCAGCTTGGATCCTGTATTAGCAACCGAATGGGGTGAAGGCAACCATTACTGGCAATCATAGGGGTGGCAAACTGGGAATGGTTTGGAACTCTGGTGTGCTGGGACTGCTTCAGCATGTGCCCCAGACCACACAAGGTACCCACCATGGCCCCTCTTGCTCTAGCACTGCTTCCTTCTGGGAACCAGATGCCACTGCTAGGAGGGGGGATAGCATACACTTAGAGGGAATGGAGCCAGCTTAGACCAGACCCTCATGGCTTCTGTTCCAGCAATTTAGGATGTGACTCTGCCCCCCACCCCCAAAGGTGGTGGTGACCATTGAGCAGAGGAGAAGCAATGGTTCACACCTAGGTCTGACTCTAGCCCCCCCATCTCAAGCCACACCTCCCACTAATGTGATAGTAGCCAGCACATTCTGAGAGAAAAACATGACTCATGCTCACTTCAGATCCAGCTCCCCAACTAAAGCCACTGGGGACACGCTGACTAATAGGGATGCTCCCATATAAGGATGCCCCTACAAGACACTGATAGGCAACTGTTTCACCTAATTTCATAGAGACAGAGAAAGTTAAGCAAAATGAGAAGACAGAAGAATTTGTTCAATGAAAGAAGAAGAGAAAAAAGCCACCCCTGAAAAAACAACTAATGGAACAAATAATTTACCAGATAAAGAGTTCAAAGCATTAGTAATAAGAATTAAATTAGTATTAGTAATACTAATTAAGGTGGGGAAAAGAATAGATGAACACAGTAAGAATTATTAAAAACAAAAAGATAGAAAATATAAAAAGGAACCAGTCATAACAGAAGAATACAATAATTGAAATGAAAAACACACTAGAAGGAATTAACATCAAACTAGGTCTTACAGAAGAATGCATAAGTGATCTGGAAGATAAAATAACAGAAATCACCCAATCAGAACATCGAAAAGAAAAAAAAACAAGAAAGTGAGAACAGTTTATGGGACCTCTGAGACAACAAGTATACTAACATTCAGAGAGGAAATAGAGACCAAAAAATATATATATGCAGAAAATATCAGTAAAACCATGAGTTGATTTTTTGAAAAGATAAATGTAGTTGATATGACTTTAGCCAGGTTAATCAAAAAATCATGACACCCAAATAAACAAAATAAGAAGTGAAATAGGAGAAACTACTACTAACACTACAGAAATATATAGCACCATAAGAGACTATTCTGAACAGTAATATGCCAACAAACTGGACAACCTAGAAGAAATGGATAAATTTCTAGAAACAAACAGTCTTCCAAAACTGGATCAGGAAGAAATAGAAAACCTGAAAAGAGACTGAATCAGTGATCAAAAACCTCCAAACACAGAAAACCCAAGGACCAGGTGGCTTCACTGGCAAATTTTACTAAGCGTTAAAAAAAGAATTAATATCAATCCTTTTCAAACCCTTCCAAAAAATTAAAGAAGAGGGAACATTCCCAAATTCATTCTAAAAGCCCACCATTACCCTGATACCAAGTCAGGTAAGGAAGTACACAACAGAAAACTACAGACCAACATCCATGATGAATATAGATGCAAAAATCCTCAACAAAATATGATCAAACTGAATTCAACAATATATAAAAATGAGGGAAGGTGGGAGGGGATAGACAGGAATAGGGGATTAATAGGCACAAATTATTCTATATAAAATAAGTAAACTACAGGGCTTCCCTGGTGGCGCAGTGGTTGGGAGTCTGCCTGCCGATGTGGGGGGGCGCAGATTTGTGCCCCGGTCCGGGAGGAAACTGTGTGCCATGGAGCGGCTGGGCCCGTGGGCCGTGGCCACTGGGCCTGCGTGTCTGGAGCCTGTGCTCTGCAGTGGCAGGGGCCATGGCAGTGGGGGGCCCACATACCCAAAAAAAAAAAAAAAAAAAAACGTAAACTACAAGGAAATATTGTACAGCACAGGGAATATAGCCAATATTTTATAATAACTTTAAGTGAAATATAATCTACAAAAATACTGAGTCACTATGTCATACTCCTGAAACTAATATACTGTAAATTAACAAAGAAATGCTGACTGTGAACCATATTTCAGACCAAATGAACTTAGCAGACACATATAAAACGTGTCATCTAACACCAGCAGAATACACATTTTACTCAAGTGCATATGGAAAATTCTCTAGGACACAAAACAAATCTTAGCAAACTTAAGAAGACTGAAATCATTCTAACTATTTTCTGTCCACAGTGGTGTGAAACTAGAAATCAACAATAAGAGGAAAGCTGGACTATCTACAAATATATGTACACCAAACAATACAATTCTGAACAACCAATGGGTCAAAGAAGAAATCAAAAGGGAAATAAATATCTTAAAACAAATGAAAATGGCAGAAATAGAGACACAGATGTAAAGAACAAATGTATGGATACCAGTGGGAGAAAGTGGGGGGAGGGCGGTGGTGGAGTGATGAACTGGGATTGACATGTAATCACTAATATGTATAAAATGGATAACTAATAAGAACCTGCTGTATTAAAAAATTAATTAAATAAAATTCAAATAAACATGAAAATGGAAATAAACACATCAAATCCTATGGCATGCATCAAAAGCAGTTCTGACAGGAAGGTTTATAGCAATAAATGCATATATAAGAAATTGGAAAGATCTCAAGTAAACTAATTTTACACTTCAAAGACTTGAAAAAGAACAAATGAAGTTCAAATTTAGCAAAAGGAAGAAAAAAGTAATGATCTGAGCAGAAATAAATGAAATAGAGACCAGAAAAACAATAGATAAGATCAACAAAACTAAGAGCTGTTCTTTAAAGAAACAAAACAAAATTTATGGATCTTTAGCTAGAATAAGAAAAAAGGGAGAAGACTCAAATAAAATAAATGAGACATTACAACTAACACTGCAGAAATACATAGCATCATAAGAGATTACTATGAGCAATCATATGACAACAAATTAGATACTCTAGAAGAAATGGATAAATTTCAAAAACTCACAACTTACCAAGACTGAATCAGGAAAAAATAGAAAACCTGAGAATACCAAACCTATAAAGAGATTGAATCAGTAATCAAAAACCCCCCAACACAGAAAACCCTGGGACCAGACAACTTCATTGGCAAATTTTAGTAAACATTTAATGAATAATTAATGCCAATCTTTTACAGACTCCTCCAAAAAACAGAAGAGGAGGAAACACTTCCAACTCATTCTACAAGGCCAGCATCACCCTGATACCAAAGCCAGGTAAGGACATAACAGAAAACTATACACAAATAACCCTGATGAATATAGATGCAAAAATTCTCAACAAGATATTAGCAAACCACATGAAATTCAAGGACACATTCTATACAATGACCAAACGGAATGTATCCTTAGATTGCAATGCTGGCTTAACATATGAAAATCAATAAATGTAATACATCCCATTGATGGAATGAAAGATTAAAATCACATGGTCATCTCAATAGATGCAGATAAAGCATTTGACATAATGCCACATTCTTTCATTATAAAAACCCTCAGCAGATTGGGTATAGAAGGGACATGCCTCAACATAATAAAGGCTATATATGACAAACCCACAGTTAACCTAATACACAATAGAGAAAAATTGAAAGCTTTTCCTCTAAAATCAGGAATAAGACAAGGATGCCCACTCTCATCATTTCTATTTAACATAGTATTGGAAGTCCTAGCAAGGGCAGTAAGGCAAGGCAAAGAAAAAGCATGCATCTAAATCAGAAAGGAAGAAAATTGTCACTATATGCAGATGATATGATTTTGCATATAGAAAATCCAAAGACTCAACCAAGAAACTGTTGGACAAAGAAACTATTTCAATGAAGTTGCAAGATATAAAATCAATATACAGAAATCAGTTGAATTTCTATACAATAATAATGAAATATCTGAAAAAAATAAATAAAACAATCCCATTTACAACAGTATCAAAACCAGTCAAATATCTAGGAATAAAATGAACCAATGAAATGAAAGATCTGTACAATGAGAGCTATGAGACTTTGCTGAAATAAAAAAAAACAAACAAGTGGAAAGACATCCCATGTTCATGTATCAAAAGAATTAATATTATTAAACTGTCTGTTCTACCCAAAGACATCTTAAATTCAATGCAATCCCCATCAAAATACCAAGGACATTCTTCACAGAAATAGAAAAAAAAATCATAAAATTCTTATGAAATTACAAAAGACCCCAAATAGCCAAACCAATCCCGAGGAAAAAGAACAAAGCTGGAGGTATCACAATTCCTGATTTCAACTATACTACAAACCCATAGCAATAAAAATAGTGTAGTACTGGCATTAAAAAAAAAAAACACATAGAATAATGGAACAGAATAGAGAGGCCAGAAATAAACCCTGCATATACAGTCAACTAACATTCAACAAGGGAGCCAAGAACACCTGATGTGGAAAGGACAGTTTCATCTCTTCAACAAATGGTATTGGGAAAACTGGATAAACATATGTAGACAAATGAAATTGGACCTCTATATTCCATCCCTCACAAAAACTAATTTGAATGGATCAAAGACTTAAAACATAAGACCCAATACTATAAGTCCTAGAAGAAAATGTAAGAAAGAAGCTCCTCGACATTGATCTTGGCAATACTTTTCTGGATATGATGCCAAAAGCACAAATAACAAAAGCAAAAATAAAAAAATATGACTACATCAAATCTGAAAGCTTCTGCACAGCAAAAGGAACACTTTACAAAATGAAATGTCAACCTACAGAATGGGAAAAATTTTTGCAAACCAGGTAGCAGATAAGGAGTTAATATTCAAAATACATTATGAACTTACACAACTCAATAAAATAAATAACCACAAACAAACCAACTTTAAAATGGGCAGAGGAATTAAATAGACATTATTCCAAAGAAGACATCCAAATGGCCAACAGGTACATGAAAAGATGTTCAACATCACTAATCATCAGGAAAATGCAAATCAAAACCACAATGAGATATCACCCCATACCTATTAGTATGGCTATCATCAAGAAGACAAGAGATAAGAAGTGTTGGCGAGAATGTGGAGAATAGGGCACCCTTGTACACCGTTGGTGGAAATGTAAATTGGTTTAACTACTATGGAAAACAGCATGGAGAGTCTTTAAAAAATTAAAATTCAATCTACCATATGATCAAGCAATTCCATTTCTGGGTATACACCCAAAGGAAACAAAAACAGATATATGCACTCACATGTTTATTGCAGCATTATTCACAATAGCCAAGATCCAGAAACATCCTAAGTGCTCATCAATGGATGAATGAATAAAGAAGATATGGTACATTTATACCATGGACTATTATTCAGCCACAAGAAAGAAGGACATCCTTCCATTTGTGACAACATTGACGGATCTTGAGCATTTTATGCTAAGAGAGATAGACACAGAAGGGAAAGAACCATATGACATCACTTATATGTGGAATCTAAAAAAGCCATACTCATAAAAACAAAGTAAAATGATTGTTACCACAGGAAAGGGGTGGAAAGATAGGGCACATGTTGTTTAAGTGTACAAACTTGCACTGAGTAGTAAAATAAGACCTAGAGGGGCTTCCCTGGTGGCGCAATTGTTAAGAATCTTCCTGCCAATGCAGGGGACACGGATTCAAGCCTTGGTCCGGGAAGATCAAACATGCCGTGGAACAGCTAAGCCCATGTGCCACAAGTACTGAGTCTGCACTCTAGAGCCTGCGAGCCACAGCTACTGAGCCCATGTGCCACAACTACTGAAGCCCACGTGCCTAGAGCCCATGTTCTGCAACAAGAGAAGCCACCACAATGAGAAGCCCGCACACCACAATGAAGAGTAGCCCCTGCTCTCCACAACTAGAGAAAGCCCGTGCACAGCAACGAAGACCCAAAGTAGCCCCCCCACCAAAAATTAAACAAAACCTAGAGATCTGGGCTTCTGTGGTGGCGCAGTGGTTTAGAGTCCACCTGCCGATGCAGGGGTTACGGGTTCGTGCCCCGGTCCGGGAAGACCCCACATGCCGCAGAGTGGCTGGGCCCGTGAGCCATGGCCACTGAGCCTGCGCATCCAGAGCCTGTGCTCCGCAACGGGAGAGGCCACAACAGTGAGAGGCCCGTGTACTGCAAAAAAAAAAAAAAAAAAAAAAAAAAAAACCTAGAGATCTAATGCAGAGTATAATGGATATAGACAATATTGTATTTAGTCATCAAACCTGCTAAGAGACTAGATCATAATGATTCCAACCACTAAAATGAAAGGATAATTATATAAAGTGACAGAGGTGTTAATGATCTCTGAAATGGCAATCATATTACAATATATAAATGTGTCAAATAGCATGTTGTACACCTTAAATTTACACAATGTTTTATGTCAAATATATTTCAAAAATAAAAAGTCACTTTTGTCTTGTGTGATTTTTCTTTAAAAAACATTTAGTTCAGAATTTGCATGTGTAAATTTAATTATTTTTAATTTTCAACAAAGTCTGAATGGGCAAAAATTTTTCACACAACATTATTGCATCCAACAGATTCTATAATATAATGTACAGAGTGCATGATTAGAGTACAAATATTTATTTATAATGTTGCATAACTTTTATAGTATAAGTTTATTTATGACCTCAGAGTTTTCAAATTTTTAGCAGAACTACTTTAAGCTAATATTTTACTTTACATACAAGAACTTTGAGGATAGTCTAATATTTAATAATATTTCAAGTCTTTTTTTCTCCTATAAGGAAGGACTGAGAATAGAATCACTATATCATGTTGTCCTTCTACACATTGAAATATCTCAGTACTGCACTGGGTAAACACATCATAACTTATGATTCAAACATTAATTAAATTCAATGATTAACTTTATTAATTTTGGTGGTTATGAATTAATAGGTGTCTGAAAATTAATTACTTCTCTAATTAATTACTTATATAATTGGTTTAAAGTTCACCACTTTGCTATTTTTTTTCTATTTGTGCCTTCTGTTCGTTTTCACTTGTTTTTCCTCTAGTCTAGTCTGCCTTTCTCAAATATTATTTATTATCCATTCTATCTTTTCTATTATTCTACTTTATCTTTTATATTGGCTTTATGGCCTTACTTTTAAAATAATTATTAACTGGTTACTCTAGAGATTTCATCATGTATCCTTAACTTATTGTAGTCCAACTTGAGTTAATATTTTACCAATTAACCATTGTTTATAGCCAATATACAACTGTATATTCCCATTTTTTCACCCACTGCCCTTTGTACTATTATTGTCAGATATTTAGCTTCTCCGTATGTTATAAACCTCATAATATATTGTCATCAGTCTCAGCAAAATGGAGAAGCTGCCCATACATATCACCATGGTGCACAACTACCAATTTTTTGAGTTGGATGTATATCACACCCCTCACCTAAGATCAGATCTTTATGCAACTAGAGATGTGTAACTCATCACTGCCAATGAACAAAGAGCCCATAGCTCCCTCACCTCTAATCACTGCAACTCCTGGGCCAAGGCATACAGCACTTTTATCAAAGACAAGGTGAACTGGGAATCAGGGCAATCCATCCAGGAGAGCATCTTCACCTTATACCTGGTTGCATTCTTACCACTCATCTCCAGAGATGTGTACCACAATCACATGGCCAGCCAAATGCTGCCTGGGGGCAGTGGCAAAATCAACAGCACCAACAACTGTTTCCATAAGAAGCTGTAGTTCATTCTGTCAGAAGTTGGTGCCTGTGAGATTAGTTACAAACATGCAGCAGTAGAGAGCTCCCCCGTTTATTGTCCTTGTGGACCACATCACTGAGTTCACAAAGAAACCTGAATTCACAAAGAAACCTGAGTTCACGAGGTCTCCCATTGTTCCGCTGCTTATTCCCAAGAAGCTGTAGTTTATCATCATCTCCACATAAAGAGCAACATTGAGAAGAGCAAGCAGAATCTCATCATGACAGAATCATGATCTGGGAACTGGATATCAAATGATGGTGATAACAAAATATTGTTATATAAAGGCAGTATTATTTTAACCATTTAAAAATCAGTCTTTTACATTCTGTCATACTTTTCAGTACTATTTGTTCATTCCTACAGTTCAGACTGCTATTTAAGGATCTTTGATTTTCTATAGTATTTCGTAGTGTGAATCTCCTCATGATAAATTGCTTTTTATTTTCTTTGTCTGAAAATAGCTTTACTTGTCAGTATTTTGGAAAGATATGTTTGCAGGATACAGAATTCTAGTTTTTTTATTTGCTTCTCTTCAGAAATGTCATTTTATTATTTTCTGGTTTCATCTTTATTCAACGTCAGCCATTATTCTTACTGTTATTCTCTAAATGTATTACAACATGTGCTTTTTCTCTGGATACTTTTAAGATTTTCTCTTTTCAGAGGAGCTTCAAGATGGTGAAAGAGTAAGAAGTGCAGATAACCTTCCTCCCCACAAATACACCAGAAATACATCTACATGTGGAACAACTCCTACAGAACACCTACTGAACGCTGGCAGAACACCTCAGCCCTCCGAAAAGGTAAGAAACTCCCCATGTACCTGGGTATATCAAAAGAAAAAAGAAACAACACAGATAAAGAATAGGGAAGGGACCTGCACCAGTGGGAGGGAGTTGTGAAGGTTTCCACACACTAGGAAGCCCCTTCACTGGCGGAGACAGGGGGTGACAGGAGAGAAGCTTCAGAGCCACGGAGGAGAGCACAGCAACAGGGGGTGCAGAGGGCAAAGCGGAGAGATTCCCACACAGAGGATCGGTGCCGACCAGCACTCACCAGCCCAAGAGGCTTGTCTGCTCACCCGCCAGAGCGGGCGGGGGGAAGGGAGCTGAGGCTCAGGCTTTGGAGTTTGGATCCCAGGGAGAGGACTGGGGTTGGCTGTGTGAACACAGCCTGAAGGGGGCTAGTGCGCCAAGGCTAGCCGGGAGGGAGTCAGGGAAAAAGTCTGGAGCTGCCAAAGAGGCAAGAGACTTTTTCTTGCCTGTTTGTTTCCTGTTGCACGAGGAGAGGGGATTAAGAGTGCCGCTTAAAGGAGCTCCAGAGACGGGCGCGAGCTACGGCTATCAGCGCGGACCCCAGAGACGGGCATGAGACGCTAAGGCTGCTGCTGCTGCCACCAAGAAGCCTGTGTGAAAGCACAGGTCACTCTCCACACCTGCCCCTCCCGGGAGCCTGTGCAGTCTGCCACTGCCAGGGTCCCGAGATCCAGGGACAGCTTCCCCGGGAGAACACAGGGTGCGACTCAGGCTGTTGCAACTTCACGCTGGCCTCTGCCGCTGCAGGCTCGCCCAGCATTCTGTACCCCTCCCTCCCGGCAGCCTGAGTGAGCCAGAGCCACCTAATCAGCTGCTACTTTAACCCTGTCCTGTCTGGGTGGGAACAGGCGCTCTCAGGCGACGTACACACACACAGGCAGGGCCAAATCCAAAGCTGAACCACAGGAGATGTGCGAACAAATAAGAGAAAGGGGAATCTCTCCCAGCAGCCTCAGGAGCAGCGGATTAAATCTCCACAAACAACTTGATGTACCCTGCATCAGTGGAATACCTGAATAGACAACGAATCATCCCAAAATTGAAGCAGTGGACTTTGGGAGAAATGATATATATATATATATATATTTTTCCTTTTTCTCTTTTTGTGAGTTTGTATGTATATGCTTCGTTGTGTGATATTGTCTGTATAGCTTTGCTTTTACCATTTGTCCTAGGGTCCTGTCTGTCCATTTTTTTGTTTTCTGTTTTTGTTTTTTATAGTATAGTTTATAGTGCTTGTTATCATTGGTGGATTTGATTTTTGGTTTGGTTGCTCTCTTCTTTCTTTCTGTCTTTCTTCCTTTATTTTTTTTATTATTACTTTAAAATTTTTTAAAGTTATTTTTTAGTTTTGAGTTTAGTAACTTTATTTTATTTTTTTCTTTCTTATTTTTTCTATTTTTCTCCCTTTTATTTTGAGCCGTGTGGATGACAGGGTCTTGGTGCTCTGGCCAGGTGACAGGCCAGTGCCTCTGAGGTGGGAGAGATAAGTTCAGGATATTTGTCCACCAGAGGATTCCCATCTCCACATAATGTCAAACTGTGAAAATCTCCCAGAGATCTCCATCTCAATGCTAAGACCCAGCTCCACTCAACGACCAGAAAGCTACAGTGATGGACACACTAGGCCAAAAGACTAGCAAGACAGGGACACAACATCACCCATTAGCAGAGAGGCTGTGTAAAATCATAATGTCACAGACACCACAAAACCCACCACCAGATGCAAACCTGCCAACCAGAAAGACAATATCCAGACTCATCCACCAGAACACAGGCACTAGTCCCCTCCATCAGGAAGCCTACACAACCCACTGAACGAACCTTACCCAGTGGGAGCAGACACCAAAAACAATGGGAACTACGAACCTGCAGCTGTGAAAAGGATACCCCAAACACAGTAAGTTAAGCAAAATAAGAAGACACAGAAACACACAGCAGATGAAGGAGCAAGGTAAAAACCAAACAGATGAAATAAATGAAGAGTAAATAGGCAGTCTACCTGAAAAAGACCTCAGAATAATGATAGTAAAGATGATCCAAAATCTTGGAAATAGATTGGAGAAAATACAAGAAATGTTTAGCAAGGAACTAGAAGAACTAAAGAGCAAATAAACAATGATGAGCAACACAATAAATGAAATTAAAAATTCTCTAGAAGGAATCAATAGCAGAATAACTGAGGCAGAAGAACGGATAAGTGACCTGGAAGATAAAATAGAGGAAATAACTACTGCAGAGCATAATAAAGAAAAAAGAATGAAAAGAATTGAGGACAGTCTCAGACACCTCTGGGACAACATTAAAGGCACCAACATTCTAAAAACAGGGGTCCCAGAAGAAGAGAAAAAGAAAGGGAATGAGAAAATATTTGAAGAGATTATAGTTGAGAACTTCCCTAATATGGGAAAGGAAATAGTTAATAAAGTCTAGGAAGCACAGAGAGTCCCATACAGGATAAATCCAAGGAGAAATGCCAAGACACATATTAATCAAACTATCAAAAATTATATAAAAAGAAAGAATATTAAAAGCAGCAAGGGAAAATCAACAAATAACATACAAGGGAATCCTCATAAAGTTAACAGCTAATCTTTCAGCAGAAACTCTGAAGCCAGAAGGGAGTGGCAGGACATATTTAAAATGATGAAAGGTAAAAACCTACAACCAATATTACACTACCCAGCAAGGATCTCATTCAGATTCAGTGGAGAAATTAAAACCCTTACAGACAAGCCAAATCTAAGAGAGTTCAGCACCAGCAAACAAGCTTTAAAACAAATGCTAAAGGAACTTCTCTAGGCAGGAAACACAAGAGAAGGAAAAGACCTACAAAAACAAGCCCAAAACAATTAAGGAAATGGTAATAGGAACATACATATCAATAATTACCTTAAATGTCAATGGATTAAATACTCCAACCAAAAGACATTGACTGGCTGAATGGACACAAAAACAAGACCCATATATATGCTGTCTACAAGAGATCTACTTCAGACCTAGTGACACATGCAGACTAAAAGTGAGGGGATAGAAAAAGATACTCCATGCAAATGGAAATCAGAAGAAAGCTGGAGTAGCAATTCTAGTATCAGAGACAATAGACTTCAAAATAAAGACTATTATAAGAGACAAAGAAGGACATTCCACAATGATCAAGGGATCAATCCAAGAAGATATAACAATTGTAATTATTTATGCACCCAACATAGTAGCACCTCCATACATAAGGCAAGCGCTAACAGCCATAAAATGGGAAATTGACAGTAATACAATCATAGCAGGGGACTTTAACACCCCACTTTCACCAATGGACAGATCATCCAAAATGAAAATAAATAAGGAAACACAAGCTTTAGATGATACATTAAACAAGATAGACTTAATTGATATTTATAGGACTTTCCATCCAAAAACAACAGCATACACTTTCTTCACAAGTGCTCATGCAACATTCTCCAGCATAGATCATATCTTCGCTCAAATATCAAGCCTTTGTAAAATTTAAGTAAATTGAAATAATATCAAGTATCTTTTCAGATGACAACAGTATGAGACTAGATATCAATTAAAGGAAAAAGTATAAAAAATACAAACAAATGGAGGCTAAACAATACACCACTTAATACCTAAGAGATCACTGAAGAAATCACAAAGGAAATAAAAAAAATACCTAGAAACAAATGACAGTGGAGACACTATGACCCAAAACCTATGGGATGCAGCAAAAGCATTTCTAAGAGGGAAGTTTACAGCAGTACAGTCCTACTTAAGAAACAGGAAACATCTCGAATAAGCAACATAACCTTACACCTAAAGCAATTAGAGAAAAAGAACAAAAAAAACCCAAAATTAGCATAAGGAAAGAAATCATAAAAATCAGATCAGAAATAAATGAAAAAGAAATGAAGGAAACAATAGCAAAAATCAATAAAACTAAAAGCTGGTTCTTTGAGAAGATAAACAAAATTGATAAACCATTAGCCAGACTCATCATGAAAAAAAGGGAGAAGACTCAAATCAATAGAATTAGAAATGAAAAAGGAGAAGTAACAACTGCCACTGCAGAAATACAAAAGATCATGAGAGATTACTACAAGCAACTCTATGCCAATAAAATGGACAACCTGGAAGAAATGGACAAATTCTTAGAAATGCACAACCTGCCAAGACTGAATCAGGAAGAAATAGAAAATATGAACAGACCGATCACAAGTACTGAAATTGAAACTGTGATTAAAAATCTTCTAACAAATAAAAGCCCAGGACCAGATGGTTTCACAGGTGAATTCTATCAAACATTTACAGAAGAGCTAACACCTATCCTTCTCAAACTCTTCCAAAATATAGCAGAGGGAGGAACATTCACAAACTCATTCTACGAGGCCAGCATCACCCTGATATCAGAACCAGACAAGGGTGTCACAAAGAAAGAAAACTACAGGCCAATATCACTGATAAACACAGATGTAAATATCCTCAACAAAATACTAGCAAACAGAATCCAACAGCACATTAAACACATCATACACCATGATCAAGTGAGGTTTATTCCAGGACTGCAAGGATTCTTCAATATACGCAAATCAATCAATGTGATAAACCATATTAACAAATTGAAGGAGTAAAACCATATGATCATCTCAATAGATGCAGAGAAAGCTTTCAACAAAATTCAACACCCATTTATGATAAAAACCTTCCAGAAAGGAGGCACAGAGGGAACTTTCCTAAACATAATAAAGGCCATAGATGACAAACCCACAGCCAACATTGTTCTAAATGGTGAAAAACTGAAAGCATTTCCACTAAGATCAGGAACAAGACAAGGTTGCCCACTGTCACCACTCTTATTCAACATAGTTTTGGAAGTTTTAGCCCCATGGAAGTTTTAGCCCCAGCAATCAGAGAAGAAAAGTAAATAAAAGGATTCCAAATTGGAAAAGAAGAAGTAAAGCTGTCACTGTTTGCACATGACATGATACTACACATAGAGAATCCTAAAGATGCTACCAGAAAACTACTACAGCTAATCAATGAATTTGGTACAGTAGCAGGATACAAAATTAATGCACAGAAATCTCTGGCATTCCTATACACTAATGATGAAAAATCTGAAAGTGAAATCAAGAAAACACTCCCATTTACCATTGCAACAAAAAGAATAAAATATCTAGGAAGAAACCTACCTAAGGACACAAAAGACCTGTATGCAGAAAATTATAAGACACTGATGAAAGAAATTAAAGATGATACAAATAGATGGAGAGATATACCATGTTCTTGGATTGGAAGAATCAACATTGTGAAAATGACTCTACTACCCAAAACAATCTACAGATTCAATGCAATCCCTATCAAACTACCAATGACATTTTTCACAGAACGAGAACAAAAAAGTTCGCAATTTGTATGGAAACACAAGAGACCCCCGAATAGCAAAAGCAATCTTGAGAATGAAAAACGGAGCTGGAGGAATCAGGCTCCCTGACTTCAGACTATACTACAATGCTACAGTAATCAAGACATTATGGTACTGGCACAAAAACAGAAAGATAGATCAATGGAACAGGATATAAAGCCCAGAGGTAAACCCACACACATATGGTCACCTTATCTTTGATAAAGGAGGCTGGAATGTACAGTGGAGAAAGGAAAGCCTCTTCAATACGTGGTGCTGGGAAAACTGGACAGATACATGTAAAAGTATGAGATTAGATCACTCTGTAACACCATACACAAAAATAAGCTCAAAATGGATTAAAGACCTAAATGTTAGGTCAGAAACTATCAAACTCTTAGAGGAAAACATAGGCAGAACACTCTATGACATAAATCACAGCAAGATCCTTTCTGACCCACCTCCTAGAGAAATGGAAATAAAAATAAACAAATGGGACCTAATGAAACTTCAAAGCTTTTGCACAGCAAAGGAAACCATAAACAAGACCAAAAGACAACCCTCAGAATGGGAGAACATATTTGCAAATTAAGCAACTGACTAAGGATTAAGCTCCAAAATTTACAAGTAGCTCATGCAGCTCAATAACAAAAAAACAAACAACCCAATCCAAAAATGGGCAGAAGACCTAAATAGACATTTCTCCAAAGAAGATATACAGACTGCCAACTAACACATGAAAGAATGCTCAACATCATTAATCATTAGAGAAATGCAGATCAAAACTACAATGAGATATCATCTCACACCAATCAGAATGGTCATCAAAAAATCTAGAAACAATAAATGCTGGAGAGGGTGTGGAGAAAAGGTAACACTCTTGCACTGCTGGTGGGAATGTGAATTGGTACAGCCACTATGGAGAACAGTATGGAGGTTCCTTAAACATCTACAAATAGGGGGTTCCCCTGGTGGCACAGTGGTTGGGAGTCCACCTGCCAATGCCGGAAACACGGGTTCATGCCCCAGTCCGGGAGGATACCACATGTCGCGGAGCAGCTAAGCCCGTGAGCCGTGGCCGCTGGGCCTGCGTGTCCTGAGCCTGTGCTCTGCAACGGGAGAAGCCACGACAGTGGGAGGCCCACATACCGCCAAAAAAAAAAAAGAAAGAAAGCTACAAATAGAACTACCATATGAGCCAGCAATCCCACTACTGGGCATATACCCTGAGAGAACCATAATTCAAAAACAGTCATGTACCAAAATGTTCATTGCAGCTCTATTTACAATAGCTAGGAGATGGAAACAACCTAAGTGTCCATCATCGGATGAATGGATAAAGAAGATGTGACACATATATACAATGGAATATTACTCAGCCATAAAAAGAAATGAAATTGAGCTATTTGTAATGAGGTGAATGGACCTAGAGTCTGTCATACAGAGTGTAGTAAGTCAGAAAGAGAAAGACAAATACTGTATGCTAACACATATATACGGAATTTAAGAAAAAGAAATATGAAGAACCTAGGGGTAAGACAGGAATAAGACACAGACCTACTAGAGAATGGACTCGGGAACGGTAAGCTGTGACAAAGTGAGAGAGTGGCATGGACATATATACACTACCAAACGTAAAATAGATAGCTAGTGGGAAGCATCCGCATAGCACAGGGAGATCAGCTCGGTGCTTTGTGACCACCTAGAGGGGTGGGATAGGGAGGGTGGGAGGGAGGGAGACACAAGAGGGAAGAGATATGGGAACATATGTATATGTATAACTGACTCACTTTGTTATAAAGCAGAAACTAACACACCATTGTAAAGCAATTATACTCCAATAAAGATGTAAAAAAAAAAAAAGAAAGCTTGAAAAAAAATAAACCTGCCTGGCCCTTACAGTTAAAAAAATAAATCTACTTTAGGGATAAATGAGACACTGTGGATGCGTGGAATGTTTTATCATATTTTGACATAAAATATTATGTCAATATGAAATAGTAAGATGTCTATTACTGAAAAATAAATTTTCAATTTAATTACATTCCAATCAAAACCCACTGCAGCACCAGTTAAAGATCGTGATGGGGCTTCACTGGTGGCACAGTGGTTGAGAGTCCCCCTGACGATGCAGGGGACGCAGGTTTGTGCCCCGGTCCGGGAGGATCCCACATGCCGCGGAGCAGCTGGACCCGTGAGCCATGGCTGCTGGGCCTGCGCGTCCAGAGCCTGTGCTCCGCCAACGGGAGAGACCAGAGCAGTGAGAGGCCCGCGTGCCACAAAAAAATTAAAAGATGGTGATGGAGGAAAATCCTGAACCCTGCTCCTGCCGCAGACATGCCCAATTTACAGCTACATATGGAACAATTTCCTTTGAAGAAAACTCAATATTATTTGAGTGACTCATACACATCAAGTGAATGTGGGGAAATAAATCCATATTGAAGTATGTAGACAAGGGTCAGATACCACTTCACCATAAATCCTAACTCCAGCACAGGAGCCCAAAGTTTGGAGGAAACACAAAACCCCAAGCTTCTCCTTGAGCTACCCAACTTTTAAGACCTGCACCTGAGACACAAGCCCCCAAAACATCTAGCTTTGAAAGCCAATGGGACATGTGTTCAGGAGACCAACAAAGCTATAGCAAACTGAGAAACTTTTCTTAAAGGGCTCGTGCACATTAACCCACACACCCTAGAGTCCAGCACAGCATCAACCAACTGCAAAGAGCCCAGACTTTCCATGAAAGAGTCTTATTTGCTTATTTTAAAGCAATGACCTTTAAAGGGGCAGGCATATAATTTAACACACATCTGTGGGTCTCCTGAAATACTCTCCATGGATGGAGGTTGGTGGCTGCCATCTTTGTGTCCTCCCTCTGCCTTGCTCCAGCTCACCAGTATCTCCCAGACAGGAGTTTGTATCCTCATCTAGCACCCCAGTTTTTGTGGCTGCCACCCAGAGGATGTCCCTTGACCACCTGGCTCTGGTGGCCAGCAGGGCTTGCATTCCTGTGTCCCATGGAACAGTCCTTGGCCAATTACCACTCCCAGGGCACAGCACAGAAAATAGACTAAAGCACATACTCAGTCTTTCTGTGAAAGAGGCCTATTTGCTTGTTCTGGAGCCTGAGGGACCAGCTTCTGGTCTGGCACACATGTAGGATCCTACTGAGATGCTCTCTAGGGACTCCAGGGATGGAGGTCAGTAAATGGTATCTATTCATTCTCCCTCTGCCTCACTGGAAGTCACTAGTATCTCTTGGAAAAGAGCTTATACCCGTCTGGCACCTGATTTTTGCAGCTGCTGCCCAAGGGACACCTCTAGCTCACCTGGCTCTGGGGGCCAGTGGGGCTTACACTTATGGGTCCCAGGGGACTGTAATCAATGGAGACATTCTTAACCAGCTACCATTCCTAGGGCACACCAAGAAGCAACAGAATGAGGTGCCTAGTCTTTCTGTAAAAGAGGCCTATTAGTTCATCTTCATAGCTATGGCCTGAGAGGCAGGCTTCTAATTAAACACACTTCTTAGGGCCACCTGTAATCGTCTCCAGAGACCTCAGAGGGTGGGTGCTAACTTTGTACTTTCCCACCACCTCCTTCCAGGGTATCACCCAGATGGAATTTTGTATATGCTACCCCAGTTCTTGTGGCTGCCACCCAGGGATGGCAGTTGATTGCCTGTCTTTGATAACCAGGGGGACTTAACCTTGTGGTCCCACAGGACTGTATATATATATATATACACGTGTGTGTGTGTGTGTGTGTATTTTTCAAAGCTACTGCCTGAGTGTCTGGCTTTCAGTCAGCCTGAATCTAGATGCTGACTGAGATCCTCTCCTTTGGGACACTGACAAGTCTTGGCACATGGTCAACCACTAGGATCCACTAAAAGTAGGCTGCTTGTATAATCACAAAGGTTTGACAGACAAACAAGAGCTAGGGCAAGGATTAATGATAAGGTTCATCTCTTACACAAGTCTACTTTTTCAAGAATGGGAGAGGTAGCTGTTTTATTTAAAGCATAGAAACCAACACAGAGAGTCAAGGAAAATGAAGTAACAGAGAAATATGTTCCGAACAACAGAACAAGATAAAACATTAAAAACATATCTTAACAAAATAGAGATAAGTGATTTATTTGATAAAGTATTCAATACATATCAGAGATATAAAAAGGATCATAAAAGGCTACTATGAATAAATATACACCAACAATTTGGACAACCTAGAAGAAATGGATAAATTTCCAGGAAAATACAACCTACCAGACTAAATCATGAAGAAATAAAATATGGACAGAACTAGTTAAGAGACTTAATCAGTAATCAAAAATTTGCCAACAAAAAAAAGTCCAGAACCAGATGGCTTCACTGATGAATTCTATCAAACACTTAAAGAAAAATGAATACGAATCCTTCTGAAATTCTTCCAAAAATTTGAAGAGGAGGGAGTACTTTCAAACTCACTTTATGAGGCTAGCATTACCCTGATATCCAAAACCAGACAAGGACGACCACAAGAAAAGAAGATTACAGCCAATATCACTGATGAATATAGATGATAAAATCCCTAGCAAAATGGTAACAAACAACATTCAAGAATACATTAAAAGGATCATACACCACGATCAAGTGATATTTATTCCTGGGATGTAAGGATGGTTCAGTATCTGCAAATCAATCAATGGGATACACCGTGTTAATAAAATGAAGGATAAAAATCGTGATCATCTAATAGATGTAGGAAAATATCTGACAAAATTTAACATCAACTTATGATTAACAACTATCAACAAAGTGTGTATATAAGGAACATACCTCAAAATAGTAAAAGCCATATATGAAAAGCTCACAGCTGACATGATACTCATGGTGTAAAGCTGAAAGCTTTTCCTCTAAAAATCAGGAACAAGACAAGGATGCTTACTCTTGACTTGTTGAATATTTATTTAACATTGTACTGGAAGTCCCAGCCAGAGCAGTTAGGCAAGGAAAAGAAATAAAAGGCATACAAATCAGAGAAGAAGTAGCACAAGAGTAGCCATTTGCAGATGACATGATATTACACTGAAAAACTCTAAATACTCCACCAAAAACTTGTAGAAGCAGTAAACAAAATCAGTAAAGTTGCAGAATACAAAATCTATATACAAAAATCGTTCACATTTCTATATATTCATAATAAACTATCAGAAAAAGAAATTAAGAAAACAATCCCATTTTTATTTGCATCAAAAAGAATAAAATACCTAGGAATAAATTTAACCAATGAGGTGAAAGACTTGTACACTGAAAACTTTAAGATATCAATGAAAGAAAATGAAGAAGATACAAATAAGTGAAAAGATATTCCATGATCATTTTCTGGATTGATATTGTTAAAATATCCATCCTACCCAAAGCAATCTATAGATTCAATGCAATCACTATCAAAAATTCCAATGGCATTTTTCACAGAAAGAAAACAAACAATCTTAAAATTAGTTAGAACCACAAACGACCCTTAATAGCCAAAGAAATCTTGAGAGAGAGCAAAGCTGGAGGCATCACACTCCCCAATTTCAAACTATATTACAAAGCCATAGTAATCAAAACAATATGGTATTATTGGCTTAAAAACAGACACATAGATCAATGGAATAGAACAGAGCCCATAAATAAACCCACACATATATGGTCAATTAATTTGTGACAAAGAAGCCAAGAAAATACAAGAGAAGTCTGTTCAATAACTGTTGCTGGGAAAAATGGACAGCCACATGCAAAAGAATGAAACTAGACCTGTCTCTTACACCATATACAAAGTAACTCAAAATGGATCACAGACTTCAATAAAAAACCTGTAATCATAAAACTCCTAGAAGAAAACATAGGTTGTAACCAGTGTAACCTGGATATTGGTTTTGATGATGAGTTTTTTGGACTAGATACCAAAAGCAAAGGTAACAAAATCAAAAATAAACAAGTGACACTACTTCAAACTAAAAAGCTTCTGCACTGCATAGGAAACCATCTATAAAGGCAACCTACCAGATGGGAAAAATTATTTGAAAATCATATATCTGATAAAGGGTTAATATCAAAATATATAAAGAACTAATTCAGCTCAACAGCAAAAAATAAATTAATAAACAATTCAATTAAAATTGGGCAGAGGATCTGAATAGGCATTTTGCAAAGAAGACATACAGATGACCAACAGGTATAAGAAAAGGCATTCAATCATCACTAATCATCAGGGAAATGCAAATCAAAACTAGAAAGAAATATCACCTCACCCTGTTAGAATGGGGTATAATCGAAGATAAGAAATAACAAATGTTGGTGAGGATGTAGAGAAAAGAAAACACTTTTGCATTGTTGGTGGGAATATAAACTGCTGTAGCCACTATGGAAAACAGTATGGAGTTTTCTCAAAAAAATTAAGAACAGAACTACCATATGATCTAGCAATTCCACTTCTGGGTATTTATCTGAAGAAACCGAAATCAATAACTTGAAAAGATATCTGCACCCCCATATTCATTGCAGCATTGTTTACACTAGCCAGGATTGGAAATAACCTAAGTGTCCATTGATGGATCAATGGATAAATAATATGTGATACATACACACAATGGAACATTATTCAGCCATAAATAAGATTGAAATCTTGCCATTTGGGACAACATGGATTTACCTTGAGGACATTATGCTAAGTAAAAGAAGTCAGATAGAGAAAGACAAATACTGGATGATCTCACTTATAGGTGGAATTTTTAAAATGTTCATAGATACAGAGAACAGGTTGGTAGCTGGCAGAGGGAGGGTAAGAGGTGAGGAAAATGAATGAAAGGTATCAAAAGATACAAATTTCCAGTTATAAAATAAATAAGTCATGGGGATATAATGTACAGCATGGTGTACTGTATATTTATTATATTTGAAAGTTGTTAAATAGTAGATCTTAAAAGTTCTCATCATGTAGTAACCTTGTATATCAATGGATGTTAACTAGATTTATTGTGGTGATCATTCCACAATATGTACAAATATCAGATCATTATGTTATATACTTAAAACTAATATAATGTTATATGTCAGTTATACCTCAATAAAAAAAAATCCCACTGCAAATTTTTTGGGTAGCTTTCCTAATTGACTTTAATGTTTATATGAAATAATGAAACATGTCTTGACACAAAAAATATGAAGAAATAATAAAGGAAACATTCCTAGAATATTAAATGTCACAAACTAGATAATGTTAACTACACTCCCACTAAATAAAAGTAGAAAACCTGTACACACACATACACACACACTTGATATAAGGCAGCTATCAAGGTAGTGAATATCTGCAAAACCAAATTCAGAAGAAGGAAACTCAGAGAGATGAGCCTCGCTCATGGAGCAGCTATTTCTCTGGGGACTATTGCAAATTCTGGAAAAGGTCACTTAGCCTGAGAAATTGTGCCTTGATGATAATGTAATGTCAGTGTTAGACTTCATGACAAGTGTCATGTTACTAGAGGAACGAAAGTTGCAGTTCAGACCTGATAACAAGCCAAGTCCTGATAAATCCTTCATGCTTTAGGGACCACATCCAAGGAGTAAGTGTGCCCAGGGCATAGTCTCATTCTCAAGGGGACTGAAGTTAAGGTTCAAATACTATTAGTTCCTTAGAATTGTTTACAAGTAATCTAAGATTGCTAGTGTTCTACCAGAAGCATATGCAAATCCTCTCTGAATGAACATAATATTATCCTAGGCATCATATGGTTAAAAAATTATAAGCAGCAAATATCACCCAGTAAGAAATATCAGGACAATGAGGAAATAAAAGAACATAAATACAACAAATTGAAAAATACACAATAGAAATAGATACACAGAGGAACTGGATAATAGAATTATCAGATGCAGGCTTTAAAATAACTGTTAAATAAGTTAAAGAACATAAAAGACAAAATCTAGAACTTTAATATAAAAGTAGAATATATAAATGAATAGAAAAAAATAAAATAACCAAATTAAGATCTCTGAAGATGGGTTTAATAGCATATTAGGCAATGCTTATCAGTGAATTGCTAACCAGAATATAGGTCAGAAAAAAATATACAGAAGGAAATACAGTGTTTTAAAAAGAATGGAAAATTTAAAAACTAATGTAAGAAAGGTGACACAGTGACAAGACTAATTTACATGTAATTGGTGTCCCAGAAAAGAGCAGAGAAAGAATCCTTTGACCTTGCCACTCATTGTGGTAATTTTGTCCATCTAGCTTCCGATGATTAATAATCTCTCCTACCTGCCCAGTTGCCATTGCAGTCAGCTGCAATGTCATCTCCTATCATGAGTCCTTGCATATGAAAGAGACCCACCACTGAATTTCTTAGTGACCCTAACCACCTTCTGACTAACGCACTCATTTTTGCATTAGTAAAAAATGTATCTTCTGGGCTGTTCATGGAACATAATCATTTGATGGAGTTTTTTGCCTTATGCTTACACTCCAGCATTCCTACTTATCCAAGCCTTTTAATCCCTTCCTTCACTATCTGTCATGGCAATTCTGGCAATTCTACCACACTAAATGTTAGTGATTGCTTTTTCCATGCTTCTAGAAGTCATCTTAGTAGCAAGTTTGTAACATCTTCTAGGGTCCCTGTCAAGGTGTTGAATCCTGGGTCCTATGAGAGTGCTCCCAAATGAATAATCTCTCCCTTATCCAATTTTGTGTTTCAGCCCCTTGATCAAGAGTTCTCAGAAATCTAGTCCCATGCTTAATCTCTCAGCTCCTGCCAGAACACACAGGCTAAGTCTTACTGTACACTCTTTTGAGCATAGGCCCTTTCCTCTTTTATCAGACCCAGGTGTCCCCAGCTGAGTTATGACTTAACCCTAGTTACTCTCCTAGTAGACCAGAGGGGCAGTGCAGGCAGAACCTGAGTGGACATGCCTCTGAATTTTCTACTTGTGAAGGCTCAGAAAGTTTGAGGCAATCCAAGGATTCATGATTTGGGGCTTCCTATTCTTTTCCAGTCAGGCTCCAAACCTTGACATAGAAGACTTATCTTGGCTGTGAACTTAATATTTAGATCATGGCTACTTTTACAATTAAGTCCTGAGCCTCATCCTCAGCTTTCTCTGTTCTCCAAACTGCAGGAGATGAGAGCTCTCCATATGCAACAAAGGCGTCCTCTTTGCTTTCTCAACTTAGCTTATAATTGATGAATTACTCCCAGCTTCCTAGAAAAATAAATTTTTCTAAATATCAACTGAGTTGAACAGTTACTTCCCAATTTCATTGCCCTTATAGTTAAAATGTTCTCCATATTTCTCAGAGGTCCAATCTACGTTGTCAGCAAAAGCATTCCCTTATACAAGAATATCATTGCAGTCTAATATCTGTGGAAGTCTAACAGTTGGACACCTACCATGTAGAAGTATCTGGTCTTCACCTACCTCCTACACCAAGGATGGCAGTCCTCACAGTTAGCTGGGTGGCAAATGATCCAGCTCCAAAATTCCATCCCCATGGCTAATTTCTTGGGCCATTCCTTCCATCAGCTGCTACAGGTTGGGTTCTCTGGAAGCAGATACGGAGCTGGAGATTACCATGTTGCAGATTTGTTGAGGAGTACTCCTAGGATCAGCAGCTACAGAAGAGAGAGAAAAAGGCAAAACTGGTCAGAAAGAAATGTTGAGATCTAATGCTGTCTCTGTGGAAGTTTTAGCCTACCCTTAGCAGAGTTCTGAAGATGAGATGATCCTTTGAATTCTTTCCAAATTGGGATAAGGAAGCCAGGCTTTTATATCCCTGCATGGATCAGTTATTGGGTGTAGGAAACTCCAGAAAGGTCTCTGAAGGGTGCTGTCAGGTAAAAGCTGTCTGCCTATAGCCCTCTCAGTAGATGTGGTACTAAATCCTCATTTCTGAGGAAAATTTGAGTGGCACATCACAGCATCTACCACAATGGAAGATTTTAACATATATATCTCAAACACGGATGAAACCAGCAAAAACCAAAATCAGTAGTACATAAGTGACTGGAACAACATCATTAACACTATTGACATTTTTTTATAGGACTATAGTTGATTTACAAAGTTGTGTTAGTTTCAGGTGTACAGCAAAGTGATTCAGTTATTACAGTTTCCTGTGCTATACAGTAGGTCCTTGTTGTTTATTTTATGTATAGTAGTAACACTATTGACTTTTAATTGATATTAGTAGATCACTGCACCAAACGACTGCAGAACATTTTTTTCAAGGGCTTTCAGAACATTTACCCATATTGATTTAACTCTATCATTTAAATATTTGCACACAGTGAAGCACATTTCTACAAAGTTCAAAGGACCGAACTTATAGAATATATTCTCTGACCACAGTGGAATAAGCTAGAAATTAAAAACAAAACTATAACCACAAAAAAAATCCCCATATGTTAAGCTATTAAGCATATACATCTAAATAACTCAAGTGTCAAAGAATGGGTTAGATCGTGGAAATTAATCATATTTTGAACTGAATATAGTGAAAATATGACATTTCCCAGCTAGAAGGATGCAGCTAAAACCATTCTTGTTGGTAAATGTTCAGTGTTAAATGTAAATATCAGAAAAGAAGTCTGACAAAACCCATCTCAAGAAGCTAGCAAAAGAAGAGCAAATTCAACTCATTTTTGGAGATGATAACACTGCGGTTGTATTAAAAGTAGCTTTTTAGATATATGTACTGAAATATTTGTAAATAAAGTAATATGATTCCTTTTATTTGCTTTAAATTAACTCTAAGGGGGTGGAGAGAGTAGTTTTGATGGGCGTATGTGTAGGGAGATATAGACGATACAAGATGGGTCATATTTAAGTTGGTTGATGGGCATATGGGTTTTTATACGGTTCTGTATTCTATGTTTAAAATTTTTCATAATGTAAAGGCTTAAAAATAGTGCAAATTTAGTGCTTAAATTCCAAAATGAAAAAAAATCAATAAATAAATAGAAAAATTGGAAAAGGGCGTGAATATGCAGTTAAATTGCAAGGCAGAGTAGTGGGCAATAAAATCAGATTTCAGGTGAAATATTTTTAAACCAGTCAGGTTTAAAAGCCTTTTTGTCAGAAACTAGCCATAATTTAATTTTACTGGAATGAACAAGGACTTTAATAAGTAGTTGATGGTACATTGCATTTTTGCTTTGAATATACATGCTCATGGCCCTTAAAAGTGATAATGTCAGTGCTTTTTATGGAGATGACATTCTGAAGCTGATCATAATGCTCCTGCTAGTGGTGAGGACCCATGGGGCCTATTTGACTCAGGTGCATGCAGATTTGAAACAAGGTAGACCACCTATGACAGCAGTACATGTCTAACTTCTTTTAATGCTATACTAGAGTTCCTATCCAGAACAATACACGGGAACAGTTTAAGAAAGTTCCAAGGAAAAACTAAATATATTATTATTCACAAATGACATGTTTGTGTTCATAGAAAATCAAAAATATCTGCAACTTACTATTATTTAACAAGGTCCACAGACACAAGATTAACATGTAAAAATCAATTGTATTTAAATATAAAAAACCTGAAAATTAGAAAATGAAATATAAAATTCATTGATACCTTTTATGATATATCAAAAACCATTAAGTGCTCTGGTAAAATCTAATAAAAGATTTTTAAGTCCTCTTCACAGAAACTATGAAACATTGAAAGAGATCAAAGGGCAAAATAAATGGAAGAAATGACATTCAAGAATTTGAAGATCTGGTATCATAAAATGGAAAATTCCTCCCAAAATTGTTTTTCAGATTCAGTACAATACAGTCCCAATCTAAAGCGCAGCAAGTATTTTTTGGGGGAGAGGGAAGCTCCAGGGAGGGTTACTGATAAACTGATTGTGCTAAAAATATCAAAGAGGGGCTTCCCTGGTGGCGCAGTGGTTGAGAGTCCGCCTGCCGATGCAGGGGACGCGGGTTCGTGCCCCGGTCTGGGAAGATCCCACATACCGCGGAGCGGCTGGGCCCGTGAGCCATGGCCGCTGAGCCTGCGCGTCCGGAGCCTGTGCTCCGCAACGGGAGAGGCCACGGCAGTGAGAGGCCCACGTACCGCAAAAAATAAATAAATAAATAAAATAAAAATATCAAAGACAAAAGACAGTCTTGAGGAGGAATAACATAGAGGACGTATACCAGATATAAAGGCTTATGTTAGACTTACAATAATTAAGACAGAATTCTGTTGATGCAAAGGAAAACAAATAGCCAATGGAAGCCATGGAAATTTCAGAAACAGTACCATACATGTATGACCATTTAACTTATGACAGAGATGGTACTGATATTATATTTCAAAAAGTATTAATGTGGAAAAACCTGTATCCTTCCTGCGCCTTCCACCCTCACACACATACACATCAATTCCAGATAGACTGCCAATGGAAATGTGAAGAACAAAGCATCTGGAAAATATAATAGGAGATCTTCCTTAGCTTGGTGTAGTAGGCTGAGTTAATGTCCTCCTAAACTCTGAATCCTGTAAATATCATCTTATTTGGAAAAAGCAACTTTTCAGGTGTGATTAAGAATCTTTAGATGGGGAAATTATCCAGGATATCTGAAATACAATCACGTGTATCCTTCTAAAAGGAAGGCAGAGGGAGATGTGACCATACAGAAAAGGCAAAGGCAATGTAAAGAAGCAGAGGCTGCAGTCATGCAGCCACAAACCAAAGATTGTCAGCAGCCACCAAAAGCTGGAAGAGGCATAAAAGGGATTTTCTCATAATGCCTCCAGAGGGATCACAGCCCTACCAACACCTTGATTTCAGCCCAGTGATACTAATTTTGGACTTCTGGTTCCACAACTATGAGAGAATAAATTGTTCTTTTAAGCCACCAAGTTGTTGGCAATTTGTTACAACAGCTACAGGAAATAAATACACATAAGACAGACAAAGATTACCCAAACTGGTCATGAAAAAACGTACTAATCAGGGGCTTCCCTGGTGGCACAGTGGTTGAGAATCTGCCTGCCAATGCAGTAGACACGGGTTCGAGCCCTGGTCTGGGAAGATCTCACATGCCGCAGAGCAACTAGGCCCGTAAGCCACAACTACTCAGCCTGCGCATCTGGAGCTTGTGCTCCGCAATGAGAGGCCAAGACAGTGAGAGGCCCATGCACTGCAATGAAGAGTGGCCCCCACTCGCCACAACTAGAGAAAGCCCTCGCACAGTAAACGAAGACCCAACATAGTCAAAAATAAATAAATAAATAAATAAATAAAATTTAAAAAATAAAAGTACTAATCATAAAGGAAAATTTGATAAATTAGACTTTATTAAAATTAAGAATGTATATTCATCAAAAGACATTAAGAAAATATAAAAGAAGGCTAGGAATTAAAGAAGATATTTATAACACGTAGAAAGATTTGTGTCCAGGAAAAAATATATAAATCACAAAGATATAAAAACAGGCAACCTAACAGGCAACTTAGAAAATGGACAAAGACTTGGAGAGGAACTCCATAAAATAGCATATCTAAGTAGTCAATAAATAAAAATTTAGCAACTCTACTAGTCATCAGGAAATGCAAAGTAAACCATAATGATCTACAATTACAGCCCCTCCAGAATAGCTATCATTAAAGGGATTGACAATATCAAGTGTTGAGGTGGTTGTGAACAATGGAAATGCTGCAACTGGGAATATAATTTGGGTAACTACTTTGGCTATGTGTTTGGCAGTACCTACTGAAGCTGAACATACACACACCTTATGACCCTGAAACCCCATCCCATCCTTGGATATGTACACAAAAGAAGGGTGTGGGATATGCATGTGTGTGTGTGTGTGTGCCAAAGACAAGCACAAAATCATTTAGTAATATTGTCTGTAATAACCCCAAACATGAAACAAGACATACATCCATTAGTAGTAAAATGGATAAATTGTGGTATACTAACAAAGTAGACAAATGAGAGGAAACTATATACTCTATAGCATTGAAAATAAATGAAATACTGTCATACCTAAAGAAATGGGTGAATTTCACAGACACAATGTTGAGGAAAAGAAGCCAAATATAGAATAATACATTGTTTATTATACCTTTTAAATATAGTTTAAAAAAAGCAGTCAAAACTAAAATGTGGTGTTAGAAAGTGGTTATCTTTGGGAGATATCACTAATGGAGGAGGAGAATGTGAAGGTGGCTAATGATGTGCAAATTATGTTTTGTCTCTTAATCTGTGTAGTAATTTCATGAGTTAGTTCATTTAGTGACAATGCATTAAGCTTTAATAATCTGTACATATTTCTATATTATATTTTGACTTTTAAAGACTATTTAAATTTTTTTTCTTGGCTCTTTTAAACCACTTTAGTCTTCCAATTATAAATTACCAGAAGTGATCCTGTTGAAACTTTTAACGAAATTGCTTTGAATACATAAATTATTATAGGAAAAAGGGGCATTTTTGCAATATTTCATCCCCCATACACAAGGATGAGATATGTTTTCACTTATTTTACATTTCTTTATGTCCTTTAGTGATTATATACATATGTACATATATATATATATATATATATATATAGAAACACACACATTTTTTTTCCTATACAGATCTTACACTTGGTGTATAGCCTCTATTTCTAAATGCCTTATGGGGTTAGTTGCTACTGTGAAAATTATTTTTAAGGAGTTGATGCATAGAAAATTGTTCTTTGTACTACTTTTTATGCTGATGTTTTAAAATTTTTTCTCATCAGCAATCATTTCATCACCTACAGTGAAGTTTTATTTTTCCTTTGCTATAATTTTCCTTTTTTCTTTTTAAATCTTACCTTATTGAGCCCCGTAAGTGAAGCCATTAGATAGAAGCCATTATAGCTGGAATCCTTGATTATTCTTGACCTTAAATTGAATGTTTCTAGTGTTTATGTCTTAATTATCATTTTTTGGGCATTTGTAGCAATTAAAATATTTTTTCAACTATTCAACAAGCCTTGCATTTGGGGATTAAATTCTACTTGACTCTGATGTATTTTATCTATGTATTACTTTATATATTTTGCTACTTGTTTTTAGAATTTTGCCTCTATGTTCATAAATACTGATCTGTAATTTTTCTTTTTCTTACTCTTCTTGTGTGGTTTTGAGATAGTTTTTCAGAATGATTTGGAAGACCTATTGCTCTGTAGTCTTTAGAGTAGTATACTACAATGACATTATCTTTTCTTTAGGGTTTTGTGAAATGACCTTGTAAATTCTTCTAAATTTAGGACTTTGAGAGGCTGGAGCAGAACACAAAACACTGATTCAATTTCTTTAGTAGTTATAGGTCTCTTAAGATTTTTACTTCTTGAGGCCATTTTAATACTTTAAGTGTTTTTTTCAGAAAATTATCTATTTCATCCAATTTTTCAACTTTATTAACGTACATTTTTGTTGATATTTTGAACATGTATAATGCAATATAATCTGTATCCAATTTTTATAACTAATACTGCCTTTTGCACCTTTCTTTTTTTAAGCTCTATTGAGATATAACTGATATCCAAAAACATTGCACAGATTTAACATTGTGATGAGATTGGACATATGCATATCACTACAATCAAGATGCTAAACATATCCATCACCTCCAAAAATTTCCTTGTGTGATTGTGTGTGTGTGTGTGTGTGTGTGTTAAGGACACTTAACATGAGATGTATTCTCTTAAAAAATTTTGAAGCACACAGTACTGTATTATTAACTATAGGCACTATGTTATACAGCATATCTCTAGAAATTATTCATCTTTTATTACTGAACCATATATCAATTAAGCAATAACTTCCCATATCTCCCCTTCCCTTTTCCCTAAAAATCATCATTCTATTCTCTGCTTCTATAAGTTTGGTTATTTTAGATACCTTTTGTAAGTGGAATCATACAGTATTTTTCCTTCTGTGACTGGCTTATTTTACTTAACATTATATCCTCCAGGTTCATCCATGTTGTCACAAATGTAGGATTCCCTTCTGTTTTTAAGGCTGAATAATATTCCATTGTGTATGTATATCACATTTTCTTTATCCATTCATCTGTTGATGGACTTCTGGGTTGTTTCCATATCTTGGCTATTGTAGGTAATGTTGCAATGCACATGAGGGTGCAGATACTTTTTGAAATCTTGATTATTCTTTCTTTTTAATCATTCTTACCAGAGGGTAGTTTAATAATCTTTTCAAATCATCAGCTCTGGTTTTAGCTTATCTTTGCTACTATCTCTTCATGAAAAAAATTATATATTTTAAATTCCATACAATTGGATTTAAGTGATCTGAAATTAGATTGTCAGTTTAGTTATATACCATGAGAGATATATCTGGCTAGATTACCAATATGAGTCATTTTCATAATAATGGAATTTACTCCATTATTGTATGGAAGATCAATAATTATTATTGAATTAATACAAAGAAAGTGTTTAGAAATGTTTCTACAAGCATCGTTAAGTGGATGATTGCTATTTTCCAATTAAGGCATAGTTCTCTTGTAAGTACCAAAATTACTCCTTAGGAATCATTTTGTTCTTTTCTCTTCATTGTCTATTGTATAATAAAGACACAGTCTTATGCATTGAGTTGGAATGAAGTGAAGATTAAAGATTCTGTCATTTTTCTTAATTCTACTTGTATCCTTCTCATCTTCACTAATTCATTCCAGAAACAGGTATTCAGCACTATCCTGGAGCATGACAACACAATGGTAAATAATTTAGAGAAGACCCTGATTCAAAGAGCTTATGTTCTTCTGTGAGAAAACTCGAAAAATAGACAAGTAAAGAAATAAAGACAATACTAAAATGTGATCAGTAATTTTAAAAAAAATAACAGTGTGGTACAGTTAAGTGTAATTAAGTAGGTACAAGGGGGAAGGGGCACACTGTATAAAATGAAATGATCATGAAAGTTCTTCTTAAAAAATATTTGCAAGACTAAAATTATGGAAATGAACCAGCTATGAAAAAAATGATTGTGAATCATTGAAGGAAAAGGGTGTAACAAATGCGAAGACCAGAAGACATAAAAGACCTTGGCATGTTTGAGTAAGAGAAGAAAGCCCCTGTAGCTGGAACCTAGAAAAAGAAGTGACTAGTAGAAGATGGAGTAGGTGAGAGTCAGACCATGTGACTCTGAGCATGTGATCTTGTAGGCCAAGGTAAGAGTTGGTTTTGATCATAAATACGATAATAAGCCATTACAGAGTTGCTACTGTTGCTATTGTTGTTGTTTTATTTTTGGTTAATATTTATGTTTTGTTTAATAGAAAGTTATGACCGGATTTCAGTTTTTAAAAGACAATTTTAGTTGTAGCCTATGAAGAATGGTTTGTAAGCAACAAGAACAGGAATAGAAATATCAGTTATTACAGTTTAAAGATGACATAGATTTGGACCAGCACAATGGCAGTGGAGATGGAAAGAAGTGAACCAATTCAAGACACAACTTAGAGACAGAACAGTCATGATCCATTGATGAATTAAATATGAGGGATGAGCATGAAGGAAAGGGAGAAATAAAGGAAAATCCAGGGTTTGGGGCTTGAGAAGATGAGCACTTGTATAACATGGTACATTACAATACAGTTGTCAAGATGCCAAATTTTTCCCACTAATTATATTGCAGAGATATTTTTCTAACAGTGTAGAGACAGTAAAATACAATGTAAGGAGCAATTAATTATGAGTCAGAGGACTTTGGTAGCTTACTTGCTGTACAAGGCTTTCTCTCAAACCAAAAATTATGAAAATAACTACCAAATGATTGTGCAAATTAAATGAGAAAACACAGGCAAAAGTAATCAGCACAATACCTAATGCATAGTATTTATTCAGTACTTATTGGTTAAATCTGAATATTGATACATTCTGATCACGTTGATAACTGGTGGAAGATATCCTGGTATCACTGGATTAATTTGTTTACCTTTTTTTAAATCTCAGAGATAGAGACTGAGAAACACCCTATTCTAAAAAGTCATACATTTATCTATTATTTCTTCAAGACGGTGACTTCTTCAGATGTTAATCTTGTCAAGTTTAATATAGAGTATATTTAGATTTACTTAAAGAGGTTAATTTGTAGGTGCTATCTATTTTCTAAAATATGTCAAACACTAAACTGTCAAAAGAGGGGTATAAGGCAGGCATTGAATAATTTGACATTAGGTTGTTTAGGGGTAAATCATCTCAATCCTTCCTTATAATTTGTGCAAGCTAATTAAATCTCTCTAAAAAGAGGTTTTCATCATGGTAGCAGAAGAACAGAATCGGAATAGGTGATCTTTTAAGCCATGTTTATGTCAGGCCTCTAGGATGGGAGGAAATATACTGTATTCCTTGCTGATAATAGTTAATCAGATAACGAGTTTATATACCTAAAATCCTCTGTCAATTCTAAAGTATAATTAATTCCTTCTTCAAATGTTTATTGAGCATATTCTATGTCCCTGACCAAGCACCTATATTCTTAGAGCTAAGAATTGCAGGAAAATAAAAAGGAAAGTTAGCAGGAAGTCTAGTTGCAAGATAACAAGCGATAATTGAATGAATGAATTGATCAGTCAATAAAAACACAAGACAATTATTAAGGGCCAAAAAAGAAATAAACAGGAAGATGTAGGAAACAGAAAGTAACTTAAGCTGGGTGGGTTACTTTAGTCAATGTAGGTCCTATGAAGGAAGTACCATTTCAACTGGAAGTTGAAAGATGAAAGTAATCCAGCCTTGGGATCCAATGAAAACAGAGGTCAAGAGATAAGAACAAATGTAAATGTCTAAGCTGATAATAAGCTTATATTTTTGGTGGGAAATGAGAAAACTAAAGTGGACAAAGGAGAGGAAACAGGATAGAGTACAGTATGAGAAGAGGTATGAGAATAGGCAGGGGCCAGATAATTTATGAGTGCATAGGCTATAGGAGGTAATTTGGATTTCTTTTAGCATGATGGAAAGCAGAGGATTTTAAGCAGTAGAGCTACGTATTTCAAAATAATTAATAGGTAAGATTAGAGACAAACAGATCATTTAGAAGGCTAATAATCATGGAGGTAGTAATCATGAAAAAGGTGCAAAGTAGTGATGCTTGGGAAATATATTGAAAGTAGGGTTGACAGGAATTGCTGATGTATTAGATGTACAGAAAAAGGAAGACAATTGCCACTCCTATGTATACTTTTTATATATAGGCAGCATCACTTACTGAGATGTAGAAGGCTGAAACAGGACCAGGTTGATGGGAAGTAAGGGATGGAGCCAAAAGTGACAGTTCTTTTTGAAAAAATGAAATTTAGAATACCTACTATATATCTATGTGGAGCTTTTGAAAAGGTAAAGTAGGTATATCATTCTTAAGCTCAGAGATTTGGGGCTGGATATATAAACTTGATAGTCATGAATATAAGACAGTATTAAAAATCACAGGACTACATCAGATTATATAAGGAAATGGTGTAGACATGAAAATACTGCTGAGAATTTCTAAATTGAGAAACAAGGATTGACCACGGGACTTATCAAGATGGAAGACACTGGTGACTTTGACAAAAGCAATTTCAGTAGATCATGGGCAAAAGGTTTAACTGAAGTGGATTGAAAAGTGAAGGAGGAAAGAGAATAGTAGAAATAGTGTGTCTAGAATATGTGTGTGAAAAAGAGCAGAGAAATGGGGTAGGAGCTAGAGGAGTATTGTGAGGACTAGAATTTTTTAAGAGGGAGATACTATGATTTTTTATTTTGATGGGAATTTTCAGATAAAAGAGACTAAATTGATTGTGAAAAGAAATAAGCTATAACTACAGAAGCAAAATCCTTGAGTAGGTCACAGCAAAGAATCTAATGACCAAGTTGATCAAGTGGAAAAAATTTTCTTCCCATGGGCACAGAGAGATTTCCACTAATTTCAACAGGAAAAAAGGGAAAGTACATGGGTACAATAGTAAATCAATCAACGTCTATTCAAAAATATCTCCACTGCAATCTCCTCCCCCTACAGGAATTAGCTGCATATCGTGTAAAAGTGTGGAGTCCAATTGACTTGGTTCAAATCTCAGCTCAGTGTGACCACGAAGAAAGCTGCTTATCTGTGTCTCAGTTTTTCATCTGTAAAACGGGGATAATAATAGTACCTACCTCATAGGTACAGTTGAGATAATGCAAATAAAACTTTAAGACCCACAGGTGACGGGGAGTACTAAATAAATGTGGTGGTTGTTATTGTTGTCATTATTATTATTATGGCATTATGTTACTATAGCCAACTGCTTATTCTAGATCTCCACTTGGATGTCTAGAAGCCTACCTACCAAGCACCTCAAGCACAGCATGTCTTTGATTAGGTATGGAGTGTCATAAATTTGCTGATGCAAAGCCAGAAAAAGATTATTCCTGAACCAGACCATCAGTTACACTTGCCTGATTTTATTTCCTTCACCTTTTATCTTCTCTGAAATTCATTAGCAACAGTATATATTACTTTAAAAATTTGAGATACTTTTTTTAATTCAATAAGTTAATGTGTTGTGAACATATAAAGCAATATCAATTCAGAAAACATTTACATTTTTCCCTTTTTTTCTCCATCCATATTCAATCCAAATATCCTAAGAGCTTCTCAATAAACTTTCAGTCATACTAAAATTATGTTTATTTCTCATGGTCTGGCACAGAAGTCAATTTATAAATTACAAATTTTAAATTAAAACTGGTCAATTTCAAATTATTCTAATTGATTTTATCAGAAAGTTATTTAAATATTTGGTGGGAAATATTGTTTTCTATTAGCAGTCAGAAAATAGATTTTTCTTTTCTTTTTTTTAATGAAATAAAATTAAAATTGGAATACTCCCAATTGAGGGGGAAAGACATTCAATTAAAAAACAATCTACTTCATTAAGTTAAAGTTTAATTTCAGTTTCATTACATGAGGCTGTATTAAAGCACACTTCAGCATTTATACATTTTTTTATGATATACACAGAAATACTTCAGTTTGTCAAGGATATCACATTGTTTTAGAAAGAAGAGTATTCTTAGCAAATGAAACTTTACACAAAATTGTAAAATATAATCATCCCTATCAGCAATTAATGACCTGTGGCCAAAATGGACATATAAAAGAAACAAACCTTGTAATGAAATATTCCTTAGGGAGAATATTATGAAAATGTACTTAGAGCTTATAAAGTAAGTATTTAGGGGCTTCCCTGGTGGCTCAGTGGTTGAGAGTCCACCTGCCGATGCAGGGGACATGGGTTCGTGCCCTGGTCTGGGAGGATCCCACATGCCACAGAGCAACTAAGCCCATGAGCCATGGCTGCTGAGCTTGTGCATCTGGAGCCTGTGCTCCACAACGGGAAAGGACACAACAGTGAGAGGCTCACGTACCGCAAAATAAAAAACAAAACGTAAGTATTTAATTGGGTAGTCACTGCTGCACATAAATTTATAGTTCTCTTAAAAAACTGCTACAGAAGTAGTTTCCCTGTATTTGATGGTCTTTCAGTCAAAAAAGCAAATAGAATCAAATGGTATGTGCACAATAAATAGGCGGTATATTGAACTGTGTATTACATAAAATGCTAAAACAAAGGTTTCACTAATGTTAAGTGTTGAGTATTATATTGTGTCTTGGAAATAGAAAGTTCTTCAAATATATTCGACCCAGAATATTTCATATATTCAAAGCACTACAAGGTAGCAGAAATACAATCTCTCCCCATATCATTGACATAAACCACTCTTTATATAATAAACTTTTCTGGAAACCAGGTAAAAATAATTTTTAAATTCTCATAGATAAAACGATACTGATTACACATACAAATACTGTCTAATACCCTTTGTACTGTCAGGAAGGACCATGTCTTTCACAAAACAAGAGGAGAGACTAGAAACAAATATAATAAGTTGACGCACATGAAACTCCCAAAATTTGACCCCTTTTTGTCGGCAAAAATATTTTATATGATTCAACTTTATGACAACAAGAGAACGGCAAATATATTAACCAGTCATATGCTTGAGATATCTACAAGAAGTCAGTTTCCCAGTTGTGGTTAAGAAATAGATAGAGACAAGTCCCTCACATCAAGCCTCTTAGATAGCCTCATCCACCAGAGGGCAGAGAGCAGAAGCAAGAAGAACTACAATCCTGCAGCCTGTGGAACAAAAACCACATTCACATAAAGATAGACAAGATGAAAAGGCAGAGGGCTATGTATCAGATGAAGGAACAAGATAAAACCCCAGAAAAACAACTAAATGAAGTGCAGATAGGCAACCTTCCAGAAAAGGAATTCAGAATAATGAAAGTGAAGATGATCCAGGACCTCGGAAAAACAGTGGAGGCAAAGATCAAAAAGATGCAAGAAATGTTTAACAAAGACCAAGAAGAATTAAAGAACAAACAAACAGAGATGAACAATACAATAACTGAAATGAAAACTACACTAGAAGTAATCAATAGAAAAACTGAGGCAGAAGAACGGATAAGTGACCTGGAAGACAGAATGGTGGAATTCACTGCTGCAGAACAGAATAAAGAAAAAGGAATGAAAAGAAATGAAGATAGCCTAAGAGACCTCTGGGACAACATTAAACACAAAAACATTCACATTATACGGGTCCCAGAAGGAGAAGAGAGAGAGAAAGGACCAGAGAAAATATTTGAAGAGATTATAGTCAAAAACTTCCCTAACATGGGAAAGGAAATAGCCACCCAAGTCCAGGAAGCGCAGTGAGTCCCATACAGGATAAACTCAAGGAGAAATACACTGAGACGCATAGTAATCAAATTGGCAAAAATTAAAGACAAAGAAAAATTATTGAAAGCAGCAAGGGAAAAATGACAAATAACATACAAGGGAACTCCCATAAGTTTAACAGCTGATTTCTCAGCAGAAACTCTACAAGCCAGAAGGGAGTGGCATGATATACTTAAAGTGAGGAAAGGGAAGAACCTACAACCAAGATTACTCTACCTGGTAAGGGTCTCATTCAGATTTGATGGAGAAATCGAAAGCTTTACAGACAAGCAAAAGCTAAGAGAATTCAGCACCACCAAACCAGCTTTACAACAAATGCTAAAGGAACTTCTCTAGGCAGGAAACACAAAAGAAGGAAAAGATCTACAATAACAAACCCAAAACAATTAAGAAAATGGTCATAGGAACATACATATCAATAATTACCTTAAATGTCAATGGATTAAATGCTCCAACCAAAAGATACAGGCTTGCTGGATGGATACAAAAACAAGACCCATATATATGCTGTCTACAATAGACCCACTTCAGACCTAGGGACACATTCAGACTGAAAGTGAGGGGATGGAAAAGATATTCCATGCAAATGGAAATCAAAAGAAAGCTGGAGTGGTTATACTTATATCAGATAAAATACTTTAAAATAAAGAATGTTACAAGAGACAAGGAAGGACACTACATAATGATCAAGGGATCAATCCAAGAAGAAGATATAACAATTATAAATATATATGCACCTAACACAGGAGCACCTCAATACATAAGGCAACTGTTAACAGCTATAAAAGAGGAAATCGACAGTAACAAAATAATAGGGGGACTTTAATACCTCACTTACACCAATGGAAAGATCATCCAAAATGAAAATAAATAAGGAAACAGAAGCTTTAAATGACACAATAGACCAGATAGATTTAATTGATATTTATAGGACATTCCATCCAATAACAGCAGATAACACTTTCTTCTCAAGTGCACATAGAACATTCTCCAGGATAGATCACATCTTGGGCCACAAATCAAGCCTCAGTAAGTTTAAGAAAATTGAAATCATATCAAGCATCTTTTCTGACCACAACGCTATGAGATTAGAAATGCATTACAGGGAAAACAACATAAAAAACACAAACACATGGAGGCTAAACAATACATTACTAAATAACCAAGAGATCACTGAAGAAATCAAAGAGGAAATCACAAAATACCTAGAGACAAATGACAATGAAAACACGACGATTCAAAAACTATGGGATGCAGCAAAAGCAGTTCTAAGAGGGAAGTTTATAGCTATACAAGCCTACCTCAAGAAACAAGAAAAATCTCAAGTAAACAATCTAACCTTACACCTAAAGGAACGAGAGAAAGAAGAACAAAGAAAACCCAAAGTTAGCAGAAGGAAAGAAACCATAAAGATCAGAGCAGAAATAAATGAAATAGAAACAAAGAAAACAACAGTAAAGGTCAATAAAACTAAAAGCTTGTTCTTTGAGAAGATAAACAAAACGGATAAACCATTATCCAGACTCATGAACAAAAAGAGGGAGAGGACACAAATCAATAAAAATAGGAATGAAAAAGGAGAAGTTACAACAGACATTGCAGAAGTACAAAGCATCCTAAGAGACTACTACAAGCAACTCTATGCCAATAAAATGGACAACCTGGAAGAAATGGACAAATTCTTAGAAAAGTATAACCTTCCAAGGCTGAACCAGGAAGAAACAGAAAATATGAGCAGACCAATCACAAGTAATGAAATTGAAACTGTGATAAAAATCTTCCAACAAAAAAAAGTCCAGGACCAGATGGCTTCACAGATGAATTCTATCAAACATTTAGAGAAGAGCTAACATCCATCCTTCTCAAACTCTTCCCAAAAATTGCAGAGGAAGGAACACTCCCAAACTCATTCTATGAGGCCACCATCAACCTGATACCAAAACCAGACAAAGATACTACAAAAAAAGAAAATTACACACCAATATCACTGATGAATATAGATGCAAAAATCCTCTACAAAATACTAGCAAACAGAATCCAACAACACATTAAAAGGATCATACAGCATGATCAAGTGGGATTTATCCCAGGGATGCAAGGATTCTTCAATATATGCAAATCAATCAATGTGATACACCATATTAACAAATTGAAGAATAAAAACCATATGACCATCTCAATAGATGCAGAAGAAGCTTTTGACAAAATTCAACACCTGTTTATGATAAAAACTCTCCAAAGTGGGCATAGAGGGAACCTACCTCAACATAATAAAGGCCGTATATGACAAACCCACAGCAAACATCATTTTCAATGGTGAAAAACTGAAAACATTTCCTCTAAGATCAGGAACAAGACAAGGATGTCCACTCTCAACACTATCATTCAACATAGTTTTAGAAGTCCTAGCCACGGCCATCAGAGAAGGAAAAGAAATAAAAGGAATACAAATTGGAAAAGAAGATGTAAAACTGTCACTGTTTGCAGATGACATGATACTATACATAGAGAATCCTAAAAATGCCACCAGAAAACTACTAGAGCTAATCAATGAATTTGGTAAAGTTGCAGGATACAAAATTAATGCACAGAAATCTCTTGCATTCCTATATACTAATGATGAAAAATCTGAAAGAAATTATGGAAACACTCCCATTTACCATTGCAACAAAAAGAAAAAAATATTTAGGAATTAACCTACCTAGGGAAACAAAAGACCTGTATGCAGAAAACTATAAGACACTGATGCAAGAAATTAAAGATGATACCAACAGATGGAGAGATATACCATGTTCTTGGATTGAAAGAATCAATATTGTGAAAATGACTATACTACCTGAAGCAATCTACAGAATCAATGCAATCCCTATCAAATTACCAATGGTATTTTTTACGGAACTAGAACAAGTCATCTTAAAATGTGTATGGAAACACAACAGACCCCGAGTAGCCAAAGCAGTCTTGAGGAAAAAAAATGGAGCTGGAGGAATCAGACTCCCTGACTTCAGGCTATACTACAAAGCTACAGTAATCAAGACAATATGGTACTGGCACAAAAACAGAAACATAGATCAATGGAACAAAATAGAAAACCCAGAGATAAACCCCACACAACTATGGTCAACTAATCTATGACAAAGGAGGCAAAGTATACAATGGAGAAAAGACAGTCTCTTCAATAAGTGGTGCTCAGAAAACTGGACAACTATGCGTAAAATAATGAAATTAGAACACTCCCTAGCACCATACACAAAAATAAACTCAAAATGGATTCGAAACCTAAATGTAAGACCAGAAACTATAAAACTCTTAGAGGAAAACACAGGAAGAGCACTCTGACATAAATCACAGCAAGATCTTTTTCTGATCCACCTCCTAGAGTAATGGAAATAAAAATAAACAAATGGGACCTATTGAAACTTGAAAGCTTTTGCACAGCAAAGGATACCATAAACAAGGCAAAAAGATGACCCTCAGAATGGGAGAAAATATTCGCAAATGAATCAATGGACAAAGGATTAATCCCCAAAATATATAAACAGCTCATGCAGCTCAATATTAAAAAAACAAACAACCCAATCCAAAAACAGGCAGAAGACCTAAATAGACATTTCTCCAAAGAAGACATACAGATGGCCAAGAAGCACATGAAAAGCTGCTCAACATCACTAATTAGAGAAATGCAAATCAAAACTACAATGAGGTATCACCTCACACCAGTCAGAATGGCCATCATCAGAAAATCTACAAACAACAAATGCTGGAGAGGGTGTGGAGAAAAGGGAACCCTCTTGCACTGTTGGTGGGAATGTAAATTGATATAGCCACTATGGAGAACAGTATGGAACAGTATGGAAGTTCCTTAAAAAACTAAAGATAGAATTACCATATGTTCCAGCAATCCCACTCCTGGGCATATACCCAGAGAAAACCATAATTCAAAAAGACACATGTACCCCAATGTTCATTGCAGCACTATTTACAATAGCCAGGTCATGGAAGCAACCTAAATGCCCATCGACAGAGGAATGGATAAAGAAGATGTGGTACATATATCCAATGGAATATTAGCCATAAAAAGGAACGAAATTGAGTCATTTGTTGAGACGTGGATGTGGTACAGATGAACCAGTTTGCAGGGCAGAAGTTGAGACACAGATGTAGAGAACAAATGTATGGACACCAAAGGAGGAAAACCGCGGTGGGGTGGGGATGGTGGTGTGCTGAATTGGGTGATTGGGATTGACATGTATACACTGATGTGTATAAAATTGATGACTAATAAGAACCTGCAGTACAAAAAACAAACAAACAAACAAAAAGAGAACTAAGCTTTCTTTGGGTTATTTGTATGGAAATACGTTGATATAAATGTTTCAGACATTACATGAAATTTCTAAAATATCTTATATGTTCTGGTATTATGTTATAAGTCATAATTCTAGTTATTACTTTAAATATATATCTCAGAATTAACTAAATTTCCTTGTCAATTGCATTATTATGAACTTTCATCAAATCTTTAACTGTGGTCATTTTTAAGTCTTTTGTCATTTACAGACAGTTCTGGGTGTACTCTTATGCTTTCGCAAAAATGTTCCTATAAAAGGGTTTCATCTTCAAGGAATTCATGGAAAAGACTCTGACAAGTACAGGTTTCTGGTAACTGACTATACTGCTGAACTGAATGAATAAGCATTTTCAGAACTCTAATGGAAAACTGATGAATTCATAAAAGTGCTAAGAAAAGATCAAGATAAAAAAATTAATTACATGGGACTGACTGAACTGATGAGGATGATTATACTTTTTGCAACTTTCCGTTTGAATTTAAAAAAAAAAAATCCCACAAGGACTCGGAGGCAAAAAATATACAAATCAATTTTCACTGCAAAGTAAAGGAGCTGTTACAGGTGAGGATTACTGGACTGAATGTCAATATTATGACATAGTATGAGTGTGTTTCGTGTTTGGTAATTGCAATCATTGTTGCTTTTGTTGTGGTCATCCATTTACAATGCTTTGTGTCAGTTTATTTATCTCTTGTAAAAATAAAATACAGTGTGTTTGTGTAAAAAACAAAAGTAGATAGAATCTGAATTTTGGAAGTAACTCAAGCTTTTAAACAGACAAAAGCTATATATGCATCTAACTTTTAACTTGATTAACTCTTAGAAAATTGTGTGGAAAAAAAGAATAAAGGAATTTTTATATTAAGATGAAGAACTTGAACATTCAATTTTGTTCTATTATCTAAGAAACGACAGTTTATAGCTATTTAAAAATTTTGTGTCTATTTTAAAGAGCATTTTTTTCTACTTCCACTTCACCACATCCTCTGAAGCTTCCAAAATCCATGTGCCACCTCAGAAGCTTCACATTAAATGTTAGATCATCTATTGTCTACCACACTGGATAATATCAAGCTTGTATTAAAAAGCCTATTAGTGAGAACTTTAACTTATGGGGAACGAAATTGTGTGAAAGCTCAGTTCTTTATTTCAAAGCTACTGCCGAATAAAACCTCAGTTTCAAGGAAATTTTTAAGGAGGCCACCATCCTACTGCTGGATCATATCTTCTAAACTCTCCCAGTGCCCCATCGATGGTCTTGGGAAAACAGGAAAAGCTGTGCTACAGTGAGACCAGCAATTGTGGTTCAACAAGAATCAGTAAAAGGTCAGCAGCTTCAGTTTGATCTTTCTCCTTATAGATTTGCATATATTAAACATGAAAGTCTCCACAGATTCATGCTTAAGGCTAAGCAGAAAAAAAGAGAGTTGGGGATGTATTTAGCAATGATACCTCCACAAATTTCCTATACATATATACTTCAATAGCTTAGGGGCAGGTCTCACCCATTCTTTAACTTATCACACACAGGCAGAAAACCCTTGACTTAAAACTTATAAGAAACATGCCAATTTACAAGTGGCAGGGTTGTTTTCTACTTACTAAAATTAAATCAGAAAAAAATTTTGAGAGTGTAATTCGATAACTAATATATGCCTGAAATTAGGAGTTAGTTCATCTTAAAAGGAAAACAGGGCCTCTTCACAAGTAGATAATGTTTTTCTGTTTATAAAAGGCTTTTACATATGATTTCATTTAATCATTAGTAAGTAACACCTAAGGTATATAAAATCCCACTTACTGCTGAGGAAAAGGAAGACTAAATGGAACAGGTTTGCCCAAGTTGACATAGCAAGTAGCAGAAATAAAACTAAAATTCTTATTATCTGACTACACATATAACTCTCTTTCTTTTATATTATGGAATATTCATAGGACATACTAAATATATCATGGGATATACAAAGAGATCCTCACTAAAGCTTAAACACTATGCTGTCCTTTATTCCCTGACTTTTAGAGACGTGGCCACAGTCAATTCTTGTCATTATGTAATGTTTTATTGCTTACAATCATGGTCAACGAAAAATCAATGCCATCCCTGAACTCACAATATCAGTCTAGTTACTCTTAATTGTATTTAGGTCCTAAGAGAGGGGCTGGGAGAGGACTCTTGAGTGACACAAAACAAAAGAAAACCAACCAACCAACAAAAAAACAAGAAATAAAACAAAAATAAGCAAAATAAGACTAAACCAAAAATGAGACAAACATAACTAAACACAAATGACCAAAGCAAAACAAAAAACCTGTTCAAGAAATCCAGTTTTTGCACAGCTATTCTAATCTCTAGTTTAAAAAAATATATTTTTCTGCATTATTTTGTGCCCCATGCCATTCCAAAGAACAGAGCACTGATTTGGAGAAAAAAGATAACATTAATTTTTTCTTTACGTAGTTCTCCTACCACTGTAAGAGTGAATAATTCTTTAGCTGTAAATGTTGTTATAAATTTTGGTGATAATTTAAGGAAAGTATATAAAAGTTAAAAACAAAAATCTTGAGTATTTTGTGTAGTCACATACTATTGTATTGCCTTCTTGTATATGATACTTAGAAAACTGAGCTCTGGGAACATAATTTTTTGATGATTTCTTTATAGCTTTATCAATACTATTCTGCCTAAGCATGTTTTGAGAAAACAATTACTATTTATGTCTTAGCTAATTTTGCTAAATGCTTTTTGTTTTTTATAGCAACAATAGTGCTAGCATTAGGAATTCAAATTATTTTGGGGTAGGGAAAACCAGGTGTAAATTGCAATCAAACAAATTGTTGTATGTGTGTGTGTATATGTGTATGTGTGTTTATGTGTGTGTGTGTGTATGTGTGTGTGTGTGTGTTCAACAGTATTACAAATAAAGATGTTAGTCCATGCATAGAATAAGTAATAGAAATAAATTGCTCATCTGTAATGTGTAAGATCAATTAACAGTCTTCCTAACTATGAATACATTTGTAGAAAATTCCAAGAGTGTTAAAACTTTAGATCTCAGAAAAAATTGGGGTGCTAAAGTGGCAAAAGTTCATACTCCTGAAACAGTATACCATTTAGCCTTCATTGGGAAGACAAGAATATTGCTGTGCAGTGGGCTGGAGGGAACTTGAATTAGCTCAGTCAATTAAGTCATGATTAATTTATGTTAGATCCTGCTCTCCTGAGTCTATAAAAGCCAAGACTTTAGTTAACTGGCAGTATTTAGTTTAATAAAAGTAAAGTCTTTAAAAATGAATTATAGACAGAGAAAAATATCTACTATTGACACAATCAATAGGCAGCAAGAGTCCCACTTTAATTTGTGTCAATGGAAGTTAAAATAAATTTAGAAACTAATAAGAACAGGATTGCTCCCTTCAAATGGATGACCAAATTTCCCAGATAGTTAGCATTAGCATGGCTTATACAGCAGCTCTGCCTGGACGTGTGACAAATCATAAGTATTCACAAGAGCAAAGGCTTTCTTTGCAGCAATTGCTGCTGCTAGTGATAAGTTCAAGTTCTGTATGGGTTTGACAAGAAACATTCAATTGCTAGTATCTTTGGTCAAAAATGATTCTGCAGAGACTGAGTAGATTTTGGTTACTCTAATTATCCATCTGAACGTAATACATGATCCTAATGGGTCTTTGTGTATTCAGGGTGTATTGAGGGAGCATGTGGTGGTACACCTAGCTAGGTTCCTACACCACAGAGAAAATAAAAGAGGCTCATTCAATACGTTCAATGGAAAAAGCAAAAATGAATCTTAAGGAAAATGCCTCAGCTCCGTTCACACAGTGGCTCAGACAATCTAAATATTGTGCAAAACATTTCACTGAATACAGGAGTAGCACTTATGATTGATCTTTCTTTAAAAGAAACCAGTGAGGGGCTTCCCTGGTGGCACAGTGGTTGAGAGTCTGCCTGCCAATGCAGGGGACACGGGTTTGTGCCCTGGTCCGGGAAGATCCCACATGCCGTGGAGCGGCTAGGCCCGTGAGCCATGGCCACTGGGCCTGTGCGTCCGGAGCCTGTGCCCCGCAATGGAAGAGGCCACAACAGTGAGAGGCCCGCGTGCCACACACAAAAAAAAAGAAACCAGTGAGAGCAGTGTGCACTTTTAGGAATATCTTCTTGGCTGATGAAGAGAAGTTATATGTCTGATTTGACTCACCTCATTTTTCTGAAACATTTGAATTAACCCTACCTATGTAATCTGAGTTCTAGAAAAGTCATGAATAATAGCCTCGTATGGGATTGACCTTGATAGATCAATTACCCTGTATGATTCAATAAATAGATTCTACAAGTTCAAATATGATGCTCCCAAGAATACTATGTGTGGATTTTGCCAGACCAAATAAAGTGATTGAGAACATAGATCTGAAGTCAGACTGCCTGGGTTTCAATTCTGATCCTGTTATCAACTAGTTGTGCAGTCTTGAACAATTTATTTGACTTCAATTTTCTTCATATGCACAACAGAGATAATAAAATAATAGTCTCTACTACAAAGGTTATCATTAGGATGAAATGAAATATGTATATAATACCTGTAGCACCTTGTTTGATGTAGTCAAAGCTCAGGAAATACTGGCTCTAATTATTGTTTTTAGCTTAATGTCACTTGCCACCTTACTTGAAGGGTATTGGAGGTGGTGTCTGAGGGCCATTATCAGTTTCTAGGCTAAAACACACAGTTCCATGGTTCTAAGCCCTTTGTCTTGTGGTCAAAATGAAGAAACGGCAGAATGGGATGAATCAGAGACTGTTTACCTAACCAAGAGCCATCTGGGGCTCTGGTCCTCTTCCCTCTTCTGAGGCATAGTCTAGGGCAAACAGGAGCATCTCATGTAAAAAAGTAGTGGTTAAACAGAGAGGTCTTTCCAAATAAGTTCTTATATTTCTCCTGAATTAAACTTTAGCTACTTTTTATCATTATTTTTAAAATATATCAATATAATGCTGTTACATGTACTTAAAATCACAGCTAGTGTGTTATATAAAATGTCTGAGATTGTAACAATTCATTTCCTTTTTACTTACTTACACTTTTGATTTTGAAACTTATGCTTACAAAGGAAAGGACTCTACTTGAAGTTTTTTTATATATACTGAATTTTTTTTTATGTGTTACTAAGAATTCTGGCTAAGGGCATCAGTGTCAGATACCAAGTAGCTATTCACAAAAATGACAGTGAGAAAGACACACTCTCCATGATTGTAAACGCCTAAGTGCTCACATTATCTTTCATGAAACACATGCTTCAAGAAGTGATCAAGCGCAGCCATAGTCCTTCTCACAGGCAATGTGTTGTGAAGTAAGAAGAGTCCCTTCTTTGTGACATGCCATGTTTCACTGCTGGCATGAGAGGGCTTAGGGGTTTTTTGGTTTTTGTTTTGTTTTTTTTTTGGCGAAAGTCAGTTGTAGGTAATAGTATAGTAGCTCAAATGTGTCATTTTTCAGCAGTAACTATCATAATTTCTATTGGTCTAGAAAATCAACAATGACTTGTTCACATTGACTGAAGCATTAACTGGACAATGGAAAGAAGGGTGTTTTTGACAGCAGTGGCAACTGTATAGGGCCTTGAAAACAAAACAGGGAGAAGGGTATGAAAAGTGTGCTGTTTTTTTGCAGTGGATGTGAAGATGACCTTGTGTAATGATAGACTGATGTCTCCAAAAAGAAAAATTAAAAAGTGAACTGCCTATGAGGTCTGACAAAGGATAAATCACTAGAAATAACTTTTAAGAACTGGTTTAAAAAAAGAAAAACACAGAGAAACATGAAGACTTTATATGTCTATACAAAAGTCAGGCCCTTTTGAAGATTGGGGAAAATGGTAAGAACAATAATGATCTTATGTGCTTAATTGTTACCCAAAAGCTTTGCTTAAAAAATTAGCAAGTTTATTTTCTTATAAAGGAATACATGTCCACTGTAAGCATCTTGGAAAATATAGCTAGACAAACAGAGGATCATTTAAATAATCCATTATCCCACTAACTACCTTTGCATGAGTCCATTTTATACAGAGCAACTGCTGTGATCTTTCTGAATTGTTCATCTGTTCATAACCCTCTAATGGATCCCTGGCACACCTTAAAGTCTAAATGACTTTCCACGCCTATACAGCCCCAAATGACCTGGCCCCATGCTCTCTCTTTTTCTCCCTAATTTCCCACCACTCTTTCCCTAGCTCATTCTGCTCCAGTCCAGAATTGAGCTAGGATTTCTCAAATATGCCAAGCACATTCCTACTACAGGGCATTTCCAGCTGTTCCCTGTTTGGAATGTTTTTTACCCAGATACTCATGGCCTTATCTGTGGACTTCATTCAGATCTCTGCTCAAACACCACCCCTCAAAGAGGCCTTCCCTGAGGACCCCATCTATCTAAAGCAACACCCCTCCCATGACCGCCTCTCCTTAATCCTGCCATTTCTTAACGTCACTTACACATCATTATGTAACTTTACATTGCATGTTCATTTGTTTATCTCCATGTTGTGTATATTCACTAAAATGTAAGCATCCAGAGGATGTTTTGTTCATCGGTGCATCCCCAGTGCTGATCAAACTCTTGACCTACAATGAGCTCTCAATAAATATTTGTTGAATAAATGAATACCCAATGTTAACATTTTGGTTATAAAAATTTAAAAAAATGTTTTGGGGTGCTTATTTGGGCCATTCTTCTAAACGCCTTACACGTGTAAACATTTAATCTTCCTAACAATCAGAAAAGAAAGGTATCATTTTTTTTTCCAATCTTATGAATGAGGAAATGGAAACAACAGGAATATTGAAATACTTGCCCAAGATTGATTTAGTAAATGTCAGAACCAGAATATGAACCTGAGCAGGCTGGCCTCACAGCCAAAATCTCAGTCACCGGTCCGCTATCTCCTTTCTTTCTCACTGTCTCTCTCTCACACACACACTCTTACATGCACAAATGTGCACACAGGGTCATAACTAACATAGTGTTTTGGGTCTATTTTCCACATAATTAAATATCCTCTGGCAACATCATTTTATGCCTACACCATATTTCACTCTATGAGTTTGCCAGAGGGATTTTTAAACCATTCTCATATGATGAAGATTTACAGATGTTTTTCTTTTACTACTGTTATAGTAAAAAATAACATAATTAATGTTATTTTCTATAAATATAACATAATTAATAACATAATTAATGTTATTTTCTATAAATCAAATTATGAGATAAAAAGTACAGTTTTTCTCAAGGTTTTTATATTACCAAATTGTTCTCCAGAAAAATTAACATAACATCCATTTCTTCATCCACTTACAAACTTGAATATACATATTTTAAATTTTATTCATTTTGATAAAAATTTTAATTTAATGTTTACCTGCTTTCTAGAGGGGTTGAACATTCTTTATAAATTTATTCCTTCAGTTTTGGACTTCCTCTTTTTAACTGAGTAAAGTTTTTAACTTTCATCTTATAGAATTATAACATTCATGTATTAAGTTTAGTAATGCTCATATGTTTTGAAATATTTTTCTAGTTTATAATTGCCTTGAAATTTTTCTTATGTTGTCTTATGTGAAAAAGAAATTTCAGTTATATAATTGTGTTTGTGTGCCTTTTATTCTGTGATTACCAACACTGGATATATATATATATTATTAAACAAATGCCGTAATGCTTACCACATTCAAGCTACTTCCAAGTCCCTGGTTTTACTCACAAGCCTTTACTCTAGAACTGAAACCTGTTTGCAAGTGCTGTGTTTTGACAACTGTTTATCTTTGGTACCGAATGAGTCACCGGGCATACCTGGTATTTCCCCTAAAAGTGAAGTGCTAGCTAAATTTTGGTCTGCATTTTACCTGCCTATTGACTGGGCCTCCTGTCCATTTGGGACTACAAAATGGGAACAAAGACGTAGGTAAAAGCCTGTGCATAAAAAGGGAAAGGTGCCAGAGTCATTTCATAATTTTATGTTTTATTTTTACCTGTCTGTCTACTGAGTAATTTATTGCCAAACCACACCAGGTCAAAAAACAGGAGGCATTTACTTTTTCACAGTGGGATGGTGAGCTCAGTTAGAGTTAACTCTTTACTAGGCCCTATGCTAAGTGATTGTATATATTTACATTTATACACATACACACACATACACACATATATCATACATAAATTACATATATACATATACATTATACATTTATATTGCCACACATACATATCACACATATATTACATTTATACACAAATTATATATGTATGTCAATTACAAATATATTGACTTATCAATCAATCACAAAGCTATTCTTTCTCATCTAATTTCATGGAGATTTTCCATATAACCTCTCCCACCTCTGGCAGACATTTTTGTGAGGAATGTACAGACCATATTTTAATGTATTTCAGCAGTGCCCAATAGTAAATAAGAGAAATAACTTAGGAACAGAAATTTAATTGAATAGTCTAAAGACTGAACTCTGAACAATTGTAAGAGATGTAGAACTCTTGGCAACCACAGCGATATAAAGAATTCAGCAAAGCATGAAACAATCCAACACTGACTGTCATGGGTCAATGAAGCAGTCTTGGAGAAAGACAAGGAATCAGATGACAAAAGGAGAGTATACCTAGACCAGAACAAGGACAGAATCTTTCAGGAGACCCTCCTGAAGAAGGATATCCCCAGTTCCCTAGAGAAAAGGGATATAGAGACATAACTATAGAAAATATGCAGTTATACTACACTGTGGATAAGCATTTTAAAAATAACCTTTTGGTGAAATACAAGCAATTTGTTCCAAAGAATACTTTAACTCTTCTCAATAAATAATGATATTTTATTAAATCTTACATTAAAAGAACCCCTTTAGGTGCTGAAACTACTAAACCCAGTTGGCACTAGAATAAATCACACTGCTTCCAGGTTGGCTAGTACAGCTGGGTTCCAACCCTTTTAGAATGTCGCGATTACCATAGCCTAAGCCACCATTGTCTCTGACCTGGAACACTGTAATGGCCTCTTAATGAGCTTCCTTAAGTCCACACTTAGTGCCCCCCACCCTCCATACACTTTACGGTCCACACAACAGCCAAAGTTTAAGTAGGGCTTCCATATATCAAAAAAGTATGATGTTACTATTTATGCTAATGCCTTTATAATGAATGATTCAGGTACCCTCAGAGGAAAGAATTCATTATTTTCAATGCAAAGTGGAGAAACAAACACCATCCCTTCTCCATGTCTCTCCATGAACCCAGGACACAAAATCCAGGAACACAAAATGTATCTTCTGCTTCTGTGAGCAAAGCATCTTTCCCTGTGTCTCAGGAAGAGATTATTCCAGAAGAGATTATTACTCTAACCAGTAGTAATCATTTGATTTCAGGTTATAATTGTTAAAACTTGGTTTTCCTTATCTCACTGGCCAGTCCTAGATTTCCACTGATGATTTCTACTCTTCTTCCCAATTTTGGAGTAGTTCTGTTTACCATCCTCTACTCTGCTATCCTGAAATTACACGTAGTTGAACTCACCCATTCCCATAGTTTTATATAGCATTTGTACACTGGTGAACTGGAAATGTACATCTACCATTTTATAAATGCAGTCACATTCAACATGTCTTTTTGACTATCTAATGGATAACTCAAACTTGCAAGTCCAGAACAGAGCTCTTGAATCATTCCTCTGACCTCTGAAGTGTCCCCATTTCAGGAACTGGGGAGCAAAATCCCCTCTATTTTTCTGCTCTAAAACTAGGAAACTGTTCTTAACTCTTACCTTTCCTTGTCTACTCACTCACTGCCATAGCTATCAGCAAACTCTATCATCTCCACAATCAAAACATCTCAAAATACGGTATTTGTTTTTCTCTCTCTGACTTCAATAAAGATGTTAAAAAAAAAGACAAAAAAACCCACATCTCAAAATAGAATTCAGAACCCAATCACTTCTCACCACTGCTACCACACTGGTCCAAACACCAGCTTCTCTTCCTTGGACTACTGCAACCATCTAACTGGTTTTGCTGTTTCCACCCTTGCTCCACCTACACTCTGTTTTTCACACTACACCTAGAATGGTGTGTTTAAAATGCAAATCTGATCACTCTCCTGCTCAGTCACCCCAAGTGTATTTAGAATAAAGTCTATTTTCCTTTTATTGAACTCTTCTTGCCCTGGCCCCATGCTCTGATCCCTGACCCTAATCTCGCCACTCTTCTCTTCACTTGTTCTGTTCTAGCCTTACTGTCTTCTTTGTAGACTCTCCAATAAGCCAGGAACATTCTCAACTCACAGCCTTTGCCCCTTCATTACTATGACTCAAAGGCTCTTCCCTACCTCCTCCCACCACACACAAACTTTCACACAACTCAGTACATTCAGGCTCTGCTCAACCATCACCCTCTCAGAGAGGAGGGTCCACACCACTGTTGACACCCATCTCCCATTATTCTAGATCCTCTTGTGCTGTTTTATCTTTCTAGCCTTTTATATATGTATGTGTTCATTTGCATATCGCCTGTCTTCCTCGCTAGAATGTAAACTCCATGATATCAGGGATAGTCTTGCTTTAATTCACAACTATATCCCCAGTGTCTAGAATGGTACTCAGCACAAAGTAACTGTTCTGTAAGTATTTCAGATGAATTATTATATTAGCTAGCATTCAAAATTGACATCTAACATGGCTTTGCTTTACAATGGACCTGGAACTGATTAACATATAGGGCAATACTAATGCAAACATTATCAAAGTGACTCTTTAAAAAGAAATTGATACACATCAAAAAGAGATCTTACACCTGTATTTCACTTAAATAAATCAGCTGAAAAAAAGGGGAGTCATAAACCAAAATTTTAAACAGATAATGCCATTTGTTAATCCACTACCACCACTCCACCAACAATATTTTCTATCCATAAAAAGTTTTCCTTTACTCTGTAGACTTCTATTATGTTCATTTTATCTACAAACATGAAGATAGACCACTTACTCCAATTTGCCATTGCTTAAATTGTATTTTAAATTCAATTTTTCCTGTGTTTATTTTGTGTCCTCTCTACTTACTGTATAGTACACTGTATTGATTAATGGCAAATGTATATCTTGGGCACATGCCTGGAAATCTCTAGATTTACACAAGCTTGTGGTACCGATTTGATTTTGGGGATTCTCCCTCCTCTGGACCAACTCTATAACAAAGGAAAATTTTTAAAATATCCAAAATAAAAAAGATTTCCTTAGTACAAATAACTCTTGATTGTTAAAAAAAAATGTCTAAAATTCCACTTAAACTCTCAATATTTATTGATGATAAATAAAAATGTCTTAAATTATGATTTTACTAAGTTTTTGAGAAAGCTCAAGGATTTAAAAATAACAGTTAAAGGGCTTAAATTCATTAAACATTTCAGTTTGTTTTCCCTCCACACTTATATGTATTTATTGTCTTCTTTACTATCTATTAAGGGAAAGTCACCAGTTTCAAAGATCACAATGTTTTCAATTGATCACATATATTTTCCAGAACTCTTTATTCCAGTGTCAAGCTACTTGAATGTTCCAGATAGATAAACCTGTTTTATTTAGATAAAAGTTATCAGGACAACACTATTTTTAATTCAAATTAAATATTTTCTGAGGATTATTTATTGGGTGTTTTATCTCTAAAATTTACCTGAATTTACTTTTTCTGTGAATTTCTGAGATGTACTGCATATGGTTAAAGACCAAAGATATAGTAAGTGCTCCCCTTTTTCCCAAGCTAGAGCCTCTATAATAACACAGAGTCGATCTAAATTAGATTTAAAAGTTTATGCCCAAGGGAAGTGTTTCCTATTAGCTAGCAATGTATACAGTTAAACTCAAAGCATGGTCATAGTGTTTTAATCAGGAAAGCTAAGAGTCATTTCTGTCCTGTGGGGTAATAAATGAAGGCAAAAGCAATTGAACATGCTTTCTGATGTGCTAAGTGATATATGGCTCTCCTGAGTCACCAAATTGGAAGGGCCACATGCTTAGTTAATCAACATTGCACAGTCATATTGAGGGAGAGGTGATAAATTTAACAGATGTTATACTCACAGGGGTCAGGGTAAAATGGACTTGATCCACCACCTCAGTAATTAAAGAGATGTCTTTAAATGCCTATTATCAAATGCCTGACTATAAAAGAGAATGAATTTTTTTATTCTCAATCATTCACTGTAAGTGGATTTAGTAATACTATCAACCACAGTGGTCGAAGCTGGCCACTGACTAATATGTACTAACTAATATATTGACAGTTAGGGAGAAAATCAGATCCTGGGCGACCAGTTAATGTATTTCCTTCCAGAATTTTCAGAGCTGATTAGAACAAAACCACATCCAGAGAAAACCGTTAAGACTACACTCAAATTGCTGATCCTGTAGGCTTTTCTCCTTCAAGAAAAAGCCATGCATTCTCTGCCTAGAAATGCTACATTTCTTGCACACAATCTAAGTGCAAAAGGATGAAAGGAATTCTCAGCTCAAATTCAGTCACCTTCCATTTCAATTATGTATACCACAACTTCCTGTGTTTGCAAATTTGTTTGAATGCGCAAGTGATATTTCTGGAGTTACAAGTTTGATGCCTGTTTTCTGATGACAGCATGTTTTCTGTTCTGAAATTCCAGTTACCATTTAAAATTTTTTAAGCATAGAAGTTGAATTAACTAGCATATGTGGATTATTCCTATTAATGAAGAGAATAGGGTTTCTTTAGAGGTCTTTATGGTTCAACAAATTTGAAATTCTTTTCAATTTCCATCATCTCTGTCTACTGCCATCAGGTCTACAGTTGTAATGTTGCTATTTGGTTAGTTGATTGTAGTTTAGCCATAAAAGAATGGTGTCTTGGAAGATGACCATTTCCCTTTCTCTCATAACTCTTTAGGACTAGAGAAGAAAGCCCTCGCTCTTTTCCTCTCCCTTCTGTATCCTCAGTATTGGCTGGAAAAATACACTCGTAAGTAAATCTAAGGAGAGGAAAGAAGGAAACATCTCTTTTCTCATCCAATGCCATATTCTGGGCAATCTTCCCAATTCTAAATCTGCCCTTGATAAACCACCACTTGGGTTGAACTTCAAATCCAAGAGTGACTGAAATTAAAAATTGGGGCTTCACTTTACTGATAACCATGTTCACAAAGTAAATTATTTCTGCAGCAAATCAGTTTGAAGATATTATTTTAAATATTTCCATCCACTTGTCTTACCTGGTCTCTTTTATGTCACTATCTCACGAGTCAGCCCAATCCCTTTGAGCCTGTTTACTCCATAGTAAAACAAAAATTAAAATGATACCCACTCTATCTCCTTTCACATTCTCTTCTTACTTTTATGGTTAATAATAAATTAATTAATGTCCCATGTCAAAAAAATATGAGCGCGTATAAAGTGTTAAAAACCTCTTCGTCCCAAACACTCTCTCTCAGAAACCCAACTCCTCCGACTTATCTTCTGTTAACTGCCACCTATTATAAAAAGAAGCAGGCCATGATTGAGTCATAACAATGGAAAAGAAGGAAGCATAGGAAATCTTGGAGTAACATTACAGGAGGGTGAAAATGGAAAGAAACATATGTGGTATAATGTAAATGCACCATTCTACACCTTGGTCTTTGCTTTTTATTTAGTTCTGTACTTTATGGCATACAATACTCCTATTTCAGTATCTCAATATCTGACATACCTGCATGAAATTTCATTGTATGAATGTAACAAAATTTATTGAACTCCCTGTTGATGTACATCAGGGTAGTGTTAAATTTTGGTAGATATTATTAAAGACCTTCCATAAAGATGTAAATCTATACTTTTACTCAAGACCACCTTTAGAGCTGGGCAACCAGGACTCCTACTCTAAACTACATTTTAGAGGGCTCCTTTGGTCCTGCTCTAAGCATGGCTCTGCCAAGAATGGGAGGAAACCTCAGAACTAAGGGGACATGTCCACCCAGGACCTATATTCTCTATTCCAGGTAATACTCTGAGTATCTGGGGCTGTAGAATTTTCTGTCCAAACATACCTGAACCTGCTTCCAGGGACTGGAAGGGTATGTTCCTTGAATCTGTTCTTCTTGGGATGGAATGCAAGTGACACTCTGAGGTTTGACAGGTGGCCAAGGAGGGTTGTGAAGATGGGTGTGAGTGGATGGAGCTTGATGGCCACACATGTGTTGCCAGGCCCCTTCTGGTGAATGATTACACAGGGCTGGGACATGAACAGGGGCAGACTGAAAGCTGGCAGCTTATATTCCATTCTTGTCCCATAAGTTTAAGAGCTCGTCTGCTCTTGCTAACAGGACCTAACAGTTTTTGCTTCCAGAACCCTTGCTATCAGTTAGTATTATAATTTTATTTTTCATTTTTGCCAGTCTGAGAATTTTTTAAAAATATATTTTATTGTATTTAAATTTCCATTTATTTAGTTCATATTTTCACATACTGATAGGCCATTTCAAGTTTTTTCCAATATACTGCCTATTTTATTGTTTGTCCATTTTAAAAATTAGAATCAAATTAATAGGTTCCAGTTCAAGATGGCAGCATAGAAGGATCCTGAACTCATCTACTCATCTTCTCTCATAGACATACCAAATCCACAGCTATATATGAAACTGTTTCCTTTCGAAAAAAACCAAAAACCAAAAAACAAAAAACTAGATGAGCAACCCCTACACATCACACAAACAAGAGAAAACCCACACCCACATCGGAGTGGGTAGGAGAGGCTGAGACACGATCTGACCATAAACTCCACTCTCAGCACAGCAACCTACAATTGGGAGGAAATACAACTCAAGCTCCTCCCTGAGGAGCAAAGGATTTGAACTCCACATTTGGCGCCCCAACTTTTAAGATCTTCACCTGAGACGAACACCCAAAACGCACAGCTTTGAAAGTCGAAGGGACTTGCACCCGTGAGTTACACAAGCCTGTAGTGAACTGAGAAACGGTTCTTAAAAGGTTCATGCAGGGCTTCCCTGGTGGCGCAGTGGTTGAGAGTCCACCTGCCAATGCAGGGGACACGGGTTTGTGCCCTGGTCCGGGAAAATCCCACATGCCGCGGAGCGGCTGGGCCCATGAGCCATGGCCGCTGAGCCTGCGCCTCCGGAGCCTGTGCTCCGCAATGGGAGAGGCCACAACAGTGAGAGGCCCATGTACCGAAAAAAAAAAAAAAGTTTCATGCATGCAGATTCACCTACCCTAGGGCCAGCTGACTGCTAAGCAGCCAGAATTTCTGTGAAAGAAGCTTATTTGATTATGAGAAACATATGGCCTGAAGGGCAAACATCTAATTTAACACATATCTAGGGGTCTACGGAAATATTCTCCAAACACGGAGGCCAGTGGGCACCATCTTTGCACTCTCCTTCTGCCTCACTCCAGCTAGCATGTATCTCCTGGAGAGAGCTTACACCCTCGTCTGGTGCTCTAATTTATATGGCTGCCACCCAGGTGACACCTCTAGGTCTCCTGGCTCTGGTGGTCAGCAGGACTTACACTTGTGGGTCCCACAGGACTGTAACAAACAGAGAAAAAGTTCTTAACAGGCTACCATCCCCCAGGTACAGCAGAGAGGAAGCACCTAAGGAGCCCAGTTTTTCTGTGAAAGAGATCTTAGCTCATCCTCATAGCTGCAACCTGAGAGGTAGGCTTCTAATTATACACACATCTAAGGGTCAACTGAAATCCTCTCCAGAGACCTTGGAGGGTAGGCAATATCTTCACGCTTTCCCTCTGCCATGCTCCAGAGTGCCAGTATCTCCCCAAAGGGAGCTTATGCACGTTTGGTGCCCCAGTTTTTGTAGTGGCTGCCCTGGGGATGACCCTTGATTGACTGGCTCTCCTGGCCAGTGAGGCTAGCATTCCTGGGCCCCATGGCACTATAACAGATGGAGAGACAGTTTCTGATCAGCTGCCACCTCCAGGAAACTGTCAGAGTGCTGACTGAAACACATCACTATTCTTTCTGTGAAAGGCCTACTTGCTTGTCCTGGAACTTTGGCCTGAAATTCAAATTTCTGGTTTGGCACACATTTAGGAGCTGGTGCAGCTCTCAGGGGATGGAGGCCAGTGGACACCATCTCTTTTCTTTCCTTCTTCCTTGCTCCAGATACCTTGCTGGTATCTCTTAGAAAGGAGTTTGTTCACTAATCTAATCTAGCACCCTAAATTTTAAGAGTGCCACCCAGGGGACACCTCAAGATCACCTGGTCCTCATGGCCAGTTGGGCTTATACTCCTGATCCCACAGGATTGTATATATTTGCATACTTTAAAAGCTGCTGCCTGAGGGTCTGGCTTCCAATCAGCCTAAATCTAGGTGCTGTCTGAGATCCTCCCCTTTGGGACTTACAGGGCTTGGCACAACCTTAACTACAGGGAGGCACTAAAAATAAAGTAGGCCACTTGGGCAATGACAAAGGTTTGAGAGATAACCAAGAGCTAGAGCAAAGTTGAATAACATTCATCTCCTACCCAAAGCAACTCCTTCAAGACTGAAATCATATCAAGCAGATTTTCTGACCACAACAGGACAAAGCTAGATATAAATTACAAGAAGAAAACTGGAAAATTCACAACAATGTGAAAATTAAACAACATGCTGTTAAACAACCAAAGGGCCAGAGAAGTAACCAAAAGATAAATCAAAAAATACCTGTGATAAATGAATACGGAAAATAACATCAAAACTTATAGGATTTAGCAAAAGCAGTAATGAGAAAGAAATTCATTGCAACAAATGCCTACATAAAGGAACAAGAAAAAAATCTCAAACAAATAAATTTATACCTCAAGGAACTGGAAAAGGAAGGACAAATAGAGTCCAAAGTTAGTGAAAGAAAGGAAATAAAGATCAGAGGAGAAATAAATAAAATAGCTAAAAAGAGAATAGAAAAGATCAATCAAACTAAGAGGTGTGTTTCTGAAAGATAAACAAAATTGACATACTTTTAGCTAGACTCACCAAGAAAAAGAGATGACTCAAATAAACAAAATCAGAAATGAGAGAGGAAAGATTAACACTGATATCAAAAAATATATAAAGTATTATATGACACTACTATGATTGCTTCTCAGCCTTTTAGCTAAGATAAAGTGAGGGCATTATGCTAACATTGGACCCTTGAAGATATGGATAAATTCTTAGAAATATAAAATCTACTAAGAATGAATTATGAAGAAACAGAAAATCTGAACAGACTGATTACCAGTGAAGTGATTGAATCAGTAAGAAATAAAACCTCCCAACAAACAAAAGTCCAGGACCAGATGGCTTCACTGTTGAATTCTACCATATATTTAAACAGGAATGAATATCAACCCTTCTCAAACTTTTCCAAAAAGAAAAGGAGGGAACACTTCAGAATTCAATTTACTGGGCCAGCATTACCCTTATACATAACCATTGAAGGATACACCAAGAAAAGAAAATTACAGGCTAATACCCCTGATGAACATAGATGACAAAATACTTAACAAAATATTAGCAAACCAAATTCAACAATAGATTAAAATGATCATGCACCACGATCAAGTGGGATTTATTCCGGGATGTAGGGATGGTTCAACATCCACAAGTTAATCAACATGATACACCACATTACTAAAATGAAGGATAAAAATCATATGATCATCTCAATAGATACAGAAAAAGCATTTGACAAAATTCAACATCCATTTAAAATAAAAACTCAACAAATTGGGTATAGAGGGGAGGTGCCTCAACATAATAAAGGCTGTATATGATAAGCCCACAGCTAACATCATGCTCAATGGCAAAAAGCTGAAAGCTTTTCCTTTAAGATCAGGAATAATACAAGGATGTCCATTCTTGTCACTGTTATTCAACATAGTATTGTAAGTCCTAGCCAGAACAATTATGAAAGAAAAAGAAATAAAAGGCATCCATATTGAAAAGAAAGAAATAAAACTGTCACTTTTTAGAGACGATATATATCGAAAATTCTAAAGACTCCATTGAAGAAATGTGAGGACTAATAAACAAAATTAGTGAAGTTGCAGATACAAAATCCATATACAAAAATCATTTGCATTTTTATATGCTAACAAGTAACAAAAAGAGAAATTAAGAAAACAATCCCTTTTATAATTGTATCAAAAAGAATAAATTTAACCGAGTAGGTTAAAAACCTTTACACTGAAAACTATAAGACATTGATTAAAAAATTGTAGAAGACATAAATTAATGGAAAGATATGTCACGCTCATGGATTGGAAGAATCAGTGTTGTTAAAATATCCATTCAACCCAAAGCCATCTACAGATATGCAATGCAATTTCTATCAAAATTCTAATGGTGTTTTTTTCACAGACATAGAACAAATAATCCAAAAATTTCTATGAAACTACAAAAGATCCTGAAAAGTCAAAGCAATCTTGAGAAAGAATAACAAGGCTAGAGGCTTCATGCATCCTAATTTCAAACTATATTACAAAGCCATAGTAACCCAAACAGTATGGTATTGGCATAAAAACAGATACATAGATCAATGAAACAGAATAGAAAGCCAAGAAATAAACTCACACATAAAGAGTCAATTAATATGACACAGGAGCCAAAAATATAAAATGGGGAAAGGACACTCTCTTAAATAAATGGTGTTGGGAAAACTGGACCTCAACCTGCAAAAGAATGAAAAGGGACCACTACCTTACACCATACACAAAAGTTAACTTGGAATGGATTAAAGACTTGAGTGTAAGACCGGAAGCCATAAAACTCCTAAAGGAAAACATGAGCACTTTGACTTTGGTTGATGATGATTTTTTGATTGTTTGTCTTGACACCAAAAACAAAGGCTACAAAAGCAAAAATAAACAAGTGGGACTCTACCAAACTAAAAATTTCTACATAGCAAAGGAAACTATCAACAAAATGAAAAGGTAACCTACTGAATGGGAAAAAATATTTGTAAATTGTAATATTTATAAATATTTGCAAATTGTAATACTGTAATATTTGCAAATTGTAATATTTGCAAATATTTGCAAAAATATGTGTAAATATTTGCAAATTGTATATCTGATAAGGGTCTGATAAGAGGTTAATTTCCAAAATATATAAAGAATTTAAACAACTCAACAGTAAAAAAAAAAAAAAATTTTAAAGATTAAAAAATTGGCAGAGGATCTGCATAGGCATTTTTCCAAAGAAGACATACAAATGGCTGGCAGGTACAAGAAAAGGTTTTCAACATCACTAATCATCAGGGAAATGCAAATCAAAACCACAATGAGATAGCACCTCACACCTGGTAGAATGGCTAGACTCAGAAAGCCAAGAGATAACAAACTGGGAAGATGTGGAGAAAAGGGAACACTTGTACACTGGGAATGTGAATTGGTACATCCACTGTGTATGAAGTTTCCTCAAAAATATTAAAAATAGAACTACCATGTGATCCAGCTATTCCACTTCTGAGTATTCATCCAAAGAAAATTAAAATGCTAACTCAAAAAGATATTTGCACCCCCATGTTCATTGCAGCACTGTTTACAATAGCTAAGACATGAAACAACCCAAGTGTCCATTGATGGTTGAATGGATAAAGAAGTTGTGGTACATATATACAATGGAAGACTACTCAGCCAAAAGTAAGATGGAGATCTTACCTTTTGTGAAAATATGGACAGACCTTGAGGGGATTGTGCTAAGCAAAATAAATCAAACAGAGAAAGACAAATATCATATAATTTCACTTATATGTGGAATCTAAAACAAAACACCAAACTCATATATACACAGAACAGACTGGTGGTTGTCAGAGGTGGCGGGTTTGGGAGGGGGTAAAATGAGTGAAGGTATGAAATAAATAGTTATGAAGTAAATAGGTAATGGAGATATAATGCACAGCATAATAACGATAGTTATTAATACTGCATTGTATACTTGAATGTTGCTCAGAGAGTAGATTCTAAAAGTTCTCATCACAATAAAAACATATGTGTAACTATGTGTGGTGATGGATGGTAAATAGACTTATTGTGGTGACATTTCACAGTATACACAGATACTGAATCACTGTATTGTAATCCCAAAACTAATATAGCATTATATGTCAATTATATCTCAATAAAAGAGCAAAGTAATAGTTATTAATCTGTTCTCGTATATAATTTATCTCTTGTATATAATTTATTCATTTTGAGAATGTTATAAATGTTTGATTCTTGTATGTAGGACATACCTGAGTTTTAAATCTCACAGCATTTTACCTTTTAATTGGTATGTTGATCTCATTTATATGTATGTGATAATGAATATATTTGACCTTCAGTCTACATACTTTGTTTTTTCAGATTTTTAATTACTCATTTGTTTTATTTTTATCCATCTCTTGTAGTGATATCTGCATCTTCTTTCTTCCCTCCTCTTAGAAATTGTAGTGAGTTAAAATCCATTCTTAATTTTCAACTGGTTTTCCTTCAGAATTTTAAATCATATGCTTAAAACTCAGTTTTCTAAGTTATAAAGTTTAGAAAGCATCTATTGTTTCCACACTATGAAAGGTTAGATACACATTTCCACTTTCTCTAACATTTCTCCTAGTTTGTTTTATTACTTTTATATTTTGATCTTTATGAGTTTATATTCTGATTTCTAAACATAATATGCCTACAAATCTTTACCCTTCCTTTTACATTTATATGAATTCAAAATGCACAGGCAGTTTTTGATACTATTGCTTCCCCATTTCCTAGTGTTTGTGTTGTTTTGTTTTGCTTTAAATTTTAACTTTTCAGTTGTGCAACAGATGTCAAAACTGGCCTTAGCACTTTTCAACTTCTCCCATAAGACATGAGTCTATGTTTTTATCTCTTAGAATATGCTTTACCCAGTGGAATGCTGTGGAGGGATATCATGTGGATTCTGGCCCAAGATCTCAGGAGGCCTTGCAATTTCTTCTCTTGTGGTACTTTTGGGACCCCTACCACCACGACCTGCAAAAAAGTCTGGGGTAGTCTTGTGGATGGTGAGAGACATGTGACCTGTTACCCTCACTGGCCCTGCCAACAGCCTTCCAACCATCAGACATTTGAGTGAGGCCATCCTGGATCATTCAACTGCCAGGAGACATGTAGCTAAAAGCGGACGCCTGAGAGCCCAGAGACATTGATCGAGTTGCCCAGATCAGGAAGACTGCTCAACCTACACACAGAACCATGAGCTAAATAAGAGCTACAGTTTAAAGTGATTACATTTGGGGGTGATTTGTTTCATAGCAAAAGCAAACTGATACAGGTTGGTTGACAGAATTCATAATTAAGATTTTTTCCTCGGCAGTGTCTCATGGGTACTATACTCTCTGAGTCCTTTCTTGTTTAAGAAAGGACTGTTGCCTTTATTAATGAATAAAAACGTAGCTGGTTATTAAATTTTAGAATCACAATTTTTTAAATTCAGAATTCTGAAGACGTGCTCTACCATCTCTTGACATGGCATACTGCTATGAAGAATCTGAGTTTAGCCTAATTTTTCCTCTTGAAGGTAACTACTTTTTCTGATGGATGACTGCAGCACTCTTTATTTAATCTTGAACATTAATATTTATGCCATATGACCCCTCAGGGTTGATAATTCTACTTTCTTTTGGAATATGGTATTTCAAGTTTAGATTTATAAACTCAGTTCTTCTTTCATATATGGAAAGTTTTATTACTTTTTGGTATTCATTTCAGCCTCTAATTCAAAGACAACAACTACACAAATGTTGCATCTCCACTCTCTCATCTTTATGGCTAAGTGCTTTCATTGTTTTATCTATGTAATTGCCTCAAACATGTTCTTGCTTCCACATTATCTAGCAGTAAGGGTACAGAGCTGAAAGGAATAATTAATTTTATACAGCCTGGACTCCTAGTAAAGAGAGATAGCTGGGGCAGGATGTCTGTGCCTCAGTTTCCTCATTTATAGAATATAGAGAATAGTAATACTAACTAATGGAAGTTTTCTGAGTAGTCAGTGAGCCTTATAAAAGTAAGACCCTCAGAAGAGTTCCTAGTATGTAGTAAGTAAATATTAGCATTAAGCAATTAAGTGTTTATTACCATTATAAATTATCACTGGCTCTTTTTTCATCATGTTTTCTTCTTATTGCTTCCAATATGGTTTTAATTTTTGTAAAGACCTTACTATTATCTTCAATTTCTTTCCATAGCTTACCCACCTCACTTTTTCAATTTGTTCTATTTTTCTGTTCTCTTTTAACTCTTTTCCAACTTCTCTGGTATTTTGTCCTTTTTTTTTCCTTCAAGTCCCTGTTCTCTTTCATTTCCACATACTTCTTAGAATCAAATTCTACTTTTCTAATGCAAATTAAAATTATCCCACGTGCACCATTCCAAATACCACTTTGGTGATCTGCTCACTCTGAAAAGAGAAATCCCAAAACACAAAGTGAGACAGCCACCAAGTGATTTAGAATTTATTTATTGCTCAGAAACTACAAAGCTAGCTTCTGTTTCCGCTCTCTGCTCTTTCCTACCTTACCTCTACCACACATTTTTTTGTGTTCAAACTCCAAGCTACATAAAGTAGTAAGCTTGTTTGAGACCAGATGCTACTGGTGCCTCACATCCATCCACTTCTGATTTCAGCTGGAGCTCTAGTGGACAGTTCTGCGGGGGCTCAGTTTTGCTTCAGACCACCAGCACCTAATCTGAAGTGGGAACCGTGCATCCTTCTGCCTGTAGTCTCATCTCCTTCTTAGATGCTTTGAGAGCCTGTTCATCTCTCACAAGTACTGCTTGGAAGCATAGGGCAGGCAGGACCCTTGAAACAACCTTCAACTAATAAGAGACAGGACTCTGTAGATAAATGTTCTGCCTCCTCCAAGTGGAAAATTCTGAGAGGTATTCTGTACACTCTTCAGAGGTCCCAGTGGAATCTAACGCGAATTACTCACCACAGAATCTTTGATAAAACTCTGGCTTGCCAACTTTCCCTCCATCCTTGTCTTTCCCTCCCTGATCACTAATTCCTGTGTCTGAAATCACTATCTAAATAATCTCTGCACCAAAATCCTTGTCTCAGGCTTTGCTCTGAAGAAACCCAAACTAAGACATATATCTATACAATCTCTCTTTAAGCCTTTTCCCCCCATTTCCCTGAATATGGAACTTAACCCCAAGTAATATCCCCAAACTTTTATAGCCTATTCCTGTCCCAAGTTCATGTGATTTACACTGAAGTATTGTTCCTTTGGTAACTTAGGATCAAATATTTAAAAAAATATGCATCCTGATTGAGATTTAGAGCTGTAGATGAACTTGTCTCATGCAAACAGGGGATTTTCTCCTTTTTTAAATTTTTATGGTTTTCATTTACCTAGGAGAATTTTTGTTGAGCAGATATAAATAAATTCTAAATCCCTAAAGATAAGAAATTATTTTATCTATTATCATAGAGCTTCCAAACGTAATATGTGATGCTTCTGAAAAATAAAGAGGTTATGGTCAACACTAAATTCTCTTTGAAATGTATAGTTCCATGCTTGGTACTAAGCCATAGTTCCATGGTCTCAATTAGAAAAGTCAAAAAGCTTCCTTTGTCTAGAAAGTTTAGAAACCTTTAGTAATTGAAGCAGAAAAAGTAGATGGTCTAAATGTTAGATGACCAAACGCAAAGGGAATTTACACTTTGTTTCTCATTACCTTAACTGTATAATCAGGGAGAAGGGTTGTGTGAATAGCAATGTCTACAAATAGGAAAACAACACATTTTAATAATTAGTTTCAAACTTCATTTCCATTTAATTTAAACTAGAATTATAAGCAAATACAGCTAGCTGCAAATTTATCTACTTTCCTTTGAAAATGCAGTTTTTATTAATATTTGCATAATTCGTAAAAAGTGTGGTAGGAAGAAATACTACAATAACAATTTTGCAACATGCTAACTGGAGATAGTGACTTAAGAGAGCAAAGAATTCTTAACTAACATTCTGTTTTGTATATTAGCATCACATATGTTGAAAATATTTAATTCCCTGGCCACAAAAAAGATCTTAAATTTAAAAAAAATATATAACTGATTTACCTAGTAAGACTAGAATTTACTTATATAATGTTTAAACGTATACAAGTTAGATCACTAAAATTCTAAGTGACTTACTTATTTTATACCATTCATAGAATCTAGTTACTTAAAACTAGATTTAAAACAGCATGTCTTAAAGTAACTCATTCGTTCAGTAGTAGCATTTTTGGAATGCCTTCTGTCTTCCACGCTATGCTAGGCAGCAGGAAGGAGAAGGGACCCTTGACTGCACAGAGCTGACAGTCCAGAGAGTATCAACATGTAAACAGGCAATCCCAACACAGAATGAGCAATGTCATGATCAGACAAAAAAAGAGACCTGTGGGAGCACCCAGGACTGTCTAATCCAGATTTATAGAATAAGAACAATTTCTCAATGGCAATCCTTATCTAATTGCCTAATAATTGAAATAAAAAGCTTTTTCTATTACAAAGCTGGTTCCCTAAAAGAGATCAAAAGAAACTATTTACCTGAAAAGTTCCACTCAAGTTAGAATTATTTTGCATTTTCATGTCTTTAAATAGGCAGAGAGAGAGAGAGAGAGAGAGAGAGAGAGAATGCTTTCAGTATAAATCTGTCTTTGAACAGATTTCTTCTGAAAGTGATTTATTGGCTATGATTAGTTCTCTGTAAACATCCTAAAAGAGCAAAGTTTTAATACCTCAAATTATTCAGGAGAAAATGACCCAAATACCTTCATTAAATGCCCTTTGATAAAGGCAGAATACTGTTGTTAATCCTAATTAAAGTTCTTTATAATTTCCAAAGGACGAAGAACAAAAAATAATGACCTAAAAGAGAGACACTGATTACCTCAATGCATCATTCTGTTTCTTTAGAAGATAAATGTTATATGAAGGTAAATCAATATTGGGAAGAAGAGTTTTAGCCCACTTAACTGTACTAATATTTAATATTTATTGAGCATTAACAATATATAGGGAACTGTTTAAAATTTTAAGTTAGTCATGGTTTCTGGCAAGAGATGGTTATTTTATTTTTAACTGCATTTGGGTCCCAGCCATAACTCTTATAATACCATGCATTCTCTATTAGAGATCTAAATGTTAATTGTTATAGAATTGTTAAATTCTTTACAGGTGACTTTAGACAGATCAACTGCCATGTGTTCACAGCCCCTAAACATCAAGCATAGTGATAGATAAAACTATTAGCATAACATTATTTAAACATATAGAAAACTCAATGTAGTCTATTTTTTAAAAACTAATAGCAAGTTTGCAGGATAAAAATCAACATGCAAAATTCAATTTCATTTCAATATAATAGTAACAAGCAATTGGACATGGAACTTTTATAAAACAATACCATTTTCATATAATCAGACATATGTCTGACAAATACTGCAAGGTCTAAACACTACAATATAGTGCCGAGAGAATTAAAAGAATAAATCAATGGAGAGTTATATCATGTTCGTGAGTCAGAGGATGAGATGTTGTTAAGAGGTTGATTCTCTCAAATTGATCTATAGATTTAATACAATCTCAATCCAAATCCTATTAGGCTTTTTGGTAGAAATTGACAAATTGATTCTAAAACCTTCATGGAAATGCCAAGGATGTAGACTAGCCAAAACAACTTGGAAAAGAACAAAGTTGTAGAACTAGCAACACCTGATTTCCAGGTTTCTTATAAATCTAGAGTAATCAAGACAGTGTGGTACTGTTGTAAAGACAGAAAAGTAACTCAATGGAACAGAATGAAGAGTCCAGAAATATACCCACACAAATATGGAAAACAAATTTTCAACAAAGTTGAAAAGACAATTCAGTAGGGAAAGGACAGTCTTTTCAAAAAATCGTGCTGGAAACATTGGATGTCCATATACAAAAAAATCAACTTCAATATATACCTCATATCTTATACCAAAGTTAACTCAATTGATCATGAACAAAAAATTTAAAAGTATAGGAGAAAAATCTTTGTGACCTCAGGACAGGCAAAGGTTTCTTAGATGCAGCACCAAAAGTGCAATCCATAAAAGAAAAACTGATATATTGGAATTCATAAAAATTAAAATGTGTTCCCTCTGAAATATACAGTTAAGAAAAGGAAAAGACAACATAAATGGGAGAAAACATTTGTAAATCATATATCTGATAAAGGAATTTTATCTACATGTATAATGTCTTGAAACTGTACCCTTTAAACATGTACAATCTATTGTGTGCCAGTTATACCTCAATAAAACTGTTTTGAACATTTACTGGAATATTATTCCTTATTAGGTAAAGTGCATTCTATAATGTCACCTTCTGCTTTTCTGGTATGGATTGTTCCCATATTTCCCAGAATAAAATAAAAAGCAGCTTGCAAAATTCATTCTAAGCAGTTTTCAGGCAGTTTTCTGGAGTCTGAGAAAATTTTGTAAACAGTAATGAAAATGTGTGCTGCCTTTTCATGAGTCTCTTCAGAGGGACACTTATCCTCAAATGAGCATTAACCTGGGAAAGTACAATAATCAGACCTAGTTTTTAATCAAGTTCCAGAACAGTTTTCCTTAACTCATTTTCTCGTCTCAATGTTACCCACTACGCCCTTAGGTAGAAATAATTTCCACCTATTCAGCCTTTCTCTTATCAATACTACATTTTAAAGATTGGCTTTTCCTAGACTATTTGGACAATGGACAAAGAATTTCATTACTAAATATGTAAACTTCCCTTGTGTCCGCAAGGACATCCTACAATGTAAATAAAGACTATACTTCTGGGCTTCCCTGGTGGCGCAGTGGGTGAGAGTCCGCCTGTCGATGCAGGGGACATGGGTTCGTGCCCCGGTCCAGGAAGATCCCACGTGCCGCGGAGCGGCTGGGCCTGTGAGCCATGGCCGCTGAGCCTGCGCGTCCGGAGCCTGTGCTCCGCAATGGGAGAGGCCGCAACAGTGAGAGGCCCACATACCGCAAAAAAAAAAAAAAAAAAAAGACTATACTTCTAATCCATCACCTTATCTGAACTCCTGCACCAGCAAAGAAACAACATAATCATGTACTAAAAACTCTCCTTTAGCCAACCATGAGGAATAGTAATGTGTCCACTGAGCACCAGGGAATTACAGAGCAAATATATTTGCATGTAAATTATGGATACATTTATAAATTTAATAAAACCAAGCAACAAATCATGCAATGAAATTGGGAATCAAACCAGGTGGGAATTGGCTTTAAGTGTCCAAGGACAGAAAGAATTATTGACAGAAAAAGTTCCAGTGTGAGTATAAGGTACACTGACTACCTGAGGACAAATATTTATCAGACCTATTCCTATATGAGAGAGACACACACACACACACACAGAGAGAGAGAGAGAGAGAGAGAGAGAACATGAGAGCGAGCTTCTTTCCAAGATGAATGTGACTGAACCATTCCACATGTGAAGCATGGCACTTAAACTCTGAATGTGTTTACCCAGAATGACTTGCAATACACTTGTAATACCACTATTGTCACTTAGCTTCTGTATCTAGAAATGAGAGTCAAGGAAAAAGGATCAAGCCAGGGAAGTCTGATGAGTTTGGTTATCTAAAAGTAGTTAAACTTTCATTCAAAATAAAACCCCATAGAATCTACACCTTATATCATGAAAGCAGATAAAAATACAAAAGACTTGTGTTTTTATTTTTTCAAAGCATATAAGTTTTTACTTTCATGCAATTTTAGGATCCTGTAAAACCAACCTTCATTCAATATATCAAGACACTCTCTAATCTATTTAAAGTGGCAAGGCATTTTCAGCACCAGGCCAGAGGGTTAATGTCATGGCAAGAAAAGCCATAATAACTCAAGTACAATTTTTATGTGATACACTCAAAGAAATTATTGTAATGAATGAGACATTTCTGTAAGTACTAGGGGGCATTTTCAAATGGAAAATGGTTTAACATGAAAACATAATTAAATTCCAGACAAAATGAGTCAAAAATAATTTAACAGCATTCTTATTATACAGTTAGTTTATTTGTTCAATCCACTTAATTTATCAGAGCCCACATGGTAAAAATAAATAAATAAGTCTAAGACAATGGCAGCCTTATGAGAAGCACAGCTATTCTGGTCACCCTCAGCTTATTTCATCTTTTCCCATGGAGAAGATGACCCCAAGACATTTAAATCATCCTAGTTATTGATTAACCCAAAGGCAAGGTCTTTTGTATGAAAAAGGCATTGAATGAAAAGCCCAGTCATAGATATAAACACAGATAAGTCAGAGCTTTCTGAATCTATTTTTCTCTACATAAAATGGAGATCGGGTAAAAATATACCATCTAAAATTCTACATTCACACGTTGCTCAGGAAATACCAACCAAAAAGAGAAATGGTATGGGGAAAAAGGAAAGAACATGTTAACTCTTAAATGAAAGATATTATAGAATTCAAAACTTAAAAATTATAAGTAATAAATCCTATATTTTTCTACACACGTTTTTTCAAACTCCTCTGTTTTAAATTACCCAATAAAATGTACAATTGCATGTGACTCTAGATAAAATATTAGCATCAAAAGGATCTTAGATGATTTCTAAATCAAAATATGACTCTTCAAAGTCCTGTCTTAAACCCTCCAGAGTATCTCTACTGCCAAAAATAAAGTTCGAATGTCCTTCATTCAAAGCCCTGCATGTGGTGTGGTCATTTCCTTTTCTAGCTGCATTTCTCAGTTTCCCCAGCAGCCCCTGACTCAATTGTGCAGGGAGGACACTTGCTCACTGTTTCTTAGATAAACCACATATTTTTATGCTTTTTTTCTCTTTTCCACTTGGCAAGTTCTTATCTTTCCACTCAGCTCTAATGTCACCTCTGCTGTGAAGATTTCCCTGATCATTTCCTGTAAAGATGGTTGTTCCCTCTCTGCTCACAGTGTAGTGAAAAGAACCAGAGGATCCAGAGTCCAGCATGAATCCAAAATTTCCAGCTTTCACCCACTGATCATCTGGTCCTGAGTAGCTTACCAAATTCCTCTAATCTTTGTTTTCTTATCTTCAAAGTATTTTAGTTCAGCAATTGCTTTACTATGTAATATGAGGGCCAGATACTATAACGTACATAATCTATGTAGATCAGAACCTAACACATAATAGATTTGTAATGAATGATAGCTATCAATATTAGTATTCCTCACTACTCTACATAAGAGTTCACTGTCATTATTTCACTTATGTCTGTACCCCACACTAGACCATCAGAGGGAGGGGTCATATTTAATCTTCTTTGGATTCTTAACAGCTAGCATAGTGCTGGCAGAGAGTTGTCCCTACCTGAAGAATGGACAGATGGAAAGATGGATGAATATGTCATAGAGTACAACACCTTATTTTACAGCTGAAGAAACCAAGGTCCAGCCTATTTAAGAGATTTGCTGTAGGCCACACTTCTAGTTAGTGAAAGAAAGAATGCGATAGAGCAGAAGCAGAGAGGATTTAGTTATCAGGATTTTTCCAATTTGGAACTGCATTTCCTCCACTCAATGCTTTTTGGATGAGGTTGTATATTAGGTAGGTCTGCTTTCCTCCAATATCTGCAAGTCATGTGACTCAAGCTGACCAATAGGACCACCCCTCTTCCTCTCTGCACTACTGTGATTAGTTCAGGGGTGGAATTATAGCTCAAGCAAGGCCATGAGAGTTCTTTAAAAGTCACTACTCTCCTTAGACGGATGCTGCTCTGAGACCAAAGCTTAGCTAAATGATAGAGTGGAAAGTGAAAGAGGAATACAATAAATGTTGACATCATTGGAAACTGTCTCAGGCTGCAGCTGAAGCTCCTTGTACTTCCACTGTTTGTTTGACCAGTACAAGTTGAGTTTCTAGCATTTGCAATCATAAGGATCCTAACACAATTTTTTTTCTAATTTCTAGACCCATTTTCTTCCTGTATATCTTGATGTCTGCTAAATAACTACCAAATAATGTAAAATACCAACAAGGACAAGTAGCAGTACACTAAACCAAGTGTTTCATTTCTAATGGCAAACCTGATGCATTTAACCTCAGTATCCACCAATTAATATAGTGCCAAAAATTTGAATAAGATGATATTGCTAAAACTTGCTATTCCAAATATGACCCCTTACCACTTATAGAAATCATTTTTTTAATTGGAAAATTACAAGATTTGCCAGTCAGTTTTACTTTGTGTACAATTCTTACACAAAAGCATTTAACCCTGAGCTACCAACAAATTTGATATTTTAAAACATATCTGTTTCACACAGTGCTATCAACACAGCCCTCTCCCTATCACTTACCTTTGTGGAAACATTTCATTAATATGTTTTCATATATTAATATTTCATTATTATAATATGTTTTCATATATTAATATAATATGTTTTCAAAACAGAAATATAAAATGACTATTCTATCAGTGGGATACATTAAACTAGTTTATTAAAGACAAAATTTCAAAAGTCAAAATCTAAATCATTTTCTTACGGACCAATTTATTTACCTCCTAGGTGACAGATCGATTTTACATCTTTGACCTAAATATAGTTTAAACTCCTGCTGATTTACAGTTCAGGCTGGAATTTAATAAATGTCCTTTATAAATAAGTTAGGTATACACAATGTGGCATTGATGGTTGAAATTTAAAACAAACTACCATTAAGTTCCCTTATAGTTCTAGTATTTTATTGTTCTACAAAGCCTTGAATTATTTTGTTAAACTATATTCACTATTTAATAAAAATCTTTCAGGTAAGAAAAAATATAGAATCCAATGTATTAAAGTACTGATATCAAAAATCAGAACACTTAGGCCAATTTACCCAGAAGAACTGTCCAAAGCTTAATCTCTATCAATTATCCTTTCAAAAACTGAATGTTGGATTAAGATGTGAAAATCTTAATGAAATATTTATCCTAATAAATATTGAAAAATATTATGTAACAGTGTTCTCATTAAACTCTTTCTAAAACAACTATTTTAAATACCCTGTCCTACAGAGAATGTTTTTAGTTCCTCAGTCATTATTCTTGAGTAATTTTAACTGAGAACTAGACACTCATGTTCTCTTTAAATAGCTCCACCTTTCTTAATTTACTCTAAAAAATTGTGCATGGTGAAGTAATATTTAAGGCATTAATTTACATGTTTCTTTCTTCCCCTTAGTCCTCTCACACCCCATCACTCTTATGCAACACTTATTGCCTTAGGATGAATTTGTCACAGCAAAACCAAAGAACAAATGAGTCAGATTATTGGCTTTCAACCTAATATATCAAAATCCAGGTATGAAACAAATAAAAGTGGAAGAATACTTGCTGTACAGTTTTTTCCCATTCAAGAGGGTTTTCCTGGAAAGTGTTGTGGAGAAAGCCATAGTTAGATGTTAATGACAATCTCTAAAGAAGGGAATTTATACCCTGACCCTCTCCTGAGTCAAACATCTGGTTTGGGGGTTGGAGAAATGGAGAGCTGAGAATGACAGAGCCTCAAATAAGTCTGGAGTTTTGAGAGTACAGAGGACAACTTCTCTTTTCCCCAGTAAAGCTCCAGGAATTTTTCCAGCCTTCTAGAGAAATCTGATGTCCAGATGATGAGGGACAGTGGATTAGAAATGTCTCCAGAAGGACTCCAGGAATCTCATCCTGAGGACAGCCTCACAGAGCCTCTAAAGGCTCAGCCCAGAGAGGCAGGTGGTGAGGACAGAGGGTTACAGAGCAGCAGACACCAGCATGGACTGGTAACTGGAGAACAGGCAGGACTGAGAATATACAACAAACACCAGTGTGGAAGCCCTGCTGACTGGAGGTAGGATGGAGGAGTAGATGATGATGCAGCAGTGGGTTTCTAACTGGGACTGATTGCACCCAAATGCCTGGCGTTTCCTGACCTTTCGCCCCACCAACACCTGATGCTATGTTGGCCCATTAGAACTTACATGGAACCTCAAAGAGATGAGGGTGTATTAGCTAACTATTGCCCTGTAGCAAATGATCATAAATTTAGGGAACTTAACACCTATTAGTTCACTTTTCTATGGGACAGAAGTCTACAGCAGCCACACTGAGTTTTTTGCTCAGGATATCACAAGCCTGACATTAAGGTGTCTGCCAGGCTGAGTTCTTGTCTGGAGGCTCAGGAAGGCTCTGCTCCCAAGCCTACTGAGGTTGTTGACAGAATTCAGTTCCTTGTACCTATAGGACTAAAGCCTGTTCCCAACTGGCTGTCAGCCAGGAGCTGCTCTCAGTTCATAGAGGTTAAACAGGTGTATCACTCTTAGTGTAACTGACACCATCTTGGTTCCTCCTGTACTTCCACTGACCCTACCCAGGACTGTACTGTGCGGGAAATTACTTCTCTGCTGTCAAGGGCTTTGCAGTTAGTAGATAATATTTATTTTTCTTAGGACTAGGTGGCATCTATGCTCTGTTAGTCCCCAAACAATGAAGTCCACTAACATTCGCTGACATGTTTCCGGTACCCATGAGACTAGTTACCCATTCATAAATCTTGACTTAGGAACATACTTCCGGTCTCCAAGCACATACCCCTGTACTCTAGGTTAACTATGAAATTGTCCCAGTGGCCCCTTGGCGGTGCACAGTGCAGCTACAAGTGCTTCCAGATCATTCTCTGCCTGATCCCACCCTGTGAGTAAGTTACCCTATAATAAACTGATGCATTGATTATATGGAGCTGCCAGCCTCATTTTTTGGTCTCTAGATACCTTCTCAATTCAGCAGGCACTTTTTGTTCCCTCTACCCTCCAACAACAGACCACTCTCAGCTCTCAGAGCCTGCCAGCATTCCTTGCCATGTGGCCCCTTCCATCTCTCAGGCCATTCATGAAGAATCTCCCTCACATCAAATCCTTCTCAAGCTTCAGATCTGATCCCTCTGTCTCTGATGTCTAGACCCATATTTAAAGGGCTCATGAAATTATGCCAGACTCACCAAGATAATCTCCCTTCCTTAAAGTCAACTAATTTGTGACCTCAACTATATCTTCAAAATCTATTCACAGCAGTACCTAGATTAGTGATTGACTGAATGACTGAGAAACATGTGACTTCTAGAGGGCAGGAGCCCTGGAGGCTATCTTAGAATTCTGCCACCACCGAGGGGGAGGAGTAAATTGGCCTAGGAAATCTGGAAGTCACTTAGAAACCTCTAATTGAGTATGTTTATGCTGAACTGACTAGGATAAAGTTTCTAGTCATCTTTAGTGGAATACAGGTCAAGAAAGAAATGACTCAATCCTGGAAAATTTCTTTAAAAATCGTTCTGTATTACACACACCAGAGTTTGTAACTCATGTTATCTGTACCCACTCATATTATACCTTCTTTTGTTGTACTTCGCTTTATTGCACTTCACAGATATTGTGTTTTTTAAAAACTGAAGGTTTGTGGCAACCCTGCATTGAGCAAGTTTATCAGCACCATTTTTCCAACAGTATTTGCTCATTGTGGGTCTCTGTGTCACATTTTGGTAATTCTCATAATATTTCAATTTTTTTATTATTATCATTATATTTGTTATGGTGATCTGGAATCAGTGATCTTTGATATTACTACACTGACATGCCGAAGGCTCAGATCACAGTTGACATTTTTTAACAGTAAAGTATTTTTAATCAAGTTATGTAGATTTCTTTAGACACTGATGCTACTGCACACTTAAAAGACTATAGTATAGTGTAAACACAACTTTTATATACTCTGGAAAACAAAAAGTCCCTTTGTACAGCCAGTTTTAAAAGTGTGACTCACTTTAGGTGGTCTGAAACCAAACACACAATGTCTCCTAGGTGTGCCTGTAATGCTTAAGCTCATATGTAAACTTGGTATCATGACATGAAATTGTGTCAAAATCCCTTGAAACTTTTATGTGCATCCCCACATTACCAGAGTGAACATAGGTACTTGAAATTATAATACTTGGCCACCAGTCTTGCAGCATTTTCTATCTTTAGCTAATTCTATTCCTAAACCTTTCTGGCATTGTTTATATCCTACAACTCCTTTCACCTATCAATAAATCCGGAGCTATCCAGTGTGCTCCTCTCTGAGGAGCAGACTGGACCATCAAGAAATGTCCTCATATATAAATTAGAGTCAGAGTGGGGCCAGGATATGAGGTTTTTCTCCCTGACCAACTTCTTTACCCCGTAGGTGATGGAACCCAGGTGAGACCCCAAGTCTCAGGGTCAGAAGTGCACCTGGGGAAAATTCAAAGAAGCAGCAGCCTTCTTAACATTCTTCAAAAACTAAGGATGAATAAGAAAGACCTGAAGGTGCCTGAAGGTGCTTTAAAGAGTACTCTTGAATTCCACTTCCTGTAAGAGTACTCTGATCCTTATAGACTAAAAAGGTTTCACTGGGAAATTGCCACTTGAAAGAACCCTCCATTTTGATAGGCAGCTGAGAGCCAGATTTTCCTGAGAATTAAAATTCCCCCTGTGAAAATAAAGCAGAAAAACATTGAAGACCTCTACACTGAGACTACTTTCCTCAGCACCAAAAACACACAATTAATTTACACTAAAGTAGGATTTTTAAATGTTAAAATTGTAATTTACAATTTGTCTGGTATAGGGCTGTTGCTTTTACCTTACAAAACAGAGAGTAAATCAGATTATCAGTAATGCCTTGACTCAGCTATAGTTTTTGCCCAACTATTACTCGTAATTATTCTGGCTCTAACCTTGATGCTAAGAGCTCTCCCCATGAACCAAAATAAATAGGAATAAAGGAGAATGGAATAAATTGAAGAAAGACACTCTTCCGTCAGCATCAGGAGCACCAAGCAGCCTCTAAATTTATTCAATTCTCACATTGTTTTTAAAGAAGACTGAGCTATTTATTTCTGTCCCGTGGGCAAACTCAGAATATAATGGACACAATGTCAGAGAGAATGAAGAAAAATGATGATATTCACCAGAAGAATAAATACATCTCTTGCAAAAATAAAGTTACCAGAGTCACTCTAAGTCCCATGTGATCAGCTGCTGGGAGACACAGAAGTGAGCCGAGACTATTGTTCAGAAAACTTGGGTAAATGAGGATTTATATTTATAATGAAGCAGCATCCGTAAAGATTGATAAGATTTTAAGAGCAGAGACTCTGGTTCTCAAATTCTGAGATGTTACTCAATTTTCCTAAAGGTATTCGTACCTTTGGACCACATTCCACTCTTGGGATCTCAGAGACCCCTTACTGACAGCGTGTTTTGAGCTCTAATACAAGGAGAAAAATGGCCTTCTCCATGTGCATATGGAGGACCATTCGGGATTTCTGAGCTGCTCCTTCAACATCTGCCAGAGAATGGAGTTTTACTGGAGAACGCTGCCTTCCACTTAGCAGTGTATTCACAGCCAGTTTTTAAAAAATAATTATTTGATATTAATCACTTAACCATAGATGAATATTGCCTGTCCCGAGAAATATTTACCAGATCCTCCTCACTGCCTCAAAATTCATCTTGTACATTTCCAGCTCCAGGTCTCTGCTCATTCCTTCTCCACAAAATTCTTTATAGCTTCCTAATACAGCTCAGAGCCTACTTTCATAAAGCTTCTCCCAAAAACCTGAGATCAAGTGATTCCCCACTTCTCAATTCTTTTAACAGCTTCTATCTTCACTAATCATATTAATGTGTTCCTGCTTCCCCCCTCAAGGCCTGTAGCTCTCTCTTGGTAAATCCCTGCAATAAACTGAATAATGGCCACTCAAAGATATCAAGTCCCAATCCCTGGAACTTATAAAGATTACCTTATTTGGATAAAGGGTCTTTATAGATGTAATGAAGTTAAGGATTTTGAGATGAGATTGCCCTGGATTATCCAGGAGGGCTCTAAATGCCATCACAAGTGTCCTTATAAAAGAGAAGCAAAGGGAGGTAGCACATATACACAGACAAGAAGGCAATGTGAAGACAGGCAGAGTTTGGAGAGATACAGCTACAAACCAAGGAACGCCGATAGCTACCAGACACTGGGAGAGGCAAGGAATCAATTCTCCCCTAGAGTCTTTGGAGGAACACAGCCCTGCTCACCATGATTTCAGACTTCTGGCCTCCAGAACTGTGGGAGAATATATTTCTGTTGTTTAGGTCACTAGTATGTGGTGACTGATTACAGCAGCCACGGGACACTAACATGGTCCACCATAAGCTTGATGATTGATGCATTTCTTCTCACAGGGAATATAAGGCAGCAAGTAGCTAACCTTAGTATTTCTTAATCAGACACATGGTTCCTAGCTCCATATTTACATCTGGCTGGTCAGGTTAAAATCTGACATCTCCCAATTGTAAGAAAAATGTAATCTTCTCTTTGCAAGGTTATTCAGGTTCTATTATTCACAGGTATAAATAGTTGTTTAGTTCATGAATTTTTGAAATAAGACCCATGGGTTCCAATTGCAGCCCTGAAACTTGCTAGATTTGTAGGTTAGGAAATTAATTTAACTTATTTAAGCTTCCATTTTCTCATATATGAAAAGGTGATACCTTCACAGAACTGATGAATGGATGAAATAATTCATGTAAAGCACAGTGGCTGGCACACTGTAATTGCTTAGTAAATGGCAGCTACTTTTATTATTGGGTTTCCTATAGTTTATTTGCTCAACAAATATTTACCAAAGGTCTCTTATGAGCTTGGTACTCTACTAGGGGCCAAGTTTGCAAATCTAAAGAAACAGACCTCCTCCAAAAATTAAAAATAGAACTACTACATGATGCAGCAATTCCTCCTCTGGGAATAAATCCAAAGGAAATGAAAATACTAACTCAAAAAGGTTTCTGGGTCTTCCCTGGTGGTGCAGTGGTTGAGAGTCCGCCTGCCGACGCAGGGGACATGGGTTCGTGCCCCGGTCCGGGAAGATCCCACATGCCACGGAGCAGCTGGGCCCGTGAGCCATGGCCGCTGAGCCTGCGCGCCCGGAGCCTGTGCTCCACAAAGGGAGAGGCCACAGCAGTGAGAGGCCCGCGTACCGGAAAAAAAAGAAAAAAAAAATGTTTCTGCATCCCCATGTTCATAGCAGCATTATTTCCAATAGCCAAGACATGGGAACAATCTAAGTGTCCATCAACAAAAGGATGGATAAAGAAATTGTGAAATTTCTTTATGAACTATTATTATTGAAATATTAATGAAATATTCAGCTATAAAAAACGAGGAAATCCTGCCATTTGTGACAACATGGATGGACAATGAGGGCATTATGCTAAGTGAAAGAAGTCAGAGAAAGACAGATTCTGTATGATCTCACTTATATGTGGAATCTTAAAAGAAAAATATCAGGGACTTCCCTGGAGGTCCAGTGGTTAAGACTTCGCCTTCCAGCACAGGGGGTGTGGGTTCCATCCCTGGTCGGGGAGCTATGATCCCACATGCCTCGCCGCCAAAAAACAAAAACATAAAACAGAAGCAGTACTGTAACAAATTCAATAAAGACTTTAAAAATGGTCCACATCAAAAAATCTTAAAAAAAAAAAATCAAACTCACAGAAAAAACAGATCAGATTTATGGTTACCAGAGGTGGGAGAGTAGGGGCAAGGGGAGGGGGGAATTGCAGGAAGGTGGTCAAAAGTTACAAACTTCTAGTTATGAAATTAAAAATTACTGGGGATGTAATGTATAACATGATGACTATAGTGAAAACTGTTGCATGCTATATAAGAAAGTTCAGACAGTACATTTTAAGAGTTCTTGCCACAAGGAAAGTTTTTGCTTTTTTTTTTTTTTTGCTTTTTCTGCTTATCTATATGATATGATGGATCTCAATAACTAAACTTATTGCAGTAATCACTTCACAATATATGTAAGGTAAACCATTATGTTGTACACCTTAAACTTATACAGTGATGTATGTCAGTTATATTTCAATAAGACTTTGTTGGGGAGAGAAATAGACTGAATCCCCATAGTCATGGAATTTATATAATACAATTTATATTCCTAGCCAGTGCACTTTTAAAAATTCCTAAGATGAGTACTTGATTTCTCTCATTTGTTTTCTCATCTCTTTAATAAGAGGGCTTTTAAGGCTATAAAGTAGCCCTTAATTTTAGCTTTTTCTACATTCCATATGTATGAAGTGCTCTTTCCACTGTTTTTGGCATGGCTGACTTCTTTTTAAAATTTCTTCACTGATACAAGAGTTATCTAGTTGTGTGTTTTCAAAATTTAAGTAGTTATAATTTTTTTTTCAATTTCTGGTTAATTATCTCAATTGTATTAACTTATGAGCAGACAGTAACACAATTGCCCACTTTTTTAATTGCAAAAGTTTTTTTTGTTACCAAGTGTATTTCATGTAGGGTTACTACTAACATAACGTCTTCAAAAATATGACTTTTGTATTATACATTAGTCTTTTTTATCTTGTTTAGGGCTCTAAATTTTTTAAATGACCTTATTAACATCGCCACCCCTTTCTTTAGGCTTGCATTTGCCCAGAACTATATATCTTTGCCAAGATCTTTTTCATTGTCAAATTTTCCTCATCATTTTTTTGCTTATTTCTTATAAATTGCATACAGCTAGGTTTTGTTTTCTAACTCTATCTAACAGTTTGCCTTGTAGTGGAAATTGGTCCATTCATACTTGGAATATATTTCATTTTATTGCTTCTATCTACTTTATGCTGATTTCTTATTTAACATCATTCCTTGCCCTATACATTTATTTCTTAATATTTTCATTACTTTTTTTACCTACTCTTTTATTCTTCTTCTGTTCACTTTTAAATTTAGCTTGACTTTTTCATGCTATTAATTATCACCTTCTAATTTGTTAGGGTAATACTAGCTACTATAATAAACTCCAACGTTTTAGTAGCTTAATATATGAGAACTTATTCCTAACATTCCAAAGTAGTTCCAGGCAGTAGGGTTCTGCCCTACTCAACTATTTTGGAACTCATGATGACAGAAACTATGCACTTAACCCTATACTTTCAACTAGATGTTAGCATCAAGCTAAAAGGGAAAAAAACATGGAGAATCATGCCTGGCAGTGGGACCCATTTGTGCTCACAATCCACTCACACGCAGGGGAAGTTGGGAAATGCACTCTAGCCATGTACTAGCCATTATCAGACACACAGGACTCTCCTATCACTTAACAAGATATCAACTACACACTCTGCCAGGTTTCCCATGTTTCTATCATAAAGGCACCCATCAACCATACTTAGACTACTATCTACTATGCAAAAGCACATGCAGAAGGAAAAATAAAATGGAGGTCTGTAAATACACTTATAAATATAGTTATAACACGTGTAATTTTATTCTCTGAGAGGAATTTAAAGTGTAATTCCAAATGTTTGCCAATTTGGTTCTCCAAAATGCGCATGTCACTCAGAGACTAGCCACTTCTTCTGATTAGTTCTGAACACTTCCTCACACATACTATACACTCCATGAAGCAGGAGCACGGTAAGAAGGCCCATGGTTCCAACAATAGCGTTGAACATTCATTCACATATTATTGATTTTTGTGATCTTAAAATACTTTCCAAATACTCCATTTAATCCTTTCAGAAAAGTTTTTCATCAAAATAATGATAAAGTTACTAAGATTGAGTTTTCTGGTAGATACTCACAAAAAATGTGAACTATTTTATCTGGGGAAAGGGAGATTACTCAGGAAGAAAAGTAAAAGCTGAAATGTACAACACTCCAGGATCACCAAATTTCTTCATGATTCATTTTACTCCATAGTCGCAGAATGGAGAAAAGGCCTGGAATTAGCAAAATTTGCATCATTCAATTCAGTGACCCAGCACTGAACAGGATCATAATTCTGTAGCACCTCAGCTATGGTTGAAGATTAGGCTGAGGACTGGGTTACAAAGGTTAATTAAAGCACCCACAGAAGGATTCAGAAGACAATTAGAATGCATCACAAAGCATCAGCATTGCCTTGGGTTTTATGAGACATTTTCTATTGCTGGTCTTAGCTAAATAGGGAGCTATTTTTATGTCACTCTAAATTCCATTTAATTGAAGTTTCTGTTGCATAATTTACTTCTCCCTTGTCTTCTTAAAAATTTCGAATTTAGCCCTATATTTGAAAATGTGCTTCCTTTCATTAGCACGGGATGTCCATTCCTTTCCCCAGTGCAGTCCCATATGGTCTAAATAGTGGGAATTTTATTTTTATGCCCAGAGTTCTGTGGTCCTCACTGAGTCAACTTCAACTTGCACCTGTCTCACTTCTAAACCTAAGTTTGTTCATAGGATAGTCCACATATCCTGCATTAAGGCAACTCATAGACTTCTAAAATCAGTCCTCATCTTTGAAAACCTGCTATTATTAGAGTTTAAAATACTTTACGGCCTCACTTCAGTAAAGCTCCCTTTTGCATGAAATTAGAGTATAAGGTAGGTTTATCCTGAACACCATCTATAAAATAAATTATTTAAAATGCTGGAAAAAACTCAAGAAAGCAGCTTTATCTTTACAGTTTCATGGCATGAAGCAAAGCTGCAGTGTCACTGTTAGTACCAGAAGAAATTAAATTTTATCTGAATGCCACACAGGTAAAAATTGATATCTGGTGTTAAACAGGTAATATCATAAGTATGTTTCAAGATTTTTTTAATAACCTCAATGAGATTAGAATAATATAATATAACCTGTATAGGGAAATCAAAACACATAAATAAAATATATCTAAGTTACTTCTCCATATGAGAATTAACTCTAAATTAGGCCATAGATCTCTTGGCCCTGTTTATATTCATCATTAAGGGTCAACAGGGGATCAAAATTCCAGTTTGATCTCCTTTGCATGTCTTGGCCTGTAGGGAAAATGTAGCCCATATTAGAAATTTTAGCAAAAGGATAGGTGAAAATGTTTCTATTCCATTAAAGAACATTATGACACTCTTTACAAAGCAGAACATATACATCACTAAGGAGAGGACTGATACCAGAATAGTTAAAAGAAATAAACTTTTTTTTTAACCATTTTTGTTGAAATAAATTAAGACTTACAGAAAAGTTACAAAACTTTTATTGTTGAAATAATTTAAGACACAGAGAAGTTACAAAAATAGAACAAAGAATTCTCATACACTTGCTGAAGTCCCCAAATGTTAATATTTTAACATATTTACTTCCCATTCCTTGCTCTCCCTTCCCTATTTTCCTACCTGCTCTGCCTCTCTCATATATATATTTATAAATATATATTTATATACATATGATTTACTTTTTTCTGAACCACTGGAGAGCAAGTTGATACAATGCTCCTTATCCTTAAAGGATTCAGTGCATATTTCCTAAAAAATAAGGGCATTCTTGTATATTCAAAAGTATATATATATACACCTTGTATATTCAGTTACAATTATCAGAAAATGAACTGCAACCTAACCTAGAAACTGTATTCAAATTTTGCCAATATTCCACCTGGGTCCTTTATAGCAAAAGAAACATAATTCTTTTTCTCTGGTCCAGGATCTAATTCAGAATCAAATGTTGCATTTAGCTTCACATCTCTTTAGATGAAGTCTGGGAGTAAGAACAGGAACTACCTCACAGAGCTGTTAAGAGGATAAATAAATATTTCAGCCTGAGCATAGTGTCTGACACATGTGTGATGAGTAAAAATTAACTATTGCTTTAACAATATTATTGTTCTTTGAACAATTTTGTATTATGATTATTATTTTTCTAAACTAGAACATAGTCTGGAGTACCACATTGTAATGTGTCCTTCTCTTAAGCAAGAACCCCCTCTTAGCCATCTTATACCAAACATAAAATTGACTCTTCTTTAAAATCTTTGATTAATAAATTGAGGGATACATATTAAATTCTCATCTATGCTTTGAAAAGCATCCTCAATACTGAGCACCTGTTCTTTCTAAGGAATAAACAGGACAGAAATCAGATGAAACAGCACAAAGGTACAGAGAAGAGTAATGAGAAATGTTGCTTAATGAACACTTTGATCATCTGGTCCAAGAACTATTAATATTTAATAGTTACATATATCAAAGTTTCCAAAAATAACTACTTATGGATGATTTCATTAATAACACATGCCCTTAAAGCTGCATCAAATTATACTAATTATACTATTATCTTTTTCTGTTTATTTGATTTGCTTTAACATTCTCATAATTGCCACAAATCAACTGTGATCATATGAGCCAAATTCTTTAGACACAGTGTAAATCAAAGAATGTATTTGATTCATCCCAAAACTTAATTAGAAAAGTGTATCTTATGACCTTTCTGTTAGTGAGTCTTGAATGTTTTTCTTAACAAATTTCCCCAGGCAAGAAATAATTATCATAAAATGTGATAAAGATACACTAAGGTACATAGCAATGAGATTATTTATCAGCTAATAGGGTATCTCACTGTTTGATATCATGCAAATTTTTATCACTGTGGAAATTTAATTTGCACCTTTGATTTCTTTGTGCTTTCCTTTAACCCAGTTCAGCTGTTGAGTTACCTTTTTTCACAGTAATTTTAACTCTGATTTATTCTTGTTTTTTAAACAGACAAAATAGTCATGGAGATATGCCATTAAGCGAGCTGGAGAACACAGAGTTCAAGGTTTCCTTAGTACTCAAAGACAACTTAATTGTGCTTACAATTGTGGTCAAAGTAATTTGAAGGCACTTGGCTTGGTACTCAGCATAGGCACATTCCGAGTAGTAGCAGCTGCTAAAACATTCTAATTGTTCATTTTAATTGTCTAAGCAATCTTTCAGTTGAATGGCACATGTGAATCATAACTATGGTCAAACCATAAAATCAAGAACCAGTAGCTCTGTTAACCAGAGTTTAATTTAGGATGTGGCCCAGATATATATAGGAGTGATTCCCTAGACTGGCCAATAATTTCAGTGACATATTTCATTTTCATTCATGTCACGAACTATTAAACAACATTGCTTTTGTACCCTCCCTCACTTCCTTACTGAGATGCCTAATCTCTTAAATTAAATTATCGATAAAATCATTCTACAACTAAGGTGCCAAAATTTGATGACCTAGAAAAGAATATTAAAGGTTTGGGATAAAGTTTTGTAATAAGGAAAAATACAGTAGAAGAGTTGTGGATAGTATCTTATAATAAGGAGAACACCGTGGATAAGATGAGCCTTGAAAATCCATGGTGTTGATGAGTCAGATCAAGATGGTGGAATAGGGGTATGCAGAACTCACCTTCCTTGATGAATACATCAAAAATACAACTATATGTGGAACAATTCTCACTGAAAACTAACTGGTGATTGGCAGAAAGACTCCTGTACAACCAAGGATATATGAAAATTCCACATGTATTTGGGGAGACAGGGAAGAGAGGCAATCAGATCAGGACCTGTGCCCCTGGGAGGAGACACAGAAGAGGAAGGAGATTATACTGGTGGAGATCCTCCTTGCGGAGTGAGCAGTTTGAGCCAAATATTAGGTGCTTGGCCCTGGGGTACAACACTGGGAACACAAGTTCCCTTAGCCATTTAGAAAACCAGTGAGACTAACAGGAGGGCTGTAAGAAACCTCGACTTTGTTCATGAAGAACCTGTAAACAGTTCCTTACTCCTGAAACAAGGCAGAGAAAGCACAGGACTTTGGTTTCTCTCAACTGCCCTGGCGTGCACCCCAGCCCAAGCCAAGCGCCTGCTCTGGCCCCGCTTGCTTCGCAACACAGCTCTGCACTAGGGCAAGACATGCAGCAGCCAAAAGGAGTGCTCAGTTGTGATGGACAGAGCCAGCTCTGACCCTGAATGGCATCTGAAAGGGTGGGAACAGCCATTGCTAGTGCTTACAAAGGTAGCACATCAGAAGCAGTATGGGAATTTGACTTGTGTCAGGACTGCCATAGCCACACCCTGATTGACACTGAGCACCCATGATGGCACACCTTACCCCAGCACTGCTCCCCTCTGGGTTGAGGGTGGTGGTGTGGAAGGAGGGTGAGCACACACTTAGAGGAAATAGAACAAGATTAGACCCGACCCTCAGGGCTTCTGCTTCAGCAACTTGGGACCCACTCCCACCCCCAATAGGGTGGTGTTGGCCACTGAGCAGAGAAGCAATGGCTCACACCTGGCTCTGGTTCTAGCCGCCCCCCATCTCTAGGCCCATCTCCTACCAAGGTGATAGCAGACTGTAGAGTGTCTCTCCCACACAAAGACACTACTTCAAGACTGCAATAGGTAACTGTTTTACCTAATTTCATAGAGACAGAGAAAGTTAAGCAAAATGAGAAGACAGAGGAATATGTTTCAATTGAAAAAAACAAGATAAAACCCCTGGTAAAAAACTAATGAAACAGAAATAAATAATTTATCATAAAAAGAGTTCACAGCATTAGTGATAAGAATGTTAACTGAATTAGGGAAAACTGTAGATTAGCACAGTGAGAATTTTTTTTAAAAAAATAGCAAACATAAAAAAGAACAGTGAGAACTGAAGAATACAATAACTAAAATGAAAAACACTAGAAGAAATGAATATCAGACAAGGTGATACAGAAGAATTCGTAAGTGATATGCAAAAACTAGACAGAAATAAACACAAGATTACCACTAAAAAAAAATTCATTATACTACAAGGCAAGAAACTAAAAGAAGAAAAGAATAAAGAAGAACTATAAAAACAATCTGAAAACAAGAAATGGCAATAAGTACATGCCTAGCTATAATTATTTTAAATGTCAATGGATTAAATGCTCCAATCAAAAGACATAGGGGGGCTGATTGGATGGAAAAAATAAAACCCATAAAAATCTATATGCTGCTTATGAGACTCACTTCAGAGCTAAAGACACACATTGACTAAAAGAGAGAGGATGGAAAAAGATATTTCATGCAAATATAAAGACAAGAAAGCTGTGACAGAAATAATCATATAAGACAAAATGTACTTTAAAACAAAATATTTAACAGAAGACAAAGAAGGGCATTATATCACAATAAAGGGATCAATACAAGAAGAGGATATAGCACTCATTAACATATATACACCCAATACAGGACCACCTAACTATATAAAGCAAATATTAACAGACATAGAGGAAGAAATTGATAATAATATAATAATACTAGGGGACTTTAACACCTCACTTACATCAATGAACATATCATCCAGACCAAACAAAATCAATAAGGAAACAGTGGTCTTACATGACACATTAGACTAGTTGAAATTAATAGATATCTACTAGACATTCCATCCAAAAACAGAATATGCTTTATTTTCAAGTACACATGGAATATTTTCCAAGATAGAAAATATGCTTGGCACAAAACAAGTCTGAACAAATTTAAGAGGACAGAAATTATATCAAACATTTTTTCTGACCACAATGGTATGAAACTAGTAATAAATACAGGGAAAAAATGGGAAAAACACAAACACATGGTGACTAAACAACATGCTACTAAAAATCCAATATATCAATGAAAAAATCAAAGAGTAAAGCAGAAGATACCTTGAGACAAATAAAAGTGGAAACACAAATTTCCACAATCTATGGTATGCAGCAAAAGCAGTTCTAAGAGGGAAGTTTATAGCAATACAGGCCTTCCTCACAGATTGTTTATTGCAGAAAAATCTCCAATAAACTACCTAACCTAGCATCTAAATGAATTAGAAAAAGAAGAACAAGGAAAGCCCAAAGTCAGCAGAAGGAAGGTAATAATAAAGATCAGAGAAGAAATTTGAAATAGAGATAAAAAAAAAAATAAACACTATAAAAGATCAATGAAACCAAGAGCTGTTTTTTTGAAGATATAAATAACTGATAAACATTTAGCCAGGTTCATCAAGAAGAAAAGAGAGAGGAACCAAATAAAATAAGAAAGGAACCAAATAAAATAAGAAATGAAAGAGGAGAAATAACAACCAATATGACAGAGATACAAAAATATAAGCAAACACTATGAACAGTTACATGCCAACAAATTGGAAAACCTAGAAGAAATGGACAAATTCCTAAACATGTACAACCTTCCAAGACTGAATCAGGAAGAAATAGACAATCTGAAGGAACCAATCATTAATAGTAAAAAAAAAAAAAAAAAAGAAAAAAAAGAGAAAAAAATTGAATTTGTATTAAAAAAATTTCCACCAAACAAAATTCCAGAACTAGATAGCTTCAGAGGGGAATTCTACCAAACACATAAAGAAGATTAACACCTATTCTTCTCAAACTATTCCAAAAAATTGAAAAACAATCCCGGATTCGTTCTACAAGGCCAGCATTACCCTGATACCAAAACCACACAAAAACACTACAAAAAAAAAAGAAAATTACAGGCCACTATGCAAAAATCCTCAACAAAATATTAGCAAACCAGATTCAACAATATATAAAAAGGAGCATATACCGTGATCAAGTGGGGTTTTATTCCAGGGATGTAACAATGGTTCAATATCCATAAATCAATCAATGTGATACACCACATTAACATCTTCTCAGTAGATGCAGAAAAAGCATGTGAGTAAATCCAACATCCGTTCATGATAAAAAAGCTTTCATAAAAGTTGGTACAGAGGGAACATGTCTCAACATAATAAAGGCTATTTATGACAAACCCAAAGATAACATCATACTCTACAGTGAAAAGCTGAAAGCATTTCTTCTAAAATCAGGAAAAAGACAAAGATGTCCACTCTCACCACTTATATTTAACATAGTATTAGACATTCTGGCCACAGTAATAGACAAGAAAAAGAAATAAAAGACATCCAAATTGGGAGGGAAGAAGTAAAACTGTCACTGTTTTCACATGACATTATCTTATATATAGAAAACCATAAAGTCACCACCAAAAAACTATTAGAACTAATAAATGAATTCAGTAAAGTTGCAGGATATACTTAAATCTGTTGCTTTTCTAATAATGAACTATCAGAAAGAAAAAGCAAGAAAATCCCATTTAAAATCACAGCAAAAAGAATAAAATATCTAGAAGTAAACTTAATCAAGGGGGTGAAAGACCTATACTCTGAGAACTATAAAACTGTGATAAGGAAACTGAAGATGATACAAAGAAATGGAAAGATATCCAATGCCCTTGGACTGTAAGAATTACTATTATTAAAATGTCCATACTACCCAAAATTAATGCGATCCCTATCAAAATACCCATGATATTTTTCACAGAACTAGAACAAATGATCCTAAAATTTATATGAACAGAAGACCCCAAATTGCTAAAGCAATGTTGAGGGAAAAGAATAAAGCTGGAGGTATCACACTCCCTGACTTCACGTTGCACTACAGAGCCACAGTAATCAAAACATCATGGTACTGGCACAAAAACTGACACATAGGTCAATGCAACAGAATAGAGATCCCACAAATAAACCCACACAACTGTAGTCAATTTATCTATGACAAAAGAGGCAGGAATATACAATGGAGAAAAGACAGTCTCTTCAACAAGTGGTGCTGGAAAAACTGGACAGCCACATGTAAAACAATGAAATTAGAACATTTCCTCACATCACATACAAAAATAAACTCAAAATGAATTAAAGATCTAAATTTGAGTCCTGAAACCATAAAACTCCTAAAATAGGACATAGGCAGAATACTCTTTGACATAAATTATAGCAATATGTTTTTGAATCTGTCTGCTAAGGCAAAAGAAACAACAGCAAAATTAAGCAAATGGAACCTAATTAAACTTAAACGCTTTTGCACAGCAAAGGAAACCATCAACAAAATGAAAAGAGAAACTACTGAATGGGAGAAAATATTTGCAAACAATATGACGATAAGGTGTTAATATTCAAAATATATAAATAGCTCATACAGTTCAATATTAAAAAGAAAAATAACCCATTTAAAAGATGGGCAGAAGACCTGAACAGACATTTTTCCAATGAAGATATACAGATAGCCAACAGGCACATGAAAAGATGCTCAACATCACTATTCATCAGAGAAAATTGAATCAAAACCTCAATGAGATATTACCTCACACCTGTCAGAATGTCTACAAATCAAATCAGCCACTATGGAAAACAGTATGTCGGTTCCTCAAAATACTAAAAATAGAACTATCATATAATCCAACAATTCCACTCCTGGGCATACATCCAAGGAAAACAAAAACACTAATGTGCAGCCTAATGTTCATAGAAGCATTATTTACAATAGCCAAGACATAGAAGCAACCTAAGTGTTCTTCAACAGACGAGGGGATAAAGAAACTATGGTATGTGCACGCACACACGCGCACACACGTGCACACACACACACACACACACACACACACACACACTGGAATATTATTCAGCCATAAAAAATAATGAAATTCTGCCATTTGAAAAAACATGGATGGACTTAGAAGATATTATGCTTAGTGAAATGAGGCAGAAAGTCAAATACTCTGTTATCACTTATATACGGAATCTAAAAAATAAGCAAATGAATGATACAAAAAAACAGAAACATAGTCACAGATACAGAGAACAAACTAGTGGTTTCCAGTGGAGAGAGAGATAAGGGGAGAGGGGCAAGATATGGGTAGGGGATTAAGAGATACAAACTACTGTGTATAAAATAAATTTGCAACAAGAATATATTGCACAGCACAGGGAAATACAGCCACCATTTTACAATAAATTTAAATGGAGTATAATCTTAAAAATATTCAGTCACTATGTTCTATACCTGAAACTAATATAATTAGTAAATTATAGTAATATAGTAAATCAACTATAGTAAATCAACTATATACTTCAATAAAAAACAAAAGAATGAGAGTTAAAAAAATTCAAGTCTCGAGGCCACAGTCTATGGTTACCTCTCAACTGAAATGCTGGAATGGAGGGCAGTCATAGACATTCTAGTGATCCCAGCCACCTGTGCCTGACCACATATTCTGTTGGAAATGTCATTGTGAATCTGGTTTGATCTCACAGATCAAATACAGATCAGATAATCTCATGCTTCTCTAAAAGTCGTCAAGCTAATTTTGGGGGGACATATATATAAAAGCAGATGAATTTAATTTAAAAACATTTACTAAATGACTATATGCTAAATCAATTTTTAAAACAGTGGAAATTATTATCAAAGCTTAGTTTGCATCCCCAAGAAGTAGAGTGTTTGGCACATACAAAAAATATGCATGATACATGGCAAAGGTGATAAATTGTATAAGATGGGCACAAAGAAGAATAGAAAGCCTGAGGAAATAAAGGTGACTCTCTTGAGCCCATCAGTACTAGAGTCCCTGATATGATTCTCAGTTCAGTACCGTGTAAAAGAGTACTGGCCTCCTGAAGGCATGGCCTAGTGAGTTCTACATAAATGACTTTGTGAAGTCCATACAAGGTTAAGATGAAGAGACAGAAATCTCATTCTCTGTCCTGTGCACATTGTGCTTCACGCTTCAGTGAATTTTTTTATTAGAAGATAATATTCAAAATCATGAATCAATAACCTATTAAAGACTTACAGAGGCTTAGCTTAACTGTCTTCACTTAGTAATGGTAAATATATAATAGGTAATCATTTCATTATTTTCTACTTCATTCACAGAAATATACAGCACTCAAAAGAATGCAGGTATTTGCTAATTTTAGAATGAAAATACGTTAGGGGTTATTAGTTTAAGTCTCCTAATTTACAAAGAGGGAAATAGTTACAGAGTTTAAGTGACTTACCCAACGTCACAAGTAGCTAAATAATTGACTTTTTTGGTATCTATACACTATGACTTTTGTCTTTTACTGATCGTTGTTTCTCATAATTCAATACCCATTCTGCCTCAAATCAAGTCCAGCTAGTTAACTATTTAAGAATGCATCTTTATGCACTTTAATATTTTAGGTTGAGAACATATAAAATAGTTTAGAGCTCTTTTAAAGGTTTGTGGTTCCTACTAAAAGGACTTTAGCATAGGAACACTGTATAATTTAGCTTCCAAAGACTTAAGGACATAAACAATGATTGTCAACTCCTTTTAATCCCAAAGTAGAAACATCATAGGAGAATGTGGGTCTACTATATAACTGACAGTCCAATGTAAATTTTAGCATCTTCAGCAATCCAGGCCAACACAGAGTAGATAACCATGTCTGTAAACTGCCCCACTCCAAAAGGCATTCTTCATGAGAACAATCCCAACAATTAGGAGCATTTACAAAATCTTTCAAGGCAAAATTGTCAAAAAAAAAGAATTATTATACATCTCCAAATTCAAAATAATTGATGATGAGCACACAGTTAATATAAAACAGTAGAGAACCATCTGTGAATCTTTATGATAGTGCATTAAGAAAAAATAATATGATGACAGGCTTTTCCCAATATTTCCTCTCTGCAACATTTTTTAACAATAATAAGCAAAAAGACTGTATAATGTATAGTGAGAGATGGAAGAGCAGGAAAAGACTTTTATAGGGTGTTTGATTCCTAAGAAAATATGAAGAATTTGAATGGGTAGGAACACAAATTGAGAATATCTCAGTCAGGAAAAAATACCATAAGCAAAGGCCTGTACGTCTTCCCTGAATTAAAGTATTTCGTATTGTCATTCTTATGAATTTAATCACATATTTCTTTTTATACCAGTGCCTAAAATATAGGCCATCTACCCCAGTAGGTTGGTAAATATTTCATACTGGAGGTTATTCTTTATGTCTTTTGTCACATAATGATACCCTATTGCCAGATGTATAATAAATATTACACCAGGGACAACTCTATCTCATATTTGCACATAAACTTTCTGACCATCTCTTGGGCATATTACTCAATAAAAAAATCCTACATTACATACAGAAGTGACCAAACTTATTATTAGTATGAAGGAAAACAATGTTGGAAGAAAACGTAATCTGCTGGACAAAATCATAATTATATGTGAGATAAGCCTTAACCCAGGTGTTTCAGGTTACATAGTAAAGTACAATACACTGGAAGATTGGAAAGGAGATCTAGCATCTAAAGCACCTGATAAAATATGAAGTTGCAAAATCACATTCTCAATGTGTTTCTAAAGTATGCTTTGATCAACTTCTTTAAACAAAAATTTTTCACATAGTTATGTTGAATTAAATTGAATTGGATAGTATTTAATTCCATAATATAGCAAGGAATCACCTCTAGGGAGATTCTGACAGTATCAACAATCTGAGAGTGGAGAGGGAATATGATCTTGTAGGGGGGTGGGGTGAGAAGGCGGAAGAACCTCTAAACAAATAAATTGAAAAAAAGTCAAGATTATTTACAATTCTCTGCAACACCACAACAAATAGTAATTTGTGTTTGTAAGTAATATCACCAGAGACTCTATGCAACCTATAATAAGCAGAATTAGAAAAGCCACAAACTGAATTTTATAACATTTCTCCTTCCCAGGTTTACACTAAATTCGCTAGGAAATACCTTACCCTAAATATAACACCATTTAAAATATGAAGACCCCACTATGGAAAAGTGAATTCTAACGTAATTTTATTTTTATTTTAAGGGTATATTTTCACACTGCAGGCCAAGTCTCAACCCCCACTAGGGTTTAGAAAACTAGTTATATAATAAAGAATTCTTTTTGAAATGCTGAGTAAACCAAAATACATAGAACATTTCATTCATTATTTACCTATCAGGGAAAACAAACAGGTCATTTTGCAACTAATTCTTACATAGTCATTAGGAGATCTGATTATGTAGTAGTCAATTTACATTTGATTAAAATCTACACTTAATTAAAATTAGCTCTATAAATAATGTGCTATCATCTGGGAAAAATGCTGACAGTGTGAATCACTACCCAAAAAAGCTCTTATCTTCTACACAACTTTTAATGAACACCTGGCTTTACAAGGTAATATTTACTGGACAGGCATTTTTCAGGCCTTGGAAGAGAATCAGAATAATGCAAAGAAACAAGACGAGGCACTGAAAGAATAATGTTTTCATATCTACAAAATCATTTTAAATCAGCAATCCTTATGTGTTTTAATTCATAAAACCACAGACACTGAAGCATAATTCATAGTTCAATAAAAATAAACCAAAGCATTCTGAAACTGTAGAAGTATTCTCAAGTAATGTACCTTAATTTTCCTGATAAATAATAAAAGTAATTACAGTTGACCCTTAAATAACGTGAGTTTGAACTGCGCTGGTACACTTATATGTGGACTTTTTCAATAAATACATTGGAAAAAATTTTGGAAATTTGTGACAATTTGAAAAAACTTGCAGAAGAACCATGTAGCCTAGAAATATGGAAAAAATTAAGAAAATGTTAGGTATGTCGTGAATGCACAAAATATATGTGGATAGACATATAACATACAAAATATGTGTTAATTGACTGTCTATGTTATCCATAGGGCTTCCTGTCAACAGTAGGCTATCAGTAGTTAAGTTTTGGGGAAGTCAAAGGTTACACATGGATTTTCAACTGCGCTGTGGGTCAGAGACCCTGACCCCTGTGTGTTTCATGGGTCAACCGTACTCTCTTTTGCTACAAAAATACATTGTAGGGTTTCCCTGGTGGCGCAGTGGTTAAGAATCCACCTGCCAATTCAGGGGACACGGGTTCGATCCCTGGCCTGGGAAGATCCCACATGCCACGGAGCAACAAAGCCCATGCGCCACAACTACCGAGCTTGCACTCTGAAGCCCACGTGCCACAACTACTGAAGCCCATGTGCCTAGAGCCCGTGCTCCATAACAAGAGAAGCCACAACAATGAGAAGCCCGCACACCACAAGGAAGAGTAGCCCTCACTTGCTGCAACTAGATAAAGCCTGCACCCAGCAACAAAGACCCAACACAGCCAAAAATAAAAATAAATAAATTTATTTTAAAAAAATGCAATGTAATTCACTTGTCTTGTAGATTTGAACCAAAATTTCTAATAGGTATATTGAGTATAGGGGCTGTTACATGATGCCAATTAGTTAAACTTTTTAGATTTAACTGTTTGTTTTTTGCATCACTTATAGGTAGCCTATGTTATTTATTTGCTAAAATTTTTTAGTTGAAAGTAAATAATTAATTATGGAAGTTCCTTAGGGCAGTAATTATGTCTCTTTTGTTTAACAGCATTTCCCCTACTCCTCACATAGTGTCTGGTGTGTAGAAGGCACTTGGTAAATATTGGCTAAATTAAAGAATTCATTTAAAAGTTGGATTATGATAAGAAAAGTACATAATGAACAATGAAGGTAACTGTGTAAAGCAGAAGGAAAACAGAACCTAGGTAATATAAAACAAACTCCCCTCTTCTAGCTGAACAAAAATATGGTATGCAAATATTAAGGAAATTCAAAAGGAGGTTTCATAGTCATTAATAATGACCTTGTACTCCTTATGTGAATATTGATAATGCCACCTTGGCTTCTGTATGAAAGCAAAATTTGCTTTGTATGATAATTATATTTAAATGATACTGCATAAATATTAAATGATGGTATTGATTGTGGCTAAGGTAGAACTTCTTGTGATGACACAGTAAGATGCAATGATCAACACATTCCAGAATACATACTTTCGAGAACATCATGACCTCTTGCTCCAAAGGAAGAGTTTAATAGCATTTTCTATAGCATATATCACAGAAAGTGAACTTTTTCAAAACCTCACCTTATTGAAAAGTTTCTCATTATTTACCCAGCTGACCAAAGAAAGACATGTGGGCAAATACACATGTCCATCATTAGCTTTCCTATAGCTGCTGCACAGATGCCCTGACCATATTGTTATCAAAATAGCTTCAATGTTGCTACAGCACCCTAATGAAGCATAAAATGTTCCTTTTTATAATATAGATATGTACACATCATAATAAGGATACAAGAGAATGATTTCTGAAACATGGTACCTGCTAGCCTTCCATTAAATCTCTTGGTCCAACTCTCCTTATTTTAAGAAAAACGATCTTCATGTATTCATTAAATACAGGTTTTAATTTAATGCTATGTGGACAGCATTGTACCAATGGCAATGGAGAGTTCAAAAGACGTTTACGCTTTGGTTCTTGCCTCTAAAAATCTTAAATTCTAACCAGAGAAATAAGATTTATACACATAAAATGGTCATCTTGTCAAACATACAGAAATAATAACATGAATAAAAACATCACAATGTATTGATTTTTTTTTACTATGAAATGCTTTACCAAGCATTTTTCTTGTCGTTTCTCATTTAATTCTCACAAAAATCCTGTAAGGTAGATTCTTTTATTATTATCCCCATTTTACAGATGAGGAAAACCTAAGTTCCAGGAAGCTAAATATATTGGCCAAGATCACATCCCTGGAAGAGACAAAATTCAATCACAGTTCTTTCTGTCTGGAAAGGCGGTACTGGGAAACACTATACCTCCTAAGACTTTGTGGATTGAAGCAGGCAGCAGGAGGGGCCTACTGAGAGGAGTCAAGACATGATTTAGATAGGTATGGATGGCGCATTCATAAAAGACCTTGAACATTGCCCTAATAAAATCGATTGACTAACATAGGAAATGGAGGACTAGCGTATAAGTCCTAGAGAAGAAATGTAATATAAAAAATATGTTTAAAATACTATGCTGGAACCATATTAAGCTAAATGATAATTTTGAAAGGTTGAGATTTATGGAAACCGAAAGACATGAAGAGAAGTGAGTGATTTACACCAGAGTAATCATTGTGGAAATGGATCAAAAAAAGAGATCAAAAATCGAAGGAATATTAGACATAAGTCAAAAGCCTTTGCTGCCTGGTTAAATGTGGACACTTTATTGACTGTGAGTTCCTGGAAGGCAACTAGCAACAACAACAACAAAATAATCATTTATATAGGGTTTTCATGCAAAAAAGGCATTATGCCAATTGGATCAACTCCAAAGGGTAGAATTAGTTACTTAGTAGGCAAGAAGACAATTCTATCTTTTAGAACGCACTAGAAGAAAGAACTTCAGAGGAGCTTTCAAATGGGAAACAGGGAGTTTAATAGGTATAGAATTGCAGTTTTGCAAGATGAAAAAAAAAGTTCTTGCAAACTTTTTTGAAATTGGTTCTACAACAATGTGAATACACTTAACACTACTGTACACTTAAAATGGTTAATATAGTAAATTTTATGTTGTATTTATTAACCACAACTTTAAAATAGAAAGAAAAATTATTTTAAGTTGAAGGTACTACCCTGTAAGGTAGTGATTGCTCATTTTTGTAGGTACCCTGGTAGGAAACGTGATAGAGCTTATGTTATGGAGAGAAGCACTGCATTAAACAGAAAGTTGAATCAGAGACCTTGGAAGGTCCTTTCCAAATTCAAGAGTTTCAGATTTAATAATTAAATTTTTCTCCTGGATTGTTTACAAGTCTCTTATCAAATTCTCATAGGACTAAATGACCAAAGGAAATAGAGAAACAATTTCTCCAAAGAGGAAATAATTTAATCTAATAAAAATATTGAATCCCTATTATATCAGTTTCCTAAGGCTGCCATAACAAAGTACCACAAACCAGGTGGCTTAAACAATGGAAATTTATTATCTCACAGTTCTGAAAGCTATAAGTCTGAAATCAAGGTGTCCATGGGGCCATGGCCCCTCTGACACCCATAGGGAATCCTTCCTTGCCTCTAGTGGTTTGCTAGCAGTCTTTGGTGTTCCTTGGCTTGAAACTACATAACTCCAATCTCTGCCTTTGTCATCACATGGTGTTCTCCATATATCTCTCTGTCTTCATGTGGTCTTTTTTTTTATATGTAAAACAACAGTAATACTGATTGGGGGCCCACCCTAATTCAATATGATCTCATCTTAACTAATCACATTTTCAATGACCCTATGCCCAAAAAAGGTAACTTTCTGAGGTACTGAGGGTTAAGACTTTAATATATATTGTGGAAACTACAATTCAACTCATTTTCAGGATCTTTTGCATTCTCAATACCACTTTCTATGGAAAGATAAGATGAGCTGTAATGAGTTTCTAAAAAATAGCCCATTCCAGCAATGAAGAATTCAGATAATACCATACAGCTTCCCCAAGATGTGATCAAGAATTTCAAAGAAAAACAGGATAGTCTACCAGCTATTGTGTTAGCAAACCAAACTGAGGTCATCACAAAAAAGGGAGTTTGAAGAAAGGCCTTCAGTGAGCCACTGATTAACATTTTCAAGAAACTTGACACAATTGTGTAAAACTGTGACAGAAAAACCAAGATGATACCCAGCTATAAAGGAGATTCTTTAGCCACAGCTCACAATAAACTGTAACAAGATACTCAAATTGTGGCTACCAGAATGAAGCAAATGACAAATGCCAGGTGTACACAGCATAGAGGTGACAGGTAGTTCTATATTATATTTTCAGCCTGATCCACACAGAGAAATACTATTGTCACCTAGTATGTTGTCTAGAAAGAATAATAGCATGCTCAGAAAAGTATCCCTCAGACATTTCTACAATGTGTAAGTCTTAAAGATTTTTATTTCTACCTGCATCTAACAAACAGTGGTCATTCACTCAATCTAACAGAAGCTGATAGCCCAGTTTCTCAAAATAAGATTCACACTACATTTAAGTTTTATGTCAGCATTTGATCCAAGAAAAATTAATGTGACAGGAAAAAAACACGGTTTACTCAACCATCAAGGTGGAGTGGAATAGAGGGCATACGCTGGTATCTCAAGAAGAGTCAAGAGATGCCCATCATAACAACCCAGATGCCTGACCTTGCACAGAGGATTTAGACTTTCAATCCTAAATGAGAGACAGTAGCAGGCCAGTCAGTGTCTCATCCTGGTTATATGCAGAACCAAAACAACTGTCCTAGATTGGTCAGTTTTGTAAATCACCCCTCCTGAGAAATACTCTATTCTCTGGATATTTGTGGGCAACAAATATTCTTCATATTTGCCTACCAGGAACCTGGATATATTTTGCCTCCTCCCACATGGTATACATTCACCAAGCACAAGAACATTCCAGGAATAACTGTATAATACATGTATAATCTTAATGGACTTGTCTAGAACATGTTCACATTTAAAACATATTTTAATTAAAAAAAAAGAAATGTCGATTTAAAGTACAAATAGCAATGTACTTCTTAAAATATCTAAGAGACAAATGTATCCTCACATCGCTTTATCCATTACATCAGATTGCCAACTAAGCCTTCAAAATTGTTTGTTTTAGAGTTATTGGGGTTTAGCATTACTTGTTAGAAAACTATTTAAGTTAAAATGATAAAACAGTCACTTATACAATTAGACTCAGCACAAGATCACATACAAATGACAATTACTTACTAGTAATTAAAATAAATCCCCAGAGGAAATACTCAAACAAAAATTAAGGAACATAATTCTCTTTTAGCATTTTGTATTGAAGTATATAATTGACATGTTGACAAAAATTAACACGTATTTAAAGCATACCATCTGAAAAGTTTTGACATATTTATATATCCATAAAACCATCACCATAATCATAACCTTCACCCACAAAATTTTCCCTGTGCTCCTTTGCAATCCTTCCCCCATTCCTGTCTCCTCCCTTCCCCAGGCAAACATTGATTTGCTTTTCACAATAGATTAGTTTGCATTTTCTAGAATTTTATATAAATAAAAACTATACAGTATGTATTTTTATTCTGGTTTCTTTCCCTCTGCATAATTATTCTGAAGATCATCTATTTTGTGGCAATATACATATGAAAATATAAATATACCTGGATTCACTCACATACAGTGAACAGTAGTTCACTCATTTTTATTGCTGAGTAGTATTCCACAGTATAGATATATCACAATTCGCTCATCCATTCCACTGTTGGTCGTTATCTGGTTTGATTTCTGGTTTGGGGCTATTATAAATAAAACTACTATGAATATTTGTGTGTAAGTATTTGTATATATGTGTGGTTTCTGTTATTTTTGGTAAAATCTAGAATAATTGAAATTGAATTGAATTAGATGTAGGTATACAGTTGTCCCTTGTACAATGTGGGAGTCAGGGGTGCTGACCCTACGTGCAGGTGAAAATCTGCATATAACTTTACAGTCGCCTTCCAGTATCCTCGGTTCTGCAACTGCAGATTCAACTAACTGGATTGTTTTAATACTGTAGTATGTATTTATTGGAAAAAGTCTGCTTATAAGTGGACCCTCGCAGTTCAAATCCTGTTGTTCAAGGGTTAACTGTATTTTTAAACTCTTAAGACTAACTGCCAAACTACTGTTTTCCAAATTGGTTGGACCATTTTATGTTCCCACTAGCTGTATTTGAAAGTTCCTTTACGTCTTCACCAACACTTGATGGGATCAATCTTTTTCATTTCATCCATTCTAATGAGTGTTTAATGGTATCTCATTGTGGTTCAGTTTGCATTTAGCTTGCTTAATCTTTGCCTATTTTATCTTGAGTTTTTGTTTATTTTTCAGTTTTGAGAATTCTTTATATATTCTCCATACAAATCCTTCGTTAAATACATGGACATTTGCAAACATTTTCTTTCAGTCTATGCTGGCTTTTTCATTCCTTTAACAATGAAGTTCAGAGAACAGAAGTTTTAAATTTTTATGAAGTGCAACATATCAATTCATTCTTCTATGGGTCATGATTTTGGTGTCATATTTAAGAAATGTTTGCCTAATCCAAGTTGACAAACCTTATTCCTAAGGCTGCTTTTAGAAGATTTGTAATTTTAGACATATATTTATGATTTTTTTGCATTCAGATTTACAATTTCCCAGCACCATCTGTTGAAAATAGTAACATGTCTCTACCAAGTTACCTCTGCACCTTTGTCAAAAATCAGTTTTCTCTCTAGTATTCCCTTTTATTCAGTTTTCTGGAAGAGTTCAAATAGAATTGGTATTATATCCTCCTTAAATGTTTGGTAGAATTCACTACAAAAGCCATCCAGGCCTGCAGTTTTCTTTGTGAGCTGGTTTGGAAAAACAAATTCAATTCTTTTAATTCAGATTATCCATTTCCTTTAGAGTGAGTTTTGGTAGGCCGTATCTTTGGTGGACATCTAAATTATCAAATTATTTGGAAAAACTTGGTCATAATATTTTCTCAGTATTCTTTTAAGTATATAGAATCTGTACTGATATTATTCCTTTATTGGTAATGTTTGTCTTCTCTTTTTTCTAATCATTCTGGTTGGAGATTTATCAATTTTATAGATCTTCTCAAAGAAGGAGTATTTGATTTTATTGATTTTTCTTTATTGCGCTTCTGTTTTCTATTTTATTTATTTCTGCTCTGCTATTAGTTCCATTCTTTTGCTTTCCAGGGTTTCATTAGCTCTTCTCCTCTAGTTTCTTAAAATGGAAGCTGAGGTCACTGACTTGAGACCTTTCTTCAGTTCTAATATACATACTTATTACTATAAATTTCTCCCTAATTATTGCTTACTCACACATTTGTGTTTTAATTCTTATAAAGCTCAAAATGCTTTACCTTTTGATTTACATTTGGCCCATGGGTTATTTAGAAGTGTGTTATACAGTTTACAAATATTTGAAAATTTTCTAGTGAGCTGTTATTGATTTCTAATTTAATTTCATTAAAATCAAAGACCATACTGTGTATGGTTTGAATCTTTTTAAATTTGTTGAGATTTGTTTTATGTCCCATAGCATGGTCTATCTTAGTAAATATTTCATGTACACTTGAAAAGAATGTATGTTCTGCTATTGTAAGGGGCGGTGTTCTGAAAATAGCAATTTGTTTATAAGTGTTGTTCAATTCCAAATTCTTATTGATCTTTCTCTAACTGTTCTAACACTTATTGAAGTGTTTTAAAATACCTGACTATAATCGAAGATTTGTCTATTTCACCTTTCAATTCTATCAATTTTTGCTTCTGTGAAACTCTGTTTTTGAAGCTGTTATTAGGTGCATGATTGTTTAGGATTATATGTGCTTTTCACGAAATAATTCCTTTGCTTTTATGAAATGGTCTCCTTTATTTCTGGTAATAGTCTTAGCTCTGAAATACAATATTTATGGTAAAATATAGATACATTCTTTTGACTAGTGTTAGTATGGTATACATTTTCTCATTCTTCTTTTTTTTCTCATGGATGTTAACATTTTAATGTTCTTCCTTTGAGATTTTCCTTGGCATATATTATCACATTTTCTTATAAAATGATGCTCAGATTATGTACTTGTCCTTTCATTTAACAGGCTTAAAATTAAAAATACACAAACATAGTTTTCTTTCCTATTTTATTTCCTAACATTGTTTGGTCCATCCTTTCACTTTTAACCTATTTGTGTTTTTACTTTTAACCTATTTGGATCACCAGCTGAGTCTTTTAAAGGTTTTGTAATTGAGAGATTTTGTTTTAGTGTTACTTGAGAAAGTAAGATCTAACCTAAAATTCACAAGATAGTACTTTACACATCTACATTTAATACAAACTCATATGCAAATAACAGTTATTTATGACTAATCAAAATGGATACCCAGAGTAAATATTCACATCAGAATAAAGGAATATAATTCTCATAAAGTTACTTTAAACCAGAGCTGATTAACCTAAATGACTTATTAAATATTGATACTTTTTAAAATATTTGGTAAGTTAGATCCCTAAGTCTTATTTAAGAAGAAAGTAAATGGGTAGCCTGATATTCATGTACAAAATAAGACAATTAAATATATGTGTTATAAGGTCAGATGAGGAGTAGGCAGGTAAATCTAATTTGTTCTTTTTCATCATTCCCTGTACATATATATTTAAATTTTTTTTAATTTATCAATTATCAGAGGTTATTATTGCGAGTAGTAGTTTAAATCAGTAACATTTTTCTGGAACCTAATGTATGCATGTATTTGATACAGAAATTTCATTTCCAGGATTGTATTTAAGGCAATGACAATGGATATACACAAATTTTGTCAGTGATATTCTTCAAAACAGTATTGTCAATGACAAATAGATTAGAAATAAATTAAATTTCCAAAATAGATAATCAATTAAAGGAATTATACTACAACCATGAAGTGGAATACCATGCAGCTAAGCTAATAAATATTTAATGTCATAGGAAAGTATCTCGAACATACTATTAACTGACTTCAAATTGTATTACAAAATAGTCTACATAATGATTTCATTTTAAAATACATATATAGTAATGAAAGTTTTGAAATACATATGATAATGAAAGAAATGAAATTAACATGTTAAAAGTGGTTATCTTAATATTTGAATTATGGATGCTTTTTATTTCTTTGTGTTTATATAAACTATATCTTCACTCTCAAAATTTAATACAATGAATATGTATTTCTTTTATAACCAGGTAAAAAGTATCATTCACAATTCATAAAAGAAATGCAAGACTTTAATTTTTATTAATCAAACATTTATTGGTAAATGACTTGATGTGTGTCATGAGTTATATGGCGGTGTGATATATGGTGATGGCTCCTGCCTTCGAGGTACATAGAAAACTATCCTGACAGATTGTGATTTGGGAAAAACAAACCTACATTTTAAACAAAGCTAAAATAGTAAAAGCTGAAATTAAATTCCCTTCCTGATGAATTCACATAAGACTGCACCCAGCTGCTTTGGAAATATCAAAGATAATTTACCCATTAGCTGCTAATTCAAAAAGCAAATCTTATACCTCAAATTATGCCTTTTAGAATTTTGTGAGTTTTCTGACAAGTGATACATTAAACATGATTATAGTAAGTCCCCTACATACGAACAAGTTCCATTCCCAAGAGGGAGTTCATAAGTCCAACTTGTTCGTAAGTCCAACAAAGTTAGTTTAGGTAGCCAATTAACACAATCGGCTATATAGTACTGTACTGAACTGTAATAGGTTTATAATACTTTTCACATAAATAATACATAAAAAACAAACACAAAAAATAAAGAAAACATTTTAATCTTACAGTACAGTACCTTGAAAAGTAGAGTAGTACAGCACAATAGCTGGCATACAGGGGCTGGCATCAAGTGAACAGGCAAGAAGAGTTACTGACTGGAGGAGGGAGAGAAGTTGGAAAATGGTAGAGCTGAAGGATCGTCAGCAATAGGAGACAGAGGGCAAGCTGCAAGTTCACTCACGCCTGACGTTGATAGAACGCACATTCGCATCTTTGAAAGTTCGCAACTTTAAGTTTCGTAGGTAGAGGACTTTATTACAATAGCCATCATCATCCTGGTTTTCCCATATGTAGTGCATTGAAATGTTACAGCCTGTATGATCTTAAAGTGTGAAAAAGCAAGCGTATAAACATGTGTGTATATATACGTATATACAGAGTGCATGTTATGCATATATATATACATACACACACTTTGTATATACATATTTATATGTATATACATATGTACATATTGTATATACATATTTATATATGTGTATATGTATATTGTGTATATATAGAGAGAGAGAGGAAGGGGAGAGGGAGGGGTGGAAGAGGGGAAGGAGGTGGCATGAGAGAGGAGGGAGGGAGGAGTAGAAGTTGTTTGATACTTGTTTTGACTAAGGATTTGTGTGAACCATTGCTAGCTGTTAATGGAATTACAAATGAATCAGAAAATGACTAAATCTCCAGTGAATTGTGAATCTTGGGAGAATGATAAAGTTTTACCTAATACGAATTAGAAGTCACATATTGCAGGCTACGATACACAGCAATAAGTTATGAGTTCCCAGACTTGAGATTCAGAAGCAGTTAGAGTGCTACAGGTATTCCTAGAAGAAATAAAGATTTCTGATGTCATTGATCTAGAAAGGTTTCCTGGCTGAAGTGTCACTTGAGTTGCAATTGTGATGAACATTTACTCTCCTTAAAGTCAGCAGAAACCCTACATGACAAAGGAATGTTAAATTAAACAGGTATATTTTCCTGTAGAGGAGACATACAGTACCCATTGCCCTATGACTGCCTCCCATCCTCACAAATAATACAAATTTTCCACACATGACATTTGAATTCTGCCAAAGACTCTCCCTTGACCAAACTTTAGTTATCTCCTCTGAACTCTTTTCAATGAGGCCTCAACCTTGGTCCCCTCCTGTCTTTGACCTGTCTTTCAAGCCAGTCTTAGTAAGAATCCTCCTACGTCAGTTTAGTGAGAATTCTCCCATCCTTGATATCTGAGCATACTTGATATCGGATCACATTCCTCATCTCTCAACCTGCTGTCTAAGCCTTTAGCCTGCCTTCAGCAAGAATCCTGTTAAATCAGTTCAACAAGAATTCCCCTATCTTTGACATCTCATCTTAATCATTTTTCATTCACTGACCCCCTTACTCTGCTCTCCGGTGACAATATCCATCTGTCTTTACCATGTTTGGAGTTGAGCCCAATCACTTTCCCGTACTGTGATTTTCCTATTGCAAGAGTCTTGAATAAACCCCTTCTTACCATTTTAAGAAATATCAGAATGATTTTTTTCTTTTCAATTCTGAGGGACAATTCTGAATCCAGTCTGCATAGATACACCTTGCTTTATCCAGTATATACAATTTTAAAAACTGCAATTCAATTGTAATTGTATATCAATTTCTATTTTTCTTTTTATTTATTTATTTATTTTTATTTTTGGCTGTGTTGGGTCTTTGTTGCGGCGAGCGGGGGTTACTCTTCCTTGCAGCGCGCAATCTTCTCATTGCGGTGGCTTCTCGTTGCGGAGCATGGGCTCTAGGTGTGTGGGCTTCAGTAGTTGTGGCTCACAGGCTATAGAGCACAGGCTCAGTAGTTGTGGTACACAGGCTTAGTTGCTCTGGGGCATGTGGGATCTTCCTAGACCAGGGATCGAACCTGTGTCCCCTGCATTGGCAGGCAGATTCTTATCCACTGCGCCACCAGGGAAGCCCTCTGTTTTTCTTTTACAAGGAAAACTTTTCAGTTACTCAACAGGTGCTTATTAAAAACCTATCTCTAATAACTGTGAAGGGTCTGAGTTCACCATACTCACAAACTAACAAATTAGTCTGCCAGTTTCATGGGTGCTGGCAGAAGACAAGAGACTCCTGGGTCAGAAACAACAGACTTGTATTATTTATGACATAGCAAGTAGCATGACCATCAGCATATTTGCAGCAGCTCCCCTTTCCCCCCAAGTCCCACGGAGGTGATATGGATGAACTCAGATGAATGCTACACACAGTGAGTTGCATTACAAGAGAGAAACACTATACACAGTGAGTTGCATTACAAGAGAGAACCTGAATCTTTTACAGTGTGCGGCAGGCATGACTGCCCTTTCCTCTAGAGGGAGACTAGCTCTGTTTTCCAAGGCTGATCACTATTCAGACATCCTTGAAAAGACAGAGTAAAGATGAATTAGTGCCTTACTTACAAAATCTTTAGAAATGTGACAGACCCTTAGAGAATTATCTCCCAGTACTGTTTTGAGCCTACAATCATAAGAATCCTGTTAAGCATGTAAGAATAAGGTAATTTATCAAAATGTGCATTTTCATGTACAATTTTTGCAAAGCCTGAGATACACTTATATATGACAATAAATTCATTACTTAATCAATGAATGTCAGATATCAGTCCCTTTTTGATATAAATTCTTGATGCTTGGTTGGTGAGATGGAAAGAAACAAGAGAAAACATTTCATTTCTTTCACTAGCTTCAATTCTGCTCTTCATCCTAAGTGACTGCACTTTTCTAGAACTTCCCCTGTCTTCTCTAACTACTTACAGGGGAAAAAGAAAGCACTTACTGGGTGGCAACTTTGGTGTCAGGCATTGTAATAGGCAATCTTTCTTCTCTTCTTAATGGTCTAACCTCTCTCCAGCTCCAAATCCCATATTCAACATATACACCTGGATGTTATACAGAACCTCAGATTTAGCAAAACCAAAATATCATTCACATATCCCACAACTCAAAACCTCAGACTCAAGCAGATTTGAATTTTATTGATTAGACATGGGGGAACAAGCAAAGTTTAGCCAAGCATTACCTTTCTGGTTTGCAAGCATTCTCACGAATTAGATCCGAAAAGAAAAGATGGAAGTAATTCATTCTCTCTCCCTCTCTCCCTTTGTCTCCTTCTCTTCTTTTGTGTGTATATGTCTGTCTGTCTGTCTCTCTCTCTCTCCCCCACCTCCTCATCTTTATACTATGATAAATCCCTCAGTGGGAACTTTCAAAATCCATTTGTTTTCATTTTCTTGAGATAAAGACACAAACAACCCCTTTAAATACACCTTAAGTTTTACATATGAAATCTGAATAAATGTAGAAAAGCAGCCTAATGGATTGACAAGAACACAAGAGATAGAGATAGGGGCAGAGTCTAACATGTTGAAGACTATTGCAAACGTTTGCACTCTATTCCTTCCCATCTATTTTTCAAGTCTAGCATAAAATATATTTTTCAATAACTGAATTTAGATAAATCTAACAATACTGAAATAATTACTTGAAAGGAAAACTGGTTTCTAAATTCTCTACTTAATTCTTAAAAATCAAATTGAACAACTTCATTTGTGGTTTTGGCATTATTTAGACTTATCTACATCTCTTGTGACATTTTGTAAACATTCAAGTATTAAATAAATTCTTTTCTTCAAATGTATGTTTTTTCTTTTGTCTGCTTTAGTCACTGTGAAGAGATTACTTCTGTACAACACGTCTGATACTTTGAATGTTTCCTTTTGACACTGCTCTCTGAAAATTACAAGGATGTCAAGTTTACAACACTTTTAACAACTGCATATGCTCCCCATGCTAAACCAAAAATAAAAACCTATATTCTCCACCCCAGACATCATCAATGATATTTTAAAAGAAATTTTAATTATATAATTTCTGGATTAGTCCTAGGGTTATAAAGTGAAAGGGTACAGAACACAGTGTCTTTGCCAGAAAGCCTCAGGAGCATGGGGCATGGTCAAGGTTTACATGGTCTTCCTTCTCAAATGCATAGACTTTCAAATGCCCTGAAACATGCCACCAGGGCTCAGGTATTTAACAGAAAGCCAGCACTATACTGGAAGTAGAAACACAATTTTGAGGTGGGATAAACATGAAGGATGGTGTAAGAAATTCCTAATTATGAGAGACTACCATGGATCCAAACTGTGAATAGGTTTGAGTATCCTGGAAATCGCTGAACGTTTGGACAGGTCTTAGGGTATAATGTATAAGAGCCTGTGCTCTGAAGTCAGACAGCCCTGGGCTTGACTTTCAACTTGTTCTGCCATTTACTGTGGGATGTTGGAAATGGATTTAATATTCCTTAGGCTGTTTTTTTCCTACCCAAAACATAAAAAAAAAAAATTTATATGAAGAAACTTAGCAATGATTGTGTGAGTTAGTTCCTTACAGAATAACACATTGTTGGGTGTATATGCCAATACATATGTTTGGTGGTGTGACATCCATTTTCCATACAAGAGGAGGCATTTTCTAATAATAATAAATGTACTGCTGTGTAGCAAACCATCTGCATTTCTTGCGGAAAAAAGTATCTGGAACATAGGAAGAATTCATTAAGAACTTTTATCTTTAAAAAGTTAATTCTTATGAATTCTTTAATATCAAGTATCCTTATAACTGCAATAACATTGCTGAGGGTGGGTGGTATGCTCACTCCCAGAGGTTTAAAGACAAGCAAGACAAACATTGTCTGGGGCAGTTGAAGTTCAGACTAAAAACACTCAGATACACTTGACAAGTCCTAGAAGCTTCTATAATTGGCCACCCAGAATTATAGATTATAGCTCAAAATTCTTTTTGTTCTGACCTGACAAATTATTTGTGTAAATACAGGAAATCTGAGTACTAGAGACTGATCTCAATTCAACAAACCAATTCAGCATGTATTCATTAAAGGTTCACTATAGACTAAGCACTGGGCTACACACAGAGTATACACAGACCTGTCCTTATGGGATGTTCAGTCTAATGAGGCCTACAGTAAAGTCAACAGAGAATGAAAACCTGCTGCGATAAGTGTCATGACTGCAGTGAGTGCCCAGTGCTGGAGAAGCACCCAGGGTGGATGACACCTAACCCAGGTGTTAGTCCAAGACCTGCTTTCTACCACTAGGGCAACTAGGAGTCAACCAAGTTAAGGGCGGGTGGGAGGTGTGGGATGAAAGAATATTCCAGCATGTTTGAGGGCCCAAGCCTGTAGATGAGAGAGTGTGGGTTTGAAAAAGTTTCAAGTTTAGTATACCTAGGGAATTAAGATTGAGAAAAGAAGTAGAAAGAGATGAGCCTGGGGAGATAAACAGGGGCAGGTTCCTGATGGTCTTGTAATCAAGATTACACGTTTTGAACTTTGTCTTAAGAGTACATATGAAGCCATGGAGGGTTTTTACCAAAAGCAGTGCTATATGATAAGAATAGAGCTAGAGAAAGAACATTTTATTCCTTCCTCAGCTTCTTTACTTTAAGGTACTGGGAAGATGGAGGAAAGCTACTGCTTATCTTCCTCATGACTATTTTCATCCACTGGAAAATGGTTAGGAAATAGGGAGGCCATATAATTGATCATTTCCAAATAGCAATTCAGGAAGAACAAGTGTCATCAGGGGTGTATGGTCACCCCAATAACTCTACATTCAAACCTCTCCCTCTAATCTTTTGTCTGGCCCACAAGTTTTTTAGTCCTATTTAAAATGCAGAAATCAGATCCAGACTTTGTAGTAATCAGCAAGAATGGGTTCATTTGTAAGGCTAAAGGATTATCATTCTTTTCATAGTTAACCATATTCTCTTTGCTCCTCTGGGTACAACTTGTTGCTGGCTCAATTATAATTTGTATCACATTACAATTCCTGACTATTTTCAGTTACACTTGGGTTTAGGGAGTCATTGCTTTACAGTTATCCTACCTCAGAATTTTCCCTACCAAAATGTATCTTGGTTTCAATGGATCATTTCTTTAATGTATAGAGATCACTTTCAATTATTCCCATCTTTGAGCTGTTGGTCACAGAATTAACAGCCATTAGGTCATAAAAGACGGGAACTACACCTCCCTAGATGGAGTGAGGCACATATATTTATGAATACTTACTAGATGAAGGAACCAAATTATGTTATTTTTATTGCTGTTTCTCTCAATTAGGTAACATATATAGGTCCTATTAACATCATGTTACAAATGAGGACTTGGACATAGAATGCTATCATAGGATAAAATTTTTATTAATTCCCAAACTGTTCTTAACTATTTACTTTATAGCTACCAAATGAAGTTGCTGCATGGAAATGATTATTTCTTCTTCCTTAATAAAAAGTCATATTATAACAAAATATGGGACATTCATTGCAAAAATTGATTAAAAATGCTAATTTCTTTTAAGTTATGGAAAGTTTCTAAAGACAGATAGTGATTAACTTATGAATTAAAATGTTATATTGACCTTAAGGCGGAAGCTAGGTCAGTTGAAAGAAGCATTATTTGCAAAAAGTATATATTCAAAGAACAAACTGTAAAAATCACATTGGGGATAAAATGCCATTCCTAATATTATTTTCGTTTCCAAATACAAAAGTATTATTTAAATCATAAATTAAAACATAGTTGACATATTTGTATTTATTGATCCTCAAATATAATCCTTTCAAAGGTTTTTGTTTCCTGCTTAATTTCAGGATTCTGGCTATTAGTTGCATTTCTCTTAAATTTCTTCTAAGATTGATATATAAGAAATGTCCTTTATCTGGGTTTTAGAACATATATAAAATCTACTTACATATAATTAGCTTTGGTTTCTATTTTAAATTCTTACATTTAAAACCACTACTATGGGTCCCTCACTTCCTTGGAAACTTCAGTACCTTCCACTTCACTTGGTTTCAGCCATCGTTCTTGCCCACAGTCTAAAATCTGGCCCCCCTTGACACTGAAATAACAAATGTTAACATTTTTCTAAGTTCAGTGTCTTCTTCCAGCTCTCTCACCCAGTTCATTATACTTTAATCAATTTTCAGCCTCTAAGAGATTTCTGCGTTTTGCTCTACTGATTGCTTTATCACTTAACAATGGTTTGGTTTGTTTCCTTTCTGTGTGTGTGTGCCTGTGTGTACATACATATGTGCACACATGGGGTGTGCATCTCTCTCATAATTTTCTACTAAGTGCTGTAGGTAAAGTGAAAAGAGCAGTTCTATTAGTGCAAGGAATGTCCATCACTCATCCATCCCAGCTTAAGACTCACAATGCTGTAGACTGAAGTCTGCACTGCAGTCACAACCTGGGTGACAACTCAAGCCCTGGAGTCCTTGGACCATCACTAGCTCTGAGCCCTAGACGCAGCATGAATCCAACGTGAGATTGAGTCAACCCAAATCAGCATCTCAGCACTATTCTGACAGCTCAAACTCACATTATCCCAAAAAACAAATAAAGCATTGGCCAAAAGGAGTGAATTGCTCAAGGAGCTGCCCTCTTAGAAACTGGGCCCAGCCGCAGAGCTTCTGGACAACTCCCAAGGCATGAATCCAGGGGTCTGCTGGTCAACCCCATGCGCAGTAGAGAATTAGAGAAATGGACCTGCAGGTCTAGGATTTAATCCAGCCTGAGGCATCCTGTTGAGATAGCACTGGCAGCCCCAACCAGTCCCAGGAACAAATGAAGTCATAGGATTTCCTTCCTTGGAATTTTCTATGTACAACAACACTCTGAGGCACAGGGCTCCAAGCAGCCTCATTCCCAGGTCAAAGGGCACTGAGTCCAAAAAGGGAACATTCTAAAAGGGAGCAAGTAGAAAGCAAGAGTTCCAAGGGTCCAAGGCAAAAGTTGTCACACTCCTTCTGACCTAGCATCAGAAACCCTTCAGTGTGACTTCTGTCTCATTTTATTGGAAACAAAAGTGTCACTGTGGCCAGATGTGAATCAAGAGAAGGAGAATTAGACTCCACCTCTTGATGGTGGAAGTCAAGGTCACATTGCAGAAGAGCATGTAGGGTGGATGCTACTGTTGCAGCCATCTCTGGAAAATATAACCTGCCACAATCATCTTAATTGTAATGCTCCGTAGCACTTAGTGTTTTACTAGAGTTGCCCATTCACTTTTTTATATTCTTCACCAGATTGTCAAATAATCAAATGACTGATCACCAACACTTGTGCCCTTCACTCCCCTGGAGCCTGTTGATAGAGGCAGTTAATATGAGAAAATGAAAACAAATGTCTGAAAACTAAGAAAGGAGAGCAATAAACAAATTCTATGTATTGTCATACAACTAATCACATATGTATTTAATGACTAAAAGTAACGTAGCAAACTTTATTTTACTCTTTCATGGGAAAAGCCAACTTCTGTGAAAAACTGTGCCAAATTCATCAAATAACTATTCAGCCCTTTGCCATAAAGGTTTTACATAATATGTAAAACTCTTCTATGCTTAGTTCAAAGCAACGCAATAAGGAAAACACAGAAGATAAAACTTTGAGCACAACAGTTTGTATGCCAAGGATGGTATTGTTTCCCAATGCCCATGGAAGGGATGTGAAGGCACCCTGAGAGTAAGGGATTGAGCTGCTTTAATAACAGAGATGAAATTAGTAGCTTATCTATTCTCATTCCAGTCTGCTCCAGCTTACAATGTCTGAAAGTTTTCACCCTCAGAAAAAGTACAGAACTTTATGAGTCTCTCATCTTTTGCTAAACTTCAGATGCTGAAAATCATTTTAAATCCATTCCTGTCATTTTGGATTTGCATAAGTGTCTTGCAAATAAAGTCTAAAAAGGCAATGGCTGATACAGTGTGAATGAACATGCCATAAAACATTTCAAACCTTATATCATTCATGTAAATCTCTCATGACTTAAAATTTTTCAACTCGCCAATAACAAGTATTTGGGCTAGATGCAATAGCTAAGGCTGAGATGGTGAATTCACTAAAATCCTCCCTCCTGAGACACTTTTAAGTTTGGAGGAGGGTGGAAAAAAAAAGAATCTTCACTTTGGCCTGAAATTGTCAATCTAAGTCATGGGTTTACATGATACACTAGTTGAGGGAGGAGGAAAATTCTACAGGGCTTCCTTAAGATAACACGGGCAAATGTATTATTCACCAATGAGATGGGGGAGGTTTTTGGTATACAAATTCTGTCTATATCCAAATCATTTTGGCTTAAAAAAATGTTTAGTTTAGTCAAGAAATTGAAGAATCACATATATATATGGAATTTGGTTTTACTAAATCAGCCTTATTGTATTTCAAATTGAGCACTTTTGTACACTATCATTCAGATAGTAGCTTTCAATTGTGAAATGGAGATTTAACAAATCTCTAAGTGGCTTACAAACACATTGCACAAAAAATGCATCTGTTCTCCTAAGCACCAATTTTTCTTAAACACAAGGCAGCTATTTATGAATTAATCTAACTCAGACCGTATCAAAATTTTCATTTTAATTTGTGCCATAAAAACCAGCCATTAGAATTTCAACTGTGTTTCTGAAAATCCCAAATTTGGCAGTGGCTTAAATGCATCGCTCTGTGACTTTCCCACTATACAGACCTGACCCGTTTGTTGTTCCAACTTTAAAAAGAGAAATTCCATGAAAGGAAATAACTAAAAAGAATAGAAATTTGGCAGAAAGTAAGAAGCAAATAATCCTTAACATATATATGTAATTAATATTCTTAAAGTTCTACTAAAAAATATAAACCAGTATCATTGAGAGTGGAGAGGAAGAATTTCATTTTTAATGCTTGTGAATTAAAACATTGTGCTTTCAGAGTTCTTATTGATGAAAGTTGTTCAGTTTTGTTTAGTAAAAAGCCCATTATCAACTATCTTACCCCTGCCTACAGAGAAAGTGGATAGCACTTGAGAGGCTGAGTCTAACAAGGCCCATTTTCACCTCTGACGATGCAGACAGCTGCCTTCTACACAGTTTGTACTAAGGATTGTAAGAAGGGAAGTGTCCAAAGCAGCTCTTTTGCCTAAGAGCCACAGGGACTACCATTAGTTGTACAGTTTTGGATGGATCATTCTTTTATAAGAATCCATGTTTGTTGATGTTTTTCTATATAAATGCCACAAACATACACAACATAGGTACTATATTGAGTAAGGAATCATCTTGTACATTTGGAACAATACTTATTCTCACCCCCTCTTCAAGCCCCACCATGCACTATTTCTGCAGAGAGACCTTGAATGTTACTATTGAAAGTGATGAAACCACACAATGTCTAATGTGAGCATCTGTAATACTTAGCAATATGTCTAATCCTTTACAGTCATCTCTTGTTGACTCTCCCACATAACTGAATTCTCCATAGAACTTGCCTCAAACCTCTTCCCGATAATGGTGATGGTCATACAACCTTATGAGTATACTAAAAACCACTGAATTATAAACTCTTTAAAATGGTTCGCTTTATGGCATGTAAATTATACCTTAATTTAAAAAAAAAAAAGAGGAAGGGCTCCATCCAAAGAACCATCTACAAATAGGTCAGTGATTACTTAGAAAGCTAAAAATATTTCAATGCATATTTCACAATATTGCCCTAGGAGTCTCTGATACAGTAGGCCTGGCAGATACCCTAGTAGTTTGCATTTTAGCAGGCACTTGAGGTCACTCCTGATGTAGGTGATCTGCAAGGCATCCTTGGAAAGCAATAATATTTTTGCAGGAGTGAAAAAGAAGGCTCAAGTGTTAGCAATGGAGCAGAAGGAAGGAAGGACTAAGGATGGAATTCTATGGGGCATCACTCTCATTGTTAAGCTAATCCGTGATTATGAGTTCATCCACTCTTGTTGACTAATAGGATTTCACCATCAGGGCTTGAATTTTACATTAAAACAGGATGTATTGGGAGAGGCTATTTTAATCCAAAATAAGTGACGTTGATGAGAAGTCTTAGACATCAGCTTAGGTTAATGAAGGAGATATGTGTTGGCAGGTAGACTTTTATTTTTTCCCTCGAAACATGCCACATAGGTGGCTTCCTAATTGTTCATGCACAGGGCTGGCTTTATTCTCATATATTAGCCTTTTGACATCTCAAAGACACAATTTGACAATCAGAGTTCTGTAAGATACTGACTCTAAAATCTTCGCCAAGTAACCAAAGAAGTCATCACATGCTTACTAGACTTTAGTGTGGTCTTCAGTCCCTGAAGAAAGAATAAAATAATCTATACAGATTAATGTACACCAGGCCTGGAAGAGTTGAAGCCGGTAACAAGACTTTCACTGAAGACGCGGTACGATTAAGTGGGTTTTTTTAAATTATATGTTAGGTAACTTTGTCTTAAGAGACATTTAAACGAGTTTATATAACTGCTTTCTTCACATTCTTTTGCCATGTAGCTGACTTTCAATTTACTTATTTAATATCATTACAAAAGCAATGAAGAACAATACATATTCCTGCTCATATTGTTAGGGTTGTTAAGTTATTAATTACATATCTAGAGTATATTTAAATGGTTGCTGACTTGCTTATGTATAGTAAAGATATAATTCTAAAATAGCTAATGGTACTTACTATAAGACAGAAGCATAATTTGTAATCACCCTTAATATACTACCTTTATAAAACACAGTCCATCATAGTCATTTGACCTTAGATGTTTCAATTAGAAAAAAAAGTAGGAAACAATTTCAGAAAGAGGACAAAGCTTACACCTTCTGAAAAGCACTGGAACCTAACTCTGAACCAGGAAGACCAACATTTTAACACAAAACTTTAATTGTAAGTTAGTTTTGTTCACTATTTTTAAAAACTGTATGTAGTTATTTATTAGAATTCATTTGGGATGGAAATCTTTAATATTGTTGTCTATTTAAACTATGTTGTTTCCCTACTCACCTTCCTCCTTGCTATTAACTGTCCCACTGAAATATATCAGTCCCACAGTTTGGACTCTCATAGATAACCTGACCTACCTCCTTAGCTTTCCTTAGCTATACTCTAGCACTGAATTGTGTCAGTTATCACCTTTTCAGAATAAGTGCAAAATTTATAAAATTCTTAATATCATCACTGTGAGCCTGGATTTGAGATCTTGGCAATCATAACAAAAATACAAACTCCCAGAATGCATATGGTACATGATACTTTTCAGAGTTATTCATTCAACAATTAATGATTAAACGGCCACTAAGAGGTCAGCACTGTACTTGGCATTACAGATATCAAGACAAATAAGACATAGCCCTCTCCTCAAGGACATGGTCCAATAAAGATGATTGATACTTCAGCACCAAGATGCAATAAAGTAACATAAGTGCTGTGATGCGTATATATGAGAAACAAGAAAACAACAACTGAAAGAATAGTTATTCCTCCCTGGATGTGGAGAGAAGGGCTCCTACAAAGTTATACCAGGAAAAAACAATGCTGAATGTTAAAAATAATAAGCAATTGTTTGTTTGATGAACAAAGAAGATATATCAGCCAGGATTCCAAAAAGAAACAGATGGCATACTCCAAGTAAGTTAATGTGTGGAGGGTTTGTTTACAAAGGTCATTTATTTCTGAGTAACTTAGTTTCTGTACTGGAATAAACACTTGACAACTTTCAAGAACAAATAGTACTTGCATACTTAGTAAGAATAAATGCCATCATTTAAGCACCTACCCTGAGTCAAGTGCTTCACTTATAACATCCCTGTAAAAACCAGTATATATTCATTCATTCATTCAGTAAATATTCAATGACCCCCTACCATTTGTCAGGCATTGTTTGAGCACTGGAGATACAGCTGTGAAGAAAGCATTGAAGGTTCTTCCTTTCATGGAAATTTCATGGGAGGAGGCAGACAACACACAAGTAAATGAGAAATTTTGGCTAGTGATGAGTATTATAAAGAAAAAAGCAGGCTTATATTAATCAAAGTGGCTGGGTAAAGGTGTAGAGGAGTTGGTTCTTATTTTAGAAAAGATCACTCTTAAGAGAAAATGTGTGAGATAAGATATGAGTGATGAGAAAGAGCCCAGCTTGCAGGACCAGGAAAGGAGGGTTTTGAACAGAGAGGGTCAAAAGCAAAGTCTGCAGAATGAGCTTAACATGTTCAAGAAATAGGCAATAAGTTTCAGTGAGTGGCATGGAGTAAGCAAGGGAGTTCTGAGGTTGGGGGTGCCATCAAATAAGGTGTGAGAAGCTAGTAAAAGCCAGGTCATGTAGGCCTTAGGAGCCGTGGTTTAGTTTTATCTCTTTTAGAGTACAGTAAGGTTGTCACTTGCTTTATTCACATAGATGGTAAGTGGTAGAGTCCACATTCAAACCATGCCTCTCTGATTCAACCTATTTCTCTACATCAAGTCATTTTATTGACTATCACTTCCACCAAGTAGGTTAGGAAGAGTAGGCTGAAATTCTTTTAAGAATGTGGTAAAAGTGAAAGATCATCTAGGCTAGTGATTTTTGTACTTGTGTATATAACTGTTATATCACATCCTTGATGCTTCAGTTCTACAAATGGAAAAGCTATTTCACTATTTTTATGAAATAGTAAGAGATCATGCCTAAAGACATTCAAATCATATTCCAAAATAAATAAAGAAGTTTTCAAATATGATGTATGATCAACTCACAACAGAGATCAATTAAACTTTCTGTGGGGCTTCCCTGGTGGCGCAGTTGTTGAGAGTCCGCCTGCCGATGCAGGGGACACGGGTTCGTGCCCCCGGTCCGGGAGGATCCCACATGCCGCGGAGCGGCTGGGCCCGTGAGCCATGGCCGCTGATCCTGCGGGTCCGGAGGCTGTGCTCCGCAACGGGAGAGGCCACAACAGTGAGAGGCCCGCGTACCGCAGAAAAAAAAAAAAACTTTCTGTGACTCAAGTTAAAAAGTTAAAACCCTAAGGTATCACTCCTGTCATGAGAATTTCTTCTGGTTAACCCCCGGGAATCTGGAGTTTCTAAAATGTACTCATCTGCTTGCTGAATGTCAATACTATATCTGAATTTGGTGAGTACTTTGAGAAAACCTGTAATTGCTACATTTTCAAGCATGTCGGAGGATGGATTGGAACAGAATAGATATGGAATGAAAGGATGTGAAAGGTAGGAAATTAGAGTGTATTAAGCAAGTGAAACTCATCGTGGTAAAAGCAAAGCAGTTTTAGTGCAGTGTGAATCGTCAAGTTAGCACAGAATGTCACTGGTTACTAAAGGAACTTGGGTAATGGAAAATGAAAACAACTGGATTTATGACGCCCATAAATGTGTTAAACAGCTGCCTACTCACTGCCAACGAAGATTATTGAAAGTGGTAAATAGTGAGACTTTTACATATAACTATGTGGGAAGGAAAATGACTAAGTTGATAAATCTTCAAATTGTAAGATATAGAGTAAACATTTTAAAATTATTTTTTGGTCATTCCCTAATAAACCACTGGTTTATCCTGAGAGTTAAAAATCATAAAGCTTCTATGTATATAATTTTTTAATTTTTGTATTGAGTTGAATTTAGTCTTCCACAAAACAAACGTGTAACGTTTACTGTCAGCTCCATCAGTACCAAGATACCTTAGGGTTTTAACTTTTTAACTTGAGTCACAGAAAGTTTACTTGAGCTCTGTTGTGAGCTGGATGATCATACATAGTATTTGAAAACATCCTTATTTATTTTGGAATATGATTTGAACGTCCTTAGGCACGATCCCTTATTATTTCATAAAAATAGTGAAATACTCCAATTGTCTCAAATAACTACAGCAATTTAAAAGTGATGGCTGTATGTAACATTAATTATAATTTAGAAAAGCAAAAGTATTCATTCTAAACCACAGTAAACTGCATACATTAATGTAATCTTATAACAAACAAGGGAGCATTTATCTCAAGTTTGTTATTTCCTGATTTCCTCTTTTCATCCCCAGGATCACTGTTGAGTACAGAATCTCATTTACTGATACATGGACAATTGCAGTAACCACCTAAACTATTTTTTTCAAGCTTTTTCCCCCAGTGCATTCTCCACACTGCCAGCTGAGCCATCTTTCTAAAACAGCGCTTCCTACTGAAACCCAGGATTCCCAAAACCTGTGGGAAACAAGTCAAACTGCTTACTCGGGTATACATGGGTTTTGGTAACCTGGATCCAACTAACATTTTTAGTTTCATCTTTTTAGAGTAGGATGACCTAATGAGTGTGTGGTACATATCAGGGTACTTTGATTGTGAAAGAGGGAGCTATTAGTAATTACCCTGGGACAGCAAGCATAAACAGACTAAAAACAGGCCTATCAGAAAATACGATTACCTCATTTAAGAGCCAACAGAGAAGACTTTTAACAGTTCCTTTACTTTCCCAAGATAAATCAGCTGCTCCCTCCTCTATGCTCCCTTAGCACTGGGGACTTAGCAATTTCACATTGTAGTGTGGGTATCCTTATATTTATTTCCCTTGCTAGGTTCGTATGTCCAAGAAGTCAAAGATTCATCTTTTCATCCTGAGTAACAAGTACAAACCATGTACTGAAAAGGTGTTTAATACATGTTTCTTGATGGTGAATTAATGTTGAAGCAGAAGACTAATAGACTTAAGTGGAAGAAGTAAATATCCAAGAAATAGGACAAAGATAGAGATCTGATCACCGAAGTCAATCTATAAAATTATGTTGCACAGGAACTCTGTATGAGTGTTCAGCCCAAAGGAGAGGAATATCATGTATAAATAATCCACCTTGCCTATCTAAAAATATTACATAGCATGCTCATTTATCTGTGCATAGCATCTGTGCATTTATTCTTTGAGATGAAAGAATAACCTTGCATTCTTCCTTTAAATGGAGATATACACAGATAAAAGATAAAATACAAAAATTTTAAATCCTGGTTTTAAAATGCTTTGCAACATGTTAAATAGTATTTGAATATTTGTTATGGTTCCAAAAGCATCTCTTTCCAGTCACACCAGGATGCTAGCATTCCGTTTAAAATTCTCAGTAAAGTATGATCCTGCAATTATTCTGCTCAGTGATTAAGATCATTCCCACTTTACTTCTTAAAAGTGTCCCTTGCCTGTGTGATGTTTCCCACACAGGAATATCACAGCTAATTCTGCATAGTCACCATAGCAGAAATAAATGAACCAAAGATGTAAGTCTAATGAAAAATCTATGACCCCAAATGATGCATCATCACAGATTCTGATGAAAAATGCTCAGATCTTCAAGTCTATTTTCTTATTTTGCAGAAGCAAACATTTGATTTTAAAAACATTTGATTGAGAATGATATAAAATGTTTTAAAATGAAAATATGAAAATGTATGTACATGGGCAAGACTTTGTATTATTAGTTTCAGTGACTTCAGCAATCTTCATGAGACAAATAATCCTTATTCATAAAATATAAGGAGAGGGCCCTCCTGCAAAGTCCTGCAAGTCCTCACCCTAAGCAGAGCCCTGGTCACTTTTTAGAAATCTCAATATAGCTTCATCAGCCCCAAGACTCAATCACCTGGGATCCTCAGTCCAGTATTCACAAATTTTATCAAACATACTCGAAGTCAATTATTTCTAATCCATCTTCACTCCCAACATTCTTTACTGCTCTGCACTTTCCCTCTCCTGTATCCTCCCACTATTTTCCTTTTGATAAAATTTTATTATGAAAATAATACGTATTTATTTCAGACAACCTAGAAAAGATTTTAAATGCAAAAAGAAAAAAATGAAAGTAATTCATAGGAATACCAACATCCAGATATATACCGATTGCATAGATGGGATGTTCACTGTCTGCCGTTTTCAGAGTCATATCTTCTAGAAAATTCCCCTGCCCACAACCCCAGGCCATGGGGCAGAATCAGAGGCCTTGCTTTACCACATGACCCCATGCTCCTGGTCACAGCAGATTAGATCAGGAAGTCAATTTCTGACTAGCCAAAAGTCAACTTCATTCTCTTCACAATTTGCCTCAAAAATGTAAGATCCAGGGAGACTGATGATGATCACGGTAGTTACCACTGATCTTTTTGCATTGTATAAGCAGATTAAGAGGGGTGGAGGAAACAGATGAAAAGCACAGAAACCAGAAATAAGTGAGGCCATACAGTCCTTGAGAGGCAGAGAGATTGGGACATCAACTCCTAGTGGCTCCTTGGAGCTGGTTCCCAGAAGCTACGGCAATAATTCAGTCCCAGCATCTGTAAAACTTGACTGTATCTTTACAATAATTCCCCACTACCTTTATTCTCTCATTGTTACTGTGTCATATACAGAGTTATGCATATACATTTCTTTATTATGAAACGGTGCCGTGGTATTTTGTTTTGACCAGCATTTTCAGTGAACACATCCTGAGCATTTCTATATTGTTAAATATGCTGTATGTCCATGACTGCATCATTTTCTTCCACGCAATTTTACCATGGTTCATGTAACCAATACCTTGATGGAAGACATTTAGACTATAACCAATGTTTTACTGTTGAAACTCCATGCCTTCTCCCCAGCCTTTCCAGAATCCCTTTTCTTTTATAAATATGCCCCCTATGTACTCAACCTTTACAAAGAATAGTCTCCACTGCTGTGCTTAACTCTCCAAGGAAAGCTTTATAAATTTCAGAGTACTTATGGTAGAATCTCCCATTGCCTCTTCCAGACCATTAAATCTACATTCTTGTGAGGGCAAAATAACAAAGTGACAGGAGACCAAGCTTTGGAGCCAGATTGCATAACTGCATTCAAATCACACCTCCACCATCTTGTATAACCTTAAACAAGTTATATAGCTTCTCTAGGACCTGGTTTCCTCATCTGAAAAATGGAAATAATGTACTTGCTTCTTAGGGCTGTAAATGATTAAATGAGTCAACAGATATCAAGCATTTAGAGCACTGCCTGGCACACTCTAATATTAGCTACTAACATTATGAGAAAGTGTATTCAGTTCTGAGATTTAGCCATCTGTTATATACAGCCTTATCCTTCTCATCTATTGAGTTCTTTAGATTCATCCAAAGTTTCCTTTCTCAACCTATATTTATTATAATCCTAGGAAATTTTAATTTCCATGGAACCTCATTTATAATTAAACTTAAACCAAATTTAACTTCCAACAATCTAATTTTCCACCCTATACTCATTATAATCCTAGGAAAAGTAAACTTCCATAAAACCTCCAACAATGTCACTTTACAATTTCTGAGCTGCCTTTACTCCAGTGATTCACACTTCAGTTAATTTTAGTCACTTCCTCACAAGGCCACGTGCAGGACATTTTGATCACCAAAAACCTCCACCTAAGGAACCATCAGTTTGTTCAAGGCCACATCTCTCATGGCAGTCAACCTTCTTGTTTAGTCAAGAAAACTAAGGGCATCACACAAGATCACTTTCACCCTGGAGCCCTCATTTACACCCATAGCCATTCTTGCTTCTTTTAGTCTATTCTCAGTCCTCTCAGTCCTCTGAGGAAGATTCAACAGTCTTCTTCCTGCCCAAGGCCAAATTCCCTACCTAAGTCTTGTCCTTTGTCCTCTCTTGCTCCTTTGTCAACATCAGACTCCTTTATACACAACTTCTTTTAAATACTGGGGTGAGCTAATGGAAAAGTGGACTTTAGTGGAGAGGTTGGTCGATGAGATTAGGCATCTGTGTTTGCTAATTGGTGCTTATAAAAGTTAGACTCCTGGGCTTCCCTGGTGGCGCAGTGGTTGAGAGTCCACCTGCTGATGCAGGGGACATGGGTTCGTGCCCTGGTCCAGGAAGATCCCACGTGCCGCGGAGCGGCTGGGCCCGTGAGCCGCCATGGCCGCTGAACCTGTGCGTCCGGAGCAGCAGGAGAGGCCACAACAGTGAGAGGCCCACGTACCGCAAAAAAAAAAAAAAAAGTTAGACTCCTATCTTCCCACAAAGACTGAGAGGTAGGAGCACTATCTTAATGATTACAGGCAAACTTCAGGGATATTGTGAGTTTGCTTCCAGACCACTGCAATAAAGCAAACATCACAATAAAGCCGGTCACATAAATTTTGTGGTTTCCATAACCAAGACGAAAAGACAACCCTCAGAATGGGAGAAAATATTTGCAAACGAAGCAACTGACAAAGGATTAATCTCCAAAATATACAAACAGCTCATGCAGCTCAATATCACAAAAACAAACAACCCAATCCAAAAATGGGCAGAAGACCTAAACAGACATTTCTCCAAAGAAGATATACAGACTGCCAACAAACACACAAAAGGATGCGCAGCATCACTAATCATTAGAGAAATGCAAATCAAAACTGCAATGAGGTATCACCTCACACCGGTCAGAATGGCCATCATCAAAAAATCTACAAACAATAAATGCTGGAGAGCGTGTGGAGAAAAGGGAACCCTCTGGCGTTGTTGGTGGGAATGTAAATTGATACAGCCACTATGGAGAACAGTATGGAGGTTCCTTAAGAAACTAAAAATAGAACTACCATACGACCCAGCAATCCCACTACTGGGCATATACCCTGAGAAAACCATAATTCAAAAAGAGTCATGTACCACAGTGTTGACTGTAGCACTATTTACAATAGCCAGGACATGGAAACAACCAAAGGGTCCATTGACAGATGAATGGATAAAGAAGATGTGGCACATATATACAATAGAATATTACTCAGCCATAAAAAGAAACGAAATTGAGTTATTTGTAGTGAGGTGGATGGACCTAGAGTCTGTCATACAGAGCAAAGTAAGTCAGAAAGAGAAAAACAAACACCGTATGCTAACACATATATATGGAATCTAAAAAAAAGAAAGAAAAAATGGTCCCGAAGAACCTAGGGGCAGGACAGGAATAAAGATGCAGATGTAGAGAATGGACTTGAGGACACGGGGAGAAGGAAGGGTAAGCTGAGACTAAGTGAGAGAGTGTCATTGACATATATACACTACCAAATGTAAAATAGATAGCTGGTGGGAAGCAGCCACGTAGCACAGGGAGATCACCTCAGTGCTTTTTGACCACCTAGAGGGGTGGGATAGGGAGGTGGGAGGGAGATGCAAGAAGGAGGAGATATGAGGATATATGTCTATGTAGCGCTGATTCACTTTGTTATACAGCAGCAACTAACACAACAATGTAAAGCAATTATACTCCAATAAAGATGTTAAAAAAATTTTTTTTGTGGTTTCCCAGAGCATATAAAAGTTACGTTTCCACTATCCTATAATCTGTTAAGTGTGCAATAGCATTATGTCTAAAACAACAATGTACAAACTTTCATTTAAAAATAGCTTATTGCTAAAAAAATGCTAACTATCATCTGAAAACACAGAGTTGCCACAAACCTTCAATTTTAAAAAACACAGCATCTCAGAAGTACAATAAAGCTAAGTTCAATGAAAAGAGAGAGGTTTGCCTGTACATTTCAAAAGGATGGCTCCTCGAAAAAGATGTTCCCGGGATGTAAAACTGGCAAGAGGCCGGTAGAAGATTTACATCTCAAAGGGACAAAGGAAAAAATTTTAATTAAGTGCTGTAAATGGAAGAAAAGGAAGGTTAGGAGCCTATAGTCAGGAAGAAACTTACCTAAAGTTTAGTCCAGCTAGGGGGAATATTAAGGCCATACCAGTCACTCTCTACTATGCTTTTCCCTCTTCCCTTCCTCATCTTCCATCACATCTTCAATGCAGGGGTCCTTGATAATGGTTCTTCTACCCACTGTTCATTTAACTCAACACCTTGACCTGGGAAACCTTGACAATTTCATGGTGTCAGTTACCACCTGCTATTACCCTCAACAACTCTTCTCATTCCCTCACCACAAATTTTCTCTCTCAAACACTTTTCAAATCCATCCCCTCCTATTAATTCCTGCTATAATTTCTTGCCTCCATCATTACAACAGCTTCTTAAATCAGTGCCTTTCCATGAGTCTCCCTTCACACAACTGTCAAATATCTAACTAGGATCAATCTAATGTGTGACTCCAGAGCTTAAAGCTCTTCAGGTGCTCCAGACAGTTCAGAGATAAAGGACAGGCTCCTTCCCAGCAAAAGTACACAAGCCTCCATGACCAGGTCCTGGCCCATCTCTACAGCCTCATCTCTCAAAAGTTTGCCCTGTGCACACCATGCTGTCTCTCCTCTCCAATCTTTGGCTCATGTTTTTTTTCTACCTATTTCATTCCCATTCCCTTACAAACCAAAGCCAACCTGTCCAATATGATCAGCTTAATTGTCACTTTCCCCAGAAGTCCCTGATTCCCTTTAAACGAGTATGGTGCCCTCTATAATGCTCCATAGGCTACACTCTGCCCTCATCCATAAATATCCATGTGTTTGTGTATTTCTGAGTAATCATGAACTCCTCATGAGGGTTTAACCTTTTGCATGTTTATATCCCCAACAAAAAGTACAATGCCTTGTACATAGATGTTTAATTATTGTTTAAGTGTTAAATGAATAAATATGTGAACAGATAAATTTGCAAGTAGAAGGATGGGTGACTGAGACATATCTTTTATGCTCACAGGCAGATCATAAAGAAAGCAAATATTTCCATAGAGTTACACACACATTACCAAGCAGGCATAAAATGATCTTAAAACCTGTACTATAAGTTTAATTAAAATCCCAGCTCTCTGAATTTTTAAGTACTTTAACCATACCTTGTACAAAAACTTCTCTTGGATGGAGGCGTCACATGAACAAATTCTAGAGGCAGAGTTCAGTTAACCTGATAGTGAACCTCAGGCAATCAGAATCCTCCAAATTCATAATAGCATACCAGACCACTATGGCAGTAAGCCTCAGGTGCCATTCTTAAAGATGAAGGGTAGAAAGCTCACTACAATTTTATATCTTATCTAGGCAAGGTGAGAAATGCTTCTAAAATATTTGAGCCAATCTACTATTTTAAACCATTACTTTCACCCCCATAATTTATTTATATCAACCATTATACTAATTAACATGCTATTAATTCTGCCAGTGAAAACCCATTGCTAATGTGTTAATTGGTTAATCTTTGGTGCTAGGAATAAAGAAAGCTAAAGCGCTTGTAATAGTGCCTCTGGAATGTGGCCTTGCTAATTGAATGCTGGTGGACCACCCCTGGAGTGTGAATACTGGATTAGGGCCACTGACTGCCCCTCTGGTGGAAATTAAAGCAAACTAATGCACATTTACATCACACTGTTTACTGAAGTATTATAAAGTAGACTACACACATCTTAATGGCAGCCATCAACATGAATATAAACTCTGACTAGAAATAAAAGAACTCCCAAACTCTGGCTTAGCTCTTCCACAGAGGGAGAAAATTGTGGCCCCATGTTTATGTTCAAAGTGATTCTGCATACATTTTATAAACGTGGTCTCTACAATCAATATTTAAAAAGAGAGAAAAGGAAATATACTTGATGTACCTGTCCAAATGTTTAGCACTACACCTCAGAGGAAGATGTCTCTTCATGTCTTTATTATGTCATCAGCATATGACCTGAGGTATAAAGATAAATTTCTCCAAAGTGCTTTTTATTCACAAGAGAGAAAATAAATAAGAACTTTCAGCATTCTAAAATACTATGCTGTCTTCTTTAATAACATCATATTAATCTTTACCTCTGCAATGGTGATGAAAAACATGTGGCATTACTGTCGTTTAGTCTTGAATAAGACATATTAGCAAAGGTAATCCAAGGGGGATATACTGTATCAGCCTCTGAAACCTGCAGTATAAATACAGTTCTCAAATCTGTAGGATAAAGATATAATTTTCTTTTGGAAATCAAAACATCATAGATCACCACATGGTGCAGCTAATGGAATACATTTTGATATCTTTCATTTATCTTAGATATGAATAGCAGTCAATTTCATATCTCAAATATGGTTTTCTGTGTCATATGCGTGAAATACTATAGGTGACAAGGAAAGACTTCTGAATGTTAAATAGCGAATCTTTGTTCAGTTCTTATAAAGAATGACAAAAATGGGCTCAAGAACAAGTGTTGATATATTGAGGTAATTTTAATTCTCCATGTCAATGTATTCGTGAGCAGTACACACACACACAGCACTGCATCTAATAGGTTGTAATCATATTTTCTCTTTTACAAAACAGATGTTATATATTATAATTAATTACTTCATCCCAATTTCGAATAACTTAAATAGAGCTTGGTCAAAAACACTGAGTTCTATTTTCATGTTATCTAAGGTCCTCTTTACTATGTGGAATCCACTTGCTCTGGAATAAAATTTTTATAACACTCTGTAAGTTCATCAAGCTGGTAAGTAGGGTTTTTCTACTTTGTGCTATCATTAGTCTCTGTCCAACAGAACAATGCCCAAAATGCAGCTAATCAATTCAGAGGAAAACTATGATGAGAGAAATTATTTTAGGTAGGATTTACTCTAAGCAAACTTGTGGGAAAAGCCTAGATTTGTTTGGCAAATTCTGTAACTCCTGCTCTTAGCACTACCTCTTCTGGTCTACTTGTCACTGCCACATTTTACAGCTATCTATGGGCCACTCAAGGATTCCCACAAGTGCAACCTTTCCTGGGCTGACCTGTTCCCAACCCAAGACAGTATCCAAACCTGCCCTGCCCTTATCTCATGTCCTCTGGTCCTAGATGTCTACTGGAAAAGCAAATGAACTAATTTACACTATGATACTTGCTCTAGTCTGAATGTTTGTGTCCTCACAAAATTCTTATGAAATCCTAACTCGCAAAGGTGATGGTATTAGGAGGTGGCATTTGGGGGAGATGATTAGGTATGGGGCAGAGCCCTCATGAATGGTATAAATGCTCTTATAAAAGAGACCCCACAGAACTGTCTGGCCCCCTTCCACCATGTGAGAACACAGTGAAAAGGAACTATCTAGGAAGGGAGAGGGGAGCCCTTACCAAACACCAAATCTGCCAGCGCCATGATCTTGGACTTCCCAGCCTCCAGAACTGTAAGAAAGAAATTTCTGTTGTTTATAAGCCACCCAGTCTAGGACATTTTATGATAGCCGCCTGAACAGACTAAGACATTATTAATATAAGATTATGGCCTAATAGGGAATCCCTTAAGAAACATATCTGAACAGTAATACATTTATTATTAACAACAAATATTCATGGAGTGTCTCCAACACTCTAAACACTGTTCTGTTCTATGCTGTTAGAGATACATCAATGAAAAATATCAGTGGAGAAAGCAGACAACCATCCCAGCCCTGGTGAAGTTACATTCTAGCAAGAAGAGAGAGACAGAAGTATATTCATATTTCATTCTATGGAAAGAATAATGAAATAAAACAGGGTAAGAGGATCAGCAGTGCAGGGTAGGGAAAGGGATTGTAATCATTGAGAAGGTGGCATGTGTCCAGAGACCTGAAGGAAGTGGCAAACAGGCCATTCGGATATCTGAGGAAAGTGTCTTCCTGGCAGAGAGAACAGCCTCTGCAAAGGCCCTAAGGCAGGCGCGCATCTGGTTTGTTAGAGCAAGAGCAAAGTGAGTCGGGAGGAAAGCAGTGACAGAGGATATCAGAAAGAAAAGAGGGGAGAGGGGACAGAGGGACACACCAGATTATCTAGGGTCTTGTTAATAAAAGCCTATGAACTTAACCTTCATGGTCAAACGTGCTGTAGGAATTCCAGTTACTACTGCGTATTTATTTCCTTTATTCATTCAATATTTTTGAGTGCCCAATAAGTGTCAAGCATTCTCTGAAGTGCTGAGCATTCGAAAATGGAAAGACTGCCTTTGGAGAGTTGATAATTGAGAAGAAATACAAAGCAGGCAATTACAGCATAAAGCGAAAAGCTCTATCATGGGAATATCTATAAGGCACACTCAGAATATAGGAGAAATAGCTCAATATGGGATGCAGCAGATAAGACGGGAAGTGGAGAGCCAGGAAGGAGCAGGCTGTACTTGAGCTGAGCTGAACAGAAATGTAGGCGTCTCTCCTATATGTGAAGGGCATTACAGGCAAAAGAAATAGATAAGAAAAGTCAGAAAGTAATTAAAAAGCAAAATGTTTTCTGGGTATTATAAATAGCTCAGTAGCTTCACAGCAAGAGAATGTATTGTCGGGCTTGCCTGATGGCGCAGTGGTTGGGAGTCCGCCTGCCGATGCAGGGGACGCGGGTTCGTGCCCCGGTCCGAGAAGATCCCACATGCTGCGGAGCGGGCTGGGCCCGTGAGCCATGGCCGCTGAGCCTGCGCGTCCAGAGCCTGTGCTCCGCAACGGGAGAGACCACAGCAGTGAGACCACAGCAGTGAGAGGCCCGAGTACCGTAAAAAAAGGAAAAAAAAATGTTTGAATTTCTGCCAATTACCATGCTGCAAATTCATTTTTGACTATCAGAAGGTGGCAATTAACTCTTTTATTCTCTTTTCATTCCTGTTGACATCATCTTGGGGGGCAGATAAATTTTTTTGCTAGAATGGAGTTAATGTACACACACAAAAAATGAAAAATTTTAAAGTGTTTTGTACATTACTTCTCTTGCTTAATGAGCTCTCACTCAATAAATATTTGTTGTATGAAAGAAATGTGTGGGTTTTTTAACTGATACAAGGTGAAATACAGAAAATGACAACAAACCTAGCAGACTTAACTATCCAAACAGTTGGTAATAAAATTCTGCAAAAAATAAGTGTCTGGCATAGTCTTTCCTTGACTTACTACAATTTTATCTTGCAGAAATAAAAACCAGGTCTATAAATATAATTTTAACAAGAAAAAGAATTAGTGCTATAGGAGTTCATGGTTGAAGTTTACGGTAGAAGTTGAACTTTATAAGCCTAGACTTTAGGCTTAAAACAAAGCAAAACAAGAAGACCCTTATTTTGTGCCTCCCTTCTCCAAAGAAAATAATCTTCAATGGATAAAGTAAAAATCACTGAAAGTTATTGAAAACCTACATAATTTAAATGAAAATAATTTACAGAGATTAGAAAAACTCTATCCCAGGATATGGAAAGATATCACAGTTGTAATTTTGAATATGCTGCCCATAATTTTGACAAATGCTGACTAATGGGAAAGGTTCCAGGAAGGCTTTAAGAACAAGATTGTTTTGGAGCTGCTCTTCAGAAGATAGAAGTAAAATGATCTTCAAGGGAAAATAAGCAAAATCCCAGGGTTGGGAAAACACAAAGTAAAACTTAACTATAGTACTGGCATGTGTAAGGAGGCATAAAAAAGAAGCCTAGAAAGGGTTGACATCAAATCCTGGGATGTCAGGCTAAGTAATTTAGTGGGGTTTGTGTATCCTTCAATCCCAGGGATACAACTCAAAACTTATATCCTCTTCATTGTTATTTCTTGGATCAAAGAAATATTGCCTACCATAAGTACACTTTCTAAGATTCCATGCCTATGTATGTAGTCAGCCATGATGACTTCAGGCATTTCAACTATGTATACAATTTTTTAAGTCAATTATTCTCAATAAGAAACTTGAAGTCAAGGGAACTAGAGCCAGCCAAGTGGGCATCTAGGAGGGCTTCCAGAGAGATATGGTCTCCACACTAATTTTAGTGAGGTAGACAAACCCTGTCAGAGAAGCAGAAAAAAAAAAGCATTCCCAAGGTTGGAAAAGAGTGAGATGGCTAAAAAGCAAAAGTGCCAAGAGATAGAGCAGATTTGTTAGGATAATAAAGAGAAGTATGAAAGTATATTATAGAAGAAAGAGCTATATTTTACATTACCCACTTCCACTTACTACAGAGTGCCCAAGGACAGAAATCTTCACTTACTACCTACAAAGAGAAATCACTGCTTCCAAAGATTTGATAGATTTTCCTGCTGTGGCCAGTCATACCAGTGCACTTTCCTTCCTTTATGTGACTCAAGATGATTTCTGTGTTTTTTCCAAGGTAAGAAATCAGAATGTGTCTGTTTTGACAATATATCTTTTCCACTGCTTTCCAAGTTTTACAATCATAACTGGAAATAGATTCCTCCATAGTTTATAGCCCCTTTTCCAATGACAGTAGAAATTAGCACTCTGATCCCCTCTGCTTTTTTTCCCCTTCAAAGGGCAGAAGTGATGTTTCCTGTGTATGAAAGGAGAATAAGTAGGATGGTAAGATGAAAGTTTAGAGTTTATAAAGGAAAAGAAATCTCAGCTTCAGGTTTGCTTTATAGGAAATGTTCACAATATTCTTTAGAATTACAGATAAATACTATGCTGTTCAAACCCACAGGGCATACTCCAGGCATGGAACAGTATTTATTAAATGATTAATGGACAAATGCAGGTCCTGAAGAACAAGTAGGTCAGGACTAAACACTGCATTGGTTAGTACTTTCAATAGGGACCAACAATTAAGAGATTGTTTACAGTCTGCAATCAAGGATAAACATACAATAAAGGTTATTTGCTTCATAATATTTATAATTAAATTTTTAACAATCTTCAGCTTCTGATTCCAATTATAATATATACAAGGGATGGTATTTACAACCACAAAGTGGACAATAGGCAGTAGAAGTGTCTGATCCCTAGAGAATAAAGGGGGAAAGCGACAGGAGCACCATGATTGTACCAGTTGATGGCCTGGTGTCAGTTTCTAGGCCACAATGCAAGGAAAGAGAACCCAACGAAAGTCTAGAGTCTCACTAAGTGTCAAAAGAAAGATTGGAGTTTGAGGAGGCCAAGACAGCTAGAATTTGCCACATATGATGCTGGAGAGAAGGGAGGTGCATAGAGAGAGCTCTGGAAAATCTTTGGCTAACTACTGATCTGCTCATATATGAGAGGAAACTATCCAAGACCAGAGAAATAACCACTGAAAAGTGATAGGCAGAGTTGACACGGGGCTAGAAATTGATCATATTTTTATCAGACAGAGTGGAAATGTCTTGTAATACAAAGGGCTTTAAATAAAGTTCTGAGAAAGATACCTCCTTAGTAGTGGGGCTAAATTAGCCCTAGATTAAAAGCTGTTCTTGACCCACCCTAACAAAGTTTAAACTAACGCTTCAAATAATCCAACTGATTTCAAATAATATAACCTTATGTTAGAATAAAGTCTAACACAATTTAAAAGAATACAACAGAATACAGCAACCAAGAGCATATAATTTACCAGAACCATCATCCAATAAAAATATTACTAGGTATGTGGAGAAAAAGGAACGTACGACTCATGACTTAAGAGAAATATCAATAAATAGAACCAGAAATATCAGAGATGGTACAATTAGCATTAAAGTGCATTTAAATGGCTATTATAAATATTTTCCATAGTTCAAGAAGATAGAGAAATGGATGATATAAAAAATGCATATTGAACTTCTATAGATAAAATAACAATCTCATCTAGGAAATGACATCAGAATAAATCATTCAAGAAAAATAGATGAGTGAACTTGAAAACAGCAACAGTAACTACGCAAAGTAAAGCACAGAGAGAAAAGATACAGAGGAAAAAGTGAACCAACCCTAAACAATTTGTGGATGATATCAAATAATCTAACATACCTGCAATTAAAGTCCTAGAAGAAGAGAAAGGAACAGAAAAAAAATATTTGAAGAAATTATGTCTGAAAAAAAGCCTCTAAACCTGATAAATATCAGTAAACTTGAAGTAAAAGAAATTTTTAAAACCAGACAAAGCCACATCATAATAATATTGCTGAATACCAGAGGTAAGAGAAATAACTTAAAAGCAACCTAAGAAAGAGATGGATTATGAAAGATGATGGGATGCTGCCAAATGTTTACCAACAGGCTCTCTGGGGAAAAAACGTGGCTTGTGGTGTTTGCAGATTCTGTGGTATAAATACTCCCACTTGGCCTATTTCAGTCTGTCAGTCTGATGTCCCTGAATGCTAAGTTTGGAACTGAGGCTCACAGTCAGCTCTCACGAAGTGGTACAAGCTGGCCCCAGCACACCACTGTATACAGAAATATGGTAGCAGACTTCTTTTTAGAAGTAATGTAAGCACGAGGACGAAAGCACAGTTCGTTTAAAGTAGTTAGAGAAAAAAAAAGAAGTCAACTTGGAATTTTTATCAAGCAAAATATCTTTCAAAAATAAACACAGACTAAAGATTCTTTTACTTAAACAAGAGCTTAACTTAAATAAAAAAGAATTGACTACCAGCAGACCTATAATACAATAAATACTAAAATAACTTTTTAAGCTGAAGGAAAATGACATCAGATGGGAATTTGAAGAGGGACAGGAATGGTGGACACGTCAATATGCATGAAAGGCATGTATCTCTCATTTTAAAACTTTTAAAATGATAAATGATTATTCAGAGCAGAAATAATGATATATTTAGACATTACTTTCATATGTAGAAGTAAAATGTATGCCAACAATAGCATAAAGGATAGGAAAAGAAATGGACCTTTACGGAGCTTACATTCTAGGTGAAGATGCATAACATTATTTGAAGATAGACTGTAAGAAGCTAAAGATGTAGATCATAAAATGTAGTAAAGAAACAAAATAAAATGGCATAGATTTTAAGTCAGAAATAGAAATGAAAATCAAATATTAATGCAAAAAGTCAGGGAAAAGAAAAATAGAACAAAAAAGTACAGACAATTGAAAAAACAAATATCAAGATAGTAAATTAAGCCCACATTTATGGAAATTGTATTTAATGTAAATGCCCTACACAATCCAATTAAAAGGCAGATTGGAATACTGGATAAAAAGCAAGAGCTTAATATATGCTTTCAAAAAGAAACCCACTTTAAATATCCAGACACAGATAAGTTAAAAATGAAAGGATGGAAAGAACTTTTTACGTGAACAGTAATTTTTTTAAAAGCCTAAGTGGCGATATTAATAACAGAAAAACTAAATTTCAGGACAAAAGAGTGTGAAATATCAAAGGAAAATAATAACATATTGAACATCAAAATTTTTAATTTTTGCTCTTCAAAAGACATTCTTCAGAAACGAAAAACAAACAAAAAGAAGCAAGCCATGCTTATAAGAATATATCTATAAAATAAATATTAGATAAAGGATTTTTAACCAGAACATAAATTTAAAAACCATCTCAGCTTTTTAAGAAATGAATAAAAGATTTTGATAGGCAGTTCACCGTAGAAGATATACAAATGGTGAAAAAATACAGATAAAGAAACTCAACATCTATAGTCATTAGAGAAATGCAAATTAAAACCTCAGTGAGATACCACTAAACACCCAGTAAACACCATTTTAAAATTTAAAAGACTGATAATAATCAATCAAGGGCTGGCATAAATCATGAAGAATTGTAATGCTCACACATTTCTGGTGGGAATGCGAAATGGTACAACAACTTTGGAAAGCAGTTAGGCAATATCTTATAATGTTTAACGTTCACGTATATACAATCCAGACACCCCACTCCTAGATATTTGCCCAAGAGAAATTAAAACGTGTGTCCACACAAGGCTTGTACTTGAATATACAAGGAAGTTTTATTCATATTAGGTAAAATACTGGAAACAATCCCAATGTCTATTTTTGACTGGTAAACAAATTCTTATGTCAATATGATGGAATACTATTCAGTAATAAAAAGTAATAAACTACTGACATATGCAACAATGTAGATGAATTCTAAAAGCATTATGCTAAGTAAAAGAAGTCAGACACAAATGACTACCTTCTTTCTTATTCCCTTTAAATTAAATTTTAGAAAAGACAAAACTATGGTTACAGAAAGCAAATCAGGGTTTGCACAGGCCTGGAGTAGGGTTAGGACTGACTACAAAAGTGCACAGAGAAAATTATGGGGTGACAGAAATGTTCTAAGTCATTTTGGTAGTTAGACAATTGTATACTTCTGTTAAAACTCATTGAAATTGCTTAATTTTATTATATTCATACTTCAATAAAGCAAACAAACAAAAAACGTTTTAGTTCAATTCTCATCAAAGACCTAAACTCAGTTAAAATTTTGGCTCCCTGATACCCCTAAAAAAGATGTAAGTCTTAATTGAAGTCTGGAATTAATGACAATTTTCGAGATGAAAGTCTTATGTTTGCAAGTGAGAAAACTAAGGCCCAGGGAGGTCAATTAACTTTTCTTATATCACACATCCTAGTATGCCTGAACAGTCCTGCTTTATTCCTATTGTCCTGGTGGCATAATTATTAACGGCACCCTCTTTCACTTACAGAAATGTCCCAGTTTGCATGATGAGTTTTTGGTCACTCTACCTGTACCATTCAGCAAATCAGTAGCATAGCAAAGTCTCAAACTCATGGTTCCTTACTCCCAACCAATGCTTCCCACTGAATCATACTGTCATCAGTCTGATACAGGAGGAAAGGGAACATTACCATCTGAAAATCATCTTGTCAGATAGATTTAATAAATAGGCAAACAGATTCTCCCTTAACACATACATTTATACTCATATTTCTCACTCACAATGACGTACATACATGATACTTACACATTCAAATTTATATACAGGGTTTACAGTTAGAGCTTCCCCATTTCCCAGAACTCAATGGATATTGATGTACATTGTGTCCCAAGGAAGAATGCAATTCTCTCTGAGCATCTTATCTGCCTTTATGGAGTTACCTGGCCTTGCTTATTCACTTTGGTTCTCTGTGTCTCAATTTATCCTCTGTAAAAGTTAGATTACCTCTATTAAGTTAATATAACTAAAAATATGTAACCCTGTGTTTGAGAACCAACTTAGCATATGCTATGAGTTGAATTGTATTCTCCCAAAAGGATATGAAATCCTAGCCCCCAATACCACAGAATGTGACTAGATGTAATTAGTTACGATGAAGTCATACTGAGTTGGGTGAGCCCTTAATCCAATATGACTGGTGTTCTTATAAAAAGAGAAGAGACACAGAGACAACGACACCAAGGGGGAAGATAGCCATGTGATGGAGGCAGAGGTTGGAGTGATGCACTAAAGCTAGGGAATGTTAAGGATTGCCAGCAAACACCAGAAGCTAGAAGAGGCAAAGAAGGATTCTCCCCTACACGTTTCAGAGGGAGTCTGGCCGTGCCAACTCTTTGATTTTGAACTTGTAGACTCCACAACCATGAGACAATAAATTTCTGTTGTTCTAATCCACCCAGTTTGTACTAATTTGTTATGGTAGCCCTAAGAAACTAATACACTAGGTGACTCAGTAAATACTCAAATACCAGGATTGCAAGTTTTTACTAAAATTGATACCTTTACTTTCTAATTCTATCTGGCTGAAAGTTAGGATGTTTTATCAGCCTTCTATCTCTCACCAGCATTACCAATTTAGGTAAAGTCATGTCTCACATCTAGCTTTTATGGAAACTTAGGTAGCTCAAAACCCTGTTAAATTACCAATCTTTCCCATTATGCATCCCATGACAATGTATACCTCTTCTACATTTTCAAAAATCAGAGAGACTCGGCAACTAATACTCTAGGTATGTGAATGTCTCTGTCCATTCAGGCTGCTATAACAAAACCAAAAATTGGGTGACTTACAAACAAGCATTTATTTCTGACAGTTCTGTAGGCTGGGAAGTTCAAGATCACCATGTCAGCAGATTCAGTGCCTGGTGAGAACATGCTTCCTGCTTCATAGATGGTGTCTTTTTGCCATATCTTCACATGGTGAAAGAAGCTAGGAAGTTTTGTCTGGTCTCTTTTATAAGGGCAATAATCCCATTCATGAGGGCTCCACCCTCATGACCTAATCACCTCCCAAATGTCCCACCCAATACCATAACCTTGGGGATTAGGATTTCAACACATGAATTGGAGGGGAAACAAACGTTCAGGCCATAGCAGTAAATCAGCTAAATAAGAGGCAGGGGGATGTTATCAGAATAGATGGAAATAGAACGCTGGGTTCTTTCCCCTTGACCTTTGTATATCTTTCCATGAGAAAGCCCTTCTACCCAGTGGGTACTCCTACACTTTTCCAGCATTTCACAGCATTCAGCACCAGTCAAACATCATTAAATATCTTCTACATGGGACAGTGTGTCAGTTATCACTTAAGATCTTATGTTTTCCCCAAAGTTCAGGAAAAGTCCACAACCGAACATGGCAATAATCAAAATAATGTGTGGTCTATATTAAGTCATAGATAAGTGACTCTCAGTTAAGATGGTCCTATTGGAATCATTGATGGGGCTCTAACACTGCCACCCACCTTCTCCTGACCATATAAAAACCACTACCTAAAGGAAGCACTCATAAAAGTGTCTCAGAACCCTCAAGTATATTGAAGGGTATAAGAAAAAATGAGAATGATTGCTACAGATTATCATCTATCTTGTTCATTTATTGACCTTAGAATGGGTTAAAAACATGTTCAGTTTTTAGAAAAGATAAGTTTCTAAATACTTTGTATAGTAGGGTCCTAATATTTTTAGTATTTTTTTATTGTGGTAAAATATCCATAAACCATTTTAGTCATTTTTGTGTTCAATTCAGTGGCATTAAGTATATTCACAATGTCATACAATCCATTTACAGAATTTTTTCATCGTCCCAAACATAAACTTTGTACACATTAAATAACTCACTATTCCTCCCTCTCCCAGTATGATCCCATTTTTGTAATAAAAGTCTGAAGCATATATATCAGCTGTCTTCAAATGTTGATTTTATTTGATCAACATTTACTAAGTATTTGTTCAGCACCTATTTTGTACCTTCCCCAAAATGGGTAATGGGACTAAAGGTCTTTAGAAACTACTTTGAACTTCATAGAATAAATGATTTAGAATATGTACAGCCCTTAGAAATAACACCTGGCACCACAGTAAGCAGTATATTGGCATTCGTTATTACTATCATTTGTTTTCTTCATCTTTATTTTCTATTTTTTCTAGAGTGAATTATTATTTTTATAATCAAAATAAAGCTCACTATGAAATTCTTAATAACAGAAAATCCATAAAGTACAGAATACGCAAAGAATTCCTATCCAAATCATAAAATAGTTAATTAAAAATGCAAAACAAAACTATGTGAAGAGATAGAACCATACATACATATAAGCAAACCTATTAATGGTTTGTCCCAAAACACAATACTAAATAAGGATCTACCCAGGGAGTAGAACACAGGCCAAACCAGGGAAGAAAGGTTTGACATGCTGGGTGCCATTTTCACAACTTTTCAAGTCTGTTTCTGAACAGACAGGGTCCCATGGTCTCTCTAGGGTCTACCTACTGTGCTTCTGCCTCATCCATGACCCCGATTTCTTTTAGCTGTGACTCATTTCACTTCAATCCTGGGACTGAGGCTAATTCGTACAGCTATACAGAGGAATATAATGGCACAAATCCTCACTAGGAACTTCTGAAAATGCAGGGTTACCTCTGTGCACAGACCAGCAGGGTTTAGTTCTGTCAGGAACATCGGTCTGTATTTCCTCTTTCTTTTGTTCTCTCAACATTTTCTGTCTCAGTACCTGTAGAGTACCATGTACATTACTCTTATTTATTGCTTCTCTGAATGTGAGGGTTTGACAGTCAGTGGTGCAAAGCTTATATCTTCAAAAGATTCCTCTTTCAATATGTGTAATTGACTCCAGATCTTTAAAATGTAGCTCTTTACACTCACAGTTGAATACAGCCATTTGTATCATCTGTGCTAGTTAAATTATACAGTCTCAGCTTTATTGCTAAATTTCAAGACTACTCAGAAAGTCACTAAATTATGTGTTCTGCTTACCAGAGGAAAAAGGTATGTCATCAGGGTCTAGTGTTCTAACACTTTGGGGCCTAATGTCTTATTCAGTCCTTTTTAGTGACTAATCCAGACCACATTTGCATTAAGAGTCTTAACCCCAGTTGCAGGTTTAATTTGCTTTAAACTCTATTTAGGCTTTTGGGAGCCTCTATAATGAATTTCATTAAACAGAAAGATTATATAATGTACTGTTTTATGATTAATTAACTGTATAAAGATGATTATAATTAAACTCAATTTGACTCATGTGTCATTATCATAATAATCGATCAAGTCATTTTACCCCATAAGTGTTCAAAAACTGCAATGCATGTGAAACAGAAACAATCCTAAATCATCCAAAAAATGTAAGTTTTACATATTTTTCAGAAACTCTACAGTCTTTTTTTCAGTCCTTTCAGCTAATGGCCACTTCCCTGACTCCCCTTCAATACTTTTTATCACTCCAAAGATGACAATACTTTTACCTATAAAATTCTCATTTCAAATCAGAATGACAGTACAGCATAGACGTATATGATGTTTTTGTTTTTAAAATACAGGATTTGCTACTTCCCTCAGGTTACTTAGGTGTGTGTATGGTCTTTGGTCACAATATGAAATCAATGGGCAGCATTAATCAGAACCCCCATGAAACACACTCTCAGAAGTGTGACCTGGGCAACCTGGGGAAAGCATTGGCACTAGATAGTAAAGAATATTCCCACTTCAAAAATGAGAAGGAAGACTTGGGATTCTGGCTACTCACAGCAACTCAGAAAACCCACAGAAATGCTCACCAGGAAGTATAATTAACCTTAATGAACTGCCACAGTCTAGGCTCTCAAAGGATTTATCCTGAAACATCACTGATATTCACAGTGCATCCCGGCATCTAGAGGAGTGTAAAATAACAGCTGTGAGGAAATACTGCAGGCAAAACAAACAGCAGCATCATTATGACTATTTTTAGCCTGTCGGATGGAGTCAGCCCAAGGCTGCTGGCTGAGCTCACACACTGATGTACCCAAGCATCAGCATTCCACAGCGCACAGGAGCAGGGTCATTTCAGTAACAAGTCAGAATCCTGACGGAGCACAGAATTCTCTCTGAAATTACTATACTTAAGAAAAATGTCTTAAGGAAACAGTGTAAGACACCGTGTGAATTTTGTGATACAGGAGGTTTTCTCATGCAGAAACACACTCCTGGGGGGCAGGGGAGTGGAGTGAATACACAGTGACATTTTGGCCTTTTTTTTTCAATTTTCTATCAATTATCTTTCAAATTTTAGTTCAAGCTTCTGTAAGAAGACTTTCATGCTCACCTATACCAAGCATTTATCCTGCTGCACAGCAATCCACGACTGTAAATACCTTGCAGATAAGAAGCCATCTCTCACTCACCTTTGTAGCCCCAACACCTAGGGCAATATCTGATGGTAGGACCTAAAAAATGTGTTTATGGAATGAATAACCGAATATCCTTCCCAGCTCTGACATTCAATAAGACTAAGATAGGCTAGTCATACACCCAGCACAGCTTTCACAAATGAGACAGAGGGCTGCTAACTTTGGTGGAGGTAGGAAGGCTTTGGGAAGTACAGGGAGAGAGATAACACTTGGCTCTAAAGCACAGACCTAGGAGAAGCACCAATTAATAAAAGGAAAGGACAAAAGAAAATTTCACTTACTAATTTTGACTAGGACTAACCTGGGGCTCAGTATAGTAAATTAAACGTGATGAAGCTTGGTCTTTGTGAGATAAAAAAACAGCATGACCTGACATCAATCAAGATGTCCAAAGTATCACGTACACACTCTAGGAAGCAGCAGAAGGGGCATCAAATCTTAAACACATATTTTTAAAATACCTAGACTTACAGCTCCCCTCGGTCATATGGTTCTTCAGTGTTCTAAATGGGACATTAGTATCCCACCTTAGGAATATTTTGGAAATTCACGGTTTTCTCAATATTTTTTTATCTTCTAGTATAATTATACCTGCATATTATATATTGAAATGTATATTATTTTATTATAACTTACTTTCATTTTATATTTCTCTAAATTACAGTTAGTTTCTATTTTTTAAATAAGTATACATAGGTTTTATTACCTATATATTTTTTAATAAATGTAAAGGGTTACATAATATTTGCTGTTAAAAAGCTCAGTCTCAAAAAAAAAAAAAAAAAAAAAAAGCTCAGCCTCAGCTCCAGGCATCCCAAAGAATAGACCAAGAGAATGGGGGTTGCATAAATGCACTCTCTACTTCGCTTTCTTCCAGTCTTCATTGTAGCATACCCTTCAGATACGAGGAACAACTGCCCTAGGAGATTCCACCTAGAGGTCTCAGATAAGGGTGCTGTGCTTCAACATTTGATGCTGATGCCTGTCATGTTGTCAGATCTGCTACCTTTGGAGGTTTAGAATGGTTTATTCCACTATGGAAATTAAGAGAAATTCAGAGGACACATTTAAAAGTCCTTGAAAGAAAAAGAGAAGGGTTGGGTTTTTTTCTCCTTTTTTTCTCCTTTTCTCCTTTTCAACAGAAAGGTTGCTTTCTGTTGCTTTAAAGGTGCAAAAAAAAATAGGATCCATCATAATCCATCTATCATAATCTTTTGTGCATAACACACCACTATCACTGGTCCACGCCAAAGGATCCAAAGTCCCTTGACCAAGATGAGTTATAGCAGAATAGACTCTTATTCCAGGGTTATATTACATAGTCAGTGTACAAGGCCAGAAGTCACAGAAATCAAATTACCCTAGAAGTTTCCTTACATCAAGCATAAAATACAGTGTACATGACTTTGATCAATAAGCCTGAATAGTAATTATTATGCATATCAAAGTTTAAGAATCATCTAGCTAGAATAATGAAAGGAATAAAAAAATTCATCCATTCAGACTTCTGATTATTTGGAATTTTCTGCTGCTATGATAACTCTCAAATGCTTGGCAGCCAATGGGGGATAGATGGAGAATTTTTAAATATTCTCACCTTCCTAGAAGATTAATTTTGGGGATTTTTTCCTTTTAGGAGTTCTCAAGGTTCTTTTTTTATATGTTTAAATTTTAGAATAGTTTTAAATTTACAGAAAAGTTGCAAAAATTGTACAGTGAGTTCCTATGTATCTCACACCCAATTTCTCCAACTGTTAACACATTATATTAGTATGGAACGTTGGACACAACTCACGAACCAACATCATTGTTTACTACAGTTCATAATTTATGCATTTTTCCTTAATTTTTACGTAATGCCCTTTTTCTATTCCAGGAGCTCATCCAGGATTTCACATTACATTTAACTGTCTATCATATCTCCTTAGGCTCCTCTTGGCTGTAACAGTTTCTCAGATTTTCCTTTGAGTTTCAAGGAGCACTGGTCCGGAATTTAGTTGAATGTCCCCCCATTGGGATTTGTCTAATGTTTTTCTCAAGATTGATTAGAATTATGGAGTTTCAGGTAAAAAAGCCACAGAGATAAAGTGCCATTCTCATCCCATCATATCAAGAGTACATACAACAACCAACACGATTTATGACTGTTAAAGTTAAGCTTGCCGACTGAATAGAGGGTGTGTGAGGCTTCTCCACTGTCAAGCTGTTCCTTTCCCCCCAGACGTATTGCAGGTACCGTATGAAAGAAAATCATTATGCACACCACACCTAAGGAGATCTGAATGATGGTCATGAGCTTCCTCCCTGACAACAGAGCATCTACATAAATTATTTAGAATTCTTCTGCACAGATCTGACTATTCTCACAATGTATTTATTCAATCATATCACTATAGACTCACAGATAGTTCTTTTATACTCTGAGTTATCATCTAATACACTTATTGTGTTACTCAAACTGTTCCAGCTTTGGCTAGCGGGAGCTCTTTCAGTCAGCTCCTGTGGCACTCTGACATCTTCCCGTCATCACCGAGGTGTTTTGTGGTTTGTTTTCTACTAACACTTTTTTACCTTCTAGACCTGTAAGATTACAAGATTTTCCAGGCTCATCTGAATTCAATATTTCATGGATCATTCTAGCTTCCCCCCCTTGCTTGTAACCTCTCACTCCAACAGTAAAAACCTTGTTCCCAACATTTGCTATTGTTCTATTTCAGTATGCATGCATAGTGGATTCAGCATCTTTCACCCATACTTCAGTGGGAAACAACTTTATCAACTAGAGTACAATGCTGGTGTACACTTCCATTTGCCATTAGTCTTGCAGTCTCCACTCTTCCAAAATTACTTAGGTCACCAGCTTTCCCTCCCACCTCCATCTGTGAGGTTATTTTATACATTTTTAATACAGTTAGATTCTTTAATCACACTCTGTACCTATCCTGAGACCCCTCAACCTCTTAAATTTTTTTTTAATTTATATACAGTAAAGTTTACTCTTTGTGTTGTAAAGTTCCATGGGTATGAAGAACAAAAATGTCATGTATCCATCATTATAGTATCATACAGAATAGTTTCATCACCTTAAAAAATTCCCTATACTTCACCTACTTAATCCTCCTCCACTTCCCAAATTCCTGGCAACCACTGACCTACCGACTCCAAAGTTCTGTTTTTCCCAGAATGTCATATAATGGAATTATATGACATAAAGCCTTTTCAGACTGGCTTCTTTCCACCAAGCAATATGCAGTAAAGATCCATCCACGTTTTTGCATAGCTTGATAGTTCTTTCCTTTTATCCCTGAATACTACTCCATAGTATCAATGTATCACAATTTATCTAATCAGGTATTGAAAACCATCCTGGCTGCCTGTGGGTTTGGTGATTAAGAATAAAGCTGCTACAAACACTCACATGCAAGTTTTTATGTGGACATAAATTTTCACAACAACTGAGTACATACCTCAGAACATAACTCCTAGATTGTGTGGCAAGACTAACTTGGGCTTTGTAAGAAATTGCCAAACCATATTCCAAAATGGCTATATTATTTTGTATTCCCACCAACAATGAGCATGAGTTCTGTTGCTCTGCATCTTTGTCAGCAATTGGTATTGTCAGTTTTTTGGACGTTAACATTCTAATATATGTGTAGTGGTATTTCACTGTTAACACACAAATAACATTGAGCATATTTTCACACGTTTATTTGTCATCTGGATATCTTCTTTGGTGAGGTGTCTATTCAGCTGTTGTGCTAATTTTTAATTGTTTTTTTTTCTTTTCTTATTGTTGAATTGTAGGAGTTTTGTATATTTTGAATATAAATCTTTTATCAGGTATGTGGTTTATAAATATTTTCTCCTAGTGGTTGACTTATCTTTTTATTCTCATAACGGTGTGTTTCACAGAGCAAAGTTTTAATTTTAATAATGTCTAATATATCAATTTTTTCTCTCATGGAACAAACTGTTGGTGTTACATCTAAAAACTCATTTCCAAACCCAAAATCACATAGATTTTTCTCCTACATTTTCTTCTATAAGTTGCATAATTTTGCATTTTATATTTATGTCTATGATCCACTTTGGTTAAATGTTGTGTGGCTAGGTTTTGGGGGTTTGGGCATTGTTTTAAGTGTGTGTGCCAGAGTGGAAGAGTGATGTGGTGGGGAGAATGACGGTAGAAGTAAGAAACTAAAGCCATTATCTGAAATCAAGGAATAAGTGATGTGGCCCTACTGTGTTCACTATGAGAGCATTTTATCTTTCTCTTTTCATAGCTCCTCCAGGGAAGAGGTATAGTAGAGTAAACAAGCTTCAGAAGGCTTACTTTGGTGTTTCGAGGTTCTCGTTCACCTCTGAGGAAAATGCCTGCCTGAACTACTTCACAGAGATGTTTTGCAGGACAACAGGGATTATGGAAAATAAAGGCAGTTTGGAAAATCCAAAGGCCAGTACAAATGTAATTTAACAAGCACCACTTTATAATGAACAATCTTCCTTTAAGTTCCCTTCCTACACTATGCCTGGGAGGAAGAAGCATTCCCCTTACTTATTGGAGAACTTTTCATCATATAAAAATTCCATCTAGAGAGCATTTCTGTGTCAAGCTGAGGACTGATGTGCTGTGACCGTCATTCTCTGCAGAGCAACTGTGTAAGATTAAGCATCCTCCAACCCCACATCTCCCTCCTTTCCCCTCCCCCTTTCCTTTTCTAGGAAGGGCTGAATGAAGCCTTAGAGAAACGATACATTTTGTTAAAAGACAAAAATTTTAATATGCTTAAGAGTTTATTAGAGCAAAAATCAATTTGAATAGGGCAGCATCAAACCAGAAGTAGTTGGAGGCACTCCACCAACAGGAGCTCCGGGAAAGTATTTTATAGAGAAAAGGCATAAGCAAAGCAAGGAAATCTTTGATGGGCCATAGCTTATTACTTATTCTTAGGTTTTGATTTCTTAACCTTGACACATTTTCAGGCTTAGGTTTTGGTTTGCTTACCTACACTGCTATTAGAACCACCTCAGTCTAATAGCCTCCTCGTTTAATTAATTTAACAATTTTTAAGCCTATTTGGCGAACAGCCTGGCCACCTGTGCTTGAGAGTGAACAAGATCCTATTCTGAGCCCTCTTCAACACACCATGCTCTACCTAGAGGAAGCTGAAATCATCCTTTGCCTCCACCTCCACATTGTAAGTTGAATGTGAGCCATAACCCCCAGTCACAGAGCTACCTACCAAGTAGACCTCAGTCCTACAGCATCCAAACCATCTGCCAAGACAAGCATCAGGGGTCTGGCGGCATGAAGCAGCATTAGTCTTTGAGACTGGAGTTTGGCAGTGGTAAACTAATCACTAAGTGAAAAGCTAACCAATTCTTGAGCTTTTGTCTTCTTTCTGAGTTTCCCTCAGCCCCAAAGTCCCTTTAAATAAAAAGGGGAAAGTTGAGTTCCTTGTCCATCTGTGCCTTCAATAGATTCCCACACCATCCTAGATTTGAAATGAAATTACCTAATGCCTTCAAAATGTGAAGTCTTTCTATGCTTTCTCAAATTGAAATGGAAAGAAACATACTTCAAATTGAAGATTTCAAATGCAAGATCTGAATAGCAACTCAGTTCTCTTCTTCCTTCAGCAAGCTGTAAGTCTTCAAGTATAAAATATTCCCTAATGAGCAAAAATATGATGCTTTTTTGTAGGGGGGAAATGCAAGTGAGTAGTGAAACAATCAATATTGATATTTCCATTAGCCTGAAATCCCATTAGAGACATTTGTAATTAATTGCAAATATATTTTGAACACAGAAGATTTAACAAGAATACCACATTCACATTACATTCTAATTCTGTTGATCTGGCTCTTTCTCTCACTGGAAACAACTTATGTAATGAATACCTAACCTTTGCTATGTGAAATGAGGAACTAAATGAAGCTCACATTTAAATGTACCTGAAAATGTGTCAAATAAGTTGTAAGTGAATAAAGCATGTCAGAATGATTATTTTCTAAAGGTGACGGACACTTTAGCTGTATTTCCAGGTATGTGGAGAAGCTATTAAAATTGTAGCAAGGTCCACCAGGTTCAGAGAATGGCACTGGAAATTTATTAGAGGTGCCAAATTCAGTCGTAGTCTGAAGCGTGTTAATGTCTTCCACTGCAGACTCATAAAATTCATTTCAAGATCTTTGTGGGAAAAATGTGTTTATGAAAATCACAGAGCCTCCAAAGAAGAAATAGAAGAATAAGAATGTGTGTGAGAGAGAGAGAGAGAGAGAGAGTGTGTGTGTGTGTGTGTAAACTGCTGTATTTTCAAACAATATAAACTGAAAAAAATCCAAAATTGCTCTTTCTATGTTCCTCACTTTCCAAAGCATCATATATCCAATGTATTTGGCAAACCTTCCACAAACTACTGTGGCATTGGTTTTTCTTACATTTATATATGCTATCACCAGGGCCTTATCTAGTCTCAAAGTCACCAGACTTCCAAACAAGCCTCTTCTTAATTAAGTGTATTCCAAATATCCCCAAACATACAAACCCTCTACCATAAAACCAACGCTGAGTAGAAAAGATTTATGGGTGAAAGGTATTTTCTTTCAACTTCTTTCTCGAACTTCTTTCACTCTTTCTCACTGTCTTCTGTTTGCTGGTTGGTTTATTTGGTTGGTTAGTTTGCTTGCTTATGGCAAGTCAGGGCATTCATCCTCAAGACGTATTTAAAGTGTTATATTTTAAATTGTGTTTAAAGTCATTAACCTTACCCCTACTTTAAGATATGTTCCTCACAGGAACACACTTGCCTCCTTAGATGTGGGGAACTGCTTCTGTACAAATTTAGCAGAAGTAAGCTGGGAAGAAATCATTAAAATTTCATTCATTTTGTTAAAGACTTTCACCACAATAGGGAGGGTGAACTCTGATGGGAAAGGTCCGTGGGGCAGGTATGGTTGTGAAGAACAAGGGACCAAAGTACGCAATATAACCCTGGGGTTACAGTGGCCTACAACGTGCCAGCAAAAAGTGAGAACCCTCTGTGGAATGGCTGGTTTGTCTAAACTACGTTGCAAAAACTTGCTGACTGGACCAGTTATTTGACAGCACAACACTGACATAAAGAAGTATGTGTCCTCTGTGAGTAGATCACAGAACAGTGAAAAGGTCCATCTGAAATCTTAAAATGAGAGAGAGGGAGAGAGAGAGAGAAAATTATTGTTCAGGTCTTAACTCAATCCCAATCTTGCAAGATACTTAAACCATTTTCCATATCCCACTTATGCAGATAAACTATCAGGCAAAACATAGCTACAGAGAACCAGCTGGAAAACTGCTTTGGATCCATGTCAGGAGTATAGGTAAAAGGACCATTTCTGAACTGCACCATTATGCTCCTTGCACATGAGGCCCCTGGTTTAGAGAACCTTGGGGAAATGTGTGAACTCATGTTCTACTCATGGGTATCAGAGTTTTGGGTTTTTTTTTTTTTTTTTTTTTTTTTGCTGCTAGTGGCTGAGGTTGCTAATTGCCCTAAAATAAAATGGGAGAGTAAACACAAAGGTCCCCATGTATGTTTAAATTTCTTAAGTCAACATTTTTTGCCATATCTTCCCAACAAGAGCACACAATTTTGGTTCGGATTCCTCCCATTGCCCATGTTCCTCAAATTAAAATCTTCCATTCTTCTTACTAGACCTTACCCCTCACCCCTGGGCTGCTTTCTCCTCTAGATTCTTGGGGAAGAAAAAGTAGAAAACAGATAAGAAACAATAAAAGTCAGGTACTCAAATGTATATATTTGTCCACTGATGCAAGAGGATGTCATTGAAAACAAATATACCACCTAGAAAGCACAGAACGCACCTCCTAAGAAGCAGAAGACTCTAGAACAGGGAAAAGTGAACAACTCTCTCAAACCCTTGGAGGTTTTCTTCCTCGTTTGTTGGGTAATTTACAATCTGAAAGGTAGTGATAATTGATAATGATTTGCTAGTAACAGCCATGTGAATGTGCTTGTATCCGCATGGCTGAAGGCCCCCTTTTTTCTGCCATATCTTGTTTCTGTCCCAGGTCTGTGACCTGTGTCAGTAACACATCAACACATCCCTCGATCATTTACCCCAGGAGGGTTTTCACATATGCCCGCAACAGTATTGCTTTTGTTACCCTCTCCTTTTCAGCCTCACTCACATACTTCTTAGTGTGCTACCTACCAGTATAAGTTTCTCCAAAGAAAGAAACCCATCCACAAACGAGTCCACCTGCTGTTTGAAGGTGATGGTGTATTGTTGATAGATGACCAAAAGAAAACTGAACTCCTCAACTCTTATTTTGCTTTTGTACTCACTGTCAAGGGAAAAGATATTTAGACTAAAATGAGTAGAATAAACATTGGTTACCTGGGCAATGAAGCTCAAAATGAGAGAAGAGCTTGTAGGGGAACATCTATAGGCTGTAAATAAGTTCAAATCTCTTGACCTGAGAATTATATTTCAGGTTACTGAACAAACTTTCATTTGAGAGTGACAGACTGCTGTAGGTAATCTTTAGAGAACTGTGGGAAAAGTGAAAGTCCTAGAGCCCTGAAGACAGTGAATGTGATTCTGATTTTCGAAGGGGGCAAGGTATATTTAGTACAAACTTAAATTCCAGGCAGGACAAAACTGTGAAGGAAAAGTGTATGAGCACTGTTATCTCTGAGTTTGGTAACCTTTCATGAGTGATAAAGGATCCTTTTAGAAACCTGATTCAAGCAATGGATATGTTTGCCCCCAAAATATGTGATGGATAACTGAAATAAAGGATGGATATCTCTCCTCCCAAAATATATTCATGCACACAAACAAAATTCTGCCAACAGTTTCAGGAAGTTTATAAACACTTTTAATTTCATTCATAACTTGACTAGTGAGTGCATTAAGAAAGATCATGCCAATTCAAATCATTTCTTCCTTAGCAAGTTTTCTAACTAGTATATCTATAAAAAGGGCCAATAATATACTCATTGATTTAAACAAAACATTGTGATAAACTCATTATGTTCCTGTAGACAAGATGGCAAAAAGTGAGCTGGCTGTTAGTAAAATTAGTTTGTTATTCCTTTAACAATATTTACTAAGCACCTATTATGTGTCATTTATTATAGGCACTATTATAGGCACATTATTATATGCACAAAATAGATAAGGTCCCAATACTTGAAGACCTTGTAGCTTAGTGGAGTATAGTTTGGGAGATGTGGTTTGGAGAAGCATGTAAAGAAAAAGACATTAGGTTAGGGTCAACTATAAATTCAAATTCCTGAGATACTGCATATGAAGTGCTTAGCATATTGACTGGAGTATAACCAATACCAAATCAATGGTATTTTTGTTGTCATTATTATTTTCATTTTTATCATTGTTTTAAAAGTTCAAGTAAATGCATAATGCTTCTGTCAAATAAACCAATACAGCTGTAGGATGAATTAACAGAAATGGAATATCTACAGTATAGGTATAAATCCAATTTATTCTATGCTGTTGATGGATTATTACATTTAATTATGTAATGGTTACAGACGTCCTGCCCTTAGAGGTCAACCAAGATGGTAAAGGGACTAACAACACATCATGTGAAGAATGTTGAGGAAATGAGGATGTTTAGCCAAGAATAAAGAAGAACCAGAGAGGACATATGAAGGACTTCCACATAATAAGAAGGTGTACTTTTTTTCCACTTCTCCAGGAGACAGAAAAAGGATAGAAATAATAAGGAGAAAAATTCTGACTCACTTAAGGAATTTCCTAGTATTTTGGACTTCCCAGTGAAAGAATGGACTCCTTCTGTAGATGGAGAATTCTATAACACCAGGGATATTTGAGAATTGGCTTGTGGCCCTTTGGTAAGAGTGTTGCAGAGAGACTCAAGAAACAGAAAGATAGTTGTGTTAGATGACTGTGCAGGTCCTTTACAGCCCAGTGGTTCACACTCGCTTTATACATGCACAAGTATATTATACAGTCCCGACTTGACTGTTTTAACTTTTGATAGAAAACAACAAAACAGAAAGTATCAGCGGTCTGTTTTTTAGTTTGAGAGTGCCAAAGACAATGTACATGCTCACAGGCTCAGTATATACTGTATATTTGCCAAAATGGTGTGTGGAATATCTTTCCCCATGATCAGAGCTAGTACATAGAAACTTGGCAACACAGTTGGTTGTGCCCTCAAATGCCTGCTAAGAAGTAGCCAGTCAGTAATTTGGTCTTGCTTATACATGTAGCATAGACCCTGTTCTCACATTTCTAGTTAGTTCTAAGTCATGACTGCTAAGATATAGTTACAGAATTTCATCTGATTCATAGAAAAATATTAAGAAATCAAGGTCTTCTCTGAACTCATTATTGAAACAAAGAATATACTTTACTGGATAGTTTTGAAGCCACAAACCAAACCTTATTAAATGTGGTTTATGGTTCAAAAACCATTTATCAACTGCTTACTTCTCAGCAGAATGCAGAACTCAGCAGTTGTATGAATTCCCTCTCAGTTCTCGATTTGCCTATCCAATAACATAACCTCTCCACTTGGATATTTCAGAGTTCCCAGATTTAACATACCCAAAATCAGCTCTTGATTTATATCTCTGAACCTTTCCATACCTCTAATCTTCCCACATTTTAAAATTACACCTTTATCTACCAAGCTGCTCAAGTAAAAACCCTAGAAGTCATCCTTGAGATCTCTTTTTCCCTCTCTCTCCTCTTTGAGACTGGTTGATTTCTCCTTCACAATGTATATGGAATCATTTCCCTTCTTGCGGTCTCCTTTGTCATTTTCCTAGTCAAAGTCACTGTCATATTTTTCCTGACCTGTTATGGCAGCCACCCGCCAGCCTCCAGCTGCCACCTTAATTCATTTCTATCCATTCTTCTCAAAAAAATGCCAGAGATATTGACTTGAAATGCAAGTCAGACTTTGTCACTTCCCTGGCCAAATTCCTTCAACGATTTCTCACAATCACTTAAAATATTAACTTCTTATCATGGCTCTCAAGGTCTCAGTTGATACAATGTCTACCTATATCTCCATCCTTATCTCTTGCTTCTCACTCCTCTTATTCTCCAGTATTCTTTCAGGTCTTTAAAACTACCAAGCTCTTCCCCATCCTAAATCCCTCAGGGATCCTTTCTTGTGCCTAGAAAGTTCTGTCCTCTGCTTTTCTCTTGTCTGGCTCCTTCTCAACCCTCAGGTTTCACCTTAAATTACCCCTTTTTGGAGAGGCTTCCGAACAACTGTCCCTAAAGCAAATTCCCAGTCCCCACCTCTCTCCCACCCTGTCTGGTTCTCTCTAGCTAGCTTACTATTCTACTGATTTTCTTTCTAGGGTTTATCATAATTTGTAATTACTTTACTGATATACATGTTTTTTATTTGTTTTTCCCCCACACTATAAGCCACAAAGGGCAGAGGCCACATCAGTTTTGTTCACTATGCATTGGGTGGGGACATACAGCATACAAGGTAAGGGCACAGGCTCTGAAGCTGGACTGCTTGCATCCTAGTAGCAGTTTGCTAATTTGTAACTTTCTGACCTTGACATTCTTGACTGCAATGATTTCTTATGTGAAAGAAGAAAATACGATTTACCTCAAAAGTTTTTAGGAGGATTAAATAACAGATTCAAAGTGCTTAGCATATAGTCAACACACAACTAGTGTCAGCTATTATCATTTTAGTGCCTAGTACATAGAAAATACTGTATGAGTATTGATGGCCTCAAGCAGTGGCCTTTGCAAGACATGTCAAAACTAACTGGGGAAATCTATCAGATTAAGAAATGACCCTTACCTGGAAGAGATTTATAACCTCCAGCAAATTGTCCTTGCTGTTCTCTTTTCATTCATTCTGGGTTGGCTTCCCAAATGGCTTTTCTAAATATTCATCACTTTCTTCAAGTCCTCAAAGGATCACCCCTCACTCTTCATTCCTTCACCTCTAAATTTAACTCTTCCTTTAATTACCTCCTTTCCTAGCATCTCAGCAAAAGGCCCTTCCTCTTTTCCAAGGCCAATCCTTGTCTCAAACTTCTAAATTTTGTACTCTCCTAACTCCTCTGCCTGTAATTATATTTTTTCTGTCTTCCCACTCAACTGCTACCTCTCTGTTGACTCCTTGCTCCTGGTCTACAAGTATGTCAATGTCTTCACCGAATATTATATATTCTATTGTTCTTTCTGTGTACACCACAGCCCTTCTCACCACTGTATTTCTCTATCAAAAACTTGAATTATCTTTCAAAGTCTGGTGCGATTGTCACTTCCTTTGTTTAGCCTGCTCTATTCCTTTTCTCCTGAGGCAAAATCAATCACCTTTTCCTCTGTCTCTAATAGCACTTCATTTGTATTTCCAATATATTTAAATTCTTTTTAGAACAATGTAGACAGATGGACAGCTTTAAAGATAGATGAGAAGGTACTCCCTCCACTAGCTTTTGGAGCCTCTTAAGGGCAATGCATATGTCATTCATTTTTTAACATTTCTTTTAATAATTTAGCACTTAACAGTGTTTCTTTTTGCTCTCACAATGTTTTGGTCTCTGTGCTAAGCACTTTAACTTTAATCTTAAGAGTATTAATAGGGAAACTGCATTAGCGCCATGCACAGAGGAAGAAATTCAACCTTCAAGTGGTCAGTTGAGTTGCCAGCTATCATTCTTCACCATCATATTGTATTTCCTCCCAGAACTACTGGGAAGTGGAGAGAGGAGGAGAGAAGGAATGGGGTAAAATAACCAAAATGAAACTAGTAATATAAACACAATCTCCAAAAACCCTTCACCAACAATTGTGCTTCTTTATTATTTATTTCCAGCCTCCAACACATTTTTTCAACGATAGCTAAAAGTTACTAAGAGCAACAGGTAAGATTGTACTCTGCTGCTTATTCAACTATCAGACTTTTCTTGGTTTACTTTATTCTGTAACTTTCTCAGACCATTGTTACTAGATTCTTTATTTTTGGAGGATAGGGCAAAGAAAACTCAAGTCACATGTTTACTTTTAGAAATTTTGAAAGGAGCTTCATGGAGGGGACTACAAACATTAATATTTAATAAATATAATATTAATAAATATAATATTAATAAATATAAACAAACCTGAATAAACTAAATACAACTTTCTCTTATTGTATTAAGCCTTTCAGAATTTAGGGTTGCCTGGCTCTTGCTCTATCTAAATGAATAACGACGAGTGAGATTAGAAAGATAGGGAGAAATAAAGGAACCAGAATACATAAATTAAAAAGACCACAAAAGTAAAATTAGAAAGAGAAATAGGGCTTCCCTGGTGGTGCAGTGGTTAAGAATCCGCCTGCCAACGCAGGGGACACGGGTTCGAGCCCTGGTCTGGGAAGATCCCACATGCTGCGGAGCTACTAAACCCGTACACCACAACTACTGAGCCTCTGCACTAGAGCCTGTGATTCACAGCTACTGAGCCCATGTGCCACAACTACTGAAGTGCATGAGCCTAGAGCCCATGCTCTGCAACAAGAGAAGCCACCTCAATGAGAAGCTCACACACCGCAATGAAGAGTAGCCCCCGCTCGCTGCAACTAGAGAAATCCCCCGCACAGCAACAAAGACCCAATGAAGACAAAAATAAATAATAAATAAATAAATTTATTTAAAAAAAATAAAAGAAAGAGAAATAAAGGCAGTTAATTGGGTGGAGAGAGAGGGCTGAAGGAACTCAACTCCTCTTACTTAAGTAGCAATATTTTAATTCTCTGTCCTCAGCAACACTGACAATAAAACTACCAGACCTGTACAACATATTTGAAAATTATAAAGTACATGGCTTAAAACAGGTAAAAGACTGGAAACAACCCAAATGTGCACCCATAGAAAAAACGCTTAAATAAATTGTAGAATGACCATATACTGGAATACAATACAGATGATAAAAAGAGCATTAGCAAGGAAAAACTAATATATATTGTTTATGGAAAAAAGCAAGCTACACAAAATATAGTGTAGAATTCAGCTTTTTTAAAATTGTTAATTTACAATGTTGTATTCGTTTCAAGTCTACAGCAAAGTGATTCAGTTATACATATATATGTATGTATATATATATATTTTTTCAGATTCTTTTCCATTACAGGTTATTACAAGATGTGGAGTATAGTTCTCTCTACTATATAGTAGGTCCTTGTTGTTTATCTATTTTATATACAGTAGTGTACTTATGTTTATCCCAAGTTCCTGATTTATCTTCCCCCACCACTATCCCCTTTGGTAACCATAAGTTTGTTTTCTATGTCTGTGAGTCTATTTCTGTTACATAAATAATTCATTTGTATCATTTTTTTAGATTCCACATATAAGTGATATCATATGATATTTGTCTTTCTCTTTCTGACTTACTTCACTTAGTATGATAATTTCTAGGTCCATTCACATTGCTGCAAATGGCATTATTTCATTGTTATGGTTGAGTAATATTCCATTATATATATATAACACATCTTCTCTATCCATTTACCTGTCAATGGACATTTAGGTTGCTTCTATGTCTTGGCTATTTTAAGTAGCACTGCAATGAACATTGGGGTGCATGTATCTTTTCAAACTAGAGTTTTCTCCAGGTATATGCCCAAAAGTGGAAATGCAGTAAAAGCTTTTGATAAAATTCAACATCCATTTATGATAAAAACTCTTCAGAAAGTGGGTATAGAGGGCACATACCTCAACATAATAAAGGTCATATATGACAAATCCACAGCTAATATCACACTCAAGAGTGAAAAGCTGAAAGCATTTCCTCTAAGATTAGAATTCAGCTTTTTGTAAATAAATGGGACTACAAGTTATTTATTGTATAAATACATATATTGCTAGATAACTGATATAAAATTACTTAATATTATTATTTTTGTTCATTTATAGAAGGTGGATAATAGGATGGAATGAGGGGATGAAGGCAGAAGTGAGGAACCTCACTTTCTACATAAAAATATTGTATCAATTTTTTACAATAAACATATATTAATGGCATATACATATGTGCGTGTATACAGATTTATTCTAAAATATAGTAATTACTCAGTAGACAGTTTCTAATTAATGATGAAAATTTTTAGAATGTTACTTTGTCCTTAGGAATTATAATTAACAAGTTAACCACTAAATTATACAAGAAAAGTTAAGATTATCTGGTTCAGTCTCCCTTTTTAGATGAGAAAATGACCCTAAAGGGGTAAAATGACTTAACCAAAGTCTCATAGATATTTAACATTAGATCTAGAAGGAATTAATAAAGAAAAAGTAAGTCCCTCAAATAAATTAACCAATGAATAGCTTGAAAATCTGTGATGAGGTGCTTGTATGTGAAAGAATTAAGAAGATAGGAGCTCTTTTATTTGTTACTCCAAAGAACTCATTTCTGGGTCTGAGCCTCACAGTACTTGAGGGCAGGAGACAGAGAACCTTAATGGCTACAAAAAACTTAAGGAAAGAGGAAAATGAAGCATCTGGTTCCAACAGGAAGTCAAAAGAGCTATTCATTTCCAACAGTATTTATTGCTTTCCTACAGTGTGCCAGGCCGAACACATCTAACATGTCAGTGGGAACAAGGAGAATAAACAAAGGATGCACAAGGTCACATGAAGCCTCCAGTCATAACAAAAACACCCAAAACCAAATTATAAATAAATAAAAATAGATAACACCATACCACTCGGCAAAACTAATCTGAGCACATCATGAAAAAAATGAAAACCAGAATATTTTAAATGGATGACTAATACTATAGCACATAAACCATTCCACAAATGCTATCAAAGACTGCTGTCTGTTATCCTTCTTAACTGAAGTAAACTTAGTCTAATGAATAAAGGGATGCTCTTACAATTTTGGCTGTTGATCAGGATCAAATCAGGAAATGGATTTGCTGGCAGTCCATTCTGAGTGATGATTTGGCAGTGGGTTATTTGATGTTACCACATTCTCTAAGTGCAGCTTCCTTCAAGACAAGAATCAGTTTGTGCTTTTGAGGCAGGAGATAGATGGGCCCTTGGGATCGACAGCTGGTGTTTGTCAAGTGGAATAAAATTGAAGCTTTGTTTTCCCCCCAGCAGCTCCAAGGACAAAGCTAGTGGCAGAAGCTGAGCTCTGCAGGAATAAAGAGATAAGATGACCACTCCTGAGATCAAGGAAATTTCCCCGATTACACAGGCACAGAAAGACTCCTTGGGGGTCAAAAAGGTGCAGGCGCCACCCCATAATAGGTGATGCCAAGACCCCCACAGGCCTCTGCAGTGGAATCCATCTTAGCAAAAAGTTGCGCACGCATGTTGGGGAGGGTCCTAGGACCAGTCAGGTGTGGAAAAAGAAACAAGATAGTTGGCCAAACGTAAACAAAGACCTGGAAGAACTGCCCTTATATGAGTGATTTTAATCACCTCTTTACTGCACTCCTCATTAGGGAGGACACCCACACCCTTTCTCTCCTGGTGCGTATTTCTGCCTTGCTTCTGTCTTAAATAAACAAACTGTTCCTCTGTGTGCTCTCCCACTTGTGCTGTGTCTATAATAATAAACTTTGTGCCTATTTTTACAATTTTTGCCTCCTTGAAACATTCTTGCTTTCAAACAAGGGCAAGAGCCAGGGGAATTTTGCTTCTAGCCTCTAGCCCCTAGTAGTGGTCTAGTGGCTAGGATTCCTGGTTGTCATAGAGGCTACCCAGGTCCAATTCCTGGGCAGGGAACTAAGATCTCTCTTCAAGACTGCTCACTACTGTCTCTCTGAGATCACTTTTTGCCATTTTAGACAAGATTTGATTTTTAGGTTTAAAAGCTCTAGATCTGGACCATCTAAAGAATTACAATAAAATCATTAAAATTTTCTAAGAAAACCTTCATACACATGTAACTGATTAGGTCTGAATAAACTCTATCGATCATACCAATGCCAGTTTCTTAGTTTGGCTATTGCCCTATAGTCATGCAAGATGTTAACATATGGGGAAGTTGGGGGAAGGATGCATGGGACTTCCCTGTGTTTTTTTGTTTGCTTGTTTTGCAAACTCCTGTGAATCATAATTATTTCAAAATAAAAAGTGTTAAAAAATCTTCAAGACATACTTCCCCTAACTGAAATTTAAAATGTGGGTTAAGTTATAAATCAAGTGGCCAATCCCTTGGTTTAATTACTATGAATTGCATCACCTCTGAGGGTTAATTTCCATACACTGCCAATCACACTGCCAATTGTACTACCTTTCAGAAGGTTTACCATTTAACAAGCATTCAAACAGCATTCCAATAGCTAAAAAAAACTGCACTGTTGGCAGCTATAAGACACCTGAACTACACTTCATCTTGTTAATAGAGTTTCAGTGCGGATTTGTCCATGTTCCTATTTCACTGCAGCACTCATTTTCCTTCATTTGTTCTTCATAAAGTGTTTTCATCATCAGAAAAGTGACTTTATAACAGGTACTAAATAGTTCCTCAAATCATATTTTCTTGATCACATTTCTTTACCTTTCTGGTAAAATATTAACTTTCTTTTGTATTGCAACAGTCAATCTAATTTGCTCCAATGTTAGGATAGAAAAATTTACTCTTTGTCTTTACCTGGTATCTTCAAAATTCCACGGAGTTTTTCTCAGGAAATCAGTATTTACTCTTCTTACCGGATGGAGGCATCTTAGAGTAACATCTGTGAATCATTCTGGAACATGATCACTAAGCTAAATAATTTAAATATGTCCTGGACATTACTATCTACCATCCTGCAGATAGTGGGAACCTAAGAACAACCATGCTTTTAGTTTGCCAATCAACACTGAAAAGATGAAAGCAGCCAGGTGACAGGCACTATAGACTGAATGTTTGTTTCACCCCAAAAATGCATATGTGAAATCCTAACTCTCAAAGTGATGGTATTTGGAGGTGGGGCCTTTGGGAGGTAATTAGGTTATGAGGGTAGAGCCTTATATAAAAGACTTCAGAGAGCTCTCTTGTACCTTCTGCCATGTGAGAACCTGGCAAAAAGACAACCTTGTCTAAACCAAGAAGTGGGCCCTCATCAGACACTGAATCGATAGAGATTTGGTCTTGGACTTCCCAGCCTCCAGAACCATGAGAAAAAAAGTTCTGTGTTTATAAGCCACCAACTATATAGTACTTCATTATAGCAGCTCAAATGGATAACAATTAAAGTAGAAAGAAAGGTTGTGATGGCAACAGAATCTTTGTGACTGAGGCCAGAATGATAATGTTTTAGGTGTGGAAGGGTGGAGCTCAATTAAAGATATATTTTCTAAAGAATGTTAAGAGTTATAGAACCGATATTTTCTGTGGCCAACTTCAAAAATAAATGAAATTCAAGGTTTTATCTACAGCTGACTGTGGCAATGTCATTGCTTTAGCTGGAACCTCCAAGCCTAAATCAAGCCCCCTCATTGATGCTTGGGTATGATCTGCTTATATGGACTCATCTTGCTGTGCACTTGTCACACGGCAGGATGAGTGACCAAGCTGTTGGACATGCCTTAATTTTATGCAAGGTCAATTAGAAGGTTATATTTCATCCTCAGGACTTTTAATTATTTTTATGGGGAAATGACGACTCGCAGAAAACAGGAATTCTTGCTCTCACATCAGTCAAGTGGTGAGTGGAAGCAACACTGTTAAAAAGAGAACTGATAAAGGGGGAACCAGAGGTGTTGCTGTGTGTGCTTTTTCCTTGAGGCAAATGGCTGTACCAGCTGTTACTTCCTCTCTCCTGAGATTAGAGAGAAAAATGGATGGCTGTTTTGTAATTGCCATGCATTTAAATCTGTTTGCAAGAGATTTATTTATATCCTACAGTCAATACATTTAGTAAACTGAGCAAAAAAAACCCTGCTTGCAATGACAACTTACACTGCATTAAGCAGCTTTGTTTCCAGCTCTAGTCAATAGAGGGACAACAAGCAACTCCTCTGTGATTTCTGGACTATTTGTCTTTCCCAACTAATTGACTTTGGAAGAAGCTCTTCCCTTCATTGAATTTTGTTGCTGTGTATAGAAAATAAAGAGAAGGTGTTACAGCTAGGAGAAACATTAGTTACAGTCTTCTGATCCAACCCTTACATGACAATGACACCCTTGGCAGAAATATATGTCCCATCTTGACAAACAGCAGAAGAATGACCTTCCAAGGATCTTACAGAAGAATTCACCCTTGATCAACTAACTCTTATTAAGGAAAATTAAAGATATAATGCCAAAATGGTGAGAAGATATCAGGCCTTATGAGTCTGGGAAGTTGAACACCCATGTTTGTCTCCCTTGGTCAATATCCAAATATCACTTTAGAGTCAGTAACACCACTGTCCCACTTTAAAAGAAGGAAGAAAGCCACCTGCAAGAAAAGTAAAAATAGGCAAATGGGACTACATAAAACTTTAAAACTTGTGCTCAGCAAAGGAAACATCAACCAAGTGAAAAGCAACTTATAGAATGGGAAAAATATTTGCAAACCATATAACTGATAAGGGATTAATATTCAGAATACATAAATAACTCTTACAACTCAACAACAAAATAAACCAAATAACTCAATTAAAGAATGGGCAAAGGACTTGAACAGACATTTCTCCAAAGAAGATATACAAATGGGCAACAAATACATGAAAAGATGCTTAACATCACTAATCATCGGGGAAATGCAAATCAAAACCCCAGTGAGATATCACCACAGATCCACTGGGATAACACTATCAGAACACAGAAAATAAGTGTTGGTGAGAATGTGGAGAAATTGGAACCCTTGTATACTGTTGGTGAGAATGCTAAATGGTATAACCACTATGAAAAACGGTATGAAGAGTCCTCAAAAAATTAAAAACAGAATTACCATATGATCTATCAATCCCACTCCTGGATATCTATGCAAAAGAATTGAAAGCAGAATCCCAAAAAGGTATTTGCACACTTAATGTTCATTAAAGCATTATTCAGGATAGCCAACCTAAATGTCAACTGATGGATGTGTGGGTAAACAAAATGTGGTATATACATGCAATGGAATATTATTCAGCCTTAAAAAAGAGGGAGATTTTGTCATATTCAATATCATGGATGAACTTTGAGGACATTATGAAAAATGAAGCAAGCCAGTCACAAAAAGACAAATACTGCATGATTCATCTCACACGAGGTATCTGAAGTTGTCAAACTCTTAGAAACAGAAAGAAGAATGGTGGTTACCAGGTGCTTGGGGGAAGGGGATAGGGGAGTTGTTGTTCAATGGGTAGAGAGTTTGTTTTACAAGATGGAAAACTTCTAGAGATCTGTTACACAAAAATATGCAACACAGTTAGCACTACTTTATACTTAAAAATTGTTAAGCTGGTATTTTTATGTTGTGTGTTTTGCTTCAATTTCTAAAAAATGACAAAGAAAGCAACTCACTGAACTATATTCAAAACAGACATTTCTTACTGATATGGACATCAGTGGAGCTTAAAGAACATTTAGATTCTCTTATGCACAAAGAAGTGGAAAAGGGAGTATGAGACAGACTACATCCATCACATACAGCGTTAGAGACTCCAAACTCCAGAATTAGAGATCCAAACCCAGAAGGGCAATTTTAAAAAAGGAGTGGGTTGTAAGCGGGAGAGAAGACAAATAATCCTTGGGTGAAACAATTTAAATCAAGCATAATTTTATTTGGCCTTCGTAATAGGCATATTTCTTTGTTGTGTAACAGAAAACAAACAGTCTTATACTAAGGCATAGTTCAACAATTTACCCCAATGATACAATCAGCAGAGTGAACAAAATACATTCACATCCTGAAATCTGACACTACCTATCACTTCCTTCTTGAAATTAATCCCCGTTTTCTCAACAAAACTCCTCTCCTTCAATAACTTGCCTCCAAATAGTTGCTCAGAATTCCCTAGCTTTCCCCCCTCCTCTCCTGGGGATCTCATACACTACCAGAGCTTCAGCTATAACTTAAATGCAGAAAACACTCAAATCTATAGCTGTGGCACTGCAGGTGACACCTTCCTGAGCCACAAAATCTACATGCTTGACATCTACTATATGGTGCTCCCCAAAACTTAAATTCCATATATAGAAAATAAGTGCATTTTCTATACTCTTCAATAACTACTTCTTTCCCCCCGGTATCCTTGGTCTGTTAGTGACAACATCCATCCAAGCATTCTTGCATAAAATCTTGGAATCATATCCTCTCTTAGTCTCACAGTCAGTAAGTTCTCAAGCCTTATAGATTCTTCCTCTGTAATTTGTTTCACTTTTCTTAACCTTTCTTTTTCTCTCTCGCCAACCTAATTCAAGACCTCATCATTCTCGTCTCCCTTTACCTAACCTCCCCACTAGAAGTCTATGCAATGTATAAGATCAACCATTCTAATCCCAGTGCTACCTGTTTCTATATTTGTAGAATTTCATAAAACATTGTTAACTTCCTTAACATCTTAAAATCATTCCTTTTCATCTTAAAATCTTTTTTCACTGACTTTTGCAGTTTCGGACAAGAGAATCCATTTCTTCTTTTCTGTAGAGAAGAATCTAGCAGATATTTGTCTATGGAAGTTACTAAAATTTTCACTGACATTGAATTCAATTCAAAAAGAATTCTTGAAATAGCAAATGTCAGTTACTATACCAATTTGCTTAAGTTTTTCTTCAAAGCAGTCCTCAACATGTAGACATCATTAGAATATATTGGCGAGATTACCAAATACTATCTCACAAAGGATTAATTTTTAGGAAACAAACGAGGTCATTTCAAACTTTGTTCAACTCTTTATTCCCCCATTCTCTTAACATAATGGCTGATTTGCCCCATGTATGCCTGTGGTTTTATTCTATTCACCAAAAGTGCACATCGACGTATACACAAACACATGTGCACAAGATAATTAAGTGGCAAGAAACTTATTTAGTCTAGTTTTAGAGAAGGGGGGCAGATTAATTCTACATGAAGAGGAATGCTGACTTTTATACTGACTCAAATTATTCAACCTGAAATCCAATGGCCAATGAGTGATTGCAGGAGAAAACACACATCATGGGGCTGAGGACTGTTTTTCAATTTTAAACAGTACGTGCACAGTTATTCTTATTTAGAATATCAGATAAACATTATTACCAGATGTAAATTTTACTGATTTGGGTAAATATATGCATGATTTATCAATATAACCAACATGTATTTACCAGGTGATATGAATACGGCCATTATCTCCCATATTTCATTTATCTTTTAAGCCTTAATACTTAAGAGTTTGGTATAAAGAAGGTAGTCAATAAGTGCTTGGTGAACTAAATGTGCTCATCCTTTTCTCTGTTATGCTCTTGAGAAGCTAAAAGTTTCACTTGCATCTCTTTATTAATCTAGGAAAAAATTTTAGTAGCCTGAGTGTCAGTGCGTATATCAGTTGAAGAAATAAGAATTGGAATAAAGAGATTCCGAAGCAGGTGGACTTTGCCTGGGCAAAGATTTCTATACACATCTAAAGAGTTTATGTGGACCCCACTATACTATTACAGCAATAATGAGAACTGAAATTAGGGCTGTTTCCATCACATAATGTAGATATGCACCATGCAGCAAAGATTATAGTGAGTTCATAGGGAGAGGGTGGAAGAAATAAAGACTATACCCTAACACAGATAAGGCAGGAATACTGCAAATAAATAGATGGAACAAGTTCAGTCTCTCAATCCTTCTCCCGACGCAATGCTTGTGGTAGCCTTGCTATTAACGTATGGTTTATGGAACATCGACATCCCTATGACCTGCAAACATCCTAGAAATGTAGAACCTCAGGCCTTACTCAGGGCCTAATGAATCACAGTCTACTTTTTAACAAGATTCAAAGGCAAGTAATACAATAAAGTCTGAGAAACACTTTACTCCATCTTTTATAAGGTATCACAATGCACCAGTAATGAATAATGGGTAAGACCTAAGATTAGACCATCCTTGATGAAATACTGAAACAGGACAATGCTACCTAAACATATCAATACTAATAACATAACAGTATACGTGATTCCTGCTTTGATTCACATTTAACAGAGCAAAGAATTGGAAAACTCAGTGCTGTATTAGGTGTTTGCTCAGCCACAAAACAATTCCTCAGGGAAGACGTCAACTCTCTACAAACAGTAATGCATGAAGGTTTCCATATTAGTGCTCAAAATGTGTGAAAGAGCATGGGTGAGTCAGCAAAGGCAATGCTATCACTTACTCATAAGCCTTAAAATCTACATCAGGAAAACACCACTGGCAATGGTCAAAGTAGGAGCACATCAAAGTCTATGAGGCACCATTGATGCATGCATGGATAGGGACAACAAGTAATCTAATCCAAGAAATTAATTTTAGTCTTTCAGGAAAATGGAAAATAAAAATGTGTCCCTTCAGTATTCATTTTTCAGAGCTAATTAACCTCCAACCCCTGGGAGACATGAGCAGCATTCAAACCTCTTGAGCTCATTCACTTAGACTCACCCCCCTCCACAGAGGATGTAGAACCCTGGCCCCAAACCATGCTGCCTCCACAGCTCTGCTGGAATGTGTGGAGTACAGAAAGTCACAGAGATACCTGGGCAGGATCCATATACCAGAATAAGAGCAAACTGGGGAAAGGGACTCTCTGAGGACGCCCTGCAGCCCAGCCTAAACCAACGCCCCATAGGAAAGGGACAATAAGGACTGCTGTGGCTGAGCCTCCTTGGGTACAGTATGAGAGGCCTGTGTTGGACCAAGCAGGGAGGAACTTTGCTGGTGTTTTAAATTGCATGCTTAGCCAAATCGTGAAGTATTGCTTTTTGGACTCAGCATCTTTCTCAACTTGGTCCTCACTTTGCTTGTGATGCCTTGTCATGGTCACCGAGGAGCTGCAGTTATTCATTATGGATTATGTGTACACATTTCAGCAAGGCAGTATCTGTCTTTGTCTTCACTATCAGACATCACAAGGTTAATGTGGAAAATGCTACCTGGGTATTAATCATTTATGAAAACTACTGCTGAGCATAAGAGGACGGAGAGGGCCAGGAGTAACTAAGAAAAGGCATTCCCTTGCTATAATATGCATGCATAAGGGAAGGATAGACTGAGATGCATATCCTGGCAACTCCAGATGAAAATGGGTGACGACGTGCCTCCTTTCTAGGACACAATCAGTATTCTTAGTACTTGCATCACACACATTATGGTGTTTCAGGCACATTTAACCATTGTGGCCTGCAAGCTTTTCTGTTCTCTAAAAACAACGTCTACCAGGGCAATGTACTTTGGGCCTTGCCACAGAAAAGAAGGGGTGGGCTGCTATAAAAATGCTGTTCCTGTATTATACATGGAAGATCGGTTTGTTTGACGCTTTTTAGAGGCATTGTGAGGAGAGGAGATTAAATAAAAGTGAATCCTTATGTCTCTTTCAAATGCCAAAGCCTTTTCTTTTTCATTTTAACAAGTGAAAACCTTTTAAAATCTTTTAGAATACATACTGGATGGGCAAAACTTATAATGTTCTTTACTTCTCAATAACGAAATTTATGCCTTATGAGTCATTGTTTTCTCACCTTTGCCAGTTAAAGATAACTCAGCCTTTCCGGTTTGAAATTCAGTCTCTTCTGAGTAACTGCTCAATCCCTCCAGGATCCCCCCCCCCCATCACATTCTTCCCTTCCTTCTCACTGGGCGCCAGTTGGGCTCAGGTCAAAGAGGAAGGAGGGTGCAGGGGAGAGGCGTGTGCCATAACCTGCACTTACTGCCCTCTCTTGAACCATCTTCATCTCTCTGGCCTCCATCTGTGGCAGCCAGGTCCACACACCTGGCCTCCTGACACCATGGAATGCACCAAGTGAGCAGGCTCCTTTCAGCCACTTCAGGGGAACTTAGGGTGGGGCGGGGGGGGGGGCATGAGCTTTTCTGATGGATCCTCACACTACATTAGCAAACTCTGAAAGACTACATCCTGAGAAATCCACTGACATATAGCTACTTTATCATCCTGGTGTCATACTGGACACATGGTTTGCCTAAGAGTCTCACAGAGGTCCTACACTATACCCAAGGCAAAACACACTGCTCTCAGACCCCCTAAATCCATATGAGATTTTAGTCACTACCACCTCCCCCAAGACTCACCAAATCGGGAGGGTGCCCTGGGCCCTCCTCAGGGACCCGAGCAGTATCTAAGCTCAAGTCACATACCCCTCCAATTCTCTTATCCTCTCTGGCCAGGAAAACGGTGTTTACCTAAACAGACAAGCTTCCCTTCCTAGCAGCTATCGTTCAAATTCTATGCACTGAATCTTCCAAGATTCAGGCCTTACTATTTAAAGCCAAGTTTTAGAATTCATGTAATTTATTTTTCTGACCTGAGTCCCTGGCTCTTTCGAGTGAAAGCTGCAGTTTTTTAAGACTTTTATCTCTGCTATAGATATATAAAAATGTGTACAAGAACTCAAAAGCAAAGAATTTGACTCTCTTCTTTCTGCACCATCAATTCCCTACACAGCATAGCAACACAGATAACTTTTATGCTGTTTTCAATGATAAGACAAAGGGAAGAGGTAGAAGGAATTGAAAAATACAGTTTCATATCAAAGTATAACACAGCTACACATTACTTCTTAAACAGGGGATGCTGAACATCATTGTGCATTTTCTGGATAATGCAGGATTCTTATTGGTCAGGGTGGTAATTCTCTTCTGTATCTGTCTTTTAGTTTCACTGTCTCACCTCTCCTGCCAGACTGTGAACCATCATGGCTATTTTGATGGCCACCTTCAGCAGTTTCTTCTCTGCCTCTTTTTCAGTTTGTAGTTTCTTGTCTGCTATGAGGTGGGAAGCCAGATAACCAAGCTTGTTAAAAGTTGTGTGTTAAAGGAAAGCCAGTAAGGCCCTGCCCCTAGGAGTGAAGTGCATGCCTTTGTAACTGCTATGTCAGCCTTCAAGGCTGGCTTTTCTTCCTTCTAAGTTTGGGCTGAGTTCCCAAGGGTAGAAGTTGTCAGAAACTCAACCTCTGAATAAGCAGGTCATTACTTAATTTAAAGCATAGTATGTATCATTCTCCTTCATAAAAATGACACAATAATAGCTTTGTAATTTACACCATGGGCATCGTCTGAACTTAAAATGGGAGTCAAAGCCCAGCAGGGTATTTTCAGACATCTCTACAAAAGGCACACACACCATTAGGAAGAAATGGGTTTTTTTCTTTCTCTCTGTTTTCATGGACTAAAGTGTATTTCCATTTCCCTTTCCCATGAGAACAATAACTTCAGTTATTCAGAGTTCAGACTTTTGACCCAGCTGCCACTGAGGAGGTTTCAACCTACCATCTTAAGTTGTGAAAGACAGGTACACAAATTGGGCTGTAAAACCTAGACATTTTCTTATAACTGCTTGAAAATATCTCAGACCAGAAACAAAGTCAAAGATAACAATGTAAGACACTCAGGTTAATCCTCAAGAAATTCTTAATCACCTAAATAAATATATTAGATAGCAATTATCTTCAACCAGCCTACTGACCTTTTGAGAGGAACAAACTTCCTAACTTTAAAGCTGAGATCTTTCAGCTCTGAGGGTGCTCGATTTTTCTCAAAGATCAATAGCAAAGAGCCTCCTGGTGAATAGGTACCGAGGATCAACCATACAAGAGCAATTCCACAACCCTCATGAAACCCTAGCAATATGTAAATTGCAGTTTTTGCAACTGAAGACATTCAATGCCAGCTCACTGGAACTAGAGCCTTCTGTCTAGTTGGGTTTTGTTGTGGTTCTCTTTTTTTCCACCTCTCACTTGGTAATAGGAGAAATGTGTTACACTAGCAGGTTAAACACCCAAACTTACTCCCGTTTTACAATAAACGTCTAATTAGCTCCAATCTTTGTACCTGCCTGGATAATATAGTACCCACATTTTCCTACCTACTCCCAGCAGCAGCTTCACCGTTGATCTCCCGGACTTCTTGGTATGATAGGATTTTTGCCTCTTACTTTTGCGTGTGTTGGACACTCCTAAAGTAATTCTTTATACTTAGTGGTACATAATAAACGTTTGATGGATTCATTCATTTATTCAGGAAATATTTTTTTGCACGCTACATGCTAGATGAACAAACATAGTCTCTTCCTGTATTTGTTATCCACTGCTGCATTAAAATATTACCACAAATTTAGCAGCTTAAAATAACACACATTTATTATCACACATTTTCTGTGGGTCATGGATCTGAGCACTGGCCTCACAGGCTTTATAATCTAGTGAAGCATCCAGTCAAATTCTGTGACATTACGTTCTGATGGGCAGCACCTACACCTTTAGATGCAGGCAGAGGGCAGGATGGTATAAAAAAGCTTAGATGTGTGGAAGGCGGCATTCACACACATGACTGGGCGGCCCCTGGTATGAGGAATGAGGTGAGGGAATGGCAAAAGAAGTGGGGCAGGACCAAAGACAGCTCCCTCCCTTTGCCACCATGTTCCAGCTGGAAACTCGAGACGACAGAGAATTCTAAATTTGAATCGAGCTTACCAAGTTATCAAGAGTATGCACTTGTCAACCACCAATATGCTATGTGGGCCACCATCTGTATTCTTGCACCAGGTTCCTCAAACTTTAGGGGTGGGCCTGGTGATAATACTATGATAAATAGATGCTTTGTGGCCTGACCCAGATCAAAAAGGAAGGAGACTGTCTTGTAGTCTCTGGTGAGAATTTGTAAGAAGCGGCAGAGCTGCAATGTGGGAGGGGGTCAGGGCTCCATGTAGTCGTTAAGAGGAATGGGAGAACATGACCAAAATCTAATTTAGGATGGGAAAGACAGAGCCAGGGCCCCATGAGGTCATCTTTAGAAATGTAAAGTACCCCAGTCACCTGAGATTGGTGCCACTCTAGTCATTGACAGAAGAGGCAGAAGGAAAGAATACAAAGTTTTAGGCAAGAGAACTATGTTTCAAGCATAAAAAATTACCTCACTTTCTTGGAGGAACTGGGACTGGGATTCCCATAATGTTTATACATGGGGTCAGTGGTAGAGAGACCATGACTTATTACAGTAGTTTTGTCCCCAGGCAAGGCTGGGCTGGAGAAACACAGGACCTTAACCTCACAAATGTCTATATTTTATTTCCTCCTGCTCAAAAGTTTTCCATACTCTCTGAAACACAGTTTTGAGAAATGTGCAAATATCATCTTCTATTTGCTTTCAGATATGTTCCCAGCTTTTCTCCTACTAATTTCATTCTCAGGCTCTCTTGTCACTTGGGCTAGATTGGAAAGTGAGGGGAAGGAAAAAAACAGGTATTTCTCTCTCTTTCTGCCTTAGAAGCATCGCCTGGAATCGTCACATCTCCATAACTCCAAATCCTGCAGTTACAGCTCTGATTGCCTTAGTTTTAGCTCCCTCCAAAGAACCCATTGTTTTTCTGGCCCTACAGGTATTAGCAGCTTCCTGCTGTTGTTAACCTCCAACTTATTCCACTGTTCCCTATTAGGTCTAAGCTAATTACCTGTGTATCAAAGAGCTCAATATTAAATTCCTTCTGGCTGAAATGTCTAGAGTGGTTTCTACTTTCCTAAGTCAACCCAAACTGATAAGCCTGTCTCATCAAGTCTGTCAGTACAAGGAAATGCCAGCAATTGACTGCTAGGATTTACTGTGATGTCCTTATATTTATGGGGTTTTACATGGCAACATGAAAGATGATCATCTATATTAAGGCAAATAACTGTGTGTTTTTCAGCAGCTAATAAAAAAAGGAGGAGTGACCCAAGCTTGGCCAATCAGATGATTATTCTTTCTTTGGTCGAATATGGGAGCTAGCAGTACTAATAGTAAGAATAACACTACAGTTATATCATTTGAAGTCACTCAAAGTCTCGTCACTGAATCCGTTTCAGTTCAATTTGTTGCGCAAAGTGATCTCAAACTTTTAAAGAAAGTTTCAGCAATTCTGTCACCTTAAAGAAATGCATGTCCTCTCTTTCTATTCTTTATTCTTTTGTCTCCAGATGAAGCTTTACCTCTTCTATGATTAGCAGATTCTCTTTGTTTATTGCCAAGGCAGGCTTTTCACTTTGGGCTGTATCCTCAGTATTTTCTAGATTCCTGATACCTTATGAATCACCTCCCTTTACTTTATCTCTCCTTTCTTCCTCCTACACCCTCCCACCCGATTTTATACAAGATCCTACCTATAACATGGCAAAATGAGCAACGGCATGTCTAGTTTGGAGAGACATCTCACATCACTTGTAGCCAAGATCATCTCAGCAACACATCACAGAGTCAGAAGAGAATTAGTAGTCCTCAATGGGAGCTGGCACTATCCAGCGAGGCAACAGGGGTTCAAATCCCAACATCTCACATACGAGCTGTGTAACACTGGGCAGATTATTCAACCTTTGTACCTCAATTTTCCCAGTCGCAAAATGCAGATAATTGTAGTACCTACCTCATAAGGTTGTAGAGAGGCTCAAATGAGTTCATTCCTGTAAACATTTAAGACTAGTGCCTACCTCCATAGGAAGCACTTAATAAATACATGGCATTTGGAGCGCAGAGGGCAGATCTCTAAGATACATAAATCCTCTTATCAATCTTGACATACTTGGCACTTAAAACAAAACTACATTCATTTCTAATTTGCGATGGAGAAGTTTCACAGAAATTTGAACAAATGACTGCAGGTATCTCACATACATACATTATACAATAGAATTTATTTTTAAAATGTACATTTCAGAGGGACCATGATTCTGTGGTTACACTTGAAGATGTAATTAAAATATCGCCACCTAGAAAGTTATCATCATCTTATCTTTCAGGGTTATTTTTTGGCAGAAGTATTGTCCTTGAGACAGAGGCAACGGCAGATCCCTTGTAAAATGTTAAAAATTTATAGAAATCATATTATTATAAGGTAGAATAGATGGTGTCAGATACACGTGCTTCCTTAAGCACTTGTTTAATCTACTTCAGTAACCTTTTAAAGATTAAGATGAAAATTGGTATTTTAGTGTAAGCCTGCATGTCAGGGCATTTAGACAGTTTAGAGCTGGCATATCATTCTGTTAAAGGTTAAGTTCCATCAAACATAAAAAATTATCATCACAGCCTAGTAAACTTTAATGTCCAAAATCAGGTCTTTTCAACTCCTAAAATATTGAATTTTGCCTCTTGCAATATAGCAGTCAGAACTGTGCTTCTTCCGAAATGTATGTTCTGATGAAGAAAAGCACTTAAAAACACTATAGGCTCAAATGAAATGTATCCTTGTGCACAGTCACCTCCTATGATAGGAAATCTCACCCTAACCGCTTTCAAAGTTGTCAGTACCGCTTGCACTTAAAAGTGAGCCAGAACCACATAGAGCACAGACATTCTTTAAATGATTCTAACTATTCTTTGTTAAACATTTTCTTTTACAAACACTTGTGTTTATGATTATTATGTATAATAATTATTTACAGATACATGTTGTCTTTGACATTAGCAGAGGGGAGTCATTATCAAAAGTAAAATATTTAATTTTTTATACAATTTTAAAGGTTACGCTCCATTTACAGTTATTACAAAATATTGGCTATATCCCCCATGTTGTATAATACATCCTGTTGCCTTACACCCAGTAGTTTGTACCTTCCACTCCCCGACCCCTATTTTGCCCCTCCCCACTGGTAACCACCAGTTTGTTCTATCTGTGAGTCTGCTTCTTTTTTGCTACATTCACTAGTTTGTTGTATTTTTTAGATTCCACATATAAGTGATATTATACAGTATTTAGGTTTGTCAAAAACCTAAACACAGAGCTATCATACAATACAGCAATTCCACTCCTGGGTATATATTCAAAGAAACAAAAATACTAATTTGAAAAGATAAATGCACCCCAATGTTCATAACCACATTATTTACAAAGTGCAAAATATGGGAGCAACCTAAGTGTCCATCAGCAGATGAACGGGTAAAGAAGATGTGGTGTACATATATAAAATGGAATACTACTCAGCCATAAAAAAGAATGAAATTTTGCCATTTGCAGCAATGTGGAGGGACTTAGAAGGCATTATGCTAAGTGAAATAAGTCAGACAGAGAAAGACAAAAGTAAAATATTATTTAAAAATTTGTTGTTTTTGTTATTTTTATTGAAAGATAGTGTGATTTAGGGCTTTGGAACCTGAGAGTCCTGGTTTCAAAACATGGGCCACCCTTTACTGTGTGGCTGTGAATAAATTACCTCCTATCTCTGAGCTTCAACTTCCTCATCTGCCAAAGGAGAGTGTTATCAGGAGAATTATGTGAAACATAATATGGAAATCTTTTGGAAGAATGTCTGACTTATGGAGGCATTCTTCAGATATTAGTTCCCTTCTACTTCCTTTCACAAAAAACAAACTTGAAATGGGAAGATTTGTGATTGTGTAATGTGTTTCATCCACATACACTAACAAGTGAACATTATCCAGTCTTAAAACACCAATTTGTGGCTTTAGTTATAGTTCCTTCATAGACATTCATTTCTCTCCCCATATGACTGTGACCCAAGGAAAGCATTCCTGAGATAATAATAAAACATTTAATAAAACTTTATCTACTACAATTATCTTCTGGCAGGATCAAACTATAAGTTAATCTACTGGGAATAGTCACAGGTGTTAGTTAGTACCTACCCAAAGTTGGAAGCATTCTGGCTTTTTGTGGGCCAAAGGGAGAGATCAATATGGAAAACAATACACTAAGTGGAAATCTGTCACAAGGAAGAGCAGTTTTAAGCTTCCAATCATCATATCTTGAGAACCAGGAAAAGTCTTCATAATTCTGCTATTACCCTCATGGTTTAACTCTAGTCCAGGTTGATTCCAAAGCTGGATTTCTGCCAAAATCTATATTCATTTACAAAGAATTCTGAGTACCTCCCTTTACCCCCAAATGCTCACTTTACCCTCATCCCTAGTCTCAGGGCAACCTCTCTGTACTGCCATGCAATTTGTAATCTGGCTCACCTTTCTAACACAAGACCCTTGAGCTTTCCAGAAAAACTCATTGAGGTTGGAGTCGAACCAAAAATTGACCAAGTCTTAGTCATTAGGAGCTCAAGAAGCTCCTTGAAGAGGTGCTGAGATGTTGCAATACTTCCCGCTTGGTTTTGAGAGGCTTCTTGACAATTAGATAACAACTTATGAATAGAAACATGTTTTTGGTAACTACACTCACATTAGACTGGGGGGTCTAATCACTAGGCTAATTTTTACAATAAAGTTATTTTAAAGTGCTATAAGAGCATAAAAGTAAGTGTGACAAACTCTAGGGGTAGAGGATGGGAAAAAAGAAGCTTCTTAGATGATATTCCAAATAGCCATTGAAAAATACAAGTATAGCCACCAAGATCACCAAGTTAAAGGGATTCTTAGAAGGTGTATTCCAGATAAAGAAAATAACGGGAAAAAAACCATGAAGATATGAAAGAAAAAGACATACGGAGGAATGTTAAGTACACAGATATGCTACTTAGTGTTGGTCCCACAAGTACTGATTTTTTTATAAAAGTATTTGTCCCTAGGTATTCTCTAATAAAAGAAGGAAAATACATACTTATACACCTCCATGCTGTTGCTATATGTATTTTTCACATTCTCAGAGCACTCTCCAACATTCTTTCCCAGTGAGAGCTTTTGTACTTTATACTTTCAATAAGGGTGAGCACACCATCATGCAACAACTCTCAGGCAATGAGCTCTCTATTGAATAATACTGGGCCGAGTGCATCTGCAACATAAATTGTTCACTTTCTGGGGCCTCTCTCTTTCTGCAATTAATATTGTATCCTGAAAATCAGCTTTGACCCATCATGACTGTCAAGAGATGATATTGCTGGACCTCCAGCTAAAAAATAAAGGAAGAATTGGCACAAATATTGAAATGCCAGAGATTGAAGCCATGAAGGAAATGGTCAGGGAAATGGGATAAAATTATGAGGTAATATGAAACAGAGTAAATATCACTGTGAACTGAAACAATTGACCAACAACCATAAAAACGTTAAGTGAAAGAAATGACAGAGCTATGGCATGGAGATAAAGAGATTTGAATTAAGTGTAAGAATGAAGAGAAGCTGCCAGGATGACAGTGGAAAGGGACTGCGGCTCTGAATTTTTTAGCACAATACTCAACTCTAAACTAAGCATGCACACGGATCATTGTGGCCGGAGCACAGTGTATGCTGGGAGAAGTGGCAGGAGGGAGGCTAAGAAAGTAAGTTAAGGCCTGATCATAAAAATTTTCATGTTAGGGACCTAAAGAGCTTGAACTCCTTCTCTAGGATAAGTAGTAGAAAACATTAAATGGTTTTAACCAGTGAAAACAGAAAAAAAAAGATTTGTGTTTCAGAAATAAAATTGGTGATGGAGAACCACTGCTTTTTAGTACATAAAATGGCATTATCAGGGAAATAAACTAGAAGATTTACACTGCCACAGAATAATAGGTTTTTAAAAACTAATGCAATTAATAAGCACAAATCCCAAACTCTCCACCCAGGTTTGTCAAATCCAGGGAAAATATCACAGCAGGTAAGAGAAAGGCTCCCTGGTCCAGCTCCAGCTGCCACTTGACCCATCCACTCTCAGTACCTCTTCCCATCTACTCTCCATTTTCTTCTATCAGATTCTACCTCTACTCTGAATATAGGGATAGTAATAAAGATTCTACCCCTCTGGGGAGAGAATGGAACAAGAAACACTTAAAATGTCAGGTCACAGGTAAAGGTTACTCAGCAGGGACATATCTTACACCAGTATGCCTCACCTAGCTTGAGAGAGGAATTGAAAAGGTTGTCAATGCCTGTTAGACAATCTTACTGGAAAGAAAAGGTCCTTTTATTTCTTTTAACCAAAGGATCACAGGAAACTGAAGTTCAGGCCTTTCAATAGAAGATGAAGGTCTACTTCATCTTGAGTTTCAAACACAGATCATAGCACCACAACAGGAACATGAGAATCTCAGAACAAAGCAAACCATCACATTCCCTAAAGAGAGTTTTCCAAGCATAATTGTTAGTTTCACAGTCCTTGAGTCTTTGAGATGCTCACTCATATATTCATGGGGGCATTTTTCTTTGAAAATGTAACTCCTAGTCCTTTATCATTTAAGGACAGAAGTGCTTAACACATTTATGTAGCCAAAACAGTGGCATTCAGGAATATCCTGTTAGTGGTATGGATAAAATTGGTTGAACTTTCTGCAGTAAGAGATCAGCCATCATGATTATGGCACTGCACTGTAAAGATGACACAACTTATGAGATTTTGTTACAGCAAATGCCCTCAAAAAGGGCTCCATGTCATTCATTTTCAACAACCTTGTGGGAAGAGTGACTTCAGTGGTCCTCTGAATGTGACTGCTCTGCTAATGAGACCAGCGAGAGTGCGCATTCAGAATAGCCAGTGGATTTATCAAGTTTATCCATCTCTAAGACTTTAGAAGCCATTGTTATTAGCCTGAGCAATGGCTTTAGTATCTATAATGGTCCTTTACATGAATAATCACTTCAGAGAACAAGGAAAAGTTGGTGGTGGCAGGGATCAAAGATTACCTTTCAACATGAGAGTTAACCATAATCTTCTCACTTGTCTAACTAATAAATCAGGAGAATCTTACAAATCTTCTGTGCTGCAAGGAGTAGGGGGAAGATGTCAACTAGGATTTGTGACCAAAAAGTGAGAGAATTTTCTAAATAGTGTTTAAGAATAAATAATCATCATAAATATTTTGCTTTTCATCACTTTAAAACTAATGACTCTCTAGCAATCACAAGGATAAAAATAATTAGAAAATTAATTCAGAGACAAAACTTAAGGAAATGAAAATGTCCACATAGACTTTTGCACCCTAAAGTAGATTCTGGAAACTTTAGAGCATAACTTGTATAAGGAAATTGAATATGGGAAGGCATCATTTATATAGAGTAAACTACAGTATATTTCATAGCAAATGGTTCCACTTGTCATGTGAGCCCTTATTATGAGTCTATAAACAAAAGTATGAGCTACCACTTGGAAATTAATTAATTAACCTCATAAATGGCATTTATCTTACAAAAGAGTGCTCTAAGCTACATAAAAACATAATGGTTTCTGTATAGATGCTGATTTGCAACTGACACTAAATTACTTTTTAAATGTGTCCCATGGAGCAAAAGGCTTGTGAAAAAAAGCCCCATTATAGATTGGTTTGTTTAATAGCTCCAATGAATTCAGAATTAGACAAGATGGCTGGTCACATCCAAAGCATTCACAGTGATGAGAGCCACAGATCAGAAAGTGCCCCAACAATAAGAAAACTACTGCACCATAATGTTCACAGTAGGAAGAAATGAATGTCAAGGCCTTCCCAAACTAATCGTATCACTTGGCTCCCTACCTTTTGTGCTGCTTTCAATTGGGTGAGACACTGAACCAGCTGAATATTGAAATCCAAAGCATTCTCTTTGGAAGCATCATCCATGCCCCAAGAGAAAAACGCTTCCACACACAGTCAGGATACATCCCTTTTTTAGCACAAATATGTACTCACTTCTTGGTAAGTGTTTCATTCTACTCCAGGTGAGATATGTTCTTCACTTTCCCAGGCTCTATATATGCACCCACATAAATATGATTAAACTGTCTTTTAAAAGGTGTCAAATTCTTCAGTCTTCAAATAATTCATGTTAAAAATTTTACTTTTAATTTTTTTTTAAATCTGCCTTAAGTCATATGACATGTTAGGTTTAGAGACTACTTACTGGAGCTACATGAAAGAATAAGTTTATATCTCATGCCTTTAAAGTTACATTAGCTCAGATTTGGTGCAGTTTTATACAAGGATTTAGAAACTAAAGGCTGGTTTTATAGTTAAAATAACCCCTGGCAAGTAAAGCAAATACTGAGCCCTATGCAGAGATTTTAATATCATGAACTATATCAAGAGTAGATGATGACATGGTTTCTGTCCTAGAATGCTTAAAATCTGATGTCCTTATCCAAGGTTGTTTCTTCATACAGCTTTGAGGAATGAGTGAAAATGGTGAAATTCAGAAAACTCACTATTTTTTAGTTAATCAACCCGATGCGTTTATCGCATAATTTATAAACTATATGTTATAGTAGTTTATTTTCAACCTCTTTTAAATACTTTAAAGGCATCTAATTTCTACTTCTGCCTTTTATGTATGCCATGTATCAGTTAAAGTAAGGGAAATCTGCTTTTATAAAATAAATTTTAAAATTTAACGAGTGCTATTTAGGTACAGAGCCATGATGAAATAATTAGTACCAAACTTATCCTCCTAACAACTATCAATCGGACCAGAATTACCCTCTCAACACCTAGAAAGCCAGATCAGACAACAAATAGTGGAGGACTATGGTCCCTAGAGCATACAAGCAAGATGAGCCCTGTAATCATTACAGTTTTCCTAGATCCACTTGTGTTACAGTACAAGATGGGGGAATCCTAAGCAGAATATAGGAATTTCGCTGAGTTAAGGAGATAGAGATAAGAGTTTGGGAATGCTGTGGTAGAATCAGATCCATTTGAGACCTTGGTCAAATACACAACTACACCTGGGTAGGGTGAAACTCCATGACACTTGGCAAAGGACAGTTACCAGGGGAAGGACATATATTATGGAGATATAAAATTATAGATCACAGAAACTCCAAACATGACAAACACAAAGAAATAAATTACCACAAATGTATATTTATCACCTCCTAGTTCTGTGGGTTAGAAGCCAGGCAGGCTGCACCTGGGTCCTGGGTCAAGGTTTCACAAGGCTACAATCTAGGACTCAGCTGTTACTTTCTGGAGCTCAGGATTTCTTTCCGCTCATGCGGTTGTTGATATCCATGAAGTTGCTTAGATCAAAAACTAGGAGTCATTCTTAATTCCTTTTTCCATCATTCCTCACATTTAATTGTTCATAATATTCAGCCATCTCTACCTCCATAACTGGCCACTATTCACCATCAAAAATACTAAACCTTTCACACATTACACCACCATCTTCCCCCCGATTTTAAAACCTTATAGCTAATTCTCCTGTTTCTTTGTTGTCCTCTTCCTCCTTCTTTACTCTATTCACAGAAGCCCAGACTGATATTTTTCAAATCCTACGACATACCTTATCACTCCTCAACATACTGTGTATCAAATTTAGCGCTCTATGATAAGTGAAAGTTTTCATTGGCCTTTTTCTTATGCATGATATTGAGAAGCTTTTCATATATTCTAGAGTTATTTGAATTTTCTTTCTTGTGAGACACTATTCATAGCCTTTGCCAATTTTTCTATTGTGTTTCTGGGCCTCAACTGGTTTTAAGAGTTCTTTACAGATTAAGGAAATTAACCATTAATTATAATATGAATTGTAAATATTTTCATAGTTGTTTTTTTGATTTCTAGTTTTGGAGTCATACTTAAAAAGGACTTTTCCACTTAACATATTATAAAAATATTGTTACATGATTTATTCTAATATTTTCATAGCTTTAAAAAATTTAGCTCTTTGATAAATTTGAAGTTTTTCTGAATTTAGAAGAGGATCAAATTTTATTTTTTTCCAGATGTTTACCCATTCTCCCAAAGCCATTTATTAAATCTATCTTTTTACTACTAATCTTAAATGCCATTTTTTATCATAAACTAAAGCTCACGAATTTACATGTGTTTCTGGATTTTCTAATAAATTCCATTATCTGTCTGTCTACTCAGGCATGAGTATCAGGCTATTTTTAATGATTGTAGACTTAGTAATACATGCTTAAATATGTAAAACATCTAATATACACATACACACATATTTCTAGCTATTTTTACTGATTTATTTTTCACATGAACTTTAGAATCCATGTTTCCTGACATAAAAATATTTTGTTATCATTCTCATTAAAATCCCATTAAATGCAAAAATTAATTCATCCATGGAGAACTGTCGATTTATAAGTTGTTTCCCCCAAACCCATGATAAGTCTCCACTTCTTGGAGTCTTCTGTGTGTATATAATTTTAGGGCTGAGAGGAGTAGTCTACAAAACAACCAGCAAAGGAAATATTTATTGAGCACCTACTGTGTGCCAGGCACTGTAGTATGTGCTGATCCATATATTACTTCATTTAATGTCAAATGGCTGACCAGGAAAAGTGTCCGTAACTATTAGCATGAAGAGCTCATTTTCCTAAAATAATAATAAATATAGAGAGAGTGCTAAATGTCCTTAGTTGCCACAAAACACCCAGATGCTAGATAAATTATAATAATATACTTTTAAAAGCAGATCTGGGCTCAATCGAAAGTACAGAAAATCTCTAAGACTCAGATAAAAGTAAGACTAAGTTGAAATTATGGACTCAGAACTCTGCTGACTTTGTAACAAAGCCAGTACCTGGAACTTACAGTTTGGGGAATTAATACCTGCTCTGAGAATAAGAAATTAGGCTTTGGCAGCAGTAAAGTCACCTGTAACCCAAAACCACTGTGGAAAGAAGACCAGGCACTCGACCGGGCTTTACCCTCAGTGACATGTTTAGTGGTAAAAATTTCACTCTCCTGCAAAGAGAACTTCAAGGAAACCTGTTTATTTCTGCTACTGCTCTTGAGGAGCGGGTGTGTGAGTGGACAGTACTTAAGAATGACAGTCCTGGGTGGTTTTGGTAGGTACCATTCATTGGACTTATTCATAGTTTGGTAAGGGATTTTTAACATTAGTGATGCTGAATTTTTTCAAACGTGTTTGTTGCATCTATTTAGATCATATGAATTGTCTCCTTTAATCTATTCTTGATTTAATTGTTCATTATCCTTGCATTGTTAGAATAAACCCAACTTGATGGTTAAGTATTATTTAACATTCCGCTGAAACTGAATTGCCAAACGTTTAATTTAGGACTTTTCATTTAGATTAGTAAGTAAAGTTTATTTATAAATTAATTGCCTTTTCATATTATCCTGGACTACGCAAACATGTACATAAAATCACTTTCACATGATTTTTTAAGATAAGAAATCTACTAAATCTATTAATTTATTAATTTACACTTATATTCAGAGGGGAAAGAGTTAGACAAAATATTCCTGAACATATGTGTAGAGAATGGAGTTAGATACCCTAGATTGGATGTCATCTTCCATGAGAAATAATTGGTTTGTAAGGATTTGAAATTACAGGTTACATTCTTCGAAAGATAACCTTATGCCTTTGAAAACAGGATGTTTCACAAAGGACTTTCTACAGATAAGGACACAAGGACACCTAAATGGCTATATGATACAGGATGGCTACCAATATAAATTCTTATATATAGGTCTATTCCAAACAGGTAGTAAATACATATATTTCTGTGTCTTTCATGCCTCTGAAAATACCTTTAAAATAAGAGTTCTATCTACTTGCACGTCATAAACAGTTCTTATTTGTCTGGAAATCCTTTTTCTACCAATTGCTAATTAGAACAGCTGAGAGTTTCAAGGCTACATAGAAATTTCAGAGCATAACTATATACTTAAAATCAAATTTAAAAGCATATGTATTATTTAAAAAAAGCATATGTATTATGATATACGTATTTTTTAAAAGCAAGATTAGCAATGACCTTCTTCCATAGCATTAGAATGAGAGCGTCTGTTTCTTGAATGTTTACCAGAGCTCACCAGTAAAATCAGGTAGGCCTAGTGCTTGGTGTTTGGGTTTGGAGAGGGGAGAGCACATTTTTATTTTTAATGTCTAGTAAGGTTTTCCATTTTTTCTTAAGACAGTTTGGTATGTTTTTCTAAGAAATAGTTTATTCCATCTAAGTTTTCAAATTTATTGGCATAACATTTTTCATAGAATTCTAACTTTTCTTCTTTATTTTACCTAGAATTATGGTGTCTTTATCATATATTGTTTATTTGTGCCTTCTTCCTTTATTCTTGTTCAAGCATGCCAATAACTAGGCTATTTTATTTTTATTTTCAGAATACCAGCTCTTAGTTTTGTTGACTTTCTCCATTGTTTCTCTGCTTTCTATTCTAATAATTTCTGCTGTTGTGTTTATTAGGGCTTTCCTCCTATTACTTCATTTCCAGTTTAGTTGCTTACCTGACTAATTCTCAGCCTTTCTTCTTCCTTAGAATTGCAGGCTATACATTTCCACTAAATTCTATTTTCACTCCATTCCTCCACTCCATTTATTTGTAGTATTTTCATTATCTGATATCGACTGCTATCAAATATTTTCCAATATCTAGTATTTTCTGACATTTATTAACTATAAGTCTCACCCCATGAGGTATTTAGGACATGTTAATTTCCCAACATCTGGGGTTAAGTTACCTCTTTTATAGTTACTAGTTGCACTGTGATCCAAGAATATGACCTGTATGACACCAAACTTTCCGTGTTTTTGAGATTTGGTTTATGGCATGAAACGTAATTTTTATAAACTTTATGTTTTTGGCATGAGTTTTTACTCTCTAGATCAATTTTGTTCATTGTGATATACAAATCCTTTATAACCCAACCACATATTTGGTCTGCTTCATCTAATTATTGAGAGAAGTTTATTAAACTCTCCATGATTGCTGACTTTTTAGACTCTGCATACTTTCATCAATTTTCCTCTATATACATGTTTTGAGATTATGATATTAGGAGCATGAAATATCACTTTAGATCTTCCTGAGAACTGTTCTTTTTATCATTATATACCAACCCTCTTTACCCTTAAAGTATATTTTTTGTAAAAATAATATAGCTTCACCAATCTTCTTCTGGTTAACATTTACCCAGTATGATTTTCTCATGCTTTTACTTTCCCCCTTCCTGTGTTTTATGTTTTAGGACTCTCTCTTAAGAACTTAACAGCAGTTTTGTTTTTTCCAGACTGGTGAGCTCTGTCTTTTAACTGTGAGTTTAGTCCCTTTGGATATATTTTGATACTGATACATTTACAGTTTTACCATCATGTTCTGTGCTTTTTATTTGCCTTGCTCTTTCTGTGATTCTTAGTTCTCCTTCCCTACATTTCATTAAACTTTTTCAGACTTTTCCACTAACTTTATCAAAATTCTGCTTTATTGAACCAAATGAAGTTGCTAACATTTGACCATTTTTTACTTACAAAAATGGTAATATCATATAGTTTAGTAGTCAGACTTAACATACAGGTTTGACTTAACAATATCTAAAATTAGTCAGTCTCTCTACCTCCTGTGAACAATATGAGGACATTAGAAACTTCACACCCACCATCTCTTGTCTGAATTATTGCAATAGTGTCCTAACTCTTCCTTCTAGCTGTTTTCTTCTTCTCAACAGTTAACTGCCAACACAGGGTCCAAACTCATCTTTGTAAAATGTAATTCTTGTCCTGTCACTCCTCTGCTCCAAAACCTGCAGTTGTTTCTCATCCCAACACCCGATATATACCTCTATATCTTCTAGCCCCCATTCCTCTCTAACTTCACTTCCCACGACACCCGAGCTTATTCTGAGTCAGCTGTTCCTCAAACACGCCAGGCAAGCTCCGTCCTTGGGACGTTTGCATCTACTCTTCTCTCTGCCCAGAATCTCTTTCCACCTTCAGATTGTTGTTCAAGTGTCACCCTCTCAATGAAGCCCACTCTGACCCCCTATTTGAAACTACAACCCATCCAATTTAGGATTTCTTATTTCTGCCCTGTTTTTTATTTTCTTTAACATGTATCCCCACCTGAAATACTGTATGATTTTACTTTGACAGTTGTCTTTCTCTCCCCTCCAGAATGAAATCTCCATGAGGGCCGTGACTTTTGCTGTTTTGCTCACTGCTGTATCTCTTGCACCTAAAGTGTTTGCCTGACCCATAAATACTTGTTAAATTAATGAATTAATAGCCTCTCGTAGGCCTTACTTGTTACTGTTCATTAGTATTCTATTTCCACCTTGATTTATAACCCCCAAATGAGCACGTATTACCACCATTGTTTTATATAACCATAATGTGTTTTTGTTTCTGTTTTTGTTTTTGTTTTTTTGCGGTACGCGGGCCTCTCACTGTTGTGGCCTCTCCCACAGGCTCCGGACACGCAGGCTCAGCGACCATGGCTCACAGGCCCAACCGCTCCGCGGCATGCGGGATCCTCCTGGACCGGGGAATGAACCCGTGTCCCCTGCATCAGCAGGCAGACTCTCAACCACTGCGCTACCAGGGAAGCCCATAATATGTATTTTGATTTACTGTACGTTTAATAATTTGCTTGCTCAGCACTCCATTTTTCTTCTCATGCTTCCTTTCTGCGTATGACTTTTTTTCTTCCTATAGTACAGTCTTTGGCTGTTTTTTAAGTGTCTCTTCGTAGGAAACTCTCAGCATTTGTCTGAATATGGTTATTTTGACTACACTCTTAAATCATGGTTTACCTAGGTATAGAATTCCAGATTAATAACTTCAAAGATCATTCTACTATTTAAGGGTTTCTATTATTTCTGTTAATAAATTAGCTAACAGTCTACCACCCTCTTTGTATGTCATCAGTGTTTACTCTCTGCTGCTTTTATTTTTTGTTTTGTTTTGTTTTTGGGTTTTTTTTAACATCTTTACTGGAGTATAATTGCTTTACAATGGTGTGTTAGTTGCTGCTGTATAACAAAGTGAATCAGATATATATATATATATATATATATATATATATATATATATATCTCCCCATATCCCCTCCCTCTTGCGTCTCCCTCCCACCCTCCCTACCCCACCCCTCTAGGTCATCACAAAGCACTGAGCTGATCTCCCTGTGCTATACAGTTGCTTCCCACTAGCTATCTATTTTACATTTGGTAGTGTATATATGTCCATGCCACTCTCTCACTTCGACCCAGCTTACCCTTCCCCCTCTCCGTGTCCTCAAGTCCATTCTCTATGTCTGCTTCTTTATTCCTGTCCTGCCCCTCGGTTCTTCAGAACCTTTTTTTTTTTTTAGGTTCCATATATATGTGTTATCTGCTGCCTTTCAAATCATCTCTTGTCTTCAATTTCATTTTAATATTCCAAATGTGAATTTAATTCAACTGATCTTGTGTTCAGATTCATTGTAATTACTGAATCTGAGAAGTCATGTCTGTGAAAAATCCATAAGAAACTGGAAAATTCTCAATTATTTTCTATTTCAATAATATCCCCCCTATTTTCCCAATTTTCTCTGTCTAGAACCCATTTATAGATGTACATGTTCAATTAACATTTAGTGATCCCTGTTTCACCATGTTTTCTATCTCTTTATCTCTCAGGCTGCATCCTGGATAACTGTCCCATATATGCCTTACTAGTCATGAAATTCCTCTTAAGCTATCTCTGATTTTATCTTTAAGCCCTTCTACTGAACAATATATTTTAATTTCTAGCAACCAATCATGTCATTTTATAAAATTTGCCTGGTAATGTTTCATCTTGTTTTATACATCTAATTTTTGCCTTCTTTATTACTTTGATAATCTTAAATACTTATGCTGTGGTTTATGACTGATATTTCTACATTTTTAGAGGTCATGCCCTATATTTGTTATATCTGCTAAGTCATTCTCAATATTTTCCTTGAAATTTTGGTAATTTTGGATCATTAGCTTATACTGAGAAGGGCTTTATCTGTTTGTTTCTGTAGAAACAATAGGCAACTCTTCTCCTGTTTACTCCAAAGAAAATTTTTGTTAATTTCCTGAAGTTACACATTAGGTAAATATGAAAGGAAGTCCTGACTACAAACTTTTATGAAACAGTTATTTCTTTATGTTCTACCCAGTGTCAAAAACCAAGTTTGACCAACTTGTTTTGTCATATTCCCTAACCAAATGAGCATTTTCTTTCCTATTCCATTATGTTATGAGGGTATAGGTTTTTGAAGGTTTGGGCTTTTTATAAGAAACTCAGTTCCAACTTCCTCTCTTTATCCAAAGCCCCATCTCCTCTCACCACATAACTCTTAAAATTCTAGGCTCCTGAAATTAACTGCTGTTTCAGCCCTGTGCTTCCTAAATGAGTTTCCCTGTTCATTTTTAGGAGCTAGAAGTGTTCTTTACTTTTTAGATCCCTACTTCTGGAATTTAAAAGATATTTTTATATTTTATATGTTCATAAATATTTTATAGTGCTAGTATTTTCAGGTTGACTACTACCACATTCCTGGAAACCAAAGTCCTTGGAGGGTTTCAAATATGGAGTGGATTTCAAGAAAATCTACATCAAAGATATTTGCCTTGAACAAGGAGTAGCTATCAGGGCCAAGGCTCCTACAGCATATGGGAGATAATAATGAGAAAAATCCCTGAAATACTTTAGTATCATGTGTTCCAGTGAGAAGGAGCCTAGAAGAACTGGCCAGAAAATAAGCTACTCATTTATAAATCTCAGTAAGAATTCGACACATTCCATGTCTATAGTCCTTATGCAGAAGGCACTGTCTTTGAGAAACATTTTCTTGCATCTCCAATTCACTATGTCAACACCAAGCTTCTCAAGTATTCATCCCATTATCCCTTTCTTTGTGAGTCTTAAATTTTAAGCATTCATATGGGAACATAGTAAGGGCTGGAGGCATAATTATTCATGGTAATGGTGACTGTTCTGAAGCTGTGTCAAGATGTGAACATATACATTCACTGTTAATTAAAATAAACACTAATAATACTTTCACTCTCAGACTAGATATATCCAATTATAGTTTTTAAACATCTTGTGTTATAAATTCTATCCTTTCTATGAGTGTTTTCATTTTGCAGGGTATATTTTCCCTGTTAACTAGGAAAATTGGTTGCAACTGCTCATTAATTGGGACACCTGTTTATATAGTCTGGCATAACTTGGAACATTAATTAAAGCAGTGCATGTTTCAAATGTACATGCCCTTTCTAATAATTACTGAATTGGTTGGAAGAAGTGTGCATATCTGTGAGGTATAGTAAAATTTATATACTCTGTTGCTTTTTTGGTAATACAACATGACTCCACAGACATGGGGCATTATGCTTAGTAAAGGGATATAAATAGGTCCATAGCACCTTATCTACAATTTCAAAATTCACAAAGACTCTAAAAACTGAAAGGCTTGTTTTGTAATTCATTTGGCAACAATACCCAACCTGAATTCTTTTAGTGATAAAATATGATGTGAACTGATATAAGTGCATTTAACCCACTTAGTGTGACTATTTACACATTTTACTAAATAAATATTAAATACAGCACAATGTCCCAGACCTTGATGAGGTATTACACAATACACACATATACAAAGTTGGCATGACATTACCTGTCTGAAATCCAAAAACATTCTGAACGCTGGAAAACATTTGGTTTAATATTTTCAAATAATGGATTGTGGACCTATAATAAGCTAGTATAAAAAGCTATCAAATATTTTTTAAAAGACTAAAATATCTGTGAATTTGGGAATCTTACAAATTGACGCAAGAGAACTTTCATGAATCACAGTCATAATTCCTTGAAAAAGCTTAACAAAAAAGTAAATATATATGGTAATATATGATCACAATGTAAGGCAAATAAGTTGTAATTCTGTAGTGAGTACTATTATTTTTAAGCATATTTGGAATTAAGATGTAAATTAAGTAATCAATATGGCATTTATAGCCACTAAAGGATGGTTGAAAAACTAGGAGAGTAAGCTCCTTGGAGTTATGTACATGTTTGGGGTTTTCAAATTTTAACCCAGGGTTTCTCAACAACCATGTAATTGATATTTGAGTCCAGAGCATTCTTTGTTGTAGGAAGCTGTCCTGTGCACTGCAGGATGTTTAGCAGCATCCCCAGCCTCTACCCACTAGATGACAGCAGCACATCTCCTGCCCAAGTTCTGACAATCACAAATGTCTCCTGGCATTGCCAGAAGTTCCCTGGGGGCAACTCAGTTGAGACACAGTCTTAACCCAACTTTTGTATAAGACTGTGAAAGTAGTAAAAGTAGTTTCACATACATGTTGTTATATTAAACATATCACAGAACAACCCTGTGAGGTAGGTATTATTATACCCAGTTCACCAATGAGGAAACTAAGGTCCAGGGAGGTGAAGAAACTGCCCCAACCACACAGCTACTGAATGATCAGCTGGGACTCACCAGTCAGCTCAACAGCCAGTTCAGCCACGTTCTCCCTCCAGCATCATCCTGAGGAGGGTATTGGGTCAATGAAACATGATGCAGATCATCTCTGATTTTTTTTTAAGTAGAACAATGCATCTTGGAACATTCATTAAATCATTTCAGCACAAATTATTAGAGAAATGCAAATCAAAACTACAAATGCAAATCAAAACTTACACTACTGGTGTGAGTTATCACCTCACACCATTCAGAATGGCCATAACTTAAAAGTCTATAAATAAATACTGGAGACGGTGTGGAGAAAAGGGAACCCTCCTACACGGTTGGTGGGAATGAAAATTGGTACAGTCACTGTGGAAAACAGTATGGATTTTCCTCAAAAAAACTAAAAACAGAGTCACCATATGATCTAGCAATCTCACTCCTGGGCATATATCCAGACAAAACTCTAATTCAAAAAGATATGTGCACACCTGTGTTCATAGGAGCACTATTTACAATAGACAAGACACAGAAACAACCTAAATGTCCCTCCACAGATGAATGAAGATGTGGGATATATATACATATATATATGTATATATATATATATATATATATATATATATATACACACACACATACAATGGGATACTACTCAGCCATAAAAAGAATGAGATAATGCTGTCTACAGCAACATGGATGGACTTAGAAATTATCATGCAAGTGAAGTCAGAAAGAGAAAGACAAATACCATATGACATCACTTATATGTGGAATCTAAAATATGACACAAATGAACCTATCTATGAAACAGAAACTGTCTCACAGACATAGAGAATAGACTTGTGGTTGCCAAGGGGGGGATGTGGGAGGGGGAGGATTGAGAGTTTGGGGTTAGCAGATGCAAACTATTATGTAGAGAATGAATAAACAACAAGGTCCTACTGTATAGCACAGGGAACTATATTCAATATCTTGTAATAAACCATATTTGAAAAATATGAAAAAGAACATATACATGTATAACTGAATCACTTTGCTGTATAGCAGAAATCAACACATTGTAAATCAACTATACTTCAATAAAATAAATTTTTTAAAAAACCATTTCACCATGCACAGCAGATGACTGCTTACACAAGACACTCATCTCTAGGTCTAAGTCATAAGCAGATCATAGGCATGCCAAATGGAATCAGATGTTTTCATACTTGTTAAGTCTTGCTAGGCAACAACTCTTGTGGGTAAGAAAAACCAGCAACATAAGCTGGTTTTAATAAGCTTGTGCCATAAAAATCAGTTTGCAGCTTCTTACCGATAATCCCCAACTATAAAATCACTTAAAGCAATTCCAAACTGATAGTTTAAAATGGAATATTACAATGAAGTGTACTAAGAATGATCCCCGAAAATTAGCATTCAACCCAGAAAATTAGTTTGCAATGGCTCCAGCCATTTAAAATTCCATTTAGAGAACAGGTTGATCACATTGCCTTGAGTGCATAATAGGAATGCATTTTCAATTGCATGCTTATCTCCAAGCCTTTAAATCTTCATGAAGTTTATTTGACACTGAGCCTGATAAGGAACAGCGAGTGCAGCTACTGAAGCGGGTGCACAGTCAGTCACAGCTCTTTTCCAAATCACTATCGACAATTCCAGTGAAACCTGGCGGAGTCGCCATACTATTGATGCAATTCCATTTTCAAATGTCACATTTGTGTCAAACTGTTTACTCCCGAGATATCTTGTAATTCACAGTTCAGAGGCAAAATTTTCTTATCCATCAAACAAAAATGATTAAGCAGTATTGTTTATGACAGCTGCATTCTACAGTTATTCGTATAACCAATGCATAAGCACACACACCCCGCATTCGGTAATAGTCATCAAAATTAGAGTATGTTATTTAAAAGTCAAAAGGTCAGGTGATTGGACCACTTGTCTGCCACATATGAATCCCCAACTGAAAAATAACTCTTTTCACCTATTTAAAATTTCAATACACATACTGTCAATATAAAAATACAAGTGCATTACTTAAAAGAGTTTTGCTAGTTGCCTGGAATCTGACATTTCCTGCATTTCTGTGCTTGTTTTATTTGTTTTTTATTAAGACTTTATAAGACATTGTTTTTTAAAGCCCTTGCAGGCATACAACAAAATGAGAGGAAGGTGTAGAGATTTCCCATATGCCCCTGACCTTACACATGCATGGCCTCCCCCATTATCCATATAACCCACCAGAGTGGTACATTTGTTACAGCTGATGAACCTACATGACATATCATAATCTCCCAAATCCATAGTTTACATCATGGTTCACTCTTGCTGCTGTACATTCTATAGGTTTGGAGAAATGAATAATGACACCCATCCATGATTACGGTATCATACAGAGTATTTTCATTGCCCTAACAATCCTCAGTGCTTGACCTATCATCCTTATCCCCCTGGAAACCACTGATCTTTTAGTTGTCTCCATAGTTTTGCCTTTTCCAGAATGTCATATAGTTGGAATTATACCACATGTAGCCTTTACAGATTGACTTTCACTTAATAATATGCATATAAGTTTCCTTCATGTCTTTTCATGACCTGATAGCTCATTCCTTTTAGTGCTAAATAATATTTCATTGCCTGGAAGTAACACAGTTTATTTATCAAATTCACCTATTGAAGGGCATCTCGGTTGATTCCATGTTTTGGCAATTATCAATAAAGCTGCATTAAACATTTGTGTACAGGTTTTTGTGTGGACATAAGTTTTCAGCTCCTTTGGGTAAATACCAAGGAACACAAGTGCTGGATCTTATGGTAACAATATGTTTGGTTTTGTAAGAAACTGTCTTCCAAAGTGGCTGTACCATTTTACATTCCCAAAAGCAATGAATAAGAATTCCTATTGCTCCACATCTTCACCAGCATTTGTTGTCAGTGTTCCAGATTTTGGCCCTTCTGATAGATATGTAGTGGTATTTCATTGGTATTTTAATTTGAAATTTCCTGATGGCATATGATGTGAAGCATTTTCCTATCCTCATTTGCCTTCTGTGTAAGTTCTTTGGTGAGGTGTCTGTGACTCATTTTTAAATTGGACCGTTTTCTTACTCGAGTTTTAATAATTCTTTGTATATTTTGGATAGTAGTACTTTATCAGATATGTCTTTTGAGCAGCCCCCAAAAAAGTTGGATCTTTGGACATTCTATTCAACTCTTTCTCTCCCCATTAAGAAACTTGTTCTTCCACTTGCTCTTGCTGAACGAGGTGGAGAGCAACTCCCAGCCCAAATCTTCATCTCTGTTCTCACTTATCCCCAGGCAGCTAGGCTATGCCAGGTCCCATCATCACTCTGGGACAGGAAAGTCAGAAGGCAAGCCTTTGACCAGCTCCCTGAAGAGTTGTAACCTTAGATGCCTGGATAAACCCTTTCCTTCCCCAGGGAGAAGTAGGCAGCCATGGTTTTTGTCCATTCACTCTTTATTGGGCTGGGTGGAGGTGTCATGTCATCTATCAACTCAAGCTGCCTCCTCCATTCTCCCTCAGGCAGCTAGCCTGTGCCATCCCCTCAGATCTCCAAAGGTGGCAAGACGGCAGCCTGTCCTCTGGGGAGCACCCTCAGAAAAGTTAAGATGCTGGACATGTGAACCAACTCTTTCCTTCCCCTGAGAAAAGCTGGGAGCTGATACCTGTAATTCCCAGGTATTCTGATAATATCTTCAACATTTCTTCTACGTTCAAGATAACTAAAGATAACATGGCTCAATATAGCAAAATGTAACATTCTTTAAGATTCTTCCCCTGTCATCTGAGCCAAAAAAAACTATCCAATCAGCTTCAGTGGCAAAGCTTACATGTAACTGCTGAGAGCTCAGAAAGGAAAACTGAAAAATCTATCAAGTCTAATGTTTCAAATAAATGTTTTCCAGAAGCCAATAAAATCATCTTAAAGATGCCAGTTCTCCAATTTCAAAATCTGTAGTCCTCTTTAATAAGTTTATGTAAGCTTAATTTTTTCTAATTTCCCATCACTGCATACTGCTTGATTTTTTTAAAATCATTTTCTGTAACAAACCTTATCGATGTTCTAATGTACCTCTCTTCCTCACTCCAGTCTTAAGAATTATGTTTTGGCGCACTCTGCTCCTCTGTATGCCACGTGAGTCCCATCAGTCTGTCACTACAACCACACACTGAGATTTCCAATTACCAGGACCCTCACTCACTTCTGAGCTGGTCCTCCTCCTTCCCTACTCCCCAACAAAGGAAACAGAGCTCTCAGTTTGGCTGCAATACACTTCCAACCATTCTCTAAATTGTACTCAGCTTCCGGACCAAATTAACTTATTTCACTTCTACAGTCAGTTAGATGGTTATTTTTCTGTTACAGTGAAAACTTCTTTCAAAAGGATGTTATAAACTTCAGTTCCTAAATGAAAAGATTTTTTAGACTACTTTAATTCATTGTGAATTGATAATATTTAACAATACAAAGTAAGAGAGGGCTGCTTTCGTCACTTATTAGGATTTTCCTTACTGATGTGAGTACACTCCTGGAATACCTTCAGAAATGTATTCTTACAAGCATAAAAAATAAAATTTCCATTATATTTACATAATAACTTTCCCAGATCCATACTTATAACCAAGAATGTTTTCAGTATTCACCAGTGTTTTCACTAAACCTGAGTTTTCTGCACTGTCTATACCCCAAAATTTATTTGGAAATAAATGTGCTAAATTTGAATCATTTTATGTGAACAGGGAGTCTTACAATATAGAAATTCATAAACACTTTCTATGTTACTTAGAAAAGGTGAGAAATGGGATACAGTCAGTGCAGAAAGCAAAAAATTGTACAGTTCTTTAGGACTTCAGCTTCCTTCAAATTAACGCATTAAGTAATTTACACACAGATAGAAGACTAGTATACAGTAGTCCCCTTATCCTCCGGCTGTGCTTTCTCGGTTTCAGTGATCCTTTCAACCACAATTCAAAAATATTAAATAGAAAATCCCAGAAATAAACAATTCATACGTATTAAATTGTGTGCAATTCTGAGTAGTGTGATGAAATCTCCTGTGGTCCTGCCCCATCCCGCCCGGAATGTGAATCATCCCATTGTCCAGCAGATCCTTCCCATTAGTCAATGAGTAGCTGTTTGGGTTATAAGATGATTGTCAAGGTACCACAGTGCTTGTGTTCAAGTAACCTTCATTTTACTTAATGTCTTCAAAGTGAAAGAGTAATAATACTGGAAATTCTGCCAAGGAGAAGCTGTTACTTCAGTAAAAAGGGAGACAGACAGAGGACATAAAACACTTCCTTGCGTGAAAAGGTGAAAGTTCCCAACTTAATAAGGAAAAAAATCATATGCTGAGGTTGCTAAAATCTACAAAATATTCTATCTGTGAAATTATGAAAAAGAAAAAGGAATTCGTACTCATTTTGCTGTGGCACCTCAAACTGAAAAAGTTATGGCCACAGGGCATAAGTGCTTAGTTCAGATGCAAAAGGCATTAAATTTATACAATAAAGAGACCCTCAAGATGGCGGAGGAGTAAGACATGGAGATCACCTTCTTCCCCACAAATACATCAGAAATACATCTACATGTGGAACAATTCCTACAGAACACCTACTGAATGCTGGCAAAAGACCTCAGACTTCCCAAAAGGCAAGAAACTCCCCATGTACCTGGATAGGACAAAAGAAGAAAGAAAAAAACAGAGACAAAAGAATCGGGGCAGGACCTGCACCACTGGGAGGGAGCTGTGAAGGAGGAAAGGTTTCCACACACTAGGAGGCCCCTTCACTGGTGGAGACAGGGGGTGGGGGTGGGGGGAAGCTTCAGAGCCACAGAGGGGAGGTAGCAACAGGGGTGTGGAGGGCAAAGTGGAGAGATACTCTCACAAAGGATCAGTGCCGACCAGCACTCGCCAGCCCGAGAGGCTTGTCTGCTCACCCACCAGGGCGGGTGGGGGCTGGGAGCTGAGGCTCGGGCTTCAGAGTTCAGATCCCAGGGAGAGGACTGGGGTTGGAGGCATGAACACAGCCTGAAGGGGGTAGTGCACCACAGCTGGCAGGGAGGGAGTCCGGAAAAAGTCTGGACCTGCCTAAGAGGCAAGAGACCATTGTTTCAGGGTGCATGAAGAGACAGGATTCAGAGCACCGCCTAAATGAGCTCCAGAAAGGGGCGTGAGAGGTGGCTATCAGCATGGACACAAGAGACGGGCATGAGACACTAAGGCTGCTGCTGCAGCCACCAAGAAGCCTGTGTTCAAGCACAGGTCACTATCTCCCCTCCTGAGAGCCTGTGCAGCCTGCCACTGCCACTGCCACTGCCAGGGTACCATGATCCAGGGAAAACTTCCCTGGGAGAACACATGGTGCGCCTCAGGCTGTTGCAACATCATGCCAGCTTCTGCCGCCGCAGGCTCGCCTTGCCTTCCATACCTCTTCCTCCCCCCAGCTTGAGTGAGCCAGAGTCCCCTAAGCAGCTGCTCCTTTAACCCAGTCCTGTCTGGGCAAAGAACAGATGCCCTCAGGCAACCTACACTCAGAGTCAGGGCCAAATCCAAAGCTGAACCCCAGCAGTTGTGTAAACAAAGAAGAGAAAGGGAAATTTCTCCCAGCAGCCTCAGGAGCAGCAGATTAAATCTCCACAATCAACTTGATGTACCTGCATATGTGGAGTACCTGAATAGACAATGAATCATCCCAAAATTGAGGCTGTAGACTATGGGAGGAACTGAAGACTTGGGGTTTGCTTTCTGCATCTAATTTGTTTCTGGTTTTATGTTTATCTTAGTTTGGTATTTAGAGGTTATTATCACTGGTAGATTTGTTTATTGATTTGGTTGCTCTCTTCCTTTCTTTTTTGTTTAATATATATATATATATATATATATATATATACATATATATATATATATATATATATATATATATACTTTTCCTTTTTCTCTTTCTGTGAGTGTGTATGTGTATGCTTCTTTGTGTGATTTTGCCTGAATAGCATTGCTTTTACCATTTGTCCTAGGGCTCTGTCTGCTTTTTTGTTGTTTTTTTTAGATTAGATTTTAGCGCTTGTTATCATTGGTGGATTTGTTTATTGGATTGGTTGCTCTCTTCTTTCTTTTTTTTAATGAGTTTTAAATTTTTTAATTTTAATAATGTTTTTCTTATTTTAATAAATTTATTATTTTCTCTCTATTTTTTTTTTTTTTTTTTTTTTTTTTTTTTTTGTGGTACACGGGCCTCTCACTGTTGTGGCCTCACCCGTTGTGGAGCACAGGCTCCGGACGTGCAGGGTCAGCGGCCATGGCTCACGGGCCCAGCCTCTCCACGGCATGTGGGACCTTCCCGTACTGCGGCACGAACCCGTGTCCCCTGCATCGGCAGGCGGACTCTCAACCACTGAGACACCAGGGAAACCCCCTTACTTTCCTTTTTTTCTTTTTTTTTCCTCCCTTTTCTTCTGAGCCATGTGGCAGACAGGGTCTTGGTGCTTCGGCCAATGGTCAGACCTGTGCCTCTGAGGTGGGAGAGGCGAATCCAGGACATTGATCCACCAGACACCTCTCAGCTCCACATAATATCAAACGGCAAAAGCTCTCCCAGAGATCTCCAGCACAATGCTAAGACCCAGCTCCCATCAATGACCAGCAAGCTACAGTGCTGGACACCCTATGACAAACAACAAGCAAGACAGGAACACAATCACACCCATTAGCAGAGAGGCTGCCTAAAAACATAATAATGTCACAGACTTCCCCAAAACATCACTGGGTGTGGTCCTGCCCACCATAAAGACAATATCCAGCCTCATTCACCAGAACACAGGCACTAGTCTGCTCCACCAGGAAGCCTACACAACTGAACCAACCTTAGCCACTGGAGGCAGACACCGAAAACAATGGGAACTACGAACCTGCAGCCTGAGAAAAGGAGACCCAAAACACAGTAAGTTAAACAAGAGAAGACAGAGAAACACACGGCAGATGAAGGAGCAAGGTAAAAACCCACACGACCAAACAAATGAAGAGGAAATAGGCAGTCCACCTGAAAAAGAATTCAGAGTATTGATAGTAAAGATGATCCAAAATCTTGGAAATAGAATAGAGAACATACAAGAAATGTTTTAAAAGGACCTAGAAGAACTAAAGAACAAACAATGATGAACAACACAAAAATTGAAATTAAAAATTCTCTAGAAGGAATCAGTAGCAGAATAACTGAGGCAGAAGAATGGATAAGTGACCTGGAAGATAAAATACTCGAAATAACTACTGCAGAACAGATAAAGAAAAAAGAATGAAAAGAATTGAGGACAGTATCGCACACCTCAGGGACAACTTTAAACACACCAAAATTTGAATTATAGGGGTCCCAGGAGAAGAAGAGAAAAAGAAAGGGACTGAGAAAATATTTGAAGAGATTATAATTGAAAACTTCCCTAATATGGGAAAAGAAATAGTCAATCAAGTCCAGGAAGCACAGAGCCTCCCATACAGGATAAATCCAAGGAGAAATGTGCCAAGACACATATTAATCAAACTATCAAAAATTAACTACAAAGATAAAATATTAAAAGCAGCAAGGGAAAAACAACAAATAACATACAAGGGAATCCCCATAAGTTTAACAGCTTTCAGCAGAAACTCTGCAAGCCAGAAGGGAGTGGCAGGACATACTTAAAGGGATGATATGGAAAAACCTACAACCAAGATTACTCTACCCAGCAAGGATCCCATTCAGTTTCAATGGAGAAATTAAAATCTTTACAGACAAGCAGAAGCTAAGAGAATTCAGCACCACCAAACCAGCTTTACAACAAATGCTTAAATAACTTCTCTAGGTAGGAAACACAAGAGAAAGAAAAGACCTACAATAACAAACCCCAAACAATTAAGAAAATGGTAATAGGAACATACATATCAATAAATACCTTAAATGTAACTGGATTAAATGCTCCAACCAAAAGAAATAGATTGGCTGAATGGATCAGAAAACAAGACGCATACATACATTGTCTACAAAAACCCACTTCAGACCTAGGGACTCATACAGATTGAAAGTGAGGGGAGGAAAAAAGATATTCCATGCAAATGGAAATCAAAAGAAAGCTGGAGCAGCAATTCTCATATCAGACAAAATACACTTTAAAATAAAGACTATTATAAGAGACAAAGAAGGACACTACATAATGATCAAGGGATCAATCTAAGAAGAAGATATAACAATTGTAAATATTTATGCATCCAACATAGAAGCACTGCAATACATAAGGCAAATGCTAACAGCCATAAAAGGGGAAATTGACAGTAACACATTCATAGTAGGGGACTTTGACACCCCACTTTCACCAATGGACAGATCATCCAAAATGAAAATAAAGAAGGAAACACAAGCTTTAAATGATACATTAAACAAGATGAATTTAATTGGTATTTATAGGACACTGCATCCAAAAAACACAGAATACACTTTCTTCTCAAGTGCCCATGGAACATTCTCCAGGATATATCATACCTTGGGTAACAAACCAAGCCTTGGTAAATTTAAGAAAATTGATATTGTATCAAGTATCTTTTCCGACCACAACACTATGAGCCTAGATATCAATTACAGGAAAAATTCTGTAAAAAACACAAACACATGAAGGCAAAACAATACACTACTAAATAACCAAGAGATCACTGAACAAATCAAAGAGGAAATCATAAAATACCTAGAAACATATGAAAATGAAAACACAACAATCCTAAATATGGGATGCAACAAAGCCATTCTAAGAGGGAAGTTTATAGCCATACAACGCTACCTCAAGAAACAAGAAACATCTCAAATAAACAACCTAACCTTACACCTAAAACAATTAGAAAAAGAAGAACAAGAAAACCCCAAAGTTAACAGAAGGAAAGAAATCATAAAGATCATATCAGAAATAAATGACACACAAAAGAAGGACGCAAGCGCAAGGATCTATAAAACTAAAAATGGTTCTTTGAGAAGATAAAAAAAATTGATAAACTGTTAGCCAGACTCATCAAGAAAAAAAGAGAGAACACTCAAATCAACAGAATTAGAAGTACAAAAGGAGAAGTAACAACTGACACTGCAGACATACAAAGAATCATGAGGGATTACTACAAGCAACTATATCCCAGTAAAATGGACAACCCGGACGAAAGGGACAAATTCTTAGAAAAGTACAACCTTCTGAGACTGAACCAGGAAGAAACAGAAAATATAAACAGACCAATCACAAGCACTGAAATTGACACTGTGATTAAAAAACTTCAACAAACAAAAGCCCAGGACCAGATGGCTTTACAGGCGAATTCTATCAAACATTCAGAGAAGAGCAAACACCTAACCTTCTCAAACTCTTCCAAAATATAGCAGAGGGAGGAACACTCCCAAAATCATGCTATGAGGCCATCATCACCCAGATAGAAAAGCCAGACAAAGATGTCACAAAGAAAGGAAACTACAGGCCAATATCACTGATGAACATAGATGCAAAAATCCTCAACAAAATACTAGCAAACAGAATCCAACAGCACATTAAAAGGATCGTACACCATGATCAAGTGGGGTTTAACCCAGGAATGCAAAGATTCTTCAATATATGCAAATCAACCAATGTGATACACCATATTAACAAATTGAAGGAGAAAAACAATATGATCATCTCAATAGATGCAGAAAAATCTTTCGAAAAAATTCAACACCAATTTATGATAAAAACCCTCCAGAAAGTAGGCATAGAGAGAATTTACCTCAATATAATAAAGGCCATAGATGAGAAACCCACAGCTAACATCGTTCTCAATGGTGAAAAACTGAGACCATTTCTACTAAGATCAGGAACAAGACAAGGTTATCCACTCTCACCACTATTGTTCAACATAGTTTTGGAAGTTTTAACCACTGCAGTAGGAGAAGAAAAAGAAATAAAAGGAATCCAAATTGGAAAAGAAGAAGTAAAGCTGCCACTGTTTGCAGATGACATGATACTATACATAGAGAATCCTAAAGATGCTACCAGAAAACTACTAGAGCTAATCAATGAATTTGGTAAAGTAGCAGGATACAAAATTAAAGCACAGAAATCTCTTGCATTCCTCTACACTAATGATGAAAAATCTGAAAGAGAAATTAAGAAACACTCCCATTTACCACTGCAACAAAAGAATGAAATACCTAGGAATAAACTTACTTAAGGAGACAAAAGACCTGTATGCAGAAAACTATAAGACACTGATGAAAGAAATTAAAAATGATACAAACAGGGCTTCCCTGGTGGCGCAGTGGTTGAGAGTCCGCCTGCTGATGCAGGGGAAATGGGTTCATGCCCCGGTCCGGGAAGATCCCACATGCCATGGAGCGGCTGGGCCTGTAAGCCATGGTTGCTGAGCCTGTGCGTCCGGAGCCTGTGCTCAGCAATGGGAGAGGCCACAACAGTGAGAGGCCCGTGTACTGAAAAAAAAAAAAGATGATATAAACAGATGGAGAGATATACTATGTTCTTGTATTGGAAGAATCAAAATTGTGAAAATGACTATACTACCCAAGCAATTTACAGATTCAATGCAATCCCTATCAAACTACTACTGGCATTTTTCACAGAAGTAGAACAAAAAATTTCACAATTTGTATGGAAACACAAAAGACGCCGAATAGCCACAGCAATCTTGAGAAAGGAAAATGGAGCTGGAGGAATCAGGCTCCCAGGCTTCAGACTATACTACAAAGCTACAGTAATCAAGACAATATGCTACTGGCACAAAAACAGAAATATAGAACAATGGAACAAGATAGAAAGCCCCGAGATAAACCCACACACATATGGTCAACTTATTTTCGATAAAGGAGGCAAGAGTATACAATGGAGAAAAGACAGCATCTTCAATAAGTGGTGCTGGGAAAACTGGACAGCTACATGTAAAAGAATGAAATTAGAACACTCCCTAACACCATACACAAAAATAAACTCAAAATGGATGAAAGACCTAAATATAAGGCCAGACACTATAAAACTCTTAGAGGAAAACATAGGCAGAACACTCTCTATAAATCACAGCAAGATCCTTTTTGACCCACCTCCTAGAGTAATGGAAATAACAACAAAAATTAAAAAATGGGACCTAATGAAACTTAAAAGCTTTTGCACAGCAAAGTACAACATAAACAAGACGAAAAGACAACTCTCAGAATGGGAGAAAATATTTGCAAATGAAGGAACTGACCAAGGATTAATCTCCAAAATTTACAAGCAGCTCAGGCAGCTCAATATCAAAAAAACAACCTAGTCCAAAAATGGGCAGAAGATCTAAATACACATTTCTCCAAAGAATATATACAGATTGCAAACAAACACATGAAAGGATGCTCAACATCACTAATCATTAGAGAAATGCAAATCAAAACTACAGTGAGGTATCACCTCACACCGGTCAGAATGGCTATCTACAAACAATAAATGCTGGAGAGGGTATGGAGAAAAGGGAACCCTCAGGCACTGTTGGTGGGAATGTAAATTGATACAGCCACTATGGAGAACAGAATGGAGGTTCCTACAGAAAATAAAAATACAACTACCATATGACCCAGCAATCCCACTACTGGGCATATACCCTGAGAAAACCATTATTCAAAAAGAGTCATGTACCACAATATTCACTGCAGTTCTATTTACAATAGCCAGGACATGGAAGCAACCTAAGTATCCACTGACAGATGAACGGATAAAGAAGATGTGGTACATATATACAATGGATATTACTCAGCCATAAAAAGAAACAAAGTTGAGTTATTTGTAGTGAGGTGGATGGACCTAGAGTCTGTCATATTGAGTGAAGTAAGTCAGAAAGAGAAAAACAAATACCGTATGCTAACACATATATATGGAATCTGAAGAAAAAAACGGTTCTGGAGAACCTAGGGGCAGGACAGGAATAAAGACGCCGATGTAGAGAATGGACTCGAGGACACAGGTAGTGGGAAGGGTAAGCCAGGAGGAAGTGAGAGAGTGACATGGACATATATACACTACCAGATGTAAAATAGATAGCTAGTGGGAAGCAGCCGCATAGCACAGGGAGATCAGCTCGGTGCTTTGTGACCACCTAGATGGGTGAGATAGGGAGGGTGGGAGGGAGATGCAAGAGGGAGGAGATATGGGGATATATGTATATGTACAGCTGATTCACTTTGTTATAAAGCAGAAACTAACACACTATTGTAAAGTAACTATACTCCAATAAAGATGTTTAAAAATTTTTATATAATAAGACATTTTGAGGGGGAGAGAGAAAGAAACCACATTCACATAATTTTTATTACAGTATATTGTTAAAATTGTTCTATTCTTAGTTACTGTTGTTAATCTCTTACTGTACTTAATTTATAAATTAAATTATCATGGGTATGCACGTATAGGAAAAAGCATAGTATGTATAGGGGTAGGTACTATCTGCAGTTTTAGGCACCCACTGGAGTTCTTAGAATGTATCCTTCATGGATAAGGGGGACTACTGTACAAAGAATGTCTTCAAACTAAGAGTTTACCAAGGTGAGGCAAAGTTTCCTACAAGCTTACATCCTCAAAGGTGGTAGGATGTAAAACTCTATAACATTTAGATCCTTGAACCTAATGTTTAGACCCCTCTCTATCACTTAGAGTCTCATGACCTTTGGCTAATCACTAAACATCCTGAGGCTCAGTTCCCAAGCTATAAAATGGGAATTATAATACCTACCTTCACTGCAGACATAAGAAATAAGTTAATTTATGTAACAATCTAAGCACGTAATACACCTGAAAAAGCTTTAACTCTTCAACTACAAAAAGCATTTCCCAAGTTGCACCCTGAAGGTACTAATGTATTTCACTTGGGTTTACAGCTTGAATGTTGTTTCTCTTGAATAAATTAATCAAATCAAGTATATAAATTTGATAGACCCTACTCTAATCAACAAAATTATACATTTTTTAACAAAAATGCCAACATCCCTAATAATGAATGAAAATTTTTTCAAAACACTGAATTATTCAATAAGTACTTAGTAAGCACTTTTTAATGTTTCCATTCAGGTTCTTATCCTGTCCATCCTTTGAGAAGTGCTCTATCTTGCCAGACAGGCCTCTGGGCTTTTATGGTACAAAAAAAATAAGGACAAGAAAAAGGATCAGAATAAGTCAGTCTTAGGCTGGAGAAGAAAGGTGTGTGAGCAGGTTAAGGAAAGTGAGGGAAGTGGATGGGGAAGAAAATGGTGAATTAGTAAGTAACACTGATTATGTAGACCCTAGCATGGAGTTCAAGAAAAGAAAAGCAAGTAAAGCTCACATATTGGTATTAACTTTGGTCTTAGGAATGTGTTCTTTCAACCACAAAATGGCACATAGAGATAGACATACATATTCAAATGCCATTATAAGTGTTATGAAGTAGAAGTAGTAATCAGAGCATATGAGAAAGGACTTACTCTGATGCGGGTGGGGCTGAGCGAGAATACAGAAGACTTCCCTGAGGGAGGCAAAAAGCTAAGGGTAAGCACAGTATGAGAACAAACACTTCTATTCTTAACAATAACTAGCATATATGTAAGGCTTACTGTGCACGAGTCTCGGCTCCAAGCAGTTCTCATGTATATCTTGACTCTTTTTTTTTTTTTTTTTATCTTGACTCTTTTAAGCCTTCCAACCACCCCATGAAGTAGGTAAAATTATTTTACTACTGTTTTTTACTACTATTTGCTTTTTACAAATGAGGAAACTGAGTCACAAGGTGGCAGAGTAAATTGTACAAGACCATGAGCCCATAAATCAACAGCCTCCAAATTTGGATCCAGAGAGTCTGACTCCTTATTCTTGACTAGTGTTTCATTAACAGAAGTTGAGCAAATTAGACTCTCCTAAGCAATCTATCCCTAACTTAGCTTTAATTCCTTTCAACATTTCAAACTGGATTTATACATTTAATATATTTGATTTGTGAGTACTTCACCTCCCTAAGTGCTTTCTTAAGTGCTTAATCCTTTATTCAATCTAATGAATTAAACACTATGTATGCACTTAGATATTACATTGCTTTAAATATTACAAACATTAATTTATAACATAATGATCATTCTGAAGTGAACACAAAAGGATTCACATTATGAGTCTTCTTTGTTTGGTTTGTTTTTGTGCTCAATTTATTTTTTTTGTTTTTCTTAGGATTGTATAGTCCAACTACAAGGGGTTAGGAAAGTTACAAACTATCATGTTAGGAAGGCTAAGATTTCTGGGCCAAAAATTCAGTCAAACTGTAGTTTTACTCAGTAGTTAAAGATTTAAGACTGGACAAAGTTTTAAAGGGATAACATCTCCCAGCACAATTCTACCTAAGTCCTTCTGTGTAGCTGCTATATTAATAGGGCTCTCAGGTCTGTGTTTATCAGAGGAGATGGGTCTGATTCTTTACATCCCCTGAACTGAATTGTTACATCCATACACAAGTCGTTTTAAATCTCTGTTTGTACTGTCTAATTTGTGTAGGCAGAATTCTCATCCCCACACAGGTTGCTTCTAATTTCCTTCCTGTCTACGTTCTTTTCATATTCTTTTTCTTCTAGGGATTTCAACCACAACTCTATAGACAATTACAAAGACATCTTTGGTGAACTTTTCACTTTTATTCCATTATAAATAGGGTGGGCCTGGGGTGTTTCTAGGTGGTATTATGACCAGAGGCCCTGAAATCTGCCCCCAGATCACATCCACTCTTCCCTAGGTGGATTCCAGGGGAGGTATGTTTACAGAATAATGATAAGTAAATGGAGGTAAAGTCCTACCTTATTAATTAGCTGTGAAAGGACTCTTCAGCCACCTCCTACTTAAGGGCTTAGAAGGAAGAGGTGGGAAAGTGTGTAAACCATGCCCACATATGTCACACTTCCACCTCTTTGAAAGCCCCTCTTCTAGCAACTGAGCTGAACCAGTAAATTGAACTATGATGACAATTCAAATCACTGTTTCTCATTTTATGGAAGAATCAGAAAGAGGTGAAAAAAATGGCAAAGAGAGACCTTGAACTATTTCCCCTTGAGGCCTCAACTATCCTTGGTCGTATTCTTCTTAAAGAATACAATGAGCACAGTCATCTTTTTCATAAACATTCAGGTATACCTCATCATTCATGAAAGGCACCAACACATTTTAGAGACCAACAGACTTGCATTTGAATCACTCTTTTGACTAGCTCCTACCTTTCTGAACTTGGGCAAATGGTTTAAGTTTTCTGAGCCTCAAGTTCACTCATTTGCAAAATGTGCTCAATTCTAGCTACCTCCCAAAGCTATGATGATGATAAAATGAGATCAGTTTTAAAATATAGGACATATAACACTCACAGATATTAGTTCCCTCATTCAGAAACTACCTCATCTCTTCAAGTGAAATAAATTGCTCTCCTTCACCATCTTAAACATCTAAAGAATACAACTCACTGTAGTTTGGCTCATCCAAGTTTATAATACAAAATAGTATACCACCTGCCTATGAATAGTGATTGTGTCACTATCCCCTGCTTCTTTGAATTTAACAATTACCCAAGGCTAGTTCATTACTCTAATTTTAAAATAAATAAAATAAGCCCATTTATGTTCAAAGAGAAATGATATAAACCATTCTTATCAGAATTGGAGGTATAATTAATGTTAGCTATGGTATGTCCTAGTAGCTCAGTGTTCTAGATCTTTGCCATATGTGATTCCATATTGACTAATCACAACTCACTGAAGAGAATAGCTTCCTAATGTCCTTCTGTAGCTACATGACCTACTTACAGACAGCATTTTTCTTAGTTACTTTTCTCATTTTTATCAAAATTAAACAAAATGTTTAGCCTCATGGGAAAATAAAAGATATCCATCAGTTTTACGCTACATGGGTTTTTAAAAAACAAAATTATATCAGACCAAAAGAGGGCTTATTTATGACAGAATCATTGGAAGTAGGGCATGAATTGCTCATAATTTTAAATTACAGCCCCATTTCAATTTACTTCCATGTCTTACCACAGGAATACTCAATTACCATTGAGCAGGACAGATTTTTCACTGCTTAAGCCAAAATTTGCTGCAAACATACATTCCCATGGCTTCACTTCTTGGCTACACGCCTTTAAAAAGGAACAAAAATTATCATGTCACCCTCACCTTTTAAACCAAAAGCCAATTTCTACAGGAGAGCAAAAGCATCAATAAGATAAATAGAAAATGTTCTGCTTTACTTTGAGGACTCGAATTCATGGTTCCTCTCTCCCATGTATAGTTAATAATTATTCTTAAATGCAAATGTCCATAAATACAGAATGGTCAGTCCATATTTCTTGGTGCCTTACTGTTGTTGTTGAGCATGGGTACAACTCATTCTACTTGGAAAGAAGGAAAAAAGCAAGCACACAATTAGCTGCAGAAAGCCAGGTTACCATAGCAACATGGCAAGGATAAAATGATCTTTCAGACTTTTTCAGCATCGTGTGTCAAAGGAAAGTTTGAGCTCTTTCATCCTTCTTCCTGGGATGGAAAAGACACGCTTTGTTTTCATCCAAAAGGAGCACCTGCTTCTTTATGATACTCTCTAAGTAACTTGTAGCTGCTGAAATGAAGGTACATAGGACTAAAAAGACTGGAATATTCTGGGTACCATGGGTACCAAGCTCACCTTTTAAACAGCCAATCCTGACCCAGCCTCAACCAGAATGACCTTCCTATTCCCACAGGCCTCAAAATCCTGCTATGGTGCAGCACAGTCAGAATGGGGACAGAAAATTCCAGTGCTTTATGAACTTTTCCAGGTCTTAGAACATATAAAACCCAAAACTGCTATTTACAAAACTAGCCTAACCATGCTATTAAACATAAAAAAAATAGTTCAAGAAAAAAAAAAAGAACAATAGGTCTATCTCACCTACTTACTATAGATGTAATATACTAGCTAAAGTGCTTACAAATCAATCTGAATGTGTTAGAAAATACACAAACCAGGAAAATCAATACTTGCTTAATATTGTGAATCTATGAGTGGCGATCACAACTATGACTCAAATTATAAATTATTAGAAACGTTCACCTATGGTCAATAATTATTCAAATTTAAAGACAGTGGTCATATCAATAGTTCCTGGAAAATTATTTGACAAGTTTGGTACCATATCAGTATACAAATGTAATTCTTTGAAACCAGGAAGAGAAGAGCCACTCCATAAACAATGTTAAATAGAACTTTGCTGCAGTTTTACAGCTATTTCTGAAGTCCAAATATGAAAAACATAAAATCTTATGCCCAGACATTTCTAAAGAGGGATGCCAGGATTCCCCTCCCCTCCCCGCCCCTCCCTATGGACCCTCCAAACTCAAGCCCAGTGAGGGTGGGGAGGGCTTCAGAAAATGTGACTAGTTATCAGAGTCTGATTCAGTGTGTCTGAAGTGAAGCCCAGAAAACTGAATTTTTAATACCACTCCACCACCAAAGTATGGGAAATTTTGTACTAAGGAAAGAGAAAGCTAATGATGGGTTCCAGAATTTTATCAGTTATTTATGAGTAGTGAATGAGGAAACGCAGGCTGGAGGATATATTAAGGATAGTCCATAAAGAACATTGTACCTCGAATGCTTAGTTCGGGAGCCCAGAGGACTTCTCAAGCTCAGTGCTTCACAATAGTGGGCAAAAGCACGTGATTATCAGTCACACGGATTCTGCCACCACATTAGTAGATCACACCATGGACAGCAAGTTACATTAGAATAACTCTTGGAAACAAAAGTTATGGGTACCAGTCAAATCAAGGTCAGCCCATAATAGAAATCTCACCTATAACTGAACAAAATTTAAAATAAATTCTGCTAAGGAACACTTATGTTCTTATTCACCTAATCCATCTTTGAGCCTCTTTCAGGTCATACAACCAGAGATGGCTAAATAGCAAGAACAGGTGGAAATACGTTTGCACTTGTAAAGTTACAAAGTATGTGCCCATACCTGGCAGAAACCCATGACTTGCTGCTTTAATTCTAAAAGGAGTTCAACCTTGTAAAAATGTCTAAAATTTCAACTAGGAGAACAAAGGAAAAGTATACATTTTCCTTTTGCCCATGAATTTTCCACATTTTCCTCCAAAAAATAATATCAACCTTCCAAGAAGTAGCCATCACAGCTTTCTGGGATGCCCTCAGGCAGGCTGCTCTAATAGGACCTACACTTCTAAAAAGGTGTTGACCTTGGATTGCTTGATACAAATTGAAAATAAAAGTGGAGAACAAATTAAGAGCCTGCTTTCTTATCTTACATTCTATCATCTACCTTCTACCGGAAGGAGAGAGACTAATAGAAAATAATAAAACCATCTTTATCCTTACTTTTCTTACAAAAGAAGTATAATGGGGGAAAGTGCTATTTTGGACCACAATTTCTAGTAGTTCTTTCCAAAGGAAGTCTTTTTGTTCTGAATATCCTAATGAGTTTTGTGACTGGAAGCTGAGAAAAATTACGTTGCTTTACAGAAAGGAGTAAGAAGAGTTTGGAGTTCCCTGTGCTTTCCAGGGACAAAAGGAGTTGGAGAGAAGAGCTGGAAAGGAGGAAAGAGAAAAGCAGTCAAGATGGTGTGTGGTCAGAATCTTTGAGAGGTGAGACCACTGATGAAAAAAACCTTGGTTACAGAGGGTTAACAAAGAAAGATTTCCTAATTTGAAATGGCATTTGCTATAGGATAAATATGTCCATACGCTCCTGTAGATTATCAGTATAGTCTATCACATACATCTGCCCTATGAGAATAGCTTTTATGGAAATTGGGTGAGGGCTCAAGTTTCATATTTGGGATTCCAAACAGTAGCATAAAGGAAGCAAGCAAAGAAGGGTGATTCCATTCCTGAATTAAATGAATTCTGAGGAAGTAGTCTGGAGTCAGACGTGAGCATAATATAAACCCCCCCAAGAGATCTTTGGAAAAACACATTGTGTGGAATGGGAAGCTCTAAACAATCCTATCTAGATGTTACTAGAAGGAAGACTCATGCTAACATCTCATTTACAAGAAATACAATACAACTATAACAAATAGGGAAGAAAAATATTTAATATTTCTCACACCCAGAGTAAGGCCGCACCCAGAGAAACAACTCTTTACATTTGGGTGTCTATCTTTTAAGTGATACTTTTCCTCTTATCTGTATCTCTATGCACAGACACATACACACATAGCCACTAATTTTATTTAAATATACTCATGCAATTCTTTGATCATAAAGTTTTTAATTTCCAGTCCCCATATCAGCCTTTCCCAGTTTCTCTCCAAATGCCACAGAATTTTACAAAAGATTAAAAATTCACTACACAGTCAGAAACTGACATTGTTATGCCACAATCTGGGAGTACAGTAATTTAGAGTCTTTCGGAACTGGATTTAGATAAAACTATTTGGATTTCAACATATGATAGAATCTGACTTTGTTTCACAAATGAGGGGTTGCCTAAAAGGGTTACAAAGATGGTATTTCCCCCCACCAACTTCTCTTAAAACCAAGAATGAAGGGCCTAGCCCAATCAGAGAACAGGGCATCCAACACTCTGTAACACTGACTCTGCCATTTATTTTTAAGTTTTCCCTCCTCTTTATTGTGGTATAATTGACCAAAAATTTGTAATTCATTTAAAGTGTACAATATAAGGGACCTTCAAGATGGCAGAGGAGTAAGAAGTGGAGATCACCCTCCTTCCCACAAATACATCAGAAATACATCTACATGTGGAACAACTCCTACAGAACACCTACTGAACGCTGGCAGAAGACCTCAGATTTCCCAAAAGATTTTTTTTTCTTTTTCTTTTTTTGTGAGTGTGTATGTGTATGCTTCTTTGTGTGATTTTTGTCTGTATAGCTTTGCTTTTACCATTTGACCTAGGGCTCTGTCTGTCTGATTTTCTTTTTAGTATAATTTTTAGTGCTTCTTATCATTGGTGGATTTGTTTTTTGGTTTGGTTGCTCTCTTCTTTCTTTCTTTCCTTTTTCTTATTACTTTCTAATTTTTTTAATTTATAATCATTATTTTTTATTTTAATAACGCTATTTTATTTACTTATTTATTCTTTCTTTCTCCCTTTTCTTCTGAGCCGTGTGGCTGACAGGGTATTTATGCTCCAGCCAGGTGTCAGTCCTGTGCCTCTGAGGTGAGAGAGCCGAGTACAGGACACTGGTCCACCAGAGACCTCCTGGTTCCACGTAATGTCAAATGGTGAAAGCTCTTCCAGAGATCTCCACCTCAACACTAAGCCTCAGCTCCACTCAACGACCAGCAAACTTCAGTGCTGGACACCCCATGCCAAACAACTAGCAAGACAGGAAAGGAAACCCACCAACTAGCAGAGAGGCTGCCTAAAATCATAAGGTCACAGACACCCCAAAACACACCACTGGATGTGGTCCTGAGCAGCAGAAAGACAAGATCCAGCCTCATCCACCAGAACACAGGCATTAGTCCCCTCCACCAGGAAGCCTACACAACCCGCTGAACCAACATTAGCCACTGAGGGCAGATACCAAAAGAAATGGGAAATATGAACCTTCAGCCTGCAAAAAGGAGAACCCAAACACAGTAAGTTACACAAAATGAAAAGACAGAGAAACACACAGCAGATGAAGGAGCAAGGTAAAAACTCACCAGACCAAACAAATGAAGAGGAAATAGGCAGTCTACCTGAAAAAGAATTCACAGTAATGACAGCAAAGATGATCCAAAATCTTGGAAATAGAATGGAAAAAATACAAGAAACGTTTAACAAGGACATAGAAGAACTAAAAAACAGTGATGAACAACTCAATAAATGAAATTAAAAATTCTCTAGAAGGGATCAATAGCAGAATAACTGAGGCAGAAGAATGGATAAGTGGCCTATAAGATAAAACAGTGGAAATGACTACTGCAGAACAGAATAAAGAGAATAGAATGAAAAGAATTGAGGACAGTCTCAGACACCTCTGGGACAACATTAAACGCACCAACATTTGAATTATAGGGGTTCCAGAAGAAAAGAAAGGGACTGAGAAAATATTTGAGGGGAAAGGAAAAACTTAATCAAGTCCAGGAAGTGCAGAGAGTCCCATACAGGATAAATCCAAGGAGAAACACGCCAAGACACATATTAATCAAACTATCAAAAATTAACTACAAAGATAAAATATTAAAAGCAGCAAGGGAAAAACAACAAATAACACACAAGGGAATCCCCATAAGGTTAACAGCTGACCTTTCAGCAGAAACTCTGCAAGCCAGAAGGGAGTGGCAGGACATATTTAAAGTGATGAAAGGGGAAAAACTTACAAGCAAGACTACTCCACACAGCAAGGATCTCATTCAGATTTGACAGAGAAATTAAAATCTTTACAGACAAGCAAAACCTAAGAGAATTCAGCACCACCAAACCAGCTTTACAACAAATGCTAAAGGAACTTCTCTAGGCAGGAAACACAAAAGAAGGAAAAGATCTACAATAACAAACCCAAAACAATTAAGAAAATGGTAATAGGAACATACATTTCAGTAAATACCTTAAATGTAAATGGATTAAATGCTCCAAGCAAAAGAAATAGACTGGCTGAATGGATATGAAAACAAGACTCGTATATATGCTGTCTACAAGAGACCCATTTCAAACCTAGGGACACAGACAGACAGAAAGGGAGGGGATGGAGAAAGATATTCCATGCAAATGGAAATCAAAAGAAAGCAGGAGTACCCATTCTCATGTCAGACAAAATAGACTTTAAAATAAACACTATTACAAGAGACAAAGAGGAAACTACATAATGATCAAGGGATCAATCTAAGAAGAAGACATAACAATTTTAAATATTTATGCACTCAATATAGGAGAACCGCAATACATAAGGCAAATGCCAACAGTCATAAAAAGGGAAATCGACAGTAACACAATCATAGTATGGGACTTTAACATCCCACTTTAACCAATGGACAGATGATCCAAAATGAAAATAAATAAGGAAACACAAGCTTTATACAATACATTAAATGAGATGGACTTATTTTATATTTATAGGACATTCCATCCAAAAACAACAGAATACAGTTTCTTCTCAAATGCTCATGGAATATTCTTCAGGATACATCACATCTTGGGTCACAAGTCAAGCCTTGGCAAATTTAAGAAAACTGAAATTGTATCAAGTATTTTTTCTGACCACGATGTTATGAGACTAGATATCAATTAGAGGAAAAAATCTGTAAAAAACAAACACATGGAGGCTAAACAATACACTACTTAATAACCAAGATATCACTGAAGAAATCAAAGAGGAAATCAAAAAATACCTAGAAACAAATGACATGGAAACATGATGACCCACACCTATGGGATTTGGCAAAAGCAGTTCTAAGAGGGAAGTTTATAGCAATATACTCCTACCTCAAGAAACAAGAAATATCTCAAATAAACAACCTAACCTTACACCTAAAGCAATTAGAGAAAGAAGAACAAAAAAACCCCAAGGTTAGAAGAAAGAAAGAAATCACAAAGATCAGATCAGAAATAAATGAAAAAGAAATGAAGGAAACAATAGCTGGTTCTCTGAGAAGATAAACAAATTGATAAACCATTAGCCAGACTCATCTAGAAAAAAAGGGAGAAGACTCAAATCAACAGACTTAGAAATGAAAAAGGAGAAGTAACAACTGACACAAAGAATCATGAGGGATGACAAGCAACTATATGCCAATAAAATGGAAAATGTGGAAGAAATGGACAAATTCTTAGAAAGGCATAACCTTCTGAGACTGAACCAGGAAGAAACAGAAAATATAAACAGACCAATAACAAGCACTTAAATTGAGACTGTGATCAAAAATCTTCCAACAAACAAAAGCCCAGGACCAGATGGCTATACAGGCAAATTCTATCAAACATTTAGAGAAGAGCTAATACCTATCCTTCTCAAACTCTTCCAAAATATAACAAAGGGAGGAACAATCACAAACTCATTCTACAAGGCCACCATCACCCTGATATCAAAACAAAACAAAGACGTCACAAAGAAAGAAAACTACAGGCCAATATCACTGATGAACACAGATGCAAAAATCCTCAACAAAATACTAGCAAATGGAATCCAACAGCACATTAAAAATATCATACACCATGATCAAGTGGGGTTTATCCCAGGAATGTAAGCATTCTTCAATATACGCAAATCAAACAATGTGATAAACCATATTAACAAACTGAAGGAGAAAAACCATATGATCATCTCAATAGATGCAGAAAAAGCTTTTGACAATATTCAACACCCATTTATGATAAAAAAAAAACCCTCCAGAAAGTAGGCATAGAGGGAACTTTCCTCAACATAATAAAGCCCACATATGACAAAACAACAGCGAACATCATTCTCAATGGTGAAAAGGTGAAACCATTTCCTCTAAGATCAGGAACAAGACAATGTTGTCCACTTTCACCACTATTATTCAACATAGTTTTGGCAGTATTAGCCACAGCAATCAGAGAAGAAAAAGCAATAAAAGGAATCCAAATCAGAAAAGAAGAAGTAAAGCTGTCACTGTTTAGAGATGACATGATACTATACTTAGAGGATCCTAAAGATGCTACCAGAAACCTACTAGAGCTAATCAATGAATTTGGTAAAGTAGCAGGACACAAAATTAAAGCACAGAAATCTCTTGTATTCCTCTACACTAATGATGAAAAATCTGAAAGACAAATTAAGGAAACACTCCCATTTACCATTGCAACAAAAAGAATAAAATACCTAGGAATAAACTTACCTAAGGAGACAAAAGACCTGTAGGCAGAAAACTATAAGACACTGATGAAAGAAATCAAAGATGATACAACAGATGGAGAGGTATACCATGTTCTTGGATTGGAAGAATCAACATTGTGAAAATGACTATACTACCCAAAGCAACCTACAGATTCAATGCAATCCCTATCAAAATACCAATGGCATTTGTCACAGAACTAGAATAAAAAATTTGACAAATTGTATGGAAACACAAAAGACCCCAAATAGGCAAATCAGTCTTGAGAAAGAAAAATGGAGATGGAGGAACCAGGCTCCCAGACTTCAAACTATACTACAAAGCTACAGTAATAAAGGCAGTATGGTACCGGCACAAAACAGAAATATAGATCAATAGAACAGGAGAGAAAGTCCAGAGATAAACCCATATGGTCACCTTATCTTTGTTAAAAGAGGTAAGAATATACAATGGAGAAAAGACAGCCTCTTCAATTAGTGGTGCTGGGGAAACTGGGCAGATACATGTAAAAGAATGAAATTAGAACACTCCCTAACACCACACACAAAAATAAACTCAAAATGGATTAAAGACCAAAATATAAGGCCAGACACTATAAAACTCTTAGAGGAAAACATAGGCAGAACACTCTATGACATAAATCAAAGCAAGATCCTTTTTGACCCACCTCCTAGAGAAATGGTAATAAAAACAAAAATAAACAAATGAGACCTAATGAAACTTAAAAGCTTTTACACAGCAAAGGAAACCATGAACAAGATGAAAAGACAACTCTCAGAATGGGAGAAAATATTTGCAAGTGACAAAGGATTAAGCTCCAAAATTTACAAGCAGCTCATGCAGCTCAGCATCAAAAAAGCAAACAACCCAATCCAAATATGGGCAGAAGACCTAAATAGACATTTCTCCAGAGAAGATATACAGATTGCCAACAAACACATGAAAGAATGCTCAACATCACAAATCATCAGAGAAATTCAAATCAAAACTACAATGAGGTATCACCTCACACCAGTCAGAATGGCCATCATCAAAAAATTTACAAACAATAAATGCTGGAGAGGGTGTGGAGAAAAGGAAACCCTCAGGCATTGTTGGTGGGAATGTAAAGTGATACAGCCACTATGGAGAACAGTATGGAGGTTCCTTAAAAATCTCAAAATACAACTACCATACGACCCAGCAATCCCACTACTGTGCATATATCCTGAAAAAACCATAATTCAAAAAGAGTCATGTAGAAACTGACACACCATTGTAAAGCAATTATACTCTAATTAAGATGTTAAAGAATCAAAAAATTAAAAAAAAAGATTCATGTACCACAATGTTCATTGCAGTTCTATTTACAATAGCCAGGACATGGAAGCAACTAAAGTGTCCATCAACAGATGAATGGATAAAGAAGATGTGGCATATATGTAAAATGGAATATTACTCAGCCATAAAAAGAAACAAAATTGAGTTATTTGTAGTGAGGTGGATGGACCTAGAGTCTGTCATACAGAGTGAAGTAAGTCAAAGAGAGAAATAAATACCGTATGCTAGCACATATATATGGAATCTAAGAAGAAAAAAAATGGTTCTGAAGAACCTAGGGGCAGAACAGGAATAAAGATATAGACGTAGAGAACGGACTTGAGGACACGAGGAGCGGGAAGTGTAAGCTGGGACAAAGTGAGAGAGTGACATCGACTTATATATACTACCAAATGTAAAATAGCTAGTGGGAAGAAGCCGCATAGCACAGGGAGATCATCTTGGTGCTTTGTGCCCATCTACAGGGGTGGGATATGGAGGGTGGGAGGGAGATGCTAGATGGAGGAGATATGGGGATATATGTATACATATAGCTGATTCACTTTGTTATAAAGCAGAAACTAACACACCATTTTAAAGCAATTATACTCCAATAAAGTTGTTTAAAAAATAACTAAATAAAGTTTACAATGTGATGAATACATATTGTGAAAGGATTCCCCCATCACCTCATAGAGTTACTTTTTTTAATTAGAATACTTGATTCTACTCTTAGCAAATTTCAATAATACGGCACACTGTTATCAACTACAGTCACTGTGCTATACATTAGATTCTCTGAACTTCATCCAATAAGTGAAAGTTTGTACCCTTTACCAACCTCTCCGCATTTCTTCTATCTCCCAGCCCCTGGCAGCCACCTTTCTACATTCTGTTTCTAGGAATTCAGTGTTTTTCTAAGATTCCATAAATACGTGATACCATTTGTCTTTCTCTGTATGAGAAATCCAAAAGATTCATTGCCAAGACCAATGTCAAGGAACTGAATCTCCTATTTTTCTCCTAGCAGTTTTACAGTGTCAGGTTTTACTTTCAATTCATTAATCTATTTTGAGCTGATGTTTTGGGTATGGTGTAAAACAGGGGTCCCGTTTCATTCTCTTACATGTGGCTGTCCAGTTTTCCTAACACCATTTTTTTTTTTTTTTTTTTTTTTTTTTGCAGTACGCAGGCCTCTCACTGTTGTGGCCTCTTCTGTTGCGGAGTACAGACTCCGGACGTGCAGGCTCAGTGGCCATGGCTCACAGGCCTAGCCACTCTGCGGCATGTGGGATCTTCCCGGACTGGGGCACGAGCCTGTGTCCCCTGCATCGGCAGGTGGACTCTCAACCACTGCGACACCAGGGAAGCCCCTTCCTAACACCATTATTGAAGAGACTATTCTTTCTCTATTATCTCTCCTTGGTGTCTTTGTTAAAAGTTAATTGACTATATATGCACGGTCATATATGTGTGGTTATTTCTGGGCTCTCTATTCCGTTCCACTGATCTATGAATCTGTTTTATGCCGATATTGTATCACTTGACTGTGCCACCTTGAGCCAGCATTTGATTATTCCCTCACCTTCTGTCACACTGGCATGGTCTCCTTGTTGTCACTTAGGTTTTCAGAATGTCACTCTCTTTCCCAAGCTTTTTAGGGAATTCTGTTCTCAAGCAGAGACAATTCTCTCCTTAAGAGGAATACTGGTGCCAGATGTAAGGATAGTAAATTGCTCATTATATTACCACCATCTAAGAGCAAGAACTTTCCTCTAAGGAAAGAAGTGAGAAGGATTCTGAGATGGTTAAGATGAAAAAATATTTTCTGTATTATGTGTTATTCTAAATGCTCTACCGGGCAAAGGAGAAATACATAATGAAGTCTCTTGACTCTTCAAGCGAAGGTTACTCCTAGTATTTGAAAAGTTATCTAGCCTGTTAATGAATTTTAAGTAGCATAAACACCTAAGTACTTTGGAAACAAAGTACTCTATAAAGAGGTTCACATCTTGCTTTTTTAGAGAACAGAAGGAACCTGGTTTAAGTAGAAATTTTTAAAAAAACAAAGATTTGTATTAAGTGTGTACTAAGCATCTTCTATGGCATTGTCTAAGAAACTAGGAAGAGAAAAAACGTACTTTTTTTCAGACATTTAGAGTTTTGTTTCCTAAAGGGACACACCAGAAGTAGATACATTAACCAACAGAAGTCACAAACATTACATACGTAAAAATTAATAGTAAGAAAAAGTAAGTGGAAGTCACAGGAGCAGGCTAAAGTCCAATGACAATCAAAATCAGATAACTGGACAATAAAGACCATTACCAAATGAAGCCCTTTATCATCTAATATTCCTTCTTCCCTTGAAGGAGCAAGTAACCCAAAATTTTATTAATACTACGTCAAATCCAGTGTCACACTTCAGGGTTATCCTCAACTCATCCTTCTTTTCTTCCTCTTCTCTGCACTCATAATCAACATGCGTTAAAAGGCAGTTGCAAAAATGAAACTCAAAAATTAGCACCCAACATTAATATGGAGAATCTGAAGCTCAACACATTTTTAGTACCTAGCCACAGCTTTGTGAAATATCTTAATACAAATTACACTCCAAGGATATGAGTTTAACTGCAACAGAAGTCCATCCACTATATTTTCACTGTGTGCATTGTATTGGGTTTTTGAAGGTTTTTAAGATATTTCTTCTAGAAGCAGAAGGCATATGTATTATGCAGCTTTCAAGTAAGAATAAACTGATATCACATTTTCTGTTTTTAACACTCATATTTTCACAACATTTTCTTCTCATATCACTCTAAGATTTTTTTGTTAATTACACACACTTAGTCATTATGATTACAAAATCATAATTATATCTAAGAGGTTTGACAGTGGCACATCCCCACTATGGGAGTGTGAATTCTGAGCTTATTTTCTGAATTATTAACCATCATTGGATATGAGAAATTGCAGTCAATTTTCACAATGTTATCCTATGTGTCACTCAAGGATTTAACAAATGCTTAGAAATGTGCTTAGACCATAATCTGAATAACAATTTCTTTGTGAAATTTCATTATATCAAAACAAATACAAGCCTGTGTGTAAAATACTTATGTTTATAAGTAGGCAAGGTTTTGATGCTACAATTAAAGTCTCTTTTATTGCATATTTAACACAACCTGTGTTTACGTAAAGTTAAGGTCTTTCAAAGAATTACTGGTTTATTCACTAAGGAAATGCAATACACAAGTTGACTTGTGAAATTAGACTATTTTGTTTATACCTTGGTAATCTGCAAAGCCAGAAAAATAGATAAAATATACTTCTGTTTATTAACGGTTTATTTATACATGCAGGTTTCATAAGAGTATCAATAAGTTTATATCATATACAGGTGTAGCCATTTTTAAAAGAATAATATACAAATATTTACCCCCAAAATTAAGCATGGCAAATAGCATTTTAAAGAAATTCCTTGCTTTTCTAACAGATTGAACTGTGATGTTAAGTTAGAAAAGTAGGTAAGACTAGCAAAGCATGATGTGATCTCAGTATTTTTTGATAAAGAAATTCCTCAGGTCAACTCTTAAGTGTAATAATAATTTGTTCAAATGAAAGCTCTCATAGATGTCTAATATTTCAAAGATTTGGAAGGTAAATTTGTCGGATGAATAAATGGCGGCCACAATAACTCACTTTGCCTTCCCATCCCTACTCTCCACCCTGAATTCAGCCCAAGAATATTTCAACAGCATATTTAGAAAACTTCTACTAAAAATCACTTAATATTTTATATCAGTGTTGAGGTGGGTGGTGTCACACAGTCTTTCAATAGCACACTTATTAACTAAAAAGAGGGGCATGCTTCTGGTGTTGCAAATCCAACAGGAGTCTCAGTGAATATGCAGCACCATTTCTTTGTTGTCCAGATGGATCATAGTCCTATTTCCAGACTATGTGGTAATATTCTACATTACCTCCAGTGAATCTCTGGATATTGGGTTAGTGATGGAGAGCAACTAAGAAATTATCTGTCGCTCCTCCCTGGACAGCATGTAAAAATTAATAGCAGCTCACCAGTTTATTTATTGGAGTAGTTTAGTTTTTGTTTCATTTTGTGTTTAACGTCACACTTTGAAAAAACTGAAGCAACACGTTTTCATCAGCCTTAAGAGTGAGTAGGTTTGAGAGTGGCATGGACAGATATACACTACCAAATGTAAAATCGATAGCTAGTGGGAAGCAGCCCCATAGCACAGCGATAGGGAGGGTGGAAGGGAGACACAAGAGGGAGGAGATATGGGAACATATGTATATGTATTGCTGATTCACTTTGTTATAAAGCAGAAACCAACACACCATTGTAGAGCAATTATACTCCAATAAAGACGTTTAAAAAAAAAAAGAGTAAGTTGGTTTCAAACTCAATGAAACCACTTTATTGCTCTCTGACCCTGCTATAAAGTCAGTAGAAAAACAGAACACTATGCTGCTGTCCATTACGGGATATATAATAAAAGAATCCTAAATCCAATCTAAGGCTACACCAATATCAGGAAATTTGTGGAATCAAATAAAGTTACTTTGGTGGGTAAAAAAAAAAAAAAAAAAAAAATCAGCCAAACTACTTGTTTTCTGAGTGGAGCAGATGTCTGTATAATGGTCCTGGAAATATATCTCCTGCCAGTACCTCCTTGAGAGAGTTAGGGCAAGCTAGCAAATAGAAGGACTCACCTAACTTTCAGGCTTCATAGAACAAAGCTCAACTCTCATAACTAGTGGAAAAAACAATAAATTGTCCTTTATTTAACAAATATGTGTTGAGACCTAATACAGCGTCATTGTTCTAGACACGTGGGACCAAACTGAATCAGAAAGAAATACCTTCTCTGGTAGAGCTCACTTTCTGTCTGGTATGACAGGACAGTAGACATTTTAAAAAGTAAATTCCTTAGCAAATAGAAGGTGTTAAAAGCCATAGGAATAAAAAATAAAGCAGGGTAAGAATGAGATGTATGTGAGATGGGGTAGGGTTTGCAATTTTAAATAAGGTAGTCAAGGTGGCACTGATCCAAGAATTAGGAGATTGGAGAGCGAACCAGGCAGATACCTGGAGGAAGAGCATTCCAGGCAGAAGGAACAGCCAATGCAAAAACTCCAAGATAAGTACTTCATTTGCCAGTTCATAGAGAAACAAGTTGGCTCTAGTGGCAGAAGTTTAGGAGTGACAAGAGAACAGTAGGAAATAAGGTCTGAGGCCTAGCTTTTTATGAGGTGGTCTCCCAACCAGCTTCCTACTCCACGCAGGGCCAAGTCTTGGTCCACAGGTGCCTCCCCTGACCCCTAGCACCACTCAGGTATGGAAGTTCTTTGGACACCCTCAGGGGATATAGCTGTTTTAAGTCTCCTTTAACTTAAAAATGCATACATATTCTCACTTCTTTACTGCCCATATAGTAGTCTTCTTTAGGATAATGAAATTATATAAAAGTTGTTCCTCTTTTGTTTGCTTGCTTGCTTGTTTGTTTTTAAGTATTTCTTCTAGTACTGTAGATGGTTTATAGTAGATAGTTTTCGGAACTCAGGCCTGCCAACTTGCCAGAAATATTAAGCTAAATCATTTGAAGTTGTTATATTTATACATTAAAAATCATCAAATATTGGCACTTCCAAATGGTTTGACATAATAGAAGTATTTTTTCATTACTCTTGATACCTTAGTAGCCAGAAATATATGTGGCAATATTTCAAAATATATGTGGCAAAGACTGCTGGTTGCCTAGGCAGTGGCCACTTCCTCCATCTTTTTGGTAACAGAACCCTGACTTTTATTCAAGATGACACTGAACCCAGTTAATAGCACCTATTCCCAGCCTTCCTTGCAGGTAGGTGCAGTCTTTGTCCAAAATCTGCCCAATGATATATAAGCAGAAGTATTACGTGTAACTTTCAGGAATATTTCTTATAGAGGAACTTACTTGACAGGGAGGTTCTTGGTATTTTTTCTCTTCCCTCCTTTTTCCTCCTTCCTGCTTCCTAGAATGTGATTGTGATGGCAGGAGCTCCAGCAGTCATATTAAACTATGAGGTATCACTGAAGATAGAAGCCACAGGCAAAAGTGACAGAAAAAAGACAGAAGGATGTCAGAGTCACTTATGACCTTGTGAAGCTTTCATTGGTAGCTATGGATTAACAATATCCAGATATTTTTCATGGAATAGATTAACTCTCATCTTTAGGGCACTGTTATTTCTGTGGGGGGAGGGGGTTCTTGTTATGTGGTTTATTTAAAAACTAATTTTATATAAATAAATACAATAGAAATCATTTTCAAAAATTAATTTATCCTAAAGTGGTGGAAGAGAAATCATTTTAGATTTTTCCCTACTGATTGTTCCAACAATCTGTTATTTATGTAGGAAAAACACCATCTAGTCATCTAGGAATGTATAGACCAAATGAGTTTTTGAATTTTTGTCTTCCTTTGGAAAATATTTTGTTGTCATGGTATATTAAGTTTGTGATTGAACTGTTGGTCATCATCTTAATAATGTTAAAGCAGGTATGACAATTTATGAGTTACATAAATGGAAATCTTTAAGATTTTAACTTATTCCACATGAAACTATTCAAATTTTATTTTTTCTCTCTGAAAAATGAATCTGCTATTCCCTTTTCATTTGCTTTACCAGATTTAATTTTCATGAAGTTATATAGCACTGCATCTTAATACTGGTTTCTGAGTAAAATCAATATAAAGCATGTGGCTACTAAAACTAGAAAAACCACTACAGCAAAATTCAAACATTTCGAGAACTGTTCACTATTAAGATATTCTAATCTTTAGCTAAACTATTCTTAAGTGTAAGCTACTGTGGAGAAAGTTAATGTACATTTTAGTGCTTCTAATGAATATTTTAAAAGTCAGTAAAGGAGTAATAAAAACACAGATTTGAGAACACTTATCAACATTTATACCTCAATAAGCCAAAGAATAATTATAAAATTTGAAATAATTTTGAAATATGTAATATGCTTGCAAGTTTTAAGATATAAGAGTAAAATGATTCTCATGAATTAAACTAATGAGATCTTTAAATCTCATGTTAAGTCAGTCATTGTCTAACTATCTGAATCAGTGGCTCTTAATTCCATTCTGGGAAATGATGCCATCCATTAAAGGTTTCACTGGTCAGTAGTCAAATAATAAGAATAACGACAATGTAGTAAGTATTTAATAAAGCTGACCTAATTCAATTTATAAGAATCAGAATGTTCTATTCATAGAGAATAGATTGGTGGTTGCCAAGGGGGAGAGGAGTGGAAGAGGGATGGATTGGGAGTTTGGGTTTAACAGATGCAAACTGGTATATATAGAATGGATAAACAACAAGGTCCTACTGCATAGCACAGAGAACTATATTCAATATCCTGTGATAAACCATAATGGAAAAGAATATGAAAAAGAATGTGTGTGTGTATATATATATGTATAACTGAGTCCCTTTGCAGTAATTAACACAACCTTGTAAACCAACTATACTTTAATTTTAAAAAAAAGAATTAGAATATGCTTCATTCTGAAATGATGCCCTGTGTTTTTTGCTATGCTACTGATCATAAATGATAGTCTGTTGTTGTTATTACTGCTTTTTTTAAATGTCTTTCTTAGATTCTACTTTCATCCCCAAAATTTGTTTTAAAGCTACTGATCTCTTAAGTCAAAAAGTGAAAGAGTCCATAATTTTAGTGATGTTTTTTCATTCCTTTTCATTTAGTGCATATTTTCACATTTCCTTTTCCATGTGTTCCTCAGAAATTATGTCAGAACTATAACTTAAAACATATCTTCCTTATAACTGAATTTTTTAAGGTGGTCATTACTTCAAACTAATTCCAAAATAAATTCCATCATAGGCTTCATTAATTTTCTATAATAATAACAGCCATGTTTATTACTATTATATATGTTATGAAGGAGAATCTACTGTCCATTCAAGTCCAGATAATTTTTTTAACTGATCCAGCCAGGAATGTAATTTTTAGAAACAGTCTCAACTAATAACAATTATTTGTAAATGTTTTTTGCAGAAGCAAACGTCAAGGTAAGAAAGAAATGTGACAATACCATTTATGCTTATTAATGTTAATGTTACTCCGTAAAATGTAAGATTATTGATTATAGATATAACATGGTTTCCCTTTCATCTACATACAGTCATCCATGTAATAAGCATATTATTATTACTGAGATCAGGAGTAATAGCTATTATATCATAATTTCCTTGTCTATAGTTATGTAAAATTTGTCCTACATTCTGTAAAAGGTGAAGCCTAAGACAGAGCTATCCAACAAAATATAATCTAAGCCACACATGCATTTTTAAATTTTCTAATTGCTTCATTAAAAAACATTAACAATCAAAATTAGTTCTAATAATATACCTAATTAAATCTAATGTATCCAAAATATTCTTTCAACATATAATCAATATAAAAATTATTAATGAGTTATTTTACATGATTGTGATACCAAGTCTTCAAAATTCAGTGTGCATTTTACACTTAAGGTGCATGTCAATTCATACCAGGCACATTTCAATTGCTCAGTAGCCACATGTGGCTAGTAACTAGCATATTGGACAGCACAGGACTAAAGGCATATTATTCTTAATCCTGACATAACTGGGATACAGACCATAGGTTTATGACCGTGTAAATGTAAGATAATCAGACTGAATTGGAACCCAGAGTTTTTTATTTGAATGTGGCTATTCCCACCCATATGGAGTCTTTAGGAGCCTGAAAAACAAGCCTAATCCCAATGAATAAGAGTTTTCCATTTTCTTATAATAACCTTGTCTAGAATCAATTTACAAGCAAGGAAAATCCAATTTACATGTTATTCTTAACATAAATAGAGGGAGATAAACTAGGTAAGACAAATAAGTCTGGTGTGAGTTTGAAGACTGATAAAAATGAAGTTCTCTCAGACAAAAGACACTAATGAGATCAAGGATACCAGTGGATGAGCATGACTCGAGTTCCTTGGGAGACATACCCATGTGAGAATTACACAACCAAGCTTGGTCGTTTATATCATTTCATCTGGACGGGGATCTCAGGAGTGATTAAAGACCAACCCTTTTACAACATAAGGAAATCTTTAATATTTACTAGACTTGTTTCTTCCTGTGTCTTTGGGGTGACCCAAGGCTAAGTACCACAAGCCTAGCAATGACATCCACAGAAGCTATCTCTCTTTACTCAACAAATTCTAAAAGACAAGACACAACCTTCCCACAGATTGCTTATTAATTGTTTAGGGGGAAAAGGTAACTATGCAGTGAAGAAGCCAGACAAAACTTGGCTCAGGTAGTCAAATTAACACCCCCTTTGAGGTACAGAAGGACATCCTGTGCCTTCAAATATGGCACCCTTAGAAGGACACATCACTGTTTTTGTGGTATTCATGGCAGGCATGTATAACCTCCATATAATCATGAGGAAACATTAGACAAACACAAATTAAGAAAATTTGATAAAGAAACTAGACTGCATTCTTCAAAAATGTCAATGACATGGAAGACAAAACACAGTTGAGGAACTGTTGCAGATGAAAGGAGACCAGATACAATGTGTAATCTCGGACTGGAGGGGGGAAATTTCAACAAAGGACATTCTTAGAACAAGTGACAGAGCTGGAATAAGAATGATAAAGTATTGTTGTATCATGTTAAATTCTCTGAATTTTATAATTTGATAACTATAGCTATGTAAGAAAATATTGTTCTAGGAAACACACACTAGAATATTAAAAGGTAGAGAAGTATGATGTATGTAATATACTTTTTTGGAAAACAAACAGTAAAATGTGTGTGTACATATGTATATATATGTGTATGTGTGTGTGTATATATATATATATATATGGAAAGAGAGAGAAAGAATGATAGAACAAATGCAGTGAACTGTTCAAACTTGGTGAGTCTGGACAAATGGTATACAGAAATTTCCTGTTGATTCTGTTTCTCTGGAGAACCTAATACAGAATGTAGACTTTAGAAAACCATTCTGGTCATAACTCTTGGTGGAACAAATCATCTGTAACAGAGCAATGTCTTCAAGGGAATGACAAGGCTACTGGTGATTAGTCCAAAACAAATTACAGTCTAAATGGCTCTGTAATCTTTTTGTTACTGTGCCTGTGGAAAGAATTAAACTAGAGAATCTAAGAAATTACTGGAAGAATTATATCCCAAAGTTCTGCTTGCAAAGGAAATATCAAGTATTGGGGGTTTTTGTTTGCTTGGTTTGCTTTGTTCTTGTTATTTTGGGGGTTTTTTTCTTCTTTTTCAGTTTCTCTGTCCTTTTCTTGGGCTGGAGAATGGGCCTACTGAGAACACATAGGAATGAAAGATTCTTACTCCTTTTCTCTAGTAGTTTTTTTTCCTTTTGGCAATGGAAACCCCAGTGCTGTAGCTGGGCACACGGCTCCCCAGCTCCAGATTCTATTTCTGAGACAGCTCGGTGTTGCTAAGGGCTGAGTATGGGCCAGTGGGATGCGAAGGAAGTGATGTATGTGACTTCCAGAGTGTCTTCTTAAAGACACCTGTCCTAGACATGGTCTGCCCCCAACCCTTCCCACTACACAGGATGTGACAATGACTGGGACAACCGTAGAAGCCATATGTGTTGAGGATGGAAGAGATGCCCCACTATCCCTAGACCACTCACCTCTAAACTGTTATGTGAGAGAAATAAATTTCTGTCTTATTTATGCCACTGTATTTTCAGGTCTCTATGGTATAATATACCACCCTAATGAACATACAAATTATTACTGAGAGTAGATTTGTGTAACAAAAACATTATATGCAATGCCTAAGAACACACACTTTCCAATGCCTTCTTCAAATTTGGCCAAATAAGAGAAGAACATCCCAGTGGTCACAGCCAATGGCAAAAAGAGTGACTCTAGCGACAGAGGCAACAAGATGGGCCCACCAAGAAACTCACCTTCCTACCACAGCAGAGACTTCACAACTTCTGCTCAATAGGATCTGATAACTGCTTTGGACCACTAACTGCTGGACATTCCCACTCTCCCTCTAGAATATGAAAAGTATTATCCTATTGCTGCTCCACCATTGGACATCAGGTATGGGGATGGGATGGAAGATATCTTGCCTTTTATTTTATAGATTGGTAAACCTCCAAGAGCTGTAACAGGACCCAGTGAAGAGGACAGGCACCACTCAGAGATCCTAAACTTTGATTTAGATGTAGTAACTGGATGGGATTATGGTTGCCTCTCTCGTAGAAGGGGTGCATGTTCTATGTAGGGGAGAAGATTCAACAAGAGTACATGTTGAGACATTTATGCGTGGGTGAGCTGAGATACATGGGAGACCAGAGAGGCAGACCACGGTGAAGTCATCTAACTGTGCTCCCTTCTTACTCAGAGTAATAGAGTCCCCAGAATTTCAGCTGGTCACATATGGCCATATATCTGTAGACTATATTTTCTAATCTTTCTTGTGGTAAAGTATGGTGGTGTGACTAAATTTCAATCAATAGGCTATGAAGAGAAGTGTTAGACATCATTTCCAGACATTTCCTTAATTTTTTTCTGATAGCACTTCCTTTTCCCTCCTCCTCAAGAGCTGGGAAATGCCACCATAGTGGCCACCACTGAAGTTTTATGTTAAGATGGCACAGCTACCCCTCCAGCCCTGGATTACTTAGCTCTGGGCTATTAGGTGAAATGGAAATGATCTACCTATTTCTAGTACCTTTGTTGTAACATCTAAGCCTAACATTAACTAATACAAGTTTCATCTAAATTTGGGGAGGCCTATTCTAAAATAATATTTGACTTTCCCAGAAAACCAATAGGAAAATGCATATATTGGAAGAATATGAACATTCTGAATAATCATAGGTACTTTAAGAACTAAAAGTTGTAAAAAAGCATACCAAAAGGCATAACTGCTCACTCATTTTTCATTCACAAGAAAATAAAATTTGCCTTAAGCTGAAGTTACATTTAAGACAAAATATATAGGCAGAGTGTTGAATCCCTGCCTAAGAACATAGCTGCTTAAAGTGAAAAAAATTTGCTAACAAATAGAAGATCAGATTATAAGAATTTCACTGTGTAATATATATACTGTATTGCAGCTACACTTCAATGAATGTCCTAAACACGATGGTATGCCACATGGAATTGTTATTCTGGATGTGGCAGATCACTATGATATAACTTTGCTCTAACCCTGCTCAACAAAGCACACCAAAATAATGATAAACGTGGTAAGTAGTATATTTGAAGAATAAAAGTTACTTTTCTCCGGTTTACATAGTGAGAGGTAAGGTTATAATCGGTCTCTTATAGATATCATCCTAAATTCCTGGAGATAGAAGATTATGCTGAAAGTGTCTCTGTACCTTAATAGTGCTTTCTTCTAGAAAACATTTTAACAAATTAATTTTTAGTTTTTCTTATTCACAAATCTGTCATAAAATCAGTGAATATACTATTCTTTTCTTTGAATATCCTGCATAAAGCAAAGAAATCCAGTAATAATAATAAAAATACATTTGAGGTTTATAAATAAGTGTGGATCTGTGTGCACCCTGTCACAAGACAAAGAGGCTGATGAGGTTTGAGGGTTTAGACTTAGACTACCCAAGGATGTACTGGAACATTACTGAGAGAAGATGACAAGGTTATTTTTTACAGAAATGTCACTAGATTAAATTTGGAGTCACTCTGCCCTTAATATAATAGTTGCCATAAACAAGGAGCCATGAGTTTTCAGCTGTTCACATAAGTAGCTTTAGAGAATCATGGAGAAAAAGATTAAATGGATATAATTTATAATCTGGGCTCTCTGTAATCCTAGGGCTTCCAGTACCAGACTTCCTCCGATCCTCCAGTTGGGTCTCATTCCTGACCTTCATCACAACACTGGTTGACATTGTACTGTCTTTGGTGTTGACCTATTATTCCTCAAAAGAATAATACACAACAACGCAAATACAACCTGTTAGACTTTCAGTCACTAAGACATTTACTGTAAGAATCATTTTAAAAAGAAAGACAAATCACCCAATTTCCTACATAATTCTATAAACACACAGAAGACAAATCTACCATACTTGGACATTGCATTTACCTTTTTAATATTCAGTATCCAGTTTCTCTGTTGTGTTTATACATTGTATGTAAATATATATGAAAATACAAAAACATTTATTTATATCAGGTTCTCTTTCCTTTCTACTACATGATATAACAAACCAGGACTTATAAATAATTCCATGGAAAACACTAACACCCTATCACTGTATTTATAAATAACCTTTATCTTCCCCAGATAACTTCCTAAATCAAATTACAAATGAGTTTTTGTATTAAAGGCATCTCTTCCAGAATATGGTATACTATTTTAATTTCCTAAGGGTGAATTTTTCCACTACTTTATGAAATAATTTTATTTATGTTTGTGAATGATGCATGAATAGGAGAAACACTATTAGTCCAAATATAAATTCCTATTTCTTGAAACAATTATCTTAAAGAGTATAACAAGAGACTACAAGTTTTAAAGGCAGGCTTCCTGGATTTGAATCCCAGCTCCCCCATCTACTAGTTGTGTAACTCCAAGCAAGTTTCTTTATCTCCCTAAGTTTTCTTTTCCTCATCTTGTTATTTCTACACCTAAAAATGAAAGTCTATTGTTACATTCAGTCAAAAAGAATTATGTACCCATCTGCAATAGACTAAATTGTGTCCCTTCAAAATTCATATGTTGAAACCTTAATCCCAATGTTGATGGCACCAGGAGGTGGGGTTTTTCAGAGGTAATTAGGTCATGAAGGTGGAGAACTCATGAATGGGATTGATGTCTTTAAAAGAAGAGGCCAGAGAGGTAGCTAAGTCTCTACTCTCTACCATGTGAGGATACAATGAGAGGACAGCCATCTGTAAGGCAGGAAGCGGGCCCTCACCAGACACTGGATCTGCCGGCCCCTTGATCTTGGACTTCTCAGCCTCCAGAACTGTGAGAAATAAATGTTTGTTGTTTAAGTCACACAGTCTATAGTAATTTGCTATAGCAGCCCAAACACACTAAGACACCACCCTATAAAGTAACAAAAAGAGGAATTTCTCCTTCTTTATCGTCACTGAGCAGAGCCCAAAAGAGCTAATTCTTATATATATAATTACTGTGTACAATAAAATATATTTTAAAACATCCAATTCGTCCTCAAGGTGTTCTGCAATTGAAAAATATGCATATAAATGTATACTTTTCCTTTGGGACCATTTTAAGAGTAACCCTGTATCACTATTCTGCAGGGAGCAAAGTAAACCCCCTTTCTGTGGTTGCTCATTTCCACACTTTGTCCTTTCTAAGGGCCTCTGCATTTGGAATATTTTCTGTCCCCACCATACCCTTTCTTTCCTTAATAGTCTACTTTAAAATCACTCTAAAATGCTCTTTCAAAAATAATGCCATTTGACTTTCATCACTGTACAAACCTTATCCCCCTACACCCAGGAGCACACCTCTGCCCTCTTTTCCTATGTCCTTTCACAGCAGGGAGCAAAGTAGATCATCCCCTCACTCACCCAAATTGCAAAATTTGGAGTCATTTTTGGTTTTTCCTTCTCCCTTAACCCAGCATACTCATTCACCTAGTTCGGTCTATCCTACTACCAAAGCATTTCTTAATGTGAGGCCCATCTATTCCTCCCACCCCCCAGGCAAACTATTTCTAAATTAAAGTACTTTAAGTGGCTATTCTTTCTTTCTTGAAATAATGCAATAATTTCTACTTTTCCTATCTTTCAATACATGTCCCATTTCTTGTATATCTTTACCATTGTTTCAGAATATTTAATATTACGTGTAAACAGCCATAGTCTTAAGTATAGGGTTGAATTTAGATTCTCCTTATTTGTATTTCCATCACATCACTAAGATGCTTGAGGAAAATGATTAAAATTATGTATTTAATAACACAGTAGCCTCTGATGCTTAATCCTTCTTCTATACAAGAGCTGTTATGGGTCAGTTCTCAAATGTACATTAGTAAGGAATGAGCCTGCCCTCAAAGCACATTACAATATGCCCTTTCTTAATAACTCGCTAGTAATACCACATACAGAACTGCTTAATAGTCAACTTTCCATTTGGATTTGGATTTTAAAAAGAGATAGGATTCTTAATATATCTAATGCTTTAGAAACCGCAGAATTTAATAGCCAAGAATATTTCTATTTATATATAGGCTGAGGCTGTTAACATAATGTGAGAATAAAATAATTGAACACTACCTAAAGGTCAACCTCCTGTTAAAAAACACAGAGAGCTATTTAAAAAAATCAAACACTTTATTCCACATGACGATGATGTATTTCTTTGGTGAAACTTTTGCTTCAAAGAGGTGTTTAATTCTCAAACAGATGCAGAATTCAACAAAGTTAATATTTTGTAAATGACTTGAAGAGTGGTGGTGTTGATTTACCCCATGTTGATCATTTTAGAGCTGCTCTCAGGAACACGGTCCATCTCCTCTCACATTAGGATCATTTACAGCATCCAAATGCATTTGAGTTCAGCAGATTTCCTGGAACCCCAGAAAGGATTCATTACAGATCTTTTCCAAAGTTAATGTCTTTTTATTTGCATAAAAATACAAATTCCATCACGGCTTCCAATCAGAGGCAATATAGGAGAGTGTTGTAGATGTCTAAAGACATTCATATCTGAATAGATTATGAGGATGGAGCTTCACATTCATTGTTGACATTTTGCCATTTATCACTGAATTATATACACTACAAAAGAATATACAAGCTTAGAAAAATCATCTCTCACAAAGATGCAGGAGCTTATCTGGAGAACAGATCCTGTGATGTGTTTTGTAACAAAATGCCATCAGCCTTTTCTTCAAAGTCAAGGAGAAACTTCTACACAGATTCCAAGGATGGAAAATCTTTCAAAACGTGACCTTTGAAATCTCTGCTCTACCTAAGTACTAGAATTCCCTTTTTAGGTAACTGTATAAAGTTGGAGCCATAGCACTATGATCTTGCCATTGTCCCCTACTTGGAAGAAGACGCAAAGTGTTTAAACAGAAGAGATTCTGGATGAGCCATTCATTCTCAGGCCCCAGAGCAGGTCTTGTTTGGATTTCCTGAACTTCAGTCACAGAACATTAACAGGGAGTAAAAGGCATTATAGTCATTTATTCACTCAGCAGTGCTTAATTAATAGGGTTCCCTGGTTTGCCTGAGATAGTCCCTGCTTATACCTATTGTCCTGGTATAATTATTAATAGTGTCCCCTCAAAAGGGTTCTTTGGACTATAAATTATGTAGTATCCCTATGAACTGAAGGTGACACGTATGTCAGATCTATTTTAGGTTTCAGGTAATGAACAAAAGTCTTCTGATCAAGGCATGAAATCCTTTCCTTACCTAAAATCACAGTTGATCGCATAAGAGTATTATCCCGGTATAGCGTAGGGCAGGACCTGATGTGCCCAGGCCTTGTCAGTAAGGAGAACGTATGAGCACCAATGCAGAAAAACCACCAGGCTAATGTGGGTTAAGAAGCCAAAGGAGTTGGAAGAAAACTCAGAGGGCTAGATAGTGACTACATAGGAAATTACTTATCTGGTTACTCAGAGATCAAAGGGTTTTGTCTTGTAAATACCCTAGAGATGATGGGTTAGTATTTAAGAAAAAATCACACTGTAATTATACCTATATATTATTAATATTTCATAGAGTGTATATGTGTGTTTCAATGAAATATTAGCCATTGAGTACCTAATCTGGTTCACCTATGGGGTTTAATTAGTTTACCCCAAAGACCCTCCCTGCTGCGTCTTTTCCCACTGAAGTTATTAATCTCCTAAATCTTTAAATGTTAGGTCCATATTTAAGCTCAAATCAGCAAAATAATCTCAAATGCCACAACAACAGACCAAGTATGCAGCCTCTCTAAAGGTAAAAATGACAATGAAATCTGAGGGCAAGCAAGGTCCAGAATCATGGGAACAGGGGCTAATCTCTTAGGGGGTCTAGAATTACGATTTTACCCTCAGACGCTTAAAATTAGGAGTTGCTGCACAATATAGCAGAAGACACATGGGATTTGCAATGAGAAAATTTGGACTTGGGCCATACATCCTAACTAGAGGAGCTTAATTCAATTCCTTACCTCTCAGCATCACATTCTCATATAGAAAATGCAGAGGATAATCATACTGATTTCACAGGGTTATTTTTAGGATCAAACAAGTTAAAATACAATCATGGGATAGAAGATGCTGGCAGTAAACTTAGGGTGGCTAGTACACCCTCATTTTCTTCATCGCATTGCTAAGAACCCTTTCAAAGTGGCCAGACTTCAACTATATCAAACACATTTCTTTCTTCCCTTGCTCATTTATTTTCTTTATCATTCCTGGCATATGAGCAAAAAGAAAAGTGGGCATGTCCGTACACACAAATTTTTTTTACCACATCCAATTATTTTTTTGTTGAATCCAGTTAACTCTGCTCTTGGGATTATTAATAATATAATTAATGACACTTGTCTAAAAACTTCACTTCTTAGCTATTTGTTTTATTGCCATGAGGAAAGAACTGTAGTTTATTCTTATATTCTTCCAAAGAGCAAAGAGTTTTCAAATAATCAAACCAAGCTAGGGCGGTTCTGCAGTCTAGGGAAATCGCACGTTTTTCCTGAGAAGTAGTGTGTAATTAGTGAGCGCTCTTTAGAGTTTCTGGGAGTGTGTTCATTGATTATCTGGCCAATATTTCATTTAAAATGACATCTCTATCTGCAAATAAATGGTCCTATGGTCCTTTTGTGTTCTACTCTAGCAAAATTTTTTTATTCAACACTTGAAAATATTCACAGTTGTGAATGTGAATTTTTAAATACAAAATTAGAATGAGAATTGGAATTAGAATTAGAAACTCCGTTCAGTATCTGTGGAAGAGAAAATAATTCCAAGCTGCTGATCTTTAGAAGGCAAAAACAAAACTCCATTTCACAAGCATCCTTCCTACATTGTTATCTAACCAACCATTAGTACTCACTTGCCTACATTTTTATGGTGGTTGACAATCTGTGCTCTGCTACTATGATGCCAATCTCTCAGAATTAGTTCTTGATTATTTTCCTGAAAGGCTCAAACTTTTAAAACATACTGTCTGGTTCACCCTCAGCATTTCTGTAGGAAATTGGCAACAGATGTCAATGCTAACATTTCACAAATTTTACAAAATCATTAAGATGATGACACAATTAACATAATCAGTAGTGATTACATCATAACCAGACCATGGGAACTTCCCCGTGTTGCTTTAGGCCTCAGTAACCATTAATAAGATAAATTATCTTAAATTTAAAGTTTATAGTTATCCATTATAGTTAATCAAAGGTATCTAGAATGTAATATTAAGCTACCAGGACATAACTGACCATAAGGAGATTCTGAGATAAATTTAAAATTACAGAGTTAACAAAGACTTACACGTGCTACATACTTTGGTTTTATTCATTTATATGTCATTCATTTATTCAACAAATATTTATTAAACACCTCCTCTGTGCCAAACATCATTTTAGATTATTTATATATATCAGTTAACAAAATTCCTACCTTCAAGGAGCTCACATTTTACTACACAGAGACTGACAATGAATAATACTTATAGGTAAAGTATATAGTACCTTGGAAGTTTATAAGTGCAATGAAAATAAAAACGAAGTGGATCGAGATTGTGGGATAGTAAGAGGGAGGAATATCTGTATATTTTACTGCATTTTTTTCCACCATAAAGCAGCTAATGTTTCATAATCACTAGTACAAAATATTTTCTTCTCTTAAATATCTGTGAGCTCTTACAGTACAAAATTGCCCATTTTTCTTGACATCCCTTAAAGGTATTCATAACTGGGATTAATAAAACATGCAGCTAAAACTAAAGCGAGAGAAACATGTCATCTGCAATCTGATGTTATCTATTTGGTTCTAAGGTGATGTCATGTCAGTTATATCACTAAAATTGTGTTCTGAAACTGTACACTAAAAACAATATCTGTAATTACACCAGGAAAAGCAGCTGCTGCCTGAGAACAGCTGTCAATCTAGTGCAGAACCAATTTATTTCAGTTGATATCATAATTATGATAGGTCCAATAACGTCCCAACATAGCTGTACGGTCATGTTTATTTTGTAGGTCACTGTTCCTTTCATTGTAGAATTATATTTTGTTTTATGTGTCTCTAATGACTCTATTGTTACCAAAAACTGGGTATTAGCAATATCCAGATGTCAGCCACTAATGTAATAATCAAAGCAACATGCATATTCTCAATCTCTCTGCAAAACCGCATTTGTTTCTCATTTAGAATTCAATTCAAGAAACATTAATTGAATGCTACCCAATGCCAGGATTCTTACAAGATACTGTAATAAATATGATGTTGAACAAATCATGTGCCCCATCCTCCAGGATGCACTTTTGCAAAGTGCATAAATAGCTATAAAGTTTGAGGGGGTCAGTAATTTAATCCACATACAAGATATTTTGAACTGTGTTCTGATTTGGCCATGGTGACTTAGCATTTTCTAGCTCTCAGAGATTATATCACACCAGCATCTTGGACCTATATTTTGATTCGCTTATTTTTCCTATTTCAAATTACACTTGCAAATTTGAAATTTCCAAAGTGAATCAGAACTGCAGGGGAGGTGTGCTCGTAGGCAGGGCAGGCAGGCAAGGCACATCTTTGAAAAGGTATCCTTGACAGTACTGAAGAGTAAGGAAAATAAAGAGGTTAGAAAAAGGAATCTGTTCGTGGTCTGGCAAGAACCAGGGCATCTATCAAATCAGAGGCTCTTAACCTTTACTGTCAGGGACCTCTTGTCACTTAATAAGGCTTTTAAATGCATGAAATCAAATAAATAGCATTAACAAGAAAAACCAGTCAAATAGAAATATCACAGTTTTTACTGTCATACAGTAATATATGTGCTTCTTCATTAGCACGTTAAATTACAAGAGGTAGCAGTGTATCTAATAACACTGATAATTTCAAAGTAGTGTTGAGTGTAAATGATATTTTGAAATACCTGCAACATGATATAAAAACATCTGTGACTTCTATTAATGACAAAGTTTCAGGTGCTGCTAATAGAGTGTTTGTGGCCATCACATATAATTGAAGGACACACTAAATTTCACAGGTTATATTTTGCTGATCATAAAACACACTGCTCACCCTCCCGCCTTCTGTCACTGGCCCATGACACAGACTTAATTCTTACCAATGCTTGGCATCATTCAGCAATTTAATTTCCCAGTGCCTCACAAAAGCAACACCTTATCAACCTCATACATTTTGCACAGAAGCATAAACCTCATTATGCCCTTCAAACTTGCCTGTCACTGGGTAAACTGGGCTCATGATAATGTGAACTTGGAAAAATAGTTCTATTTACCCAGTCTTGGGTTTGATAAATGACCACCATTACCTGTCATTTTCAAAATCAACAAAAATCCTACAATACTAGACTTTATGGCAGCCTGCCAGGAACACACAAAATACAAGACAGAGCACCCAGACAACTCTATTAAGACATACAATCGGGCTTCCCTGGTGGCGCAGTGGTTGAGAGTCTGCCTGCAATGAAGCTTAGATGGTTTACAGTCAAGACATTATCAAGGAATCAATTGGTTAATGACTGACAGAAACAAGAAAAACAAGTTGAGGAAACTCCCCGAGTTCTGCTATTCCAGGAGTAGGCTGTCAAAGCTGGTGCTAAAAGAATCATGAAAACTGTGTCAACAAAGGTAGAACATCTATCAGGATGCAGGCAGATGGCCTGGCTTCATCAGAGCTCAAATAAAAGCAAGGCATGCTGTTTGATTCATGTGTTGGTGTGGAATCAATGTGCCATTCAATTTCTGGAGCAGTTTCATCTATGACACCTACAAGATATATTTATAAAACGACAAAGCAGAGCCATTCACTTATTGAAAAGAGAAGAACCAAATATATAATGCACATTTGAGACAGCCTCAATCCACTCGGGGGTGTTAGCAACATTCAGACCACATGAACACAGCAGCTTCGGTGCCAAGTGCTTAGCTGTTATGCAGAAAATAGTGCCCTTGAGGGCTCCCCCAACAAAAAATTGGCAGGAGTCATCTCTTCCAAGCAACTAAGGGAACAGCAATTTCCATAAAACTGAGGAAAGAAGTGGGAGAAAAGAATAGGAAAGGAGAGAAAGAGAGTTGGCCCCAAAACACTGAGGGGAAGTGCCCTCAAAGAGGGGGTAATGCATGGCTGTATGACGTACCCAAGGGCATGGCATCCTTGGCTGGGTGGTCCCAGATACTGCAAAGTTCCCCATACCCTATGTGTTCCTTAACAAACAAAAAGCTATGGAACTTCAAACCCCACTATGGGCTTGGAAAATGTGAACATCATCTTCCCCCATTTTTTACTAACTGTTAAGTCTCCCAGATTCTGGTATCACCTCATAAGGGAGGAAACTCTGATTGAATTTTCTATTTAAAGAAAATAAATACAGCAAACATTTCCTGTTCATCCAATTTTTTTCATCCAACTTTGATAGATATTTTTGCTAGGAATCTTTTGAAGTTCACTACACTGATGTCTGCCTTCTGAAGCTGAAAAATTTAGTCAATCATTTCAATGAAAACAAATGTTAGAAGTCACAGGAAATGTGACAAGACTTGCATACTAGAATACAGACTATGTATAGTAAAGAGACTTTGAGTAAACCTCAAATAACACCCTCAAGTTTATTATCTGATGATTTTTAATAAATAATATAAACAAAGACCTTCTGGTTCTAAAATTATACGATTGGCTCATTTTTTATTTCAAACCTGTATGCTTCCTGTGGCTCTTCATATCCATTCCCTGAGCATTTTAGAGCTGTAATAATTCCTTTCTAAACCCAACTTCCCCTCAGACATGTGAATTTATTGTGTATCTCAAGATTTCTGAGTTGAAATTAATTTTTCATGTATGTGCAATTATGTGAATCATTAAAATTGAAAAGATACTATAAACCAAGGAAAACAGAGAGAATGATGAAGTTATGAGCTCATTAACCTTGACAGGGAGCAATGAACTCTGTCTTATCTCCTAAAATGGAATCTCACAGAGCCCCTGCACATGCTGGTTACTTAATAAACCGTGAATGGAGACAGACATGAGCGAGAGCCTCTAGCTACTGCAGTCTTTGACTCGGCACCAGCATCCTGGTCCAGACAACATTGGGATAATTGATATCTCCCAGGAATATCCAAGAACGTCAGAGAGAGAGAAACTGGCATAACCCAGAAATACTTTGTAATGTTTTAAAATCCATCCAACTAGTAAAGAACAAACAAACAAATTTCTAAAACATAAATATGTGATATCATAAGTCAGGAAAAAAACTTGAGAAAATAGAAAATGTGAGATAATGGTTCCATTTCAGAATACTAGCAGAATCACTGCATAAAATGAATTAGAAATGAATATCAGTGGGGGTTTTTTTTGGGGGGGAAGACAGCTTGTTGTAGATCCTATTATGTTTTTCAAAATAATTATTTCTCTCCTTGTGATATGATTATACATTGCTACCCCTTAGATGTCAGCCTTAATTCTGTATCTTATTTGGCCAATGAAATGGAAGCAATGAGATGGACCCCTTCCAAAAAGAAGCTTTAAGAATCATGCCCTCTTAGGCCCCTGCCATGAGATCAGCATCCCAGATAGAGGCTGATTCTTCAGTCTGGATCCCACAAGGAAGCTGGCACAGAGCAGAGTCACAGTGATTTGGGATACATGGATAGTAGGCGCAAGAAATACAAACTTTCTTTTAAACAAACTTTTTTAATAAACTTTTTTGTAAGCCATCAAGATTTGGGGATGGTTTGTTACCGTAGCATAACTTAGCCTAATCTGACTATTACAGGACTGATAAGATTCCATAGGCCAAGAGCAGGACCAGTGAGCATATTCCAGTAAATACAAATGTACAGCAACTACTTATTACCTCTAGCCCAAAATCCCAGTACGTATAGGCATGCCACTTTCATCTTTGAATCAAGAGATAACTTCAGGGAGACAGCACCAGACGAGTATTACAGGATACAGCGCAAAGTCAGTGGTTTCTGCATTGTTTACCCTTTCCGGAGCATAAAACTGTAACTTTTTATTTCATTAGCTTTTATAGCTTGAAGGAATTGACCACCTAGTACTTCCATTCTCCTGAAGGTAGTGCTAGTGTTGATAAACAATAGTTTTCATTTTCTGTGTTAGCAAAGATTAGGAGAAGGTGACGGGGGAAATTGTGAAAAGAGGAGGAAGGTAGTAAGAATCACAATCCACATACCTAGGCACACGAAAAGTACAACTTTATTTTCTGAAACAATTGAATTTGCCTCTGTATTGAACCTATATTTTTGAGTTCCTCTATCATTGGGCCAAGCCACAATTTTGGAATCTGATATGGGTGCGGGGAGGGGGCTTGCTACGGAAAGTAGGAGAGAAGGTCCTGTATCATCTCATCATTCCACACAAATTGCCGCTGAGATATTTACCTTACTGCCCCTTAAAGCTCCTTGCCATTTTTGACTAGCAGATGCGCCTGTAGCACACCTGGGATAGTCCTTCATAAGGCTGACTATAAACCTCCTTGCCCAGCTAGCTCTTAACAGCAGTTTTAGCTTAAGGATCTCGCTGCCTCTCAGTTGCACTGCCTGGGAAACACCTCTTTGCTTTGATCACACTCACCTTTTCCTCAACTGGGGTTCTCTAGCATAAGGGGATATCCTGCTACCTTTGTGTCTGGGAATAAAAAAATTTTTGGAGCCAGGAAACTTCTACCTTCTCTTGGCTTAAGTTTTTCAAAATAAATGCCAGGAAGAATCATAGTCGATTCTTGCTTTTCAACCAGCCATACTTCTACTCTGAGACAACAGGAAGAAGGCAGAGAACTTGATGGAATGGGGAAAAAAAGCAAAAAGGGAAAGACAGGATGGTAAATTTTTAATTGTTTATTTTTCCTCCCTCAAAAGAGCAAAACCATTGTGGTAGGCAGAATTTCTAGAAATGACCCCTAAGATTCTAGGCCTAATTATTGGAGCCTGTGAATGTGATGAGGCACCACTTCTGTGGTTGTGTTATATTACATGGCACAGTTTACCGTTAGAAAGATTACCTTTAAAAACCACATTTAAGAACAAAATAATGTCATTTGCAGCAACACAGATGGACCTAGAGGTTGTCACACTGAGTGAAGTAAGCCAGAGGAAGATGAATACCGTATGATATTGTTCAAATGTGGAATCTTAAAAAACGGTACAAATAAACGAATTTACAAAACAGAAATAGAGTCACAGATGTAGAAAACAAACTTATGGTTAGAAGGAGGGGAGGTAAGGGAGGGATAAATTGGGAGATTGAGATTGACAAATACACACTACTATATATAAAATAACTAGTAAGGACCTACTGTATAGAACAGAAAACACTTCTCAATACTCTCTAATGGCCTATATGGGAAAAGAATCTAAAAAAGACTGGATGTGTGTATATGTATAACTGATACACGTTGCTGTACAGCAGAAACTAACACATTTTAAATCAACTATACTCCCACAAAAATTAAAAAAAAACAATTCAAGTGGTTCTGATCTAATTACTTCAGCTTTTAAATGCGAAGAGATGTCTCTCGCTGGTGGCAAAGAGGAAGGTAGGAGTCAGAAGATATTGAAAGTATGAGAAGGATTTGGAGAGCAGGTGCTACTTTAAAGATGGAGGGACCTCAAGGAGCTGAGGGTGCGCCCCTGACTGATAACCAATGAGGAAACGGGGACTTCAGACCCACAACGGCAAGTAACTGGCTGCTGTCAACAACTTGAATGAACTTGAAAGAAGATTCTTCCCTAGAACCTTTAGATAAGAGGTCAGCCCAGCCAAGATCTTGATTTTGACCTTGTAAACAGAAAGCCCAGTGAGCCCACCTAAACTTCTGACTCATAGAACTTTGAACTAATACATTTGTGTTGCTTTAATCAGCTGAGGTAATTTGTTACACAGCAATAGAAAACTAATACAACCATATTCCCTGTACTTCACTCCTACAAATAAGGGTGACAAATTCCCTAAGCAATATTAATGCTACTTCAAGGACCATTTCCCTCTTAGTCAAATTCTTTAGTTAACTAATAGTGGTTGCCTTCCTGACCCTTCTTAGAGCATTAAAATAGTGCTTAATAAATCTATATGGTGACTGTGTTTTTTTCTTTTTTAAACTTTCCATACGTGTTCACATTCATTTTATATCCTTGCTTGACCTGAAAAAAAAAGTTTTTAGGTTAACCATACGAAATTACTAATCCCATCCAGAACAGATTTTCTGCATCTAAGAATGTGGTTCCCCACAATAGTTAATAGAGTTAGGATTACAAAAAAAATTAAAAATTATCTTTTACCAGTGGGTACTTCTAGGCAAGATGCACTGTGGTCTAAATTGCCCCTAGTTTTGAGAATTCAAGTTTAAAAATTAGTTATTTCCTCCATAGTTTAATTCTATAAATCAAAAATATCAAAAACTATATACAATTCAACTCCAAATATAAATAAGTTCATCTCATCTCCCTTTATATGTTCATTTCCTTTGTTTTTATTAAATGGACCTGAAAAGATAAACATTTTTCTATTTCAAAACACCTGAAAAAGTAAAAGCTTATTACTGTTGTTGTTTCTGATTTTTAGCCAACAAAAAGTAGAAAGGTCAAAATAGCTACTTCCATCCTAAGTCACCATTATAAACTTAGAGTTCTTAAGCACCCCATCAGACAGGATTTTCAGCTCTCATCTCCTAAAAAGGACAAGCATTTGGAAGGAACTACCTCATTCAAGGAAGCTTGAAAAGCTCCCAAACTTGTATTCTATAACTCAGGAACGTATCAAAGCCCTATGTGCTGTAAAAATGCTTTTTGATTCTTGAAATGTTGCTTCTATGTAATTCTGAGTCTCTCCCGTCAGTTTGTCAGCAATAAAAGCATCAGTGGTTTGCGTTCACTGAAGTTTTGATCTTTAAAAAAAGTCTTCAAGACACAAAGCTCAGCCAGTACATCTCAATTATTTCACACCTGAGCACTAGCTAACATCCTCTGAAGGCAGTCGTAACTGTCCTTGCTGGATGGCTGGACATGGATTGGTTAATATACAATACAGCTTTATAGAGTAGGCGCTTGAATGTGTGATTTAGGGTGAACAAGGCAGAGCCTTTTCCCTTACCAGACTACCAAAGAGTCTGAAAAATCACTGCCCCTTACCCCCTTTCCTACAAAAGTGTTCCTGGCCAAAAAATTTACAGGCTGATACTCTTTTGGGAATTGCAGTTCCTGAAAGCAGGAGTAGGGAAAAGAGGATGAGTCAGGAAAGGAGGGAGAGCAAGCAATGGGGAGAGGGTTACTCAGTTAGTCTCAGTTTTCCACCAAATGCAGCTGAGTGTTCAGTCTCACGAGATGTCTTCACAAAGGAAGTACGAACTACTGTTTCTCCTAACAGTTGACAGGGAGATGGAAGGGACAAGGATTTATCTGCAGACTTGTTTTCCCCATGGAACACCAAGTCCCTGACACTTCCAGGTTGCAACACACCAGCCAATCTGGCAAAGCTTAGAAAGCCAGATCCCAAGATGCCAATGGCAGCACCTGCATGTATGTAGAGTCAAGTCAGGGGTCAGGTGCAAACTCAGGCACCCCTACCTTCCCACCAGCAGCTACTTGGGCTCAGCAGGTCCCATGGCATCTTGTGCCCCAACAGCAATAAGGAAGGCTCTGGGAAAGAGGTGAGAGGTTCTTAGCACGATGCTTAAGGAAAGGTGGTGTCAGGTCATGCCCATGAGCAATGCGAAGACCTGAGAACAGCTGCCCCAATAGAAGGCAACAACAGCATTCAATGGGCCTTCCCTCTAATGAATACTGAAACCACCCCTTTGAGGTCTGTAAGAATGTACTTGGCTCCAGGCAATATTCTTAGAGATTCTTCCACAATATCACAGAAAATCTTGGCTAACCAAACCCAGGGTTCTGCTTAAACTGGCCCAACACAGTATACCACCCCTTGCGACATTCAGATTCACCTTCATTCCCTTCTGAGGAAAAAAAAAAGAAAAAGATCTAATTTCTCCCCTCAAGGGGGAACCACTCCTTCCAAGAGGTGGCTAATTTCAGTCACCAAAAGCGACTTAAAGATGGTTAGGAGGCTTAGGTCTAGGGAATTCCCTGGCGGTCCAGTGGTTAGGACTCCTTGCTTTCACTACCGAGAGCATGGGTTCAGTTCCTCGTGAGGAAACTGAGATCCCACAAGCCATGCAGTGCGGTCAAAAAAAAATGGAAACTAAGTTCTAATCTCCATTAGTAAAACTGGTCATCATGTTATAACTGAAACTCATTACTTCTCTTCTCTACTTGCCATTCTATAGTTCTCATGTCTTCAGCCAACACTTTAGCTGGTCTGGGTTGTTTATCTGGTGAGGTAATACAGACCTCTAACACCAAGGGGTCTGAGCTTTCAGCTGCCTTGTCCTGTCAGACCATGATTGTCCCAACTGTCCATTTAGAATTATTACTGGGCACGGAAGCACCAAAATACATGATTACAAATATTCTTCTTCTTGTCTCTATTATATATCAGGAGGAATACACACACACACACGAGAGGTGGAAAAAGCCACTGAAAATACAAATTTATTGTTTACTGTTTTGCTTAATGCCCACCATCATCACCAACAGCAATAACAGAAACAAGAACAAAATTGCATTGCTAAAATTAAGAAACCCTAAAATATCCAACAGAGAGGCTCCATGAAATACAGAAACCAAACACAAAAATATACAAATGCTTAACCATAGGCAAATTTGTTGTAATATGTGGTATAGCCTACTTATAGAAGGAAAGATATGATTTGGGATATTCAAATTTCTATAGTAGTTTACTTATTAGATTTACAAATACTGCACTGGAGCATCATTTTGACACTATCTATTGAATCCTTAATAGAGAAGTAGGATGCAAGTGAAACAATGTCATACTAATAACTTCATGTTTCTTCAAAAAAATATCTTTTGGATTTAATACAAGATATATCTTTCACTAAAAGAAATTCTATAGCAAGGCAATGATTCAGCTTAGCACACCTGAACACAGGAAATAATGACTACAGTTTTGTAGAAATCCAGAATATTTCCACATAAACCACTATGGACAGTGAGAATGTACTTTTGGGGGTTTTTTTTGGTTGTATTTCATTAAGTAGTAGAATAAAATTACAGCCTTACTAATAAACTTAAATTTCTGAAACGCTCAATAGCTCCCTTGGAAATAGTTGAACTGGGCTTTGATTCCCTGATTAGTACAGAATGTGTGAAAGGAAAGGATGCACAGCAGGTAGAAGAGAAATAAAAGCATGTCTCAGCCAACTAAAATAAATTGTTCACAAATAGTTAAGAATCATTAGCTAGAGCCCCTAATTAGAATTCTAATCCAAAACCAACGTCCACTTTTCTTCTTTAACCCAGAGACGTGAACACTTCAATCTTTTATTCCAACAAGTTTCCATTCAACCTTTCAGTGTTTTATGTGGAACAATTTTCCAATCTACTGTGTTGTTTGTTTCCTTGTTTTACCATTTTATTTATCAACTGCAAGTTTACACAAAACATCTAGAAAATCCAAAATCACTTAAGAAAAACAATCTCAAAGGTAACCATTACCAAACACAGCATGCTGCAGCTTCTCCCAGATGCACACATTTTATTTGTGATGAGAGTACATGATAGGCCATTAGAGAAGAAGAAGAAAAAAATACCTGGAACAGCTAAAACAATTATACAGTGTAATGGTTTCATCATCGTCATTTCGCTGGCTCACATCTGCGACTATAGTGAATCTGCTGCTAATTAAATAGGGACATCATGGGAAATAAAACATCTGGACCAAAATCATGGCTGAGGTTCTCATCACAAACATTATCTATTAGACTTTCTTTTCACTTGACAAGGCTTCATGAACGGATATTTTTCTTCCTTAAAAAAAATTCTGAAACAAGGACTTCATTCCCATAAATATCTAGTTATCTGTCTCCTCCTATAATGGGATATAATAATATATACGTGTTTCAAATTAGTTCTGTTAAAATATTTTTCCTCTGATAATTTAGAAAACGAATCTCATTTCGCATCTACTTCTGGGGACAACATCTGAGCTTTTTTTCATCTTTGTAATTCCTTTAGTTCTGATCACTGTAATTTTTAAGAAGGTTCTTCCCAGGTAATTTTTTGGCAGCCTGGTGACACAGATATCTTAGAGTACCCTCCTTAAAAGAATTTTGAAATCATCTTTACCCAGCACCAGCAAGATAGAACGTTGCTGAGGTCTATATTAATGTTGAAGAATAAAACATACACACACAAAAAATGCCAAATTGTTCACTGTAAGAAAAACAAAAAAGCGCAGTTCCTTATTTTGTACTGAGAGGATTCAAGAATGGAGGAGAACTTAAGATATGTCATGGTGGGGAGGGGTGCTATAGGATTTCTACCTCTCAAGCCAATCATTCAATACAATTATGAAATGTCAAAGTCCTCAAAAAAACATGGTCTAATCCTTCCCCTCCCTCCTCCATTCATACAAAGGGCCAATTTTACAATTACCTTCAACTGCGGTCAGTTACCTTCAATCAGATTTTTCAAGGTATGTGTTTCATCTGCATTACTTCAGCTAAATGTAATATTTTATCTATTCACCAAAAAACCATGGGATGCCTAAATCCTGGCATTGTTCTTAATGTACCACTCAACACAAGTCTGTCCTACACATTACATAAACAAAGAACCAACACATGTGAAGTTTTGTTGTTGTGTCTTCCTACTTGAAACAGAAAGAGTTCATAGGTGAATAAAGTGCCTAAACTTATGGAGTTTATATTCTACCTGAGAAGAAGACTGATTCATAAATAAAAAATTAAGTTGCAACGTGATCCAAGGAGAAAGGGAAGTTTTTTGTGCTGTTTTTCAGAGATTCATGATGAACATTGAATCAATAATAATGACACACTCATTTTTATTGTTTATAATCACTAAAAAATATAAGTATATAGAAGGAATGGGCAAACAGTATGTTTGTTACCCTTTGACATGCTACCTTTGCTTTTCACCCACAGTGTTAAAGACTTTTTGTTTTATTTTGTTTTCCCTGGAAATATAAAATTCAAATACCTCATTTGGGTATACCATATACTAGATCAGACAAAATCAAATTTTCAAGATGCAAGCGGGCAAGGTACCAGTGTACAAGTGGATAAATATATAACTTAATATTATACAGGGGAAGTGTAGTAACTCCAGCAGAACTCGAGCCTTTTCTGGGAGTAGATAATATCTAATTCAGTTTCTACCGGATTTTTTTCACACATAATATTGACAAAACAATAAAAACTTATAAGAAATACTGAGGCATGAAAACATGACCCCAAATAAGAGGGAAAATAGTCAATAGAGGCATACCCAGAGAAAACCCGGATATTAAAATTAGCAGGCAATTTTTAAGATAAGCATTATGAATGCATTAAGTATGTTAATGTGGATAAGATAAATAACATGTGTGAACAGATGGGAAATTTTAGCAGGAAAACAGAAACTGAAAGGATGATCCAAAAGAAATTCTAGAACTGGGAAATATGATGTTAGAAATAAATAAATCATTAGATAAGTTTAAGAGAAAAAGAAAAGGTCAGTGAATCCAAATACAGGTTAATAGAAAGCATTCAAATAATAGTACAAAAATAAAGAACAGGAAAAAACTGAACAAAGCTTCTGATATTGGTAGGACACTATGAAATCATGTAATTCATATTTAACTGGAGTCACAAAATGAGAAAAAAAGAAAAAAAATAATAGCTATCTTACACAAACTCTTTCATAAATAGAGGAGGAAACAATTTCCAATTTATTTTACAAAGCCAGCGTAACTCTGATACCAAAACTTGATAAAAATACTACAAGAAAATAAAATAAAGCAATATTCCAATGATCAAAGGTGGGAAAGTCCTTTAAAAATATTAGCAAATCAAACCCAACAATGTGTAAAAGAAATAATAAAATGGATAATAAACAGAAAAAAAAATTTAATCATGTGATCATCTTAATAGAGGCATAAAAGCATTTGAAAAACTTAACGCCTGTTTGATAATTTTAAAAAACAAACATTGGCAGCAAACTAGAAATTGGTACCTCCTTAACCTGATAAAGGGCACCTAAGAATAACATCATACTCGATGCTGAAAGACTAGATGATTTTCTCCTAAGATCAGAAACAAGGCAAAAATGTTCACTCTCACTGCTTCTATTTAACACTGTACTAGATGTTCCAGCCAGTAAACAAGGCAAGAAAATGAAATAAAAACTATTAGATAGGAAAGAGAAAAGTTAAAAAATTTTTATTTCTAAATGACATGATTGTATACTTAGAAAATCCCAAGAAGACTTTTTTAAAGTTACTAGAATAATGAATTTAACATGTTCTCAAAACTCAGTTGTATTTCTATATAGTAGCAATAAACAATACAAAAATAAAAATTTTAAAACAACACAATTTACAATATTACCAGAAAATGTCAACTATCTAGGAAAAAAATCTAACAAGAGATATGAAAGACTTCTAGACAAAAAATAATTTGAAATGGATCATAAACATAAAAATAAAAGCCGTAAGTTTTCTAGAAGAAAAATAAGAATATTTTTGTGACCTTGGTGAAGGCAAAGACATCATAGGCAGAATAATATAAAAACCACTAATCATAAAGCTAAAAGTTTAATAATCAGACTTCATAAAAACTAAAAAATTCCACTTATCAAAAAAACTATTAACAAAATAAACAAGCAAACTACAGACAATACTATACATATTATATATATTATTTTTGTCATGTACGAGAAATAATAATAAAAGTAAATTAAAAATTTCAATTATAATGGAGGTTAGTATATGACAAAAATGATATCAAAATTTATATTTTAAACCCTATGATTCAATAATTTAAAAAGACCAACAACCTAATTAAAACAGGTAAAATATTTGAACAGACACTGCAGAAAAGAAGATAAAGGAATGGCCAATAAACATATGAAAAGGCATTCAATAGCATTAGTCATCCAGAAAATGCAATTTAAGGCCACAATAAGATATAATCACCTGCTAGAATGGCTAAACTAGTAGACAACAGTAAATGCTGGCAAAGATATTATGAAGCCATTAGATGGGAATATAAAATATCACGACCACTTTGGAAATACCATATGACCCAGCAATATCAATTCTAGATATTTACAGCCCCCCCAAATGTTTAAAGTATGCTCACAAAACAAACAAAAAACCTGTGAAAGAACGATGATAAATGTCTCATTCATAATAGCTTCAAACCAGAAACAACTCAAAGGTTTACAATAGAAGCACAGATTAACTGTGATACGGTCACACAATGGAATACTACTCAGCAATGAAAAGGAATGAACCATCAGTACATGCAACAACATGAATGAATCTTAAAACATCATTAGATAAAAGAAGCCGGATCAAATGAGCCCATGTTAAATTATTTCATTCATATACAGTCCAAAAACAGGCAAAACTAATCTATGGGGATTGAAATCAGACACTAGTTTTTCTGCAGGTTGGGGGATTGACTGCAAAGGGTTACAAAGCAGCTTTATGGGATGATGGATTGTTCTATATCTAAATTTGAGTGGATGTCACATAGGTATAGAGAATTGTCAAAATGCATCAAACTATACCGTTAAGGTCTGTGAATTTTATTAATGTAAATGATGTCTCCATAAGAGTAAAAAAGATGAGAAATGCATAAGAAAACAGTGTTAGGAAAGACCACTGTATCTGAGAGTGTGCCAGACACAGAGCAAGAATCATCATGCAAAGTTTAACAAACAGCGGCCATATGCAAAACACTCAAGAGAGGTAAAAAGTAAAGCAGTCGCTAAGATTAAAAAACTTGGCCGCTCAGGATCGGAGCCCGCGAGACACAGAAACTGGGGCAGAAGTGAAGACAACGGTGCGGCGGACCACATCAGTCCCGCAGCTCACAGCCCATACAAGCTTTAAAAAATAATAATAAAATAAAGTTAAAAACTTAAATTATAATGGAGGTTCACCATTAGCACCATGCTATATTTATATAATCCATGAAAGAGCCTCTTCAGTTAAAACTATCACCTGTTGAGTGCCAGTTGTCTGATTCCATTAAGCGGAATCAGTCAAGAGGAGGCCAAAGGTCAGGTAAGCAATTAGTCACACATCTCATGAGAAGAGGCAGCCAGTCCAAGAACAGACCTGGAGTTTACCGTGTTGGGTAAAGGGTCCAGATAGATAGGCAGATTTCTCCTCACTGTGTGGGAGAGAAATCAGAGGTCTTCTAAGAAGTATGAGGCTAGGGAAGCGCCAAGAAAGGAGAGGATTGCTTATCAAAAAGCTACTACCTCGGGCTTCCCTGGTGGCGCAGTGGTTGAGAGTCCGCCTGCCGATACAGGGGACATGGGTTCGTGCCCTGGTCCGGGAAGATCCCACATGCCGCAGAGCAGCTGGGCCCATGAGCCATGACCGCCGAGCCTGCGTGTCCAGAGCCTGTCCTCCGCAACGGGAGAGGCCACAACAGTGAGAGGCCAGCTACCGCAAAAAAAAAAAAAAAAAAAAAACGCTACTACCTCATAGTAAGGTGGGGTTTGCTTTGTCAGGGCCAACGTGCACACCTAATTCGACACGACTTCCATACATCCCGAGGGGCAAGACCCCCAGCTGTATCTGACAACTCCTTATCAGCTCAGACTTGCCATTTGGAATTTCAAGGCCTGTCTGGGTCACTGCCTCTATTTTCCTCCTTATTTCTTGTCTCCAACAGGCTGTTTCATCAGTGTTCTTCCTGACACCAAACTTCCATTAGACTTTCTGGATTCTTCTGGAGTTCTTTGACTTTGCCTGTGACCTAAGTCATTGTCAGCTCCCTCACAGAAAGGGGGCTTTTCCACACAGATATTGTGGTTCTACTGCTCTTGACCATGCCTCTGCCTCTTGCACCTGGAAGTAGTTCGTCTGCATTAGTCTGCCCTCAGCGGGGCCTGCCTCCCTTTATATCTGAGGCTCTATATTTTCCATACATTTTTAAAAATCAGTTTGGGGCCTTAAGTGAGTTTGCCATAACCCTTTACCAGAGAAATCTACTCCTGCATTTATCATTCACCAGCATCGGAAAAGCTAAACATTCACAGCCTTGCGCTATCTTTATCCTTCCTTTCCCTCAATTTCTGTTTTCAAACAGAAATCTCCTTATTTACCATCTTCAGTGAGAGCCAAAATGGCACTTGTAGGGATTACGGCCGTGAGAGTCTCAGGGGAAATCTTAGCAGGTGACATGTCTTCCAGTGCTAGAGATAAGCTTCAGCAATAACAGAAGCTTCCTGAGAAGAGCTTTCACCCAGCCGGCCCTCAACCTGGACCTCACATCAGCCTGGGACCACACCCAAGATGTCCTAACTGGAACAGGAGCAAAGGGTTATTCTTCTGCAGGCTCAGTAACAGCCCTTGGCTGTGTGTATTCTACAAAATTAAGCTTGTCCCTAATAACTAGATGCCTTTCTGTACGTTCTTAAGCAGATTAAAAGGCTCCAGGTCTTTTTCAGAGCCCTTTGCACTGGTGTGTGCAGTGGCCTGGCCCCCATCAGCAATGCAGGATTCACCCTGTACCTCAGCAATGACCAGTATGATTCTTTGGCCGTCCTATATCACATAACGCGAACTTGTTGCCAGCTTTATTTCTTTTTTGATGTGGACCATTTATAAAGCCTTTATTGAATTTGTTTCAACATTGCTTCTGTTTTATGTTTTGGGGTTTATTTCTTTGGCCACGAGGCATGTGGGATCTTAGCACCCCGAACAGGGATCAAACCCACACCCCCTGCATTGGAAGACGAAGTCTTAACCACTGCACCACCAGGGAAGTCCCCCAGCTTTAATTCTTGACACAGTTCATCTCCCTCCCCACTCAAAAAGGGGTACCAAGTCTTCCAATTATACCATTAAAGGAAAAATATTGAGAGAACTAAAAGAAAGCAAGAGAGAGAAAAGGAATGGTTAAAAAAAGACTTCTAATACAAGTGGCCTTAAAAAGAGGATGGTAGGCCACCTTGCAAAACATACTTCTAACAGCCTATTAAGGAAGTCAGTATGAATCTAAGCCTACAAGCTCAAGTATGCAAGAGTGATAACCCTCTTTATTTTTAAATAATTTAATGGAATTTCTCTTTCCAAGAAGAACGTTAATCTTCATCAACATGGGGTCCCACACTCTCCTTCAGGTTTATAGCAAGGTTCCCAGAGGTACTCAGGGTATTCAGGCACTGAGGATGGCCCACCTGATTCTTGAGTCAGTCCGGATCTTATCCAGGATGTATCTGCTGAGGCCTCCATTTCAGGTCTTGCCCATCTTTCTATGGATCTTCACTTCATCCTGTCTAAAGGGAATATTTCCATTCCTGTGGCTTCCTCTACTAAATGTGGACCAGCTATTGGGATATGAAATAACCTGCTGCTTCAGGCTGGATCACAGGCCTCTAAGGGGGTCTGTTTAATAGAGCCAAGAAGACATTCCCTACCTGGGACCTTGTCCTCTCCAGAACCCCGCCCCCCCATAAGAAGCACACAAGACACCTCTGCCCTCTGACCCACAGCTCCTTCGGCTCTCCTCATCTGTTTTGCCATTTGCTTAAGGCAGACACTGACAGAGAGGAAGAGGAAGACAGAAAGATGAAGTTGAAGAAGAAAAGCCTGCAGATTCCAATTCTTACTATCAGAGTGGGTCAGACTCCAGAACATATGCTAACACGGAAGTTGTCTCATTTACAAACTGCACTGCATAAGAAAGATTTAGGAAAATTCTGCTATTCAGAGTAAAATTTTATGTCTGTCAATTGGCTTTATAATTATATACCCAAGACTCACTTAAAAACAACATGAGAGTACTTCCCTGGTGGTGCAGTGGTTAAGAATTCGCCTGCCGATGCAGGGGACACAGGTTCGAGCCCTGGTCTGGGAAGATCCCACATGCTGTGGAGCAGCTAAGCCTGTGCGCCACGACTACTGAGCCTGTGCTCTAGGGCCCGCGAGCCACAACTACTGAGCCAGTGTGCCACAACTACTGAAGCCTGTGCGCCTAGAGCCCGCGCTCCACAGCAAGAGGAGCCACCACGATGAGAAGCCCGTGTACCACAACAAAAGAGTAGCCCCCACCCACTGCAACTAGAGAAAACCCACGCTCAGCAACAAAGACCCAACGCAGCCACAAATAAATAAATAAATAATAAAATAAAAAAAAAAAAAAACATGAGTTGGTCCAATGCTTGAAATAACAAATGGGAGATATAGGAACTCATTAAGGACACAGTTGTGGAAAGAAAACAAGAGAAAAGTGTAGAGAGAGAGAGAAGCAGGGCCCCCAAGAATCTCAACTGAGGAAAAAATGCTCCACTCCCTAGGAAGGACAAATTGGCTAAAATCATGCATATGGATGGGTCCTCAAGTGTGGTTTCATTTTGGATCACTGAGCCCCAGGGACTTGTACGGGTTTCCTCCCTTCTGTTCTCACAGCCTTGGGTAGAAGCAAAATAAAAAGCCACAGGGATTAAATGTATCAGAAAGAGTGATTTGCTAAGTGCTATAATGCTTTTGGAAACGTAGTGAGAAGGGTGATTTGTAGTTTCACCAGAATATCTCTGGTGCTTTTCACTCACGAAAAACCATGAAAAAGAGTTAAATATAGTAACACATATATCATTCTTATCAGACTTTTAAGACATGAATATACACACATAAACTTGGTACAAAATTTCAGCAACATTTTCCCTGCCGAAGGCAAGAAATGGCTAGAGCTTCCCTCTGCCAACTATTTGCCACAGTGTGTGACTGTCATACAATCAGGTTTTCTAACACCTGCACACACACAGTTCCAGGTAGTCCTGATAACAGACCAGCCGAAGGCTGAGAGGCTCTTGCTTGCCACCGGTTAAATAATTACTTCTTTTGTTCATTGATCATTTCAGAGTTTGATCCAATTACCGCATAATTTCTGCTCTCATTCAGGAAATTTACAACACCCATATAGTCTCAGACTGACAGCGGGTAGAGATACTCTGCTCTGCAAAGCCCTAACAGGTCGTTAATTCTTTTTAAGCAGACCATTTTCTGATTAAAAACTTTTGAATTTCTAGTTAAATACTCAGGAAGTATCTTCAGAGAAAGACTCTGTCATGTATCCAGTGCCATTACTGGGGCTACAGATCAGTTCCTTCTGGGTAGAGTTCCTTGGGGCTCAGTTAGAAGCCTTTTTTTATTTTCTCTACAAATGCTCAAGGCCTACGTTTGCACACAGTTCATTTGCATTTTTATGCGGATGAACCCATTTTGTATGCCAGGGAGTCATCTGTGGATTTTGCACAGTATAATTTTTAGAATGCATTTAACGTAATGAAGGCTAGATTGCTAGATATTAAAGTATAGAGGTTAGTATAAAATATTTGAAAATCCGTTTCATCTAGACATATTAAACTGAGAAATATTTTATCTTTCTCCTTGAAAACAGAAATCTATGCAATTCGGACAGATTATATATTTATCTAAATGAGAGAGAGAGAGGAGGAGAAAGAGAGACCCAAATACTTGATTTGTTCTTTTATAAAAGAGTAGCTGTTTGTAAAAATTCAATAAAAAAATAATGAAGTTATACTGAGGCATGGAAACAGAAATACTAAAGTTGCCAGAATTCTACAACTGCTATAGAAACCCCTTGATGAAAGATATTTAAAATTAACCAGAAAACATGACAAGTAGCGATAACACAGAGGAAATTAGTGTGGATTCTTTCCCAAAAGGAATAGAGGGGAAAACGGGAAGTATGAACATGGTTGCCATGAGGGAGCTAGAATTTTTTTCAGTAGCATTACAGTATGAATTGTAAGGAATAATTCATTCATCTAGTCAACATATATCGAGTCCCCATGCATACAAAGTAACTGTCAAGTTACTATCAGAACTCAAGGATGAATAAGACACAGTCCCTGTTCTAAGCTCATGAAAAATGGACAATAACCATGAAGAATTGCCAATACTTTCCATAGCCTGTGTTTCCTGTTTTTTAGCTCTAGTTTTCCATATGAGAAACTCTCTGAGTAGTGGTGCCTCAATGTTCAAAATAGGGTGTGGGGACCAGCAGCATCAGAATCACCTGGAAATTTGTTAGAAAAGCAGTCTCAGGCCCCACCCCAGATCTACTGAATCAAAATCTACACGTTACCAAGATTCCCAGGTGTTTTGTATGCACGGTAAAGTCTGAGCAAGCACTGGTCTAGTGCTGTTTGCCAACATCTTTAATTCTGCCAAACCTCTATTTCAAAGCAATTAATTTCCAAATTATAAATAATACCCCTTAAAAAAAAAACACTTTGATTATACTGTTTCTTGCTCAAAATCCTTCAGTAGTTTCCCAACATTCTCACTTTGGTCCTCATGGCATTCCACAGTCCGACCCCTACTTACCTTTGCTCCTGACAGATGACATGTGTACACACACACAAACACCCCTCAGGAATCTGGCATCACCATCCCCAGATGCTCCTTGAATTCACTTTTACCTGGCATTTTTGTTCATTGGATCACCTTAGCTTCAAACAATGCTTCTCAATTTTAGCGGCCCATTAGAAACCCTTGGGAAGGATTTAAAAATCCTGGTACTCAGGCTTCACCCCAGATCAAGTTAATCAAAATTGCTGGAGGTACAGCCCACATGTTATTATTTTCACAGCCAGAGTGATTCCAAAATACAAGCAAGGTTGTGAACCACTGGCCTAGAAAATCTTCCCTTCTCCCCATCCATGTTCTGAAATCCTACCTATTCTTCAACACAGAGATCAAGTGCCCCATGTGCAGCCCCTGATCATCCCAGCCTGTTGTTGTGATCTCTTCCTTACAACTCACCGACACCTTTTCCTCAGGGCTTTTGCTTTGCAAATTGCAACATAGTAAGTAGCACACAGGTGCTTACACATAGTAGATGCTTCATTTTTTAAAAATAAATAATAGGTTGTTTAAATTTGCCACTGAATACCCGGAGAAAGGCTGGAGGCAAAATGTGATCTCATCTCCCAATAATGATAAACTTGCATGATACAACAGAGCACAGCAGGGAGTGGGGCACTAAAAGCACACACAGGAATACGACAATGGAGGAGGAATAAGGGAGCAACAGGAGGTAGGAGGGCTCCCTCCAGAGTCGGATCCCCCTCCTACCTAGTACAGGTGATGGCAGTGTCACCATACAACCTCGTTGTCAAAGTCAAGAAGACACCTGTTCTTCACTCTTGTTTTCTTCATTATTTGTCTCCCTCTACTATGTAAGGTGAAGGAGGGCAGTGAACTTTGTCTGTTTTATTCGCTGATGGAATTCCCCATTGTCTGGAGGAGCGTGTAGCACAGAAAATGTGAGATGGTTAATTTTATTTGTCAACTTGGCTGGGCCATGGGTGCCCAGATGTTTGCTGAAACATTATTCTGATTGTGTCTTTGAGAGGATTTCTGGATGATATTACCATCCGAATGAGTACATTGAGTAAAGACCAGTGCCCTCCTCAATGTGAATGGCCTGAATAGAATAAAAAGGTTGACTAAGGAACAACTTGCTCTATATGCCTGACTGTCTCTAAGCCAAGCACTAGCCTTCTCCTGCCTTCGAACTCTGACTTGAACTAGAACACATACCATCAGCTCTCCTGGATCTCAGGCCTTCAGGCTCAGACTGGAAATACACCATCGGCTCTGCTGGGTCTCCAGCTTGCCAACTTCAGATCTTGGGACTTCTCAGGCTCCAATATCATTGGAGCCAATTCCTTATAATAAATCTCTGTAATATGTGTAATATGTATGTGTAATATGAGCAAATGTATATATATATATATTCATATAAATTCATTCATCCTTTGACTATATTTCTCCGGAAAATCCTGATACACATTTTGGTACTGAGAGTGATTCTAGAAGAATAAAATGTTAAAGTTGAGTTTCCTGATTTGGTCGTAGAGTTCTGGAATTGACTCTCTGATCTGATTAAGGATGCTAATGACTAATGACTATGAGCACTGATAGTCTATGGTGTCAACTGTTTATAGAGATACAAAAACTCTGCATTGGATACTCTTAATCCACCACTTAAAAGAAGCAAGGGGCTAGGTGACTCTGTATATTATACTTTTGGACATTTCAGGAAAACTGACAAAAAGGACGTTGATTGGTTGGTCCCAGCGCCACTGGACAAAATAGTGAAAGAAAACAAGGAGCTCAGGGATTCTAATTCCCAACTCAAGGTCTGCATAAATAACTTAAGAGCTTCTATGAGTTCCCTGAAGGAGGGTCTAATCTCCTATAGCCACAGGGCTGGAATTGCTGCTCATCAGATGCAGAACTGCATCCTGCAAGGCAGCGGTGCCCAACATTTTTGGCACCAGGGACCGGTATCATGGAAGACAATTTTTCCACAGACTGGGGGTGGGGTGGGGGAGATGCTTTCGGGACTATTCAAGCACATTACATTTATTTTTCCCTTTATTTCTATTATTTTACATTGTAATATATAATGGAATAATTATACAATTCACCATAATGCTGACAGGAGGCAGAGCTCAGGCAGTAATGCAAGCAGTGGGGAGCGGCTGAAATATGAATGATGAAGCTTCGCTTGTTCCCCTGATACTCACCTCCTGCTGTGTGGCCCGGTTCATAACAGGCGACAGGGTACTGGTCCGTGGCCCAGGGGTTGGGGACCCCTGCTGCAAGGGGATGAATTACAATGCAAGGTGATCTCCCAGCCTCGGGAGGTGTCTACTGTTAAAGCAAGGGCATTGATTGAGAAAGAATGGGATCCTATAAGTTGGGATGGGGACATATGGAAAGACCCTGATGAAGCTGAGGACACTGAGCCCCTAAATTCTGATGAGTCTTCTTTGCCAGTGGAAGATAGTTCCTCACCCCTAGCAGAAGCAGCCTCCCCATAGCCAGTAGTAGTGGCCCTTTCACTCACAGTGATCTCTACAGTCTTTCCATACCAGTCTGAGGGTACTAACCCTGCATTGACTGAGGAAAATGTAATGGCCTCTTCTGAGGTAGTTGCCATGCACAACAGTGCTGACTCTCCTCAGGACCCATCCCCACCATGATCTTTGCCTCTAGAACTATAACTAGACTCAAGTCCCAGCAGGTCCCTAAAAGTAAGGTACAATGTGTGACCCATGAGGAGATGAGTGACACTCTAAGAGAACTACTTGAGTTTTCTAATTAATACAGACAGTAATCTAGGGAACATATATAGGAAGAGGTTGCGGGATAATGGTAGAAGGAATATAAAATTGATCAGGCTGAATTTATTGAAATGTGTTCTGCATTTGATGTTGTTGTTTGAGGAGCTAGGAAAAGCTCTAACATTTTCTTTGGTTGGTTGGTTGGTTGGAACACAGACCAAAAGGTGGTCCACAGTGAGCAAACTAGAAATACCAGACCTGCCTTGGTTTCATGTAGAGGAAGAGATTCAAACGCTTAGGGCAGATTTGTCATTTAAGACCTATTCATCCCACTTGGAGAATCCAGAAGACATATCTTTTACCACTACTATGAAAAATACATTTGTGATCGAAGCCATGGCATCCTTGAAGAGTTCTGTGATCACTTTCCACTGTAGGCCAGACCTTACAATGGGAACTACAGTCACTAAATTGGGAAACGTAAATGCAATGGGAGTAATGAGATCCTGGGATGGTAGGAGCTAAGTGGCAGCACTCAGTCACAAAGGCAAGTGGACACAGTTACTGTAATCAACAGCAGGGTCAAAGCAGCAATCAGAATAGTATGATTTGAGCAGATCTATGGCACTGGTTGGTTGACCACGGTGTTCCTAGAAGTGAAAAAGATAGGAAGCCTACTAAAATTGTACTCAGTCTGTATAAACAGAACAATACTAGGCCAAGTGAACAGATGTCTTACCAGAATCATATAAACAGAGAGTCACTGTCCCTCAATCAATTCCCAAACTTGAGCCAATTAAGAGACCCAGAATCCCTTGAATGAAAGGGAGGCTGGTACCCTGGTATGCAATTATTGATCTAGCAAATGCTTTTTTCTCTGTACCTGTTTAATAAAGACCATCAGAAGCTGTTTGCTCCTAGCTAGCAAGGCCAGTAATATACCTTCATTGTCTGACATCAGGGGTGTATCAACTCTCCAGCCCTATGTCATAATATAGTTTGCAGGGGTCCTGATTGCCTTTTCCTTCCACATGATATCACACTGGTTCATTAAATCAAGGATATTATGCTGATTTGACCTAGTGAGCAAGAAGTAGCAACTAGTCTAGACTTATTGGTAAGACATATGTGTGCCAGAGGGTGGGAAATAAATCCAACAAAAGTTCAAGTGCCTTCTACCTCAGTGAAATTTCTAGGTGTACAGTAGTGTGGGGCATGTTGAGACATCCCTTCTAAGATGATAAGTCCTTGCATCTGGCCCCTCCTACAACCAAGAAAGAGGCATAATGCCTAGTGGACCCCTCTGGATTTCAGAGGCAGCATATTCTTCATTTGGGTGTGTTACTCTGGCCCATTCACAAGTCTCCCAAAAAGCTGCTGGTTTCGAGTGAGGCCTAGAAAAAGTGAAGGCTTTACAACATCCCATAACTTAAATAATATCGCATTATTTAAGTTATGCATATTATTTAAGTTATGGGATATCAAGAAGATCCATAAACATCACTTCAGGACTTTAATTCCTCTTCTGGGGGTAGGGGTTAGTTTGTTTTCAGTTGTCTACAGGTGGTTATACCATGTTGGGCAGAATTATGACCTTGTTAATTGTCTTTATTTGGAGATTAAGTATGATTTAAGGAGGTGTCAAGTTGACAAGGGGTGGACTTTTGGTGGTTAATTTTATGTGTCAACTTAATGGGGTCAGAGGTGCCCAGATATTTGGTTCAACGTTATTCTAGGTGCATCTAAGAAGGTGTTTCTGGATGAGATTAACATTTGAATCAGTAGACTGAGTAAAGATTTCCCTCCCCAGTGTGAGTGGCCCTCATCTTTTGAACATCTGAATAGAACAGGAAGAGTAAGGGTGATTGACACTTTCTGCCTACTGTTTTCAAGCTGGGCATCCTCCTCTCCTGCCTTTAGGCTTGGACTGAAAGCCAGAGAGCTGAAGTATAAGTTCCAATCTAAGTCCAAGTCTCCTGCTTGCCAGCTGCAGATCTTGGGATTTCTCAGCTTCTATAATCACATTAGCCAACTCTTTGTAATAAATCTCTTTGTACATAAATATATACCCTATTAGTTCTGTTTCTCTGGGGGACACTGACTAATGCAGAAGGTGCTCAGTAAAAAATTGTTGAGTGGATGAATGAGTGAATGAGCGAATCCTGACTGCTTCTGACTTAGTTCAAGCTTCCACTGTCTCTCACATGAATAGTTTTATATTTCTTCTTGGCTTTGATAAATAAACACACACACACACACACACACACTCTATTTATGCTTTGAAGAATTGATCTTTTGGAACACCAGTATGACCTCTGTGATCACAGTTTCTCTCCAGCTTAAAATTAAATGTTGATCATTATCTGCCAGAGAATAAAGTTCAGTTTTGTAAACATATTACAAAAAGCCTTGTATCACCTAACCTTGAGATGTATTCAGCCTCATCTTTAGTACTTTTCACCCTGCCCTTTTCATTGCAATACGAATTGCTTTACTGTCACTTTCTCTAACACTCAAGGGCCATGTTCATCTCTGCCCTTACATATAAGGTTGTCACTGCTTAGAATGACTCCCTGCCCCTCATCCACCTGGAAAACTCCTTTTCATTGTTCAAAACAAAGTTCAGTGATGACTCCTCCAAAAGCCTTTATCTTCCAAAAGAAGGTTAACCACTATCTTGTTGATACTGACCCTGTAGATTTAGCATACTTCTACATTTTCCTTAATTCTACTTTTTTATACTTTTATTGGTTATGTGAGTTAGAATCCTCTAAGCTACAAAAACTAGAATGTCATTACTATCTTAAACCAATCACAATTCATCACCTGGGGTTGGCAAAATGAACAAAATTGGGATTCTATAAACTGAAGAAGGGAGAGTGACTATAGGATAAGTAACCAACACACTGGTCTCTATGTCTTTCTCTCCATTGAAAAGCAAAGCCCATATCATTTCATCTTCTGGCCAAAGTCCATAGAACAATGCTGACTATTGAATGTATGGAATTGAATTCTGAAGCTCACTTAGGAAAAACCCTAGTTAAAACAATTTTATAAGCAGCTGGAGTAAAGGCCTTTACTTTCCCTTTGCCTCAGTTTTCCCATCTGTAAAGTAGAGGTAATACCTGTAGACAAAGAATGTTGCCTGCCATTTCAGTAAACAAAGGATATTGCAGCCACCAAGCCATCACCCACCGCAACTGCCTCTAATGGTGCACCCTGAGGAGAATTCAGGATGGAGAACAATAGGATACTGGCCATAGATAGTTAAGATGCATATCGAAAGAATGATTTCAATAAGCCCAGACTCTTGCATTTTCCCATGCATAGAAAAGCACAAAAATCATTAACTTGAGGTGTCTGTTTTTGTGATTGGTAGTAATTCTTGATGTTTGACTACATGTATTTTTTCTTTCAGTTCCTCCCTTACCTCTTTGCAACAGCCCCTCAGAGCTTTCTGAGACCTTGTATCCCAGGTTATAGTCCTCAGTAAGTCCACCAAATAAAACATAATTCTCAGCGTTTAGGTTGTGCATTTTTTTTTCAGTCGACATAACTCTTCACTCCCTAGAATTTTTTTGAAAAGCATTTAATTTAAATCTAGTCATTGTTATGATACATGAGAACACAAAGCATGAAGATACACATCAAAAAATCTAAACCACTATGTTTTTTAGCAAGAAGAAGGAATTGTTATCATATGATTAATACACCAGTATTTATGGAACACTTACTTCTGGCAGACAAACTTTACTGCTGTATTATTTTGCTAAGGCTGCCATAACTAAGCACCATAGATTGCATGGCTTAAACAATAGAAACTGATTGTCTCACAGTTCTGCAGGCTAGAAGTCCAACATCAAGGTATTGACAGAGTTGGTTCCTTTTGTGATCTGTGAGGGAAGGATCTTTTTTAGGCCCCTCCACTTGATTTGTAGATAACTGTCTTCTCCCTCTGTCTCTCTTCACATAGTCTTCCCTCTGTGCATGTCTCATGTCTGAATTTCCTCTTTTTACATGGATATCAGTCATACTGGATTAGAGCCCACCCTAATGACCTCATTTTAGCTTCATTATCTCTGAAAACACTCTCTCTTCAAATACGATCACATTCTGCGGTACTGTGGTGTTAAAACTTCAACATATGAATATTGAGGGGGGCCCCAAGTCAACCCATAGCACATGCATTATCTCATTTTATCCTCACAATAAACCCCTGAGGCAAATACTATTATTATCCTCATTTCATAGAGAAGGACATAGTAAATTGATGAGGTCAAGTATGTTCTCCAAGGATACACAGGGACTGGTGGAGCAGACTCATTTTATCTCATTCATGAACTAAATATAATTTAAGGTGGCAGGATTATTATAAAGTATATATACTAATTTTGAAATATTGACTAACAGAACCTAAAATATCAATTTTAGTTACATGTTGGAGGGAAACAGCATTATACTCAGGAAGGATAAAACTAGAGTTGGTAGTTTCCTTGGTATTCATTGAGTCCAATTCATTCATTTCACACGTGTGGAAACCAAGGCCCAGATATGGAAACTTACTTACCTAAGGTCACAACATGTTCATGGCAAGACTTAACCAGAATGCAGGTCTCTCAGGCTAGCATACTTTCTACATTGTTCCTCTGACTCATAAAGCAGTACAGTGTTTAAAAAGCTTCACTGGACTGAGAATGCAGACACTTGGGGGCCTGCTACCAATGAATACATTGCACTGATTAATTATATCGTTGTTCATCCAGCAAATTATTTTTGAGAATCTACCAAAGAGAAAGTACATGTCATGATTAAAAGCATGGGCCTTGGGACCATACAATTCAGATCCTGATTCTGTCACTTACTAAGTGACCTTGGGAAACGGACCACATTTCCTATCATTCTGACTCCTCATCTATACAGTGGAGATTATGATAGCTCTTGACTCACATGGTAACAATGAGAATTAAATGAGTTAATGCATGCAAAGGACTTAGTAAGGTGGCTGGCATATAGTAACAATCAGCAAATATTAGTTCTTAGATCTTATTCTGTGCCAAAGACTGTGCTAGGCACTGGAGATACAAATGTTAAAAACAAGTATGGGGACTTCCCTGGTGGTGCAGTGGTTAAGAATTCACCTGCCAATGCAGGGGACTCAGGTTCGAGCCCTGGTCCGGGAAGATCCCACATGCCATAGAGCAACTAAGCCCGTGCACCACAACTACTGAGCCTGCGCTCTAGAGCCCGCGAGCCACAACTACTGAGCCCATGTGCCACAACAGCTGAAGCCCACACGCCTAGAGCCCATGCTCTGCAACAAGAGAAGCCACTGCAATGAGAAGCTTGTGCACCACAACGAAGAGTAGGCCCTGCTCGTTGTAACTAGAGAAAGCCTGCCCACAGCAACAAAGATCCAACACAGCCAAAAATAAACAAATAAATTAATTAAAAAAAAAAACTACAGGGGCAGCCAAACCAGTACATAGAAGTTGAACTAGAGATTGATAAGCATAACATTTTAGGCATGTATAGGATGCTGTGACAGTCCTTTAGCCTGGATAAACTCTAGTATATCATATCACATGCTGCATTAATTTGGTGGGACATTAGAAAAGTATCTCTGGTTAAAATTTTGCATTTTTCAATTAATTCTTCTGAGCTGGTCAAGGAAGGCTGCCCAAAGGAGGTGTCACTGGAGCTGTGTCTATAAATGATGTAGATAAAGGAACAGAGGAGCTTTCCAGGTAGAGGCGAGGAAGAGACATTATCAAGGGCTGGCAAACATTTTGCTAAGGCTGGATTTTAAGGACTCTTGTGGGTGGGAGATGAGGGAAAGAGTAGTAGGAGATAAGGGGGGGAAGCAAACCAGACTCGGATAATGGAAGGCTGTTGGGGACATCAAGATGTTGGGGATTTAGCTTGACAAAAATGGAAAGCCTATATAGGATTTTGAATAGGAAAATAAAGTGATCACTCTGTGGTCATCCGTTAGCCTCACTTGTCACCTTCCATTGGCCTCACTACCATACTCCCAATAAAATAACCCAGTTAGGCAAGATATTTTAGATATTAGCTATTGAAGGGATTTGTCCTTTCCAGTTCCGAAATTTCCCTTACTCTGTAACAAATCTCTGTAGATCTCAATACAAAGAAACTTCAGATTCATTTGGAGATAATGCAAGTGGAATGGTTAATGGTACATTCTATGACAATCTGTTACTGGGACAGCTTAACGTAGCAAAGAAAACCCATTTTAATAACAGACACCCAAATTGAAAATTCCTGTCCTCATTATAAAGCATGGCCTGAGCAATATACAACACTGTTACAGATCATCTTCAACAGCTCTATCCTGGTGCTTTCGCAAATGAAATGGTACCAACAAAGCTTGTACAAAACAGTAATGAGTAACAGGATGCTACACAATTAATAAAATACTGTTTTGCAACAGGATTTGCAAAGCCAGGATTAACTTTCTGAGGTATGAGAAGTCAAGGATTAGTATGCCTTGAAACTTAAACTATCAATAGTTCTCCCATTGTATGACTGATGGCTCATCCTTACTGTTTGTGTAGCTACGTATCGTTGAATGGAGGACTTTTGTCTGAATGGGAGATGTGTTACTGTTGGGGAAAAAATGCCAACTGCAATTACCACTAGAGTAAACTGGTGGTTTGATTCTTTGAGGGTTTTTTTTTTAACATCTTTTTAATACTTATTCTGAAACATTGATTTAGCAGCAACTTCTCTAACTCATTTCAGCACCACTTGAACAACATTGAACTTACCTGTTTTTCTTAGTGCAACTTAATTTCAATTATATATGTAGGTCATAAGTTCTCACAATTAAAAGTACATTTAAATTGAGACTAGTTCTGCTTTCTAAATTGCCTCCTTAATTAATATTTTATGGATGATAACTAGTATATTCAATACACAAAATTATACTCTGTAAATTTAACTTGGTGGAATATTAGAAAAGGCAACACCACCCATATCCTAAATCAAAAACCATAAGAGGATGAAATGAAGAATCCCAGGCAAAGCTTTAGAGAAAACCGAGTTAAATTTTAATATTATGGCAAAGACAGGGACTGACAGGTTTCCAACCCTACCAGCATTTCTCTTGGTAACTAAGACATATCAACTATGTAAAATTTACACTCAAACAGCTAAAATGAAAAATCCTTGAGGGCAGATAAAATAGTTGTCTGTATACACACATCCCAGCACAGAGCCTGCAATGATGCAGATGCTCAGAAAATGTGTGCCAAGTTCTTGACAACAGGATGACTGCAGAACTCAACCAATCATTTACGTTCCTCAATGTCTTTTCTTCTCAGTGGAAAACAACACCTAGAGGAACCACTGGAATATTTTTTTAATTGAAGTATAGTTGATTTATAATATTGTGTTAGTTTCAGCTGTACAGCAAAGTGATTGAGATATATATTATTTTTTCTGTTTCAGAGTCTTTTCCATTACAAGTTATTACAAGATACTGAATATAGTTTCCTGTATTATACAGTAAATCCTAGTGGTTTTGGAATATTTTTTAAAACAGGTATTGCTTACCTCCCTCCCCCTGGATCTCCTGATGTATTTACCCTGGATTTATCATGCACCATGATAAAACTGGATTTATCACCAACCATGATAAAACCTTATAATTTCAGGCCAGAAGCTCCAAATCTACTAGATTTTATGTGTTTCTCATTGATATTTTTTATCTTACTGGATTATATTGCCCCAAATGGCAGGGGCCACGTTTTTATATATATCTTTTTTTAATCACCCACAGAGGGCTATCACAGTGACTCAAACATAATAAGCAAAGCAAGGAAACGGGCAAATGAAATAAAGCAAATCACTCATATAATCTAAGTCATCCTTCTTCCTCCCCACATACTTCAAGCTCATCATTTTACACATAAGGAGATTGAGGCTTTGAGAAAGTAACTTAATTGTTCAGGGAGACACACAAAATTACTGGCAAAGTTTCCAAACTATGCTGTCTTCCTTGCTCTGCTATTTCTAGATGAGAAAACTGTACAAGAAATACACTGACAGAAAAGCTTATTGATACTGAAAGTTGTAAGTAATGTACTACAAGGGAAAAGTCAAGCCATTACAAATGTAGCAAAAACATTGTAATTTGCTCAAGGCATAGAAATAGACAACTTGCTATAGCCCTGAATGCCAGGCCCCAGTTTCAATTTCTCACAGAGTTAACATTTTCTGACCGCTTATTATGCACCAGGCCCTGTGGTGCAAAATAAGCACTTTACATAGATTATTTCATTTACTTTTCAAAGCAATGCTCCAAGAAGGACATCATTATCTACAATTTTCTGGATGAAAAAACAAAGGCTCTGGATGGTGGTATGACTCACCCAAGATCACAAAGCTAAGATGTGGTAGATCAGTTGTCAAACCCAGGTGTGTCAACTCCAAAGACTGTTCTCTTTCCATTATATATTTTTCCTTCTTGCCGTCAAAAATCAATGAGAAATTTTCCAATGCCATTTGAAATTTGCAGCTGAATATGAAACTTCTGTCACTGAAATGATACACTGCACTTTTCACATTAGTGTTCCTCCTATTGCTTCCTCTGCATTAGAAAGGGGAGGCCAGAAACAGCATTCCCGAAATCCCCTTCTTTACCTGATTCTGGGCTACAGCTGCCAGTGTGGAGCCCTTGGTGCAAAAGCTGGAGGGTGGGAGATGGGAGGAAGCCATTGTTGCCTGGAGGCAGCTACAGGCAGACCTATGTGGACCTACAGGCAATTTCCAGGTGGTGGAAGACAGCTAAGGTAGTGGCATAGGTCCCTGGAGACTACTTGCCTCAGTGGTAAAGGCTAAGTTGGTGGAAGGAGCTTCCTAGAGTCCTTGAGATTCACAGAAGCTTCCAGGGGACACCTGGAAAGCCATTATGAACTATATCATTGTTGGTGGCTTCCTGGACTGTGTCTCTCCAGCCTTTCCAACTTCTGTAAGCCTGCAATTCCCTGGATAAAAGTCTCCATACCTGAAATACATTAATGGTTTCCATTTTCCTAGCTGAACCCTGGCTAATACAAACACCTAGGTAAATTTCAAAATTCTAAATCAAAACCAGATAAAACACTAAATATACAACCTGTTGATCAAAACACTAACCTTTCCCCTTCATCCTACCTGCAATAAAGCATCAAAATTTTTGTATGTAAGACTTCTCTTTCTCTTAAGAAATTTCAGTTGCTCTTTGTGGATCCTAATATGAGTTGGCAAATCCATCTGTGGACTCTTTCTCCTTTAAAGTTCTTTAGTTTAAGACAATCAACTACCTGTTTTGATATCTCAGGTTATTTTTTTTTTTCCTTGGATCGTGTCTGTACAAGAAGAGTTTGTTAAAATGTCTACTGTTATTACCATTTTATAATTTCCTCTGGCTGGTGGCATAAAGACAACAATGCCACAGAATAATGGATTTTAAAATATATACATATATATTTTTATGTATCTATATATATTATTGCTAAGAGTATTCCCCAGGGAAGACATCTGTTATGCCAATATAAAACATTTTAAATGAACACAATCTGGCTGTTTTAATTCTAAAATTAAAGCTGCCAAATTTGTAATTTGATGGTGAACTGCCTCTGAATTCTTAATTATTCCTATTTTCTTCCAAGGCCACTAGATGGTGGCTCTGCTATGGAAACCCTCATAGTCATGGAAACTTTCTCCATGTCTATTACAGCATTATTGGAGCATACACAGTGAAGGAAAAATCTATTTCTAAAAGAAATAAAGACATAGTAAAAAGAACTAAGGAAAAGCTAGAGAGAACAAGTTATTTGGAAACTTCTATTGCTCTCACTGACATATGCCTTCAGGATCCTGGGCTAATTTATATATCACCTCCCTACTGTATATCAAACCCTTTTGGATGTGCAAAACTAAAAATTCACATGGAGTGACTTTTCCAGTAAAGGATAAAGCAGGGCCTCTCTCATAGGTAGCATTTGAAGTTACTAGATGCTGAAGTTGAAGGAGATAAAATTAAAATTCTATTGTGATTTCTAGAATTTGAATGTTGAATGGTTTCATTAAGCAAGACAGAAAACAAAGGAGGAAAAGCTGAGGAGAGAAAAATACTGAGCTAAATCTTTGATATGGTGCATCTAAAGTGCCAGTGGGACTCATTCAGGGTTTGGCAGGAATAATGCCAGAGAAATTGCTAAAAAAAAAAAAATGATGCTGAATGAAAGAAGTCAGTCTCAAAAGGTTACATATTGTGTGACTCCATTGATATGATAATCTCCAAGTGACAAAACCATAGTGTAGGAGGACAGATCAATGGTTGCCAGGGGGTACGGAAATTGTGACATATGGAGGGTAGCATGAGGAATTTTAGGGGGTGATGGAGCTGTTCTGTATCCAGATTGTAGTAGTGGTTGCATGTGTTAAAATTCATTGAACTGTACACTAGAAAATCTATTTTACTGTATGATGCTTTAAAAAAAAAATTATACATGTAACTTCAAAAAAAAAAAAAAAGCTAAACATGAAGGAATTATGAACCACATTAAGGAGTTTAAATTTTACTCTATGAATACCAGGGAGCCATTGGAGGTTTTTAAGGAGAGTACCTGATGTGACTTGAATTTTAGAAATTTCATGTTTGTGCCACTAAGGGAAATAAAATGAAGAGAAAAACGAGAGAAGACTTCAACTTCACTGTTTCTTTAAAGCCTTATTCATTTATGCATTGTTCTTTTGCCCAACCCTTACATCTTCAGCTTACATAGGACTCTGGTGTCAGAGCTCTTTTCTTGCAGATGACTTTCCCTGCTTCTGAGAGTTTGTACAGTTGAGATTGCAATAGTTAACATGAAAAACAGCTAAGGTAGTTGAGGAAGGGTAGGAAATGATTTAATGCCTGTTTCTGTAGGGTAAATGAGCTCTGTATCTCTCAGAGACCTGTAGGAAACAAATGCCTCATTCAGAATGGCTTAACTGAAGGGATTTCAAATGAAGGGACTATTTACAGAGGCGTGGGCATGGATAAGGGAACCAAAAAGAGAATAGTGAAGCAACCAGGGGCTAGCAACAGCAAGAAGGGATAAACCATGTTATTGTAGCCCACTGAAAACTGGAACCATGGAAGAAGGGCCACCTAGCAAAAGCTATGGCCACAAAGGAGTATAGCCACTGCCACTACTGCTGCCAGGCAAGGAGGGAATGAGTGCAATAGAGGCCCTCACCTCTTTCTCCTGTCCTCTGAGCTCTAACCAGTGACTCTGATTGGTCAAAAAGTAAGGTGATACATACCATAGAGTTCAGCCTTCCAGAGCACAGAGCAGGGAACAAGTGGAGAATAGATCTAGATCTAAAGGAAAATAACCAACACAAGTGCATGTACTATAGGTACATGGGGAATGATGTCAGTATAAAACATAAGTCACACTGTATAGACAATTTTTCCCAGCACATTTATGTTTCGAACCACCTAGTATTAGAAGATAAATATACAGGAAATATGGGATGATCAAACCCATATGCACAAGAGAATTTATTCCATAAGAAGGAAATTATCTGAGATCAGTACTCTCCATAACACCAGTACTTAAGGGATGGGCACATGGAAAGGAACCCATCATGAAGATTTGGGAAAAACAGAGATCAATGGATCCAAAGCCAAAGAAGAAAGGGGTTTTAAAGATGGAGTGAGCAATAGTAAGGTAGCCTCAGGCCTGTGTAGCTTTAACATTCTTAGTTTTAGTTGTTTGAGCAATCCCAAGTTTCATGACAAGTAAAAATCTGAAATCCTAGTGAGGGCACCAACATGAGTTCTCAGCTACTAAGGAGAGCACAGCACTTGGCAGGGAATAGCCACCTCTCTAAACAGTTTCATTTTCTTCTACTTATTGTGGAGGATACATTAACTCTCATTAAGAATCCAAATCAGCAAAATTCTTTTGTTTTAATCTATTGCAAGTTGTGATGACATTATAGCCTAGAGTGACACTCAAAAATCTAGGGTATGTACATTCTTGGGATATATTTCACCAAGTGTGAAGGGTTTACTACACCACAAAGGTAACAAGTATCATGAATATTACAGCTCTATCCACTGTATTCGGCAATTAGAAATCATTGGAGACTCTGACAGAGAAATTTCCTGAAATACTGGAGTGAAGGTCAATGGAAGTGGGTTGGGGAGATGAGGAGCAGAAGCCAGAATGTAGATGGTTATGAAATGAATGGGAGGTGATGAAGTCAGGCAGAGAATGTAATGTATCCTCTCAAACGGTTAGAATATGAAGAGGAGTAGCTTGGCTGTCCTTTCTGGGTACAGAGGGTTTCATCAGAGTCTGATTAATGAGGAAAGAAAATGCATAGGACAGAAACATCTTACTAGAGGTATTGCACTCATAAACCTTGGAGACCTCAATAATTAGAGAATTGGAAAACTGAGATGTAAGGTGGAATAAAAGATGTGAGGGGCCAGTAGTGCCTGCGCTTAGATGTCATCTCCATGTGAGTTTGAACTCTGTTTTTGTTAACTATTGCATCACCAGAGACTAGTGCAGCACCTGTAGAATAGGTTCTTTTGCTAAATGTGAGGGAGGAAAGGGGGATGATCTGAGGTAGAGCCCAGGTCATTCCATGAAGCAGATCGGCTCATGGCAGAGATGGAGCTGAAGCCCAGGTAGTCACAGCTGGTTGGATTTGTCAGCTTTTATGATCCATTCACCTTGAATGAGAGCATCAGGAAGACTTAGCATAGCTGGGGTCCTCTAGACATGTTCATTTTCTTTACATTATAGTTGTGTAACTGAGCAGGACCCTATGGGCCTTCTCAGGACAGACCCCTCCCCCGTAGCCTCTGCTGAAACTCCTCTCCGAAGTACCTAGATAATACTACCTCATGCATATTTCTGGAGTGTTTCAGATGCTAAAACCACCACCAAATGGAAGAAATTAACTACTTGATAATCATGAGCATGTAGCTCCCAGACTTTCTGGCACCTAAGGATTGATAATGTTAGCCACCCTGTTACCTCAACACCTACCAATCAGAGAATTGTGCACGAGCTCATCACGTACCCTGTGACCTCCCCCTCCTTCACTTGGCCTTTAAAAATGCTTTGCTGAAACCCCTGGGGGAATTCAGGGTTTGGGGGCACAAGCCACCCATTCTCCTTGCTTGGCCCTGCAATTAGTTTCTCTGCTCAAAACCCCAATGTTTCAGTATTATTTGGCCTCACTATTATTTGCATTCAGTAACAGCTGTAGTAGTAGGAAACTACTACTAAACTAGGAACCTGGGTCTTTGTCCTAGTTTTTCACTCACTGATGGCATGGTCTTGGACAATTTATTTAAATATGATTTATTTAAATCATATTTCTTAAGTATCAGCTGCAAGTCAGATATCATATGAAACTCTGGGTTTGGGACAATGAACAAGAGCATCACTGTGGAACTTATGAAAGAGACAAATAAGTACACAAACACAATAATGTGCTTTAACAACTGAGTGGTAAACATAGCGTATCCTTTCAAATGAGGTGTCATATTGCTCCCGTGGCATCAAGGAAGGCTTCACAGAGGAGGTGATGATTAATCTGAGAAGTTAAAAAGACAAGTCAGATCTAGGCTGTCCCTTCACCTCTCTGAACTATGTTTTCTATAAGAATAAAGTAAAGCGGGTTGCTAAAGGATCCCTCTGATCCCTTGTGAGTGTGACAGTGTGTGATTCAATTTTTCTATGATAGAACAGAGCTGGAAAAAACCTTGAGATACTGCCCATAAAAAAAGATAAATGCTGTGTTTAAACTGCAGGGAAAAAATGAGAAAAAGAAATAGTAGTGCTCAAAAAACAAGAGAGGGAGAGAGAGAAAGAGCAAGAGACAGAGAGAGCAAGTAAGAGCACACTATCTGTGCATAAAGGATTTTTGTTTATTTTTTTAACATAATACACCAAAAAATAAATACAATTATCCCAATTTCTGCCCACAGTTTTCAGCATTGTGCAGCCTTTATTTAATGACACATCAAAACACATTCTCTGTCAATCCCTTTGTTGCTAAGGAACAGGCATTCAAGAGCCCAAGCTCAGAGACTCCAAAACCATCATTAAAAGGCTTTGTGCATTGTTATCAGTAAAATGTTAATTCTGTAAGCCTGACTGATACCCTCCTGTTAGAAAGTTCCAGGAATAAGAATGCAGATCCCACTAATTTGGCTACTTACCCTTTATTGGACTCAGTGTGGCTTACATCAAAATAAATAAATAAAACACTGTCAGCCAGTGACTAGGAGCATTTTATTCTGAAAAGCTGGTTCTTCCTCAGCACAGTCCATGTTCTTGTCAAACCAGGATATGAAAATGATTGACCTGCTACCTATACTCACACTTTTCAGCCACACAAGTCAGACTATTTCTAACTATATAATTGCTCTATATCTTCTTCAGTCACCATTTGGTTTCATCGTCCTAGACTTGTGCTTGAAGAGAAAAGGGAGAGGAAACGCTTCCTAGTTGGCATGTGCACATTGGACAGGTGCCCCTCCATAGTTAGAGAAACATCAATGGCCTCTAGGAGAGTCCCCAGCTGTGTGATTGTTAGAACCCTGAGCTCCCGACCAGTCTGTTCCCTGACTCACAGCCATAGATACCAGCTCCTGTCATCATCCCTTATGACTCTGCTTGACTTGACCTTGGATCAAGGATGCTTCCCCACATTTCTGGTCACCACAGAATTACAATGTCTCATTGTCACAAGAGTCACCTCTTCCGGCCACCATCTCCTCCACAGTGGTCCCATTGTTGCAACTGGGCCTGTGCTGGCTGTGCAGCTTCTCTCTGCTGGCCCCGTGAGAAAGCTCCCCCTCCCACAGAGAGTTCTTCAGCTCTTTCCCATTTCCTGGAGGACACCATCTGCTTCTTCCTACCTTCCACTCTCAAAGCAGAAGCTTCAGGGAGATGAGACTGCCTTCTCCTTCACTGGAGGGAACAGGTCTTCCTTCCACTGTTCTCAGAAACCCAGCATCTCTCTTCTCCCCCTGGGTAGGAAAAATTCTGTTTATGTTCCCTGGCAGCCTCATGCTTGATCCTCATAGAGTCCTTTATAGCGGCAGCTGGGAGAATTCTTTTCACAAACCTCTACCAATAGGCAACATAACTGGCCTAGAGTTCCAGCTGCTACACTTTAAAATCCACCACTGTATCTACAGCAAAGCCACGCTTCGTGGGCTGCTCCCAGTGGATGGCTGGCAACAGGTATTAAGGCAAACCCACTCCTGGGAGACACAGGACTTCCCTACCAGGCAACATTGGTTCCAGAGTTTCCTCATAGGCCTTGTCAAGCAGTCCCTTAGAGATCACATCACTGTCTGCAATGCTGCCACCCAAATTTCCTTCCCATGGTCCATCATAGCCCATCAGCTGCTTACCTCCCAGTTCCCTCCCCATTTCCTCTCACTGGTAGGTCCTCTTATATAACCCTGTAACATTGCATCCTATTTTGTAGTCTGCTCCTTAGAGGACCTGAACTAATACACTCCTTCACCAGCTGTCCTTCTCCAGATCTACAGATGCGTGGCCTCCTGCTTGGGGTCTCTGCTGTCATTTTCACCTGTAAATTATTTTGGGCAGCTTTGCCTTGTGATACTTGAGTGCCTTTACACGGTTACAGGGTAAAGAAGTTGGCCTCAGCAAGTTGTCTCCTAGCATCCCATTAACTGCAGATTCAGGGCTCGAACACAACCAGAATGCTTGTCTGTCCCAGGAGCACTTACTTCTCCAAAGATATGCCCCAAGCAGCACAGAGCATCACGGTCCCTGTGAATAAGGCCAGCTAGAGCCCAAGAAAGCTTTAGGAGCTGGTCCTGAGTGCTGTGGATCTGAGGAGACTATACCTGTCCTAAGCCATTCCAGAAGGACTTGCCATGACCCTTCCAGTCCTCCTCTGCCACAAAATTCTAGATTTCCTCTAAAGCTCATCCATGTTTAAGAGACCCTAAAGTGGGTTGGAGAGTGCTCAAAGAGACCACTGATCAAACAAACTCTCTAAGTTCTGCCTCAGAGGCGCTGAAACCTTGAGTGCCCTCCAATCAATCCAGCTCTGAACAGCACTCTTAAGCCCAACATGTTTCAGGAAGAAACTAGGTCTTATAGGCACGTTACCGACTAGCCATGAAGCAAGCAAGCTTGGAGGGTCAAAAACAGTGAGGGTGGAGAACATGGGAGATACAGGAGTGGCTATAGCTATTTCTTCTATCAATATTGAGGTTCCACACAATGTGTGTGTCTGTGTGTGTCCGTGTGTGTCTGTGTTATAGCAGGAAATCTCAGTTCCAGAACAGGATTTGGACTGTGGCGGTCCACACCTCTGAGTTGGAAACTATTTCATTGCCAGTAGATGGAAGATGCATAGGTACTAAATTGCTTCTTGGGGCCTCAGAAACTGGGATTCTCTGCTTTGGGGCAGCTCATCAGTTCCATACCAGGTTCATGTAGAGGGGCCCAGAGACAGTACAAAAAATGGAGAGGAAAAATTTATTTCCCCTCCTCCCACAGAAGAGGAAAGCAAGTGGTAGTGGACAAATTCATGCAAAACACATTGCAATAGCTAAAAACTAGAAGTGTCAAAGACATCTGGGAGAGAACGCACAAAGCTCCAAGCCTGAAAGGAAACAGAGCTGTGAAATGACACCAATAACGGCAAGAAGACACACCTTTGACTCTGACAGGTTCTCTATCCATTTTAGAGTGAACACACAAGAGCAGCAGGATTGCGCTGCAGAAAGAATGCCCCTGTTTGAGGAGCCAAGGCAAAATACCTCCATGGAGAAGAGAAGATTCACCCTTTGCACGGGAGCTGAGCAGATATGGCCTTGGTGTCTGCACTGAATTAGAACTTCAGTGTAAATCTGATGACCTCATCTCCCCGAAGCCTGTGATTAACTCCATTTATAAGATACAGCTCATCAGATCAAAGTTAATCCCTTCCATACCAAACAGGTGGTACATAGCGATGGGTGACTCTGTCAAAGGGTATGAAATTAATCAGGCTGCTATTCTTCCTAAGGGATTAGTACACTGAGCTTTCACCTTAAAGAGGGGAGATTTAAGGACACGGTTTGAAGAACTTGTAATATCCATTTATTGATAATCTTACATTCTATTTTAATTTTTTAACTTTCTTCAAAGACGTAAAATTCCTTCAAAAATTGTAAAATACCAGTGACTCGTATTTGTATTTGTCATCACACATTTCCCAACACTGTCACCAACACACATACACACACACACACCGTTTGTAGATTCTATGCCATTAAAATATCTCTACCAAAAGGTAGGTGTCACCACTAAGCACCTGGCCAGCATCTTGCTTAACAGAATATCTTCTGGAGTCAGATGCCTAGGTTTAAATTTTAGTTCTGTCACTTATCAGCCACAAGATCTTGGGAAACTTATTTAAGCTCCCTGTGTCTCAGTGTCCTCATCTTTAACATGGAGTGAAAGCAGTACCTGCCTCACAAGGTTGTAGTGAAAATTAAATGAGTTTGTAATAAAGTACTTAGAACAGTGCCTGGAACTTGGTAAATCTCTGTGTGTCAGCTTTAGCCTGATCCCATGGCAAGTTCAAGAGCGTGACTTGTACCCTAGCGAGTTCTTTCCAGCTTGAGGCAAGTGGACTGGTCTTCTGTATCCCTACATCAGCTAGTTAAAAATGTAGGCATCGCCACCACCACTAAACAACAACACTACATAGGTAAACTGCCATTCAGCTTGGGGAAAAAATGTCATACTCCTTATGCATATACATTCAAGAGAAAGAAGAACCAAGTTCAAATATTTTCTGCCTTCAGCACAGTTCTGTTTGACTAGTTCCCCTAATTTTCTTTCACAGTTAAGTCTCAGTATGGTTAATATTAGGTCTCTGTAGCATTAGGCCTCTGAAACATTAATACTCTTTAACTATGATTCTCATGAATACCTTGTGAACTGAATGCTGAGTTGAGGGCTCTCATTTCCCAGCATGTAAGTGAGGTCATACTAATAGAAATAGCATGAAATTCACTGGCCCGTGATTCTGCTTGTCCTCAACACCTCCAGCCCCTTACCCCCTCTTACCACCAAGAACTCAGGAGACTGCAGGGAGGGGCTAAGTCACAAGTGTTCACAGTAAACCTGGTCCTTTTGGGCATGGGACCTCCACTGCAACGTTCCTCAAGACACCGCCATGATGTCCCTCAGTTCTCTGCCCACGTTCCGGGGTTATACTTCAATATGGACTTCAGTATGAACCTTCAGCTTCTGCTGAAGCTCTAAAGTTTTAAAAGCATCTCTTTTAAGATTAAAATAGCTCTCTTAGTTTCACTCAGCCCTTATAACCCAACAGGATTCAGACAAGGGATAGGCACAATTCTGTACTCCCAACTGCCTCTCTTCTGCAATGACTAAGGTTTTCACATTGGGTGCCTAAGATAGATTATCCCAGAGGCACCTCAGTTCTCATGCTAATGGATGACCAGCTGAGTCCAGTTGTGTATAAGTCCAACCTAAGCCAGAATCTTGAACCTGCAAGAGTGAAAGTCAATGACCCACACACTGGGCCATAAATACAATTAAGTTTATGTTTTTCCTTAAGGAAAACCAGAGTGAATTATTGTATTAGAGAAACAAAACCATTGGGGTGAGGGGGAGATGGATTGATTAAAAGAACTTGGTTCATGCAAACATGGAGCCTGAGGAGTCCCATTATCTGCCATCTGCAAGCTGGAGACCTGGAAAAGCCAGTGGTGTAATTCAAACCAAGTCCAAGGTATGGGAACCACGGGATCAGATGGTACAAATCTCAGTCTGAGGGCAGGAAAAGATGAGGCGAGATGTTCTAGCTTAAGCAGGGAACAGAAAAAAGTGGAGAAGGAGGAAATGCCCTCCTGGATCTGCCTTTTGTTCTGTTCAGACCTTCGGTGGATTGAATGATGGTCACCCTCCTTGAGGAAGGAAATCTGCTTTACTGAGTTGACCAATTCAAATGCTAATTTCATCTGGAAACACCCTCACAAACACACCCAGAAATAATGTTTAATGTGAGCACCTGTCTCAAGTCAAGTTGATACATAAAATTCACCGTCACAAGTATTACATTCTTAAGAGTCAAAGAATACAGTACTTTGTAGGAACTCTGGGCAAAGTTTTTGGCTCACAAAGCCTTTCTGGTTGCTTGTTTTGAAACCATCTTATCTTCTACACTGGAAACCAACAAGGAATACTTGAAACTTTTACTGCCCTTCAGACAACATCCAACCATTTTCATATCTTTTCTTCCTAATAAATGAGATACAAAGCAAGTTCAAAGGCAGAAATATGCCAAGAGGGATTTTGGTTTTTTACCAGTGAGAATCTTTTCAGATATAACAGCCTGGAGCCTTTCTTACTACTGCCAACAGATGGAATACAATATCCACCAAAGAGCAATTATGGCCTTTGGTTGTTATTTTTCCTACATTTCAGCTGGAACACATTCAGGAAAATAATACAGTTTTCTGGGGTAGGTTTGCATTATAATTTGAGAGTAAGCCAGACTTTTTTCTTCCCTTGTCTATTTCCCACTGCACTGAAAACTTAACCTCTCCCTTGTTCAATTTGGACTTCACTGGGAGGATGCAACTTGGCAAAACACAGGGACACGATGCTGCAAGTAGTTTGTAAAATCGTCAGTGGTCCCACATGGGAGTCAGTACATCTACCATTCGAACTAGATTGTACTGACTCTGTTGGCAGTAATATGGGAGCATGCATGCAGTTATCACCAAAAGGCTTTTCATACTGTGACAATCAGATCCCCTGGTGCTCAAACATTGCATTCATTTTCTAACTTATTCATCATGTGAATGAAATGAGGGAATAATGGGATCTGTTCCTCATAGTTGCCCATCATTTAGTGAGGACATCATGTTTGGTTTTGTTGGATGGAAAAAGAAAGATAAGTAGGAGGCTTATCAGTCCTAACATCTGACAGTCTTAGCAACTCATGAGCCCTAATGTCACTCAAAAACCACATCACAACAGCCCTTGAGAAAATGGGAGGGTGAATCTAGCAGAGCCCACCTGGCAATTCCAGGCAGGTACACCTCCACAATCCTCCTCATTTTATCACTTTCTGGATTAACCTTTTAGCTAAATTCAAATGTCCTTAACCAAATTAGAGTAAAATTTCAACACCTGGACCACGTAATTCGACTTTCAAGAATTATTCTGAAAAACAAGCAGAGATGCACATAAGTATAAATATTCAAGGAGAGTCATTGCTGTGATATTTAAAATAGGGCAATATTGGAAATAAATTTCCAGCAAGTGTAGATTACTTAAATGAATTATAATATAGCACCCGTCATAAATAATGTTTGTGAAAAACAATTAGATATATGGAGAAATGCTCAAATATATCAGGTGAAAAATCAGACTAAAGAATGTGTGTGCTGTACAGCCGATTACATAAGAAAAAATATTAGTAATTATTCTCTCTAGTCAGTACAATTATAAATAATGATTTTTCTTTTCCCCATGTTCTGTATCTTTTAATATTTCAACAATAAACATATATAAGAAAACTAAAATAAATAACATTTTTAAGAATTCAAGAGTAATAGAATAGCTTTCTGACCTACAATTATGTTGATTTTCTTTGCCATACAAGAAAATAACCAAGCAATTTTAGACCAGAAGAAATGACCAGTATGTGGGAAGTAAACAGAATCCAAAACTACAAAACCACTAAGGCGAAATAGAGAGACTAAAGAATGTTATATACCTGCTGAAACATTCCTTGCTTAGCTTTCTCCTTCAGTTAGAATATACTGCCTTTCCCCATGGCAACATGGCAACATAGTCACTTCTGCATATAGTTTGCCACATGTGAAAGGTTCATTCATTCAACACATAGCTGGTAATGACCACTAGGTCCCTGTACTGCTCCAGACAATGGAAAGATAGGGGCAATCAAGCTAGAAACATTCCTGCTTTGGGGCATTTAAATTTTCTTTTAATTTTTGCAAGCATCCCATGAGATAAGTATACTTATTCCCTGTTTACAGTTTAGAAAACTGAGGTTCAGAGAGATCATATTGCTTGCTATAGCTAGTCAGGAGAGGCAGTACTCACCCCAGTTCCTCTGATTCCCTAAGACTGAGGTTCCTCTGACAACACTAAAGGTTTTCAAACATTTTCAAACAATGGAACCAATTTTTCAAGGGATATTAAATTTGCTCTATTTCACCAATTCTGATGAATGCTTTTTCACATTTTAACTTCTCTTAAAATGAGAACGTAAAGTATCTTACGGTTGCTGTCAGCCAGGAAGCAGTAGAGATGAAATATGGTTGTCTGCACACATGCACCCAGTCTTGCAAAATTGGTATCAGCAGCTTGCAAGAAAATCCCAGAGGTGGTAGTGGAGCATTCTTTCAAGAAATCCTGCCTTACCAATACCCCTGATGGCAGAGAGGATGATACTGTCTGAAAAACACAAACAGTGGAGATTCAGACTGCAGATACAAAGAAGTTTTAGGAATACCTTAAGCAATTAACATTGTCTATGTATATAAATAAGGCTGAAAGAGCTCTTTCATCAAGTATAAAATTTAAAAATCCAAGAGATAAGAAAACATCATGTCATGATCATTTCAGCAGTTATTTTTCTCTTTCTTACCGATATAATGAAGATGGTACATCTGACAACTCTTGGTGTCTTAGATTAAGGATCACGTGGTATAAACCCAACACTCTGGGCTTGATCAAAGAGGTGGAATTCTAAGCCCCACCTCCTTCATGCTGACTTTAAACCAGAATAACTCTTTAAGGGAGTTGGCACCTCTCCTCCTACTCCATAGGCAGAGATTAGCAGCATTGAGGCCACATTGCAAACTTGGAAATTGAAATCATGTTTTGGCAATCCCTGCAACTCTTCTAAGGGACCTAATATAGCATGGAGCACAGATTCTTGAAACTTGAACCTGCAAATTTGATTCCAAACTAGTTCAGGTGAGAGGGGTGGGGGAGGATGTGGAAATATTAAGGCATAGGTTTTATTTATTTTATTTTTTTAACATCTTTATTGGAATATAATTGCTTTACAATGGTGTGTTAGTTTCTGCTTTATAAAAAAGTGAATCAGTTATACATATACATATATGCCCATATCTCTTCCCTCCTGCTTCTCCCTCCCTCCCAAAGGCATAGGTTTTAGAATCAAACTCCCTTGGTTTCAAATCCAAGCTACGCATTTATTGGCAATATGATCTTAGATGGGTGATTTAAATTTTCTGTGCCTCTGTTTCCCCATCCATAAATAATAATGGCATTAACCATATAGGGTTTTGAAGATTAAAAGAGAAAATGCATGTCAAATACCAACTCTATCATAAGCCTTCAACAAATGCTCCTTATTTTATTATGGGGGAGCGGATAAGCCTGAAATTATAGTTTTACTTCTGAGATTTTGCCTCCACTCCTCCAACAAAATATGATCTATCATCTGTTCTCAACAATGACAGATATTTATTGAGCACTTTTTCTATGGGAGGAACCCTCTGGGAGTTTGTCATCTATTAGAGGAACGAGATACAGACAGCAGAAAAAAATAACTACAATACAGGACTGTAAAGTATAAGTGGTGTGGAAAACAGTACTTTAAATCTCTAGAAGAGAGGATACTGCTTGTATCAAGGATGGGCAGAAAGCCTTCACAGAAGAAGTAGGATTTGGAAATTCAGACTAGATTGTGGTCTGAAAAGCAAATGAGTCACTGGAGTTTTGTGTACACAAGTGACCTACTCAAGGTCATGTTTTAGTGAACATTCCTTACAGGTCAACAGGAATATAGATCAGCTCCTCTCTGGAGGAGGGCAAGGGGGAGAGATTCCATTTCCCTGAGAACTTGTCAACTGTATTTAGTAATAGGTCAGCTCAGAGGGGAAGCAATAACTTCAACAAAGAAGATTAAAAGGCCGTTAAAGGCGTAGGTGAGGTGAGAGGAAATGGTTATCCAGAGTAAGACTAATGAACTCAGACTGCAGCAAAAATAGAGATTTAGGTTAGAGTTACTGGCGGAAAGTTGAGGGTTGAACAGATTAGATTAATCTGGGCTAAGGAAGAATTTGATAAATTTAAAATACTCTGGGGGGGGACCTTCAAAATGGCAGAGGAGTAAGACATGGAGATCACCTTCCTTCCCACAAATACATCAAAAATACATCTACATGTGGAAAAACTCCCACAGAACACCTACTGAATGCTGGCAGAAGACCTCAGACTTCCCAAAAGGCAAGAAAATCCCCACGTACCACCTGGGTAGGGCAAAAGAAAAAACATAGACAAAAGAATAGGGATGGCACCTGCACTTCTGGGAGGGAGCTGTGAAGGAGGAAAGGTTTCCACACACTAGGAAGCCCCTTCACTGGCAGAGACGGGGTGGCAGGGTGGGGGGTGGGATGCTTCAGAGCCACAGAGGAGAGTGCAGCAACAGGAATGCAGAGGGCAAAGCAGAGAGATTCCTGCACAGAGGATCGGTGCCAACCAGCACTCACCAGCCTGAGAGACTTGTGGGCTCACCCGCCAGGGTGGGTGGGGGCTGGGAGCTGAGGCTCAGGCTTCGGAGGTCAGACCCCAAGGAGAGTACTGGGGTTGGCTGTGTGAACACAGCCTGAAGGGGGCTAGTGCACCACAGCTAGCCGGGAGGGAGTCCGGGAAAAAGTCTGGACCTTCTTAAGAGGCAAGAGTCCACTGTTTTTGGGTGTGCAAAGAGAGGGGATTGCTTCCCTGTCTGCCCACATAAGGCAGAGCACCACCTAAATGAGCTCCAGAGTCGGGTGCGAGCCGTGGCTGTCAGCTCGGACACCAGAGACAGGCATGAAATGCCAACACTGCTGCTGCAGCCACCAAAACCCTGTGTGCAAGCATAGGTCACTATCCACACACACATCCCTGCCCTGGGAGCCTGTGCAGCCCACCACTACCACGGTCCTGCCACCCAGGGACAACTTTCCCAGGAGAACACAAGGTGTGCCTCAGGCTTTTGCAACATCACACTAGCCTCTGGCACTGTAGGCTCGCCCCACATTCCACTTATGACTACTGAACCCCCCCTTCGCCCAGCCTGAGTAAGCAAGAGCCCCCTAATCAGCTGCTGCTTTAAACCACTCCTGTCTGGAGGGGGAAGAGATGTCTGAGGGTGACCTACATGCAGAGGTGGGGACAAAACCAAAGTTTAACCCTATGAGCTCTGTGAACAAAGAAAAGAAAGTGAAATTTCTATATGTAGCCTCAAGAACAGTAGATTAAATCCCCACAATCAACTAGATGTACCCTGCATCTGTGGAATACATGAAGAGACAACGAATCATCCTAAAATTGAGGCAGTGGACTTTGGCAGCAAGTGTGGACTTGGGGTATGCTGTCTGCAACTGATTTGTTTTTGATTTTTATGTTTATCTTAGTTTAGTTCTGAGTGATTGTTACCGTTGGTGGATTTCTTTATTGGTTTGGCTGCTCTCTTCTTCTTTATCATTATTATATTTTAAAATTATTTTTTAATGATTTTTTTCCCCCTTTTCTTCGGAGCTGTGAGGCTGAAAGGACCTTGGTCCTCCAGCCAGGTGTCAGGCCTGAACCTCTGAGGTGGGAGAGCTGAATTCAGGATGCCGGACCCCCAGAGACTGCTGGCCCCATGTAATATCAATCAGTGAGAACTCTCCCAGAGATCTCCATCTCAACACTAAGATCCAGCTTAACCCAACGGCCAGCAATCTCCAGAGCTGGACGCCCCATTCCAAACAACTAGCAAGACAAGGACACAACCCCACCCATTAGAAGAGAGGCTGCCTAAAACCATACAAAGTTCACAGACACCCCAAAACACACCACTGGACGTGGCCCTGCTAACGAGAAAGACAAGATCCAGCACCATCCACCAGAACACAGGCACCAGTCTCCTCCACAAGGAAGCCTACAAAAGTCACTGAACCAACCTCACCCACTGGGGGCAGACACAAAAAACAATGGGAACTATGAACCTGCAGCCTGAAAAAGGAGACGCCAAACACAGTATGTTAAAATAAGAAGACAGAGAAATATGCAGCAGATGAAGGAACAAGGTAAAAACCCACCAGATCAAATAAATGAAGAGGAAATACCCAGTCTCCCTCAAAAAGAATTCAGTGTAATGGTAGTAAAGATATCCAAAATCTTGGAAATAGAAAGGAGAAAATACAAGAAACGTTTAACAAGGACCTAGAAGAACTAAAGAGCAACCAAACAATGATGAACAACACAGTAAATGAAACTAAAAATTTTCTAGAGGGAATCAACAGCAGAATAACTGAGGCAGAATAACGGAAAAGTGACCTGGAAGATAAAATAGTGGAAATAACTCCTGCAGAGCAGAATAAAGAAAAACGAACGAAAAGAAATGAGGACAGTCTCAGAGACCTCTGGGACAACCTTAAATGCACCAACATTTGAATTAAAAGGGGCCCGGAAGAGGAAGAGAAAAAGAAAGGGACTGAGAAAATATTTGAAGAGATTATAGTTGAAAACTTCCCTAACATGGGAAAGGAAATAGTCAATCAAGTCCAGGAAGCACAGAGAGTCCCATACAGGATAAATCCAAGGAGAAACATGCAAAGACACATATTAATCCAACTATCAAAAATTAAATACAATGAAAAAAATACTAAAAGCAGCAAGGGAAAAGCAAGAAATAACATGCAAGGAAATCCATAAGGTTAACAGCTCATCTTTCAGCAGAAACTCTGCAATCCAGAAGGGAATGGCAGGACATATTTAAAGTGATGAAAAGGAAAAACCTACAACCAAGATTACTCTACCCAGCAAGGATCTCATTCAGATTTGACGGAGAAATTGAAATCTTTACAGACAAGCAAAAGCTAAGAGAATTCAGCACCACCAAACCAGCTTTACAACAAATGCTACAGGAAATTCTCTAGGCAGGCAACATAAGAGAAGGAAAACATGTACAAAAACAAACCCAAAACAATTAAGAAAATGGTAATAGGAACATACATATCGATAATTACCTTAAATGTAAATGGATTAAATGCTCCAACCAAAAGACATAGACTGGCTGGCTGGATGCAAAAACTAGACCTGTATATATGCAGTCTACAAGAGGCCCACTTCAGACCTAGGGACACATACAGACTGAAAGTGAGGGGAGGGAAAAAGATATTCAATGCAAATGGAAATCAAAAGAAAGCTGGAGTAGCAATCCTGATATCACACAAAATAGACTTTAAAATAAAGACTATTAATAAGAGACAAAGAAGGACACTACATAATGATCAAGGGATCAATCCAAGAAGAAGATATAACAATTGTAAATATTTATGCACCCAACACAGGAGTACCTCAATACATAAGGCAAATGCTAACAGCCATAAAACGGGAAATCGACAGTAACACAATCACAGTTGTGGACTTTAACACTGCACTTTCACCAATGGACAGATCATCTAAACTGAATATAAATAAGGAAACACAGGGCTTCCCTGGTGGCACAGTGGTTGAGAGTCTGCCTGTCGATGCAGGGGACACGGGTTTGTGCCCCAGTCCAAGAAGATCACACATGCTGCGGAATGGCTAGGCCTGTGAGCCATGGCCGCTGAGCCTGCACATCCAGAGCCTGTGCTCCACAATGGAAGAGGCCAAAATAGTGAGAGGCCAGCGTACCACAAAAGAAAAAAGAAAATAAGGAAACACAAGCTTTAAATGACACGTGAAACAAAATGGACTTAATTGATATTTATAGGACATTCCATCCAAAAACAACAGAATACACTTTCTTCTCAAGTGTTCATGGAACATCCTCCAGGATAGATATGTTGGGACACAAATAAAGCCTCGGTATATTTAAGAAAATTGAAATTGTATCAAGTATCTTTTCCGACCACAATGCTATGAGACTAGATATCAATTACAGGAAAAAAACTGTTAAAAATACAAGCACATGGAGGCTAAAAAATAGGCTACAAAATAACCAAGAGATCACTGAAGAAATCAAAGAAGAAATCAAAAACTACCTAGAAACAAATGACAATGAAAGCACGATGACCCAAAACCTATGGGATGCAGCAAAAGTAGTTCTAAGAGGGAAGTTTATAGCAATAAAATCCTACCTCAAGAAACAAGAAAAATCTCAAATAAACAACCTAACCTTACACCTAAAGCAATTAGAGAAAGAAGAACAAAAAACCACCAAAGTTAGCAGAAGGAAAGAAATCACAAAAATCAGATCACTAGTGGGAAGCAGCTGCATAGCACAGGGAGATCAGCCTGGTGCTTTGTGATTACGTAGAGAGGTGGGATAGGGAAGGTGGGAGGGAGGCTCAAGAGGGAGGGGATATGGGGATATATGTATACATATAGATGATTCACTTTGTTATATAGCAGAAACTAACAAAACATTGTAAAGCAATTATACTCCAATAAAGATGTTAAAAAAAAATACTCTATTTCAAGTTAGGTCAATGACTCTATGATAAGCACAAGAGTAATTAATTTGTGACTTCTGGATAAAAGGAGAAATTGAAAAGCTGAATTAAATAAAATGCACCACTAATAGTGAGATTCAAAAGCGCCACCATAGCCATTGGCTCCATGGTTACCAAAGACCCTGGACAATGAAATCTCATAATAAAGGGTGCATTCATCACAGAGTGGGAGAGAAAGGATTCCAGGAACCTGCCTTGATTTTTATTACCACTATCATAAAACTGTTAAAGGATTATTAATATTGACGTTTGCTCAGGGATTTCACATCACCATTTCATGCAAGTGGCATAAAATCTGCCTTCTGTGAAGCCCACCAAGCCTTTTACATAACCCTAAATTCATGGCAAGAGTTCAACCAGTAATTGTGATTTCAGATACAGTTTGTATTAGTCGCTCTCCCAATGTCTAATCACAGCCATTCATGGGAAACAATAAGAGACAGGCAAGTGTTTTCAGCCAACCGTTCCCTGAGACTATCTACTTGGGTATTCAATTCCACAGATCAAATAGGTTATTACAAACATACACACAAGGGCTTGATTGAGCCCATTAAACTACTAAAATTATACAGCCGAGGCTTCCAAAACATGTTTGTTTAAACACTTTGTTGGAGATAGAAAAATTAGGTCAGACACAGACGGGAATTATTTCGGTTTACTTTTAAACGTTCTGAAGATCATCACTGACTCTCTTGGCTGCCTCCCCACCCCTTCTGCATATTTCTAGCTCAGGACACATCTGTTGTCATTTTCCTCATATTAACGTTTCTACATTTGGGGTCAGCGCTTCTCCCAACAGGAACACAAGCAAAATAGCATTTCTGGGGAAGGTGGCTAAACAGCTAACGAGAAAGATTTCATTTGGTCAGCTCCTACCTGAACTTGAAACCAGCTACCTAAACTAAGGCAGAACAGCCATAGAGGGCAGAGTGATACCTACAACCCTGACCTCCAGGGAATGGGTTAAAAGGGAGACGGTTTCACAGTTCATGGGAAAAATTCCAAGACCCCAGAAAACAGGCATCAGAGATAATACAGCACATTTACGCACAGTGAAGTTCCACCAATTCAGAGAGTATATTCAGAGGCAGACAGAGACCTGAGGATGACTGGCCTCCATCAGAAAGAGAGGACTTCATTACTAAATACTGACAGGTTATGAACCAGAGCCAGAAGGTCACATGAAACAAAGAGGTCTTTCTAGAAATCAAGATCATAGGAACACCTTTCAGGAATGATATCCATTGCCTTCAGGGGCTACACATTTCACATAAATAAATGGAAAAGCCCCCAAATGGTTCTCAGCTTTTGCTGCACATTGGAATCACCTGATGAGCTTTAAATACTCCTAATGCCTGGATCCGACTCTGAAAGATTATTATGTGGTTGGTCTGAGATGCAGCCCGGATATACAGATATTTAAAGTACCCTAGATGATTCTGATGGGCAGCCAAGGCTAAGAGCCATGGACGTAGGACAATATAATAGGGAATACTGGGCATGTAACTCAGGGATACAAGTCATGCTTAAAAGTATTCAAATCCTTTTGTTTTTTAAACACCATGCAGGCCAAACAAACACCTCCACTGTCTGGAGCCCAGAGTTTACAAAGGGATCAAGCAAAACCCAACATAAATCAGTTCTTCTCTAGCAGATGATGATGATAAAATAAAACCATATTTTCCAGTAAGTTAAGGGTATGATGATGAAGATGTTGTATTACCAATTACTGAGCACAACTTTACCATGCAGCATCTCCTTTCACCTTTTAATACTTAAAATATCACCCCAAGAACCATGTCTATCACATAGGAAGCGATGAATAAATATTTATGGCTACATATTTTCCCATTTTACAGATGAGAAAAGAAAGACTCAAAGAGGTTAAATATTGTATCCAAAGTAACAGTTAGTAGTAAAGGATCCAATATTTCAACCCAAGTCTGTCTGAATCTTTCCACATGGCTATGCTGCCTTAATCTTTGAGAAGCCTGAATTATCCAAAATCATAGGGTGAAATGTAGTTTTCAAGATGTGGTAGGGGATTTGTCCTAGATACAAGTTGTATTTGAGATACATGGCACTGGATCTCACTTTGCAGAAACAAGACCTTGCTTACTAATTTGAAAAAGCACAATGAGTTCTATGCCCAAATTACTATTTGAGTCATTTCAACAATTTTAAAGTATTTATATATGACCAAGACGTGGAAGCAACCTAAGTGTCCATCAACAGATGAATGGATAAAGATATGACATATATACACAATGGAATATTATTCAGCTATAAAAAAGAACAAAAGAATGCCATTTGCAGAAATATGGATGGACCTAGAGATTATCATACTAAGTGAAGTAAGTCAAAGAAAGACAAATATCATGATATCACTTATATGTAGAATCTAAAATATGATACAAATGAACTTAATTACAAAACAGAAATAGACTCACAGACATAGATAGCAAACTTATGGTTACCAAAGGGAAAAGGAGGGAAGGAGGGATAAATTAGAAGTTTGGAATTAAAATATACACACTATACTATATATAAAATAGATAACCAACAAGGATCTACTGTATAGCTCAGGGAACTATACTCAGTATCTTATAATAACCTATAATGGAAAAGAATCTTAAAAATAACAGATATATATGTATATATGTATAACCGAATCACTTTGCTATACACCTAAAATTAATATAACATTGTAAATGAACTAGATTTCAATAAAAACTCAAAAAATTACATATATATTAATATATACATGATATTCAAACAAATTACAAGAATTAACCAATTCAAAATAAGTAAGTATTCCTGCCCTATCCCTAGGTTCTTCAGAACTTTTTTTTTTTTTGGATTCCATATATATGTGTTAGCATACGGTATTTGTTTTTCTCTTTCTGACTTACTTCACTCTGTATGACAGACTCTAGGTCCATCCACCTCCCTACAAATAATTTTGTTTCTTTTTATGGCTGAGTAATATTCCATTATATGTATTGCCACATCTTCTTTATCCATTCATCTGTTGATGGACACTTAGGTTGCTTCCATGTCCTGGCTATTGTAAATAGACTGCAATGAATATTGTGGCACATGACTCTTTCTGAATTATGGTTTTCTCAGAGTATATGCCCAGTAGTGGGATTGGCCTGGACATATATACACTACCAAATGTAAAATAGATAGCTAGTGGGAAGCAGCCACATAGCACAGGGAGATCAGCTCTGTGCTTTGTGACCACCTAGAGGGGTGGGATAGGGAGGGTGGGAGGGAGATGCAAGAGAGAGGAGATATGGGGATATATGTGTATGTATAGCTGATTCACTTTGTTATAAAGCAGAACTTAACACACCATTGTAAAGCAATTATACTCCAATAAAGATGTTAATAAATAAATAAATAAGTAGAACATCTACTATATAAGTAGATCTTTTTGAATTAATAAGAGGTGGTAAACCAGTGATTGATCATAGCCATGTATTTTTTCAATGCTAAAAACATTTCTAATATTTGAGATTAATGGAATGTCAGTTCACTTATTAAAAATATCAATCCATGCAGTTACGCCTATTGATTTTAAAGAAACTTAAAACCAAATTTACTTAATTTTGCTGTAGAATGTAATTAGATTTCAAATAGGCATAATGATTAAATAAGGGATTATTAAAACATGAGTTATAACCTGTAACTAGAATCAGATGCAAGTCATCTTTTATCTAGCTATTTTTCCTTATTTAAGCTCTTCAGAAGCATTCTATCATTCTTCCTCCCAAATAGACCAATTTCGATTCTAAGACTTCAGGCATAGTTTAAAAAACTGAAACTACCATAAAGTTGTGGGGACTACTATTTTGCAGATTTCAAGCTTTATGTCTCAGTCTTCTCTTTGTAACAACATAGTCTACTACTATTTATTAAGTATTTATTAAGTGCCAGACACTGGTATACATATAATCTCACTTATCTAACCAAACAGATCTATTTAACTACAGACTGAGAAATTGAAGCTTAAAAGTATAAGTGCCCAAGGCCACCTATGGTGTTCATCCACCCACCTAAAAACCATCCAAACATGTAAAAAGAGAATCATCTGTCTTTATATTCAGGGAAATGTTATAAAAGATTAGAAAAATGACAATAGTTTGCATCATGTTCTAGACTAGTGGTTCACAAACTTTAGTACACATGAAAACACTATGCAAATCTTGCTTAAAATGAAGATTCCTAGATACTGCCACTACCACCCCAAGATTCTAATCTAGTTCTGGGTAAGACCAGAGGATCTGAATTTATAAAAAGTACCTCAAGTGATTCTGATACAAGTAATTTTCAGATTTCACTTCAAAAACTAGCATTCTAGATTCCCCAAAAAAATGTCAGTCACAGAGTCAGAAGTACAGAGATTCACATTTTGATATACTTCGTCAGTTCCAAATACATGGTAATGATTAATAAAATATAATGATTCTAAAATAACTAAGCTTGAAAACAATATAAATACCTCAACAGAAATTGAATCTCTGCAGAGCAAAGCAGTGAGTGTGAAATGAAGCCCAGGACTCACTAGCTCCCAATCCAGAGGCAGGCATTAGTGACTGGGAGTTAAACTACTATGAAGAATGAAAACTTTTCTACCAGGCAAAATGGTATCTGATGCAGAAATCATTAATAGAAGCACAAATAGACAGTATGAATATTAATAGGAAAAACGCACTGACTATATAACAATCATAAATGTATATGTACGTAACAGCCCAACCTCAAAATATGCAAAGAAAAATCTGACAGAATTATGTGTAGACATAGAAAGATCCACTATTGTGGGTGGGAGATTTTTAACATATCTCTAGCAGAAACCAATGAGTCAAATAGAAAAAAGGGTATAAGTCTAAAGATTTGACCACAAAATTAACAAGTTTATCAAATAGATATAACACCTCACAGAGAATAAAAAGAAATTATACATTCATTTCACATATGGAAAATCGAGAACGTTTATAAAAATTGACCATGTAATAAACTACATTGGCAGACTCAACAAAATTTCTATCAGTAGTATGCTTATTTTCTGACGATATCTAATTTAATATTTGAAAGTGAAAATAAGATAATACAAGCATATTTATAAACCTTAAAAGGCATTAAATATAAACTGTATTAAAGAGGAAATAGCAATAAAATTGTAAAACATTTAGAAGTGAATAATAATGAAAGTGCTGTATATAAGTAATGGCATATAATTAAAGGAAATTGTATAGCTTTAAATACATTTATATACAAAGAAAAGATTAGAGAAATAGCTAAGTTTTAAATTAAGGAGCTATAAAGAGAATAACAGACTAAATCCAAAATAAACCCCAAAATAAAAAACCAAAAGAAAATTGGAGATTAACAGAAATTAATGAAATAGAAAAGACAACAACAAAGAGCAGCAGGTCAAAATGTGATACAGTATCTTTTTACTGTGTAAAAAGAACCTAACAAAAATAGATCTAAAAAGAAAGAGAGGGAGGGAGGATGGAAGGTAGAAAATTAGAGAGAGAAAGCACAAGTGAAAATATTGGAAATGAGAAGAAGATCTTAATTACAAATACAGTTTAGAATTGAAAATCACAAGTGAAATCAATGAAAGAATTTATGCCAATAAATTTGAAAATGTATATGAAGCAGATCTTTTTCTTAAAAATTTACTCAAGAGAAATTAGAAATCCAAAATATATCAATAACTATTAAGGCATTTGAATGGGCAGTTAAAAGAGATGGAAAGATGGATGGTCTTATAAGTTCTCCAAACCTTAAAGAAACAGCTATTTATTATGTAAAACTTTTCAGATAATAGACTAAGAAGGAAGACTAATTCAACATGTTTCATGAAAGTAGCATACACTACCCAAATCAGACTAGGTAAGTACAAGAAAAAAAGTGTTAGGCCACTCTTAGTTATGATTACAGAAAAAAATTCCTAAATAAACATTAGCAAATCAAATTTAGCACGTTCTTTCGCTAAAACTCTGTTTGCTTGTGATGCATCATCTCAGGGATTCAAGGATAATTCAGCATCACCAAAGCTATTAATCTCATACCCAACAGTAATAGATTATCAGGGAAAATAGTAGCATTTCAATGGATACAGAAAACCATTTAATATTATTCATTATATATTCATGAAAATATTCTTGGCAAACAAGAAATAGAAGGAAATTTCATTAACCTGAATAATAAAGAGTATTTAACAAACTAATAGCAAACATTATGCTTAATAAAGAATATTTTAGTAATATTCTCACCAAAGACAGTCTCAGAACAAGAATATTCTCTATCACTTTTGTCAATAAAAATGAGAAACTAAAATTAGAAAATAAGAAACAACACAGATTGTAGTTGAAGACAATTTTATTATAGTAATAGAAATTCAAGAGAAAGTATGGGCATAGTATTATACAGTGCTTATACAGACTAGCAAGGTTTTGAATACAAGATCAACTCATCAAAACCATTAGCATTCCCATATGCCAGTAATAACTAAATAGAAAATGTAATAGAAAAAATACGTCCCTTTCGCTATAGCAACAAAATGTATAAGGTATTCAAAATAAATTTAACAAAAGAAGGAAAATATCTTTATAAGAAAAATATGAAACAACATTTAAGGACACAAAAGAAAATGAACTGGAAAGAACTTAACCTCCATAAAGATATGGATTTTTTATCAGTTTTGGTCACTGCTGTATCCTCAATACCTTGTACAGTGATATCCACCTAGCACATTAGATATCCAATAATTTGTTTAATGAATGAATGCACAAATATATAGCACAATTTTTAACATCAGAAAAAAGAAAATGATTTAAATGTCCTTCAACAGAAGAATGGATAAATACAGTATAATCTAATGACACAATGTTGGAAATATATTGTTGAGGGGATGGGGAGGAAGGAATCTACAGAGTGTGGTGTCAGTTTAAAAGCCTGATACCATGCAAAATAATACTTATTTCACTTATGGCTAAGTACATACATAGTAATAGAATAAAATCATGCGTAAGTAGGGTAAACATGACATTCAAGAGAATCTTAACTCTGGGATTGGAAAAGAATGGGATGCGAAAACTAAACGGAGGATTTTATCAGTAGTTGTTTTCTTAAATATTCATACATATGACTTGCTATATTTAACATATTTAACAATAAGAAATATGTCCCTTGTTTGTCTAAAAACTACCTCTGCATGTGCTCCTTCTTGTCAGTCTACATGAAAGTGTTAGCAAATTGGAGAGCTTATGTGAAAAGATTTTTCACATAGAAGTGCTAGGTTAAAATTCGATCTATGGATGGGAAGACCTACTAGAGAATGGACTTGAGGACACAGGGTGGGGGAAGAGGAAGCTGGGACAAAGTGAGAAAGTGGCATGGACATATATACATTACCAAACGTAAAATCGATAGCTAGTGGGAAGCAGCCGCATAGCACAGGGGGGTCAGCATGGTGCTTTGTGACCACCTAGAGGGGTGGGATAGGGAGGGTGGGAGGGAGACGCAAGAGGGAAGAGATATGGGGATATATGTATATGTATAACTGATTCACTTTGTTATAAAGCAGAAACTAACACACCATTGTAAAGCAATTATACTCCAATAAAGATGTTAAAAAAATAAAATAAAAATAATTATAAAAATAAACACACACACACAAAACTTCGATCTATAATTTCACTCAATTCAGAACCTGCATTGATTGTACTTCAGCAGGTTGAGTGTTAAACCACATCATGTGTGTTAAGGATTCCAGATCTTGCTTACAGTATGACATTAATCAATCTCTAGTAATTCCTTGGCCAACTATCCTAGATTTTCAAAGTGTCATAACCAACTCTTTTTATCCTATCACCCACAGTCAGCTTGTGCTGTAATTTAACATAAAATTTCCAGACATTCTCACCACACGCCCTGCTGAGGGCTTGATGTGTTTTCCACGTGCAGCTTTCCAAAGAAATAATAATTTTTTAAAAAATTACATGACTATCTCTGAAGCTTGAAAACTCAAAATTTTTCCTTTTTATTTTTTTATTGAAATATAGCTGACATACAATTTAACTTTACCTTCAGGTGTTCAACATAGTCATTCAACATTTATATACATTATGAACTGATCACCACAGAAAGTCTAGTAACCATCTGTCATTAACACAGTAGTATTGACTATATTCCCATGACTTTATTTTACAACTGGAAGTTTATACCTCTTAATTCCCTCCACCTATTTTGCCCAACCCTTCAGCCCCCCTCCCTCTGGTGACCACTCATTTGTTCTCTGTATCTGTATTTAAAAATTAAGACTTATCTTGAACTAACCTCTATATGTTATAAAGGAAGTTCACAATCTGTCTTTATAGGACATCTGTCACTCTACCTCTTTTATAAGGGTGCACTTTGAAGGTGCAAATGAATTAATTCAATATTTATTGGGAGGCAAACTCTTAAATCAATAAATATTTAATAGGCTCAAGCATTATTTTGAATGAAAGCTTTCCTGATTCCCCAGATAGAGGAAACTGTCATTCCAAATCAGTTTCCCCCATCCCTACCCACCACCCTCCTAAAACCTTGGTCTTGCATTTAATTTACCTTTGCAATTTCAGCAATAAGGGCCTGGTCAATTAATGAGCAGTTTCTTAACTAAATGGTTCTTACCTGAATGAATGAGGAATAACTGGATTCATTTATTTTAAAATGCCTAACGGAAATTAGTACTTGCAAATTGTTTTTGAAAGCTAACAGTGGTTTAAAGAAAAATCGACCCTCCCCATCCCCCCCAAAAAAGTAATTAGTAGTCTCCCTGGCCCACCATTTGACCTATAGTAAGAAACCTTGTCCATGGAATTTATATTTTAACCTAAAGTTAAGGAGTCCATATCTAAATGGAAAATGCTGTAACATCAACTGACCACCCCACCAGGTCTCCTATTGCCTGTGTCAAATCCTGACACAAGGTTGACTGGTGGCTCATATACCTGGCTTGCTCTGCTCTTCAGCTAGATGCAGAGATCACAGCTGCTATTATGCATTTGGAGATGTGGATTTTAAAAATTAAAGAAAACTAATAGTGCCTTTTATGATATTGCCATAGAATAATGAGTGATGCAAATTGGCCCATCCTCCTTAAGAGAGAACCTAAAAGAAATACTTCACTTTTGGGTTCTGCTCATCCACAGGCAACAGGATAAGTATATTGTTGTCATTTATAATTTTTAAAATAAGTTGAATTATGATAGAAATTACTCCACACATATACATCATTGTCTTACTTTCATTCCCTGCCCCCATCCCAAAATATTATACATTGGTAGGGAGGTTTTGTTTAGGAGGGATTTTGAGATGAGTTCAGCATGCTTCCAAGGGGTTACTAGAAGAGGGCAGGAGATCCCAGTGGTGCTCATTACACATATACCTACATTTCAATTGAACAATTATTGAGCATTTACTGTTTATCAGGTATTTTGCTAGCCCTGGAGATAGTAAGATGAATAAAATGCTGACACTAGCCTCAAAGATGTCTAATTCAAGGATGCCTACTAAGTAGACAGGCAATTCCAATACAAATAATAAAAACCATAAAAGAAGATGCTAAGAAAACCAAGCTTCTCCCAGCCCCAGGAAGGGCACCTAATTCTAGCTGAAGCAATCAAAGAAAGCTTTCCAGAAGAATTCACACCATAGTAAGACATTAGGAATAAATGAGAATTTGTAGCATATGGTTGATATGGGTAAGGGCATACCAAGCAAAGCAACTGAGTATTCAGAGAAGCACAGACACATAGACTAACATGGAGCATCCAGGCAGACATGTAGGGCAAATGTGAGACTTTATCCTTAAGGCAATGGAGTCCTTGGAAGCATTTTACACAAGAAAGTGAACTGATCATACACATGCTTCAGGAAGGTCACTATGGCATCGGGGTGGACCATGCATCAGAGGGCCGTGCGAGAAGCAGGAAGAGAATTATGTGGCCAGCAATCTATAAAATGTATCAGATGTCCATCACATCAGGAAATATGTCAGACTAATTTTGCAGTAAGTTGTACTTGGATGGCAAGAGGGAAATATTTCAAAAGTTGTTGGAACATCATTATAACTCTACTCTCTGTGAAAATAACAGTAAAATAATAATGAAATAATAACTCAAGAATTTTTAGTGTCTTTGATCCTCACAACCATGCTGTGTGGTAGAGTTTATCCCCCGTTTTAGAGTTAAGCCAACAAAATCAGAAAAATTAGGTAAATCAAGTAAGTACCCCAGATCACATACCTACTAAATCACGGTATGATAATCCAAACCCAGGTTGTCTAGCTCTAAACCCACACTCTTTCCATTACACTGATTCCTTTTAAATCCTCCATCTCAGAAGGTTTATTACAGGACCATTAAACTGCGGTCTCTTGGAAAATATTCCATTAAAGTTACTACAGAATTTTCTCAGTTGCTTTATTATTTTAGTCTTCTATATATTAAAGTTTAAAACATTACTCAGAGAAAATATACTAGAAAGAAACTGGCCACCATAGTGCTGATCCAGGCCACAGGGTTTATTCTCAAAGCTAACACAACTTCTCAGAAAGAAATACTAACCCTCAATTATGCTAAAAGTATTTTTGGCTCTTACTAAATGATGCATATAGAAAGGTTAGTTTAAAATAGTCACAGATTCAAGAGGGGAGAGGAAAGACACTTCACTGTCATCACCCTTGCTTAAATCGCCTGATTGGTCATGCAAAATGCAACCTATATGCAATGGATGAGTTAACATTGTTATCACAACCTTCACTTTTCCATTGCCTGACTTTTATGAGTTTAAATTTGCAGTCTTAAAGGTTGCTCCACTCTAGGATTTTTGCATTTAATTAAACACAGCAATAGAGAAAAATCACATTTTTCAGAACAAGTGTTCATCATCTTAAATCTAACAGTAAAAAAGATGAGTCATCACGATTCTCAAAGGAAAGCTTTCAACTTGCCCTGCTACTGTACTATTATTTTTTATAGCTAATATGAGATCTGCCAGAAACATGTGGATACAACACCTATAAAAGACAATTATTGTACTTGTTTTCAAACTTGCCTATATGTTACTCTGTAGAGTGCAAAATCAGATATCCTTGCTAGAATTTATCAATTAAGCCTTTAATAGATATAACTTTTTTTTTTACTATTATTACAACATGTCAAAATAATCTCTCTCTTCAAAATCCCAAGAATACAATATTGTCTACAAGTCTAGCTAGATATTTTGAAGTCCTGTGAAGTACCCCAGACACCAATATCAAAACCCAAAGAAACAAAATCATCTTTCTTCCTAAAATTGAGTGGGGAAAGGGATCCTTGCAGTCTGTTAGAAAGAATAAAAATTACAAATATTATAATGGCATCTCATGGAAGCATTTAAATATATGAGGTATGCTTTTTAGCAGTTATTAAAGCATCCACTTAACTGCAATGTGGATACTGTAGCCTTAATTTAAAGTTGACATGCAGATAAAAGTTTAAATTTCTAAACAGAGAGTCTTCCTTTATTCAGTCAACAAATATTCATAAGGTATCTTCTAAAAACAGGCACCACTATTCCAGGCCCCATCTTCTAAGGAAGCTAGCCTTTGGGCCCATGAAACAGAAATTTTTACACTTGCATCTCTCTCTTTTTTTTTTTTTAAGAATCTCCTTAGCCCCACAAGATGCTAGTTTTGATAATTCATTTTTTTAATCGCACATGGACCCTTAAAGTTTCCACTTTACTTCTTTCATAAGACTACAGCAGGTACAGAGAAATGAGGTAGCTATGTTCCCCACAGTAGGTCAGCTGGTTACTTGTGCTTAATGGAGTGACATTGCTGAGCTATGGTCAACATGTCTCAGCACCGGCTCTCTTCCAAGAAGGTTCAAAGAGCTTAGCAGCCTCACAGAGGATGTCACACTTAACAGTCAGGTGAGAGACTGATAAATAAATTAGCATGCCAATTAAATACATTACAATGAGAATTAAAACAAGTCTTCCAAATTTACTTGAAATCCCTTGACCAGTGCATTCTGTCCCTGTATGCAACCTACTTGAGAAACCAAATTATAATCAGAAACTGGTTTAGGAAACATGAAATCTGGTCAAAGGAAGATGTGGACTTGAGAAAGGATATTGAGAAGGAAACTCAGAGAGGTAGAAAGAAAGCCAGTGATATCTTTGAAGACTTGGGAAAAAAAGATTTTCAAGTAGATAGAGATCAGCTTTGGTAAACGCTGTGAAAGGGGAAGTATAAACAAACAAACCAAAAATAAAAATAGTGTTTTGGGTTTGTCTTTTAGAAAGTAACTGATAACAGACTCAGTGGGATAGGGCAGCTGGAACCAGATTATAATGGGCTGCAGAGAATGGTCCTTAAAATGACAAGAAAGCAATTATGGGACATCCTTTGAAAACACTCGTAGTGGAGGGAAATAATAACAAATGGAGGGACAGGGTCTATGAGGGTTTCTCTGGATGAAGCACTCAGCCATATCTATACTTTGAAGTGCAGTGAATAATAGAGAACACAGAACCCTGAAAAAAGAACCAGCATTGATGAAATCAAGACCACCAATGGGGACATTATTAATTAGTCCTAGATATCAGAAGAGATATCTCCTCTAGGTTAAGAGGAAACTAGGTGGCAGAACAGACATAGATAAATTGGAATGGATGGAGATATAATTCAGCAAGGGGTACACCTGTCTTGACAAGTACATTTTTTTTCTATATGGAAGAGAAATTTTGTCTCCTGAGAGAAAGGGCAATAGTAGTGGGGTGGGTGTAGAAGAAGAGCTGATTAAGGGCAGTACTGAGGCTGCAAGTCACAGTGGAGACCATCAGCTTGGTCTCAGTTCCCTCAACTCTGATTTAATCCAGCATCTCTCAGCACCTAAGATATAAGAGTACAGAAGGCCGGAGGTTGATCCAAATCAGGGTTAACAAAATGGGTCTAGTACAGAGGGAAACACAGGGAAACTCTGATACTGAGAGTGCTGTTAAGAAAACGACTGGAGTGATATACGACAAGCTTGTAGGTAATATTTGGAAGAAATGAAGCCATGAGTGGGCAGTGCACTAAGGAGAAAATTGAGGGGTGGATAATCTAGAGAGCTTGAGGAAAACAGTCATATCTGTGTTTCCTGGAAGCAGAGCCTCAGACAAAGCCTTGTTGGTGGACAGTTTATTTAAGAAACTCCAGGGAACCAGAATGAGGATCAGGGAGAGTTAAGCAGGGAAGAAAGGGAAGTCAATACAAGGATATGTTATCAAATTAATCATGGATACATATAACTGGTATTTGATCTCATTTGATCTTCTGAGAACTGTGAAATGTGTCCGTAACTGTTCACCCAGGGAACAAAAGAATCAAGTATTTTCCATGCACTTTTGGACATCATTGGTCAAGGGTGATTCCATGGGCATTAGCTGCATCACATTTCCAATCTGCACATGCGTGAGTACCAAACAGGTTCCTGAAACGTCCCATGCTGCAGCATCAGAGAAGTCTTAGAGAGGGAAGTGAGAGGTATGCAAAGCAGGACATGTGATGAGATGCTGGCAGGTTGTACCTCCAGAAATTTGGCCAAATCCTAACCAAAACCTCGCTATAGCAGTGACTAGAGAGGTGAGTGTGAATGTATGTAAAGTGGTGCAAGACCTAAGATCAAGTGTAAAGTAAGAAAGTGAGAGAGCTTGAAGAATAAAAGGCTAATGACTCCAGACATGTATATCAACACGTAATATCTTAGAGCTGGAATTATTCCAGAGATTGATAGACATCTGGATGTAGCCTTGAGAGTAAATTATTGGAATTGAGGTAATCTGGGAATTCTGATTACTTAATACTGGTTATACTGTAATAATGACTCCAAAGTATCTAATTTATAACAATGTTTTATTTCTTATTTAGACTACATGTCCATCTCAGATCAGAAAAAGCTCTGCTCCATTACACTGTGACCCATGCCAAGAAACCTCCATCTGGAAAATTATAGGTCTTTTGATAGGAGGAAAAAAACAGTATGGTAAACCTTGACTTGGCTATCAAACCTTCTCCTCAGAAATGACACACATCACTTCTTTTCACACTTTCCTGGCCAAATCAAGCCATACATCTGTGCCTCGGTTCCACAGAGCAGGGACCTATAATTCTTCCACAGGGAGGATCACCAGCACGAGGGGCACCAAATATGAGTGAACAATAATATAACCGACCACTGAGGCTATGTTGTATCATGACTCGTAGGAACACTTGCTGATGGCAGGGTTGAGGTCGAACAGAAGAACAATGTCTTCGATGAATAAAGGGCACAAAGTGATACCAATAAGGAGCTCTAGAAGGTGATTTATGAAAGGAACGTTGTCAGGAGAAAGGGAATGAGGAATCAGATCAGGGCAGGAGAAGAAACCAAGCAAAGATTTGACCTCAGAAGATGACTAACCTCAGTCTGAACCCATGGGGCACTCTGAAACATGAATTGAGGCAAGGCGCCAGTCCTCTGAACCTCCTGTCAGTCAGCCAGGGGCTGTGGGCTCTGGGGACAAAACTTCGAGTTGCGGTGACTTTCTGGCAACATTGCAGAGCAGAGAGCAGAGATGAGCCAACACGGCACCTGGGAGGTGGGTGAACAGGCCCAGTGAAGAGCATCTGGTGGGGGACCAGTGGTGTCCTTTCTGTCCTCTGATGGAGAGTTCCGAGAAGCTGTTTACACGGCTGCCCAGGGAAGAGCCCCCAGCAACAAGCAATCATTTTTATTTCATAACAGCCAGTTCCATGCCACGTCCTTGTAGTGGCTCTTCTTCCTCCTTGGCCTCACTTCCCCTGTCCTTCATTCCTGCTTCCTGGGATTGTAATCTCTAGAAACAAACAAATTCACTACCTCAGCCTCGCTTTCTGGGGAATTTAAACTAAGATCACTGTGAAAGGAAGAACCAAGGAATAGGGGACCTGAGAGGCTATTCACTGGCTTAAGATGGGGCAGTGGGTAGAGAGGGGCAAGGGAGAGAGAGAAGAGGGATGAAGGTCCTGATTTCTTTGAAAGGCCTGTGCAGAATGAGGTCTCCTGTGTGGCACTGGAGGCCTGATGAAGGTGGCCTGATTGCCCCACATATATGCAGTATTTTGCTGAGAAGTCTATCTACAGAATCCCATACCTAACACAACTCAAGGCAAGCAAAACTCAACTAGTCCAAGATTTTGGAAGGTAGAAATCTCTCAAAATACAAAACATTTTAAGATTTATCTTTCAACCAAACTTTGAGACTAGATGGTCCATAAAGTTTCATTACTATATAATTTCAAGTCAAATATGCCTATATATTGACAGGTGACTGGGAAAGGGTTATCTTCTTTCCTGAATGCTTTCTTCTCAGAGGACTCACAGAGCTTCCCTGGCAGGAGAGAAGAGACCTCAAGTTACCTGGGGAAGCTATCAGTTTAAATCACAGTTCTTATGGAGAGTGTAAATTCCTATATGTTTACTACATGGGCCTTTGAGATAGTCCTAGTTGTTATAGTGTGAACAACTTTCAAAGAGTACAGAGAAAAAAAATTTTCTTAAAGCCCCATTTGAATTGCTTCACTAGCAGAAAGTTACAGAGGTTATTATGCCTAGGTAACTGATTGACTTCACATCTATGACACATTCAATAAATACCCCATTATCAAAAGCCCCCTTAATCCTCTTCGATGTGAAGAGCAAGAATTCACTTATCAGCATAGGAAATAAGAGTATTGTGCCTAGCAATATAATTATCATTAATTGTACTTGTTAACTTTTTCTCTTTCACCAGGTTCAGAATGTTTCCCAAATGTTAGATCATCAAATAAAACAATGCCATATAAAGCTGACTGATGAAAAATCACTCTGATTGTCACCAAAGGATAAAAAATGATCAGCCCAAAGCCATACCGTAAAGATATCAGAAACTGCAAGTTACGAGACTCTATCATTTCCAATAAGCAACCATTACTCCATGCTCTGTATTATATAAAAAATATATGAACACATATTTGGACACATTAGTTATAAGTATTTAGCTATATAAACATCAGATTTTATATGCAACTCAAGTGTCTTTTTAGTGAATTTGAAAGTTTTTGGAAAAAATATGACAGAAGCTAGGCAGAATAAACAAAGATAAACAACCACAAACATAGAACATGCTCAAACTATGAGCAATTTTGGAAAGCTTATAATTTAATAACATGTTAAACATAACTTCTAATAAATGCCTGTGGGTAGATATTTTAAAAGCTTAATCTCTTATTATTCAAAGTTCAAGGTACCCACATCATAGGTGTCTGCATATTGTCACAAAATGCCTAGGAGAAGGGCTGCTATGGGAATAGGGCATACATTTTCCCACAGCTATAAGGATAGTGAACAGGCATGTTCATTGACAAATCTAGAACGCGTTATTAAACAGGATTTTACTATGAATTTCCCTGTCAAATTGGGGACCGAGTTTTAGTTTTTTCTTAGTGCACACAAGCAAAACCTTGGTATACAGAACATCAGTAGAAATCCTGCATATTTCTGAGACTTCTACTACCTATTTCAAATTTCAGCTCAGCCTTCAGTGACATCCTAAATACTGTTCATTCATTCAGCCTGAGTCGGTGAGAGTCCACTCTGTGCCAAGCACAGGGCTCGGGATGGGGCTCATAAGGGCAAATAAAAATACTTTGCAATGTAATACATTATGTCTCTCAGGTTTATAAGGGTATAAAGATCCATAAGGAAGGGCACCATGTTTTAGATCTCCCACTGAAACTACCAGAGTGCTGAGTTCATATTAGGGGCTCAAAACACAGAGTTGGTTTTTTTTTTAATCCTGGTGGTGATTGCTGACATATGAATAGTGAATTCCTGTACTCTAAAATGTGTCATTTAGTAGCAAAACAAAAACAAACAAAAAAAAGAGTAATTCTTACAGATTATGGGACAAGATACATATTACATATATATTGATAAGCAACTTTGCCTCTCAGACACTGAGTCATCCTATTCCTTAATTGTTACACTGCCTGGACTTTTGCTACTACTGTTTGCCCACCTCATGTATGTATGTGTTACAATGTCGTCCAAAGGAACTCTTCTCCCCACACTTCTTGCAGATCAACAATTTGAATTTACCAAACATAGGCATATTTTAAGTCTTCCTACATGACCTGTTCTTTGGGCAGGTTCCTTACTGCACTGTGTTATTCCATTTATTGTTTATATTCTACCTACTTCCCAAAAGGGTTAGAGATGGCTTAAGATATTAAAGTGTATGATAGACAAGACCATTAAAAGTATAAAAGGGAGGTCAAAAACCAGTTCAGAGTAATGAATAAACATACCAAACAATGAAAATGAGTTACTCTAAGTGTCACTAAATTTAGCTCAAACATTCCCAAAGTCAAGGAAAAGAGGGAGTTTCTGATATAACATGGTTCTCCTAGGCAGATTCAAGGAATTATGTAAACTTGTCTGTGGCAGGGACCACTATGTAGCCACCAAAATCTGTTGCCCTCCTCTTCTGTAGTGATAGTCTGGTGGCTGGGTCACAGGTAGTGACTGCATTTTTCAGCTTCCCTTGCAATGAAAAGAGGCCATGCAGCCAAGCTCTCACTACTAGGATTTGAGCAAAATGTTGTGTGCAATTTCTGCATCTCATGCTTAAGAGGAATTCTATGATCTTGAACTTCCAGTCTTTCGCCTTCCTACTGGTCAAAATGGGAATGATTAGGGTGACCTTGGAAGCTGTGAGTTGAAAATGGTGGGACCTGCTTCTCTGATTGATCATAAGGAAACAGAGGAAGTAGGAAATACAGGGTGCCTAACTGGAATAGTTTCCCAAAGTCATCAAAACACCTCAAAAGGGGATATTTTTGAGCTAAATCAAAAATGCTACTGAATATCAAGAGAAATGAAGTATGAGGTCATAGCTGGTATTTAGGGTCAGAACGGTTAAAGAATTAGGAAAATAGTATCAAGAAACATGACACATTCTAGCTGTCACTGGAGTCCCATGATAGCACAAATGGGCACCAGGAAAGCCTGCCCCAGTGGCCTAGCACTGCCCATTGCAAAGCTCACCAAAGGGCTCCTCATTGGACTCCTTAGACCAGAGTACACAGAGTTGATCATCACATCACTCAAGTCTGATCCTAGGGAAATTTTTGAAGTGAGTTCCTTCATTGGGTGGGTCACTCCACTCACCTGGAGCACTTCTGCTGTCCATGATCTCCATGGCAATACGTGACAGGGCCATGGAAGGGGAGTCCCCTTTTAGGGGTTTCAAAGCTTCAGGATACCTCTTATTCTTACGGTTTCTAGGGCCTGATATTGCCTTAGAATTTAAGCCATCACACCCTATACACTAGGCCTGGGGTTTCTCTTTAAATACAATCTCCCAAAAGCCCCTGAACTCTCTGGGACACAAATACTATTCTTAAATGTGTATTTGAGCCTTTTTCTCAGCCCTAGTAAACAACACAATGACATTTTGTTATCCCAGCCCTCAGAGAATTGCACTGAAGACCAACACTCAGAATCAGAAAATAGTACCATGATATCAATTTCTTTTGGGGGGGGAGAGGGACATTATTTAATCAATTATTGAGATTTGCACAATGTAAGTGCTAATTATAAAAGTCAGGAGATAATAAAACCTTCCTCAAAAGTTCACAATACACTTTCAACACCACGGGGAATTGTTAAATGAAACAGACCTTGCTCCTGAGAAGTGAAGCCTGGATTTTAGTTTAAGAGCCAGGTCTCCCCGTCAGTCAGACCATTGCTTCCCTACAATAGTGAGCTTCTGCTTCCCACAAGTGTGTGGCAAGGTGACTTTAATCAGGATCTGTGTGGTCAAGCACTGCCCCCTCACCTGCAACACACACAAACACACACACACACACGCACACACACACACACACACACGTCAAAAAAGCCTGATTTCTATTACTGTAAACTAGACACATTTTGTTTGTTTGTTTTTGTATTTTGCTTTTCAGAAGCAAACCATCTGGAACCATCACGGACGTACTTGGCTCAAGAAACATGTATTTTGCCAGTGGGTTAATAGCAGCTCTTCTAATTCCAGTCAACAATGTCTGTTACACAAACCCAGCACACACACCCCTCTTTACATTACCCCTACTTGAAGGCAGTGAGCTGTCTTTATACTTCCAACTCATTGCTATTATAACTTGTTAAGTTGCTGCATTTAGGATAACTGTTTGGCAAAATTGCAATTTTCTTTATGCACAGTAAGTGAAAACTCTCATTATATGTTGCTACATTGGGAGCAGCCGAAAATGTTATTTCAGAAAAAGAAAAAGGGCAACATCTAGCCATCAAGAAGCTTCTCTAAGTATGTGCCCTACAATCACATTATTCCTTCCGAGTTACCCAGCACCTTTCCCATGCAGAGGGAAAGCATTTCTAGTTATATCATTTAAGTTATCCTTAGAAAATCTGAATAACAGAAAAGAGATATAAATATTATCTCTGTCTTCTTTTGGGTTATGACTAAAATAAAGCCACTATTATTTCAGAGAACCAGAGCAGAAGTAGGAAGAAAGGCTGCCTTGATCTGAAGGAAGATGGGTTAGAATTAAAGAAAAAAGGAAAAGAAAATAATTAAGAACAGAGGCAGCAAGCACAGAAGTTGAACCTCCATTCTGTTGTGTTTGGCTTTGTGATTAATCTGTCATACTCGCCTCTCAGGAATTTCAGGTTTGAAGTTGTACAGTAAAGGGTTAACTCATCAGACCCTGGGTATTCAAACTGAAACCACACAACTCAGATGGGACAAGAACCCAACCAAAACTGAGATTGGGACTCAAACCCACTGTCTTTTAATTGAAATCGCACACGTGGCCTCAGGACTTAACGAAGTTGCTCAAGTTCTTCATGTCTCAGCACAGAAGGAATTCAGCAAGTGGCAAAGTGATAGGTAGGAAGTGGATTTATTTAGAGAGATACACGCTCCACAGACAGAAGGTAGTCCATCTCAAAAGGTGAGAGGTGGCTCCAAAATACGGGGTGGTTAGTTTTTATGGGCTGGGTAATTTCATAGGCTAACAAGTGGGAGGATTATTCCAACTATTTGGGGGAAGCAGTGGGGATTTCCAGGAATTGGGCCACACCTACTTTTTGGCTTTTAATGGTCGGCCTTGGAACTGTCATGACAACTGTGGGTGTGTCATTTAGATGCTAATATATTACGATGAGCGTATAATGAGGCTCAAGTTCTACTGGAAGTCAAATCTTCCGCCATCTTGGACCTAGTCGGTTCTAAACAGTTTATGTCATATCCTCAACGGCTACGTCATTCTTTTAAAGGTTGTACCCTGCCCACTTCCCTCCTGTTTCAAAACCCTGTACATTTCCAGGAAAGGACTGACTTCAGGAAGACTGGCCTCTAACCAGCTCCTGGGAGATAACCTCTGATTCCTAGGAATATCCTGCCTTCTCAGACTGTTTCTGTATTCCTGAGTCCTTTGACCACCCTCTATCAGTTTGACCAGATAGCTTAGGCTAACGATGCGCCTTATGGCGAATGCCTGTTTTTGAATGCCTGAGGCACTGGGCCATCCCATATTTGTTTGACCTCTGGGTGCTGAGGAGGGAGCTAGACACTGAATAGCCAAGGTCAGTCACGAAGATGCTCCATATCTACATAGCTGACCTCAGATAAAAACCCTGGGCACCACGGCTCTATGTGCTCTTCTCTGGTTGGCAACACTTCACACATATTCTCACACAGCACTGCTGGGAGAATTAAGGACATCTCTGTACGACTCCACTGGGAGGGGACACCTGGAAGTTTATGTCTAGTTTCTCTTGGATTTCACCCACATGGCGTTTGGACCCATGTTGATTTTGATCCACAACCTTTGCCTATAATAAATCACAGCCATGAGTATGACAGCATTTCTGAGTCTTGGGAATCCTTCTAGCAAAGCATCAAACCTGAGGGTGGTCTTAGAGCCCCCCAGCACAGAAGTGACTATAAGAGATGCCTGGAGGAACTTGCCCCCTAAATAGTTTGTGCTGACCAACCAGAAATAGAAGCGTTCAAAGGTCTTCTGCTAACTGCTTCCTTGAAACCAAAGTCCTGAAATCTAATCTTTCCCCCTTATAATGACTATTTCATATAACAAATGAGTCACTGACCATAGCAGTGTTTCTCACATTAGTCTAGTCCCAGAGAAACGTGCTTATTACCATTGGCCTTCTCCCTTTCCTCTGTCCACTGCAGAATGAATAAATTGTTCAGGACTCTCAAATGCAGGATCCCACAAGCTTATAAGTAAAGAAAAGGACTGTGAACTCTATGGCACTTCACATTCCCTGGTCTTTTTTGTAAAGCAAATAACATTTTTAGACAATCGTTAAGTTTATATGATTCATAAGACACAACTTTGATATTTTGTATTGTATTCTTATGCAAAAGGTATTAAACTCTCCAAAATATTGAAAAATCAGAAGATACAAAATTAGACTTTTGTCCTATGTGGGTTAAAAGTTTACTTATGCTATATTTTAAAAAAGAAATGAGGAAAGTGAAGAAAGAGAGAGATAAACTCCTAAATAACCAGAAAATGAACTCTCCTGCTTCCGCGTGCCCAAATTGGCTCTATTTTCTATAAAAATCCCACTTTGAAATTGCAGATTTCCTTTAGAGTTATGCTAAATCTCCCTACTTCTGTCCATCAGTTTCTGACTTTCCCCTCTTTGTTACTCACGAAACTTCTTCTTAGGATAGTTTTTGTCTAACATACAATTCAGAAATCCCTATACTCCCTAGGACAGGAACCACTATCATCTCCCAACCAGTACAAAGTATGAAAATACCATTTGACCTGGCAGATCCCATAAAACTTGTGACCTTAGCCTGAGCAACACAAGTCACCAGAGGAGGCTGCAAAGAGTGGGGAACTCAGACATTTTAACCCAGGCCCAGCTCAGTCTCCACCTTAGCTTAATGCTAGCCAAAATTAAGATATGTGTTTCACGTTGGAGACAGAAAACATAACTGCTTCCCAACTGGAAAAGTGTGTTTGGGTCTCTTTTTAATTTTCATGTGTAAAGGATACAACAAATGAATAACAAATATCTCAAAACGTAAGTTCTCCTACCAAAGTACAATAATATTAGTAAACCCATCATGAGCCTTGAAATGCTAGGCAGCATTAAAAGTCTGGCCACCCTAGCCTTGCATAAAAGCTACAAACAACCTCTGTGCTTGAAAAGACTATTAGTTTTTTCATAGTCTCTTCAACTGAGTTTTACAGTCTCAGTAGGAACAAAGAGTTAAACCAATCTATAGGCCCATTACCACTTAATGAACTTGCATTTAAAAAGCACTAAACCTAATGCTGGAAAAAACTGCCTCTTCCTATGGTACAGTTTTAAAAAAATCACAGCTGTAGAGTCCCATCAGCTAATCTGTCTACAGTCAACTTCAAACAAGGCTTTCCCTGAATAAAAACTAAAAAGCCAGAGGGCAGAGAAATACCCCCAAGTTCTTATATGTCAGTAAAGAAGCAAGTTTGGATTTCAGAAGAATGAAAAAAGCAGCCATCAACTTGACAGCTGCCTGGTTGGAATGGAAATATTGAGGTCTATTAAAGAGTTACAGCTGTAGAAGTTTGATGTTACTGGAGCTCTTTGGAAACCATAGAACAGATCAACATTCAAACAAGAACTGAGGTGGACAAGAAGTGCAAAAATAATTTTTAATCTGCTCACTCAGATCATTGGTTTGATATCTGACATCATGTCCTCAAGGCAGAATAGCTTCAACTGTCCATATGTTTGCATAATGACTTCCCGGTTCCTTTTGTTCTTTCTCTACTCATTGGTTTAGAATACTTCTGATATTTTCAAAATTCCTCAAATGGGAACTTAGCTCCTGAGAGATAAAATTTTGGTAAGCTGAGACATTCTATTAGACATTGTCTAATTACTGGTGGTGTTAGAAACCCTTGGACTATTAAGGGGAAGAAAAGCTTCTAGATCAGATAAAATTCTCCTTTTGTCTGTTGCCAGGATTGTGGGGATGGAGTGACTGGATAGATACTGAAGCATATAAAATAGTATCAGAGCTTAGAAAAGTGTGGCAATCTCAATAAATGGAGACTTAAACCATGTCCATGGATTAGAAATCTTAGTACTTTTTTTTTTTTTTTTTTTTTTTTGCTGTACGCAGGCCTCTCATTGTTGTGGCCTCTCCCGTTGCGGAGCACAGGCTCCAGACGCGCAGGCTCAGCGGCCATGGCTCACGGGCCCAGCCGCTCCGCGGCATGTGGAATCCTCCCGGACTGCGGCACGGACCCGTGTCCCCTGCATCGGCAGGTGGACTCTCAACCACTGCGCCACGAGGGAAGCCCAGAAATCTTAATACTTTCAAGATGCCCACTCAACCCCAAATCATCTATAGATTAAGTCTCACATGGAGTTTTGGAGTGATGTCAGCATCATGGTGGCATTAGATGAGCCAGTGGGTAAGCATTACCCAGCAGATTCCCCCAACTAGCCCAGAGTCATCCCCAGCATCCTGTGTGCCTCACCCACACATCCCTCCACTCTGTGACAGGCTCCCTGCGCACTGTCCTGAGAGTGGCTATGAAGGCTAGCTTCGGCAGACATCTATAGAGCACACACACAGAAAGCAGGCCAGAGAGAAAACACAAACTTGAGCTGTAACGCCACCTTCAGGAAAACAAAAAAGAAGCTATCAGTAGCCAGGCTGGTGCTTGTAGGATCAAGAAATACAAGCCTAAGAATTCAGCCACAAGAGGGAACAGGAAGCATGGAGGAGATGTTTCTATACAAGGTCTGAGAAGCCTCAGAATCTTTAGCAGGACTTATGGAAGGTATTTCTCCCCTGAAGGAAGTTAGTAAAGATTGAGGTAGCTGCTACTTCAAATGCAAAGAAAGCAGTGCCAAACTCCAAGGAACATGAAAAATCAAGGAAACATGACATCACTTTAGGATCACAATAATCTTCTAGTATCTGAACCCAAAGACATGGAGATCAATGATTTACCTGATAAAGAATTCAAAATAGCTGTTTTAAGGAAACACAATGACTAAAAGAAAACACAGAGACAATTCAATGAAATGGCAAAATAATACATGCAAAAAATGAGAAATGAATCAAAGAGATTCAAATTATCAAGAAGAACCAAACAGAAATTCTGGAGTTGAAGAGTTCAGTAAATGAAATGAAAAATACAATGGACAGCATCAACATAAGAAAAACTAAACTGAAGAAAGAATAAATGAGTTAGAAGGTAGGAACTTTGAAATTATTCAGTTAGGGGAGAACCAAAAAAAAAAAGAGAAAGAGAGAGAGAGAATAAAAAGTAGGACATCATCAAAAGAACCAATGCACAAATTATAGAAATTCCAGAAGGAGAAGAAAGGGAGAAAGGGACCAAAAAGATTATTTAAAGAACTAATGGCTGAGAACTTTCCAAGCCTGGGGAAAGACTTCCACACCCAAGTTTTTGAAGCTAACAGCTCACCAAATAATTTCACCCTGAAGCAATCTTCTCCAGACTCATTATAATGAAACTGTCAAAAATCAAAGTCAAAGAGAGAGTTCTAAAAGCAGCAAGAGGAAAAAATGTGTAACCTACACAGGAACCCCCATTTGGTTATCTGTTTCTCAGCAGAAAGAAATCTTACAGGTTAGGGGACAGTGGAATACTATATTCAAAGTGCTGAAGGAAAAAAGCCTGCCAGTAAAGAATATCCAGCAAAGTTATCCCTCAGAAATGAATAAAAATAAAGACTTTCCTAGACAAGCAAAAGGTGAGGGAATTTATCACTACTAGCCCTGCCTTACAAGAAATGCTGAAGGGATTTCATCAAGTTGAAATAGAAGGATGCTATAATTAGTAATGTGAAAATAATATGAAAATATACAACTAGTAAAGGTAAATATATAGTCAACTTCAGAATACCCTAATAGTGTGATACAATGTGTTAACGACTTAATGATAGTATAAAGGTTAAAGGACCAAAGTATTAAAAATAACTATAGCTACTATAATTTGTTAACAAAAAATATTAAAAGAGATCAATTGTAACACTAAAAACATTAAATGGAGAGAGAGGGTAGAGTTTTGTTGTTATCAGCATAAAATAGATTGTTATATCTATAAAATGTTTAATGTAGGCCTCATAGTAACCACAAAGCAAAAACCAATATTAGATCCACAAAAGATAAAAGAGAAGGGAATTGCAGCATACCACTATGAAAAATCACAAAGGAAGAGAGGATGAAAGGAACAAGGACCTACAAAACAGAACATAATTAATAAGATGGCATTGGTAAGTACTTACCTATCAATAATTACTCTAAATTAAATGGACTGAATTCTCTATCAAAAGGCACAAAGTGGATGAATGGATTTCAAAAAATAAGACCCAACTGTATGCTGCCTACAAAAGACTCATTTCAGCTTTAAGGACATAGACTCAAAGTGAAAGTATGGAAAAAGATATTCCAGGCAAGTGGAAACCAAAAGAGAGCAGGGGTAGCTATAGTTACATCAGACAAAATAGGTTTTAAGCCAAAAATGGTAACTAGAGACAAAGGTCATTACATTATGACAACGTCATCAAAAAGATAAAATAATAATAAATATATTCACAACCAATATCAGAGCACCTAAATATATTAAGCAAATACCAATACATCTAGAGGGTGAAGTAGAAAAAATCTAATAGTAGAGGACTTCAATACTCCACTTTCAACAAAGATTAGATCATCCAGAAAATCAACAAGGAAACACTGGACTTGAAACACACCTTCAACCAAAGGGACCTAACAGACATATATAGAACATTCCATCCAACAGCAGCAACACACACATTCTTCTCAACCACACAGGGAACACTCTCCAGTATATATCATATGATAGGCTACAAAACAAGTCTTAGCAAACTTAAGAAGACTGAAATAATACCAAGTATCTTCTCCAGTAGTACAAAACTAAAAATCAATAACAGAAGGAAAGCCATAAATTTTACAAATATGAGGAAATTAACACTCTCCTGAACAGTGAATGAGTCAAAGAAGAAATTAAAAGGGAAATTAAAATATCTTAAAACAAATGAAAATGGAAATACAACATACCAACAACTATGGGATACCGCAAAATCAGTTCTAAGAAGGAAGTTTATAACAATAAATGTCTATACTAAGAAAAAAGAAAGATCTTAAACAACCTAACTTGACACCTCAAAGAACTAAAACTAGAACAAAGCCCAAAGGTAGCAGAAGTAATGAAATAAATAGAGACCAAAAAAAAAAAAAAGTCAATGAAACTAGAAGCTGGTTTTTTGAAAAGATAAAATTTACAAACCTTTAGCTAGACACCTAAGAAAAAAAGATAGAAGACACAAATAAATAAAATCAGAAATGAAAGAGGAGACTTTAAAATGGATACCACCAAAAATACATAGATCATAAGACACTACTGTGAAAATCTATAAGACACCAAATTGGATAATCCGCTGGAAATGGATAAATTCCTAGAAATGTACCAAGACTGAATCATGAAGAAATAGAACATCCGAATAGATCGATAATGAGTAAGGAGATTAAATCATTAATCAAAGACCTTCCAACAGGGCTTCCCTGGAGAGTACACCTGCCAATGCAGGGGATGCGGGGTCGTGCCCCGGTCCGGGAGGATCCCACATGCCGCAGAGCGGCTAGGCCCGTGAGCCATGGCCACTGAGCCTGCGCGTCTGGAGCCTGTGCTCCACAACGGGAGAGGCCACAACAATGAGAGGCCTGCATACCGCAAAAAAAAAAGAAAAAAAAAAACCTTCCAACAAAAAAGGCCCAGGACAAGATGATTTCTCTGGTGAATTTTAGCTAATATTTAAAGAAAAATTAATGCAAATCCTTCTCAAACTCTGAAAAAAATTGAAGAAGCTCACATAGGACATGGCAGTTAAGAAGATGGACCTGAAAGTTTGGAGGATTTTGAGAAGTGTGTCCATGACTAGGAAGGACTGGCAGTGGTGAGCAGGATAAGGGTGTGGGAGGGCCATATTCCTGGCAGAGGTTAGGGCATGATCACACGCCAAGCACAGAAAAGCTCAACAGAGGTATGGGAAACAGCAAATGAGTAGAACTGGTTTCAAGCCCAAGGTTTCCTCATGGAATGGTGGGAGACAAAGTGAAAAAGAATAGGGTGGGACTTTAATTGTGGAAGGTTCTGAACGCCAGGGATGGGCTTTCCTCTAACTAGTAGTTTTCAACTCTGTCTGCACATTAGAATCATCTGAAGAGCTTCTTAAGAACTCCCACCAGACCATCATCATCAGAATTCCCAGGTATGGGACCAGATGATTCTGATGCAGTCAGTTTATGAACACCAGTTCTAGACAGTGGCTATGCCAAGGCCAAATATTAAATCCAACCCTTGCGACATGAGACAAAGAGAAAGCTTTCTCTTTGATCTTCTTCCGGAACAGCCATCCTGATCCACGCCACCATCATCTCTCTCAACTGTGGGTTTGACTCTTGCAGTAGAGGCTCTGACCCACTCGAATAGTCCCTCAAGTGGCCACTCCACCTCTGACAAGATGCCACCTCTCATAGCAAAAATCGCACTGTCTCTTAAGACATGTCGTTCCACTTTTGAGAGATCTAGCTGTGAGAGTACCTCCTGGTATTCAGTTGAAATCTATATCCCAGAAATCTCTACTGGCTGATCCTGGTTTTCTCCTCTGAGGTTGTATAAAACAAACTGAAACCATTTACCATACAAAAATTTTGAAATACCTGAAAATAGCTAACAGGCCACGCCCCTAACTCTACTCAATACATTAAACATCTCCAACGCTTTCAGTTATTCCTCCTGTAATCTGCTTTCAAGTCTCCTCACCATACTAATCAGGCTATTCTGAATACACACTAGTTTGCCACTGTCTTTCTTAAACTGTGACATCCAGAACTGGACAAAGTACTGCATATACAGTGAGACTGACATGTTAAGAAAAGCACAGATTGCTCTTTTGATTGTCACATTATTTTAATGCATCTGGGGTTGACTTGGAGGTACTACTGGGACATGTGCACTGAGGAGGTGGGCAAGGTTCATTTCCCTTTACATGTTAAGTCCCACATTCTAAATCTTCATCTGCTCCAGAAGATCCTGATATCTCCCCGTGATACAGTTTTTCCTGACTCTGCCTCTTCCCATCATTCCCTTTTATTCCTAACTCTGATTCTCCCCTCTAGCCTCAGAATCTTTAATTTCCTGGATCCTCATTTTTATGATTTCCTCAGATTTCCTCTTTACTCTAGATAATAAGCCAGAAAAGAAAGAACATACTGTTAAACATTTTTCACTTTCTCCTCAAACCAGGAAAACAAAAGTTAAGTATGGTTTAGTACACTTCCCACGTTGGCTGTTCCTCTTGCTTAGGGCTGGGTTCAATATCCACCCTACGTACAATTACAACCCTACCCGCAATGATCCTAATCCATCTTCCCTGCTTTATTTTTTATACAGTACTTATCTAACTTATTGAATAGTTTACTTACATTATTTACTGTCTGTGTCCTCCTACTTGAATGTAAGCTCCATGGGTGGGAATTTTCACTATTTCGTTCACTGCTGTATCTCTAGTGTCTAGAAAAATGCCTGACCTATTCTAGGTACTCAGTATTTGTTACTGAGTTTGTTAAATGAATTTCTTTGACAGATCCCACTGATGTCTGCCACGTCAAACTAATTGTGTTTATTCCCTTGTGCTAGACTCTACTTCTGAATGCTTTCCAACTTTGCATTGGCTATCAGGCCAGATAGGTTGGACTGTCAGTTGCTGGCAAATCTTTCAGCAGTTACCACTAGTGTGACAGTTTCTCCCAACAGCTAGCAGATAGCAACGCCCTCTATCAAAGCATGTCATGGAGATTACTGGAGAATTGTTCCATTTTTTTCTACCATTCCTTCTACTCAGCTGCTATAAGTTCAACTGCACTAATTTACCCAGAGCTCTGAACAATTCATGATCACCCCACAATGGGTTGCGGTACTTTGTCAACATTGCCAAGTTCCAAGGCCCGTGGATTCTTACAGTTAAGACATTAATTCTTTTAAATCTATGACATGGGTTCCTTCTCAACTTACCACTTTTATTATCCTGGATCTTCTGGGATTCCCATCAGTTCCATTTCAAAATGTTTGAACTTATTTTGATCTCCTCCCTCAAATTTCAACACTGCTTTTGTCGTATGTGAGCATCTGTTGCAAAGTGTACCGTTGGTTTGAAAGTTATGCTCAGGTAAACAAGCTACATAAGACAAATTGAAAGCAATTCCTAGTCCTGTAGGTGTTGAAAGTCTAATTTATCACCCTGATTCTTTACTCCAGGGAGCCAATTCAATGTCCTCTTATCTACCCTGGCACATCTGGGTGACCCAACTTCTAGAAAAGTCAACAGGAGAAACACTTTTGAAGGACGTACAGAAGTCCCAAGACACTTTTCAAAGCACAGTGAAAGGGAACAAGACAGAGTAGACAACATCAATTTCCTATCCCTCTTAAAATTCTGAAGATGTGCCTAACACAGGGTCAGAGATAAAACAGACCAGGAACTGTAAAACTAAAGAATGCTTAGGGGAGGTATGTGTGTGCGTTGTGAGGAGTAATGGTCAAACACAATAAGGAAGACAGGGAATATTAGTTTGATTTCTCTGTGGCTAATAGAGAAATATGGTTACTTTGCATTAGCCATAAGTGCCATCAAGCAATTGTATTATTTCAAGAACTTTTCCTGATTTTCCGTAGTCATGACAGAAGAATACTTCTATGAAATTCTTTCCATGAGAAGCATAGTTATGCTTGACCTCCGCTAGGGCATTCCACAAACAGCACTTGAAAGGCTCAGAATTACACAGCCTTGACCATAGTGTTGATCAAAGAGTGGCCCTCTGGTAAAACTGGATCAAACACCAAAATCTAAACTGAACCCTCCCATGGTTCAATATCCCTAGGGTGAAATTTTGCCTGAAGCCCTTACTTTGGCCACTCTTGAAGTTCAGAATATGAGTTTTAGGCTGCCGAATAGTTTGTGAAAATTAATGGGAAAATGACGAACACTCAAATGAGTGGAAGTCCTGTGTCTCTGTCTTCCAAAAGACAACACGGCGTGCTGTTATCTTCACATGGAGCAAGAGACTGACCAGCGAGTTCAATGCTTTGCCTGTATTCAAAACACATCTCTTTTCATCATACTAGAATTCATTGCTGCTGCTGCCTCGTCCTCCCCAAGCTATCAAAGCTTTCAATATGGCACAATTACACCACCATCTCCCTGGAACACCGCAAAACAAGCTCCCTGAGTACCCTTCCATTGCTCTCAAAGTCAAGCTCTCCGTTCCCTGTCAGAGGTCCGTGGCACTACATCTGGTCTTTGTTTGAATGGGATCATGAAACTTTTAGAGAACAAGGAACACACTGGTGAAGGTTAAAGAGGTAACATATTAAATCTACGCTAAATGAAGATTTAACTCCAAATACAAGCGGTAGTACTTACTGAACCATAGACACTAGTTTTCCGTACTCATGTTCAGATTTATTAATACTGGATTGCTACTGCTGTACTTTTAAAATTATCACTGAAATGTAATTTCACTGCTCGTGATGATGTAATTGCTGAGAAGCTGGGTGGGTAGTAATTACACAATGCAGTGTATGGAACTGAGCTAATGCCCTGAAATCTTTTTATTGTTTGATTTTTTTCCTTTCTTGTAATTAAACATCTAGTAATTGAACATCACTGCCTGATGTTCATTTTATGGTTTAGATAAAATAAAATACAGCATCCACGTTCCCTTGCTTAGCCCTGGAGAGTGGAGGAGTGTGAGAAAGGAGGTGGAGAGGGTCTAACCAACTCAGATTATTCTGAGTTCCAGGGGAGCACACACTGAAGTGCTGATACATTACACCATTGGTCATTTCTCCATTTCAACCACCGGCAAGCCATCAGCACTACATGCAACTGCCAGTTAACATACATTTAATATATATGTGTATGCATGTATATGTATATGTACACATATTTAAAGGTACAGGGCATGTTACCACCTTATTTGACAGATCCTAAATAGACTCTCGTTATAATCCATATAAAGCCCAGCTAGAAAGGAAAATTTAAAATATTTAGAAAAATACCTGCCATGGCTAACCACAAATTAATTTGCTATTACTGTTTTAAATTCGGCTTCATATGCAAATGAAGGCCCATGCCTGTTTGTCAAAAGGATTATATTTGTAAAAGCTGATGAAAGACCCAGATTTCATGTAGCACTGGCCCCTATTGCTTGCTCAGTGGTAATTTAGACTTATATCTTTGTCTCAGTCACGTATGTGTTCAGCCAGAGTGGTACAGAGAGTGTAAAAGCCTGGGCTTGGAGCCAGTCTGCCTGGGCCTGCAGCCTGGCATGGCCACTTACTATCTGTGTGATGTGGGGAACAGGATTTAACCTCTATCATATTTTCCCCATACGTAGAAAGAGGTTTATAATGGTATCTTTCGTACAGCACTGCTGTGAGTATTAAAGGAGTTAATACATGCAAAGTACTAAGAACGGTGCCTGGCACACAGAAAGCACTATTGAAGTGTTAGCTATTATTGATTGTAAATAGAAATGGTCTCTGGCTAACGTAGGCAGAAAAGGAATATATTGAAAGGAAATCAGGTAGTTTGCAGAATTGACAGAAAAGCTGGAGAAAGCACATAAAATGGGCGGAAACAAAGGCATCGATGCATTAGGATTCCCGGGCTGTGCAGAACCTCACTGCCAACAGCACTGTCCACATCACCGCAGGACACTGCTACTGCTGGCACTGCGTGTGGCCCCTGTTAACCACTGAATACTTTATGCTGCCACAAATAAGTCTGAATCCATCCTTCCTCCTTCCGTCACCCTCTCCAGAGTCAAAGCCCCAGGCAGGGCCTTCAGTTAGTCAAGCCTAGTTCACATGGCTGTATCCAATGGACCATGAGTATGGAGGGGTATTTGCTGCCTTTAGTTACTGAAGTGGGAGATGCAGCTGTCTCCCACCAAGATTCAACAATATGGGATTCCCCAAAACAGGAAGGGAGCTTGGATGTGAGGCAGAAAAAAACAAAACAGAAGTCTACTACTGTGTTAAATTGCCTGGAAGAGAACTTACCCGAGATTCCTGACCCCCGTCAAGGAAGAGAAAGAAGAATGACTGTGAGATCTGGAAAACCGAGATCAAAATTCATGTCACAGGGTTCATGGAAGAGTCACAGAAAAACAGAAAGAAACTAGAAGCTGGCCATTAAGTAGGAACTATCAGTGTAGTGGACAAAGAAATTCAGCCTAGAAGGCAGAGGAAATAGGGAGCACAGGGCTCTCCCAGAGTCAGAGAAAAGGAGCCTAGTCTAGACCAGTGATTCTCAAATATGCTGGTCTTGGGACTCCTTCACAATCTTAAAGATTACTGCAACTTCAAATATCCTTTGTTTATGTGGAGTTTCATGTGGGTGTTTATATGGATATCACTGGAGGCTTGCCTCACTGAAAATTAAACCAATAAATTTCAAGCATTATATTGTCATTTTAAAATAATTCAAATAAATAAATTATACGTTAACATAAATGACATATTTTCATGAAAACAACTATATTTTCTTCCACAAAAATGTAATGGGAAGACTGGTACTGCTTTATCTCTTTGTGACTCTGGCTTATTAGAATTCTAGTCTCTAATAAAAAATGATAGAAATAAATTTATTTACAAAACAGAAACAGACTCACAGAGTTCAAAAACAAACTTATGGTTACCTAAGGGGAATGGTGGGGGGGATAAATTAGGAGTTTGGGATTAACATATACACACTACTATATGTAAAATGGATAATCAACAAGGACCTACTGTATAGCACAGGGAACTCTGCTCAATATTCTGTGATAACTTATATGGGAAAAGCATCTGAAAAAGAATGGATACATGTATATGTATAACTGAATCACTATGCTGTACACCTGAAACTGACACAACATTGTAAACCAACTATACTCCAATATAAAGTAAAGATTAAATTTAGAAAATACAAGTCTCCACGGGGCCCAGGGACTGGCCAGGCCGCAGCAGGTGCTATTTCTCTTTGTTTCCTTCGCTCTGAGGCCGGCATGCTGGCGTTGAGGAGCAGCGGTGGCCGCAGCCCCAGGATACGGAAAAGCAGAACCACCAAAAGGAGTGATGACCAGCGATTACATGAGAAGTCTGGATGTTAGTTCTAATGCCTCGGGACATGCAGTTGGGAACTCCACACCAGCTCCTGGGATCAAACTCTCATCCACTTAATACCCCTGTTTGCCTGAACTACTAGAGCCAGTCCTAGCTAACCACAAATGGCTACCCAAAGGAAACACTTGGTAAAAGATTTCAATCCTTACATCATCTGCTGTATCTATAAAGGGTATCTGATCAAGCCAACTACAGTGACGGAATGCCTCCACACCTTCTGTAAGACCTGTACCGTCCAGCACTTTGAAGATAGCAATGGTTGTCCAAGGTGTGGCAACCAGGTTCATGAGACAAACCCATTAGAAAGGTTGAGCTTGGATAACACATTAGAGGAAATTATATTTAAGTTGGTCCCTGGACTACAAGAACTTGAGAGTGAATTTTGGAAGAAAAACAAGCCTCAAGAAAATGGACAAGATGATACTTCAAAAGTTGACAAACCTAAAGTAGATGAAGAAGGTGATGAAAATCAAGATGATAAAGACTATCACAGTTCTTCCCTGGTGGTGCAGTGGTTAGTAATCCACATGCCAATGCAGGGGACATGGGTTCGAGCCCTGGTCCGGGAAGATCCCCCATGCCGTGTAGCAACTAAGCCCGTGTGCCACAACTACTGAGCCTGCACTCTAGAGCCCGCGAGCCACAACTACTGAAGCCCATGTGACACAAATTCTGAAGCCCACGTGCCTAGAGCCTATGCTCTGCAACGAGAAGCCACCGCAGTGAGAAGCCCACGCCCCCGAACCTTCGAAGAGTAGCCCCCGCTCACCGCAACTAGAGAAAGCCTGCACGAAGCGACGAAGACCCAACACAACCAAAAATAATAAATTAAATAAATTTTTTAAAAAACGGCTATCACAGAATTGACCCACAAATTGCTATATGTCTAGATCGTTTAAGAAATAATGGACAATCGGGACAATGCAGTAAAGGGTTTAATGAAGGAATTCATTTGGTTTTCTACACGTGTAACTGTGGGAACTATTAAAAATTTTCTAAGTTTAAAACTTCCAAGTTCTTATGAGTTGGACGTGCTGTGCAATGGTGAAATTATGGGGAAGGACCATACTGTGGAGTTCATCGACATGACAAGATGGCGACTAAGAGGCGAAAACTTTCGGTGTCTGAACTGCTCAGCTTCACAAGCCTGCCCTCAGGATGGCCCTTTGTATCAGTCATACCCCATGGTATTGCAGTATCGACCAAGAATTGATTTCGGTTAGGCCAAGGGGCCTAGATCCCACTGAATGAATCCTGTAACTCATAGTTTACTCATCAACAGATTGCACAGTGAACGGTGTGTGGACTAGAGGGACACAACCAGATTTTCAGCATGCGAATAAGGCTATTGTCTGTCTCTAAATTGTCAGCTGCATTTATGTTGTTTCTATTAAGAGCAAACCAAGTGCCATTCTGCTACTGAACCGTCTGCATAAGTTATCTGTGCTGTCTCACAGTGTACAAGTCACGCTTGAAATCAGTTAGATATGCGGCCATGATTCAGCCTTCTAAATATTTTGCTTGCCTGTTCTATTGTTTGATTACACTAGTAACATGCCTCAATCTTTGTGGTGTTGCAGTTTTCACATACTTACTATTTGATTAATTCTTCTTTAAATAGAGTATTGTACAAGGAACTAATAATTATTATATCTTGAAATTATTTTGTATGGGAAATATATTTAGAAAAGTGGTCCTTGAGCCACTGTCCTGTTCTCAGTAAGCTTTTTGTGTGCAAAACAGTTCACTCTTGAGTGTGCAAGTCCTTTTGGGAAGAATTCCAATTGTTCTTCACTTTAAAGTCCATTATAATTATAGGCATCTTGCGTCATCTGTCTGTGTCGTCTACCAGTCGCACAGGGAGGGCCTGTTCACCCTCCAGAAAATGTACGTGACTTCTTGGAGAGCTGAAGTGAGATTCGCAACCATTTGAAATGTTGGCAGCTGATCACATTTACTTCTAACAAAATTAATGAGTAAGTGAGGTTAATCTTTCATAAGGCCTTATGACGAGCCAGTGCTGCTTCATGAAACATGGTGCATCGTTATATTGGGGCTTTTATCTAATGAGTACATTGTTTCCCTTTTTTCAGTTGGCCTTAAGTGTGCGTCATTGTGGCATGCAGAAGGTTATGACGATTTAAGTATTAGGATGTTTAGGGCAGATAACATTAGCTATTTTATGGATTTCAAAAATCTCAAAGCAATTGTAGATTAAAACTGTTAGTAACCTGTCACATTCCCATACCATATGTATAAAATAGAAAAAATGCAGTGTCATAGATAAATATGCTTAACCAGAATTAATGGTTTGAGGATATTTCATTTTAGATCCTGTAGTAATCAGGGGGAACTGGGATTATTGTTTTATACATAAGTTCTTTAAGGTCGGAGCTATGATAATGTCCTTGATTACTTATGGAAGCTGATTTTAATTAACTCAAAATGAATTGAGAGTGCGTTTTAAAAAACCACAAATGGGACCTGGATGTTTTGGGGTTCCCAGCCAAAACTTAAAGCGTTAAATGAATTTTATATACATGATCTCATTAAATTTGGCCTGCTGCCTCATCTTATGTAATGTCACTATTTTCCAAGGAAACATATAGGAAGCATTTATGGCATTGAGAATAGTTTTATATAAAATTCCTCTATTTAATGTTAATGTATTAACATTTTTATTGAAATGCAATGGAATATGTGCCAAAACATGTGAAAACCTTGCATAAAGAAGGGCATCAGTTATATGGGGAAAGGTACACATTTTATGATGGTCCTAAGTAACATGGTATTACTATTAGAACCACAGACTTCTTCATATACTCAACTATGGTTTTCTAAGTATGGTACTATTTTCATATCTAGTAATACACTAATCCCTAGTTAATTATCCCTAGTCAGGTTGTGGAATTTGTAAGAAACCAGGTATAGAAAAATTTAAAGGCAAAAATACACAGGTGGTTAGTTTTACAAACTTGGGGTGCTAATAAGATAAACTCCTTAGACAAATAGCCTATAGGAATAATCATCTGAATCGGCAAAATTGGAGAATAAAGCTAAATTAAGTTTTTCTTTAATCTCTTGTTTCTTAAGCAACAAACTGAAAGAACTTTACTTCCATAAAAGATTTTGTAATCTGTTTTGTCTGCTTTAGATATCATAGATGCACAAGGGTCAAGGAACCTTGGATCTAAAGAAGGATTGTACTTTATAGACATCACTTTAACTGAAGTAATTACCTTAGTTAATAGAAAAATCCAAATATGGCCCTTTCTCCAGATTATGTTTTAAAGTATAAAAACAAATAAACTAAAACTTTCACTAATGAGGCAGTATTAGGTCATTCAGTCTGGGGTCCAGATACGTTGGGGTGATGCCTTTTAACTACTTTTAGAAAAGTATATTTCTTTATTCATTAAAAATCTATCCCATATTAATAGGCCACATTTTATAAATGTAATGAGTTTGCTCAACTATATGTAACTTGAAGTGATTCTTTAAGGGAAGAAAAGTATGTTATATAATATTGTGAACTGTTTAGCTTTACTGAACTATTTAAGAGAAAGTGCCTAATCGCTAAAGTGCATTTCCGTTTTAGATTTACTGCACATATTTTGAGTTTTCTGTCCCTGTCTCTTATCAATGGTCTTGTATCTAAATAGGCTCTTGTAACTTACAGTAATCTCTTTTTGAAAGATTTTCATAAGAAAATAATTCACCAAAGACATTTTACTGTTAATAACCATGTTAGGGAGACAGTTTAACTGTCTGGAGGTTGGAAATTTTTAGACTGCAATTTACTTCTATATAATTAGGCAATAACCTTGAGTAATTGCTAAAATATCACCAAAGAAAGACTTTAAACTTAATTTTCATGGTAACATCAATCAAGTGCAGGTTTTTCTTGCAATAATCAGAACATACTTCCTTTCAGCTATGTTTCTTATTTTTCCAGCACCATCTGACAGATCTTAGGAAATCCTCAAAGATGAAAAAGAGATTAACACAACAAATAGCCTCCTTCTGGATAAAAAGTGGGAGAAATACATACTTTGAAAAGAAAACTGAAATTGAGATTTTAAATTCTAATTTGAGAAGCTTTTTATTCCATGGAGGCAATATAGACTAAAATTATGCTTATTTAGTTTCTGGGTTCTTAGTAATATGAGAAATTTTATTAAAGACAGACCTTGGTAAAAATGCAAACATGCTTACTTGTATAAAAAACAGTACATTCTATTGGACTCACATAAGTAAATGCTTTTTCTGTACTCAAAAGCAAAATTTTCCTAAAAGCCTGTGGTTTTTCAAAAGTAATTCTTTGTCTTGTTTCTCAGCAATTACTTTGTTTTTAGAATCTAGCCATACAGACAAATTCAGCAAGATAAGCCCCAGATGAAGAGCATATAGACCAGGTTAAGCCCTGTCCTCACACCGATCTCATGGGGAGCCCATGCTGTGGGCCACCTCAAGTAAAGTTCACATTATGAAGTCTTCCTGACAGGCCACTAGGTAAACCTCCTTGGATAGGATAAAGATGGATGCACTCCATTACATACTCTGGTATACCACAAGGAATTTTCCAGCAGGCTATACTCTGTACCAGTGAGATATAGATATTGCTTGTGGGAATTACAAAAATGAGTGAGTTTTCCATAACTTTAATTTTCTGGGTTAGAAACATAAAAATGTGAAACGCTATTATTTTGAGATATATATCTATCCCTACAAGAAGGAATATAAAATGTCTGCCAGATCTGGTTTATAAAAATTGAAAAATATTAAATATACTAGAAACTCAAACCCTTTGAAAGCACAAAATAACCAAATAATTCTGGATTTAATTAATATACCTAGTTCAGTAGTATTCTGTTGAAAAAAGTTCAGATTGAAAGTTCATTAAAATGTACTCAAATATACATTACAGGGTTTTGTGTTTATTTGCTATCCTTACTATACTTTCAAATAGAATTAGCATGCTCAAACACTTCCTTTTCAGAAAGTTATGAAATTAAACAAAAATAAATTATTTTAGATGTTCATTAGAATGTGTCCAAATACTTTTTATGCCCCTTTTCCTAGGATTCAAAACTTGAGTCATTATTCAGAAATACTTTTTAATTTTAATTATCTTTAAATCTAGAATCAAGTGAAACATTAAATACTGCGTCCAGTTTTCTTCCAACTTTCAGAGCTTCATGGAATAAGAAACTAATCTAGAGGGTGGAGTCAAGATGGTGGCATGGGAAGACGCAAAGTTCACGTCTCCCCACAACTAGGGCACCTGCCAGATGCTGGTGGGGGACCTCCATGCCCAAGGAGAAGGGAGGAAATCCCAAATGAACTGGTAGGATGTGGGGGGACTGAGTGGGGTGAAGTGAAGGCATAGCACAGGGAGATCAGCTCAGTGCTTTGTGATCACTTGGAGGGGTGGGATAGGGAGGGTGAGAGGGAGGCTCAAGAGGAAAGGGATATGGAGATGTATGTATGCATATGACTGATTCACTTTGTTGTACAACAGAAACTAACAGTATTGTGAAGCAATTATACGCCAATAAAGATGTATTAAATAAATAAATAAAAACATTCATTATTCAAAAAAAAGAGACTAATCTAGTACAAACTGAAGATTAAATATTTCTGGGCAATGCAGAGGTAGTGAATAGATTATGTATCCATGTACTTCACATAAGTCCAGAAGAGCAGGAGTTCTGCACATTAGAAATGGAATGGGATCAGCATAACATTGTTTGGGGTTGGTTTTCTTTTGCTGCATTTTTTTGAGTGGGGATGGGGGCCCAAGTGTCCTTATGAAGCTGTGGTCGACAAGAGCTTGTGAGGGAGCACCAGTGTTCTGCTGCATTTCTGCATCTGGCAACACAACAGCAAGTATCAATTTTTAATAGAGTAGCCCTCACACTAACTAAAACCATCATAGACTATATTGTACAGTTATGTTGCTAATTTTCTTTTGAAATATAAAATATTTTAAGCTTTTTTTTTTGGTCAAAAGTGGTAACATCTTAATACAGATAAAAACCTTTTTGTGGTTGTAAGATTTAGCTTATAAATCATTCAAACTGAAGTGAAAGATTACCAGGTCTTTATTAATGACTTAGTCTATTAAGAATATATGTATTTTTGTAAAGGAAAAGCACTTGTAGATATTTAATCAGTACTATATGTCTGTTTTGCAGAAATAAAATACTGCTTAGAGATTCTCTTTAAATATTTTTTATTTTTGTGCTCAAGTGTATTTTGTGTTGATCTATGGAACGTTCTGTACGAAGCTGTATGGTTGCACTGTTGGGCTAGATACTTTTTTTGGTTAAGATCTGAACTTAGCCAAGTATATTTGCCCATGTTAAAAATAGTATCTTTGTTATTAAAAATTTGATTGCATAAAAAAGAAAGAAGTCTCATATCTGCTTCTATATTCAATCTGTCATGGTATCATCAACTATGGAGCCTCTGGAAAGCTCCAATTGTGAGATAATGAGTAACAAAGCAAGCTAAAAAGACAGTACAGGCTTCACAAGGAACTACAAAAGATGGTCTTTGATGATAATCCTAACACATTCTCACCTCACATATATATAGCACGTTGTTATTCATAAGAGCATTTCCACATACACATTATATTTGATTCTCACTCACCACAGTCTTGTGAGGCATTATTTCCATTTTATAAACAAGGACTCTGAAGTTCAGCAAAGTTAGCTGACATGCCCAGGATTACATAGTTTGTAAGTAGACAAGCTGGATGCCACATTCCCACCACTACCCCAAACTGAAAAAGTGATTTTTATTATCAGGGAAACACTGATGTAGTCTTCATTTTCTAGACAGGAATCCAAAACCCAGAGTTTAGAAAGCGACCTGCCCTTGATCCATAAGAAGGAGCAGAAAAGGATCCCAGACTTACTGGCTCTAAATTGGGCTTTGGTAGCTAATTAAGCCTATGTCAGAGTTTGAAAAAAAAAAAACTCTGTGAAAGTTTTTTCCAAAAAAGAGCTGATTCTAAATCCATTCAGTAGATAAATAGCTGCTTGGTAGATACAGGCAGTGGATACATTTGGTCTTTCCCGCTTAGTCTTATTCACATATTAAAAACTTGAGGGGCGGTGGCTATGACAATGGACCTAAAAATAAGCAATGAGTAGAATTTTCTAGCTTCTATTGATCTAAAGATAAGCAATGAGTAGAAGTTTCCAGGTCCTAGGTTTTTTGTTTATTTGTTTTTTAATATAACTATTGTAGCTGCCATTTATTGAGTACTAGGCTTATGTTTTGCCCTGATTATTGTCATTCTCACAATAACATAAAGTAGGCGGTAGCCCCTTCACCCATTCCATAAACAAACATGAACAAATCCTCACTGAAATAATCAGTGAGAAAAGCAGAAGGAAGGTGGAAAGTTTGATAAGATACTCACTTTTATAATCTGATTCCCAGACACTTTTGTGACTCAATCACGATGCCTTTAGTTGACAGAAAGACAGAAAGGAGAGAGAGAAAGCAGGAGGCATGGAGGCAGGAATGGAGGGAGGATGGGAGGGAGGGAGGAAGGAAATAAATAATGACTGGGATGGCTTAAATAATACATATATTTATTATCTTAGATATTAAGGTGTCAAGGTGGGGCATCTCCAGGATAGGCTAACTCAGAAGTTAAATGATGTCATAGATATTCCATTTCCTTCCCTGCCTCCACTCTGACATCTTAAGTATGTCAACTGCCCTCGTGGCCTCAGGATGGCTGCCAGAGTTCCAGATGTCATACGTAGATACAACTTCAAAAAGAAAAAAAGGGACTGTTTCTTCCTATGCCTCTTTACAACAGCAAAATAAATTTTCCCAAAAGCCTACATGCAGACTTTATCTCACATCTCAGTACCTTTTCCTAAACATTACTGGTGAGAAGAATGTGGCCCAAAGATGAGCTGAGACAACCAACAATCATTTCTGTAATTGGGGATAGATCAGCTTTCAATGAGACCACTTTGGAGGGGTCTGCCAGAAAAGAAGGGTGAAGGGAGTTACAGCAGTTGCTGCATTTTAGAGTTTTTCCACTTAAGAATTCAGTCACTACATTTTTGGTGGTGGGTGGGTGGAAATACAATGCTGACATAAACACTGCCCCATGGAAACAGACACCTGGAGCCTAGCATTAAAGCTGTGCTTTTTGAATATAATATTAATAAATGTAGGTGACTGATTTTGATATAATGGAGCTAAGTAATTGCCAATTTACTAAATGTAACACGTTAATTTTTTCAGTGTCTTCCATATAAAAGTTGTCATTAAACACCCCTCCAGAGCCCCATTAAAATCACTGAATGTAAGCAAATTCAATTAGTGCTCATGTTCCAAGCAGAGTGTGCTATTCATATTAGGTCTGTAGATGTGGTAACAGAAGCATTGAGGAGTGACCAAAAGCAATTTGGAGAACAAATGACAGGGAATGGGGCAACTAAGAATGGGGAGGAAAAAATGTGATTAATTGTTTTGAAAGAAAAACCATCAAAACATAGTTAGGAGCGACATTATATAAGCCAGGCCCTCAGTGGGCAATAAACTACTCTCAGATCCTTAAGTAGCTAAATAATCACCATCTTGGCTATAAATCATCACCAGACTAAACATCAGTCAGTAAAAGCTTCCTTGTTCCTAGGGTCAATAAATTTATTACCTTTGATTGCAAGTGATTACCTTTATTTTTAAGAAAACAAAAACAAAACAAAGTATACCAAAGGTTCTGCAAAAGATGTTAGCCAAAGGTTCTGCAAAAGATGTTAGCTAAAGGTTCCGCAAAAGATGTTAGCCAAAGTGGCAGTGGTTACATCTGAGGAGATCACTGTACATCGATTGTTTCCAGTAACCAGGTAAGAATTACACTGCATGCTAGAGAATACCAGTCACCTTGATAAACCTAAAAAGAAACCAGAACAAAACCCTGTTCTCCTTCCTCTAAGAAAATCTCAAATATATAGAAGCAGTCTAAGGCAGCTTTTAGTTCATTACCACTCTCTCACTCAATGAAACCTCTAATCATAAACATAGCAACTGACAATAATAAATTCAGGTATTAAAGCATGAAAAGCTAAAGAGTAGCTACCTCCTCTACAGCCCCGCCCCCAAAGAGGGCTTTCCTCTTCCTTCCCTAGGCAAGTGACTTTGCAGATAGATCACTGTCTTGGAGATACTTTTATGCCCTACACAGGGGGTGATTTCCACTTCTCTGTGTGACTCAACATGTCCTGACTAAATATGCCAGACAGACTTCAAGGTGACCCCATGATCCTGCTTCCTGGTTTTCTTGACCTCTCCATTTGAGTGTGGACAGGACCTGTGACCTGCTTCTCACCAACAGACTACGGCAAAGGGGCTGTGATGTCACTCCAGAGATTATGTTATGTCAAATTCCACCTTGTTAACAGACTTGCTGCTTTCTCTCTCTCTAGCTGGTTTTGAAGATGCGAACTGCCATGTTGTGAGAAATCCCGTACAAATAGTGTGGCAGGGAACTATAAGGGCTCCAGGAGCTGTGGTCATCTCAGCAACAGCCAGCAACATGGTGGAGCTCTCAGTCTTCCAATCGCAAGAAGTGAAATTTGTCATTTTCCTGAGTGAGCTTGGAAAATGATCCATTGCCCTGGCCAACACTCTGGTTGTATTATTCCTTAGGACCCAGCTAGGTCTTACCTAGACTCCCAACCCACAGAAACTGTGAGACGATAAATGTGTGCTGTTTTAAGCCACTAAATCTGTGGTAGTTTGTTACACAGCAATAGAAAATCAATACACTAACCAGACCTAAAATAAGAGGACTTCAGTTGGTAGAGATGCCAAACCAGGATATTAGACCAGTTCTGCACCAGACTTCACCAGCAATACGTTGCTTTGTACCCTATGTTTTCTCTTCCTCAGAATCTTACTGACTCAGTTTGGTGGGTTAATCTGATCTCTGCACATTCTGTAGTTTACTCTTGTAGCTGTTTCTTCCTTCTCAGAGACATTGCCACTCTTTCCAGCTAATGGGTAAGCATTTCATGCAACGAAACAAAGGTTATTAAAGTGTGTCCAAATGGCCTGAAAGAATTTATGCACCACCAAAGTCAACCAATTTATTCCTCATTCAGACACATCATTTTCATTGTCCCTACATCCATTAATATAGCATCCTTCACTGATGTCACTTGCTCTAAGTTGTCTCAACCTCTTATAAGATTTTATGATGAGACAGAATTCTAAAAGTAACAAAGATGACTTCTTATAAATTTTTTGCTATCTTTTTCACACTTGATAGATAAGTGGATGGATGGATGATAGACAGACAGATAGAACTATTAACAATAACTTCATTACAGGTGTAGTGAAATGACACACTGTTGGCATTTATACTATATGCCCCTTTTATTCAAAGTACCTTTATGAGTGATAAATGAGGCTGAATTTTAGGCTCAAAAAAAGACTGGAGGTAGAGATAGAAAATATATATGGATATCTTATCTCTAACTCTGCAAGTAAAATAGTATATGTGTGAATTTTAACTTAGAAGGACAAATACAGAGCCAAGGACAGGGGTGGAGGAGATGGAGATAATAATCTGTGGAAAGTAAAATTTTGATAACCTATATATTTTTGAATCTATACAATGTCTTAATATGAGAAAAGAAGACTAAAGTAACATTCACAACAAATCAATACATCTGCTTAATTATCTATCACTGAAATTTACTTTCCTCATAGCAAAGAGTTAGGGCAGTTAATTCTGTTAACATAACTCTATCACCAAGGCTCACCCAAGAGCTGACAAAAGCGGAGAAATCCAGGAGTTTTGTAATAAAGCAGCAATGTTCCAAAAAATATCAGCTCAAATTCATCAATACCTACATGTTCCAGAGTAACTGGGAGGCGAAACTTTAGCTTACAAAATAGACAGTAGGAAAACACCATAAAAGATCAGATTACAGTGTCTTAAATAATAGAGACCAAAGTTAGATCCCTTCTGCAAGCTGAATTTCTACAGAAATGCTCTAACAGTGAGAAACAGTGGCAGCTCAGGAATTTCCTTACAGTAGGGACTTGGGGGGAATTATCTAGTTGGGAGAGAGTGAGGTTAAGAGCCTTATCTTAAATCGTGTTTGGGTAGACTTTACATAAGACTTAAGACCTATCATTATCCATTACAAAGAATGGGATGTGACGAGGAAGTTGGTAGCTAAAGCTACCTCATGGCCTTACCATTATGAGGAAAAAAATAATTCACTTCTGAAGCCCAGGTTTTAGGTGTTTAATAGGATGAGAGAAACCAATGAGTAAGTAGCCTTACTTCTCCTAGGTGGTGCTAACAGCCCCCAACACGGATGTATTGCTTTACATAACCTCAGTTCCCTCGGGGTCCCTGCGGACAGAGCCATGCCTTGATAACATGGTAGCGTGGCCCTCACCAAGCTTGGCATCTGCACGTTGAGGTCACCCCAATCTTGGGTGTATGAATGAACTGCTCTTTCCAATTTTCTAATTTGTCATATGAGTTTATTATAACCTAACTTGTCCTCAAAGCCATTAAGTCCTTCTTCTCCAATCCCTTCATCAAACAGAAACTGACCAAAAAAGGGAAAACCTCTCTTAGACGTTTGCTAATATTCTAATTTCCTAAAATTTACATAGAAATACAAAGTATTAAATACTCAACTATCATAAAATATGCTTATAAAAGAGTAAAAATAAATTATTAAAATAAAAAATAAATATCTCTAAATTTACTTTACTAATTTTCAATTTGCCCCCTCAAAAGATTTATCATTTAGCAATAAAAATGTTAAGTTTGGGGGCTTCCCTGGTGGCACAGTGGTTGAGAGTCCGCCTGCCGATGCGAGGGACGCGGGTTCATGCCCCGATCCCGGAGGATCCCACATGCCGCGGAGCGGCTGGGCCCGTGAGCCATGGCCACTGAGCCTGCGCGTCCAGAGCCTGTGCTCCGCAACGGGAGAGGCCACAGCAGTGAGAGGCCCACGTACAGCAAAAAAAAAAAAAAAAATGTAAGTTTATTTTTTAGAGGCCCATACAACCAAGTTCTAAAAATAGTCATAATAACCACCACAATGATGATAAAAACTCAGGCTCAGCCTCAAATGAATCAAGTGATGGCCTAGTCAGATGTTGTGGACAAAATCTCTCATGAAGGTAATCCAGTAATTTCTCAGGCTAATAAGTCAAAGAAATCAAATGTGGGATAAAAGAAAAGAAACACTAATGGAATTTAGGAATGCTTTTTTGTTTGCTGGAATGGCAGCCCTGCTTCTGGAGAGTGTGAGCTTAGGAAGCAGGAGGATTACAGCTCAAGTTGTGCCTCTAGCACTTATAAACCACGTGTCCGGGCCAGTCAGATCATGTTTTAAAATAGATCCTTTTTTTTTTTTTTTTTTTTTTTTTTTTTTTGCGGTACGTGGACCTCTCACTGTTGTGGCGTCTCCCGTTGTGGAGCACAGGCTCCAGATGCGCAGGCTCAGCGGCCATGGCTCACGGGCCCAGCCGCTCCATGGCATGTGGGATCTTCCCGGGCCGGGTCACGAACCCGTGTCCTCTGCATGGGCAGGCGGACCCTCAACCACTGCGCCACCAGGGAAGCCCTAGATCATTTTTTACATGACAAACTCTATGCTGCAATACATACCAGGCACTGTTCTAAACACAGCTAGTCCTTCTAACAGTCTCATGATGTAAACAGTATTATTATTCCCATTTTGCAAATAAGGGAACTGAGGCCCAGTGACTTTCACTTGCCAAGATTTAAGCCCAGGCAGGCTAGAGTCAGAGCTTGCACTCTTAAACTTACCACACTAGGCTGCTTCTCAAAGCATCAATAATAAAACCAAATAGTTGGCTTTTATTGAACACTTTCTTTGTGTCAGGTACTATGTTAAACATCTCACTTTCATTGTCTCATTTCAATTTTAAAACGTCATGAAGTAGCTTCTGCCAGAATCTCCACGAGGCTATATCCTATTCCTCCTTGTGTAGTCCTGGCACAATACGGCCCCTCAATAAACAGTACTTCTTAGTATTACTCTCCACACTTGTGTTTATCTGTCTTCAAGCATGAAGCAAAGGAATGATCCTGAACAAACCAACTGATATCAGAAATAAACTTACTTTATGGAATTATGTTTTCTCAATGTGTCGGAACACACGCAGACCAGGCCAGCCTCTCTCCAGCCTCCCTCTGTGACAGTCACCTCAGGAACTAGGCAGACTCTCTCCCTGCTACTGCCATCAAATCAGGAGAGCTGTTTGGTCAGGGCTGGCTTCTGCCGCTGTTTGGAAAATGAAATCGCTCTGCTTCTATTCAATATATTGAACTCTCTAACCGTGGCATCAATGCCTCACACACTTTCCCATCTTCATCTTTTGTGTTAAACAATTAGGGAGGGATTGTGAGAAACTGCTGTGGTAGTGGTGAATGATGGATAAAATGAAAAATTCCCTGCTTGCTTGCTTCACCGAGAAAATTCCATTTTTAACGTTTAGCCTCATGCTACTGCTACCACTGTAGAGCTACAAATATATTTGCAAAGGCGGATATCAGGAATGCAGTTTCTTGTTCTACACCTGAAACAAGCTGAAAGGGTTGGGGGCGGGTGCCTGGTCTGGGTGATAACACAGTAGTGAATGCAGAAGTTGCCCTCTGGGCACTGATCCAGCTTCCTGTGCAGCTGTCCCCCATTTGGTGCTGGGGAGAGACAGCCGAACCCCTCCTGATGCAAAGTGGACTAGACAGATCACCAGATGAGCAATGTTCAAATCTGTAGGCTAACAGGAGGAAGTGCATTCAGGAGACATCGTTTTGAGAATGATTCCATGTGTTCTCCTTACTTGTTGCAAGTAATAAATACTTCCTTCTCCCCCAACACACACACACAAAAAGAAGTGCATTCAAATGTAAGACAGACTTTTGACCTAAGAATGAATCCTATACAATGTTTAACTGTATATCATCATTTATGTGTGGAATCTAAAAAACAAAACTAATGAATTTAACAAAACAGAAACAGACTCACGGATATAGAGAACAAATTAGTAGTTACCAGTAGGGAGAGGGAAGCATGGAGGGGGTAAAATAGGGGTAAGGGGTTAGGAGATACAAACTAACTGTGTAAAATAAATAAGCTACAAAAATATATTGTACAGCACAGGGAAAACAGCCAATATTTTATAATAACTTTAAATGAAGTATAATCTATAAAAATCTGAACCACTAAGTTGTACACCTGAAACTAATAATGTAATATTGTCAGTCAACTATACCTCAATTAAAAAAATTTAACAGCAAAATTGCTAAATGAGCTGAAGCTGATTAGTTCATACATTTAAGTACAAATGCCAATGAGTGGTGAGAAAAGGGATACTGAACAGCAGAAGGAAACCAGACTGAGATTAATGTGGAGAGCTGGCTCACCTTAGTTGCCTACCTCAACTGGAAAAAAAAAATTTTTTTTTAAGTAATTTTCAAATACAAAGAACATAAAATCACCGAGACAGTTTTCAAATGCAAATATCTAAGCCCCAGCCCTGATGATTCTGATTTCATCAGCTTGGAAACCTCCCCCAAGGTAACTCTTTTTTTTTTTTTCCAGCTTTATTGGGACATATTTGACATATAACATTGTATAAGTTTAAGTTATACAATGTGATGATTTGATATACATATATATTGCAAACTGATAACCACAGTAAGGTCAATTAACAAATTCATTACCTCACAGTTACCATTTGCGTGTGGGGTGTGTGTGTGTGTGTGTGTGTGTGTGTGTGTGTGTGTGTGTGTGTGTGTTTTGAGAGTGTTTAAGATTTCTTAGCAACTTTCAAGTGTACAGTAGGTACTGTTAACTTACAGCCATCATGCTGTACCTTACATCCCCAGGACCTATTTGTCTATAACGGAAGTTTGAGGACCAGTGCTGAGGGGCACTATTAAGTGCCTCGAGCACTGGTGGTAAAAACCTGTGTGTGAGTCAGCGGACTTGGCTGAGGAGGAAGCTTGAATCACATACTTCCCTGGGCCTTTGTGCCTGGGATTTATCCAGAAAGCTAGCGGGAAGCCCACCGAAGCCCACTCTGGGAATTCAACTCTGCCATTCTGCTTTCTGACCTTCCCCTCAACTGTTGTCAATTTTAATGTCACCTAGCATCATCTGTACCCAGAAAACGAGGACACAGACTCAGAGGGGGATTGTAGAATTTTCTTAAGTTTACATTAAAGTGATATAACAGCAGCTCTATTTAAGGTCACTCTGTGACCCCCTGTCTTCCCTCCACCCCTACGTCCCCAATTGTTTGGCCCATAATAACAAATAACAGCTAAAGCTGAACCCCTCCCATGTGCTCTGTGCTGACTATATTGTATAGATTATTATTTAAATCCTAGTAAATGTTAATGAAAAATGGAAGTCTAAAAGTTATTGGAAAAGATTTGAAAATTTTTTAATTAAGGATTTTAACATGGCAAAAGAAAAAAATTTAAATAAAAAGAGGTGTGCTTATTCTGGCCAAGTGCTGCTGGCATAAGATCAGGAGGAATCTCCTTTAGGTAGCCTTTAGCCTTACGCTGGTTTAATGACATAGCATATTGCATAGCCATCAAGCAACAGTAGAGCCTACAGGCGTGTAGCCTCTGCCCCTCCCTCTACTCTTCCCATCTAGGTGACTTCCCCCAAAATCAACGAGGAAGGGAGGAAGAAAAGAATTCCAATCAAGTGTTAAGGCTTGGAGGCAGGTGACCAGAGAAAGAGTCAAAGGCTGAATCAAAGACACTTGGAATAGAATATTGCTCAGCCATAAAAAAAGAATGAAATAATGCCATTTGGACCTAGAGATTGGCACACTAAGTGAAGTCAATCAGACAGAGACAAACAAATATCATATGATTTGACTTATATGTGGATCTTAAAAAAAGGACACAAATGAACTTATTTACAAAACAGAAAGAGACTCACAGACAGAAAACAAATTTATGGTTACCAAAGGGGAAACAGTGGGGGCGGGGGTATAAATTAGGAGTTTGGGATTAACAGATACACACTACTATATATAAAATAGATAAACAACAAAGACCTACTGTATAGGACAAGATACATATTCAATATCTTGTAATAACCTATAATGGAAAAAAATCTGAAAAAGAATATATATATTATATATATATATATTTATATAAACTGAATCACTTTGCTGTGCACCTGAAACTAACACAACACTGTAAATCAACTATACTTCAATTTTTTTAAAAAAAGAAAAAGATACTCAGAAGTGAAATTTAGGAAATTTCCACACTAGCCCTGCATGGTATTTTATAAAATATATAACTTGTGTATAATGATAACTAATGTATTATTGTTTAAATGGTTACCTTTTTATCTTTTAAAATGTACGAGAAAACTAAACTGACCCCTCTCAGGTTTTCTCACAGAATTAGAAGAAAAATATATTAAAGCACATAAAACAGTCCTCAGCAAGGTTAGCTGTACTGATTTTCCACGACACGAGTAATTCTAACAGCTGTGCCTAGGCTATTTTAATCAAACTTTACTAATCGCCCAATGGCACTGCCACAAAGGACGATGTTGGGGAAACAGAATTAAAAACAAAATCTCCTGCCAACCTAGAAAAGCTCTCAGCAAAGGTAAATGAAAAAGAAAACAGTTTTATTACCGAATAAACATTAAACCAGAATGTGAAGCACTCTAATCCACTAAGAGATTGCAAAGACAGAAAGAAATCTCACCCTTTTTATGTAGCCAAGCAGCCACAACCCATTACATACATGTTCTCAAAAGAAATAACTAGTCCTCAGGTAAGAGGACTTGACAGCACCATTTGTCACACACAGTTCGTCTTAGATTCACCCGGTAATGGAGGTGACCCCCTGTGTTAGCTAGATGGTTTTATCCAAAGGAAAAGTCATTTGCTCGTATCTTTATGCTGTGAGGTGGGTTTGGAGGCAGGTACCCTCTGAAGTGGGCCTCTAGCCTCCCACAGAAACTGGGAAATTCGGGGCACCAACTTCCTTGATGATGATATTTCCAAGAATTTTTTCCCAGGTCCTTGAGAAAGACATTCGTGGGTCAAAAAAGAAACTGATAGGAGATGCATTTAGCTTTAAAAAGGGTTTACATGCATTTCAAAGGGACAGGGAAGGAACTGGAAATTACACATTTTCTAAAATAAATCCTTTAAGAAAAGGGAGAAGATGAGTCTCTTTATTTTCAACAGGTAGAATTAAGCCTCTTGTTTTTCATTTGTATTTGCCTTTACGAAGGCAGATATCTGGGAGGAGTTTTTAAATCTCTCTGGTATCCTTCCTGGACATGACAATTATTTCCTAATGAGGAAACCCACTCAAACGCAAAGGCAATACAGAAATTAGACATTTCTAAAGAACACATGGGTAGTAGAGGGGACATACGATATCTACTTTTTTTTTTATTAAGTCAGAGGAGAGAAATATTGCCTCAAAATAAAAATACTAAGTTGGCAAGATGTTAAGAGACAGTGTTCTATCAAGAGCCATATAAAAGTCAAAGATGATTTCATAATCATCATAGCCTCTCTCAAAACCTTTTGAAGAATATTAATAGTGGTATGCCAGTCAAATTGGGTGAGTAGATTATGTTGCTTTAAAATTAAGGCCTGAGTGACTGTTATCATCACCCTTGTCTTGGTGGGTACCACACAGCTGTGACCTTATGGGTGTTGTTGCTCTCTGGAGAAATGGCTGCATCACAGAGAATAGTCATTCCTGTAAACATATGCTCAAAAAGGCACTCTGGGACCCTTCATGAGGAAAGTGCCTTGTAAACATGAGATATTGCTGCCATTATAGGCGTAAGTTCTAACCCTGGAAAACATCATAAACTTAATAGTGGGAATTAAACCACCACCATTTCCAAGTATTCCAGCCAATGTATTATTCTCATCATGGCTCAGAAATCATGAGCTGTCATCATCAGGATACCTGCCCACAGATCCCAAACCGTGTGTTTCAGATCATAAAAAACACAGGACACTTCAAGCCTAGCTTAGCCCCATCAAGTAGTAGATTTAAAATATCACCCTTTAGAAAAAAAAAAAACATACATAGATATATCAAGATGATCTTACAATTCCACTTAAAATAGGTAAATAAAGAGTCCTGACACAGTAACTTTTCTAACACGGTACTTGGTTTTTTATTAATGTCAACTATAATAAAGTGACATTCACTTTCTCTTAATAAATAACTAAACTTCATTTTGTTTCTTATTATTTTTATTTCAAAAGACAAACATCTGAAAGTTAGCTAAACACACTGCCCAAAACAATATTGTGCCTAAAATAAGGAGGTGATATTGGATTGGCCAAAAAGTTCGTTCGGGATTTTTTGTAACGTCTGATGGAAAAACCTGAATGAACTTTTGGGCCAACCCAATATGTTATAAAATAGTCTTTCTACATTTTTAGGGCTCATCCTCATAAAGAGATCGGCAGGCTTCAAAAGTACAACAAACAGGTAACCAAATAAAAGTATGCACTGGGCAGAATTGCCAAGCTTCCCAGCAATCTACAAAGTTACAGTTCTGTACCAAGGACATGACCCTCCTACCTCCCCCAGCTTCCAAGTTCAACTCCCGCACAAGATTATTGTGTTTAGCACTTTGTCCACAGGTTCTTGGCACTTCAGGTACCACTGAGGTTTTATTGAGCAAGTGCATTCTTTAGTCCCTTCTGTCTAATCAGCAGGGCTAGACGGACGTGGATTTCATAGGGAGAATGCCTGCTCATAGGAACACACGTTCATGCTTCTGGGGCAAGCTGTGAGCTCTTCCGTGAGCTCTTCTTTCTGACCCTTATCAGCCACACCTAGTCTACATCTCAGATCCTGCTCTGCACATCTGTATTCATTGTTCATCTATATCTGTACCTCCCACTCTGCATTTCCATTCCAGACCAGTTGACAAAACCTATTTAGAAAGAAGACAAATATATCCAAAATGATCACCAGTGCCATCTTATCCCAAGGACTCCATGTGCATGTTTTTTATTAAAAAGTGGACAAAAACAAGATTTCTTGGGTGGAGAAAAACTTCCTAGTCAACAAAGTCACATTCAACTTGCGTACTGATGTCTATCTATAGAATAAAATATGACAGCCTGACCAACCACTCCATATCAAAATTCCACTCCGCATAACCCCAAACACACCTGAGGCAGTGTAGCATTCTGATTAAGGGGATGCATTTGGGAATCTGACAGGTGTGGGTGTGAAACCCACTCCCACAAAGCATTACCTGTATAACCATGAGCAAGATACCATCTTCCCTGCCTCGATCCACTCATTTGGTAGAATGGGGATAATGATTCATATCTACCTCATAGGGGTGTGAAGATTCAAAGAAAGCATTTAGCATGGAGCCTTGAAAAATATTAAGTGCTCTATAAAGTTTAACCGCTATTATTAATATTACCATCAGGTGGCTCAGTCAATGCCAAGTAAGATGGATGACCTCTCTTGTGAAATTTAACTTATAAATCTTAAAAGCCAGAAGGCCAGTGGCATGTCTGACCACCATAGAACCATGCACATAAACTCATGGTCTTCTCACCCAGCTAGAATTTCATTACCTTCAACTGGCAGAAGCAATGAACCACCCTAGTTTCTCAACAGCAACTCGCTATTCTTTGTGAAAACCCAGTGTCAGACCTGAATAGCACTTCCCTAAGCGAAAGACTTTTCATACATGCATTTCTCCAGAGTGTAGCTATCAGGCAAACCCAAAAATTTACAGTTCCATTGTGCCATGGTCTGCTAGACCCAGGGGGATCACACAGTCTGTATGAAGTCCTCTTCTAGGTTTTTTGTGGACCTCAGGTGACCTCAGAGGCACCACAGTGGGTTGACTATAAAGACATCTTGACTATAAAGACATCTTGACTATAAAGACATCTTAAAACCTTGTTTCAGGGTCTAAGGCTCACTGTTAGGTTCTTATCAATAGATACCCAATCCCTGGGAAGGAACCTGGTGCAGTAGAAACACCCTGCTCAGCACACTGGTCAATCAGAAGGTAATTCAGATACATTACCCTGGTTATATAGGCAGAGTCTAGGAGCAAGGAAAACTCTACAACCAGGCTTACACCAAATATCTTCAGAGCAGAATGACAGAAACTGGGCAAATATCATCCAAGTAACTGCCACCCTCAAGATGCCTACAGAAGGGGAGAGGGTCAGAGGTGAGATTTCCCTATAGCCTTCCACAGAGCTCACAGAACCTTTAGTGAACTGACCACACATTTTCTCACCAGCTTCATCACTCTTAGTCCCTCCCCTGCACCCGATGGTCCAGCCTTACCAAATGGATGAGGTTCCCTCTCACACCTCGATACTATTGTCCATCATCGCTCCCTATACCTGAACAACATTTCCCTATTAAAATTCAACTTTTCCTTTAGAACTCAGCTGGAGCAACCTCATCCTGCATGTTATCTGTACCATAGCACTGAACATACTGTACTGTGGTTGCAGGTTTGCACGTTAGTCTCACCCACCACAATTTAAGCCCTTGAGGGCAAAGACTTTGTAGCTCAATGCAGGTACACAGAAGGCTCTCAGAACGTTTTGTTGATAGAACGGATGTTGCTATTCTTAATGGAAACTTTACTGTATTTTTTATCAATTGTCTTTTAATTAGTTACTGCTGGTTTATAAGAAAACTATTAACATATTATTTCCCTAACTTATTGAAATTACTTAAAAATCATAATAGTTTCAAATGGTTCTCTCATGCTTTTTTAAACCAAAAATTCATATCATCTAGATAAGACGATATTTTAATCTATAATTTTCAAATACTGATATCTCCTACTTCTATTTCATAATTCATCGCAGGACTCAAGGCTTCCCCTCTTGTAAAGGCCTTGAAATGTACAATGTGATAGAAGCTTTTTGTGCTTGGTCCCTGGGTTGTAAGAGGTGAGGTTGACTATAGACTGAATTCTAGGCAGACAAGGGATTTCTGTATTTCTTGAAGATTATGATGTGTATAGTGTCTTGTAATGTTTTATTTTGTCCATAAATCTTAATCTTATCTTCACAATTAAATTATAAACTTCTTGGGACAGAGACTACAAAAAAAAGAGTATGTTCAAACAATAATAGTGATTTCAGGGGGACCCTGAAGATGGCGGAAGAGTAAGACGCGGAGATTGCCTTCCTCCCCACGGATACACCAGAAGTACATCCACACGTGGAACAACTCCTACAGAACTCCTACTGAAGGCTGGCAGAAGACCTCAGACCTCCCAAAAGGCAAGAAACTCCCCACGTAACTGGGTAGGGCAAAAGAAAAAACAGAGACAAAAGAATAAGGACGGCACCTGCACCAGTGGGAGGGAGCTGTGAAGGAGGAAAAGTTTCCACACACTAGGAAGCCCCTCCGTGGGCGGAGACTGCGGGAGGCAGAGGGGGGAGTTTCGGGACCGCGGAGTAGTGCACAGCGACGGGTGCGGAGGGCAAAGCGGGGAGATTCCTGCACAGACGATCGGTGCTGACCGGCACTCACCAGCCCGAGTGGCTTGTCCGCTCACCCGCCGGGGCGGGCGGGGCTGCGAGCTGAGGCTCGGGTTTTGGTTTTGGACGGAGCTCAGGGAGAGGACTGGGGTTGGCGGCTTGAACATAGCATGAAGGGGTTAGTGCACCACGACTAGCCGGGAGGGAGTTCGGGGAAAAGCCTGCACCGGCCGAAGAGGCAAGAGACTTTTTCTTCCCTCTTTGTTTCCTGGTGCGCGAGGAGAGGGGTTTAAGAGCGCTGCTTAAAGGAACTCCAGAGACGGGCGCGAGCCGCGGCTAAAAGCGCGAACCCCAGAGACGGGCGCGAGCCGCGGCTAAAACCGCGGACCCCAGAGACGGGCGGGAGACGCTAAGGCTGCTGCTGCCGCCACCAAGGGGCCTGTGTGCGAGCACAGGTCACTCTCCACACCCCTCTTCCGCGGAGCCTGTGCAGCCCGCCACTGCCAGGTTCCCGGGATCCAGGGACAACTTCCCCGGGAGTATGCACGGCGGGTCTCAGGCTGGTGCAACATCACGCCGGCCTCTGCCGCAACGTCACGCTGCCTCTGCAGCCGCAGGCCGGCCCCGCACGTAGTGCCCCTCCTACCCCCATCCCCCAACCCCCGGCCTGAGTGAGCCGGAGGCCCCGAATCAGCGGCTCCTTTAACCCCGTCCTGTCTGAGCGAAAAAACAGACGCCCTCCAGCGACCTACACGCAGAGGCAGGGCCAAATCCAAAGCTGAGCTCCTGTGAGCTGTGAGAACAAAGAAGAGAAAGGGAAATCTCTCCCAGCAGCCACAGAAGCAGCGGATTAAAGCTCCACAATCAACTTGATATACCCTGCATCTGTGGAATACCTGAATAGACAAGGAATGATCCCAAATTGAAGAGGTGGAATTTAGGAGCGAGATCTATGATTTTTTTCCCTTTTCCTCTTTTTGTGAATGTGTACGTGTATGCTTCTGTGTGAGATCCTGTCTGTATACTCTTTCTTCCACCATTTGTCCTAGGGCTCTATCCGTCCATGACTTTTTTTTAAAAAATTCTTTTTCTTAATAATTAAGTTTAATTGTAATAACTTTATTATACTTTACCTTCGTTCTTTCTTTCTTTCCTTCCTTCCTTCCCTCCTTTAGACAACGAATCACCCCAAATTGAGGAGGTGGTCTCAGGGAGCAGGATTTATGATTTTTCCCCCTTTACCTCTTTTTGTGAAGGTGTATGTGTATGCTTCTGTGTAAGATTTTCTCTGTATAGCTTTGCTTCCAACATTTGTCCTAAGGTTCTATCCGTCCCTTTTTCTTTTTTCCTAAATATTTTTTAATTCAATAACTATATTATACTTTATTTTATTTTTACTGTATCATCTTTCTTTCTGTCTTTTTTCCTTCTTTCCCTCCTTCCTTCCTTCCTCCCTCCCTCCCTCCCTCCTTTCTTTCCTTCTTTGCTTCTTTCTTCCTTCCTTCCTTTCCTCCTTTCCTTCTTTCTTTACTCATACTTCTACTAATTCTCCCTACTTTTTCTCCCTTTTATTCTGAGCTGTGTGGATGAAAGGCTCTTGGTGCTCCAGCCAGGAGTCAGGGCTCTGCCTCTGAGGTAGGAGAGCCAACTTCAGGACACTGGTCAACAAGAGACCTCCCAGCTCCACATAATATTAAACGGTGGAAATATCCCAGAGACCTCCATCTTAACACCAGCACCCAGCTTCACTCAACGACCAGCAAGCCACAGTGCTGGACAACCTATGCCAAACAACTAGCAAAACAGGAACACAACCCCACCCATTAGCAGAGAGGCTGCCTAAAATCATAATAAGCCCACAGACACCCCAAAACACACCACCAGACGTGAACCTGCCCACTAGAGAGACAAGATCCAGCCTCATCCAGCACAACACAGGCACTAGTCCCCTCCACCAGGAAGCCTACACAACCCACTGAAACAACCTTAGCCACTGGAGACAGACATCAAAAACAACGGGAACTACGAAAGTGCAGCCTGCAAAAAGGAGACCCCAAACACAGTAAGATAAGCAAAATGAGAAGACAGAAAAACACACAGCAGATGAAGGAGCAAGATAAAAACCCACCAGACCTAACAAATGAAGAGGAAATAGGCAATCTACCTGAAAAAGAATTCAGAATAATGATAGTAAGGATGATCCGAAATCTTGGAAGTAGAATGGACAAAATGCAAGAAACAGTTAACAAGGACCTACAAGAACTAAAGATGAAACAAGCAACGATGAACAATGCAATAAATGAAATTAAAATCACTCTAGATAGGATCAATAGCAGAATAACTGAGGCAGAAGAACGGATAAGTGACCTGGAAGATAAAGTAGTGGAAATAACTACTGCAGAGCAGAATAAAGAAAGAAGAATGAAAAGAACTGAGGACAGTCTCAGAGACCTCTGGGACAACATGAAACGCACCAACATTCGAATTATAGGGGTTCCAGAAGAAGAAGAAAGAAAGAAAGGGACTGAGAAAATATTTGAAGAGATTATAGTTGAAAACTTCCCTAATATGGGAAAGGAAATAGTTAATCAAGTCCAGGAAGCACAGAGGGTCCCATACAGGATAAATACAAGGAGAAACACGCCAAGACACATATTAATCAAACTGTCAAAAATTAAATACAAAGAAAGCATATTAAAAGCAGCAAGGGAAAAACAACAAATAACACACAAGGGAATCCCCATAAGGTTAACAGCTGATCTCTCAGCAGAAACCCTACAAGCCAGAAGGGAGTGGCAGGACATACTGAAAGTGATGAAGGAGAATAGCCTGCAACCAAGACTACTCTACCCAGCAAGGATCTCATTCACATTTGATGGAGAAATTAAAACCTTTACAGACAAGCAAAAGCTGAGAGAGTTCAGCACCACCAAACCAGCTTTACAACAAATGCTAAAGGAACTTCTCTAGACACGAAACACAAGAGAAGGAAATGACCTATAGTAGCGAACCCAAAACAATATATAAAATGGAAATAGGAACATACATATCGATAATTACCTTAAATGTAAATGGACTAAATGCTCCCACCAAAAGACACAGATTGGCTGAATGGATACAAAAACAAGACCCTTATATATGCTGTCTACAAGAGACCCACTTCAGAACTAGAGACACATACAGACTGAAAGTAAGGGGATGGAAAAAGATATTCCATGCAAATGGAAACCAAAAGAAAGCTGGAGTAGCAATTCTCATATCAGACAAAATAGACTTTAAAATAAGGACTATTAAAAGGGACAAAGAAGGACACTACATAATGATCAAGGGATCGATCCAAGAAGAAGATATAACAATTGTAAATATTTATGCACCCAACATAGGAGCACCTCAATACATAAGGCAAATACTAACAACCATAAAAGGGGAGATCAACAGTAACACATTCATAGTAGGGGACTTTAACACCCCACTTTCACCCATGGACAGATGATCCAAAATGAAAATAAATAAGGAAACACAAGCTTTAAATGATACATTAAACAAGATGGACTTAATTGATATTTATAGGACACTCCATCCAAAAACAACAGAATACACATTTTTCTCAAGTGCTCATGGAACATTCTCCAGGATAGATCATATCTTGGGTCACAAATCAAGCCTTGGTAAATTTAAGAAAACTGAAATTGTATCAAGTATCTTTTCCGACCGCAACGCCATGAGACTAGATATCAATTACAGGAAAAGATCTTTAAAAAATACAAACACATGGAGGCTAAACAATATACTACTTAATAATGAAGTGATCACTGAAGAAATCAAAGAGGAAATAAAAAAATACCTAGAAACAAATGACAATGGAGACACAACGACCCAAAACCTATGGGATGCAGCAAAAGCAGTTCTAAGGGGGAAGTTTATAGCAATACAAGCCCACCTTAAGAAGCAGGAAACATCTCGAATAAACAACCTAACCTTGCACCTCAAGCAATTAGAGAAAGAAGAACAAAAAAACCCCAAAGCTAGCAGAAGGAAAGAAATCATAAAAATCAGATCAGAAATAAATGAAAAAGAAATGAAGGAAACAATAGCAAAGATCAATAAAACTAAAAGCTGGTTCTTTGAGAAGATAAACAAAATAGATAAACCACTAGCCAGACTCATCAAGAAAAAAAGGGAGAAGACTCAAATCAATAGAATTAGAAATGAAAAAGGAGAAGTAACAACTGACACTGCAGAAATAAAAAAAATCATGAGAGATTACTACAAGCAACTCTATGCCAATAAAATGGACAATCTGGAAGAAATGGACAAATTCTTAGAAATGCACAACCTGCCAAGACTGAATCAGGAAGAAATAGAAAATATGAACAGACCAATCACAAGCACTGAAATTGAAACTGTGATTAAAAACCTTCCAACAAACAAAAGCCCAGGACCAGATGGCTTCACAGGTGAATTCTATCAAACGTTTAGAGAAGAGCTAACACCTATCCTTCTCAAACTCTTCCAAAATATAGCAGAGGGAGGAACACTCCCAAATTCCTTCTACGAAGCCACCATCACCTTGATACCAAAACCAGACAAGGATGTCACAAAGAAAGAAAACTACAGGCCAATATCACTGATGAACATAGATGCAAAAATCCTCAACAAAATACTAGCAAACAGAATCCAACAGCACATTAAAAGGATCATACACCATGATCAAGTGGGGTTTATTCCAGGAATGCAAGGATTCTTCAATATACGCAAATCTATCAATGTGATAAACCATATTAACAAATTGAAGGAGAAAAACCATATGATCATCTCAATAGATGCAGAGAAAGCTTTTGACAAAATTCAACACCCATTTATGATAAAAACCCTCCAGAAAGTAGGCATAGAGGGAACTTTCCTAAACATAATAAAAGCCATATATGACAAGCCCACAGCAAACATCATCCTCAATGGTGAAAAACTGAAAGCATTTCCACTAAGATCAGGAACAAGACAAGGTTGCCCACTCTCACCACTCTTATTCAACATAGTTTTGGAAGTTTTAGCCACAGCAATCAGAGAAGAAAAGGAAATAAAAGGAATCCAAATCGGAAAAGAAGAAGTAAAGCTGTCACTGTTTGCAGATGACATGATACTATACATAGAGAATCCTAAAGATGCTACCAGAAAACTACTAGAGCTAATCAATGAATTTGGTAAAGTAGCAGGATACAAAATTAATGCACAGAAATCTCTGGCATTCCTATATACTAATGATGAAAAATCTGAAAGTGAAATCAAGAAAACACTCCCATTTACCATTGCAACAAAAAGAATAAAATATCTAGGAATAAACCTACCTAAGGATACGAAAGACCTGTATGCAGAAAATTATAAGACACTGATGAAAGAAATTAAAGATGATACAAATAGATGGAGAGATATACCATGTTCTTGGATGGGAAGAATCAACATTGTGAAAATGACTCTACTACCCAAAGCAATCTACAGATTCAATGCAATCCCTATCAAACTACCACTGGCATTTTTCACAGAACTAGAACAAAAAATTTCGCAATTTGTATGGAAACACAAAAGACCCCGAATAGCCAAAGCAATCTTGAGAACGAAAAAAGGAGCTGGAGGAATAAGGCTCCCTGACTTCAGACTATATTACAAAGCAACAGTAATCAAGACAGTATGGTACTGGCACAAAAACAGAAAGATAGATCAGTGGAACAGGATAGAAAGCCCAGAGATAAACCCACGCACATATGGACACCTTATCTTTGATAAAGGAGGCAGGAATGTACAGTGGAGAAAGGACAGCCTCTTCAATAAATGGTGCTGGGAAAACTGGACAGGTACATGTAAAAGTATGAGATTAGATCACTCCCTAACACCATACACAAAAATAAGCTCAAAATGGATTAAAGACCTAAATGTAAGGCCAGAAACTATCAAACTCTTAGAAGAAAACATAGGAAGAACACTCTATGACATAAATCACAGCAAGATCCTTTCTGACCCACCTCCTAGAGTAATGGAAATAAAAACAAAAATAAACAAATGGGACCTAATGAAACTTCAAAGCTTTTGCACAGCAAAGGAAACCATAACCAAGACCAAAAGACAACCCTCAGAATGGGAGAAAACATTTGCAAATGAAGCAACTGACAAAGGATTAATCTCCAAAATTTACAAGCAGCTCATGCAGCTCAATAACAAAAAAACAAACAACCCCATCCAAAAATGGGCAGAAGACCTAAATAGACATTTCTCCAAAGAAGATATACAGAATGCCAACAAACACATGAAAGAATGCTCAACATCATTAATCATTAGAGAAATGCAAATCAAAACTACAATGAGATATCATCTCACACCAGTCAGAATGGCCATCATCAAAAAATCTAGAAACAATAAATGCTGGAGAGGGTGTGGAGAAAAGGGGACACTCTTGCACTGCTGGTGGGAATGTGAATTGGTTCAGCCACTGTGGAGAACAGTATGGAGGTTCCTTAAAAAACTACAAATAGAATTACCATATGACCCAGCAATCCCACTACTTGGCATATACCCTGAGAAAACCAAAATTCAAAGAGAGTCATGTACCAAAATGTTCATTGCAGCTCTATTTACAATAGCCAGGACATGGAAACAACCTAAGCGCCCATCATCGGATGAATGGATAAAGAAGATGTGGCACATATACACAATGGAATATTACTCAGCCTTAAAAAGAAATGAAATTGAGCTATTTGTAATGAGATGGATAGACCTAGAATCTGTCATACAGAGTGAAGTAAGTCAGAAAGAAAAAGACAAATACCGTATGCTAATACATATATATGGAATTTAAGGGAAAAAAATGTCATGAAGAACCTAGGGGTAAGATAGGAATAAAGACGCAGACCTACTGGAGAACGGACTTAAGGATATGGGGAGGGGGAAGGGTGAGTTTTGACAGGGCGAGAGAGAGTCATGGACATATACACACTAACAAACGTAGTAAGGTAGATAGCTGGGGGGAAGCAGCCGCAAGGCACAGGGATATTAGCTCGGTGCTTTGTGACAGCCTGGAAGGGTGGGATGGGGAGAGTGGGAGGGAGGGAGACGCAAGAGGGAAGACATATGGGAACATATGTATATGTATAGCTGCTTCACTTTGTTGTAAATCAGAAACTAACACACCATTGTAAAGCAATTATACCCCAATAAAGATGTTTAAAAAAAAAAAAAAAAAAAAAAAAAAAACTACAATGAGATATCATCTCACACCAGTCAGAATGGCCATCATCAAAAAATCTAGAAACAATAAATGCTGGAGAGGGTGTGGAGAAAAGGGGACACTCTTGCACTGCTGGTGGGAATGTGAATTGGTTCAGCCACTGTGGAGAACAGTATGGAGGTTCCTTAAAAAACTACAAATAGAATTACCATATGACCCAGCAATCCCACTACTTGGCATATACCCTGAGAAAACCAAAATTCAAAAAGAGTCATGTACCAAAATGTTCATTGCAGCTCTATTTACAATAGCCAGGACATGGAAACAACCTAAGCGCCCATCATCGGATGAATGGATAAAGAAGATGTGGCACATATACACAATGGAATATTACTCAGCCTTAAAAAGAAATGAAATTGAGCTATTTGTAATGAGATGGATAGACCTAGAGTCTGTCATACAGAGTGAAGTAAGTCAGAAAGAAAAAGACAAATACCGTATGCTAACACATATATATGGAATTTAAGGGGAAAAAATGTCATGAAGAACCTAGGGGTAAGATAGGAATAAAGACGCAGACCTACTGGAGAACGGACTTGAGGGTATGGGGAGGGGGAGGGGTGAGTTTTGACAGGGCGAGAGAGAGTCATGGACATATACACACTAACAAACGTAGTAAGGTAGATAGCTGGGGGGAAGCAGCCGCAAGGCACAGGGATATTAGCTCGGTGCTTTGTGACAGCCTGGAAGGGTGGGATGGGGAGAGTGGGAGGGAGGGAGACGCAAGAGGGAAGACATATGGGAACATATGTATATGTATAGCTGATTCACTTTGTTATAAAGCAGAAACTAACACACCATTGTAAAGCAATTATACCCCAATAAAGATGTTTAAAAAAAAATAATAATAATAGTGATTTCAGAGTCCCACTTTATATCTGATTTTAGAGCAGCCACTCATATTTTCCCATTACACATGATGTTGGCTGTTAGTCTTAAATAGTTAATTCAGTTAAAAGATGACAACTGTCAAAGTAAAAAGCCAAAACCAATCTCATTAGAACAAAATCACAAAACTAAAATAAACAGATAGTCAAGGTAAACCAACCAAAGGGGAACAAAGAACGCAAAGGGATAATATTAATAATATCAGACAAAGTGGACAAAGAAGCAGTTCATTTGCATATCTTTCCTGGACATGAGATATAGAGTTCCAGTTTTTTAGCAGCAACTACTAGAGAAAGGATTTGGGAATTTGGGGCTAATTGCTTCTAAGAAAAATTCCATAGAGGACTGGTTAGAAAGAAAAGGGAAAGATTCAGTTTGGGATTATGAAATAGACCACAAATTAAAATTTTTGTTTACACTGTCCAGGATCTGATTTTAAAATCTCAGCACTTAAGCTGAGACTTGAAAACTGAATAGGAGTTAAGAGTTAGGGAGTCAGCCTGGGACATGGGACAGAGGGTGGGGGGAACGGAGGGAGGAAACGTGATCTGATTAAAGAAACTCATGTACAGAAGCGGGTTGTGAGAGGAGAGAGCGTAGTATCATCAAGGCACTGCTCCAGATGGCTGGAGCTTGGAGTATGAAGGGTCAAGCAGAACAAATTGTATCTGAAGTATAAGCTGTGCCTCCAAGAGGGCGGTGGGGGAAGACAGCAGCAATATGATGTGAGAATGAACTAATGGCTCTTAAGCCCTCCAACCCTGAAATTTTATAACATGATCTTATCTTAGTTAAGTCATCCAGTACCATCTGAGGAAGGCTGAGTTATGACCCCAAATTTGCCACAGGTGTTGTCAATATCTCACCTGAGAGAAAGATGTCATGACAGTTACCTAGCAAATTCTGTGGTCAACAACCATTCAACACAAATTTTAACCTGTAGCTGCTCAGTAAACACTATTTGGTTAACTGTCTCCAAATATATAGAAATGAAAAGACTAGCAATTAAATATACCTATGGGCATGTGGGATCTTCCCGGACCGGGGCACGAACCCGTGCCCCCTGCATCGGCAGGCGGACTCTCAACCACTGCGCCACCAGGGAAGCCCTATGGGTTAAATTTAATTTCCAAACTTGTCTAAGATCTTTAACATTAACATGAAAGTGAAATTTGATTATAACCATAATATATGCACATCTTACAAAAGATTAAAAGACGCTATAGTCTTTCAAAAACCGCATTTTTTTATCTTCAATGGCTCATAAAGATCACTGAGGGGAAAAGAGAAAGATGGTCAAATGTCAGCGCTTCCTTTCCAAGCAGGAACAGGGTACAACAGTGTGATTCATTACAAGTAAAATCAAAGACATTGTGGACTAAACACAACACATGAATACCGGACCAATCCTCCCTGTGTTAGTGACCTACTATGGCAGCTTGTGGTCCCACTTAACAAGAGTGCGTCTCCATTCCCTAATCTGTAAAACAGGGTTAATAATTTTAACCTACTTCTCAGAGATAGTAGGCAGATTAACTATAACCGTAAAGTGATTAAAAACACAAATCATGAGAATGCTTTAGTATAAGCTATAATTTCTCATAGCAAGAAATGTGAATTTCTTCTTCTCCAGAATTGTTCCAAATGCTTCAGCTAATAATTTATAAGAATGACAAATACCGAGTGACCTTCCCTTTCAATGACTGAAGATACTCTCCGGACTGAGTCTTTTTTTTTTTTCAAATAAAAAATTTTTAGGTATAAAAAATGACTTTGATCCTATCTCAGCCCAGTAATTTAATGAATGGCAACTCAGCCAAGAAGATTTAAGAGCACTGTCCCCAATTTATAAGACTCCACTGAAAAATACTCATTTAGCAGTTTGAGAGTTACCTTGACCTAGAATTTATGCCAGAAACAACAAGGGCATAAAGATAAAATAGCTTTAGCCCACTAATCAAAATAAGATTATCCTAGACAAATTTAATGAGTAAATGCAGGGCTAGCCAATTCAATTGTCTACCTAAATTTCACAGTTTCTAGAGTATAAATACCAAGCCCCTAGATAGTTTTCCTAAAACAATTAAGCTTATTGTTTCTCCAGAAATCAGAAATATAGGAAAACACTGAAGTTCATTGCCAAGCACTCATCATAACAGTTACTAAACAGTCACCTGCATTTTTTGCACTTTATGGAAATATTCACATTCTTATCACATCTGAAATGCTGCAATTCTGGTGCAGGGAGCAAGTTAAGCAAACATTAAGGGAATCTAAGTCTGCACAATATACATCAGTGTTAAACCCTGACTGGCTACAATTTATTAGCACCCACAGACATATTACTTCTGTTGAAGTCAAACAGCCTGAAAAAGAAAAATGGATTTTCTATAATCTGGCTACCCAGTTTCCCTTCAATTTTCAAAAGATTACAACTTCCATTTTATGACACGACCACATTTTTTCCACCAGAGGGCTAAAGGTAAATCACACTGTGTATAATGAGGGTGGGATCCCAGGACAGGAGGATCACAAATCCCACCTCCAGAAGGGTTGTGAACCCTCCGAATCCATGACAGAAGTAGTATGCAAAACAAGGCTTCCACCATCTATATGGCCACAGGACTGCCCAAAGTAAGTCAGAAAGTTCCCAAAGTAGTAACTTCTTGAACAGTGTTTCCAAGGACACAAAATATTGCTACTTTCTACTGCCCTTCCTCCCAACTCACAAAGGGAGAGAACTACCCAATTATACTAATGTAGTGCTTCCTTCTGGAGTTATTCCAACCTATTTTGGTGAATGTTATCTAGAGAGAACTTGAAATCTGAAGAAGGAAACAGAAAACAAAAAGTTCAAAGAGTAAAAGATACTTGATGATTTTCACGTTGTTAACAAAGGTGTAACGTTCATCATTTTTAAAGTTTTCATTCTTAAAAATATATTAAAATACAGTTTTTAAATTATAAAGTGGTAGGTTATGTTACCACAAAATGCTGGATTACTCTAACTACCTAAGGATGATCATTGTTTCTAAAATAACTAGAGTTAAATTGAGGGAAAATTTAAAATAGAGTAGCAGTAATCATGAAGTAAAATTATATTCTTGTTATCCAGGCTAGATATCCAGGAATAATGAAAATCCGAAGAGAAAAGGAAAGGTTTAGATTGGTTTGAACAACTCATCAAATTTAAGGAAGTAAAGAATAAGTCTTTTTAGTAAAGACAGAGCAAATTTTCCACTGGTACTCAATACCAGATGGTCATTGGTACAATCCTATTTTCTACATACATTTCAGAGAGGAATTTTTACACTTACTGGGACAATTTAAATAACATAAATGGGTATAGGCAGTCAAAGCAGAAAGTAGATTAGAAAAATTTCCAAGTCCAATATTAAAAAATGAAATTAACATAATATTAGACTGTCTCCATGCTTCAGACTTTCTGTTCTGTCCTCAGAATACCTAACCAGTGTTCCTTCTGAGGTCCCTCCTGTAATATTCATCAGAAAAATGTATCCAGATGAAGAACCTTTTAATTTTCCGAGGGGAATGTTTAACTGTAGTTTTCCACTGCATAAGATAAGTGTGAAAGTGTGTTAGCAAATATGATGGAAATGCTAATTAGAACATTAAGGCAATGTTTTCAATGCAAAATGAATATAAAAATAAGCATTACAGGTGGTGGAACACTCAAAGTTCTTAAATCAGACTTTGCACATTTGGAGAGAAATGTGAAATATGTGTTATTTCTTTTATTTCTAACTATACTAAATGCATGATTAATTGGTTAGAAATCTAAATCCATTGATGGCCAATGAATAACCAGAAATCTAAATCCATTGACGGCCAACGAATAATCTGTATTTTAGTGGAAATACTAAACAAGAAGTCCCACAGTAAAGTTGTTTCTATTTTCAATTTCTAATATGTAATAGAGAGAGATGCTACATGAAAATCAGAATCTGAGTCTCCCTCTGACCTGTCCAATGTAAATGACTAAATTTCCAGGTTCAACTGTTAACTGTGGTGGAAACTGACAAGCCATGCCCCTCTTGCTCTCTCCCTACAGAGAGACTCAGTGGAGTTTAAAAATTAGACTTTCAAAAGAAAACAGAAATGCTTTGTGTTTCACACATTAAGGTGAAAACTAAATTCTGCCAGAGGAAGGATTACTATAAATTTTATAATCCTGGTGCCGAAAACTTTATTATAGATGCTTCTTCTTTCACTATGGCAACGGAAGGAATTCATAAATGAGACTTTCATCTTCACTTTGAGTGTTCTCATTGGATAGCTGTGGGTTCAATGTGATTGCTGTAGGAGTTATAATTTTGATTCCAAAATTTACTCAAAAGTTTCAATAAGCCACTGATTATGGATATAGTAAATACAATTATATATTTCAGTCAATGGAATTCAAAAATTAAACACTCTCGCCTCCTGCCTCTGAACAAGTTCGTACCATACTGCAGCACAAAATTTGTCAGTGGAACCCACTGAATTCTTTTCTTTTTTTAAAATATCAATGTGATATTTTTTAAGTAATAAAAAGAAGTTAACGTAAGTTAGCATTCTGTTCTTGTTGGCACATATTTATGAAATAAGTTTCTATTCATTAAGAACTTCTACAATTTCACCATTACATCGGCAGTTGCTACAAATATATGTCAAGGATCTCCTCCATGTAAGGGAATGTGCTAGAGGTAGTTCATTATTACAGCTCTACTCACAACAAATTGGCCAGTTCCTTTCTCCCACATTTATGTCATCGCTCACCTATCAGAACCAGTTAGAATGTTGACAGGGGAGGCCAGTCCCTCATACCTCTAGACTTATGAAAATGTTCGTAAACCAGAGATCCCTTAATAACAACAACTAGCATTTCTTGGGCACAGTGATGGTCAATTCACTGACCTTCTCTGCCCTCTGGGCCCTGAAAAGCTGACCTCTGAGGACTGTTTGACCCAGGCTTGGAGTCCTCGGTTTCAAGTTTGATTTGGCCCCGGGAGCCATCCACAGGAGATGAGAAGGCAAGAAAAGAGAGGGAGGAGATTTCTTCTCTGTTCCCTCCCTGCTGCAGTGCAAGACCCTGGCAGCAGCTGCCCTCTTCCAGGCCCATAGCTGTCCCCCACCGTCCACACTCTCACCAGGTTCTGGTAATGATGTCCTGCTGTTGCTAATCTCTGGCTGCTTCATCATTCCTCCTTTGCTCCCTTTACCCTGCTCACTCTGTACATGGTCTCTTTATTAACATCTATTCATTTGAACCATTTGTGGGAGACATAATTCTAAAATGGCTCCCAAGGTTCTTGCCCCCCTCGTGTGCACTCCTTTTGTAATCACCTCCTCCTGAGTGTGGGTAAGCCTGGCCTAATCAGGTGAGCCCTTTAAAAAGAGGGTCTAGGGGTCAGAGATGAAGGAAGTCAGAGAGATTCAAAGCTGCAGAAGATACTCTTCTGAAGGCCTTGAAGGAGAAAACTGACATATTATGGAAGAGGCCACATGGCCAGGAATGGCAGGCAGCCTCGAGGAGATTCAGCCCAGCAGACAACCAGCAACAAAACAGGACCTCAATCCTACAACTATAACCGGAAGAAGCTTGGAGGAAGATCCCGAGCTCCAGATAAGATCACAACCCTGGCCAATACCTTCATTTCAGCTTTGTGAGTCCCTGAGTAGTAAATGTAGCTAGCTCATACCCGACTTCTCTCCCAAAGAAACTGTGAGATCAAAAATGGTCGGTTACTACCATTACTACACAAATATGTCACACCAACTTATTAGATAGAAATGCTAATGCTTTGCTTTAACAGTTAGAGAGTAACTTCATGAGCTTAAAGAAATATATCCTTTTTCTTTTTCATACCCTTTCTCATTTCAAAAAGAATTTAAAGTAACTAACCTAGATTTCCATATTATTCTATAGCTCAAACTTTTTAAAAGATATCCACTCAAAGTTTGTCTGCATTAGCAAGTTTGCATTGTCTTGAAAACTGATTTCTTAACTTCGTTTGAATGAATTATGACTCTAAATATTAAAAAATCTTTATCTTCCTTAGGCATTTCAGTAACTTGCAAGTTGTACAGTTCTGGTTCAATATCCTTTTTCTTTCCTCCTATTCCTGTCACTGTTTCGAAATTAGGTGAATGGCTGGCTAACTCCTTTCATAAATCAAATAACATTCTTCCTGTGATTTCAATGGAGTAAGTCAAGCTTCAGAAACTAGCACAGATACTTTCAGTCGCACTGTTCCGGGAACCCCAAGGAATGAAAGACTCTATGAAAAAGGTCTATATTAGTCACATTCCCACTCAGCATAATCACAAGCTCTGGTTGCAAAACAATGTTTGAATTCTAAATCAGTCCTTCAATTATCAGAGCTGTCACTCCTCTCCTTGATGTTTTTTCTGCCCCCAGCAAAATCCCTACTCTTACTGCTATTGCTTCAAAGTTCTCAACTCCTACCCTCAGAATTTTTCCAGAGAACAGAAGGCTTTCGTGGAACAATGACTACTGGTGGACAATGAGATAAGGAGAGGCCTCCTTCTCCAGTATATCCAATTTCTTTCTCTCTCTAGGGTCTTGCTCCAAGAAAATTTAAACACCCTCAAGTCGCTATGATATTTTTAAAATCCTCCTTCACACCCATATAGAACTTTATATCATATTCAGGTCTCAGCAAAATTTCTGGAGTTATCCATATTTACTTTATCCATTTCCTCTTGACCCATTACTTTTGGGTCCTGCCTCCCTTGCTTTACTGAAACAATACTTGCTAAGGTTACCAATGATCTCCACGTTGTTAAATCCAAAGGATATTTCTCACTCTTTGTCTTATTCACTATCTCAGAAACATTCTTCTTAAAATCTATCTTCTTTTTGCCTCTGGATCACACTCCCTTGGTTTTCTTCCTCCCCCTCTAGTTCATATTTATTTGTTCGTCTTTATTTGTAGGCCTTCTAGTCTACCAGCCACTTAATGCTCACAAAGAGAAGTCCTAGGGCTAATCCTTGAGAATCATCTTTGGAATCTCCCTCTTCAAGTCTGATTAATTTTGCCTCTTAGAATGGACTTGAGGACATGGGTTGCAAAACAAGGGGAAGGGTAAGCTGGGGCAAAGTGAGAGAGCGGCATGGACATATATACACTATCAAACGTAAAATAGCTAGAGGGAAGCAACCGCGTAGCACAGGAAGATCAGCTCGGTGCTTTGTAACCACCTAGAGGGGTGGGATAGGGAGGGTGGGAGGGAGATGCAAGAGGGAGGAGATATGCGGATATATGTATATGTATAGCTGATTCACCTTGTTATAAAGCAGAAACTAACACACCTTTGTAAAGCAATTATACTCTAGTAAAGGTGTTAAAAAAAAAAAAAAAAAAAACAGAAAGGGCTTCCCTGGCGGCGCCGTGGTTGAGAGTCCGCCCGCCGATGCAGAGAACATGGGTTTGTGAGCCAGTCCGGGAAGATCCCACATGCCGCGGAGCGGCTGGGCCCGTGAGCCATGGCCGCTGAGCCTGCGCGTCCAGAGCCTGTGCTCCGCAATGGGAGAGGCCACAACAGTGAGAGGGCCGCGTACCGCAAAAAAAAAAAAAAAAAAAAGACTTCAGTCTCTCCCCATCTGTTCTAATCATTAGGCCAGAACATTCTTCACAGCCTTCTCTCTCTCCTTCAATAATTTACAAGGCAATATTTTTTGCCTACCTTGCTGAATACAATCTTCTCTTACAAGCCCTTAAAGCCCTCTACCATAGAGTGTCAACCTGTACAGCCTATAGTCGCTGGAAACTGTCTCTTCCTATCAAGTCCATTTACACACACACATACACACCCGATACAATTCACATTTCCAGCTCTATGCTTTCACCTCTGCTACTCTCTCCCCCACTATTTCTGCCCCCTCCATCTTTCCAAAATCATGCCCTCGTTTCAGAGCCTTGCTGCCAATCTGTCTCTCTCAGCACGCCTCTGCATTTGCCCAAAGCACACACTGAATGTTCTTGGCCTTGAACTTCCGTACTCGGGATGTCATACACTTTCAATTGTGGGTCACATAATCAGAAATCCAGCTGTTTAAGCCCCATTAATTTTATAACAATAGCAAGGAACTTATCAGAAACGTGGATTGAAAAGCAGTCTCCAATGGAGTCAAATTTATTTAGATGTAAGTGCCAATCTAGGCTTAGCATTCGTCGTTAATTACTTTTTTACCAAGTGAGTGAGAACTCTGGCATTTAACAAGCTGAACTATGTTTAAAACAATGGGATATTTTCAGCCAGGACATATCCCAATTCCAACCCCAGATCCTCCTCCCCAGGGATGCTTCTTGGTGTCTCTTTCAACAGTTTCACAAAATAGAATGTACTTTTGCAGAGCTTCACACAGACCAACAAAAACATAGTGCAGGGATTTGCTGCAGAGCAAGGATTTACAGGGGAGTTGTTTTTTTTTTTTTCTTTTTTCCGGGTACACGGGCCTCTCACTGTTGTGGCCTCTCCCATTGCGGAGCACAGGCTCCCGATGCGCAGGCCCAGCTGCCATGGCTCACGGGCCCAGCCTCTCCGCGGCATGCGGGATCCTCCCGGACCGGGGCACGATCCCGTGTCCCCTGAATCCGCAGGCGGACTCTCAACCACTGCGCCACCAAGGAAGCCCTACAGAAAAGTTTTGAGATTGATATTCTCACCTCCAAAACTCCACAGATACTTCTGGATGTGCAGTTTGTTTGCAATTCATTCAGTTCTTTTTGAAACTCACCTTCTTCCTCCACATGCACAAGACTTTACTAAGCCAGGCATCTAATAAAAAGCTCAGTAAATTCCTGCTGTTTAGTCAATTGAGGTATTTATGAAATTATAGTATTTCAATGCCATCCGTAATTGCAATCCCCTACCAAGATGTGGGCAGCTGAAATACTTAGCTCTTAATAGACTTGCAAACAAAGGCAAACCATGAAAACATCTTTGGATTCTTTTCTTCTTTAAAGAAGAGCACTAATAGATATAGATTCTCTTTTAATAAATGTTTCCCAACATGCCATTTGCTGTATTTTTCAGTGATAAATATGTCACTTCCTGAAAAGTGCACCTCACAATTTATTGTATAACATCTAATAAGGAAATCCAATAACTCAAAAACCATCAGGGGAGAAAAAAAAAACACAGTTCTATTGTAGATAAAAAAATTTTTTTTTTTTTTGGTTCATCCATCACTACTAGTCTGGCATATTATGCACATCATCACTTCCTGAACTTGCACTTTTATGTTTTTGATCAGCTAAGTCACAGTCAAAAGAAGAAATAGGAAGTAAAGGAAATATCTCCTACAGAAATCCTAACAAAACTTATTTTCATATTTTTCTTTTATTATGAAATAGGCAAACTCAAAAATTGAGAATCTATTTTTTATACCTATTTTGATAAAAAAAAAAGTTGCCTGTGTTCTTTACTAAAACTCAGCTATTTACCAACAGCTAAAGAAAACTGACTTAATCTTGCTCTTTTTCTACTCCGACAAGATATTCTACTACATTATATGCAATAGCCTCACTGAGTTTCAATGCTTTAATGTTTTAGACTTATTTATTTATTTATTACCTTTACACACACACACACTTCCTATTCTCTAGCCCAAATGGCTAGAAATTGTGGGCGGGTAAGATCTTGCTGTTATTAAATGGGAAAAAAAAAAAAAAAAGATTCTCCGCTAGCCTACGAGATAGATAGATAGATATTCAGTCATTTTCAATTTTTTTTTTCTGTATATTACATGTTTTAAAGATTTTATCAGTTCCTCAGCAATGATAATTTTCTTTTCTTGGAGAAGTTCCTCTTCAGATTGTTTTTGTTCTTTGAAGTCTTCTAGATGAGTTTAGACAATGAAGAGGATGAGAAGGCATCAAGCCTTATGAAGTATTTTCAAGTATATGAAGGTTAGGAGAAAGGCCCCATCTCTATAAGAATCAACAAGACAAGGAGATTTTCATCACTTTAAGAGGGTTTCACTGTCTAGATTTCAGAAGGGAGAAATCTTCCTACGTATAAATACACAAGCCTATATTCGACATAGAACATGCGTTGTCCTTTTGAACAATTCAACTCTTTCCCTACCTTAAAATGTATATAACTCTGTCCCTGTGCATCTATCACTGGTATATCTTATTTTAAAACCTCTGCACAAATAAGTAATTGTTCATCAAAAACACTAGAAACAATCTGTTATAAGTGAATATAAAAAATTATAAATTAAAAATGTTTCAGAATATGAAAGCAAGGCCAGAAATGTTATATTCTCTGAAGTGAGAAGCAAAAAGCCACCCTAAAAAGAATGTTTCTTTAAATGAGATTACAGTTCACATATTTAATAAGGCAGTCAGGGTTGACATCAGGCAAGCAACTGACACATAACTTATTAAACAAATCAACAAAGAATTAACTACTCAGAATTTACCTTGGCAATATGAGATAGAGCTATATATATAAAACACAGAGCAGGGGTCTACAGAGAGAGAAGTAAAGGAGATTCTGAAGCAAGAATCTGTCAGTTTCCACGGAAGCCCAGGACAGAGAATACTCTCTTACTAGGCAGAGATATCCAGTGTGCAGAAGAGTAACCCATCCTACTGGCCTGAAGCAATGTACCTGTGCCTTATGAATATCTGATCCCCATGGTTTAGAATCACTTGTTTATTTAACAGCTCTCTTAAGTGTTGACTTTGTGGCCAGCCACACAGTACATGAAGAGGGTACCAGGAATAAGATGCTCAATGAGTCTGGACAGAGAAGGAGATGAGTACTCAGACAATTTCAAAGCACTGTGATAACCCTTTGCTCACTGAGTCACTTGTTGATGTATATTGTCTCTCCTGAGGACCTACCAATATGGTCCTGGTTCTTGAGTCAGACGTAACTTCTACCACAAATTAGTAGAGCAGCATTCTAGTTAATCAGTAAGTCCCCTGCGAATCTATTAGCATGTCAGCCTCCCTGCAGGCAAATATATCCAATTTAATTTTTGCATATGCAAGGTTGAGGCCCAGGCCCCAAACCCATGAAGACTCCATCCCATTAGGCTCTGCCTGAAGCAGCCAAATGATTTCTCTTCGACAATTCTTAGATGCAAGAAAAGCCATTTATCAGCAACACTTAGCCCCCATGTGACAAGATTTCTATTACCCAGTAACATCTTCCTAAGTCACTTCCATTATAAATGCACATGGACTTTCAGCTTACTCTATACCAGTGATCCTCCAACTTTAGTGAGTATAGGAATCATCTCTAGAGATTATCTTAAATGCAGAATCCTGGGCCCCATCCTAAGAGAGGCCAGAAAGTCTGGGAGAGGGCACAGAAATATGCTTTTTTTTCTTCCAAACACTCCAGGTGATTCTGATGTGACTTTAAGAAACATTCTTCAAAGTAAACACTAAAAATGGTGTCCATAAATGAGGCATATGCATTAATGTGGAAGTATCAAGTGATTTTTATAATCTTATTTTTAATAGTAATTACAGACTTTTACTATTACAGCCTTAGAATTCAATTCAGACATCGCTGTCCCAGGCACTAGCTCCTTATTCCCTGCCTCTGCCCCTGCAACAGCGAGGGACATCTGATCTGCTCATCCAAGTGAAGGGCACAAACAGAAGTGAATCTACTCTCCCTCTGACACTGGACTGGAATGCATCCCCATGAGCTCCTCACCAATGTTTCTCCTTCTAAACTAACTGCATCCTGTTCACATGAGGTACACATTTGGTCTACTCATGAGCAAGTTTAACACTACAAAGGGACTATATGTGACTGGAAGTAGTAGAGAAACATGTAAAGTTACCAGATCTAAAAATTGTAGCTACAGTGCTAGTATTCTTATCAGAAATGGTAGGAAACCTCAGAGTATCTAGGTAGAGCATATGAATATAGCAAAACATTGAGGAAGAATTTAGACAGTTACCTCAGAAGTGGTAGAAAGAAGACAAAGCTGATGACAGAGACATTAAATATTCTACCTTTTAGAGAAATCTGCAGAAAATTGAGAGCCAGATCCCCCTTCCACAGCTACTAAGCACAAGAAAAACCAGTCCTGAAATTCCCAGTGATCACTCCAATCCCCAGACCCTCTCCCCCGCTCAACCTGAGAGGCAACCCACTAAGGGCAGGAGGGGAAATGGAGAACAGTAAGTGTTCTGTCTAGTGAGGAACCTCCAGCTTTCAAACAACACACGAGGTAACTGACATCCTCATTGCCCTTTGTACGCTGCATGGTACTTGATGGCTCAGCTGAGGACATTTCCAGGCACTGTACAAAGATGTCGCCCAAGAGTCAACAGTTCAGTTTCAACAGTTTCCATCTTTGCCAATATGGCATGGCAATGACTGAATGTTAACTCCCATAGCCTGAAATACAACTTTCTTTTACATAGATTTTATAAACCTGTGACTGAGTCAAATATTTAAGTTATTTTTACACTTCATCAATTCATTCTTTTAAAACCCTGTCCTTATAAGCTTTAGTCCAGAAAATCAAAATACCCTACTTGTTTAGTAAATTAATTACAGGTCTGGTGCCACCAAGGTTAACATTCCATTGAGAAGCACAGCCACTACAGGGCACTCCTCTTCCCAGATGTGCCAGCAGAGAGATTCTTGAGGTTGATGCAATGTTAACTCTCAAGTGAACTGGAAAAAGAATGATGCTTTTAGTATTGCCCAGAAGTAATTCAAGAGAGGAATAGAAATGAAGCCCCATATTTCTGCTTTGAGATATTGGATGGAAAAAAAGGATCCCAGATTTAGTAGTCCTGGGGCTCTGACTGAGCCAAAGGATTCAACGATCCATTTTGTATTATCCATTAAGTAAAAATGATGCTCCTAAGCTTTTAGACACGCATTCTGTCATTGTCATCCACACACGCTAAGATGAGAGCAAGACTCCATTTATCTCCAGAGTTGCTTTGGTGAAGGATGCCATGTGTGATGCGATATTCACTGACATATCAATTCACAATTGGTTGTGATTGTCACAGAAATGTAAAACTTCAAACACTATAAAATAGAGAGAGATCTCTGCCGTAAAACACAGAGGATAATCATTCATCTGAGTGTCTCGCCTTCTTAGTTTCAGTAACTCAGCATGCGGACATGTCTAAACTGCATTCCATTTCCATCCAGACCACAATCTGCACCATGTTAGACCAAACACTTCACCTGATGGCAGCTATAATATAAGGGCCAACTGCATCAAACTTTGAAACATTTAGACTGGGTTCACGGCCTTGCTTTATCACTTACCAGCTGGGTAGCCTCAAGCCCATAGTTTAAAAACTCTCAGAGCCTCAGTTTCCTCACTTATGCAATTCGGACAATACTTTAACTATTTGGATCATTAGAGCTTTAAGTTAGAAAATATTTGTGGAAACACTTAGCATGGATGTTCCTGAGCACAGAAGCCCAGTAGGAATCTCCCCTAAATCTATGAATAAGGGTATCTTTCTAAGTTATCTTCCATGACACTCATTCTTTTTCCTTCTCTCCTACCTGTTGTAGATGTGACAAAGTTTCCAAGTACAAATGAAGTGACCCTCATCAAGCAATAAAGAAACAAATCCTTGAGCAGCTATTTCCTGTCTGACAGTTGGTATGCATATGCTTCATTGACTTTACTGTTTAGCCATGAAACCTTCATCGTACGTGTCATTTGGCTTTAACTTTGCAATAAGGTAATTATAGTGCTGGGCTTATTAAAAACAGACTCCATCACAGGAGACTTTGACGGATGTTGGTGAAGTTCTAGCTTGACAAGGCAAGTGGGATGAGCAAGTGGATGGCAGGGCTAAAGACATTATATTGCAAATGCTGTTTATTTCTGTCAACTATAAACTATGCGGTAAATAACACAGTATATAAAAGAGATCCAGAAATAACATTAAGCTAAAATGGAACCATCAATTATTCTTTCTTTAGCTTTCAGATTTCTTTTCCCCTTCACTATTGGTACTTTTTTCTTTATTCGTTAATTGCTTTTTTCCATGACTCCCCTGTTCTGCTCCAGTGCCTATAAATCACTGTAAAAAAGATAAAATGTTACTATTATGAAACGAGTGTAAAAATGCTTTTTAAATAAATTTTCTTTTGCCATCGAGCCAACTTTCTCTAACCTTTAAGGGAGAGTTTAAAGCTTCTACTGAGAACATAGTAAACTCTTTTTGGCAGAGTGCATGTATTTTTAGCACTCACACTATTTTGGGCACTGGGCAGAGTCCAGAATTGAAGGGGTCACTTCTCAGTAAGTTTTGAGATGTAAATTTCAAATATACTATGTTAGGAAGTTCAAGGTTTTACTGTAAGGAGGAACTTTGAAACATACTCGCCTGTGGTAGTGAATCACAAAGGATTTTGTATTAGCTGGCTGCAACAGCAGGATGATAATAAATGGAGAGAACGGGAAGAAAGAGTGGAAGAGAAGAGTATGTGAAAAATTATGTCTAACCTCACTGCGTTCCCCAACAGCAGCCATGGCCACGTCCAAGCCTTAGGAAGCTGATCCAGTTTCCTTATGCGAGGGCCCAAGGTTCATATCTAGATCAATAAATAGTTTCTGAAAATCTATCACATGTCCAGCATCACGCTAAACACCACTTTTATAAGTGAGTCGTTCATTCAAACATTTTGAGCACCTAATATGTGTCACATATTGGAATTCAACTGTGAATGAGACATAAATGGCCCTTATGCTTAAGGAGTTCACACTTTATTTCTATATCTGCTCTTACAGTATTCAGAATAAATTGTAAAAACTCTTTTATTTCCTCCAGGATAATGTTCAGTGGATACACCTACTGTTTTCACTATAGAACCTCTTTGTTACATAATCTTGATGAGCATATTATTGTTACAGGTAAAACAGTGTGGGAATAGGAAACTTCAGTTATTCTAGTTAAACACAGCCAGATATGTGGGCCAAAGCAGAGAACTGAATGGGATGGAATTTAAGAAAGTTCTATGATGGGACTAATGTACACATCTTGATTCCATCAATGGGCTATAAAATTACTGTTTAGTCAACAACTCTATGCATAATAGAAACCCCCAATACAAAGACACATACAGTAAAACCCACTGAGCACAATCCTGTATTCCAGGTTCTCTAAGATTTCAGCTTCTCATTAAAAACATTACATAGCTGCAGGTATACAGTGGGGCAAGTGGCAGTGGCCACTCTGAATAGTGGCCAAAGTTACCTGTAATTAAAGCAAAAAGGGCTACTGGTCCCTCATTGAGTTTTTCAGCCATATATAGACAATTCATCCTATGTTTAGAAAAATAATAAACAAAATCTAATAATTTCATTAGAAAATATTAAAATCCCTGCATCCCTGCAAATAACTGGAGATCATCTAAAATGTCTTAAACACCATGATTGGGAATCACTCTCTGGTTGTCAAACAGTTATGTGAATTACAAAGCTTTGGGAAATAATAATTGAAAAGTGAGCGTGTGTCCTTAGAGATTTTGGCTAGCACAAAGTACCATGGGAATAATTAGAAAGTATTTGAAACCACGATCCATTGTCACAATTCAATAGGCAAAAGGCATAAGAACAGAAAAGCTGAGGTGCCTAGATAACATGATTAAATCTCAATGACAAAGGACCGCAAAGAAATGCCCACTATACCAGGCCAGCCCAAAGACCTGTCACCATTTCTTTAACTCTCTGAGCACTAAAATTGTCTAAAACCATGAAATAAAATTTTGATAACTTCCTTTAAATACTCTCCTGTAAGGAAAGTGAGCATAATTATAAAGCAGATGTTTCTGTTCATAAAAGTAAGGCATAGGAAAAGTTCATGGCATTTAAGACACAGGCAGCAGTCACCAAGTCCTCTTCAGCCTTGGGGGTTTCTTACAGCTATTGCTTCTCCAGAATGGATACATTTGCTGCTTGTTCATTCTGCCACTTTTTCAGCAGCATATTTTCGCATATGTGTTTCTCCTACCTCTTAGGATGTAAATGTATTTTTGACACATATTGGTGATGTGAAGGAACACGTGGACAGTCAAAATCAGAAAGACTCAAATAATGATATTTCTGTGTGTTATTTATTCATGATGCTTTGGTTTCCTCATCTATAAAATGAGGATGGTGTTGGTGTCTTCTGCTGAGGCATGTCATAAGGAGTAAATGAGTTCATCAATGTCAAGGGCTTGGCACTGTGCCTGATGGCGGTTGCTAAAAGTACTATTTACTATAAGTGCTGTTGCTATATTGATAACATCTTTACCAATAGCACAATTGATATTTATATATGTGTGTATATATATTATCTATATATAGAGAGAGACAATCAGAGAGAGAGAGAATTTATGCAGAATGGGTAGAAAAGGGGGCTGAAAGATAGTGAATTTTAGAAATAACCAAAGACTGTCTTTCACACCTAAAGTGGTTTCAGAATTTCTAAACAATAACTCTACATTCTTCCAAGTCTCCAATGTATAGAATTCCACCCATGTACCCCAGGGCTCCCCTGGCAGCCTCTTACATCTCCACCAGCCAATCTAGTTATCTTTCAAGAGCCTGGTTCCTACAGTGTCTGGGCATACTTCCATGACAGCACTTTGCACATGACGCTGAAATGATTTCTTCCCACAGAAATCTCCCCCACCTAACTGTCCACTCCTGAGAACTGACCCCATCCATCTCTGAGTCCTACAGTCCTCACACAGCCCCTTGCTCCAAATTTGAAGGAGGAGGAAAGGAAAGAGAAAAGAGAGCAGAGGAAAGGGAAAAGGAAAAATTAGGAGGAATAGAGAGAAAAGAGGCAGACTGTGCACAATCTAATCGCCATTAAATATTTCTAGGTTCTGTTCTCAGAGGCTTTTATTGATTTCAAGAGCTTCCCCTGGAATTCTTTGACTCTTTGGTCTGAATTTTCACTCTCAGAAGACAGTGAATGCTACTGGCTCAATAAGTGAGACCCATGAAGCGACAAGAAAAGTGGAGAGAAAGAAAAGCCTTCATTTAAATATTTAGATGTTATCCCTCTTCATATGGCAAGAACTTAAGAAATTGTACATTCTATGCATTTTAAGATCTCTGATGATTTTTCAGGAATTCCTCTCATTGCTTACTACTTACCTTAATCAAGTTTACTTCATTCATTCAACAAAGATTTATTGAGCACCTACAACGTGCCAAGCATTCTTCTGGGGACTGAAGCCTGCCTAATGAAGCTGACATTCCCAAGGGCAGACAGAGACTGAAAAAGCAGTAAGTGAATTACTAGCTGACGGATGGGGTCAGGAGTGGGGCAGGGGGAGGAGACAGAAGGGATGGGGGAATGAGAGTGCCTGGCTCAATTTTAAATAGTCTGGTCAGGTTAGGTGACTGGGAGGGGGGCATTTGAACAAAGTACACTGGCAGTTCTCAGGGATTGTTCCACACAGAAGGAATAGCCACTGCAAACAGGCTCGGCACCCACGAAAGGCAGTGAGGAGGCCAGTGCGGACAGAGCACAGTTGCTAGCAGGAGGGAATAAGAAGGTAAATAAGGTCAGGGAGGTCATGGGACAGAGGGGTGGCAGATCACGCACAGCCTTGTAGCCACTGCAAAGACTACGACTTTCCTCTGAGTCATGTGGCAATCCTTCGGAAAGTTTTCCTTGGCTTGCCTTTCCCTTCCAATAAACAGCTTCCTAGTGTTGCCGTCCTATCCCTCACTGGTCAGTCAGGGGCTTTTGCAGTTAACCTGTCTTTTATAGCTTTAACTACCAAGGCCAAAGTCAGTTTCATATCAGATGTTCTTCCCTTAGATCTGGAACCCAGGCCCCTGTCCTGGGTCCCATTTTTTAGAGATCCCACCCTGCTCTGGCCCTCTCCTAGTGGCACCTCTCTCCCTGGGGTGAGGAGTCCAAGAGGTCAAGGGACTTGCTCACCCAGATCCGCTTCCCTCTGTCTAGACCACACTCCAATGCCCAGGAACTTTCTACCCAAACAGAAGCCTCTCATGCCCAGGGCCTGTGGAGCCCTCTTCTCCTGGTCCACCTTCCCTAAGCCAGGCCATGACCCCACAGTGTGCAAACCCCCAGGTCAAGGATGGCCAAGAGCTGCTGCTTGCAGGGGGACAGAGCTTGGTCTTTCAGGCTGGGGCAGGGGCACCATGCGCTCTGATTGGAGGCCCCCTGAGGTGTGGGTGGAGCCAGAGGAAGTGGGCTGGGGCCACTCATACTCCAGCCCCCGCCCTTCAAGTGTCCAGTGGACTAGGTGTCAAAGCCTTTCAAGTGATCAACCGGAATACTCAAACTGTCCTGCCAAAAGTTAAAAATGAAAACTCTCCTCTCCACCTGGTTCTAACTGCAACAAGAAGCTGTTTCCCCTGCAGTTCTACTTTCCCTACTCCCCTGGCTTATTTACTTTATCGAAATGGATTTCCAGATTAGCCAGAGATATGGATTCCCATTGTTACCTGAGCACATCTCTCCCATGTCCCCTTGTTCCCAGGCTGCCAGTTTCCTATGATGAGATAAGAGTCAGCCGATCACCCCTGAGGCTCCTTTTTCAGCCACAGGTCATCAGACACACCATGGAAATTGATTATTCTACTCACTTCAGTTGAGAGGCAATAACTGTCCATTAAAATGGCTCTTGGCAGCAGCAATCACTTTTTAAAGGGACTAAGCACTTGGGAACAATTTTAACTTGAATATAAGGTATTTTCAACAGTTAAATAGTAGCTTTCTCCATAAGAGTACATTTTTCAGAAGTGCTTTCAAATCTATTATCTCCTTTTATTGTCTTAACATCTCTGTGAAGCAGGTAAAGTAGGTGAAGGAACAGAATTCCAGAGAGAATGAAGGATTAGACCATGACCACTTACAAAGGGAAGTATTCCTATGAAGTCTAAATCTTGATCGGGACCTGACTCCAATACCATCTTTAATATACCATGCAAATCCTTCTGAATCCCCTCCTCCCTCTCCAGACATCCTCAATCTGGTTGGCCATTTCCAAGTCTCATGTGATGCATCTTACCTTCTGGATCTGCCACATCAGAATGAAATACATGTTAGAGGCCATGTATTTTCCAGTGAAACTTCATGTCTTTTCATTTACTCACCTAATGCTTACTGGGTGCCTATTCTGTTCTAGGCACCATGTCTGGGGGACTCAAAATAGTCAACATCCCTACTTTCATGGAGCTTACATTCTAGAGCAGGAGAACGGTTGATAAACTAGAAAACACCTAAATGAGCAAGAGGGCTCTACCTGCCACGCACCTATGCCTCTGCACCCACTGTTCTCACCCCTGCCACTCACAAGCTCCCTCCTGTAAGCACCTGTGACTTGGCACCCGAGGCTTTCTCTGCCTTGCCCGGCCCTCATTCAGGACAGGCCCAAAGTGCTGGGGACTTGATAGCCTCAGCAACAGCTCTGGGCCAAAAACAGATTAGAGTCAGTGGGTAAATACTCCAGCTTCCTCCCTCTCAGGAGGCGACAGCTTTGAAGTATGTACTTCTATACTCTAACCCAGCTTCCCCAGGGGTAATGAGCCCCAAATGCCCATAGCCAGCACCCGATCAATAACATACCCTGCATCGGCTTCTTTTGCTTCCCATCCTTCCCTCCACACTCCCCCACCTGCACCTCCTGGGATCACCTCCTAGAAAAATGACTTAAACTCAAGTCTTTGTCCGGGGGGCACTTCAGAGAGTGATAAATGCAATGGGGAGGAGAACTCAGTGTGAAACAGAGACTGAGGGAAGAAGAGTCAATATTACATTGGGTGTTTAGGGAAGAATAAGGAATGAGGGGACGCTGAGTTGAGACTGTAATGAGTAGGAGGAACCTGCCCTGGAACATGAGGGCCTAAGGGGTCTCTCCAAGGAGAGAGACGAGCAGGTGGGAAGACCCTGGGCTGGACGGAGCTCAGTGGGCTTGAAGGACACCCCAGGCCAGAGTGGCTGGAGCAGATGAGCTCAGAGAAGTGAGAAGAAGCTGGTCCCAGAGCCCCTTGGGGCCACGGGAAAGGTTTTTCTGAATTTCACACTAAGCACGATGGGAAGCTGCTAAACAGCCGAGCCACAGACATGATCCAATCCACTTCTTTTAAAGGTCATTCTGGCTGCTGTTAGACCCTGTGGCTCCCCATAGATCCCACTACCACACAGCACATATAACCAGCCCCCTGAGATGGCTGAATTAGACAGCATATGAAGTGCAATTAGAGTGAATTTCAACAACAACAAAAAAGATAATGATTCAAGAATTTTCCTCTGGTCGTTGCCATATGATCTAGCAATTCCACTCCTGGGCATATATCCAGACAAAACTATAATTCAAAAGACACATGCACCTTGATGTTCATAGCAGTACTATTCACAATAGCCAAGACATGGAAGCAACCTAAATGTCTACTGACAGATGAATAAAGAAAATGTGCATATATACAATGGAATACTATATATATATATATATATATATATATATACATATATACAATGGAATACTACTCAGCCATAAAAAAGAACAAAATAATGCCATCTGCAGCAACATGGATGCAACTAGAGATATCATACTAAGTGAAGTCAGTGAAAAAGAGAAAAACAAATACCATATGATTTCACTTATATGTGGAATCTGAAATATGACACAAATGAACTTACCTATAAAACAGAAACAGATTCACAGACAGAGAACAGACTTGTGGTTGCAAAGTGGGAGGGGGACTGGGGGAGGGAAGGATTGAGACTTTGGGATTAGCAGATGCAAACTGTTATATATAGAATGGATAAAAAACAAGGTCCTACTTATAGCACGGGGAACTATATTCAATATCCTGTGATAAACCATAATGGAAAAGAATATGAAAAAGAATATACACATATATAACTGAATCACTTAGCTGTGAATATATACATATATAACTGAAACACTTAGCTGTACAGCAGAAATTAACACAACATTGTAAATCAACTATACGTCAATAAAATTTTTTTTTAAAAAAGAATTTTCCTCTGGTTAACAGAGAATTTCCCAAATCCGTAGCCCCACACGCCCCACGTCCGGAATGCATTCTTCAAGCTCTTTGTGAAGAAAGTCATGGGAAGTACAACTGGCACAATATTACTCCCAAATATGTCTCAATTAGCCACGTGATCAAGAGTTCTGCCTCTCGAACCTAAAAGTTCAGAGAATTCAGTCACTTTCCTGATAACCATTCTGAATTAAAAAGAAAAGACGTCTTTTGCTAATAAGAGAACAATGAAGGTCAATTCATCTGACAATCTGGCCCCTGATTTCAAAAGATCAGTACTGCTTTTAAGTACTCCCAGCTCTTAATGGTGCCGTACTAATGCATAAGCCTCCTGATAGGAAGGAGCTCCTCGGCCATTTTGTTATTTAATGTGGATGCTGTAAAAGCAAAGGTTAGAATCTTGCAACTTTCAGGGCAAAAAAGATGAGGCTAGTTAGGCTGATGCTTGACAAGCAGTCAGAATAAATTAGTTTCCCCTCTCCGAAATGTTCCTTTGTCAGCTTCACAGGAGTCAGTAACTACTTGAGCCCAGCAAATGCTGCCAAGAGCAGAATATCAGATGAGATGCAGAGAAGCTTACTTCAAAATCACTGCTTAGAGCTAAAGCATCTTAATGCCTGTTCACACAGTGCACGTGAGCCCATCCCCCTATCACCCTGCCCGCAAAGTGGGAATTCCACATTCTCCACTGTTCCCAGGAGTTATTTATTGGGAGGCAGATTATTTTGTGGGAGAATGTGTTTCTAAACGCCTTAATCCATGCACTCTCTCAAAGAATTATATAGGGAAAACGTTTCTAGAAATTAAGCAAAAGAAAGCAATTGCCCACACTTTTTTAAAGCAAGATTTTTGTTTAAAAGAATTAAAAATAGTTTTATTCACTTTTAATTCTGGATATTTTTAGGAAATTTTATATCACCAAAGAATCACTCTTTGGTTGAAATGTCTTTTGCAATTTCAGCTCTCACGGCCTTATCCTCTGCAATTTGAGTGTGGTGTCACTGGATAGTAATGGAAAGTCACTCATACCCAAGATCTAAATAGAGGTTATGTTTTGCTGGAGAGACAGGATAGCAGGTCTCTACCCCGTGTTCAGGAATGAGCATTATAACCAGCACAGGAATAAGGAAAACCTACTGTAAACCCTACTGCAGTCAAAGTCATTGTTGGAGGACAGAGGTGGTGCTTTTGAATTGATTCTCATCTCATACTAGCAAACTAAGAAGTTAAATTTCTATTTTGAACTTCTGTTTTGTGTTTTCAGTTGCATCACTTTTTTAATTCTTGAATTATCTATTTTGCAATATTTATGTAAATAACCATTCAAGTTTGTCAGATATGTTTGTGGAATAAGCCCCAGTGAAATCACTCGTTTTAAGTTACATATGTGAATAAAGTAGAAAAATAGAGCAAGAATTCCTATATTATTAATATGTGTAAGTATAGTCAAAACAATACATGAGATTCATTCATTCCATTATTCATTCAACAAATTTTCTGGGGGGCCTATTCTGTACCAGGCCTTGAAAAGTAGCAGTGAAGAAAACAGACAAAACCCCTTCCCCTGTTGCAGTTTATGTTCTAGTGACTACAAACAGACCAGTCAACAAGCCAGACATATGTATGTTTATGCCAGAGGCAATAAATGCTAAGGAGAAAAATAAAGCTAAAATGAGAGACAGGGAAGGCCATATGAGTGGGGGAGCTATTTTAAACAGAAGGTCAGGGAAGCTTCACTGATGAGGTGACATTTGAGCAGAAACCTCAAGGGGAGAAAAGAGCCATTCCTAAATCCAGGAGGAATATTCCAGGCTAAAATAATGGCAAGTGCAAAGACCCTGAGGTGAGACCAGGATTGGGGTGTATAAGGAGCTACATGAAGGAAAACGTAGCTGATGCTGAAATGAGCAGTGGGAAAAAGAGTAGGAAATGAGGACAGAGAGATTGTAAGCAGAGGGCTGGGCAAGATCGTGCAGGGCCTTGCAGCTGACTGTAAAGAACTATTCTTCAGTGTCTGCTGTAAGCCAGGCACTGAGGACATGGCAGCAAAAAAGACAGCTAAGCTCCCTGCTATACAGAGTTTACTCCTAGTAGATACACATACATACATACACACACACACACACACACACACACACACACACACACACACACACACACACGCTCCACTTCCCTTCCTCACCCTTTCCTAATCCTCCAGCAACTTCATCATCTTTCCCCAGTCAGTAGAGGAAGCAAGACCATATTCTACAGGAAATAAAATGGCTTGGCCCCCATTTTTCCCTGAGCATAGCTGACCCAGAATCTCACAGCTCATAGGGAGCCAATGTAGAGCATCAGGTGTATTTTAACAGTAACCACAGCAAAACACATTTTAATGTCAAGAATTTCTATTTGTGTTAAAGCAAGAAATCATTAGCAAAATTAAAACAAACTTCAGTTTGGGATTAACAGATACACACTATTATACATAAAACAGATAAACAACAAGGACTTACTGTATAGCACAGGGAACTATATTCAATATCTTGTAATAACCTATAATGGAAAAGAACCTGAATAGATATATATATACATATATACATGCATAACTGAACCACTTTGCTGTACACCTGAAACTAACACAATATTGTAAATCAACTATACTTCAGTTTAAAATGTTTTTTAGAAAACATTATGAACAATTAAAAAAAGCTTCAAATGGAAAAATAACTCTTCTCTGGAGTAACATTACTAAAAAGTAACATTTACTTTTTAGTAAATCTGGGGCTTCCCTGGTGGTGCAGCGATTGAGAGTCCGCCTGCCGATGCAGGGGACATGGGTTCGTGCCCCGGTCCGGGAAGATCCCACATGCCACGGAGTGGCTGGGCCCGTGAGCCATGGCCTCTGAGCCTGCGCATGTGGAGCCTGTGCTCCGCAACGGGAGAGGCTGCAACAGTGAGAGGCTCGCGTACCGTAAAAAAAAAAAAAAAAAAAAAAATAAATCTGAAGCCTAAGATACAGACCACTTCCAACAGCTCCCAGGACTGCTGTTCATCATCTTATTTATAATTCTTATTAATTCATTCCAAATTTTAACTTGGAAGCAAGCCATTACTCTCTGCTCTGGCTTTTTCCTTGGTTTAGGTTAAGATTTCAAAGCCCCCAATATTTCTGTTTTGTTCCTCTCAGGAGCAAATTCACCTGCCATCCCCTGATGTTGTTCTGGTGACAATTAGCACTGCAGGCCCTGGACCACCCACTACTCACCACTCCCCACCCAAATGGGCCACCTGGAGAAGGACAGTCCAGTCGGCAAATACCTGTGCCTATGTCACTAGCTCTCTAGGGCCATGTTTGTGATTCTCTGATACTATGTGAATCCAGGCCTCCTGGACTGCACAGTGCTGTGTGCTCTTCACTGCCAGAGCTGGAATTAACTCCTAGCTATCCAGAAATTTCACAGCTCTCACCATCCCCTACCACACACACACACACACACACACACACACTCTTAATAGGGCCCTGTTGCCACCTGCTAGGCACTAACCAATAGCTTATATCAGTTTCATGCCTTTGTTTTATTCCCTTTGAGGATCTTTTCTCCACAAGCACGCTGAGTTCATGCCCTGCCTCCTCATCTACTTCCCTTACCGACTCCTAGAAAAAAGCTACTAACTTCCTGTTGGGAAATGGAGGTGGAAAAGGGTGGGATGGGGTTGAAGCCAGGCTGTTCGTCACCACTCCCCGAGCCCAGCTAAGCACTCCCACCCGGTCCATTTTCTCTCAAACCAGGACTCAGTGGCTTAATCCATACACAATGACAGAAGTGAATTAATTAACTGCTTCTGTCCTGGTTGCCCCTAGCAACTGACTTTGGCTCATAACTAAATCGCAACTAGAGATATTTCTTAGAGATTTGGTTAACTTATACTAGAAGAGAAAGTCTATCAGCATTTAGAGCAGAAAGTTAACTGGAGGTAAGAGAAAATCTTTTCCATTGATTAAAATCTGTAAATCCGGGCTTCCCTGGTGGCGCAGTGGTTGAGAGTCCGTCTGCCGATGCAGGGGACACGGGTTCATGCCCCGGTTCGGGAAGATCCCACATGCTGCAGAGCGGCTGGGCCCGTGAGCCATGGCCGCTGAGCCTGAGCGTCCGGAGCCTGTGCTCCGCAACGGGAGAGGCCACAACAGTGAGAGGCCCATGTACCGCAAAAAAAAAAAAAAAAAAAAATTCTCTAAATCCTCATCTTCTAACAGTGGTCATGTCCTAATTACTTAAGGTCACAATAAGAAAGCTCCTGATTACATGATGTTCTATTGAGTTAAAGAAACAAACATCCATTGGCCTTTAAACCAATAAAAAGCACCTCCTTGCAGGGCCCTGGAACACCAGTATGAACTAAAGCAAGGGATCCTGAGTGGGAATGACAAAGACTTCATAATTCCCACTGGCCAGGTTTGGCCACCAGCAGTACTTGCCTAATACACACCCCAACCAGCCAGCCTCCATGCTCTCCATTACGGAAATCACTCTGCGCCGTGGCGGAAATCGTTTGTGCCTTTTCCAGCCCATTAATTTCTCTGTATTTAAGAGGAACAGCAGTTCCATCTCTTAGATTAGATTTTGTTCATTAAACCCTCATCTCACTTCCCAACCTGCCAAATTTTCATCAGTAGAGATCCGGGATTCAGGACCACAGCCCATTAAGCACAACATTTTGAAATTTACAATTTTGTTTCACAAAACCCCCTAAAGATAATCTAGCTTGCATATAGTAACCTAGAAAAAGATTAAATATAAATGGATGTTTTCTAAAACATTTTGAATATATTATTATTGGCTTAACATTTTACAATTTTGCAGAATACACTTAATCATATATAATATGCAAAGGCTGGAGAATCCAAGTTCTTATTTGTCTGTTTTTTGATTATAACTACTTAGTGTAACCATATGTTAACTTTTTAAAAAAATTTTTTTAATGAGGGAGGGAAATACACATGATGCTTTGGGAGCATGTTGTCTAATAAGGCTTAAAGTAGATGATTTTGATAATCAAATTGTATTACGCCAGAAAGGAGGAGTTTAGTGGAAAAGCCTGAACCCTTGGAGAAAAACGGTACAGCCACCTGGCCCATTTGGTTTCCTTGGATGTGAACGCCATGATCAAAGGAGGCTGGTCACAGAGGAAGTATTAAACAGCTCCAGGGGACAGCTGGGCAACATCAAGCCTTATAGGTCAGCCCTCAGATGACTTCCTTAGAAGCAATGGGGCATCACCTACCAAAGAACTAGGCCAAGGAGACCATGTAGGACTGATCATGCCAGCAGATGCCAGAAGTGGGAGAGAACCCTTTATGGTGAGGGGAGCAGGAAAGACCTGAGAATAGAGTTCTGCCCAACGAGCTGGAAAGACGGCCCAGAGGGAGGAAGCTGGGAGAAGTTATAAACCTAGATACCATGATCCAAATAAAGAAGGATTAAACCATGTGACAAAGCAGCCTTAGCAGCTTTACAAGTAATCTTTCAGCCTCAGGAAACTAAAGCACGGCTGTCCTCTGAGGAAAGTCAGGTTTAAATATTTGGGACTTACATTCTCATGTAGGTTAATCATGTTGGAAATGAAATTGTTCAGATACAATTTATCACATTTCCCGATCAGCCTGTTCCACAATGCGATTAACACTGGGATCACAATAAAAATGTTTTATTTCGTGGATAATTGTAGGTACCAGTATCTACCATTTCCAAATGTCTCCTTTTATTACCCTTCTTCAACAAAGTCTTGATATTTAAGTGATTTACTGATCACTTAAAATGCCAGCCTCACCATTAGGAGGGACATTCACTATACGTGGCTTAGTTTTATAGTACATTATTTCTTTATAAACAGACACATTACTGTAGCACATTAATTAAACCTTTTCCCCATTATGCACTACATTTCAAAGACAACAGTGTAACCAAGTGTTGGCCTGATGGCTGTGACTGCGACACCAGTTCGTGGCTCACAAAAGAGGCACACTCCCCAACCCTGGGAAGTGGTGCTGCTGGGACTCCAGGACCAGGCAACAGACAGCGCCGATCTGTGAAAGACGTGCTTCATGCATAAGGCATGGCAGATGTGCTTCACAACAACCCAATTTGCTGAACTATTCAGCATCAATAACTTAGCTATCATAAAAAAAAAAAAGGCCTTTTAGAGCTGGGTTATGAGAAGAGTTTTAATAAAATGATATCACTCCAATCATGTGCATCCCATTTGCATTTAGTAGAACCTGGTGTTTAGACGGGTATAAAAAGAAAACTCTTGCAGCCACTTTTGTAAAGCCCTTGCTCAGAAATGTGTTGGCCAATGGGAGCTGTGCGAGGTTCAACCACTGGGGAAGGATTTCAGGAAACACTGAGAGAGGTCTTCCCCCTGAAAATCACACAGGATTAAAAAGGCCAAACTCTGATTTCAGAAAAGCCTTTCAGTTGAAAAATAATTCTAGTGAGGAACACAAAACTACAAGCAAATTTCCTATTTGCATGGAGACTGGCTAAGTATTACATTAAAATTTCCTATGGAATAACATATTTTCTAACATTCATCGAAAAGGGCAAGAATAGTGTCAAGAAACTAATCTTCAGTAAATCAGTTGCTAAACAGATTTGAATTATCTATTTTATATTTCCCTGTTGACCCTTCCTTTCCAAAATCAAGCAGCAAGAACAAAGTCCCATGCCTCATACCCAAGAGACTGTGAAAATGTTACGTCAAGGTATCTCGTTAGCAATATGTAAATGAAAATTTATAATTCAGCACCTTCCCATTGATGAGAATAAGATACAACCATGTCAAATTTCCCGGCACTAGGAATATATGTAAAGAACAGAACTAAATTTGACAAGAATAGGATTTCACTGTTGCATCAGCTGCATTTACTGAGTCAACAAAGATGAATTCAACATTCAATATTAATAGTTATGTAAAAAGTTGGGCGAAATTTCCTAGAGCAAAAGACTGGTCTGAAGCCCAGGCTCCATACAGAATGGCCAAAACCATCTTGCAGGAGCAACGCATTAAAATTCCCCCAGGCCCTCTAATATCCCTGGAAGCCTTGAAATCCAATGATGTCTCTGAAGTCTAGTAGTTGGCCAAGCAGGAGACTGGGCTTAGGGACCCCAACTTGTAAGCAGAATCTCACCATGGTTCAAGATCTTCTACCATTTATAAAGCATCTCACACGAATGTCAGACTAAATGTGGGAGGAAAGCTCTGCTCCCCTGGGTGACTTATCTACCCGTTCAGATGAGAGCAATTAAGCCCTTAAAGAAAGTCACTGTAAATGCAAGACATTGGGCTTCTGCTGAAAAAGGAATGATGACTGCTGAGTAGATTCTACATGCCAGGCATTGTGCAAGGTGATCCATGCACTGTCAGTAATGATTAGGAAAGATGAATATTGGAACTGACAAAATAAAATGAAGTTAAGGTGAATGGAAGAACCGAAGTACATATTTTTGCTATGCAGCTTCGGGAAAAAGAAAGAAACAGAAGCAAAATAAGACAGAGAGGAGTCCTGCTGGGACTACATTCTTATCTGTCTTAGAGAAGGTGCTGGATGAGCAGGTTGACAGGTTCTGCTACATCATGGCATGGAATTGCAACCCTGAGCAGCATTAAGTCATACATCCCTGGGTACTTAGGAAGAGGAGAGGGAAACAGGCATATTTCTCCTTAGCAACCCTGACCTATGAGTTTGTAAAACTAGCAACTCCTATCCATCCTTCAAACCTCAGTTCAAATGGTGCATCCTGATAGAAGCCTCCACTAAGCCCTAAAACTAAGGCCCTGTTGTTAGACACTTATATAGCATCTTGTGTCTTCCCTTCATGGCACTTATCAAGGTTTATCATTACACATGGATTTATATGATTATTTGATTCTCTCTTTTACTTAGTTGGAAGCTCCAGAAAGGCAGAGACTGCATCTTCATTCTCTCCTCGGAATCCCTAACACCAAGCACAATTCCTTACACCTAGTAGGTGCTTAGTAAATATCTGTAGATGACAGAAAGAACAAATAATGGAAGGGAAGGAGGAGGGAAGGAAGGAATGTGGTGAAGACTATTCATTTGTATCCTAAGTCTCAGGACTGGCTTGGGAACTAGGGTGGAACTTGGGAAGAGCCCAGTTGCTTACTAAGAGTGGGATAGGAGCTGATTATGGGGAGGGCTGTCAACAGGTCCACTCTACACTCCCTGGGAACCCACATGCTTGGCCACCTCTGAGGCTGCCCTGCGTAAGCCAGAATCTCCCAGATAGGATTTCTTCAAGCATTTGTTCTACTTTTATTTGAGGCAAGATCAGACAGTAGGTAGGATCTGAGAAAACATGAATATCTTGCATTGGCCTAAAACTGACCACATTTATGTAAGCTTTATCTGTTCAAGCTTGGTTCCTACAAAGTACTTGGTCAAGTTAGGGTTGTGTTGCTTTTTCCCATTCAGCTATTTAGCATTAACTTTTTCTATATTTGTGCATCTCCTGGTTACTATCCAGTTTCAGTGCTGCCTTAGAATTTCTCCCTGCAGTATTACCTTCCCTCTTCCCTTATTTCCTATGGTGCCTGCTGTGAGCCAACTTCATCTGGCTTCGCTTCTAACTCCCCCTGAGTTGCCTCCTAGCTTACACCTCTTCCTATGTGATGTTGGTACCCACCCGATGGGGATTTTAGAAATGCTGACTCCAATACAGGGCACAAAAAGCCTCTGGGCTTCCATGTCTGCCCCCTGTCAATCCTGCTTATGTGCTCAAAGAATTCCTTCAGCAGGTTAGTTCCAGCCCAAAGCTGAGAAGCTACGTTTACCACAGACAGAGAGGAATGTCCAAGTAACACTCTGGCAGCAGCTACCCCTGAATGCTCTCTCCTAACCAGTCTAGAGGACCACTTGAAAAGCTACTGCCACTGGCTTCCCTGACAGTATGTTTAAGCAGCTCCATATTTTAGATTCTCAAAAACAAAGCTCATTCCACTGGCACAGAGAGTCTTTCTGGGAAACAAAGAGCAAGAGGTTGCAATGATGCTGGCAGCACCTGTGGCCCTTCACTTACCTACTGATTGCAGAGCAAATAAGGGCTTAAAAGAGAAGAATGCATGTTAAAAGTCTATGTGATCCACTCTTCAAAGTGAAAATGAAATCTCTTCACCTCAAGCAGACATGGACCACTGACCCCATAAGATTATAGCACCAGCTTCCTGTACCCACCAATACAACTTGCAGGTAGATTACTAGTAATTAAGAGACCACCTCCAAACTGAGCTCCCATTCCAGAAGCACTGGTTTGAGTAGACAGAAAAAGGAATCGCAGAGGCAGCAGCTAAAGAGAATAATGTTTCTCCTGTAACAGAGACCTGAGTATTTTCATCAGAAAGAACACGGGGTGGGAGAACTCTCAGGTGTTATTTGGGTAGAGGCCCTGCTCAGTTCTGGAGGTGAAGCTACCAGAGGAACATAGACAAAGTAAACGTGTCCCCCACCCCACACTGCTCTGTAGTCTGGAGCTTACTCCATGCGGCCTCAAGAGGTGGGGCAACCCAAAAGGGCAGCAGCTACAAAAGGGCAGTTTGGGGTTCAATATAAGCAGGAACTAACAGAGCAGCCTAAGAATGGTGCTGACACACTCCAGGGGCCATGAGGTCTCCATCAGTGGATGTCCAATCTCTTAGAGACACAGGGGGGAGAATCCTTATTCAAAGACAAAGGAACAAAAGCAAAAGCCTAGATTTAAGTGAAGGATGAAAGTGAAGCCTTGAGGAAGCTTCTGAGGTGACTAGCAGACTGAGGTGGCCATATTGTCCAGGGTTGCCAGGACCAAAGTTGGGCCAAGTCCTGGAGATTTCAAATTTAAACTGGACAACATTTTGCTAGGGTATCATAGAAGGTATGCCATCTTTGGATAAGTAATGGGATTTTGTCAGTTTTCAGTTGGAATTACTAAGCCCTCCAATTATATGTCATATTTTGTGTGTATGTGCCCATGCACGTTTTTCTGGAGAGAGAGCTGACAGCTTTTATCAGATTCTAAAAGGTTTGAAGTTTTAGATGAACTTCCAAACATCTTCAAGTGTTTTCGTTTTTGTTTTTGCGGTACGCAGGCCTCTCACTGCTGTGGCCTCTCCCATTGCAGAGCACAGGCTCCGGACGCGCAGGCTCAGCGGCCATGGCTCACGGGCCCAGCCGCTCCGCAGCACGTGGGATCTTCCCGGACCAGGGCACGAACCCGTGTCCCCTGCATCGGCAGGCGGACGCTCAACCACTGCACCACCAGGGAAGCCCTCTTCAAGTGTTATATGCATGTTTATTGGATTTTGGATATTAATCCAAATATTTGGATTTGGGAAATATTCCTTTCTTACTTGGTATTCAATAATTAAAGGTTAAAAGTTGTAGCTAGGATTAATCCTTGCTCTTTGGGAACCTGAAAGTAAATAAGGGATAAATTCTCCTCCTACTGAATGAGTATACTTCAGATGGTATTCAGGTTTTGGACTTTTATGGAGTCATGGGAACAAAAACATAACCTAATGCCTACCTAGTAAGTCCAGTCGAAGGGGGGGTCCGTATGGTGTATGTAGTAGACATTGCCCTTTGCCTCCCCAAACTCCTTCTCGCCTTCTGGAAACTGCCTCAATTTTTGTTTGGAGGTCAGCTCCTCCTCTCAAATAACGTGATCTGGACAGGCCGCCTCTGCAGTTCTGGGGGTAAAGCTCCTTCGGTCAGAGTCAGACCTTCCCTGGCCACAATGACTGGCGTAGGGTAGGAGGGTAACCTAATCCAGTCTAGTCCTTGTGACTCTCAGGATATTTCTTGCAACACTGAGACAAGGATCCTTGTTTTCTCGCCCTGGATCTAAATCTCTGGATTGCTGACAGGCACCACATAACTATGCGAAGTCCCCAAATAAAGCCAACATCGGATAACAGGAGTTCAGTTCTTGGTAGTGTGGGTTGAGCCATGAATCAAGGCACACTTGACACTCCATCACATCTCACTCATAGGTACCAATAAACTCCATCTTTTAAACAAGCCAAGCCAGTCTGGGTTGGGTTTTCGGTCACTTGCAACCAAAAGTATTCTGACTAAAATAGAAGGTGAAGATACAAAATGACAGTTTGATGGTTACCACTTAGAGTCCCCATAAAGTAAACCTCCATCAATCTATGCTCACCTAAATGTGAAAGTCCTTTTACCTACTTTCTCCTCACTTATATCTTTGCTTCTTTCCCCTCTTCTAAAGTACCTCCAAGATAACACAAATTCCTTGGAGGATCCATATTTCCATTTAAAACATGCTCTGAAATACTATCAGCTCTTGAAATCTTTCACAGAAACCTTACCAAGGTGAAGAAGCAAAAGGAATATAAAATGTAATATGGCCATGGTTTTTGAACAGGGAGTATTATAGCATAATGAGGAAACAGACCTTCTTCCAGTTTCACTTATCCCAAGAAACTAAAATCGGTGTGAAAAATAATGTCACCTTTTTCACAGAAATAATATTTGCATAAGGAAAAAACTGGCTTTATACCTTGAGACCTAGTCCTCTGTTTATAATTTGTGAAATTATAATTCAAATGCCAATTAGCAAGTAACCAAAAACCAAACCAAGATCCCAAAAGACTTAAAGGTTATTTATAGCAGAGACAGAAATGAAGCCAGATAAAGGAATATATCTTTCCCTGGTATGGTCAATGCACTCATGGGTACTCAGTAAATCATTATTTAGCACAGTCCTTTCTGTAATCATTTAATCCACATACAATGTCCTAGTGGTAAACCAGACACACACAGTCACACCTAACTTGAAATTAGATGATTAATCAGTCAATAAATAAAACTACTTGCCTAACAGTAAAAGTTTTCATTGTAAACAATTAAAATAGCAGCAAAAGAAGCTGAGAACTGACCATGTACAGAATTCTGCATATTGTGAAATTAAAAGTAGAAGAGAGATTGTTTGATAAAGTAGCTGTAAACATCAGCTACTTTTTATAGGACAATCTTTCCAAGATGTCTTCAGCCTGAATATAATAGTTCACAAGAAAGTAAATATGTGTACATCTCAAATGTCTAAGAAATTGCCTTAGTTGGAATATTTTCCCAGACTGACTTACATACTGTCATTCTAGAGGCAAATAAAAATATATCTGTTGAATGGGTTCTTGGGGTTTCTCAAGTTTATCTAGGGACACTTATTCAGATGAAATGAAGAGTTAATTCATCCAAGTAAATTAAACTCAAATTTACACAGTTTTCTAAATTTCTCCAGTTCCAAAGGTTTTCTTCTGTACTACACTTAATTACAGCACTTTTACCTTATAAAATCATCTCACCATCTCTTTAAAAAGATGAGCTCAGAGGAATATTGGTCAGACCCAATGGCTCAAGCCCCAAAGATCTGGCAAACTGTGGTATTAGATTTTGCAACATCCTTGCTCTTCCTATTTCCTGTGAATTCTGAAGCATTTAAATTGAATTCAAATTTAATTTTTTTAAAAAATTTTATGAGCCCTTTTAGAATAATTGGACAACCATATCTTCTGATCACAAGGTCAACGTGTGCAGAGCCCTCTCAGAGTGACCCTAACTGTGTTTCCTCGGAGATGCATGGACTGTATTGGTCTTGAGACCAAGTTCTGCCTGATTGAAGGTCCAATACCCTTAGCGTTGACTAATGTCAAAATATGACAACAGAAAGTAATCATTTCAAATCTTTAAAGGCTACTTTAATTGTGTTTAGACTAAGTACAAAAGCTCATGAAATATTAGACAGAAACAGAAGCGGCTCTTTATACATCTCACAAATTTACAGTCCATAAAAAATATACATAAAACTAACCACTTGAGATTTGATGGGCAATCAAAATGGGATATCGGGAAAAGGTTAAGCAAAAGCATTTGCCGAATACTGTAAGTATTTAAATGGAAAAAATATGCTAATCTACAAAAATAATATTTTATAAATAAGCTTTCAAACCTAAAATAAAATGGAAATACAATGAAGAATAAATTTGGATCCTGAAACACAGTTCAGATAAAGTTATTTTTAAATGCCCATATTCCTTAAGTAGTTTGTCCCATGAAATAAAACTCATAAATGAAACTGTCTTTTCTGGAAAATAGTAATAGCTAATTAAAGCTCCCAATTCACACAGCTGGAGCATGAATTATTAATGAGCTTAAGGGTTGGTAATAAGAGACCCCTAAGAGGCAGCTTGGCACTGTAAAATACCCTAGAAATAGGAGATTCAAGGAAGGGAAAACCAGTTCTCTCAAGAAAGAGAAATAAGGCATTTTCTACAATTGTATTTTAAATATTCATAAAGCAAGAAAACTAGAGATGCCTGGTAAAAGTAAAAACCAATAATATAAAAATTCTACTAATGAACATTATTGATGGAGTTAACTGCTAGACAGAGTAATGACTATTCTACAGTCAGCACAGCAGATACAAGTTTTTCTTTAAATTGGTTTGGTCACCTAATTCATTAAAAATGTATGTTTGAAGGACTATTTTGAAAGCATCATATAGGGTAAGCAGCAAATGAATCAAAAATATTAAGGCTAGCTCTGAGTTAGAATTTCCTTAACCCCCAAATTCCTACTTAGACCATTCTTTTGGAAACCAGCATTCCCAAAAAGAAATCAACCATTAGCAGCACAGAGATGTGTATACACCAAGCAGAGACAAGAGTGTAGTAAAACAGGCTAACTTGGAATCACCAGGCAACAACAACAAAAAAGTTGTCTTTCATCACTGTCCCACCTTCCAGAAAGTTCTCATATGTATGGATTTATCAGCAGTTCCCATTCATCAACTCAGCAGTGCATAAGAAGCAAAACTCATCATCCAGGTTTGACATCTACTGTTTCCAAGTGTTCAAACAGAGTGTACCTTCATGGTTCTCCTATTTGAAATATTTTAAATGAGAAAATTGGGACAGTTAACTACGGTTAGAAATTTTGAGTAGTTAACTCATAAAGGTACTAGTAGAAAAGAAGCAAAGGTTAACACTATTGCATTCCCATGCTGAAATTAAGCAGTCTCCTTGAAGAGTCTAGTATGAAAGTCTTAGACGAGTAAGTTGTTACTCCTCTGTAGCCCTATCTTTATCCCACCCATTCTATGAGTGTTAAAGTAAGGGATGTGCCTTTCCCTTCACTTGTGTGTGTGCGTGTCTTTTTTTTTTACTTCTTTAATTATTGTAGGTCTTTAAGTTTCATAATCTATGGAATTGAAAAACTCAGGTATGCCTGAAAGCAAAAGCAATTATCTGTACCTACAAGAGAAATGATATTTAACTCAATTGTACATCAGTTAACATTTAATTAATGCTTACTGTGTGTCACATCCTGTGTTAACAGGAAACATAATACATGAGAACACAGAAAACTCTAATCACAGTTAATTCCAAAACTTTATTGTAGCCAAAGTTGCAAACTAACCACTGATGAACCAGGTCTTTTCCAGACCTGTTGATGTTGGTGGGAGTCCTCATCTTCCCTTGCCTCTTTCCCTTCTGGTCTCATGGGTTGTATCAGAACTGAAAGTCAGACAAAAGAAGGGCAGCAAAACTACAGGATTCTACAGATCACCACCCGTCATCTCTCTCTGGAAAAGTCTTGTCTTGAACTTTATCCACTGGTGGTAAGTATTGTACTGGAGAAGACCAAGCTAGCCTGAGGCAAAACTCCCAAGGTAATGAGTTTATTTTCAGAGCCCTACATACTCCTTTCAGCGTGTCATTTTATCCACAGTAGGGGCTGGCTCTATCCGAGCAGACAGCACAACGTGGAGCCCAGAGGAGGTATCAATAAATATTTGTAGGATCAACAAATTGAGTAATTAATATGTAGTTTCTATTCCTGGATTCCTTAGCCACCATCAGCCAAGTTCCACAGCAGCAATAAAACATGGCCACTATCACAACTTACCACAGAAAGTCATCTCAGATTCCATTAAAATGCTCACAACAGGGGGAGGCACTCAAATTTGACTATTCCAGGGTAGATAAATTAATCGATAACTTTTTACCTGACAGTTTCCATAAATACAATAAATGCCCAGGGTTAAATTTTCAGATATTATCAAAAGCTGAGGCTAGGGGAATCCCTCAGATCACAGACACATTTCCCTAATCCACAAGGCTATGCCTGGAGCCAAACATTGTGACCTCTGCTGGAGAAAGGGAAGAGAGGGGAATTTTTTCTTTATTTCTGTATATATTCTGTTATGCTCTTCATTATTACCAAGCAAATCTAAAATAGATTATGCCACAATCATTTTAAAATATATCACAAGGCTGACTCAAGAAAAACAAAAATAGTCTCTCTTGCTTATTATTAACACAGGTTATTTACACAGAGGCACAATGGTACACTGGTTAGCAGCACAGACTGCGGAAGCCTTACCACTTGTGGCTTTGGACAAGTTGCTTAACTGCTCTGTGCCTCTGTTGTCTCATCTCTTAGGAGACAGTAAAACACCTTCCTCCTAGAGTTGCCATGAGGAAGAATAGCGCATGGCATAAAATGTACACTTAGTAAGGAACAACTTCTCTAATTGAAACTCAAGAAAACTAGACAGTAATCAGTCAAGCTACCAGCCATTTTGGTTCATACAACATAAATGCAAACCGAGGAATGAAAACAAGCACTACACTTTCAAACAAATGAGCAGAGACTTGATAGTTGGGGCCTCAGATTAAAACATAACTGAAGAATTCACATTTTAGCAGTGCTCAGACATTTTGAGTTACTGTGATGAGTGACTGAAAATATAAATTCAGGTATCAACCAACAAATGGGAATTTTAAGAAGTAATGGTCTTTCCAGCACCCCTAAAATATATTGCAGAGTAAGTCAATCTCTCAACCCAAGGATGGTAATTGGCTAGAAAAGGTTTAAAATACTTCCCTACCAATTGGTAAATAGCCTCTGCCTCACACATGTTCCCAGCCACCCCTCCAGCCCCCCAGACACTGCCACAGTCCAGCACCAAAGGGCTAAGCCCTGACACAAGCTCAGCCAGGGACCTCCAGGACTGACTCCAGAGCTGCAGTCAGCACGTATACCAGCACATATCACTTATTATGGGTGGAATTAGGTCCCAAAAAACCAATATGTTGAAGTCCTAACCCCCTGTACCTCAAAATGTGATCTAATTTGGAAATAGGGTCTTTCCAGAAGTAATCATGTTACAGTAAGGTTATTATGGCAGGCCCTAATCCAATATGACTGGTGTACTCGTAAAAAGGGGAAATTTGGACATCAAGACAGATATACACACAAGGAGAATGCATGTGAAGATGAAGGCAGAGATGGGGATGATGCTCCTACAGGCCAAGGAACTCTAAAGATTGCCAGTAAACCACTAGAATCTTGGAGAGAGGCATAGCACTCAGAAGGAACGAACACCACTGACACTTTTATCTCAGACTTCAGGCCTCCAGAACTGTGAGACAATAAATTCATGTTCCTTAAGCCACTGAGCTTGTGGTATTTGGTTATGACAGCCCTAGCAAACTAATACACCATTTCTAATTATACCTTTCCATGAGGTGGTATATACCTCCTGGACTTTTCATAAAACCTAAGCACAATTGCTCAAATCTTGGGAAGATGAAAGCAAGATTATTGTGCAGCTGTCTGAGTACATTCTCATAACTCAATCAGAAGTAAAGCACCTTTAGGAACTAAAGGGGATTTGAGAATCGAAGGTTAAAAAAAAAAAAAAAGGCTGGACACCCACAGATTCCCAAAGCCTGGGACAGGTTAGATTTTCATGTTCCTGAACTGAAGCCAGGTTTTACTAACAAGGGTTACTTGCAGCCCCACCTGCTCATTAACTTTGGTCAATAGCCTTTGTGTACATGAAAGAGCAAGTCTCCTGAGAAACCCAGAAAACTGGATAAGGTTAAAATAGAGAGTCCTGTGTAATTGTTTCACCAGGCATTCTTGGAAGAAAATAATAAGAATGCCTGCTTCTGAAACTCAAGTAACCTGCACATTCCTCATCTTAAAACCTCATGATGTAAATTGAACACTTATAGTAGAGATCTCAGGATATCATGAATTGAGCTGATATACGTGTACTTGAATTTCCTCCCATGTTATAGGCAAAGAACAGAGGCCCAGAGATGCATAGTCAATCAGGGGAGGGGCTGAAACTAGACTCTCACCAGATTTTCCACCAAACCACTCAATCCACTCAAATTATTATTAAATACTAATTATATGCTAAGGATACAGAGGCGAGAGCAGTGAGGAGTGGGGGGGGGGGATGTGGACACCTAAAGAATTAAAGCAGAAAGGGTTAATATGGTGAGAACACTTAGAGCAGTCGTAGGTAAGAGTCAAAGTCACACAAAGGAGATGCCCTTTGAGCTGGACTTTTGAAAAAAAGTCAGCATTCCCAAGCCAATGTGGAGGCCAGGAAGGCAGAGGAAGAAAGGCTCTTCCAATCAGAACAGTAGGAGAAAAGTGACAAAGCACAGAGTGGGAGGTCCCCAGTGGGAAGTGTCTGGAGGAGGGCAAACCGGGCCTGGGATGTCAGAGGCTTGGGGCTTTATTTTACAGGCAAAGTAGAGCTACCGAATGGTTTATACGGGATATGATCAGTTGTTTCAGAAAACTTACTTAGTGACAATGTTTAAAATAAATGAGCTGGTGATAAGCTTTTAATAATTCTCCCTGCATCCAGCCTATTTCAAGAGTTTGGGAAAAATAAGAGTAGAAAACGATAAGTCAATTCAAAAGGGGAACTAAAAAAACGTGGTGGCCTGTTGAACAAAGAGAAGGAAAGTGAGGCCAAAGATGACCATGAAGGTCTACAGTCAAAAAAAAAAAGAGAGTGATGATGTTATCAGCTGAGAAAATAAATCCTGGGAAAGGTGCTCATTCCTGAGAAACTTTCAGATTGTCTCTCACAGCTTCTTTCTGACACTAACAGGATCATAAAGTTGTGTGGAACTGGTATAAAACTTTGTGATAATAACCCTATCCACTGATTTAAGGTAAAGAAAAGACACTTTGAGTGTTCAGCATTGACAACACACACATTTCAAATACTGCCCTAGGAAGTATCTATATTTAACCTGATTGTAACAGGGGTAATTATTGTAACTTTGAAAAACAAATCTCAAACAGAGAAACACCAAATATTCCTCTTGTAAGTTATATTATAAAAGGCATCAATAAACCAAAGACAAATAATTGATTTTGATAATTTGGGATTTATATTTTAACACAAAGAATTCCAGTGTAACTCCAAACTAAATTTATGCTTGAGTGTGGATAGGTATTCAATTCAATCAATGGGAGAACACAAGAGGCAATTCAGATATATAAAGGTTTAGCCACATCCTAAAGGAGCTCAACTCTTATTTATCATGAGTTTGAACAAAATATGGAGCACGCATGAGTTTATGTCCAATAGCACTTGTAAAAGTATACCAAGAGCTTTGTAAAACCAGTCATTAATATAGACCTTGAAATTATTCATAGAAGTAGCCTCAAGTCTTCTCATTTTATATTCTATCCTTAAGCCACCTCTTCCATTTCCATGCAGTTGTTGTCTGATGATTCCAAATACAGTCCTCTCTCCTGGGCTCCAGATCTTTTTCAACTGGGTACCGTACCTCTCAGCTCAAACTGAACACAACCAAAACTGAAATCAAGTCTTTTGTCTCCCCAGATAAGTTGGCACTTCCTTCTTTATTGTCTATCTTGGCTAATGGAATTGTCATCTACCTAGGCTCCCTATGGCTGGAGCTTCAGAGTCATCCAGGATGACTCATTCCAAATACCTCAATCAGTCCCTACACCCATTTTCTAACTAAGTCTGCCCTGTCCCCTTCCAGCCACATTGCTACCTGCCATGTTTCAGGATCCCATAATGCTTGCATGGAAAATTGCAGTATCCTTTTTCACCTTGCCTCAAATATCTACACTTCCAACAAAGTGACCCCTCTGAAACATAACTCTCTAAAGCACCACCATATTCTTTGGATAAATATACGTCAGTAGCTTCTCCTTGCCTTGAGGATGAATTCAAACAGCGTATGTAGTAGGCAAAATAATGACCCTCCAAAGATGTCCATGTCCTAATTCCAGAACTTGTGATGCCACAGTATCTCAGATATATTCTCTTAAATGTATTTTTCACGAGCAAAACACATCCAGGTTTACTAGAAAATCCCATCCCTACTAAGTCAGTGGTGATGAGATGACAAGCAAAACGCTGCAGAAATAAAAGAATATTAGGAAACTTTTACAGAGACACCACCTCAAAGAGCACCAATGTAAAGGTACATCACCGACACTGTACTCCCTACCCTAGTTGTGGAGTCAGAAAACCTCCGATGTTGACAGATTTTGATGGTAAAAGAACTTTACAGAAAAAATGTGCTCCAAGAGGGCAACACAACTCACCTGGCAAGGAACATGCTCTGAAAGCTCACGCAGAAGTACTCCTCGAGTCCATGTTTCTAAGAGAGCTGTTCTCCCCCTTCAAAAAACAACGGATCAAAACAGCGCTAGTGGAAGCACCTGCTGCTGAATCAGCAGCTTTAGGTTCATTTGTTTAGTTTTTCTCTCCAGTCACTTTCTCCAACAATACTTATAAAGGCTTGTTTTTACACAAAAATGTCAGACTATTAAAACATAATAAAAAAAATTTTTTAATGGTCAGGCTTCAGGTATGGCACTAGGAAACTTAGATTCTTAATCAGAGCTTGTATTTCCCATGGGGCATGGGTCCAACCAAGTTATCTTCTCCCTTTAAGCAGAAACTTGTTGCCATCTCACTGTTTTTCCCAGTTTCCAGTGCCCTATACTACTGGTTGTCATCACACTTGACATGCCCATCTGCAAGTCTTAGTCCATTTCAGGCAGGTTTTATACCATTTCTAAGGCTATCTTTAGGAGATTATTTCACCTAATTCAACAAAGACCAATTACATCCCATCCATTACCTCATTCATTTATGGAATTAACACATTTTAACCTCCTTCTGCATACAGGCACTGGGCCTTTTCAGAAAGGAAGTTGCCATAGACTTGAGTGTTTTTATCCCCCCAAATTCGTGTTGGTACCTAATCCCCAATGTGATTATATTTGGAAGTGGGGCCTTTCAGAGGTGAATAGATCATGAGGGTAGAGCCCTCATTAATGGGATTAGTGCCCTTATAAAAGAAATTTCAAAGAGATCCTTGTCCCTTCTACCATGCGAGGACACAGCAAAAAGAGGAACCTATGAACCAGGAAGCAGGTCCTCACCAGATATAAAATTTTGGACTTCCCAGCTTCCAAAACTGTTAGAAACAAATTTCTGTTGTTTACAAGCCACCCGATCTATATAGTATTTTCATTGCAGCAGCCAAGCTAAGACAGAAGCCAAAAGCATATGGGACCCAATACCACTGCTCATACTGGGGTTCCAGATGTCACTCCCAATCAAGAAAGATAATTTCCTGAGTAGCTACTCTTTTCCCAGCATCACAGGGTTACAGAGGACTTATAAAACATGGTTCCTGGGACTTCCCTGGTGGCGCAGTGGTTGAGAGTCCGCCTGCCGATGCAGGGGACACGGGTTCGTGCCCGGGTCCGGGAAGATCCCACATGCCGCGGAGCGGCTGGGCCCGTGAGCCATGGCCGCTGAGCCTGCGCGTCCGGAGCCTGTGCTCCACAACGGGAGAGGCCACAACAGTGAGAGGCCCGCGTACTGAAAAAAAAAAAAAAAAAAAAAAACATGGTTCCTGCTCCCACAGAGTTTACACAGCAGTCAGAAAATCAAAATGCATAAACATGAAAGAACAAGAGAAAGAGCCAAGTGAAAAGCTTCTTTCAAGGTAGATAAGATTTAACACAAAGGGAAGGGGTGTTTCAATGTGGACTAAGCCAAATAAGCTATAGGAGGTCCCGAAGACCTGTTGCTTGAGCTGAGCATTCTGTCTGGTGTGGTGAAGTACTGGATTGCATTACAGGAAAAGAAAACACAGGAGCCAGTGCTGAGATGAGAATTTGCACAGCATTTTGAAGGCTGCCTAGGATATTTTCCACTTTAATCAAAGAAACTGCTAAAGAAACTATTTCTCTCAAACTAAAACAATATAGAAAATATCCTGGGGGGATAGGGTATGTGAAAAACTACTCATGGAGTAACACTTGGAAAGGAAATATTACTTTCCATTTTAAGGCGGGAACATTAACATTTTCAACTTTCATCTTATTCCCTTATTTCAATAACAGAAGTGCTTTGAACTTTTAATCTACTATCCTTCTACAAACTACCATAAAGAGAGAACATTCTCTCCCGTATGAAAAAGAATGCTCCTTTTACTGGTATTTACAAATTACATTTTGTGTGGAAATGACAATACAAATAAGACACCCTGGCTTCTATTAGTTTGGGCCAATAAGAGACACCAGAGACCAACAAAGGCACAAAACTCCATTCCTCCAATTGTATAAGGCTCATTTTCATGATTTTATAAAACATCATTTCTAGGAATATTACATAACCCTAATAATTCACAGAATAAAAGCACCCCTGTCAGGTTGCAGTGGATATCAAACTAACAGCAAAATCACTGCTATATTTTCAGAAATGTGTGTCAAATTCATATTTCAAATGTTATGAAAGAGTTTGGAAAAAACAAATCAACATCACAACAAAGAAAAAGAGAAGCAGGATTCATAATATTAAAATATCACATTACCAGCTGAAAATACGTCCAGTCTCTAATCACAGCACTTTACTAGCCCAATGAAAATCAAAGGGGGAGACAGAACAGAGAGAAAATAAGGTTAATGGTTCTAACATTTTATTGCAACAAGAACTACCCTTCTTGTTACAAATGATTTTTCCACTATCAGGTCATTTCGGGGACCTTTTATTAATCTCCTAAATTGATATTTAATAATCTAGAAATAGTGAATGAATACCTCTCCAGGAAGATATTATATAACAGCCCAAACAAACTGCATCTAGACAATGATCTTTTGGAAAAGAAAAATTATCTTATTCAAGGTTTGGATTCAATATACTGAAAACAAATCTGTACCATTGCAGCAAAGAAAGGTTGGGCTTTTCTTTTCCTTTGCTGAATAAAGACAGAAGTTGGTAAGACTTGCTAGGTTCTTAAAAGAAAATAATTATATTGCTTAGCTGACAGTGCTTTGTATATAGAAGGTACTCAAAAAATACTTAGTAAAAGAATTAATTATTTTTTAACTGTGAAAATTTTAAATTAAAAAGCTGATTTATCAGGTCAGCCCAGCCAAACAATGAGGACAGCTTTTTTTTGGATGGAACGATATTTCTCCATCATCTCCCTCACCATCTCCACCCTAATTTCAGCCAAGTCTGGCAGCAATCATCTTTCACTCAGTAAAAAGGAGCAATGCCTTATTATACAATTACATGTAATTGCTCTTCCTCTATAAACAAACACAAAATTTCAGAAACATGGTAGCACTAGGTCTAGATTCTTTGTCATGTTTTTCCTCTTGGCAGAAACCTACAAAGAACAGATGGAGACATAGTGGTGGTTAAAAACAAAAATACACATATAATCATTTATAGTCTTTTCAAAAAACTGGAACAATTCTGCAAGCAAATATTTCATCTGTCTTGGAAGACATAATGAATTTTCAATAGGCATAGTCAAAAAAGACAGCTTTGACAAGGAAAAACATCAAGTAGCATCTGATAGCAAACATGCTAAACTATGAATAGCTGAAATGTTCCACACCCACAAGTACACATTTTTGAAAAAAGAAACTCATTGAATGTTCTTCAGGTTATACTCATACTTATATTCCTCCTTGATAGACGAAAAAGATGAAAACAGGGCTCTTACAGTTCAGAGAATTTCCCAGTCTACCAAAAAAGAACAATAAACATCTGCTAAATTTTCATATTTTTCACAGTGAGATAGTATTATACTGAGACCCTCCTGCAAAATTAATTCTTCCTAAAATATGTGAAGAATAATAATTACCTTTTACAATGTTTATAAAGGCTTATCTCAAGTCCCAAAATTTAGAATGTATTATTTAAGAAAACTTTTTAGGGGGACCTTCAAGATGGCAGAGGAGTAAGATGTGGAGATCACCTTCCTCCCCACAAATACATCAAAAATACATCTACATGCAAAACAACTCCTACAGAACACCTACTGAATGCTGGCAGAAGACCTCAGACTTCCCAAAAGGCAAGAAACTCCCCACATACCTGGGTAGGGCAAAAGAAAAAGAAAAAACAGAGACAAAAGAATAGGGATGGGACATGTACCTCTGGGACGGAGTGTGAAGGTGGAAAAGTTTCCACACACTAGGAAGCCCCTTCACTGGCAGAGATGGGAGTGGCAGAGGGAAGCTTTGGAGCCACAAAGGAGAGCACAGCAACAGGGGTGCTGAGGGCAAAGCGGAGACATTCCCGCACAGAGGATCGGTGCCGACCAGCACTCACCAGCCTGACAGGCTTGTCTGCACACCTGCTGCGGCAGGTGAAGGCTGGGAACTGAGGCTCAGGCTTCAGAGGTCAGATCCCAGGGAGAGGACTGGGCTTGGCTGCATGAACACAGCCTAAAGAGGGCTAGTGTGCCACACCTAGCCAGGAGGGAGTCCGGGAAAAAGTCTGGACCTGCTGAAGAGGCAAGAGAAAATTGTTTCGGGGTGCGCAAGGAGAGGGGATTCAGAGCACCACCTAAGTGAGCTCCAGAGACGGGCACAAGACACAGCTATAAGGTCAGACCCCAAAGAAGGGTATGAAATGCTAATGCTGCTGCTGCAGCCACCAAGAATCCTGTGTGAAAGCACAGGTCAATACCACATGGCCCCAGGGGCTTGTGCAGCCCGCCACTGCCAGGGTCCTGTCATCCAGGGACAACTTCCCTGGGAGAACATATGGTGTGCCTCAGGCAGTTGCAACATCATGCCATCCTCTGCCACCAAATGCGTGCCCTGCATTCCAGTTATGACTACTGTACCCCTCCCTCCCCCAAGCCTGCGTTAGCCAGAGTCTCCTAATCAGCCGCTGCTTTAACCCCCTCCTGTCTGGGTGGGTAACAGATACCTGAGGGTGGCCTACTAGCAGAGGTGGGGACAAAACCAAAGCTGAACCCAAGGAGGTGTGTGAACAAAGGAGAGAAAGGGAAATCTCTCCCAGCAGCCACAGGAGCAGGGGATTAAATCTCCGTAATCAACGTGATGTACCCTGCATCTGTGGAATACCTGAACAGACAACAAAACATCCCAAAATTGAGGCGGTGGATGTTAGGAGCAACTGTAGACTTGGGATTTGCTGTCTGCAACTGATTTGTTTCTGATTTTTATGTTTTTCTTAGTTTAGTGTTTGCTTATTATCATTGGTGGATTTATTTCTTGAATTTGTTGCTCTCTTCTTTTCTTTATTATTATTTTAATAAACCTTTTTCTTTCTTTTTTTCTCCCTTTTCTTCTGACCTGTGTGGCTGACAGGGTCTTGGTGCTCCAGCCAGGTGTCAGGCCTGAGCCTCTGAGGTGGAAGAGCCGAGTTCAGGACATTGGTCCACCAGAGACCTCCCAGCCCCATGTAACATCAATCTGCGAGAGATCTCCCAGAGATCTGTGTCTCAACGCAAAGACCCAGCTCCACTCAATGGCCAGCAAGCTCCAGTGCTAGATGTCCCATGCCAAACAACTAGCAAAACAGGAACACAACCCCACCCATTAGCAGAGAGCCTGCCTAAAATCATACTAAGTTCACAGATACCCCAAAACACACCACTGGATGTGGCCCTGCCCAGCAGAAAGATCCAGGCCCACCCACCAGAACACAGGCACCAGTCCCCCCAACCAGGAAGCCTACACAAGCCACTGAAACACCCTCACCCACTGGGGGCAGACACCAAAAACAACGGGAACTACGAACCTGAAGCCAGCAAAATGGAAACCCTAAACACAGTAAGTTAAGCAAAATGACAAGACAGAGAAATATGCAGCAGATGAAGGAGCAAGGTAAAAAGCCACCAGACTAAACAAATGAAGAATAAGAAGTCTACCTGAAAAAGAATTCAGAGTAATGATAGTAAAGATGATCAAATATCTCAGAAATAGAATGAAGATAATACAAGAAACATTTAACAAGGACCTAGAAGAACTAAAGAGCAAATAAACAATGATGAACAAGACAATAAATGAAATTATAAATTCTCTAGAAGGAATCAATAGCAGAATGACTGAGGCAGAAGAACGGATAAGTGACCGGGAAGATAAAATAATGGAAATAACTACCACAGACCAGAATAAAGAAAAAAGAATGAACTGAGGACAGTCTCAGAGACCTCTGGAACAACATTAAATGCACCAACATTCGAATTTCAGGGGTCCCAGAAGAAGAAGAGAAACAGAAAGGTACTTAGAAAATATTTGAAGAGATTATGGTTGAAAACCTCCCTAACATGTTAAAAGGAAATAGTCAGGCAAGTTCAGGAAATGCAGAGAGTTCCAGACAGGATAAATCCAAGGAGAAACATGCCAAGACACATAATAATAAAACTATCAAAAGTTAAATACAAAGAAAATATATTAAAAGCAGCAATGGAAAAGCAACAAATAACATACCAGAGAATCCCCATAAGGTTAACACCTAATCTTTCAGAAGAAACTCTGCAAGCCAGAAGGGAGTGGCAGGACAAACTTAAAGTGAGTGAAAGGGAAAAACCAACAACCAAGATTACCCTACCTGGCAAGGATCTCATTCAGAATTCACAGAGAAATTAAAAACTTTACAGAGAAGCAAAAGTTAAGAGAATTCAGGGCCACCAAATCAGCTTTACAACAAATGCTAAAGGAACTTCCCTAGGCAGGAAACAAGAGAAGGAAAAGACCTACAAAAACAAACCTAAAACAAATAAGAACATGGTAGTAAGAACATACATATGGATAATTACCTTAAATTTAAATGGATTAAATGCTCCAATGAAAAGACATAGACTGGCTGAATGGATACAAAAACAAGACCCATATATATGCTGTCTACAAGAGACCCACTTTAGACCTAGGGACACATACAGACTGAAAGTGAGGAGATGGAAAAAGATATTCAATGCGAATGGAAATCAAAAGAGAGCTGGAGCAGCAATACTCGTATCAGACAAAATAGACTTTAAAAAAGAGACTACTACAAGAGACAAAGAAGGACACTACATAATGATCAAGGGATCAATCCAAGAAGAAGGTATAACAATTGTAAATATTTATACACCCAACACAGAAGCACCTCAATACATAAGGCAAATGCTAACAGCCATAAAAGGGGAAATCGACAGTAACACAATCATAGTAGGGGACTTCAACACCCCACTTTCACCACTGGACAGATCATCAAAAATGAAAATAAATAATGAAACACAAGCTTTAAATGACACATTAAAGAGGATGGACTTATTTGATATTTATAGGACATTCCATCCAAAAACAACAAAATACACTTTCTTCTCAAGTGCTCATGGAACATTCTCCAGGGTAGACCATATCTTGGGTCACAAATCAAGCCTTGGAAAATTTAACAAAATGGAAATCTATCAAGTATCTTTTCCGACCACAACACTATGAGACTAGATATCAATTACAGCAAAAAAAAAAAAATGTAAAAAATACAAACACATGGAGACTAAACAATATGCTACTAAATAACCAAGAGATCACTGAAGAAATTAAAGAGGAAATCAAAAAATACCTAGAAACAAATGACAATGAAAACACGATGACCCAAAACCTACGGGAAGCAGCAAAAGCAGTTCTAAGAGGGAGGTTTATACCAATAAAATCCTACCTCAAGAAACAAGAAAAATCTCAAATAAACAATCTAACTTACATCTAAAGCAACTAGAGAAAGAAGAACAAAGAAAACCTAAAGTCAGTAAAGGGAAAGAAATCATAAAGATCAGATGAGAAATAAATGAAACAAAATAAACAATAGCAAAGATCAATAAAACTAACAGCTGGTTCTTTGAGAAGATAAACAAAATTGACAAACGATTAGCCAGATTCATCAAGAAAAAAAAGGGAGAAGACTCAAATCAACAGAATTAGAAATGAAAAAGAAGTAACAACTGACATGGCAGAAATACAAAGGATTATGAGAGATTCCTACAAGCAAGTATATGCCAATAAAATGGACAACCTGGAAGAAATGGACAAATTCTTAGAAAAGTACAAACTTCCAAGACTGAACCATGAAGAAACAGAAAATCTGAACAGACCAATCACAAGCACTGAAATTGAAACTGTGGTTTAAAATCTTCCAACAAACAAAAGCCCAGGAGCAGATGGCTTCACAGGTGAATTCTATCAAACATTTAGAAAAGAGAAAAGATACCCTTCCCCAACTCCTCCAAAATACATCAGAGGAAGGAACACTCCCAAACTAATTCTATGAGGCCACCAGCACCCTGATACCAAAACCAGACAAACATGTCACAAAAAAAGAAAACTACAGGTCAATATCACTTATGAACACTGGTGCAAAAATCCTCAACAAAATACTAGCAAACAGAAACCAACAGCACATTAAAGGAATCATACACCATAATCAGGTGGAGTTTATTCCAGGAATGCAAGGATTCTTCAGAATATGTAAATCAATCAATGTGATACACCATATTAACAAATTGAAGGATTAAAAGGATTATCATATGGCAATCTCAAAGGATGCAGAAAAAGATTTTGACAAAATTCAACACCGCTTTATGACAAAAACTTCTCCAGAAAGTAGGCATAGAGGGAACCTACCTCAATACAATAAAGGCCATATATGACAAACCCACAGCCAACATTGTTCTCAATGGTGAAAAACTGAAACCATTCCCTCTAAGATCAGGAACAAGACAAGGGTGTCCACTCTCAACACTATTATTCAACATAGTTTTGGAAGTTTTAGCCATGGCAATCAGAGTAGAAAAGGAAATAAAAGGAATCCAAATCAGAAAAGAAGTAAAACTGTCACTGTTTGCAGATGACATGATACTATAAATAGAGAATCCTAAAGAAGCTACCAGAAAACTACTAGACCTAAGCAATGAATTTGGTAAAGTAGCCGGATACAAAGTTAATGCACAGAAATCTCTTTCTTTCCTATACAGTAACAACAAAAAATATGAGAGAGAAATTAAGGAAACACACCCATTTACCATTGCAACAAAAAGAATAAAATACCTAGGAATAAACCTACCTAAGGAGACAAAAGACCTGTATGCAGAAAACTATAAGACACTAATGAAAATAACAAAGATGATACAACAGATGGAGAGATATACCATGTTCTTGGATTGGAAGAATCAACATTGTGAAAATGACTCTACTACCCAAAGCAATCTACAGATTCAATGCAATCCCAATCAAACTACCACTGGCATTTTTCACAGAACGAGAACAAAAAATTTCACAATTTGTATGGAAACACAAAGGACCTGGAATAGCCAAAGCCATCTTGAGAATGAAAAACAAAGCTGGAGGAATCAGACTCCCTGACTTCAGACTATATATACTACAAAGCTAATCAAGACAGTATGGTACTGGCACAAAAACAGAAAGATAGATCAGTGGAACAAGATAGAAAGCCCAGAGATAAACCCAACCATACATGGTCACCTTATCTTTGATAAAGGAGGCAGGAATGTACAGTGGAGAAAGGAGAGCCTCTTCAATAAGTGGTGCTGGGAAAACTGGACAGGTACATGTAAAAGTATGAGATTAGATCACTCCCTAACACCATACACAAAAATAAGCTCAAAATAGATTAAAGACCTAAATGTAAGGCCAGAAACTATCAAACTCTTAGTGGAAAACATACGCAGAACACTATGACATAAATCACAGCAAGATCCTTTTGCACCCACCTCCTAGAGAAATGGAAATAAAAACAAAAATAAACAAATGGGACCTAATGAAACTTCAAAGTGTTTGCACAGCAAAGGAAACCATAAACAAGACCAAAAGACAACCCTCAGAATGGGAGAAAATATTTGCAAATGAAACAACAAAGGATTAATCTCCAAAATTTATAAGCAGCTCATGCAGCTCAATAACAAACAACCCAATCCAAAAATGGGCAGAAGACCTAAATAGACATTTCCCCAAAGAAGATATACAGACTGCCATGTGTTTACATGAAAGAATGCTCAACATCATTAATCATTAGAGAAATGCAAATCAAAACTAAAATGAGATATCATCTCACACCAGTCAGAATGGCCATCATCAAAAAATCTAGAAACAATAAATGCTGGAGAGGGTGTGGAGAAAAGGGAACACTCTTGCACTGCTGGTGGGAATGTGAATTGGTTCGGCCACTATGGAGAACAGTACGGAGGTTCCTTAAAAAACTACAAATAGAACTACCATATGACCCAGCAATCCCACTACTGGGCATACACCCTGAGAAAACCATAATTCAAAAAGAGTCATGTACCAAAATGTTCATTGCAGCTCTATTTACAATAGCCTAGAGATGGAAACAACCTAAGTGTCCATCATTGGATGAATGGATAAAGAAGATGTGGCATATATATACAATGGAACATTACGCAGCCATAAAAACAAATGAAATTGAGCTATTTGTAATGAGGTGGATGGACCTAGAGTCTGTCATAAAGAGTAAAGTAAGTCAGACAGAGAAAAACAAATACCGTATGCTAACACATATATATGGAATTTAAGAAAAAATAATGTCATGAAGAACCTAGGGGTAATACAGGAATAAAGACACAGACCTACTAGAGAATGGACTTGATATGGGGAGGGGGAAGGGTAAGCTGTTACAAAGAGAGAGAGTGGCATGGACATATATACACTACCAAACGTAAAATAGATAGCTAGTGGGAAGCAGCTGCATATCACAGGGAGATCAGCTCAGTGCTTTGTGACCAACTAGAGGGGTGGGATAGGGAGGGTGGGAGAGAGGGACATCCAAGAGGGAAGAGATATGGGAACATATGTATATGTATAACTGATTCACTGTGTTATAAAGCAGAAACTAACACACTGTTGTAAAGCAATTATACTCCAATAAAGATGTAAAAATAAAAAAAAAAAGAAATATAGATCAATGGAACAGGATAGAAAGCCTGAGATAAACCCATGCACATATGGTCACCTTATCTTTGACAAAGAAAGCAAGAATATACAATGGAGCAAAAACAGCCTCTTCAATAAGTGGTGCTGGAAAAACTGGACAGCTACATATAAAAGAATGAAATTAGAACACTCCCTAACACCATACACAAAAATAAACTCAAAATGGATTAAAGACCTAAATGTAAGGCCAGACACTATAAAACCCTTAGAGGAAAACATAGGCAGAACACTCTATGACATAAATCACAGCAAGATCCTTTTTGACCCATCTCCTAGAGAAATGGAAATAAAAACAAAAATAAACAAATGGGACCTAATGAAACTTAAAAGCTTTTGTACAGCAAAGGAAACCATAAACAAGATGAAAAGACAACCCTCAGAATAGGAGAAAATATTTGCAAATGAATCAATGGACAAAGGATTAATCTCCAAAATATACAAGCAGCTCATGCAGCTCAATATCAAAAAACAAACAACCCAATCCAAAAATGGGCAGAAAACCTACAGACGTTTCTCCAAAGAAGATATACAGACTGCCAACAAACACATGAAAGGATGCTCAACATCACTAATCATTAGAGAAATGCAAATCAAAACTACAATGAGGTATCACCTCACGCCAGTCAGAATGACCATCATCAAAAAATCTACAAACAATAAATGCTGGAGAGAGTGTGAAGAAAAGGGAACCCTCTTGCACTGTTGGTGGGAACGTAAATTGATACAGCCACTATGGAGAAAAGCATGGAGGTTCCTTAAAAAACTAAAAATAGAACTACCATATGACCCAGCAATCCCACTACTGGGCATATACCCTGAGGAAACCATAATTCAAAAAGAGTCATGTACCACAATGTTCATTGCAGCTCTATTTACAATAGCCAGGACATGCAATCAACCTACGTGTCCATCGACAGATGAATGGATAAAGAAGATGTAGCACATATATACAATGGAATATTACTCAGCCATAAAAGGAAACAAAATTTAGTTATTTATAGTGAGGTGGGTGGACTTAGAGACTGTCATACAGAATGAAGTAAGTCAGAATGAGAAAAACAAATACCGTATGCTACCACATATATATGGAATGTAAAGAAAAAAACAACAGTTCTAATGAAGCTGGGGCAGGACAGGAATAAAGATGCAGAGTTAGAGAATGGACTTGAGGACATGGGGAGCGTAAAAGGTAAGCTGGGACGAAGTGAGAGAGTGACACTGACATATATACACTACCAAATGTAAATAGATAGCTAGTGAGAAGCAGCCACATAGCACAGGGAGATCAGCTTGGTGCTCTGTGACCACCTAGAGGGGTGTGATAAGGAGGGTGGGAGGGAGATTCAGGAGGGAGTAGATATGGGGATATATGTACACATATAGCTGATTCACTTTGTTATACAGCAGAAACTAAGAAAACATTATAAAGTAATTATACTCCAATAAAGATATTTTTTAAAAAAACCCTAGCTCATTATCATAACTATCGTTATTATTTAAATGAAGCAAAGGTATTTCCAACAACGACAATAACAACAACAAAAAAACCACTAATGGGAAGGATACAAGAAAACCAAAAAGTCCAAATAATATAATATTTGGGAAAGATAATGGCACTTAACAATGCTAACCATGGTGATAAAATAAATATCAAAAAAGTTATTATAACTTTTAAAAATAGGTGGTTATTTCAGTAAAACTGCTGGAGTCTTGCTAATTGAATGTAATATTTCTTTAATGGCAATAGATTCAGTACACGCTGCACGGCTTAAGAGCCAAAAACCTATTGAATTCATGGTACTGAGAAACTTCAGACAACCCACGATATGTAAATCTTCTTCAACTTAAAATCTGCATGCATGCACACACACATACACAAGCCTAGACACACACAAATTTACTCATACGTACTTAAGAACTGTGAAGGTCTGAGGTTATAACCTACCTGCAAGCAAATATATTAGCCTGTCACTGCTTCATGGCCAATGACAGAAGAGACTTCTAGGTCAGAGACAAAGGACTTGATTACTCACAGCACAGCAAGCATGAGCTTCACATTTACTTTGGTTCTCCTTTCTCCCCAAGTCCCAACGCAGTAATGTTGAGCATCTCTCATAAATGCTATGCACAGAGTTGGTTTTCATCAAGCCAAGGGATACTAAGCTAAAGCAAACCCAATCTTTTATAATAGACAGCAAGCAAATCTGCCCTACCTTTGCCCTAGAGGGAAACATTATCTTTATTATACTGGACAGTAAATAAACCTGCCCCTGCTCCAGAGGAGGACATCACTAGCTCCGTCTACCAAGGCTTTTCACTATACAAACATCCTTGAAAGGATTGTCTGCAGGAAAAGCTGTCAGTGCTTTTGCTTGCAAGAGTGCAAAAATACAAGAGGCTCACAGAGAATTGTCTCCCAGCGCATAGATGTTATTTGTAATATATAGAGAGTTTATGACCTTTAAGTCCCATTTTGCCAGCTTGGAGAACCTCTTATTTCTCTGAGTATTCTATTTTAATATGACTCCAAGGCCCTACCTCTCTATTGTGAGAGGATCTTTGGTCTGTCAGGTTCCTGCCTTCCTTAATAACTCAGAGAAACCTAGGGGTCAGTCAAGGCAAAGGCCACCTGTGATTGTTCTCACATCTTCCCTGGATCTGGAACTCAGATTCACCCTGTTAATGCAAGAGGATTTCATGTTCCCCTAGATTGTAGGTGCTCTAGATTACCTCGTGTATTAGTTTTCTGTTGCTGTCATAACAAATTACCTCAAATGAAGGAATTAAACCAATACCTATTTATTACCTCATAGTTTCTGTATCTCATAATTCTGGGCACAGAATAGCTCAACTGGACTCTGACTAAAGGGGTTGGCAGGGCTCCATGCCTTACTGGATGTTTTGGAAAAGAATGCTCACAAACACATTCAGGATGTTGGCAGAATTCAGTTCCTTCTCATATTTTCCACTTGGTCCTTTCATCTTCAAGCCAGCAATTATATTCCAAGTCCTTCTCACCTGTGGAATCTGTCTGACATCTTCTTCTCCTCTGCTCTCTGCTTTTAAGAGCTCACGTAACTGTACTAGACCCACTCAGATAATCTAGGATAATCTTCCTATTTTAAGGTCAATGGAATAGTAAACTTAATTACATCTGCCAAGTCTCTTTTGCCATGCAAGGAAATATACTCCTGGGGATTAGGGCATAGGATCTTCTTGGGGGTCATAAATATTTCTACCACTCTCTGCTACACAAAGTGTGGTCTTTAGGCCAGCAGTATTAACATCACCTGGGAATTTGTGAGAAAAGCAGAATCTCAGGATTCACCCCATATCTGGTTAATTAGAACCTACACTTTAACAAGATCCTGAGATGACTCATATACACACTGAAGTCTGGTCTTCAGGGTGAAGTGATGTCCAGAAAAGCACTGGATATCTATAAGTCTAGAACATATTGTCAGATGCTGCTCCTACCACTCAAAAAATTACAAACAGTCAAAATTTGGGTAATCAGAAAATATTCCTCCCCTTCTCCCTGCTAATGACAATTTTTCTAGTCTTCACTTGACAAAACCTAGAAAGCTGAAGCTTTGCAACTGGGGTTAAGATTCTTATCCTTGTCATTACCACCTCCTGCTTGCCGAGATTCTGCCAAGGTAGCAAGTTTCCTCAGGTTGCAGAAGGAGGTCATTCCTTCCATGAGCATTAAAATTTTTCATTGCAAATATGTACAGCCAGCTTTCTCAAGGCATGCTGACAGTAAGGTGAACTGATAAGAAAAAATCCTCATAGTCTTAGTTTCATTTCATTCCTCCTCCTTAACCCTCAAGGACCTAGTAGAGATCCCAAGTCACTAGTCCAGAACTGCCTTTACATTATAATGAGTTTTTCCTGAAGAGCTGGTACCTTCTTACAGCTGACCTTAGTTGGGGCTACTTCTAACCATCAGAGATATTTTAAAAATTTTGAGTCTCAAAAGGAATATCCTTAGTCCCTATGCAACTTTGCAAAACTAAATCTGATTCAAATAAATGCAAGACTTTTTCATTTCATGTAATTTCATGTCACTCACTATTAATGGAAACAAAAACTGAATTAGAGTTTAGATTCAAGGCCCCATGTCACTTTAAATTGAAATAAAAATGGCTTTGTTAACTAATAACATTATAATGTTCCTCATTTTTTAATATAAAGCAAGCCAGAAGTTTCATTTAAATTATGGAGTGATGATGTCATCATCATGACAAAATAAGAGTTTTCTACTATCTTGCCCCTGAAGAACACCAATTTAGAAAATCTCCCATGGACAAGGGAGCCTTTGGGGAAATCCAGGAGTTCAGCAGAGAAGTTCAACCACACCACTGGAGCAAAAAAATATGAGATTTGAAGTACTGAAGAGGATAAGAGGAACAGCTTCACTTTACCGGCAACACCTCTCCCCCAAAACAGCACAGCTTAGTGCCAAAAGAGTCCTTCCTGTCCCATATTTCTCACATGAGGGAAAGTGAGAATGCAGTGTCCCACCCCAGCTTCCCCAGCTGTGTGGGACACTGCTAAAGAGACCAATTTCTTTCTCACCCCATCCAGAATACTGAGTCATGAACTGCAGGACTAGGGCAGAGAGTGGCTGGGAGAACAACAGCCAAGGGTCAGAACAGAATTATCAAAGGTAGGTGGGTCCTACCAGGTGCTTCACAGACTCCATCAGGAAGCCTGCCAACAAATCACTGGGGATGCCTCACTTGCAAATTCCAGCATCTAGCCCATGAAACCACCAACACTCCATGCGCCAAACCCACAGAACCCCCAAACCCAAGACCAGCAATCTGTACACTCCTCCAAGGGTAGGAAGAGCAAGCTTTTGCAGACAGCTAGTGAGCATCCACAGAAAGCAGCCCAACCTTGCAGACGTGGGAGAAACTACACGAACTTGAGCATATAGCACCACCTTAGGGAAAGCAAAATGGAAGCTGTCAGCACCCAGCCTGGCCTTACAGGATCAAGATAAGGCATACAAACTTAAGAATTCTGCCACAAGAGAGAAAAAATTGCTAGCAGGCATATTCATAGAAAAAGTCTGAGAAAGCTTCAGAATCCCTAACAGGGCTAATGGAAGGTACTTCTCTTTTGAAGATAGTCATTAAAGACTTGAGAAGGTTACTGCTTCTTCAAATGTGAAGCCAGCAAAACAAGAATCTAGGAACGTGAAAAACCAAGAAAACAACACCAAAGTAATATAATGATTTTCCAATACCCTCAATTTACCCAGTAAAGAATTGGAATAGTTGTTTTAAGGAAGCTCAGTAGGCTAGAAGGAAACACAGAAAGACAATTTCAAAAAAATCAGGAAAATACATAAACAAAATGAAAAGTTTAACAAAGAGATAGAAGTCATAAAAAAGAACCAAATAGAAATTCTGGAGCTGAAGAATACAATGAATTAAATGAAAAGTGCAATAGAGAGGATCAATATCTCAACCTAGATCAAGCAGAAGAAAGAATCTGTGAAGTCAAAGCCAAATCCTTTGAAATATTCAGTCAGAGAAGAACAAGGAAAAAAGAATGAAAAAGAGTGAAGACAGACTATGTGAACTACAGGATACCATTAAAAGAAACAATCTACATGTTACTGAAGTCCTAGAGGAAGAAGAGAAGGAGAAGGGGCAGAAAGATTATTTAAACAAATAATGGCTAAGAACTTCCCAAATCTGAAGTGAGCTTCCAAATTCAAAAGCTAATAGGACAAAATTTCAACCCAATTTTCTCTAAGGCACATTATAATAAAGCTCTCTAAAATTTAATACAAAAAAGGGAATTTTAAAAACAGCAAAAGGGAAAAAATCCCCACATACAAAAGAACCACAATAAGGTTATCGGTGGATTTCTCAGTAGAAACTTAGAGGCCAGGAGAGAGTGGGATGATATATTCAAAGTGCTGAAAGAAAAAAAAAAAAAACTGCTACTAAGAATATTTTACCCAGCAAAGCTGTCCTTTGGAAATTAAGGAGAGATAAAGATTTTTCCAAACAAACAAAAGCTGAGGAAGTTAATCACCACTAGATCTACCTTATAAGAAATGCTGAAAGGATTTCTTCATGCTGAAATGAAAGGATACTAATTAGTAACAAGAAAATATAAAAAACAACAGTAAAAAATATATATATACAGTCAAATTCAGATTAATAAAGTGATATGGTGGTACGTTAACCACTTGACCCCAGTATATAGGTTAAAGAACAAAAGTATTAAAAATAACTATGCTACATAGTAATATGTTAATGCAGAATTTTAAAAGGTAAAGCACGACAAAATATAATATGTCAGGGGGAAGTGTAGAGTTTTTGTATGCAGTTGAAGTTAAGTAGTTACCAGTGTAAAATAGACTACTATATCTAAAGATATCTTAGATGTAACCACACAGCAAACAGCTACAGTAGGTACACAAAAAATAAAGAAATCAAAATACACCACTATAGAAAATTATCAGTTCACAAAGGAAGATAGCAAGAGAAGAACAAACAAGGAAACTACAGTCAGAAAACAACTAATAAGATGGCATTAGTACGTTCTTACCTATCAATAATTACTTTAAATATAAATGGATTAAATTCTCCAATCTAACGGCACAGAGTGGATAGATGAATTAAAAAAGAAGACCTAACTAATGTTGCCTACAGAAGACTCACTTCAGTTTTAAGGACAATTATTTCACCTTTGAGGGGATGGAAAAAGATATTTCAACCAAGTGGAAACCAAAAGAGAATGGGGATAGCTATACTTGTATCAGACAAAATACACTTTAAATCAGAAACCATAACAAGAGAAAAAGAATGTCATTATTTTATAATAAAGAGGTCATTTATCATGAGCATATAACAATTGTAAATATATATTCACTTAATATTGGAGCATCTAAATATATTAAGCAAATAATAACTGGTTTGAAGGGGGAAATGACACCAATATAATAATAATAGAGATTTTAATATCTGACTTCCAACAATCAACAGATCATCCAGACAGAAAATCAACAAGGAAAGAGTGGACATAAATAACACTATAAACCAAATGAAACTAACAGATATACACAGAACATTCTATTCATCAGCAGCAAATAAACATTTTTCTCCATTTCACATGGAACATTCTCCAGAATATATCATGTCAGATTAAAAACAAGCCTTAGCAAATTTAAAAAGACTGAAATCTTCAATTTCAGACCACAATGTTATCAAACTAGAAATCAATAATGAGGAAAACTGGAAAACTCACAAGAAAGTAAAAATTAAACACAATCCTGAACAACCATTAAGTCAAAGAAGAAATTAAAAAGGGAAATTAGAAAGTATCAGACAAACAAAATGGAAATACAAGATACTAAAATTTATAGGATGCTCCAGAAACAGGTCTGAGGGAATGTTATAGGGATAAACACCTAAATTAAGAAAAAAGAAAGATCTTGAATGAACAATTTCACACTTCAATTACTAGAAAAAGAACAAAGCCCAGAGTTAACAGAAAGAAGGAAATAACAAAGATTAGACATAAATAAAATAGAGGAGACACCTTCAAGATGGCAGAAGAGTAAGACACGGAAATCACCTTCCTCCCCACAAATACATCTACATGTGGAACAATTCATACAGAACACCTACTGAACGGTGGCAAAAGACCACAGACTTCCAGAAAGGCAAGAAAATCCCCACGTACCACCTGGGTAGGGCAAAAGAAAAAAAAAAAGAGACAAAAGAATAGGGACAGGACCTGCACCTCTGGGAGGGAGCTGTGAAGGAGGAACAGTTTCCACATACTAGGAAGCCCCCTCACTGGCAGGGACATGGGGGCAGGGGAGCTTCAGAGCCACAGAGGAGAGCACAGCAACAAGAGTGCAGAGGGCAAAGCAGAGAGATCCCTGCACACAGAACTGGTGCCAACCAGCACTCACCAGCCTGACATGCTTGTCTGCTCATCTGCCAGGGAGGGTGTGGGCTGGGAGCTGAGGTTCAGGTTTCAGATGTCAGACCCCAGGGAGAGGACTGGGGTTGGCTGCGTAAAGACAGCCTGAAAGTAGCTAGTGCACCACAGCTAGCTGGGAGGGAGTCTGGGAAAAAGTCTGGACTTGCCAGAGAGGCAAAAGACCATTGTCTTAGGGTGCACAAGGAGAGGGAATTCCTGCTATCTTCCCAGAGAAGACAGAGCACTGCCTAGGCGAGCTCCAGAGATGGTTGCAAGCCACGGCTATCATCTAACACCTCAGAGGCGGGCACGGACCACTATCGCTGCTCCTGATGCCAGCAAGGATCCTGTGTGCAAGCATGGGTCACCACCCACACCCTCGCGGGAGCCTGTGCAGCTCAGCACTGCCAGGGTCCCATCACCCAGGGCCAAATTCCCCAAGAGAACACACAGCATGCCTCAGGCTCTTGCAACATCACGCCAGTCTCTGCCTCCACAGGCACACACCGCATTTCAATTGTGACCACCGTACCTCTCCCTCTCCACAGCCTGAGTGAGCAAGAGAGCCCTAATCAGCCACTGCTTTAACCCCCTCCTGTCTGGGCAGGAAACAGATGCCTGAGGGCAGCCTATATGCAGAGGTGGTGCCAAAACCAAAGCTGAACCACAGGAGCTGTGAGAACAAAGAAGAGAAAGGGAAATCTCTCCGTGCAGCCTCAGGAGCAGCAGACTAAATCCCCGCAATGGGCTTGGTAAACCTTGCATGTGCAGAATACCTGAATGGACAATGAGTGTTCCGAAAATTGAGGTGGTGGATGTTGGGGGCAACTGTAGAGCAGTGTTTGCTTTCTGCGTTTGATTTCTTTTTGGTTTCATGTTTATCATAGTTTAGTTTTTAGTGATTGTTTTTATTTCTGGGTTTGTTTATTGGTTTGGTTGCTCTCTTTTTTCTCTCTCTCTTTTTGTGAGAGTCTGTGTGTATGATCTTCGTGTGATTTTGTCTGTTTAGTTTTGCTTTTACCATTTGTCTGGGGGTTCTGTCAGTTTTTTTTTTTCTTTTTGTGAGTGTGCATATGTTTCTTTCTGTAATTTTGTCTCTTTAGTTTTGCTTTTACCATTTGCTTAGGGGTTCTGTCTGTTCGTTTTCTGTTTTGGTTTTCTCTTCCTTTTCTTCCAAGCTGTGTGGCTGGCAGGGTCTTGGTGCTCCAGCCAGGTGTTGGCCCTGAGCTTCCAAGGTGGGAGAGCCGAGTCCAGGATGATGGACCACCAGACACCTCCCGGCACCATGTAATACTAAGCAGCAAGAGCTCCCCAAGGGATTTCCATCTCAATGCTAAGACCCAGCTCCATCCAATGGCCAGCAAGCTCCAGTGCTTGATGCCCCATGCCAAATATGTAGCAAGATAAGAACACAACCCCACCCATTAGCAAACAGGCTGCCTAAAGTCATACTAAGTTCACAGACACCCCAAAACACACCACCGGATATGGCCATGCTGACCAGAAGGACAAGATCCAGCCCCACCCACCAGAACAGAGGCACCAGTCCTCCTCACGAGGAGGCCTACACAAGCCACTGAACAAACCTCACCCACTGTGGGCAGACACCAGAAATAAAAAGAACCATGAACCTGTCTGCAAAAAGGAGACCCCGAACACAGTAAGTTAAACAAAATGAGAAGGCAGAGAAATAGGCAGCAGATGAAGGACTAAGGTAAAAAGCCACCAGACCAAACAAATGAAGAGGAAATAGACAGTCTACCTGAAAAAGAATTCAGAGTAATGATACTAAAGACGATCAAACATCTCAGAAATAGAATGGAGAAAATACAAGAAATGTTTAACATGGACCTAGAAGAACTAAAGAGCAAACAAACAATGATGAACAAGACGATAGATGAAATTAAAAATTCTCTAGAAGGAATCAATAGCAGAATAACTGAAGCAGAAGAACGGATAAGCGACCTGGAAGAAAAACAGTGGAAATAACTACCACATAGCAGATAAACAAAACAGAATGAAAAGAATTAAGAACAGTCTCAGAGACTTCTGGGACAACATTAAATGCACCAACATTCAAATTATAGGGGTCCCAGAAGAAGAGGAGAAAAAGAAATGGTCAGAGAAAATATTTAAAGAGATTACTGTTGAAAACTTCCCTAGCATGGAAAAGGAAACAGTCAGTCAAGTCCTAGAAGCACAGATATTCCAATAGAGGATAAACCCAAGGAGAAACATGCCAATACACACATTAATCAAGCCATCAAAAATTAAATACAAATAAAAAATATTAAAAGCAGCAATGGAAAAGCAACAAATAACATACCAGAGAATCCCTTTAAGTTTAAGAGCTAATCTTTCAGCAGAAACTCTGCAAGCCAGAAGGGAGTGGCAGAACATACTTAAAGTGATGAAAGGGAAAAACCTACAACCAAGATTACTCTACCCAGCAAGGATCTCATTCAGATTTTATTGAGAAATTAAAATCTTTACAGACAAAAGTTAAAAGAATTCAGTACCACCAAACCAGCTTTACAACAAATGCTAAAGAAATTTCTTTGGGCAGGAAACACAAGAGAAGGAAAAGACCTACAAAAACAAAACCAAACAATTAAGAAAATAGTAATAGGAACATACATATCAATAATTACCTTAAATGTAAATGGATTAAATGCTCCAACCAAAACACAGAGACTGGCTAAATGGATCCAAAAACAAGACCCATATATATGTTTATCTATAAGAGACACACATCAGACCTAGGGACACATACAGACTGAAAGTGAGGGGATGGAAAAACATATTCCATGCAAATGAAAATCACAAGAAAGCTGGAGTAGCGATACTCATATCAGACAAAATAGACTTTAAAAGAGAGACTACTACAAGAGACAAAGAAGGACACTACATAATGATCAAGGGATCAATCCCAGAAGAAGATACAACACTTGTAAACATTTATGCACCCAGCACAGGAACACAACAATACATAAGGCAAATGCTAACAGCCATAAAAGGGGAAATTGACAGTAACACAATCATAGTAGGGGACTTTCACACCCCACTTTCACCTATGGACAGATCATCCAAAATGAAAAATAAGGAAACAGAAGCTTTAAATGACACATTAGAGCAAATGGACTTATTAAAATTTATAGGACATTCCATCCAAACACAACAGAATACATTTTCTTCTCAAGTGCTCATGGAACATTCTCCAGGATAGATCATACCTTGGGTCACAAATAAAGCCTTGGTATACTTAAGAAAATTGAAATTGTATCAAGTATCTTTTCCGACCACAATGCTATAAGACAAGATATCAATTACAGGGGGAAAAAGGTACAAAATACAAACACATGGAGGCTAAACAACATGCTACAAAATAACCAAAAGATAACTGAAGAAATCAAAGAGGAAATCAAAAAATACCTAGAAACAAATGACAATGAAAACATGACGACCCAAAACCTATGGGATGCAGCAAAAGCAGTTCTAAGAGAAAACTTTAGAGAAACACAATCCTACCTCAAGAAACATGAAAATCTCAACTAAGCCACCTAAACTTACACCTAAAGCAATTAGAGAAAGAAGTACAAAAAATAACACAAAGGGCTTCCTTGGTGGCACAGTGGTTGAGAGTCCGCCTGCCGATGCAGGAGACACAGGTTCGTGCCCCAGTCCGGGAAGATCCCACATGCCGTGGAGCGGCTAGGCCCATGAGACATAGCCACTGAGCCTGCACGTCCAGAGCCTGTGCTCCACAACAGGAGAAGCCACAGCAGTGAGAGGCCCACATACCGCAAAAAAAAAAAAAAAAAAAAAAGTTAGCAGAAGGAAGGAAGTCATAAAGATCAGATCAGAAATAAATGAAAAAGAAGTGAAAGAAACAATAGCAAAGATCAATAAAACTAAAATCTGGTTCTTTAAGATAAACAATATTAGTAAACCATTAGCCAGGTTCATCAAGAAAAAAGGGAGAAGACACAAATCAACAGATTTAGAAATGAAAAAGAAGTAACAACTGACACCACAGACATACAAAGGATTATGAGAGATTCCTACAAGCAAGTATATGCCAATAAAATGGACAACCTGGAAGAAATGGACAAATTCTTAGAAAAGTACAAACTTCCAAGATTAAACCATTAAGAAATAGAAAATCTGAACAGACAAATCACAAGCACTGAAATTGAAACTGTGATTAAAAATCCTCCAACAAACAAAAGCCCAGGACCAGATGGCTGCATAGGCGAATTTTATCAAACATTTACAGAAGAGCTAACACAAAATACAGCAGAAGGAGGGATGCTCCCAAACTCATTCTATGAGGCCACCATCACCGTGATACCAAAACCAGAAAAAGATGTCACAGAAGAAAACTACAGTCCAATATCACTGAGGAACATTGGTTCAAAAATCCTCAACAAAATACTAGCAAACAGAAACCAACAGCACATTAAAAGGATAATACACCATGATCAAGTGGGGTTTATTCCAGGAATGCAAGGATTCTTCAGTATATGTAAATCAACCAATGTGATACACCATATTAACAAATTGAAGGATTAAAAGGATTATCATATGGTAATCTCAAAGGATGCAGAAAAAGATTTTGACAAAATTCAACACGCATTTATGACAAAATCTTCTCCAGAAAGTAGGCATAGAGAGAACCTACCTCAAAATAATAAAGACCATATATGACAAACCCACAGCCAACATCGTCCTCAATGGTGAAAAACGGAAACCATTCCCTCTAAGATCAGGAACAAGACAAGGGTGTCCACTCTCAACACTATTATTCAACATAGTTTTGGAAGTTTTGGGCATGGCAATCAGAGTAGAAAAGGAAATAAAAGGAATCCAAATCAGAAAAGAAGTAAAACTGTCACTGTTTGCAGATGACATGATACTATACATAGAGAATCCTAAAGAAGCTACCAGAAAACTACTAGAGCTAATCAATTACTATGGTAAAGTAGCAGGATACAAAACTAATGCACTGAAATCTCCTGCATTCCTATACACTAACAATGAAAAATATGAAAGAGAAATTAAGGTAACACTCCCATTTACCATTACAACAAAAAGAATGAAATACCTAGGAATAAACCTACCTAAGGAGACAAAAGACCCGTACGCAGAAAACTATAAGACGCTGATGAAAACAACAAAGATGATACAACACATGGAGAGATATACCATGTTCTTGGATTGGAAAAATCAACATTGTGAAAATGACTATACTACCCAAAGCAATCTACAGATTCAGTGCAATCCCTATCAAACTACAATTGGCATTTTTCACAGAAATAGGACAAAAAAATTCATAATTTGTAAGGAAACAAAAGACCCTGAATAGCCAAAGCAATCTTGAGAAAAACGGAGCTGAATGAATCAGACTCCCTGACTTCAGACTATACTACAAAGCTACAGTAATCAAGACAATATGGTATTGCACCAAAACAGAAACATAGATCAATGGAACAAGATAGAAAGCCCAGAGATAAACCCAGGCACCTATGGCCCACTGATCTATGACAAAGGAGGCAAGGATACACAATGGAGAAAAGACAGTCTCTTCAGTAAGTGGTGCTGGGGAAACTGGACAGCTACATGTAAAAGAATGAAATTAGAACACTCCCTAACACCATACACAAAAATAAACTCAAAATGGATTAAAGACCTAAATGTAAGGCCAGACACTATAAAACTCTTAGTGGAAAACATAGGCAGAACACTCTATGACATAAATCACAGCAAGATCCTTTTTGACACACCACCTAAAATAAGACAAAAATAAATAAACGGGACCTAATGAAATTTAAAAGCTTTGCATAGCAAAGGAAACCTAAACCAAATGAAAAGACAACCACCAGAATGGGAGAAAATATGTGCAAACAAACTAACTGACAAAGGATTAATCTCCAAAATATACAAGCAGCTCATGCAGCTCAATAACAACAACAACAACAAAAAAAAACTAGTAGGAGGAATCAATATGGTGGAGTAGAAGGACGTGGTCTCACTCCCTCTTGTGAGAACACCAGAATCACAACTACCTGCTGCACAATCATCAACAGGAAGACACTGGAACTCACCAAAAAAAACCCCCACATCCAAAGACAAAGGAGAAGCCACAGTGAGATGGTAGGAGGGGTGCAATCACAGTAAAATCAAATCCCATAACTGGTGAGTGGGTGACTCACGGACTGGCGAACACTTATACCACAGAAGCCCACCAACTGGAGTGAAGGTTCTGAGCCCTATGTCAGGCTTCCCAACCTGCGGGTCCGGCAAAGGGAGGAGGAATTCCTAGAGAATCAGACTTTGAACCCTAGTGGGAATTGATTGCAGGACTTTGACAGGACTGGGGGGAAAAGACACTCCACTCTTGGAGGGCACACACAAAGTAGTTTGTGCATGGGGACCCAAGGGAAGGAGCAGTGACCCCGGGGGAAACTGAACCAGACCTACCTGCTAGTGTTGGAGGGTCTCCTGCAGAAGTGGGGGGTGGCTCTGTTTCACTGTGGGGACAAGGACGCTGGCAGCAGAAGTTTTGGGAAGTACTCCTTGGCATTAGCCCTCCCAGAGTCGCTCATTTCCCCACCAAAGAGCCCAGAGAGGCCCCAGTGTTGGGTTGCCTCAGGCCAAAACACCAACAGGGAGGGAACCCAGCCCCACCCATCAACATTCAAGTGTACTAAAGTTTTACTGAGCTATGCCCACCAGAGCAACAGTCAGCTCTACCCACCACCAGTCCCTCCCATCAAGCCTCTTAGATAGCCACATCCACCAGAGGGCAGACAGCAGAAGCAAAAAGAACTACAGTCCTGCAGCCTGTGGAACAAAAACCACATACACAGAAAAACAGACAAGATGAAAAGGCAGAGAGCTAGGTACCAGATGAAGGAAAAAGTTTAAACCCCAGAAAAACACCTAAATGAAGTGGAGATAGGCAACCTTCCAGAAAAAGAATTCAGAATAATGATAGTGAAGCTGATCCAGGACCTCGGAAAAACAATGGAGGCAAAGATTGAGAAGATGCAAGAAATGTTTAAAGACCGGCAAGAATTAAAGAACAAACAAACAGAGATGAACAATGCAATAACTGAAATGAAAATTATATTAGAAGGAATCAATAGCAGAATAACTGAGGCAGAAGAACGGATAAGTGATCTGGAAGACAGAATAGTGGAATTCACTGCTGTGGAACAGACTAAAGAAAAAAGAACGAAAAGAAATGACGACAGCCTAAGCAACCTCTGGGAAAACATTAAACGCAACAACATTCGCATTATAGGGGTCGCTGAAGAAGAGAAAGGACCAGAGAAAATATTTGGAGAGATTATAGTCAAAAACTTCTCTAACATGGGAAAGGAAATAGCCACCCAAGTCCAGGAAGCACAGAGAGTCCCATACAGGATAAACCCAAGGAGAAACATGCCAAGACACATAGTAATCAAATTGGCAAAAAATAAACACAAAGAAAAATTATTGAAAGCAGCAAGGGAAAACGAAAAATAACATAAAAGGGAACTCCCATAAGGTTAACAGCTGATTTCTCAGCAGAAACTCTACAAGCCAGAAGGAAGTGGCATGATATACTTAAAGTGAAGAAAGGGAAGAACCTACAACCAAGATTATTCTACCCGGCAAGAATCTCATTCAGATTTGATGGACAAATCAAAAGCTTTACAGACAAGCAAAAGCTAAGAGAATTCATCACCACCAAACCAGCTCAACAACAAATGCTAAAGAAACTTCTCTAAGTATGAAACACAAGAGAAGAAAAGGACCTACAAAAACAAACCCAAAACAATTAAGAAAATGGTTTTAGGAACATTCATATGTATAATTACCTTAAAGGTGAATGGATTAAATGCTCCAACCAAAAGACACAGGCTTGCTGAATGGATACAAAAACAAGACCCATATACATGCTGTCTACAAGAGACCCACTTCAGACTTAGGAACACATACAGACTGAAAGTGAGGGGACAGAGAAACATATTCCATGCAAATGGATATCAAAAGAAAGCTGGAGTAGCTATACTCATATCAGATAAATTAGACTTTAAAATAACGAATGTTACAGGAGACAAGGAAGAACACCACATAATGATCAAGGGATCGATCCAAGAAGAAAATATAACAATTATAAATATACATGCACCCAACATAGGAGCACCTAAATACATAAGGCAACTGCTAACAGCTATAAAAGAGGAAATCAACAGTAACATAATAATAGTGGGGGACTTTAACACCTCACTTACACCAATGGACAGATCACCCAAAATGAAAATAAATACGGAAACAGAAGGTTTAAATTATAGACCACGTAGATTTAATTGATATTTACAGGACATTCCACCCAAAAACAGCAGATAACACTTTCTTCTCAAGTGCGCACAGAACATTCTCCAGGATAGATCACATCTTGGGCCACACATCAAGCCTCAGTAAACTTAAGAAAATTGAAATCATATCAAGCATCTTTTCTGACCACAATGCTATGAGACTAGAAATGAATTACAGGGAAAAAAAATGTAAAAAACACAAACACATGGAGGCTAAACAATACATTACTAAATAACCGAGAGATCACTGAAGAAATCAAAGGAAATCAAAAAATACCTGGAGACAAATGACAATGAAAACACAACAATCCAAAATCGATGGGATGCAGCAAAAATAGTTCTAAGAGGGAAGTTTATAGCTATACAAGCCTACCTCAAGAAACAAGAGAAATCTCAAGTAAACAATCTAACCTTACACCTAAAGAAACTAGAGAAAGAACAAACAAAACCCAAAGTTAGCAGGAGAGAAATCATAAAGATCAGAGCAGAAATAAATGAAATAGAAACAAAGAAAACAATAGCAAAGATCAATACAACTAAAAGCTGGTTCTTTGAGAAGATATACAAAATTGATAAACCATTAGTCAGATTCATCAAGAAAAAGAGGGAGAGGACTCAAATCAATAAAATTAGAAATGAAAAAGGAGAAGTTAAAACAGACACCACAGAAATACAAAGCATCCTAAGAGACTACTACAAACAGCTCTATGCCAATAAAATGGACAACCTGGAAGAAATGGAAAAATTCTTAGAGAGGTATAACCTTCCAAGACTGAACCAGGAAGAAACAGAAAATATGAACAGGCCAATCACAAGGAATAAAATTGAAACTGTGATTAAAAATCTTCCAAAAAACAAAAGTCCAGGGCCAAATGGCTTCACAGGTGATTTCTACCAAACATTTACAGAATAGCTAACACCCATCCTTCTCAAACTCTTCCAAAAAAATTGCAGAGGAAGGAACACTCCCAAACTCATTCTACGAGGCCACCATCACCCTGATACCAAAACCAGACAAGGATGTCACAAAGAAAGAAAACTACAGGTCAATATCACTGATGAATATAGATGCAAAAACCCTCAACAAAATACGAGCAAACAGAATCTAACAACACATTAAAAGGATCATACACCATGATCAAGTGGGATTTATCCCAGGGATGCAAGGATTCTTCAACATACACAAATCAATGTGATAAACCATATTAACAAATTGAAGGATAAAAACTATATGATCATCTCAATAGATGCAGAAAAACCTTTTGACAAAATTCAACACCCATTTATGATAAAAACTCTCCAGAAAGTGGGCATAAAGGGAACCTAACTCAACATAATAAAGGTTATATATGACAAACCCACAGCACACATCATTCTCAATGGTGAAAAGCAGAAAGCATTTCCTCTAAGATCAGGAACGAGACAAGGATGTCCACTCTCACCGCTATTATTCAACATAGTTTTGGAAGTCCTAGCCACGGCATTCAGAGAAGACAAAGAAAAGGAATACGAATTGGAAAAGAAGAGGTAAAACTGTCACTGTTTGCAGATGACATACATAGAGAATTCTCTATACATAGAGAATCCTAAAAATGCCACCAGAAAACTACTATAGCTAATCAATGAATTTGGTAAAGTTGCAAGATACAAAATTAATGCACAGAAATCTCTTGCATTCCTATACACTAATGATGAAAAATCTGAAAGAGAAATTATGGAAACACTCCCATTTACCATTGCAACAAAAAGAATAAAATACCTATGAATAAACCTACCTACTGAGACAAAAGTCCTGTATGCAGAAAACTATAAGACACTGATGAAAGAAATTAAAGATTATACCAACAGATGGAGAGATATACCATGTTCTTGGATTGGAAAATCAATATTGTGAAAATTACTATACTACCCAAAGCAATCTAAAGATTCAATGGAATCCCTATCAAATTACCAATGGCATTTTTTACGGAACAGGAACAAAAAATCTTAAAATTTGTATGGAGACACAAAAGACCCAGAATAGCAAAAGCAGTCTTGAGGGGAAAAAAAGGAGCTGGAGGAAACAGACTCTCTGACTTCAGACTATACTACAAAGCTACAGTAATCAAGACAATATGGTATTGCACCAAAACAGAAACATAGATCAATGGAACAAGATAGAAAGCCCAGAGATAAACCCAGGCACCTATGGTCCACTGATCTATGACAAAGGAGGCAAGGATACACAATGGAGAAAAGACAGTCTCTTCAGTAAGTGGTGCTGGGGAAACTGGACAGCTACATGTAAAAGAATGAAATTAGAACACTCCCTAACACCATACACAAATATAAACTCAAAATGGATTCGAGATCTAAATGTAAGAGTGGACACTATAAAACTCTTAGAGGAAAACATAGGAAGAACACTCTTTGACATAAATCACAGCAAGATCTTTTTTGATCCACCTCCTAGAGTAATGGAAATAAAAACAAAAATAAAACAATGGGACCTAATGAAACTTAAAAGCTTTTGCACAGCAAAGGAAACCATAAACAAGAGGAAAAGACAACCCTCAGAATGGAAGAAAGTATTTGCAAATAAATCAACGGACAAAGGATTAATCTCCAAAATATATAAACAGCTCATGCAGCTCAATATTAAAGAAACAAACAACCCAATCCAAAACTGGGCAGACCTAAATAGACATTTCTCCAAAAAAGACATACAGATGGCCAAGAAGCACATGAAAAGCTGCTCAACGTCACTAATTATTAGAGAAATGCAAATCAAAACTACAATGAGGTATCACCTCACACCAGTTAGAATGGGCATCATCAGAAAATCTACAAGCAACAAATGCTGGAGAGGGTATGGAGAAAAGGGAACCCTCTTGCACTGTTGGTGGGAATGTATATTGATACAGCCACTATGGAGAACAGTATGGAGGTTCCTTAAAGAACTAAAAATAGAATTACCATATGACCTAACAATCCCACTACTGGGCATATACCCAGAGAAAACTCTAATTCAAAAAGACACATGCACCCCAATGTTCATTGCAGCACTATTTACAATAGCCAGGTCATGGAAGCAACCTAAATGCCCAACAACAGATGAATGGAAAATGAAGATGTGGTACATATATACAATGGAATATTACTCAGCCATAAAAAGAAACAAAATTGAGTCATTTGTTGAGATGTGGATGGACCTAGAGACTGTCATACAGAGTGAAGTAAGTCAGAAAGAGAAAAACAAATATTGTATATTAACACATGTATGTGAAACCTAGAAATATGGTACAGATGAACCGGTTTGCAGGGCAGAAGTTGAGACACAGATGTAGAGGACAAACGTATGGACACCAAGGGGGGAAAACCGTGGTGGGGTGGGGATGGTGGTGTGCTGAACTGGGCGATTGGGATTCACATGTATACACTGATGTGTATACAATTGATGACTAATAAGAACCTGCAGTATAAAAAAACTAACAAACAAAAAAAGAACTAATACTAAACTCTCTTTGGGTTATTTGTATAGAAATACATTAATATAAATGTTTCAGACATTACATGAAATTTCTAAAAATCTTATACGTTCTGGTATAATGTTATAAGTCATAATTCTAGTTATTACCTTAAAATGTATATCTCAGAAATAACTAAAAAAAGAAAAAAAACCCAACCCAAAAATGGGCAGAAGACCTAACAGACATTTCTCCAAAAAGATATACAGATTGCCAACAAGCACATGAAATGATGCTCAACATCACTAATCATTAGAGAAATGCAAGTCAAAACTATAATGAGATATCACCTCACACCGGTAAGAATGGCCATCATCAAAATAACTACAAACAATAAACGCTGGAGAGGGTGTGGAGAAAAGGGAACCCTCTTGCACTGTTGGTGGGAATGTAAATTGATACAGCACTATCGAGAACAGTATGGAGGTTCTTTAAAAACCGAAAAATAGAATTACCATATGACCCAGCAATCCCACTACTGGGCATATACCCTGAGAAAACCATAATTCAAAGAGAGACATGTACCACAATGTTCATTGCAGCACTATTTACAATAGCCAGGACATGGAAGCAACCAAAGTGCCCATCGACAGATGAATGGTAAAGAAGATGTGGCACATATATACAATGGAATATTACACAGTCATAAAAAGAAACGAAATTAAGTTATTTGTAGTGAGGTGGATCGACCTAGAGTGTGTCATACAGAGTGAAGTAAGTCAGAAAGAGAAAAACAAATACCGTATGCTCACCCATATATATGCAATCTAAAAATAATGGTTGTGAAGAATCTAAGGGCAGGACAGAATAAAGACACAGACATAGAGAATGGACTTGAGGACATGGGGAGGGGGAAGGGTAAGCTGGGATGAAGTGAGAGATTGGCATGGATATATATACACTGCCAAGTGTAAAATAGATAACTAGTGGGAAGCAGCTGCATAGCATAGCGAGATCAGCTTGGTGCTCTATGACCACCTAGAGGGGTGGGATAGGGAGGGCGGGAGGGAGGATCAAGAGGGAGGGGCTATGGGGATATATGTATACATATAGCTGATTCACTTTGTTATACAGCAGAAACTAACACAACATTGTAAAGCAATTATACTCCAATAAAGTTGTAAAAAAAGTAAAAAGAGAGCAGAAATAAAAAGAGAAGATCAATAAAACTAAGAGCTAGGTTTTTTTTTAAGTGAAACAAAACAGACAAACTTTAGCAAGATTAAGAAAAAGAGGATTCAAATAAAATCACTAATGATTCAAATAAAATCACTAAAATTCACAGATGAAACATTACAACTGATACCACAGAAAAACAAAGAATCATTAAAAAGTACTAGGGACAATTATATGCCAATAAATTGAATAACCTAGAAAAAATGGTTTAGTTCCTTGAAACCAACAACCTATCAAGGCTGAATCATGAAGAAATAGAAGTTATGAACATAATAGCAATGAATAAGAAGTTTGAATCATTGATCAAAAAGCTCCCAACAAGGGAAAGCCCAGGACCAGATGGTTTCACTGGTGAGTTCTACCAAATATTTAAGGAAGAATTAATGTCAATCCTTCTAACACTCTTCCAAAATATAGAAAAGAAAGGAATACTCCCTAACTCATTTAAGAGGGCAGCATTACCCTGATACCAAAGCCAGACAAGGACACTATAAAAAATGGGGGGAAAAAAGCAGCAGACTCACAGATGTACAGAACAAACTAGTGTTTACCAGTGAGGGAAGGGGCAGTATAGGGGTGGGGGAGTGGTAGGTACAAATTACTGGGTGTAAGATAGGCTTGTACAATACGGGGAATATAGCCAATATTTTGTAATAACTGTAAATGGAAAGCAATCTTTAAAACTTGTATAAAAAATTAAAACTTCCAAATTACAGAAAAGACAGCTTAGGAAGAATGCTCTAAGGCTTACTACTGCAATTTAAAAAAAAACAAAAAAGTGAAAACTACAGGACAATATCCCTGATGAATATAGATGCAAAAATTCTCTACCAAATACTACAGCACATTAAATTCGATTCAACAGCACATTAAAAGTATTATACATGATCGAATGGGATTTATCCCAGGGATGCAAGGATAGTTCAATGTACACAAATCAGTAAATGTGATACACCACATTAATAGAATAAAACATAAAAATCATATGATCATCTCAGAAAATGAACTTGACAAAATTTAACATGCTTTTATGATAAAAATTCTCAACAACGTGGGTACAGAAGGAACATACCTCAACATTATAAAGGTATGACATATATGACAAGTCCACAGCTAACATCATACTCAATGGTAAATGGCTGAAAATTTTTCCTCTAAGATAAGGAACAAGACAAAGGTGCCCATCCCTACCACTCCTATTTAACATAGCATGGAACTCCTAGTCAGAACATTAGGCAGGTAAAGAAATAAAAAGGCATACAAATTGGAAAGGAGGAAGTAAAATGGTCTCCATATGCAGATACTATGATCTTACACACTTGACACTTGAACAACATGGGTTTGAATTACATGGGTCCACTTATATATGGATTTTTTTTCAATAAATATGCACAACAATATTACACAATCTGTGGTTGGTTGAATCCAAGGATGCAGAAACAGATTCGAAGGACCAACTGTAAAGTTATATGTGTATTTTCAACCACACAGGAGGTTGGTGCCCCTAATCCCCACATTATTCAAGAGACAATTATATGTAGAAAATCGTAAAGGCTTCACCAAGAAAACTGTTAAAACTAATAAACAAATTCAGTAAATTTGCAGGATGTTAAGTCAACATAGAAAAATCAGTTATGTTCTATACACTAACAAAGTATCTGAAAAAATATTTAGGAATAAATGTAACTAAGGTGCTGAAAGATCTATACACTGAAAACTAACACATTAATGAAAGAAATCAAAGAAGACACAAATAATGGAAAGATATCCCATGTTCATGGATTAGAGAATTAAAGTTGTTAAAATGTCCATACTACCCAAAGCACTCAATCTATAGATTCGGTGCAATCCCTATCAAAATTCCAATGACATTTTTCACAGAAATAATTAATTCTAAAATTCATACAGAACACAAAAGACCCCAAATAGACAATACAATCTTAAGAACAGAGCTAGAAGCATTGCACTCCTGATTTCAAACTATATTAAAACCTAGATTAATCAAAACATTATGGTACTAGCATAAAAATAGACACATAGACAAATGGAATAAAGTCAAGAGCCCAGAAATAAGATCATGTATAGACAGTCAACTAATATTTGACAAAGGAGCCAAGAATATTTAAAGGGAAAAAATAGTCTCTTCAATAAATGGTATTGGTAAAACTGGATAATCACATGCAAAAGAATAAAACTGGACTCCTATCTTACACAATATACAAAAATTAACTACAAATGGATTAAAGACTTAAACATAAGACCTGAAACCTTAAAACTCCTGGAAGATAACATAGTGAAAATTTCCTTGGCTTTGCTCTTGGCAATCATTTTTTGGATATGACATAGAAAACACAAACAATAAAAGCAAAACCAAACCAGTAGGGTTACATCAAACTTCTGCACAGCACAGGAAACAATCAACAGAATGAAAAGTCAACCTGTGGAGTAGGAGAAATATTTGCAATGCACATATCAGATGAGGGGTTAATTTCCAAAATACATAAGGAACTCATATAACTCAATCGCAGAAAACTAAATCTGATTTTTAAATGGACAGAGGAACTGAACAGAGATTTTTTCCAAAGAGGACATTCAAATGGCCAACAGGTACATGAAAAGGTGCTCAACATAACTAATCATCAAGGAAATGTGAATCAAAACCAAAACGAGATATCAATTCACACTTGTTAGAAGGGCTATCATCCAAAAAGCAAGAGGTAACAAGTGCTGGTGAGAGTGTGGAGATAAGGGAACTTTGGGCACTGTTGGTGGGAATGTAAATTGCTGTAGGCAATTTACTATGGAAAACAGTATGAGGTTCCCCCCAAAAATTAAAAATAGAACTACCATATGATCCAGCTGTCTTGAAGAGATATCTGCACTCCCATGTTCATTGCAAAATTATTTACGATAGTCAAAACATGGAAGCATCCTAAGTGTCCATCAACAGATGAATGGATAAAGAAAATGTGATAGGTATATAGATAATTAGTCACCCTTTAAAAAGAATGAAATCCTGCCATTTTAAACAACATGGAAAGAATACGAGGGCATTATGCTAAAGGAATTAGCCAGACAGAGAAAAACAAGTACTGTATGATCACTTCTATGTGGAATCTAAAAAAGCCAAACTCATATGAACAGAGTATAGAATGGTGGTTGCCAGGGGCTTTGCTGTGGAGGAAATGGAGAGATGTTAGTCAAAGGATACAAACTTTCAACTATAAGATGAGTAAGTCTGAGGATCTAATTTAGAGCATGGTAACTACAGTTAACAATATGGTATGATATACTTGAATGGTGCTAAGAGAGTAGATCTAAACTGTTCTCCCCATACACCCCCCAAAAAAATGGTGATTATCTGAGTTGATGTGTTAACGAATTTTAACATGGTAATCATTTTGCAGTATACACATACATCAAATCATCACATTGTACATCTTAAACTTAATGTTAAATGTCAATTATATCTCAGACTGGGGGGTGGGTTAATTAATACAAATAATAAATGACACCATTAATTTAATTATACTTAAATTTTACAAAGAATTTCTAATGTGATCCTCATGCTGGCTGTGTAAGTTAAATAAGTAAATATATCATTATCCCTATTGTATGGATTAGAAAACTGAAACACACACAAACTAGATGATTTTCTTTAGCTAATGCAACTAATAAGTAGTAGAAGGAGGACCTGAATCAAGGACTTGTGACTCTCAAAATCACATCATACAAGTCATGGTGAATTCTTTAGTAAAGAAATGTACCTAGCTTATGAATTCAGATTTTTTAAATCACAATTTCCTAAAGCAAGACATATTTTCCAAACTTCAAGTGATAGTACAGAGGACGGAACATGTATTGGGAGAGAAAAATATTTATGAAAAAAAATAATGTAGACACCCTACCATACATCCTGAATGCTATGAAAATTCATGTTTCCTTGCATAGTATTAAATATTTTCCAGAGTACATGAATCTTTAAAATGTTTTGTGGTTTAAAATATGTTTCAGTTAAAGAAAAGTCTATTAGTCTTGATACATTTCTGCTATAATACATATAAAATTATATTGGTACTCACACAGTCTGTAGAGAGTACCTTTACTGGGAAATCAATGAAATACCATTAACCTTTTAGTGAAAAGTGGTTGATAGAGACAAGTAAAGCAAATTTTAAACCTTTGCAGAGGGGATGATGGTTTTGAACATCCTTTCAGGTGAACGTGATTTATTAGCCATTAAAGCACAATTAGATTCTTTAGAAATAAACACTCTATAAAGATATTTCAAAATGTCTCTCAAAGAGTTGAAATTGCATATCACCAGATTCCTTAGCTTTACTCAGCAATCACTCTTTGGAATGAAGGGAAAGCAAATACTTCCGGGGATCTGCTACAAGGGCGCAAGAGATAAAGATAATCAGTCGTTAATATCAGAGTCTTCTACAAAGTTATCCCATAGGATGTTATCTGGGCAGCCAACTCTCACCCACATCTCACTGCTTTTCTGCAAGAACAGAAATATTATCCTGGCCCTTTCCATCCTGACAACACTGTTGCACTCAGTTATGTGTGCAATTGGCAAGCATCATTTTTACCCACGATTTAATTCCACATCTCCAAATTTTAGATGAAAGTCACCAAAACAATAATTACACAGTATTATTTGTAAATTGGCTTGTGTACTTCACATAAAATGCTACTTCATAGTTGTGATGTACCATAAAAGATTACCTGGTCTCTCACCAGGGAAGTGAGGAAATCTAAACTATCCATATCACCAGTTATTTATTTTCATCTTGAGTACTTCCAGGGAGATGTTCTCTAGACTCCTTAGGTAAATACTAGCGACAATAGTTACCATTTTTCGACCAGGTAAAAGGTGACATGCAAAGTACCAGTTGCCAAATTGGGTTTTTTATCATCCCAAGTTTATAATAATCCTGCAAGAACAAATATTCCCCATGTTGCAGATGAGAAAACTGAGGAATAAAAATCCAAGGCCATAGAGAAAGTAAATGACAGATCAGAATTCCAACCAGCACTGTAGTCTTCCAAAGTCTTGCTACCCAATCAGTTTCCCTACATTTACTTCACTCAATAAATACTCAGTGGGGCTTCCCTGGTGGCGCAGCGGTTGAGAATCTGCCTGCTAATGCAGGGGACACGGGTTCGAGCCCTGGTCTGGGAGGATCCCACATGCTGCAGAGCAACTATGCCCGTGAGCCACAACTACTGAGCCTGCGCGTCTGGAGCCTGTGCTCCGCAACAAGTGAGGCCGCGATAGTGAGAGGCCCGCACACCGCGATGAAGAGTGGCCCCCCCTTGCCACAACTAGAGAAAGCCCTCGCACAGAAACGAAGACTCAACACAGCAAAAATTAATTAATAAACTCCTACCCCCAACATCTTCTAAAAAAATAAATAAATACTCAGTCTCTAAGTATCATTTATAAAGTCTCCATATTACTGTGCCCTTGACCTTTTTGAATCTGCCCCTCCTAGAATTCCAAGTTACTTATTCACCAGTTACATTATCTTTCTTCATTTGCTATGCCAAACACTGTGCCTAGATAGGAGAGTTATCTATTCATTCAACAATGTTTCTCTATGCCTACTGTGGGACCATTTCTGTTTGACCAGCAATGTGCCAAATCATTAATTCCATCCAGATTCAGGTGACTTTACCATAAATAAAATTAAGTGGGATTTTGCAATTGCAATTTTAGAAAGGAAAAGAATCATCTAAGTGATTAAGTTACATTAAATTTATTCCAGAGTCTCCTTGTTGCAACCAACCTTCCCAAACACACAGATTTCCCTTCTTCCTTGCTACTTAGGGAAATAATATATGCTCACGTACTTTTCTGGCAGTTTTGCAGTTTTGTTTATAGCTCCTCCCTCCATAACCACTACATATTTCTAAAGTATTGTCTTAATTCTATTCCTCCTAGACTTCCCCTTCCCATTGTTGGTAAAATAGATTCTAGAGAAGAGTATGAATATAAAGGTGGAGTTCTAACTCATATTAATAATTTCTCATAACTACAGAGTTGATAATGATCATATTAGCCTTTGGACTGCATTTGTCAAAGTCCCTTTCCCAGGAATAACAACTCTTGATCAAAGGTAACCAAAAGTTCCATAATTGGTCTTGTGCCATGTAGCTCTTGACTTGTATGAATGGGGACTAATGGGGACAGTGAATGGAAAAGTTGGCACTAAGTATAGAAGACCTTTAATGATCATCTACAGGAGCTGAACTAATTTTTTTTCTACAAGAACATCTTTTATTAAAAGGAGAGAAAGGGCTTCCCTGGCGGCGCAGTTGTTGAGAGTCCGCCTGCCGATGCAGGGGACACGGGTTCGCGCCCCAGTCCGGGAAGACCCCACATGCCACAGAGCAGCTGGGCCCGTGAGCCATGGCCGCTGAGCCTGCGCGTCCGGAGCCTGTGCTCCGCAACAGGAGAGGCCACAACAGTGAGAGGCCCGCGCACCGCAAAAAAAAAAAAAAAAAAACGGAGAGGAATTCTGTCCCATAGCAGGGACATCTCAGGGGAAGGAATGAGGATGGACCACGTAGGATGCTATCGCAATAATCTCAACAATCAGTGACAAGGGCTGAACTGAAGTGGTGGGAATGGCAACTCAAAAGAATGGAAAAATTGGAAACATCCTGGAAAATAATCAACAAACTTCCACTCATTCAGTCATTCATTCAGCAGGTTTTTATTAAGAAATACTACAAACCAGGCGTTGTGCTAGAAGCTGGAGATACAATGTTGAGTTAGGTAGGTATTGTCCCTGATCTCACAAAATTTACTTTCCAGCAAGGGAATAAATAAGTAGACAAGCAAATAAATATGATATTTACACATTGTGAAGAAAACAAATAATAAAGAACACAAGGGAGGGTGATAAGATGGCCAGGGCAATGGATAGGTTGTGGAGAGATAGAAAAAGAATGGCATCAAAAATGCCACTGAGTACTTAAGCCTGGATGACTGAACAAATGGAGGCATCATTGACAGTAATAAAGATAAACTGATTTTATGGCCGACACAACAGAGAGTGATTTAACCTCTGGTGTGTTGAGTTGGAGATACTTAAATTGTGGGAATAATCCACAATTAGAAATGTTGGCCTGGGGCTTCCTTGGTGGCACAGTGCTTAAGAATCGCCTGCCAATGCAGGGGACACGGGTTCGAGCCCTGGTCTGCGAAGTTCCCACATGTTACGGAGCAACTAAGCCTGTGCGCCACAACTACTGAGCCTGTGCTCTAGAGCCCGCAAGCCACAACTACTGAAGCCTGCAAGCCACAACTACTGAAGCCTGCACACCTAGCCTGTGCTCCTCAACAAGCAAAGCCACTGCAGTGAGAAGCCCGTGCACCACAATGAAGAGTAGCCCCCGCTTGCCGCAACCAGAGAAAGCCCGTGCACAGCAACGAAGCCCCAACACAGCCAAAAATAAATAATTTTTTAAAAAAGAAAAAAATGTTGGCCTGAGTTCATAGAAAATCAGGGCATTGGATACAAATCTGGGAGCCGTAGTTGCAAATGTGGCTGTCAAACAACTAGTTAAAGACATTAGATTTCTTCATCAAGCATTGAAAGTAGAGTTCCATGAATAGGAGCATTAAGGAATGTGCACTCTTGTGGAATAAGAGGAAAGGAAGTTAGTGAAAGATGAAGAAGCCACAAGAGGAGGAAGAGAGGATTAACTGTCACATACTAAGGGAAAGGATATCAAAAATATCAACAATCATAAATTTCCAGAAAATGTTCAAGGGCAATGAGGTAAAATTATTTTGGATTTGATGCTAGAACGATACTGGGGACTATTAAGAGAGCATTTTCAGTAAAACTGTGGGTGAGTTCAGTTTATAGGTAGGAATCAGGGTAACCTGTTCTAGATTTTCTGGAATACTCCCAATTTCAATTTATTGTGTCTCATAATACACCATGTGTTTTGATTTTCTATTTGAAATGATAGTAACGTCGTAGTAAAGAGATAGAAACAATGCAGTTAAAGCTTTCAAGATGCTTGTCAATGAAAGAAAAGTGAGCAGTAAGTACTTATCATTGGAAAGAGAATCAAGAGAAGGTGTTTTAGGAGTAGGAAGTCCTCAACACATTTGTAAGCAGTAGGGAAGTGAGTAACTAGTGAAGCAGGAAAGTAAAGATTTGACTAACAAAAGGGCATTTATTGACGGCACTAAGTTTCAGAGGAAGGCAGAAGAAGTTGAGATGGATAGCACAGATGGATGGTATGTTACTTCTTTTAAATAGCAATAAGAAAAAATATGTAAGGTCATAGATGGGTTAATTAACTAGATGCATGGGAATACTTTCACAATATAAATGTATATCAAATCAGCATATGGTACACTTTAAATATCTTACAATTTTATTTTGTCAATTACACCACAATAAATCTGGCAGGGTAAGCGGAGAAGATAGAAAGATGGGGACATTTTCAAGAAAAAAGAAAGAAAGTAGGAATGGCATAATGATGCTAGAATAGAAGCTCCATTAAAGAATATAAGCTCCATAAACTAAAATATAAGCTCCAGGAGATCAGGATTATTTGATCATTCTGTTTGACTGGCTTTCAATAACTCTCAGCAGAATAAATTCCCTGTTCTCAGTCCTACCAGATCAAGGTGGAAGCATCTTGATCTCATAAAGCTAAAGGACTTGGCAGGAGCTTAAAGAGAGGGATTTGGAAAAGTTCTGTAGTATGTGACACTGAGTTAAAATGAGATGGATAAAATAATCGCCGCTCATTCATGGGGGCCCAACTAAGGTTACAGCAACAACCTGCTCTCCACTTCCTCCAACTCTTTATTCAGAAGCCATTTTCCCAGTAAGATCTTCCCTGCACATCTAAAACTGTAAATTCTCCACCTATCTCTACCTCTTATTCCTGCTTCCTGCTTTCACTACTACCTATAAGTGCTCCTTGGTACTTATTCTCTCTGTTGGGCTATATATTTTACTTTATGGTCTTAGTTATTACCCATTCCCCCCTCACTAGAACGTAAGCAAGGGCAGGGATTTTTGTCTGTTTCTTCACCACTCTCTCTTCAGTGCCTAGCACAAAGCACATTGAATCAATGACTGCCTCTGTATGAGAGACAGTTATCAAAGTTAAATGACTTTTTCAATAGCACTGAGTTATTTGGGGGGAAGCAGAAGAAAAAACTAGATGACATATAAATTAAGAGTTTGGGATTAACATATACACACTCCCATATATAAAACAGATAACCAAAAAGGACCTACTTGTTGAGTATAGTACAGGGAACTATACTCAATATTTTGTAATAACCTATAAGGAAAAGGAATCTGAAAAAGAATAGATACCTATATATGTATAACTAAACCACTGTGCTGTATACCTGAAACTAACACAACATTGTAAATCAACTATACTTCAATAAAAAAAAATAGGTGATGGAAATGTTCCAGAGTGAATAGTGACAGAAATTCAAAGGAAAGAGAGGTTCAAGAATGCTAACTAGTAGAAAGTGGGGTCACTGGGGTTGGTGAGGTGAAATGATGAAGCACAGGGTAATGACCACCATGCCAGTAGGAGCTACAAATACCACCTCACTCTTAAGATGGTCAAGTGGCAGAGGGTAGGGCTTCCCTGGTGGCGGAGTGGTTGAGAGTCCTCCTGCCGATGCAGGAGACACGGGTTCGTGCCCCGGTCCGGGAGGATCCCACATGCCGCGGAGCGGCTGGGCCCGTGAGCCATGGCCGCTGAGCCTGCACGTCCAGAGCCTGTGCTCCGCAACGGGGGAGGCCACAGTGGTGAGGGGCCCACGTGCCGCAAAAAAAAAAAAAAAAAAGTCAGAGGGTAAAGAGATCAGGAGTGTCAAGCTACATGACACATGTGAAAACCAGTGTTGCCCAGCACATAGTTAAGTGATAAGTGTTAGCTGGTGCCATTTTTTATATTTTTCACATTGCTCTGGTCCAGAGACACTGAGGGCTAAGGCAACTTCATTGCTCTTAAGTCCATATCACACTGCTCTCTGGTCAGAGGGATGAGCCTACAGATGAGAGGAAAATCCTCATCTCTTCACTAATAAGGAAGTCTCAAGCACAGAATATGCTTGTCTGGAAATCAGGATTTGCCAAGCTTGTCAAGATGGAATTAAGTCACCATCTAGGCTTTGCTGAGCCATACCATACTGTTGTATATATATACACACACACACACACTTTTTCTTGATCACTGATATTTACCCACAACTTTGAAATTATGACTAAACCTAAATTGGGTTCACACTCTAAAACATGCCTGACACATGTCAAGAGTGATGGAAGGAGCACTGCTGTGCCCTTTTATACCACAGCTCTGCTGACACATTCAAGTAACAGCCAACTCTAACCCCAAGACTGTGTTCAGCCCACTTAGCCTTTCTTTATATCATGTGTGTATAATTGAAACTATGCTCTTTTGCTCCTACAGATTACCTCATGGGTGGCCGGGAGTGGGGGGTTGAGGGGAGTAGAATCATTTTTCTGATTTGAAGGTCATTTTAAGTACCAACTAACAACCCATCTCCATGTGACTTGGCTTCAAATACAGTACATATATCATCATTGTTATTGTCCATTGACTTGTTCGAGTGAATGGATGGGAGAGGCGCCACAGAGGAGATAGCTAAGCACAGCAAAGCTAAATCACTTGCCCAAGGTCACATAACTTGTAAATGGTGAGACCCAGATGACTGACCCCAAGGCCAACATCACCGCCCGGGTTTAAGATAGATGACTTCTGTGCTTTCCATTTCTGAATGCTGAGAAGGAGATCGTGGGGTAACAAGCTCTCAAAAAGGAACTATACACTTCTCCTTCCAAAATCTAAGAGAAATCCTTTTCCAAATCCATAACAATGTCTACTATCATTCAATACTCTGCATTCACATTTTGAAATAAGTCATATTTGTTAGTTAAAAGAAAACATATTTCTGCAGCAAAATTTCCTGGCCAGGAGTTAATTAAATCCCCTTTAGGTAAGAACCATGTTTTCAGCAAATTTTCAAGAAAAAATACTAATTGATTGCGAAGCAGTTTAAATCAGTTTTTGTACGTTTTCAAGCTGTATGTATGTGATGTGAGTCTGAAAAGCTACAATGTGGTTGTTAGAGGTTGTTCTCCCTCTCTCTCTCTCACACACTCACACACACACACACACACAGCCATGTTTCTTCATTCCCCAGATATGACAAATCTTAATCTACACAATGGAACCGAATAGAAAAAGGGAAGAAGGGAAGGACATCTTGACGTAGAAACTGACTTCTGTCCTATCTGAGAATTTTATCATAAATATATAAAACTTGTTATCACCACTTATTAGCCATTGATAACTTGCAGGATAGGAGGCATTGCAGAATGTTGTAAAAATATGGTCTTCTCCAAAAAAAAGAGATCAAAAGGAAAAAAGGAATAAAAATATGTAGGAGTAGGTGTGTGCATTTCCATTCATGCATTTTTTCTTTAATCGCCCAGGTAACGTTACATGAACTATTTCTGGGGGGCAGATTCCTCCCTATAGCAGTTATCTGCTGCTGAACAAATTACCTCCAAACTTAGGTGCTTAAAACAACAAACATTTATGATCTCAGTTTTGAGGGTCAGGAATTAGGAAGTGCCTTAGCTGAGTGGTTCTGACTCAAGTTCTCTCATGAAGCTGCAGACAAGGCACCGGCAGGGGCTGCAGGCAGCTGACAGCTTGCCTAGAACTGGAGGACCCGCCGCTAAGCTCAGGCATGTGGCTGTTAGCATGAGCCTCAGCTCTTCGCTGGCCATAGGCCAGAGCAACTGTTCCTTGCCACCTGGGCCCCTCCACAGGGCTGCTCATGTATCCTCAGGACACGGCAGGTGGCTTCCCCAAGCGTGAGTAAACAGAGAGTGAGTGTACCAGACAGAGAGAGAACCAAGGAAAAACCACTGTGTCTTTCACGGCCCAGACTCCGAAGTTACACCCATCGGTGCTGCCACAGTCAGTGTGTCAGAATCGCTAAGTACAGCCCACACTCAAAGGGAGGGGAATACGGCTCCACATTTTGAAGGGAGGAGTATCAAATAGTTTGTGGGCATCTTTTTAAACGGCCACACCCACTAACACATTTTTCTGCCCCTCCGCCAGTTCTTGCTAAGACCCCTGCCAATGTATTGGACTTCCTGAACCAGCATTAACCACAATCATATATAAGTACACTTATTTCAGTATTTACTATGCATCTGATACCATTCGACACACATAAATAAATGAAGCCAAAAAAGTCCCTGCCCTTATAATGCAAGGAGAAAGAAATTAAGAGAAAACAGATAAATATATAATGCGGTGGTGATAAATGCCATGTCAAAAAATAATGATAAAACAGGCTAAGGAGTTAGAAAGTTATGAGCACTTAGACAAAATAATTCCCAGATACATCCACGGATCATACATTAAGAGAATACACTGCTCCTTGACCTTGAAAATTCAAGTGACCTCAACCTGCAAAAGCCATTATCTTCGTCCTTGACCACGTGTTTTTCCTTTTCTCTAACATTCACGCGAGACCCAGCAGCAAGATTTGCTTCTGTGTTCTTTCTCCCAGCTTTGCCAGGACTCTGCTGTCTACGCCAAATCTCAAAAAATAGCCAGAAAGGGCTTCCCTGGTGGCGCAGTGGTTGAGGGTCCACCTGCCGATGCAGGGGACACGGGTTCGTGTCCCGGTCCGGGAGGATCCCACATGCTGCAGAGCGGCTGGGCCCGTGAGCCACGGCCGCTGAGCCTGCGCGTCCGGAGCCTGTGCTCTGCAACGGGAGAGGCCACAACAGTAAGAGGCCCGCGTACCGCAAAAAAAAAAAAAAAAAAAAAAAAAAAAAAAAGCCAGAAAATCTCTCTCAGCTCCTCCTCAAAGGGCCATTCCTTTTTTCTTTCGTTGCTGGCTCTCCTCCATGAAAACCTGGCATGTAATGCCTCCCCTTCTAGAGAACCGCAAGCTGTACTGGAAATAGTGTCTGCTCTCCACCTGAGGTACATCAATAACAAAGCCCTCTCTACTACCAGGAGTAAGGAAACCGTTCTGTCTATTGGGAGCCATCTTTGCTCTCATTGTCTCACTATCAGTTTATCTATTCACGACCCAGGACCCACCTCCTCTTCACTGGGTCCCCAATGTTTCCACCACCCAATCAGGACTCTAACACACCTCTAAACAATGTATAATAAAAACAACAAAGTTCCCAAAGCACTGAATAACTCAAAGGATCTTTATATTATGTAACTCTGAGGTATCATGTTATTACCTATTCCTAGTACTAACCACCATTTGCACTTCTAACAACTCTTGTATTTGGTTAACAATGAGCATAGGACAGATTCAAATTAGGAGGAGACTAATCACTGGTAACTGCAGAGTTTAAATACTGGGCTACAATTGAAAATTTAAAAGCTGATTTCCTTCAAAGACCAAAATCTCTTGACTATGCTTCATTTATTGAGTTGTTTCTTTTCCCCATTTCATCTGTACACTAGATGTTTATTTCTATTTAAGAGAATCCAAGTCGTGGGATGTTGATGTAGTATATTTAGAAAACCAACTAGATCTCTCTTTTTTCTGCCATATTACTCCAGAAAGAAATACACATTGGCATATCACATAAGCCTTCCTGGTTACCTTCTGTTCACAGTTGCTCTGCCCATGAGGAATATGAAAATTGGAACTTTCCACCAATGGCAGACAATGTAACTAACTTAGAGAGTTCCAAATTTTCTAAATGGCACTGGGTTGCATGTTGCCATTTTACCTTCATTCCCCTCTTGCCTGAACCTGCCATACTAATGTTTTTACATGAGAAAGGTACTCAGCACACATCGTGTGGTATAAAGAAAAGAGATCGTGTTTCCTAGAGTCTTCGTCAATTTTTTCCTTTTGGCATTTCTTTCTCTCATTAAGTATATCCTAATCTTATAAGCTGTTGTACTAGACTAGTTATAAAGGCTGCTTTGCTTAAAATATCACAGTATCCAGTAGACGATAGAAACAAAACCATAACTATAGGCTGACACCATGTGCTAGTTTAAGCACTGACTAGAAGGAATGGAATAATGGAATACCTCTACCCAGAGCTCAGTCACATGCTTTTATTATGGCCCCCTAACCCCACACACACATGTGCCCAGTTAGAGAGGAAAATTCGAGGATGGCTCAGTCAGGCACCAATCTTGCAACAGGAGAGGCCGCAGCAGTGAGAGGCCCGCGTACCGCAAAAAAGAAAGAAAGAAAGAATGTGCTACTGGGGGGTGGCGGGGGGGAAGAAGGAGGTTTTACCGTGACCTCCCCAAGGAGACTGTGGAAGAAAAGAGGGAGCAAGATAACCGGAAGTGTGTGCCCTGATATCTGTGCATCGAACGAGTAAGGATAACACTGAAGGCAGAAGAAAATCTGACCCCATTTTCTGTTTCGGACTTCTGAAAAAGATCGTCCTTGTGTGGGTCTCATACCAACCCGAGGAGTTGCCGCATCAATCTGTCAGGGTGGTGTGATCAGACAAACAAAGGTGTTAAATTTAGCATTTCTGAGCAACCTTACCTGGTTCGCCTGTGGCACAGATGAGACCCAGAAGCAGCTGAAGGATGGCCAAGGAACCTGTCAGAAGGGGCATCATGGTGGGAGGCAAAGTGGAGCCGAAGCAAGAGCTGCAGAGCAGAAGGTCAGATCCCCGCGGAGCAAGAATCAGAACTGATTTAAGAGCCAAAGAACTGCTGGTGGGAGGGTCGATCTTCCCAGGTGTATTAGTTTTCTGCTGCTGTGTAACTAATTACCACAAATTGAGCAGCTTAAAACAATACACATGTTTTATCTCACAATTTCTGTGGTCAGGAGTCTAGGCGCGGCTTAACTGGGTCCTCTGCTCAGGGTCTCACCAGGCTACGAGCAAGGTGTTGGCAGGCTGCGTTCTCATCGGAAGGCTCAAAGAATCAGCTTCCAACTTTACTCAAGCTGTTGGCAGAATTCAACTCATTGTGGCCTTAAAATAGAGAGCCCTGATTTTTCCTGGCTGTTGGCTTGGGGCCACCCTCAGATCTAGAGACCACCCACAGTTTCTATCCATGGGCATCCTCACCATTTGATACTTATTTCATTGGATCCAGAGAAGAGTCTCTCCTGCTTGGGGTCTTTGACCTCCAGGAGGGAGGTCCTTCTATTAAGGGCTTTCACCTGATTAAATCAGCTCCCACCCCCGACCCCTCAGGATAACCATCCTTTCAATTTACTCAAAATCAGCAGATTTGACCTTAATTATATCTGTAAAATCCCTTCACCTTTGCCATATAATGTAACATAGCCATGGGCGTTACATCACATCACCTTCACTACATTTGGTTGGTTAGAAGCTATTCCCAGGTCTCACTCCAAATCAAGAGGAGGGATTACACAAAGACATGAACACTGAAATTACTGGAGGTCACCCTAGGGTCTGTTTTCCACACTAGGAGAACTAGGGTAGCACTCCCTCTACCCAGCAGAGGGGAAAGAGCAAGGGTCATGTGGGGCAGACAGTAACCAGTGTGATGATGGTGGTCACCATCCCAGAGACCTCAGAAGCCACAGACACCCCCATCACCACGTGGTCACTCCTCACTTTCCTCTCCCCAACACCCAGAAACAATCTCAAAAGGAGACAAGGAGGGAGAAAGGACTCAATCTAAGAGATTAACCACTTTTACCTCTAGAAATTGAACTTCACCTAAACAAACTGTTTAAATCTTGAGGGCAGACAGAGTAAAATCAGAGTTAACAGTTCATTTTTTAACTGTTCAGGGCCAGATTAATTAGAAACAAAATAAAGGGCACATTGTTTTTGTCCAGACATCCCAGAAAGATGTGTAATTAAAAATCGTTTGACTTGCTGCACCTATTTTTATGAAGATTTTGTAACTAAACCCATGTAAGGTGTCTCAGTCCTTGGTGAATATGGCTAATGCTACCCACTTATAAAGGATGGACACCATAAAATAAGAACATTTGAAATAAATTTAAATGTTGGGTAGTGTTCAGTACAAATAATAATCCTTTTATTTTGAACATGAAGAACAAGTTATATAATTTTTGCTAAGAGAAAGTCAATTTTTGCTACCAGAAAGTCAGGTTTTCCTCGTCCCTACTAAATACATGTTGAGTAAATAAAGAATGCCATTTATTTGTTTTTAATTTTAATATTTTTGGCTGCATTGTGTCTCCCTTGCTCTGCACTAGTGGGGGCTACTCTTTGTTGCAGTGCACAGGCTTCTCATTGCAGTGGCTTCTCTTGTTGCAGAGCACGGGTTCTAGGTGCACAGGCTTCAGTAGTTGCAGCATATGGGCTCAGTAGTTGTGGCTCATGGGCTCTGGAGCACAGGCTCAGTAGTCGTGGCACACGGGCTTAGTTGCTCCGCAGCATGTGGGATCTTCCCGGACCAGGGCTCAAACCCATGTCCCCTGCATTGGCAGGCGGATTCTTAACCACTGTGCCACCAGGGAAGTCCCTGCCATTTAAATTGTTGTAAAAATATAAGCCAGTCCAGTGCATCTGTATGTCTCAGACTAGCCATTCACCAACTGCATGTGCATGCAGCTTCCAACAGAAGTCTCTGTCAGTTGTTTGTTAGAATACATTTACCACATTAGTTACCATTTTAACCATTGATTGTACGCTAGACACTATGTTTAGTGCTTTGTATAATTTCAGGAAATCATTAAAATACTATGAGGAATATGTAACTATGCCCATTTTACAGATGAGAGAACTGAGGCGTTGAATGGTTAAAGTAATTTGCCCAAGGTCACACAAGGAGTAAGTGGTTCTGCAGGATTTTAAGCTCAGGTCCATGTGGTTCCAAAGACCATGCTTGGAATCCTTGTACTGTACCTGTCAGACTGGCCTACAAGAGCCTGTTAAACTCAGAATGTAGCGGAATACAATATCATAGTTGTACCTACAGCTTTCAGAAATGGTACAAATTGTATTCCAACGCAGAAACCCTCCTTCCTCTCCCTTCTGCAGCCCTGCAGGGAACAAGGGCAGAGTCACTCATTTCACCAGGCTTCCTACCTCCAGGAAAACAAGAGGATGCCTCCGGCTCCAAGTTTGTCCTGGTTGTTGTTCCCACAAGCTGAATTAGTGACCAACATTTTCAGGGCTCAGAGTGGGTGAGCCTGGGGGTCCACAGCCTCCTGCCACATGTCACTCCTCAGTCTAGGATGGTCCCCTGTCACACTCTTACTTTTCCTCCTCAGGCCCCAGGGATTGGCCCATCTCTTTCCCTTCCACTACCACTGCCTGTTTCTTCCGACGAAGGTTTTTCTCTTCTCTAACCTTCTATAAAACAGAAGCTGGCCTTGAGTCTTCTGAATTTTAACCTTCTTATCAGAGAAAAAAACAAATCATAAGTTCCCCATTCTTCCTACCCTTCCTATAAGATGTGAAAGCTCCCATCTGCATGTAATTTTCAGCGACCAGACTGAGAGATTCAGGTGAAAAGTAGGTGAATATAACTAGTTGCTATGACAACAGGAAGATATAAAATGGCATAGCAATTCATAGGACAAGCTTTTTAAATTACATAAATTTGAGTTATTTCAAGAAACCATTCAAAACTACACATATATAGATGACTGGCCAATTGAAAGAATGAAGTATATCACACAAATAAACCACCTTGAATTAAGCAGACAATTAAAGATCTATACACAATTTTAATCCTCAACAGACTATAAGGGGGAGAATTACAATTCTGGAGCCTCTGTAAAGTTACTTGTCAATCAGACTGATCCAGCTGCATTAATATTAAAAATTTTCATGTCTACCGCAGCTCTAAGAATTAAGTCACAACTAAATTACAAGGCCAACAGCATGAAACAGACGCATTTGCCTTCACCATTTAACACTGTCGACCCCTGCCTCGCTCTTAAAATGTTCTCTGCCTTGATTTCCTAACACTGCACTCATTTACAGCCTTCCTCGCTCTCAGATTGTTCCTCTCTTTCTCCTTCTGGTTTCCCCAAGGCTTCGTAGAGGGTTCCCATCCCTTTGGTGTCTATTAGCGTGTCTTCAATCGTTACCTCTAATCTGACGTCTCCCAAATACTTGCCTTCGTTCCCAAACCCTCTGCAGAGAGGCAGACCCCACATTCCAACGGCATGAAGAAATCGCCGCTTGAATGTACTAATGGCATCTCAAAACTGGCATTCCTCGACTCAAGCTTAAAGATTATTTCTCCTATTCCTGGATTCCCTGATGAGGTTAATGGCACCAACATCTTCCAGAAATTCAGGCAAAGAATCTTTTTAGTCGTTGTCTTTCCCTTCTGTCTCATATCCAGGCACTAAACCTTATTAATTCTACCTCTATAACAGCTGTTGGATCTATTTGCTCCAGTACAATCAATACAGGCACCACCAAGTCTAGAACTGTCCATTACCTCTCATCTAAAGTACAGCCATGGACTCCCAACCTCTCTCCCTGCTTTCAGGCTTTTCTCACTTCACTGTTGTTCATATAATGCTGATGATAAGAATCACATGAGTGGGTTTCTTAATACAGGTCTCTAGGCCTTGCCCAAGACTACTGAATCAGAATCTGTAGCAGAGGGGCTTGAGAACTTATATTTTCCTAAGTGTCCCCAGAGATTACTCTAATCAGACGAATATAGTTTACTCATTACTATCAGATTGAATTAATTCATGGTCCTTGACCAAAATTTTCCATGGCTCCCATTGCTGGTAAAATCAAGTCCAAATTCCTGGCTTGACATTTAAGGCCCTCCACAATCTAGACTACAAACATCCTTCCAGCCATCTTCCTCATTATTGCCTCTCACATACTCTGTGCCAAAACCACACTATTTGTCATTCCAGAATTTTTTTCTGCATTTTTCCACCACAATGTTTTTGTTCACATAGTCCCCTTAGCCTGGACTGCCCTATACCCATATCTCTCTGTGTTCAAACCCCATCCATCCTTTAAAGTTCATCTTAGCTTTATCCATGCCCCTTTTTTGTAGCATCGCCACAGCAAATAGATGCATCTATTGCTGTGCTGTTATATTTCTATTTTTTGCGTGTATGCCTTCTTCTCCTCTATGAGATGAAGCTCTCTGGGGAAGATGACTATGCCATTGTTCATCTTTGTATTTTGGTTGGGGGGGGTTGTTTGTAGTAAGCAGCACATAGCTGGTGCTTGAACTGTTTGAATAAATAAGTGATATAGCAACAACAGTCAGAACCAATGGCTTGGGACAAATTGGTCTGCCCGTTATTCCCTCTACTCACCTACATGGCCCACCTCATTATCACTGCCTGAATGCCCTGCTTTTTCTTCCTCTTTACTAGTCAAGTCTTAGAGTCTTTAAGACGCTGTCTCTCAAATTATAGGCCACCAACTACTCGCATCAGAATGATATGGGTTGTTTGTTAAAGGGCAGATTCCCAGGTTACTGCTCTCAGATCTGAATTACAATCTCTGGGAGAAGATCTGCATTTTTGACTGGCAGCTCCTAAGGGATTCTTTTGCACGGGGATGTCGAGAACATGTTTGTTTTTAAACCTGGTTAAAGCCCCACTCCTCCTAGAAAATTCAACCATTTGAGTCCTTACTATGGGCTTGATGCCATGTTGCTGCCTTATGACCTTATTTACTGTTGACTTCTATTTTTATTTTGTAGGCTATCAAATAATTATAATCTTTGTGAGTTGTGGATACTGAACAGTATTATAGAGAGAATGTCACATAAAACGCATACAGATGAATAGTTTAAAATATGCCCTTGGTGGCTTCCCTGGTGGCGCAGTGGTTGAGAGTCCGCCTGCTGATGCAGGGGACACGGGTTCGTGCCCTGGTCCGGGAAGATCCCACATGCCGCGGAGCGGCTGGGCCCATAAGCCATGGCCGCTGGGCCTGCGTGTCCGGAGCCTGTGCTCCGCATCGGGAGAGGCCACAACAGTAAGAGGCACACGTACGGCAAAAAAAAAAAAAAAAAGTGTGCCCTTGGAATCAACCTGTCTCCAATCACATCTCAGCTCTAGCACTTACTAGGTACATGGCCTTGGGCTGATTACTTAACCCCTCCATGCCTCCACTTTCCTATCTATAAAATGTAATCATGATGCTACCTACATCATAGGGCTGTTCTGAGGATTGCATGGGATAATTCATGGACAGTATAAGCAGAGTACCCCAAGAAATGTTAGTCATTATTACTGCTGCATGGTTATCACTATCCAAAAAGTCTTTTTCTTCTACTTGGGCAAATAGGACACAAAATTAAAGACTAACCATAAAGTCTTTTCCATCTGTTTCTCCCACAGTACAGAGCTCTCCTGTACATGGAATAGTGGATAAAAACTATTAGACACAGCAAAAAGGGCTCCAAATTTAGAAGGATCCAGTACTGAAACATCAGACACAACCCTAATATTCAGGGCCTTATTTCAGGAAACACAGTTTACCCTTTGGCTCTAGAGGCAATTGACATTGAGGCAATTTCTATCTAACCCATGACAAAGGTCAAAAACTGAGTCTATCTCTGATTAGAGATTTCACTAGCCAATCTTATGTCCCAATGGGAGCAGAGTAACTTCCCAGCTTGTGATTTCCATATTAAGGTATTTTGACCGATGTTTTTCAGAGGTTTAGACAGCCTCATTCAAGCATCCAGTTCACTGCTCTCTATCCCTCCCAACACCTCAACCACAGAGAATGTTCAAAGAGATATGTTCTCTTCAAGATCCTAATTTCAATTATTTTGGATGTATATACCCAGAAGTGGTATTGCTGGATCATATGGTAATTCTATTTTTAATTTTTTGAGGAACTCCCATAATAATTTTCAGAAAGGCTGTTCCATTTTACATCCCCACCAACAGTGTACAAGAGTTCCATTTCTCTACAACCTTGCCAATATTTGTTATCTTTTGGGTTTTCTGATAATAGCCATCCTAAAAGATAGCTTTGATTTGCATTTGCTTGATGATTAGTGATGTTGAGCAACGTTTTATTTGCCTCTCAGACATATATACGTATTCTTTGGAGAAAAGTCTACTCTAGTTCTTTGCCCATTTTTAATCAGGTTATCTGAGGGTTTTTTTTTGCTATTGAGTTGTAGGAATTCCTTATATGTTTTGGAAATTAACTCCTTATCAGATATATGGTTTGCAAATATTTTTCTCTCATTCTATAGGTTGCCTTTTCACTCTGTTGACTATTTCTTTTGAATAAATTTCATATGTTGAACAGCTTTGCAATCCTGGGATAAATCCCACTTGATCATGGTATATTATCCTTTTGTATGTTATTGCTAGTATTTTGTTGAAGATTTTTACATCTATATTCATAAGCGATATTGACCTTTAGTTCTCTTTACTCATGATGGCTTTGTCTGATATTGGTATCTGGATAACAGTGGCCTCATAGAATGAGTTGAGAAGTGAACTTCTTCTATATTTTTGGAAGAGACTGTGAAGAATTTGTATTCATTCTTCTTTAAAATTCATAGCATTCACCAGTGAAGTCTCCTGGGTCACACTGAGACATGTTTTATGGCCTAACATATGGTTTATCTGGAAATGTTCCTTGTGCACTTGAGAAGAACTTATATTCTGCTATTCGGAGGTGGAGGGTTCTGTTTATGTCTTTGAGGTCTGGTTGGTTTATATTTAGTGTTGTTGAAGTCTTCCTCAGGGACAGTTTCTACCAACTGCTTTTTCCTATAAATGGGCCATAATTTCCTGTTTCTTGTGTGTCTCATAATATTTGGTTGAAAATAGGACATTATAAATAACATAATGTGGCAACTCTGAAAATAAGATTTACACATACACACACACACACACACACACACAAACACACCCCGGGTATTTTGGTTTTGCTATTTATTGTTGTTGTTGCTATTGCTATCTATTTGTTTAGTGAATTTCCTGGACTATAAATTCTGTTAAAGTCTGTATCCTTTGTCATGTGCAGCCCCTGAAGTCTCTGCTTGTTTAGCTTAGTGGTCAGCTGATGGCTGAACGGAAATTTCCTTGAATGCCTTGAACCAGTAAATCTCCCAACCTTTGCTGAGAGGCTATGCGCATGCGTGTTGGGGTATGACTTCAACACTCTAGCAGTTTGAAAATCTGTCTCAGCCTTTACTTCCTGAAGAGCCCCTGGAGGTGAGAAACTAGAATGTTCGCAGTTCTTTCCTGGGCACTACACAGCCCTGCACATGCACATGGCCTTCTACAACCCCAGGGAATAAATCAGAGCTTTCCCAAGCCCCCTCTGTACCTCTCATTCCCCATATTTTACTATTAAGTTTTCTGGCCAGCCTCTTGTTTGCCCCAACTGGTATTATTGTCTCAGGTAGCTGGGCATTAAATAATTGCCACTGATTATTTTGTTTTTGACACACATCCTAGGTAAAAGGCTTTTACACTAAGTGAGCTTTAAGAGAAATCAAATGGAGACAAGCCCTGTGAAGTGGTCCTTTCCAAGGACCTGCTAGACAGATCAAATACTAAAAATTCCCTGGGAATGGGGTTTTAGAGGAGCTGCATATCTTCCTCTTCAGTGGCTGGAGGCTACTAGTTTCCCTAACTACAATGTTTGCAAGGCTGCTGGGTTTCAAGGCTACTGTAGAGCTTGGAAAAGGGGATGCAAATAGAGCAAGTTAAAATGCCACAAAGCTTGCTGTTCTTACAGAGGGTTGGTCATTTTTATTGAATAAATAACTCTCAGATTGCTGCAAGTCTTTGGTTAATTTTCATAGTTCTAAAAAAGTTGATTTTCACAATTGTTGCCAGTGTTTTTCTGCTGCTTTTATGGAAGAGAAGATTTTTGGAGTTCTTACTACTCCACTCCGAAGGTGCATCTAATAGCCTTTTCAAAAAGTGGTGTTTGAAAGAACTTATATCTCAAATCTATAAATAACTCTCAAAACTAATTTTAAAAATCCAATTTTTTAAAATTGGGGAAATTTTTGAACAGACACTTCATCAAGGAAGATATATGGAGGGCAAAAAAAAAAGTACATAAAAGATGTTCAACATCTTTAGTCATTAGGAAAATGTAAATTGAAACCACCATGAAATACCACTACACACCTACTAGAATATCTAAAATTGAAAAAGAAAGAAAGAAAAAACCCTGACAATACTAAGTGCTGGTGAGGACGCAGAGGAACTGGAGCTCTCCTACTCTGCTCGTGGTTGTGCAGAATGGTACATCCACTGTGGAAGAGGTTGGCGGTTTCTTATAAAATTAAAAATACCTTTACCAGACAATCCAGCAATCCTACTCCTAAGTTTTTACCCAAAAGAAATAAAAACATGTGTCCATATAAAAACCTGTATGTACACGTTTTTAACAGAGCTATTCATAATTGTCAAAAACTGGAAGAAACCCAACGTCCATCAACTGGTGAGTAAAATAAAAAGGAACAGACTACTGATATAGGCAGTGATACATTTGAATATCTAATGGATTGTGCTACCTAAAAGAAGCCAGCATCAAAAGGTTACATACTGTATGATTCCACTTCTAAAACATTTTGGAAAAGGCAAACCTATATAATAGGAAAATAGATTAGTGGTTGCCAGGGGCTGGGGTTGGGGGAGAGGAATGACTACAAAGAGGCATGAGGGCACATTCAAAATGAGGGAAAAAGGAAATAAAGAGGTTACCTGGCTGTGTGCATTTATCGATATTCATAGAAACATACACCTAAAAAAGGTAAATTTTACTGTATATAAATTATACCTGACAAACTTGACATAAAAGAAAAAAAACTCCTTCCTGCTCTGAACATCATTTTTCTTGGTTTAATTAGTTTAGCCTAAGACTACCCTATACCCTTGTCTGGTTTCTAACATTTATTTGTTTAGCAGCCTATCCAGAGTTAAAATATCCTTCATGAAACATCCAGCAGTGTCATTACATCATGAGTTGTTGTCCCACAAAATGTGTAAGAGAATTTGACAGGAGAGAGGGAAAAAATTGATTTGATAACATAACTACAAGGAGATTCAATGTAGCATTTTTATAATAACAAAAAGATAAAAACATGCATGCTGATCAATAGCTGATTGGCAACTGGTAATATAAAACCATATCAGAGACTATAATGTAGCCATTAAAATAATTATGTAATTGTAGATCAATATTTATTAATATGAAAAGGTATCGATATCTATAGTATTGATACTTTGTTAAGGTAAAAGCAAATGATTAAGTAGTATGCTAGTAGGATTTTATTTTGGAAATGCCTGGGAAAACATCCCTCAGAATGTAAATGCTGAAATCTCTTGGTGGGGTGATTATATTTATATGTGCAGGATAACCCTCCTAACTGTCTCAAGATCTGCTAGCCTGAGACTGGAGTTGCCTGGGTAACTGACCCCATCCTTGTTTTGCCTCTCTCAGTTCAGGAAAGCTGGAAGCCCAGGTTGTGAGGATCTAGGGAGCCTGACGGTGATCAATGAGCGTCGTGTTCAAGCTTAAGTGTGCTTTACTGAACCACACAGAGGAGACCTTTTGTATATTTTTTAATACCAGCGTGGATGAAACGCACCTGGCTCAGATGAGCGTTCCCAGCTCACATTTAAACTACACATGCAGAACTGCTCCAGCCACGGGTATAACAGGCTGAACTTCCAGAGGTTTTAATGGAACCACTGGTCACTCAGACTCCTCACCCACAGCAGTGTATCTACTGGGGAGGTCTTTGTAGATGACCTGGAAACTTACACCTCCGTCTGTCACTGAATAATGTTGCTCTGACCTCTTTCTATAAACTCTAGATTTAAAAAATCTTGTTTGATTTACCCAAATGTGATCTGTGTCTGATCAATCTGAACCTGTTACAATTGACATTTGTTCATTTGGTTAATTTCCAGTTGTAACAAAGAAAAGAAAACCCATTTAGTGAGTCTGTAATATTATTCATAACAAGTAAAATGAAAAAGACAATCTGTTGGTTTTAAGATAGAAAGTCTTTATTAAATTAAAATTGACACTTCTCTTTGAACTAAGGATTCTGAGTTCTTTCAAAGATATGCCTCGGGCTTATTACCTATCTAGTATAATTCATTATATTTTTCTATTATAGAAGTTATTAAATGACACAAATTTTGTTTAACAAAAAAAACTTTCACTGCATAAAATAATCTCTGGAGAAAATATTTTTTAAATAATATTCTTTCTAAGCCATCCTAAAAGCAAAGTATGACTTTTAAAGTGGATGTGGAAGACGGGTTATAAAATAAACAACAAAGGGCTTCCCTGGTGGCGCAGTGGTTGAGAGTCCTCCTGCCGATGCAGGGGACACGAGTTCGTGCCTCGGTCCGGGAAGATCCCACATGCCACGAAGTGGCTGGGCCCGTGAGCCGTGGCCACTTAGCCTACGCGTCCAGAGCCTGTGCTCCACAACGGGAGAGGCCACAACAGTGAGAGGCCCACGTACCGAAAAATAAAATAAAATAAACAACAAAAAAGCTAATGAAAGGACTACAATAAATCAGCTGAGAACTGGGAGAAATATGAGTTGTAGAAACTACTTACATCCATACTAAGCCATCATGGCAGAATGGAAATGATCTTCTTTTTTAGTGTCTGCTTTTACACAAGTATTGGGAGGAAAACTGAAAACACACAAACATCTACATAAAACACATGCACCAAAACAAACACACAAAACCAAAATACAGATGCCTACCCAATTACATTCCCTAGTGGAACTGTAATCAGCTCTAATCAAATAATTAAGAACATAGGACGTAAAACATGCCAAATTTGTCTTGATCTCAGATCCAGCACCTTTTAAAGTACAGACATGATTACTGACTCATTTACATAGTGTGAGTCATACTCCAATTGAACCCAAGCCCTGAAAAGCTGGGGGATTACTGCACTGTAGTTTGAGTGAATATGGTGTTGAACAAAACAACACAGATACCCGATCCTTCCACACAGACTAATACTTAAAAAGAGTCTTTGTGGGCTTCCCTGGTGGCGCAGTGGTTGAGAGTCCCCCTGCCGATGCAGGGGACACGGGTTCGTGCCCTGGTCCGGGAAGATCCCACATGCCGCGGAGCGGCTGTGCCCGTGAGCCATGGCTGCTGAGCCTGCGCGTCCGGAGCTTGTGCTCCACAACGGGAGAGGCCACAACAGTGAGAGCCCTGTGGATCCTGTGCTCCGCAACGGGAGAGGCCACAACAGTGAGATCCCCGCGTACCGGGAAAAAAAAAAAAAAAGAGTCTTTGTCTCAATCAACAGAGTAACTTTGAGCTTTTATTTGCCTAACTTTTATTATACATAACACTTTAATCATGGCTATCATACATCTCAGATTTTCAAAACATGTCTGATTTTAAGTGTTCCACTATTACACGCCCTGTGCTGCTTTTTAGACGGAAATAAAATGCAGTCTTCCTAATAGCATAAAACAGAAGGCTGTTATGGCAAGGAGGCCTCCTAGGAAGACCAGACACAGCTGAACAGTATAAACTGTTAAAGTAAAATGTATCCAATCCAGTGCCTAGAAGCTCAAAGAAGCAATAATCACCCTAGCCTTATTATAGTCAAGGCTTCATAACATACATGTAATAGAACCGCAAGTTCTAAGTACATCTAAGTATCTTAATAACTTTAAACAGGTGGTAGAGGATTGAAAACATGCTTGTAGTATTAATGCTATATAGAAATAATAAAGAGCAGCGGTCTCCAAACTTGTTAATCACATATCTATCCCCTCAGGAAAATATTTTGAGTATCCACTCCCAGGACATGTATTTTATTTATTTATATACATATATGCATGTACTATTTATTCATATAGATATATGCATGTAATAGTATGGAAGTACATAGTAGTGCTTCCCTACTATTACTTGGCATAATACACATTTCGAATAAGATCATTAACAATTGAGATTACATAGTAGTTTACTTTTTAAACTCTTCTTGATGCTTTTAAACTGTGGTTGTTTTGTGAAGTGATTGATAAAGGGTTAAAATAGGTCAAGGAGTGTCAGCACAGTGATTTCCCTGTAGTTCCTGGCATTTCTAGTTTATCTTGAGCCAAAATTCTTTGGTTAGAATCTTTTTAAACCACTTGCCCATTTTGTGAGAGTTTTTATTTACATCTAGACGATAACCCATAGATCTACTTAACCAGGAGCACATGAACACAAGGGTTAGAGCACTGACCTATGGAGCCCCTGAGTCTCTTATCACATCTTTTTTTTTTTTTTTTTTTTTTTTGCGGTACGCGGGCCTCTCACTGCTGTGGCCTCTCCCGTTGCGGAGCACAGGCTCCGGATGCGCAGGCTCAGCGGCATGGCTTACGGGCCCAGCCGCTCCGCAGTACGTGGCATCTTCCCGGACCGGGGCACGAGCCCGTGTACCCTGCATCAGCAGGCGGACTCTCAACCACTGCGCCACCAGGGAAGCCCTCTTATCACATCTTTTTGTGACACCTGACGTGTGACATATATGTTAAGGAAAGGAGCCAATGTCAATCTGCATATTAAATATTAATTTCTTTCTCACATATATAATATACATATAATAAATTTAAATGAAAGTTCTCATATTTTCTACATGAACCCTAACCACTCCCTCTCTCACAATGTACACAGGAGTAATTCTCAACATACGAATGGAAATAACCAATATACTAATAATTGATATTACTTAATATTGAGTTGCATGTAAGAAGGACCATGTAAGTATTATAAGAAAAGGGCAGGTCACTGGAATACCTCAAACCAAACAACAAAATAAAAACACTCAAGTACCGAATGGAGGAAGGGTAAGCTGTGACAAAGCGAGAGAGAGGCATGGACATATATACACTACCAAACGTAAGGTAGATAGCTACTGGGAAGCAGCCGCATAGCACAGGGAGATCAACTCGGTGCTTTGTGACCACCTAGAGGGGTGGGATAGGGAGCGTGGGAGGGAGGGAGACGCAAGAGGGAAGAGATATGGGAACATATGTATATGTATAACTGATTCACTTTGTTATAAAGCAGAAACTAACACACCATTGTAAAGCAATTATACTCCAATAAAGATGTAAAAAAAAAAAACACTCAAGTACCTAAGAACCAGCGTCTATATGAGGTCTATTCAATGGACCCATCCATCATCCTGGAATCTAAACTCTACACTTTCCAGAACCATTCTATAGAAAATGGTCATGACCCTCCATGGTATTGTCCTCAGTTCTATCTCAAAATGTCTTATTTACTTTCACCACTTTCTATCCTTTCCATTGGTACCCTCTTTTCCTAAACAATGAATATTTAGAAAATCCATTTCTTAACTAACAGAACTAACACTGTGGAACATTTTCCAGGATCGCTCAATAGACTCTCCATCCAAGCTCTCCATCAACCTTCCCACTATGTCCTTTGTCACCTGGTCTCATACAAGAACCCCGTCCAAAATAATTACTTATTACCATCTAAATTTAGATCCATCAAACTCCTCTGAATTTTCCCATTTGCCTCAGTCTCTCATACTTTTCAGTCTACAAGACATTTCAGACAGGATATCTTATGGCTTAAACAAATTCAAGGAGACAAAGAAAACCACTCAACCTTACCTTTACATCCTTTTGCAGTGCCCTAAGTGTATCACCACATGCCATGGGCCTCAGAAAGTATCATTTATCCCACATCACTGTCTGTACACACCATGCCGAGTGCTGCCAGCACCTGCGGCTGCTAACTTTGAAACAGCTGAAACTGCACCACAGTCACTGCTGGTTTCTTCCCAGCTTTACTGAAGTATGATTAACAAATAAAAATTGTGTATATTTAAGGTACACAGTGGGATGATTAGCTATACATGTACATTGTGAAATGATTATCACAGTCAAATTAATTAGCACATCCATCACTTCACATAGTTATCATTTTTTGTGTGTGGTGAGAACACTTGAGACATACTCTCTTAGAAGATTTCAAGTATAGAATACTGTATTGCTAACTATAATCACCAAGCTATACATTAGATCCCCAGAACTTGTTTATCTTATAAGTGGAAGTGTGTAGCCTTTGACCACCATCTCCAAATTTCCTCCACACCCCAACCCCTGGCAACCACCATTCTACTTTCTGCTTCTATGAGCTCAACTCTTCTAGATTCCACATGGAAATGAGATAATACAGTATTTGTCTTTCTGTGTCTGGCTTAGTTCTCCTAACATAGTGACTTCTAGGCTTATTGTTGCAAGTGGCAGGATTCCCTTCTTTTTATGACTGAATACTATGCCACTGTATGTATATACCACCTTTTCTTTGTCCATTCATCCATCAGTGGACATTTAGGGTGTTTCCATATCATGGCTATTGTGAAGAATGCTGCAATGAACATGGGAGTGCAGATACCGCTTTGAGGTACTGATTTCATTTCCTGTGGATACATACCCAGGAGTGGAATTGCTGGATCACATGTCAGGAGTATTTTTAATTTTTTAAGAAACTTCCATATTGTTTTCCATAATGGCTGTACCATTTTACATTCTTGTATGTGCTGTGAATGTATGTGCTCCTTGACCATCTCCACCATTGTTATACTTCAGTCAAGCCTTCTGGAAGTTTCCTGAGGCACTCTCACCCCCAAAAAGGTTATGGATAAATAAAGGTTATTTGACTTCTAAAGCGTCTTTTTTTTTTTAAGTTTAAATAACCGGCATAAACCAAATGTCAACATACACTACATAGAAAAAAATGCTGGGTATGTCCATTTTTCACAGGAAAAAAAAAAGTTCATTTTCTTTTTATTTATTTATTTTGGGCTGTGTTGTGGCTTCGTTGTTGCATGTAGGCTTTCTCTACTTGCAGCGAGCAGGGGCTACTCTTCGTTGTGGTGCACGGGCTTCTAACTGAGGTGGCTTCTCTTGTTGCGGATCACGGGCTCTAGGCGTGTGGGTTTCAGTAGTTGTGGCCCGTGGGCTCAGTAGTTGTGGCTTGCAGGCTTTAGAGCGCAGGCTCAGTAGTTGTGGCGCACGGGCTTATTTGCTCCACGGCATGTGGGATCTTCCCAGACCAGGGCTAGAACCCATGTTCCCTGCATTGGCAGGCAGATTTTTAACCACTGCACCACCAGGGAAGCCCCAAAAAGTTCATTTTTAAAGCCCACATAATATGGGTCATGAAATAATTAAGCAATGATTTTGAGGTGCTGCTGTTTGGAGAAGGCTTTCTGGGGCTTTAGAAAACTTATCAGAGTGGTATGCAAAATGGGGCAAATCTATTTCTGGCCCAGACTCAAGGAAGGAAATGACTCTTCTTACCAATGAAGATTTTTAATTTTCTTTCTCAGTCCCTCAACACAGAAAATTCTTATTTTCCACAAAGAGAACAAAGACCCCAGAGAGAATAGTCTCAATGTGCTGAAACAAATAATGCAGTTAGTTTTTTCTGTAGCCTGTTTGAGGGAAGTAAAATCTTCTACAGAAATCAATTGATTAATAAGTGATTCATGAGTGTCTTTGTTTTTGTTTTGTTTTCTTTTCTTTTCTTTTCTTTCCAGCCTTGCAGCTTGCGGGATCTTAGTTCCCTGACCAGGGATTGAACCCGTGCCCCCTGCAGTGGAAGCACAGAGTCCTCACCACTGGACCACCAGGGAACTCCCTAATGAGTGTTTAAGAAAAGCCCAGGACACAGTGACAAGAGGTGGACAGCCAGGGCACATACTCCAGGACACAAGCATTGGGGCACAAAGTAAAGGATTTGAACAACATAATAGAAATTATATTTTTAACTCTGTGGTTTTGAACTATCACCTCTTTGAAGAAGGAGTTGGAAATTTGTTTCAGAAACACTATTTAACCTTATATTTTGTCATATATAAATGTATATAGTAGACTGTTTGTAGATCACATTAATTCAGCAAGTCTCTACAGATATTTTATTACCTGATTTAAAGAGCACTTCCACCAGATATGATGATCCACAGAGTCATATAGTAGATGGGCCTTGCTCTCACTATTGTTTCTCAAGGCCTGGCAAACCCAGTTAAGGAGGATCCTTAGTGAGCAAAGTCTTAGGCAGGCTGAATCTTGTCTAAGTATGCTACAACTTAAACTTAGAAAAATAGCTTTCAACAAATAAAATGTAGGTATAAGTTAAACAAAAAAAAGTACAGAAGTATTTAACGCTAAGAAAAGTCTTTTTTTTTAACATCTTTATTGGAGTATAATTGCTTTATAATGTTTGTTAGTTTTAAGAAAAGTCTTTTGACATCGGTTCAATGTGTCGATGATATACAACAGAAAGATGATATATGACAGAACTATTACGCTTATACTCATGTTCCGGTAAAGATCTGAATGCTAATGAAAAATGTATCTTCAAATAGCAACTGTCCTCTACCCTCAGGAAGTTGCAGGAAAAAAATTGCCTCAGATGTTATGAATTATATATTGCTCATCTTGAGCTCAGTCAAATTGATCATGTTTGCTTCAGTTGCAATAAAGACATCTTTTGAAATTTCGGATCAGAGCCATTTTCTTTCAGAATAAATAAAATCAAGAAACAAACCAGACACTGATTCTCCTCCAACTACTGCAGGTAATTTTTCTTCTAAATTGAGACCCCCATCAGGAGAGTAGACCAGTCTTACCTGTGAGGTTACCAAGATGGTGGGTCCAGGGTTTTGGGAACTGGAAGTATAATCTCTTCTGGGATTCTCCTCTCCTCTGAGGCTTTACTTGGGCAGCATTCTTCACCTCAACTACTGCAACACTAGGACCTTCTTCACTCTACCTGCACCAGCTGCAACAGAAAGATTCAGGAAACAAAAACTCTCTCATTTTTACAGCAAAGATGGAATCAACGTGATGTAAAGATTTAGTGATTTAATGGCTTCATGATTTAATGTCTAAATTTAATTTAATATCCAAGGCCAGTCATAAAATTGGACTTTATATGAAAGAGATTTCCAATCTACGCTAGTTGGCACTGTCTACTAAACACCATACCAAAATGTACACGAGAGAATATTTGCTATCCTGTAATGTGTTATGTTAAAGTGAAACATATGACTACCTATAACTGAAAATTACTAACAAAGAAAGCTAAATTAGCAAGTCTTTTACTTTGATAGATAAGCAATTTGAAAGATATGTTGTCAAATCCCTACTGTCTTTTGAAAATAGTTTTAAAGACTGTGTGTGAATCAGGGCTATCTTGATTGCAAAAGGGAAAAAGACAATTCAAACCTGATTAAGTAGACCAGCTCACAAAATCCAAGGAGATCATCCCATCAAACAGCAGAATATGCAGGGCTAGAGCTAACCCCAGCAGCTTGGCCACAGCCTGGAGGAAAATCTCTCTCTCTCTCATTCCCCCACCCCCACCCCACTTAATCCCCTCTCACTGCCTACTAACTTCTCCAAATCGCAAGTTCTGGGCCACATTTGTGCTTTATCTCTTGTGACTGCCTATGACTTTCACCACCAGGGCGAGAACACGACCTCACCAGCTCTCACTCTGCAAATGTAAAAATCCCAGGAAGAAATGAATGTCCAGGCTCAGGTCAAGAGGTCAAGTCTGGCCAGGGATTTTGAAAGCACATCACACCTACCACAGGATTCTGCCCTGAGGAAAAAAAAGGAGCTTCCAACAAAAGAGAGAGTGATGAGAAGTCCATAAAAACAGTCTGATTCCATTGCATAGTGAAGATCAAAAGAGCCTTTGTGGGGGGAAGATTATTTCTCTCAAGCTCGTGATATTTTTTAATTGCTTTGTTTTAATTTTTTCAGGCCTGACTCCAAATCTTTGATATCACTTTGTCCTTCGCTTCATGGGTTTAATCAAATTAATGATGGACATTTTAAAAATAAGGTTTATTCTGTTTTCACCTACTTGATATCGCAACTCCTACTTCTTCAGGATATGAGAAGAAAAACTCCTTTTTCAACGGGAGAAAAAGAATCAAACAAGTTACTTCCGGAAACTGTCATGTTTTATTCTTTGCAAATAAAGCATCAGAGGGAGAAAGCACAATCAAAATACAGGCAGGGGGGTGGGGGATGAGAGAAATGGGTGAACTGTTCTTGTTTTGCTTTGTTTCGGTTTAAATAAATTGAATTTTAAAATAAATTAAAATACTTGATAAATAAGTCATATTTCTACATGGGACATTGTAAGGCAAAATGGGTCAAGAGATGCCCTAAAATTCATAGTCAACTAGCCCACAAATCAGTGGGCTCATATGCTTGCTTGAGTTATTTTCTCTCTCACTTTCTCTCTCGCTTTTCTGAGGCAGGCTAAATAAATACACATACAAGAAAAATCTCGGCAACTAAAAATCCTCGATATACTCTGTACTGCAATAATATTAATAATCAGAAAGTACACTAGGATAGGTAAAATCTCTCCTCATTCACTTGTTAAATACACCTGTACTGATTTTCTATACCTTCACTTTTAATCATTCATTACATCCATTTCCATTTCTTTTTTCAGAATCAGTTCTGCATCACTAATGACATCTACATGGTAGTTCAGACATTCTCCCTAAACTTACTGAACACTGCAGAGATCTGCAAAGAGCACATATACTACACTTCAAAGCTTTAAAATGTACATATACACGTGTGTGTGTATTACTTAGAATATTTTGTCTTTGGCATATTTTAGAAGTTTGTAGCAAGCCACACATTTTCACTTCTATTGGAGGAAATTCTTTTCTCTATGGTCATTCTTATTTCTTTAAGAGTCAGGTGCTACTTGCCTACCAACACCTCAACCCACAAAAATCTGCTACAGGCCCCCCCTCTACCCAGGCATGCAGAGCACAATGGCCCCATTGAGTCCTACACAGGTGCTACTGACCCCTGAAGTACCTAAATACCCAAGTAGCATTTATCTTCTTGCCATACCCAGTGACAAAAGGGATGTGTGGTGAGGGACTTGGCTTGCAAGACCTTTCTTCAGGTGGCTCTTCACACTGTGACAACCTAGATAAGTCAGTGAGTCTGAGAGCAATAAACCTGAAGGGCCAATAAACATGAAGCCCTGGCCCATGCCTCACCTGGGTTCTGCTCAGGCAACATGGAGAGTAACTCCAGGGAAACAGCTCACTCAGCCAGAACACCTACAGAGTTAAAAACAACTCAACTATTTCTCATAAGCATATTACACAAAGAGCAAGGGGACCTGTAAAGGAGGTTCTCTTACACCACTTCAGGCTTAGAACATTCCATCCTGAAAGCTTCATGCTGGCAATAGTCACAGAAAGGAGACAACCTGATTATGCATGTCCTGGATATTTATCAACCGAAGATTGAAAAAGCAGCCCTGCTAATAAGGCAATGAATAGGGACCAAGGATAACTTTTTCTGATCATGATCAGAGTTAAAATGGAAACATTCACGATGAGCCTAATCAGACATTGCCGGACGCAAACACAAAGCCAATCGAAACCCAGATAATTTCTGTCAGTGTACTTCTCTCGTGCAATGTGTCCCATCCTGGCCAAGGCCTATCTAGGATTATATGCAACGTCCAGAACGATAGTGCAATGAATCTGAGTATAAATTCCTCGAAGACAAAGACAAAGCATTTCTGTTCTATTTCGTGAATGCTATATAGCATCCATACATAGTGTGATGGTTAATTTTTTGTATCAACTTGACTGGATTAAGGGACCCCCAGATCGCTTGTAAAACATTGTTTCTGGGTGTGTCTATGAGGTGTTTCTGGAAGAAATTAGCATTTGAAAACACAGACTGAGTAAAGAAGAATGCCCTCCCCAATGTGGATGGACATCATCTAATCTGTTGAGGTCCTGGATACAGCAAAAGAGCAGAGGAAGGGAGAGTTTCCTCTCTTTGCCTGAGATGAGACATTCATCTTCTACCCACAGACGTCAGCACTGCTGGTTCTTGGGCCTTCGGACTCAAACTAGGACATAACACCATCAGCTCACCTCGTTCTTAGGCCTTCAGGCTCAGACTGAATTATATTACTAGTTTCCCTGGGTTTCCAGCTTGTAGACAGCAGATTGTGACCTTCTCAGCCTCTGTAATCACATGAGCCAATTCCTATAATAAATCTCCTCATATATATCTGTATCTATAGATAGATATATATATTGGTTCTGTTTCTCTAGAGAACTCTAACTAATACACATAGTGTTCAAATATAATAAATACCATTGAGGTAATAAATAACTGGAAAATTACACTTTCTCCCTGCAATGTTCAAATTAAGTCAAGCTACTAGACTGTTTCATTAAAAATATATATATATATACATCAAATGTTCAAAATAGATCACTCGCACAAATGCAGCAAAGGCAAAAACAATATGACGTGTTTAATAAATTTAAAGCATCCCAACAGAAAGTCTTCACATTTTTAAGGGAAAATAGAGAAAAATCAAACAGATATTTTCAAATAACTCTTTTAACAATCTAAGCAATGGTATGGAGGGGTGGAGGAGGGAGGGTTTATTATCAGATGCCAAAACCATTCCTACATGGCTTTAGTCAGACTCAGAGAAAGAAATGTTTCAAGGACAAACGTCACCTTTTATTTCTTCCTCACATACCAGCTACGCAGTCTTTAGACTTAAGAGTACAGAGATCCCTTGACAAGTGGGCACTATCACTGCACCAAGGGCAAATTTTCTCCACGGTCACTGTTAAGGGGACTGCCAATTACAGATCTTTCGCAAGAACCCTTGTGACCACAGAGAAATCAGCAACGGAGCAGGGAGGTGCAAGACAGGGAGATTGATGACCCCACAAACCTGGTGACCAAGCACACTGGAAAGGGAAAGAATGAGGCTGCGGTATGATCAATGCAAAAGGTTTTAAAATGGAGGTTTTAACATTTTAATACAAGGGAGCTTAAAAGCGTTGATGTTCAATTTCAGTTCCAAGTGATATTCTGTAACAGCACTGTCAGAAATATAACAGAAGCCACACATGTAATTTAAATTTTCTAGAAGCCCCATTTAAAAGGGCAAAAAAAACCCAGATGAGATTAATTTTAATACTACATTTTATTTAACCCAATATGCCCAACATATTATCATGTAAACATGCAACAAATAGAAAAATGTATTAATGAGGTATTCTAGTTTCTCACTAAGTCTTTGAAATCTAATGTGTATATTACACTTGTAGCACATCTCAATTCGGGCTAGTCACATTTCAACTGCTCAATAGCCACGTGTGGCTAGTGGTTACTTTACTAGACACTATAGCTCTGTAGGTCCCCCAAGAACATTCCTTCTTTCATTTAGTTACTATATAATAAGTGCTTACTCTGTGCTGAATACCGTGCAAGGGGTTAAGAATTAACACATCTCTGCTCAAACAGAGGTTGGAGTTTATCATCTTAGCAGGAACACAGATATTAAGCAAATGTTTATGATAGAGTGTGATAAGAGAGATGCATAAAATGTTGCAAGAGTATAGAATAGTGTGAGCCCATCAGCTAGAAAGGAGTGAAGAAATCGATGTCTAATCTGAGATTAGAAGGTTAAATGGAAGTTGATCAAGCCTGGAGGCTGGGAGAAGGGTGGAAACGGGAGAAAAGTGGTCCAGGCAGCGCCTGAGGACCAGATGAGGGCAAGGAACTGAACGAAAGCCCATGAGTTGAGGGTGTAGTGCATAAGGGGGAGCGTAGCAAAAAAATGAGGTCAAAGAGGTAGGAGAAATCAAGCCCATCAAGCCCATCAAGAATGTAGGCTTTTAGGGGGCTTCCCTGGTGGCGCAGTGGTTGAGTGTCCGCCTGCCGATGCAGGGGACACGGGTTCGTGCCCCGGTCCGGGAGGATCCCACATGCCGTGGAGCGGCTGAGCCCGTGAGCCTGTGCTCTGCAACGGGAGAGGCCCACGTACCAAAAAAAAAAAAAGAATGTAGGCTTTTATCATAAGAGCACATGGAAGCTAGGAGATAATGTTAGAGAGAGGTGTGACATGATCAGATTGCATATTAAGAAGGTTACAGAGAGTGATTTTTTGGAGATCAAGTAGGGGGCTTCAGCAGTAGCTAAGGGAAAAGATGGCAGTGGCTCAAAATAGGATGGTGGAGAGAGATGCCAGAAATATCTAGGATGTAGACTCAGTAGGCTATGATGCCAATGACTAAGTTGGATGTGAGTAGTGAGGGAGAAGGATGCCAGCTAGGTTTCTGACAGGAGCAACCAGGTTAGTGGTAGAGCCATGTGATGAGCTGGAGATATCATGGAAGAGTGAGTTTGAGGTAGAAGAACACGAGTTCCATTTTGAACATGTTCATGTTGAGGTGTCTATTATACATGCAAGAGGAAATATCGTTTAGACCTGGACCTGGAGAGAGGTCGGAGCTAAAATTTTAACTTTAGGGATCAGTGGCAAAAAGATCTAAAGCCACAGAAACAAATGAAATCACCTAGGGTCCAAATGTCCAGTGCAAAGAACAGAGAACTTGGTCCTGAGAATCTTCATCATGAAAAGACTGAATAGTTCAAAAGAATCCCAAGGTGGTTGCAATGTGTCCAGGGAAGTCAGAGGACAAAAATACAGAACAATGGCAGCACAGGAATGCCAAGAAAAGAGTTTTCTCTGGGAAGGAGTGAGTGGTGAATATGTGAAAAGCACATAAAAAAGTAAAGGAAGACAAGAGGTAAGAACTGTCCACTGGACTTACAAGTCAGACAACATTGTAAGAGCAGCTCCCATGGACTGGTGGGGCTACAGGATCAGGAAGTTGAGACAGCATGCTTGACAACTCTGACAATCTGGTTACGACGGAAAGATGAGAGTCCAGGCAGTAACCTCAACCCCATTCTCTATTCTCCGTTATCCTGCTTCTATCTGTCAATGACCCACCATAAAATCAGCGCTGACACATGCATAGTTATAACTACACACAGAAGGTCTGTCTGCAGCTAAAGCCAAGCAAACATAATCCCCACAGTGGGGAAAACAGCTAAATATTACGAGGTGATTGTTTGTCATCAAAAGATGCTTCCTTTTCAAGGAAGCCCCAAGTGTAAAAGAATTGGCACTGTGGTGACGAGATTTTCCTAAAACATCCTTCTGTTGCTAAGGAAGTTCCAGGCTACACAACTGCACACATGTAAGTCTACCCCTGGCCTGTGGTAATCATCATTATTCCCTATTTTCCTACCTTCAAAACCACTGGGGATAAAAATGTCCATGGGCAGGCCAGTGAGACGCAGATGATGGAGAAAGAGAGATGGCATACAACTGAATCATGGGCTTCCCTGGTGGTGCAGTGGTTAAGAATCCACCTGCCAATGCAGGGGACACAGGTTCGAGCCCTGGTCCGGGAAGATCCCACATGTCACGGAACAACTAAGCCCATGTGCCACAACCACTGAGGCCCGTGCACCTAGAGCCCGTGCTCCACAACAAGAGAACTCACTGCAGTGAGAAGCCCTGTGGTCAGAAAAGACAGTTTTCATGGATTTCAAAACGTTGAAAGACAGCATGGTGGAAAAAAGAAGCTGGATCTCAGATCTGCCTGGATTTAAACCCTGGTGTTCTTACTTACTGCTGCATGTCCTTGGGTAAATCACTTCCACAGGGTAAGCCTCAGTTTCTTCATCCAAAAAAAGAAGGATTTAATATCTCCCTTACAGTTTTGTGGTAGAAATTAAATGGGATAATGCTTAGGATGGAAAGTGCTCACTCAACTGTCTGGCGTTTAATAGTTATAGATAGTTAATAAATGTTCATTTCTTCCAACGAGAGGCTTCTGATCCTTCTGACTCTTTGGTCAAAATGTCCTTTAAAAAAAAAAAAAAAATTAAAAAAAAAAAAATGTCCTTTAAATGTGCATTAAACAGCATGAATGGGAGGTGTGTGCTAGCACTGAATATTTCAGCAAAAAGAATCAATGTGAAAATTAGAAGACCAAGCAAGTTAATATGTCAACATATTCTGAAGGAGTTAGAGAAATCCTGAAATCACACAAGTGATTATTATCTGACAGATGGGTGAATAAAACAGACAGCCAGTGTCACTCTTGTTTCAGACTTTCCAGAAAAGAATGAGGTTATGGTAATCTCTAGTATAGTTCCCTCCCGACATTAGGAGATTTTGTCACTAATATCCTTCTTAACACTAGAAAACTAATGGGATTTTCCCACTTCTACATGCCCAATTTCAGAACCACAGTTAAACAACTGTTTTTTTGGGGTTTTTTTTTTTTTTTAAAAAAAGGATTTAACATTGTAGGAAACATTTTTTTTTATTTCATTTCATTCAATGATTTGGTGATTAGTAGGCTTGTATTCTGTTTCTTTATCCATTATCCCAGATTTTGAACTACAGGTCATTTCTCTAAATCTCAAGGTCAGCTGGGATGCTCCGACATCAATCTCTCCAATCTTTAGAGGAGGTTTGTCCTAAGGCCATGCTCATCTTCCAAGCTCTCTCAGCACAATCAGTGACTGTCTCTGGGCTTATCCAAGAAATCAAAACCCTCTGCCCCACCTCCCTCCCTCCCCCTCCCCTCCAGAAAGCATTCAGAACGCTGTGAATAAAAAGGACATCGTTTCAGAGTTAAATGTTTAATCAAACCTAATGTACTTTTTTAGAGTAAATTAGTTACTACTTTAATAGTCTTTACAAACTACTTTTGACTCTCCTCACAACCAAGCCAGACTCAGTACATAGAGTGAGTCAAGACTTGCCCTCTTAAAGGGATCATTTTTGTCCTGACCTACACCAGCTGGAAACCAGGTGATTACTACTGAATTAAGAACAAATTCTTACATGTTGAAGTAAGGTTTCCTACCATCTGTCCATTTCATCTTCCACATCTCCCTCATATAAACATTACAATCTCATTTATTAGCTACTAGCCATTTCCCAAACGTGCCCCTCACTCTCTCATGCTGCACTTCACTGATGCTGTCACCTTTGCCTAGACTGGTTTCCTTCATCTCCACCTAGTCAAACCTACTCATCCTTCAAGGCCCAATTCAAATGCCACCTCCTCTACGAACTTTCCAGATCAACACAGACAGTGATGAGTCTTCTCTCCACCAAACAGCCACAGCACTCAGACTATACCCACCCCACGGTGCTTTGCAGAAACCAAATTTAACTCTGCTTATGTGGAGATAGAATTCATCTGTCCTACTGGTTTGTAAGTTTCTTGATAGCAAAAATCATGTGTAAATATTATAATAATTTTTTATAAATAACAAGTGCTTACAAATAATCAGTGTTCAATAAATAATAATCAGTTTTTGAAAAGTCTTAGCAAATACTCTAAATCACTAGTCACACGTTTCTCCATTTCTAAGTTGCCTAACACTCAAGGGCTGTATGGCAGGATGGGCAAAGCCAAGGTCCTTTTAACTAGTTCCCAAATTTTCACCACTTACTGCATCCTAGTTTTCCTTCGAATCATCACAACATATTCATTACGGCTTTCATTCTAAACCCAAGTAAGTCCCTCAGAGAAGTCAATCCTCCTTGGAGACTACATTTCGTAATAAGGATTTGCAGTTGGAAGGGAAAATTGGTTTTCAGCCTAGAGCCTGGTCCTTCAGATTTTGACATTTCTATTGTGACAATATAGTAAACATATTCAACATGTGAGAAGACATCCTTCCTCCTATACAACAGATATAGAAGTCACGAGCCCACTGCCTGCTACTCACCATCTCATCAGAAAGGCAGAGTTCGTTATTGGCATGGTAGGTGCTTTCCGTGACCCCATCTAAAGAGAAGCTCCAGAAAACCCACTGAGGAGGGCAGGGTTTTAATAGCTTGAAGACTGACACAATTTATAATCATTTCTCAGTTTGAACCTATGTCACCCTCGCCATGTAAGAGATTTTTTTTCCTGTCTAAGACACACTTTCCTCCATCACTCTTGAAGATTACTAAAGCAAAATACTCTCCTTCTACACCTTTTTTTTGGTTGGCAGGGGGTGATGCCCTTAAGAGGGGAGAAGAAGACCCCGTGCCCCTCTCCAGAAGAATTAAAGCCAATCAGATCATTTTCTAGGAATTTTCTGACAGCTGACCCTCCACATCAGAGGCAGAGCCCCAGCTGCATTGTGCGAAAGCAAATGTTGTGCAGGAGACAGCTTGGGCCTCTACTAAGGAGCTTTGCTATGGAAAAACCCAGATGCTGCTACTGCTGGACAGATCCTAGAGAAAGGTGGCCATCCCTGGAGAGGTCAAAGTTCAGGAAAAGCTGGTTGATTTTTCTATTAAACTCTACACTGTAGGAAATCTGTGCTTCCAATATGAAAAAGAAAATAGATGATAGACTAAAAAGGCTAGGTGCTTAAAGGGACATAAAATATTGACAAACATTAAGTAGGCTTCGAGTCCAAATTTTAATCACGCACTGAAGCCAAGATAATTGTATTTACAGTAAAACCGCGTCCACGTGGCCATGTGAGTAACAGTCCCGTTAACCGATGCCAAAGCAGAAAAACCATGCTGGGTGGAAGATGGGCCACAGGAGAGAAGGCAGGCTACACAGAGACAAACATGTCCCTTCCTCCTGCCACTTGTCCTAAAGAGACCCTGAAAGAAGTACAATTTGGAGTGTTGCAAAGCATCACGACCCCTTTCAACTTTTAGCTGTTCAATTAGTTTTCAATAAATTGAAAGAGGGCAGAGTTTGGACAGGCTCTTATGCCCACACCTCTAGAAAAATTCACAGAGCTTGACCAGAAAGCAATGTTGCTGCCTAAATGGTAAAGGGATAATTCTAATTTAATTGAAAAGGGCAAACCATTAGGGGAATGAACACTTCTGGGCTTATCCACAAGATCTAAGGCCTTTTATTACTAGATTTATATATCCCCATACCACCTAGATCAAAAGTGAGTGAAAGTCATTTCCACATAATGACTCTACGGTAGCCTATGAATAATGAGTGTGCTATCTCCATCCATCGCTCATTAGGAAGGGATTGGCCCCTTTACAAACACAGTACAGAATAGCTCAACCTTACATAAAGCTTTTATGAAGAAAGAACTGGGCAGAATTTCCCAGAGCAACCAGGAGAGTAGATTCTATCCTCATCTTCACTGGCTGGTTTTGGTAAATTTAACTTGACACGCTTCCATTTCTGAAGATGTGAAACAGAAACTCCCTCTCTAACAACCCATCTTCAACAGAGTCTTTATAAGGTTAATGATGTTGGTATGCACCGTAAGAAAAATGTACAAAAAAAATTCACAGCTATATTTTTCTCTTGTTTTCTGGCCGTGGCCAAGCCTGTTAAAGACAATGATTCAGTAAGAAAAAGAATGCAGAACGTTCGTTTCTAAGGGTTATCCTTAGAAACATCCTTACATGTTCAGTGGACTTTTAGTGTTGAGGTGACTATTTATCCACCCTTACAGTACCCAAGTGGCTAACCCGCAGCTCTGACCCCTTCTGATGAGAATTTCCTAGTCCACCAGGGCCACATGGACCATGTCAAGACGCCTCCCAAGAGGAGCATATGAGGAGGTTGATGAACTACATCCACTCTTCTGTCTCCCGATCTAGAGCATAGCTTTGGATTTCTTTTTTGTTACTTCAGTAGTGAACAGCAGTAAAAGTCAAGGCAAGCTTTAACATAGTCCAAGTCACCATTCTCACCAATCTTCTAACCCAAACCAAAGTCTGTCATCAGGCCTAGCTCACCAAATCCAGACAATGTGTACATTGCCAAAGCCATGAGAACAACTTTGTCCCACACCAAGCATTGCCTGACATAAGCGGGTCTCCACCCTGGCTACACATTAGGATCACCTGGGGAGCTCCTAAAATCCAGATGCCCAGGCAGCATCCTATGTAAGTCAGAATTCCAAGGGTGTGTCATTACATTTCAAGTCTCCCTAGGTGATTTCAAAGTGTACTCAAGGTTGAGAACCACTACAGCCGAGTACCTTTCCATCCTACTATATGAGTTTAGTCCTAGGATGACCAATTTATCAAGGTTTGCCTGCAACTTTCCCAGTTTTAGCACTGAAAGTTCCACATCCCAGAACCCCTTCAGTCCCAAACAAACCAGGACAGTTGATCAATCTAACACGGAACACAATTTTTTCAATACTTAGGTTTCAGCCCTATCAAAAAGAGGTCTTTTTTTACTGCCTCTTACACTTGCCAGTGATGAACCATCTCAAATCAAAATTCACTATTTCTCACCTTCTCCATATATGTTCTTTATTCTACATCTCATTTCCTATCCAAAGTATTCCAGGAAAAATATCTAAGACACAGGGGATATTGACTCACGAGCAGAGAGATTACCTGAAAAAGTTAAAAATGGATTTCAATGAAATTTATTAAAAGCCTACTACATGCCAAACAGTTTCAAATGTCGTGGATCAAAGATGAATAAGAAGAGAAGCTTACATTCAGAGTGTTCACAGTCCACTAGCACTATAAGAGCCCAGGAAGAAAAAGGAAAGAGCCAAGGGAAACAGAAATAAATGAGTAGACGGCTTCCCTGGTGGCGCAGTGGTTGAGAGTCCGCCTGCCGAGGCAGGGCACACGGGTTCGTGCCCCGGTCCGGGAGGATCCCACATGCTGCGGAGCGGCTGGGTCCGTGAGCCATGGCCGCTGAGCCTGCGCGTCCGGAGCCTGTGCTCTGCATCGGGAGAGGCCACAACCGTGAGAGACCTGCGTAACGCAAAATAAAAAAAAAGAAAGAAAGAAAGAAAGGAGTACATTAAAAAGTAGGCCAGGAGAATAAATTTGTAGATTTTGTAAATGTGTAGATTTTAACTTTGAACTTTAACCTTTTTAGGAAAATATGAAACATATCTGCTCAAAATAAAAATGTAATGCTAGAAGAACAAAGAAACTTCCACATGTACTTTTAAAGAGCTATTTCTTCATGCATCACTTCAGAAAATATTTTAGTTCTAAATTTTAAAAATCAGGGCAGATGAGCTGATCCAAAACCACTCAAAGCTCCTAGAAAATCCAAGGTCAATGACCCTAATAAAGCCCAGAATACATCTGAGCTAAAGGAAGCTATTTGACTAGCAATTTGCCTCCATTTTGGAATTTGAGCTCATTATACTATTAATAACACTCTCTCGTGAACCTTCCCTTAAGAAAAGCAAAAAATAAAAATAGCACATATGGTGGTCTGATGGGTCAAGGCACATTGAATAAGACTTGAAAACAATGAAGAGAAAAGGTAGTCTCAGAACTGCATAAGAAAATAAAATACAGATCTCTCTTTTAATAAAATCAAACATCAAAAAGAATTGGATAAAAGTTTCAGCATTCATTCTAAAACATTCTCAGCCACGAGACAGACTTGATATGGTTGATTTTGGATAGGTTCAAATCTTATTTTTATAAATTCTCCAGAAAAGGTAATTACAGGCTCAATCATTCTAAAATGATTTTAGAAATCATTTCTGATTTCTAAAATCTAATCAGAAAGTCTAATCTAAATAGCTCTCCCTTTTTCCCTATTTTCATTTCACTCCAGGAAAAAAAAAAAAAAAAAGGAATAAGTCATCACCACATCAGGCTTAAAAGATACCTAAGAATATTTAAGTTCTATTTCTTCTTTTAGTTCTTACTGAGAAATGGATAAAAGTGAAATTAGCTCAGTTTAAACAGGAAGCACTTCTGGGTAGAGATTCCAGGGGTGTGGGGAGCTGGCTTGTACCAGCTTGCAATGGCTGATTGCTAAATTTTGTGAGCTGCATGTGTCACATTTGTAGCTTGAAATTAGTCATGGTGGAAGTATTTACACCACAGAAATTGGCATTAGAAATCACGACTGTTTAGTTAGTTAGTTAGCTAGTCAGTTAGTTTGAAAGCTGGTTGTTAAATATTTTCCAGCACAACACTTGTTCTAACCCACCACCTATTTTTTTTTAATAAGTAAATAAAAGGTAAATTCTGGATCAGAAAAATAAGAGTCTCAAGGATTACAATCAGTGAATGGCCAAAGGAGCACAGAGATTGCAAAATGTTTCCTACCACAGTGATAGAATAGGAAGGAATAAAAAACTGCTCTGTATTTCAGCTCAAAATAGATGCCTCTTCAAAGAGGAGGAGCACAAATGAAGCCATAGTATGGAAAGAGGTTGACACTCTGGAGGCGCACGGAGAAATTATGGTGAAGGTAAAACAGACCCCTCACCCTCTCCACTTGCACCATCTCCACATGGTGCCATATGTAAGTCAGGTAGGAAGGACCATATACTAGGTTCCCAAGAAGGATCCGACATTTTCTATATGAGATCTACCCAGTTTCACAGGCCAGAATGTCTTTCCTTTCCACAGCTCCACAACGATGCCCTTCGTAAAGTATAAATACAAAATTTGATTCCAAAGCCTTTTCTCTCTGTCATACAAAAGTCATGCTGAGGAGAGGGAAAGAAAAGGAAAAAAAAGGTAGCTTCTTGTTTCCCATTCTGAAGGTGATGTTCAAGGTAAGAGATTTTCTATTTTTGTTCTTGCTTTGTAAGCATGAACACAAAATTACTGGGAGTCCTGAACTGTAGGTTTCTGTTTATGTTTTTATCCAAGCGTTTTGAAATATCAGTTTCCTATTTTTTTCCCCAGCATATGCTGTATGTGTCCAGTGCTTCCCTCCTAATCTTTCACATCCCTTTTTGTGACAGTCTAAAGTAAAGGTGCAGCAGGGCAACCCTTCATTGATTTAGCAATGCTTCCCTGGGCTTGGAGAGGTAGAAAAATGTTTCCTGTCCCTTATAAGGCATAAAGGTAGAAAATTGAGCTTTACAAAAGGCTGTCACACTCTGCCCATGTGAATACTTTTCTTAGCCTGCTTAGGGCTCTGCTACCCTGTGATGACTGCCCACAGGCATCAGTTATGGACGCCCCATAACCCCAATCAGGCTCTGGCACACTATGTCAGGCCACCAGTCTCCCACCTGTATGGATGCTCACCTAAAACCTTCTCCGGCTCTGATACACACCCTGAGCTGCCCTGTCATGGGATCACCCTTCTAAACTCACTCAGGCTCTAATATCTCTGGGGTTTTTGGGTTCCTTTAAACTCCTCATATCTGGAATAGTTTCCTTCTCCCTGAAGAACAGAATTTGCTATAAATTGCTACTGTTCTATAGAAAGAAAGTAGGGAAGGAAGGAAGTGAGGAGGTGAGGAGGGAAGGAAGGGAGGAAAGGAGGAAGGAAGGAGGGAAGAAGCGGGGAGAGTGGAAATGTCCAGGGACATTTTCTGCCCACACACCTCTTCATGCTCATAAAATAAATGTTTTTCCTTCTACTGCCTTTTTGTGTCCCTGGACTGCCAACATTATTCAGCTGTGGCAACCCATCAACACTGCAGCCACATACCATTTTCAATTCCTCTACCTCTTAACAGTATATTCTTCTCCCAAGATATTTTTCAGGAGAAGGGAAAAAGAAAAGGTTAAAATTTTTTGCTCTGCAGCAGCCCTGGGAACTTTAAACTGAGAGATACATTCACACCATTAAGCTTGCAAACAAACAAGAAAAGCTTTGTTTTCCCAGAGCCCATAAAAAAGAAAGAAAGAAAGAAAAAACAAAAGCATCACAGAATTCAATGTCACTGAAAACTTATCATTAATTTAAGATGACTGGTAGATTGGGCTCCAACCACTCTCCTTCCTGAGATGACACTGGCAGCCTGATACCAAAAGCAAGGAAGGAATGAATGAACCTACCATCTCCCTGGGCAATGGCATACCCAATCTGGGAAAAGTAAAAGTGTCCCCAGTGAATCTGAGGTTCTTTCTTCGTCAAGAAAGAATTCGGAGATAAAGTAATAAGTAAGAATCAGATGTATTTAGCGAGAAACACACTCCACAGAGAGTGTGGGCCATCTTGGAAGGCAAGAGGCCTCAAAATATGGCATCATTAGTTTTTATGGGGTGGGTGATCTCATAAGCTAATGAGTGGGAGGATTATTCCAACTATTTGGGGGAAGAGGCAGGGATTTCCAGGAACTGGGCCACCACACACTTTCTGGCCTTTTATGATCAGCCTCAGATCTGTCATGGCACTGGTGGGTGTGTCACTTAGCATATGCTAATGTATCACATTGAGGGTATAATGAGGCTCAAGGTCTACTGGAAGTCGAATCTTCCACCATCTTGGACCCAGTTGGTTCTCACTAGCTTTCATCATATACTATGGCTATGTCCTTCTTTCAAAGGTTGTACCCTGCCCCCTTCCCTCCTTTTTCAAGAAGAGGCAAGACAGAAACTAGCTGGAAAATGGAATTTATAAAAGGAAGAAGGCTTACTGGAAGCCATCCGCATGGTGCCTAAGCTAATAGAAGCATAAGTGACACAAGGACTTTTTGGACAGCTGTAGACACTCATTTGCATTTGAAGGTAAGCAATGACTAGCCAAAGGAGTTTAATTAACTTTGCTTTCAATTACCAGTGTGATGCAATTAATTATCTCTGTCCCCAAAACCATTTATTTATTTATTTTTTTTTTTGCTTGAGCTTCTGTTGATGGGATCTTACAAACAATGGGGCAGCAAAACTTTTTAATGTTTTGTGGCTCCTCAGGACTTTCAAGCCCTCCATTGAAAATGCCAGCACCAAGGACAGAGTCTCCCTCGTGGCCTGCACAAACCCCCAGGGGTGTGCCAGGTGATCCTCTAGGGTGCTGAAAAAATATTAGGACTTCTATATTTTAATATATTTAATCCTTAAGAAGAAAGAAATCAAGATCTGCTGACATCTAATCTATGGATCAGCTCTGGCATCCTCACTCGGCACAGATGTCCGACTACCAGGATGTCTGATGTCACCTTTCTAGGAGATGTATCTAAAAGAGGTATGGGAGGAGCAGTCAGCCCTTCCTTGCTTTTCAGAATTTTTTCTCCATATTGCACTTTACATGTGCCCAATTAAGTGTACTCACAGATCGTATTATCTAATTTTAATCAAACTGATCCTCTTCAAATGCTCTGATGGCTTTAAGATATTTGTGCAAAGAAACCAACATACTAACAATGCAAGTAAAAATATAAGAAGATGGCACTAACAAAGCCAACACTTCTCCAGCTTCCAGTACTAGCTGTTTGTCAGCTACATACTTAATCCGTCCCTTCAATGTAAACTAGATGCTTCAACAATAAGCAAGAAAGCAACTGCTTTTCAAAAGAAATTCATGTATGGAAAGAGCATTGTGAAAATGAATGTTTGAAAATCTTTCCGTCATTATATGATTTTGTTGAAGAAAATACTGTAAGCATATCACTATAAACACTCTCCTGTCTGAAGACTGTTTTTAAATCTTCCAAGTGGAAAGTTTCAGTGGGTTTTGAATACCTTTGTTCAAAACATTAAAATGCATTACCTTCAAATTAGCTTTGCAAAAACATCTGATTGAGATCACAAAATACAGAAATTTGCTAGCCATATTTCAACAAAAACCATTGCAAGATGAATTTGGGGTTGACAATTGACTTACATGATGAAGTGACTGAGGTCCGTGATGAATTCCTTCTATTCAATACTTTGCGGAATATTTTTCAACTATGATAACAATTGAAAACCAAGTCTCAAACTTGAATTTGAAACACCCCTTCTAATTACTTCATCACAAAGTTTTATTACTAACAGTCTAAAAACTAATAAAACATATTCAAGTACATTGCTCTCATTTAAAAATGGTAATAGTATTTTAATGAGAGCAAAAATATTTTGTAACCATAAACAAATTAAATATCAGTTTAAGGTATTAATTTATATCATCTTTTTACATTCCTTTAAGTGTATGTTTTATAATAAACATATATGGCTATTGTAGTACATGTAAATGGTAAATATATGCAGATTATGGGTGAATGTTGAAAGAATATTTGACTGATAGAGGCACAAGATCTGAAAAGATTTGGGACCACTGGTCTACAATGGCTTCTGGCCTGGTGAGAATTTACTTCCAACATATTATGGTGCCTACCATAGACACCAAATAGAAGAAGCACCTTGGCAGGTAAGTAAGAGAGCAGTAAAAACATAAAAACAGAGTAGTGCATCCATCAAGCTTCAGTTAAGACAAATAAGACACACTAAAACATAGGCCACGAAATATATGCTTTAAGTTTTCATGTGCAGAATCACAATGGGATGCCCATGATGTTTCCAGTACTCTAAGTGCATTTAGAAACTCTGGATATGTCTAAAGTATGCTTTCAATTCAAAGGTTCCTAAAGCCGTTTAACCGCCTTCCATGCTAGAGTGAAATTTCATGTTCACAGGTGAAGTCAAAATTTCTGATAATTGAAGCACAACCTTCACTGCTGACAACATTTTTCTTAACCTCATATGCCAAATCATGTCACTTCAATATTCAGCCAGTGAGCCTTCCACCTCAGAGCAAAAGCCCAAATTCTAGCTCAGTGCAAAAGCCCAGGACAGTAGAGCCCACCTCACCCCATGCTATTTCCCTGGCCTTGCCTCCCAATCCGTCTGCCCTCAGTCACTGGGCTGTAGCTACACACTGGTACCCTTGTTCTTTCTTGAACATTCCAGGCCCACGCCCACCTCAGGCTGCACTTGCTGTCCCCTCAGCCTAGAAGACCTTTCTCCCATTGGCCCCCTCAATCACCTACCTCAAGTCTCTCCTTGACTGTCACCTTCGCAAGGAGGACTTCCCACAATGCCCCTCTGCAACCCTATCCCCTTCCCCCAACTTATTCTTCTCCTTAAATCCTACCACCATCTCAAATAATATATATATACTTGTTCTTTTTTATTTAGCCACAGGGATGATTTCTGTGCTTTATTCATGCTGTATCCCCAGAACATATGACAGTATCTGGCACATAGTATAACATCTTTGAATAAGTATTCGTCTTAAGAAGAAAACTGAAGCATCGTTTCAAAATGCTCAAACGGACAAGGAGAAAGCACTTCCGTTAATTTATTCAACATTTATTGTGCGCTTACTAGGTATAAAGCACTCTTTTTGATTGTTTGAGGAAATACAAAGATAAATAAAACTCCCTCAAGAAGTTTATGACTCAATAGGAGATACAAACCCAAAAAATTACAGTACTTAACGGACTACAGATGCTTAAACACCACTAAAGAGCTGCTGGCATGAGGAAGAGTCAGGGAGAGAGAACTCACTTCTTTCTGATCAGAGAGGGAAAGTCAGGGATGTGGAATATCAGGAATGACATCAAAGAAGAAAATAATCTCTCAAAGGTAAAATTATGTCCATGGCTTTAAACAAGTCACCCATTACATAAAATGATTAATTTTCTTTATGATTATTTTCAGTTTTTCCCTCTTTCCACTTCACAAAGAGGTAAATAAAATTAACTTATATTCATTCACCCTCAAGGAGCCTAGAGCTTCTTATAAGAATAGGAATTACTAGAATTTTAACAGAAGTTTTTTCATTCAGAAACAGAGAAATTTGACCCACCATAGCAAGGGGACATTGTGACATCAGAGGAGGCTTTGAGTGAGCTAAAGTCACTGGGATGCACCCTGATGTGAATGGAGGAAGACAGGGTGTTTGTTTGATTTTAACACCAATAGTTTCTTTCAGCAAATGCCACATTCCTGGCAGATTTATGTTTCTTATTATGTCATTTTTACACTTAAAGAGGATAACAAGGAAAAGTCAAAGTTCCCCAAATCGCTAATATCTTTCATTCAAACATCCCCTAGAGGATCAGGACATCAGATGTGATATCTTTCAGCCTTTTTTTCCCCCCAAGAACTCAAGTTCTTTTACGCCAAATGGGAAGAAGAGATACGAATCCAGGATTACTAGATTTATACTTGCTAGCATTTTTATCTCATTCTGTTATTACATATCTGTGATCATAGCACCTGCTGGTTCAGAAGCACCAAAAGACCAGGTTCAAGAGCTCTTGTAACTGTTTAGTTGCTGGACCAAAATAGGTATATGGACAGAAGAGACTTCTGCTTAAAAGAGAAAAGCAAAAATATCTTCCATGCTGTTAAAAATATATAACCTTCCAGCAACAGGGTGAGGGTGGGCAAGTGGGTAGAGAGGATAGCAACGCATAGGCACTGTTAGGGTATAACTGGGGTGTGTTCTTCATTGCTGATGGTTTATATCAAACATGGCATCAAAATTGACTTCCCGGGAGCCATAATGGGATCGTTTTCTTTACAACAGTACAAGCAGCTGTGTGATGATGAGTGAGTTCTAAGAACAGAGAATTCCAACATTATTTCCATAATGACTACAGAGATAGGGATGAATATTGGTCCCCAAAGAAATATTTTAGTCTGAAATGGAGTATGAACACAAAACTATTAAAAGTAGGAAACTCTTCCCATTATAAATAAACATCTACAGGTTTTAATCAAGTATAAAATTATATTTCCTGCTTGAATACTTTTCTTAAGTATTTAGAATATGTAAAGCAATGAAGAAAAAAGTCTTAGGGGTAATGCTTTGATTTTGTGACAAGGATCTTCATCAGTAGTCATGAATGTCACATCTACAAAATGTCCTTCAGAAGAAGGGCAGGGGTAGACGCTATACAGACCACCACAAAGCCCAAAAGAAATTCATTTGGTTTGCCAACCCCTTTTGGAACCAGGCTCCTGTTTGTACTTTCTTGTTGATTCAGAATGAATGAAGAGTATATTGCTCAGTTCAGGATATCCTTTGGATAAACACTGATTTCCAAAGCCAAGAAGTTGAGTCTCATGTCTTAAATGACACTCAGGGGGTTAATTATTAAGCAGGTAGTGTGCCTTCCATTTCCAGGAAGAGATAAACATCTCCACCAGTGGTCCACGGGGATGATGAGAGGCAGACGAAAGATCTGATTTTCATTTCACTGTTAATGAAGTGAATATCTGGAAGGGAAATTCTATAGCAGTCTAATGAGACAACACAGCTCACAGCGGAAATTTGAAATATTCTGAGTCCTTAGAGAAGAGGAGATTCAAACCTGCTTTTGTTTATTTTCTCACCTCCAAGAGCTTTTATACCATTTTTCCAAGTGTGGAAATGCTCCTTGTCTCTCCCCTACCACTCCTTTTTGATTGTGTATGAAACTCAGCGCACAGTAGTAATTCCAACCAAGTGGTTATTCTAGTCCCAAACAAGCATCAGACTTTGGCTTCTGTCCATGAACAGTGTCCGTGAAAACTTGTTTCCATTCAGGCTGTTTATCCTCTTGCCACCTCATAGAAATAGCCTTGACACATCCCAAGGCACAGACCACAGGAAATGCAGCACACAGACACAAGTGAGTTATTCAGTAGCTCTTAGTTAATTCATTCCAATCTGAAAATCAGGCCACAACAACACTTTAGGATCAAATGTGGGACACGACTCTAAGAGAAGTAAAGTCTGTATTCCAAGGAAATACCACCATCAATTTTTATTGAAATCCTTTATTGGCTAAGGGCTAGCTCCTTTTAGGTTTAGGCAAATGTCTTTCAAATGCTATGGCCTATGAACCTGTGCAACTATTGATATTATGGCTGATCTATTCCATGAGTAAACAAAACTTTCTGACCTTCAAAATTGTCAATCCAAAACTTTTCATCAAAAGCTTTTTAAAACTCTCAAAATATATCTGAAAAACAAAGCAATGTTTATCTCAGATTTCTCTACACTTCCCTTGGAGAAAATTCTCCCCTCTCATCACCCTAGCCGCTACCCTTTACGAATGCAAAACCCCGAAGGCTAGCTCCTATTAAATTCTAAGATCTATAAGGGGAAAATAAACCAATATGTTTCTATTGGTTAAAGCAATATAGCACAAACATTTTCTTCCATAAATGAAATTACAGGAAAAGAAAGAAAACTTGAAACAAACAGTATAGCCCTCCCCTCACTCAGTCAAGGCTTTTGTGAAAAGTCCATGATTTATAAGTAGTACACACATACCGCTGGTTCTCACCTGCTGCCAGAGAAGCAAAAGGTATTTTAAGTTTCAATGCTATGCATTTTCCTTAAGAAGTGATACCTGCTGGTCAGAGAGAAGAATTAACTATGAATAGCCAATAAAGATTATTTTATGAACTTTAGGGCCCCCAGGGCAACCGTTATTTTACCAATGAACTAGCTTTTTAAATAGGATGGATGAGTATATAAGCACATTAGAGATGCCACCCTACGGCCTTTAAGTGTCTGTGCATCTCTCTCTGAGACACGAGGTAGCAAACTAAACTTCAGCCCTGTAAGATGAAGCCATAAATGATGAAAATTAGTTTGACGTCTCTCTCTCTCTCTCTCTCTCTCTCTCTGTCTCTCTCTCTGTCTCTCTCTCTCTCTGTCTCTCTCTCTCTTGCCTTTCTTTCTGGGTATCTTTTCTCCGTGTCTCCATCTGTGGATGGTGAAGGCTGGAACAAGGGGAAGAATTCTTTCTCCTTCTGTCTCCTTCCCCTGGTCTCTCTTCCCCTGTTTCTATCCCTCAAGTGTCTCTCCTTCTCTTCTTGTCTCACTTTGGTATTTCAATTTGGGTTTTCTTGCTTTACGGGGAACAGTACTGATTTTACACTCCAGGAAGTGAGATGATACAGCTGGGCAAGGAGTTCTCTGGGAATGAATCACTATTGTTCCCAGTGGTTTTATTTGTGTTTTTTACAAGTCTCCTTGCTGCCCACAAAAATGTCAAGCTTCTGGTAAATGGGACAGCAAGGTGTCACATTTTTCCCCTCTAAATGCAAAGTAAACTGTTACAGGCTTGCTCCACTGCACTGAAAAATGAAACTATAATTACATGCAGGAAGGTCCTTAAAGAATTCCTTTCTAGGTACAGCCCCAGAGTAGCTTCCACATAGTTAAACCAGTGTTTCAAAGGAAAAATATTTATCGTTATTAAATGATTTCCCACAAGACAACTTTGGTTCTACAACTACCTGCCCCAGGAATCCTAGTTATACCACTGAGATTAGAACCCATGCCTGTGATAAGAAGTATATCGAGGGGGAAAGATAAGCAGCCCTTCCCAGTGAGCACTGGGTCCTACAGACCTTTCCATCCCCACTGGCTGGCACAGTATAAGCAATAACTGTGTACTGGTAATGATGAAGCCTGTATTTTATGGCCTAAAGTCCTGCCAAGACTGGAGTCCTGACGCATCCTTTCTCCTCCCAGAATTTTATTAGTTCTTAAAAATAATAGAAGTTTTCTTACAGGTTTCTATAAGCCACCACTATCCAGAATAAGAGCTTCGCTCCACAACTATATTAGTTCATACCTGTAGCTCCTATGACTCCAAACCACAGGCTGGCAAACTACGGCTCAAGGGCCATATCCACCCCACCACCTATTTTTGTAAAAGTTTCAATGGGACATAGCCATGCCCATTTGCTTACATATTGTCTGTGGCTGCTTTTGTGCTGCAATGGCAGAAATGAGTAGTTGCCACAGAGGCTGTTTTACCCTTTACGGAAACAATAGATAGACCTGCTCTACGCAATACAACACCTGATGATTATACCAACAATTGCTATTACTCCCTGAATATTTACCATGAAAAGATGCTCGATGATTTACACGTATTATCTCATTTAATTGTCACAACCAACGTATGAGTTATAATCACTTTTATTATTTCATTTTAAGAAACTAGGTACAGTATATACCTATATCAAATCACCATGACGTATGCTTTAAATATCTTACAATTTTATGTGTCAATATAACTATACCTCAATAAAGCTGAAATGAAACAAACACACTAGGTATCTTGTAAGAGCAGCCAGAGTCAAACCTAGACAGACCAGCTCAAGAGCACACACGAATAACCACTTCTCCAAATTGTCTCCAGATTCGGGGATGCTACTACTCTGGTAGGCAAGAAATTGGACCTCGGGAGGACACAGTGCAAAACAAAATAAGGAATGTCATTTTTTAACTGGAGAAAGTAGGACCAAAGAATGAGAAAGTATTGGGGTTAATCAAGACAAGAGCTGGGACAGCGGGCTGTAAATTTTTACTCAAGTCAAACTTTAAACCACTTTCATAGATTCCTTGCATGAAATCCAGGAAAGAGAGAACAACTAGCTAGGTACTGAATAAATGTTTGATGAGTGGATGGATGGGTGGGTGGATGGAGGGATGGATGAATAGATGGATAATGGTTGGACAGAAAATGAATAGATGGGCAGATGGGTAGATGGATGGATGGATAGATGGATGATGGATGGAAGGAAGAAAACCAGGGTATCTCACAGAATCAAAGGGAGAATTTAATACTTTTATAACTGAAGAAAGTAGGACCAAAGAATGAGAAAGAACTGAGAAAAGCAGGTACCACAGTAAATCCAGAAACCTCAACAGGAGAATTTATCACTATCATCAACATGACTCAGTCCCGGCAACATTAACTTTCTGGGTATTTCCATGCCATATATCAAATTCCAAGGAGACAAAAATCTTATTAAGCCACCTTGACTCGGGTATATACCTCTACTAGGGAGTGGCTTTCAAGTTGCACATCAGAATCACGTGGGGAGCTTTTCAAGCATCCAAACTCCTGAGTCTCACCTAAGATCAACTGAAACTGAATCACTGGGGTGATGACTTGGTGAACTCAGGACTCTGTTCAGTGACTATGGGAAGCAGTGCTTTCCCTCTCTTCCTACAGTCCCAGTTGAGACTGGCAGCCATCTTGCAAGACCAACTAGAAACAGAGCAGAGAATCTCAGAGCTAAAGCCTCCCCCCTCCCCCTGCCCACCTGACTCTGGCCTTTTCAAGGACGGAAGCTGATAAAAGCCTCATTATTCTCTAAGCTAACTTGAGTTGGATCTTTTCTTACAGGCAAAATGAAGCACACTAACCAACTGAATCCTGATCTCCAAGAAGGAGGCACTCTCACTAATCTGCATCATTGCAATGAAATCAGATCCAATTAATCAACATATTCCAAGGTCCACCCTATACCCAGAACAGTCCTGGGTACTACAGAGGATATTAATAATTGTTAGATTCCCTGTATCCTGAGGAAACTTATAAAATAACAGTTGTAAAACTCTGACCTATGGGATCTAAAAGAAACAGGGCATGAGAGATTTGAACTGAGTTAGCACACTAATAATATATATCCTTTTTGTCTGGTTTATTTATTTTTTTAAAAAGTGTGTTTTCTAGCAAAGATATAAAAATTGTGTTTGGGTGGAAATTTTTGAGCACAGTTATCTTGGGCATTGGCATAGATTTTGGCCTCCTAATGTGGAAAAAATACAAGTAATGTTTCTAGAACTATTTGCTGGGCTGCATAAAGGGCAATCAAAGGAACTCTTATAAGATTATCTATAGCTGCAAAGTCATGATTTCTGAAGCAAATCAAACTCTCCATGCAAAATCCCATCTCCTCAGTGCAACTCTGCAGGGAAGCAGGAGGACCAAAGCACTGATTTCAAAGGGGAGCTTTTTACCAAACTCATCCACAGCTCCAGTGGCCACTTGCTTCTGAGTAAACCACCTGATGGTTGGGAAGAGAAATAAATGTTCTCCTTGGTGGTTCAACTGTTAGTCCCATGGAGGGTGCTTCCAAGATGGGAAAAGTCAGACATTTAAATAATGAAGAGAACAAGCAGTTGCAGCTTCTTCTCCTTCAGCCCTAGGGGATTCAATTATTCGATTTTCACCCTTCCTGCCTCGGAAACAGCCACACGGGGTACACCAAGACTGCAACCATTCAGGGCCCATCTCTCACTGTTTAGGGCTTGCACTGACTCCCTAATAAGATCCATCTTGTAGTTGATGGTGCAGTTGAACAGGGAGCTATAGACATTGGTACCAGGGATCATTACCCTGAGGATAATTGAAGAAACCACTCCAATATGTTGAGTCTGAAAAAAGGGCAAATCCTGATAAGAATTGTAAAAAGAGAGGCAAACGAGTATGGATGGTGATGGTGATGATGAATTGAAATTAAAATGTAAGGCAGACTCATTTTCCTTTGGAATTCAGAAGTTGTTTTCTTTTTAGCTTTTGTATCTCATACTATTTCAGAGACTAGCAGTGGATAGCACTTGGTAGTAACATATTGTGGGATATTCATTTTGGTTGCAAAACAGATTCTTTCCGTCTCTAAGAGCAACTGCTCGAGTCAACCAAACAAAGAAACACAGTTCTCTAAATAGGAATAGCATCTTTTTAAAATACGTTTCTTCTGAAACAAGAATATTAGCACTGTTATAACATGCTTATCAGAAAGACAGGTACCTGGTCAATTCCCTACCATCCCAGATGGGAAGACCCCAAAAGAAGACTTCCGCATAAAGGAGAAGCAGAGATTTGTTCAGCAAAGTGGAGAGCTATTTTTTAAAAAAGAAAAAAAAAACCTTTTTGTGTTTATAGCTGTGTGTGCCATGCCTTAACACATTTTTTGCATAATAAGCACGAGAGGGTTTCTGCAGCTTGGAAACCAGAGATAAAATTAATATATTGTTTGATACCCACAACAACCTCTCAGGTGTCATCATTGAGAATTATTATTTTCAGTAGTTCATGACTCATTTCTTTAAAATTAAAATTAGTGTTGTGGCACCCAAGGATAATTTTCCAGCTGTCTCTACAGAGAATAATATAAGCTTGGTGTGTTTAATGAATGGTAGTTGACTGTCAGTCAGTGTCAATGCCGTGGATGCATTTGTATTTAACAGGAACCAGAATCACAGTCTTACCACTGAGTCTTCATTAATATGAAATCCTTATATAGCTATGTTAGCTGATAAATTATGCCCAGCATCTCAATTACCTTATCAAAGAAAATAATTCCTAATGACCAAGGAGGAGATAGGGGAGTGCAGAGAGAAATCAGGGCCAAATGAGTTAGGATGAAATTGAATCCTCTGAAGGTTGGCAGATCAGCTCTGGGTTAGTTAGTAGGAAGTGTGTGGCCAGAGTAAGCAGGAAGATGTGGAGGTGGCGTGGAAAATAAGACTAAATAGGAAATAGAACATGAAAGTGTTTGGGGAGGTGACAGATCCTGTCACTTCTCCAAACAAGCAACCAGGAAGATCTCACACAGACATTTATGTCAAGTTCTCAAACACATATAGCCAAGTATGCACAAAATCCAGAGGGCTGGAACTGCTTAGGGACTTTGGGAAGACCCTATGGGTGAGACCCATGTTGGTACCATGCCCCGGGTTGCCAGCCATGGGCCCCTTTGCTCCTAAGTCCTTTTCAGCCTTCCTCTGCTCTACTCTGATGCAGAGGGACCAGCCCCTGTAGGCTGTTTCCCATGCCCCCTCATCAACTGGCTTCCAGCTGGATTTGGCCAACAGGAGCACTAAAAATGACTGGAAGGCAGGGGGAAGGGAGAAGCCAGAGAAGTTCTTCCACTCCCTGTCTGTCTTAAGAAGCATCTCCAGCAGAAGCTATGTTTTTGCCTTGATCACAGCTCACACTGGACAGACAGCTATGGGTGACCCCAACCCATGAGCTCCAATACCATCACCTTCTCCCTTTTTTTCTCCACATAAGGATAGGGAAGCTTCTGGTTGTTTCTAATCCTTTGAATACCTACTGTCCTCCACTTGACTACCCATCTCTTCCCTAACCCATAATAACCAATACCTTGTACTAAATTAGCTTTATTTTAAATATTGATATTTAGAGTGATTTATGTTTTCCTTTTTGGACTTTGAGTGACGTAGGAAATAAGAGCTGGAGAGGCCACAAGTGAAAGCCCTCAGGAATCTATATAACAGAATCATTCATTCTTACCAATGAATTGTGTTGGGGGGAAGTAATTCATTATGGAAAAGTGACTGAAGAGCCAGGTACCCAGATTTACATGAATTCACAGCATTACTATCCATCCAGCAACCTAGGAACTCAAGAAAACTAGGAGAAATACCCTTCCCAAGCAGGCCTCTGGGGAAGAAAACAGCTGTAAAATCAAAGCCCTTCCACTTTCCTTTCCCTCCAGAGAAGACTTGAGAAGACCGTTGAGAGAGCTATTCTACTGATAGAAAACTATGTAGGCAATAGAACCTCTTCTCCCCATTCATGCAGAAGAGTTAGAAGCATCACCGGGATTTCCACATACTCTAAAGAAAGCATAGATTTCCAGCAACAGGGTGGATCCTTAAGCCAAGCAGCAAAAATTTAATTGAAAAAAGAATACTAATTAAAATTAGCTTCCTGTCTTCAAAATCAAACAAGTGGGCAAGCCTGGATTGGGAGTGCCTCCAGACCAAAGGCCACAACCCACTATATTTGCAAGGCTCAGGAAATGTTCATGAAGGAACGTTCTCCAGTTTCTTCCCCAGATGAACCCCATGAATCACCAGATCCCCAGGAACTGAAATAATTCCATCTTCCTCATGGAAGAATGGAGGCAATGGAATGGGATCAAGGCTGCACAACCCATAAGTGGAAGAACAGAGACAAATAACAAGATTTAAATGTAAGCGAAAGTCCCTGACATTAACAGTGAGTCTGCTGGTTCATGGCTGCCTCTCAGGAATCATTACCATATTGCTTTCCATAATCTCCTTAAAGAAAATTAAAAGTCACCACCACTCTTCATCTCCCTGCCTATTTGCTCAACGGAATGAAATCGTCCTTCCTTATGTTGCAAATGAGCTGCCTACTTCAAAAATCCCTTAGACACTCATGGCATTTCCTTTAAGAAAGTCCTCCTCTAGCCACACTTAATTAAACCAAGGCGACAGGAGAGGCTCCCATCACCACCCCCGTCAGCACATGCAGCAAGACGGTTCTTTACTCCCTTTACCTGTGTTTCCCATTTAGGCTTGTAGCCATCCAGGCCAGCTGCAAGTCAGCTCGGCCCATGAGGAAATGGCTCATGTCTACAGTCAGGAAGACTTTCCCATGATTTTTTCTTAATTTATTTTATTGAAGTATAGTTGATTTATAATGTTGTATTAATTTCAGCAGAGTGATTCAGATATCCATACATACATTGTTTTTCATATTATTTTCCATTATGTTTTATCACAGGATATTGAATATAGTTCTTCATGCTATAGAGTAGGGCCTTGTTGTTTATCCATTCTATATATAATAATTTGCATCTGCTAACCCCAAACTCCCATTCCATCTCTCCCCCTCCTCTCCTCCCCCTTGGCAACCATGAGTCTGTTCTCTATGTCTGTCCCACGGTGTTTTGAAGAATGCTATGCCTCTGGGGCACCTGGTGGGGGAGCTGCATTGGAGCTCTGAAAGGAGGGGTGAGGGTGATGAGCCTACCTCTCTGCAAGGACTTGCATCCCTTCAGCTTCCCCTGGGAGCCACCAAGGCTTGGAGACAGGTCATTTCTGCCCAGAAGCATCTGACCAGATGAACGCATGAACCTGACCTCCAGGTCCAGCATAAAAAGGCTCCAGCTGCAATGGCATCAATGTCAGTCATCTTAGCCTTGAATGATTTTCCATTTCAGGAACTTTCGAGAATTTTTAAAGGTGGAGCAATACCTCCTGAAATTAAGCCATTGAAAGGGAATGTATAGTAAAATTCAAGACTGACTCTGTGCATAGGCAGCCAAGGTAACTAGTGTATGTGACCGTAAGGATTCTAGAAGAGATTGCTGTCAGCCTCCACCCTCCTCCAGGAGGCAGCATAGATTAGTGGCCAAAAAATAGACTTTGGAGCCAGAGGACCTAAATTTGATTCTAAATGTAACAGTGTACCTTTCTATTCTATCAATATTACAAGTTAATCACTAAGAGGATGTTGCCTATAAGCTTAAATTATACATAATGGCCCATCTCTGGGAACCCCACCTCCCAGGTAATGAGCATTAAGCTAAAATACCTTTGTTTAGCTCACAGGAAACATCCTAACCAGGCCCACCTGTGAATGACTGCAGGAAAGAAGAAATGGACACATCTCCTCCAGAGGGTGACTGGAACCAGGAAATGCTGGACTTTACTCCCTCCCCTTTTAGTATAAAAGAAGATTGAATTCTAACTCAGGCAAGATGGTTCTTTGGGACACGAGTCCACCATCTTCTCCGTCTGCTGGCTTTCTGAATAAAGTGCTATTCCTTGCCCCAACAACTCAACTCTTAATTTATTGGCCTGCCATGCAGCGAGCAGTATGAGTTTGGACTTGGTAACACAAGTTCCACCACATGCCAGGTGACTAGAGCAAGTTTCTTCTCTGCATTTTTATTTTCTTACCTGTAAAATGTAGGTAATCATTATAAAAGTACCCACCTCAAGGTTATTATGAGGATTGAACGGGTTAGCCTCTATAGAGTTTATGGTCTTCGGACAAGTAAAACTTGCTATACATATAGTATTCTGTTTCCTAGAGACCTGAACACTGATTCCCTGGTGACTGCAATTCAAGGATAAGAATTTTGTTGTGGTGGTTGGTTAGTTGGCTGGTTGGTTTTTAAGCATCAACCCCTCTTCTACTGCTAGTACCCATGGGAGGAGGCACATGTGGAGCATATTTTCTCCCCTGAGGAGGAAGTGGGCAGGGAATTTCTCAAAGTTTGGAGAATTGTTAAGCCTAGCTTTATAGCATGCAATGTTGGCATTCCATTCAATCTCTCAGATCCCTTTACCATGGCACTTTTCAAACTTCTTTATGCTTTAAAACCACCTGGGGAATCTTGGTATATTGTATCTCATGATTTCATAACTCTGGGGTGGGGCTTGAGGCTCTGCATTTCGAATACACTCCCAAGTGGTATTGGTGCTGCTGGTCCAGGGACAAAACTTTAAGTATCGGGTCTTTTGTGCACACCAAACCCTAGCACACTCCCTTCCAACAGCCAGTACCTGTGTCTCATTATCAGCAGACTTCCCTTGAGCTGCAGGAGCACACTGAGACCTTGAGGGCATGGGACTTTATGCCCTGGGGGCAGCTCTTAATCAGTGATACAGGTATAAATACCTCAGTGACCTCACCACTGATATGGACAACTCTGATGTATGACCGATGATGCTGTCTGATGCTGTCTCAAGAGCTCTTCCGTGGGATTGAGCCAAAGCTAGCTGGCTTCTGTGGGACCCTGCTTGCTTGGTTTCCTTCTATTCCCTGTCCAACTTCCCCCACTATTCTCTTACAAGATTTTTTTCAAGAACACTTCTTAATAAATCCCAGTGAATGGTGTTTGCCATTCATTTTTGATTCATTCATTCAACAAATATTTACTATTCTCCCTGACTCCTGCATGTGCCTGACAATGACCCAGACATTATGGACACAGAAACAAGACTCATTCCCTGAGTCCTTATTCCCCTTAGAGTCCTATAACCACAAAGACCAAAGTCCACAATGTTAGCTCTTGAAGACAGCAGAAGCCCATGGTAAAGTGGTGGCAACCACAGCACTGAAACCATCCCACCCAGGAGAACATGCATAGCTCTAAACATGTTTATCCGCTAGTGGCCTTTTCCAAATAGAAATTGCAAGATCAGAACTCGTTAGTACATCAGCTGCTCTCTCCCCATCCTTCCCTCTCTGGAGAGCTCTGGGAGCAGATCACCAGTGGCAGTAGGGAGCCTGCAGCCTGGTGGATCTGCTACAGCTGTCCCACCTCATGGAGAGACTCACCCTGTCAAGAGCGGCAGGCGCAAGCTGGCTTTCCATGGCTCCTGCCTGTTGCAGGAAGCAACAACAAGGGGAAGAAAGCAGCTTCAGGAGAAGTCACAGCTGGTCACAGGAATACACATTCTAGACCTCCTCACATCACCTTCCCTGAACCTCTGGGAGAATGGCTGATGTTTCTGAAACTGTCTCTCTCCAGAAGCCCCTCAGAGCTTCTGCCAAGCTGGGGTTGCCAAAAGATAGACGCCTCCTCTCCCTAGAATCTAAACGAGGAGCAGTACAGGCCAGGTGGGCTAAAATCTTCATCATGATGAACAGAAATCAGGAAACTTCCCCATGAACAGCCAGCCCATAGATAAGACCTGGTCACTATGTGTGAACATCTCAAGGGATAAATAGGTAAAGGAGAAAAGCATCCTTTGGAGATGTGGTCAAATTAAGGAAAAGAAACTTCTCTGGTACCTTTCTGTTATGAATCAGCTGAATCATGAATTGAAAATCTTGGGTCAGAATTCTAATTCTGAAACATTCTAGCTGTGTGACCTCAAGCTGCTTTTAACCTCTCCTTGTGTCCCATTTTCCCCACATGTCAGTTGGGGCAGTAACACCTGCCTCCTGAGGATGCTGTGAGACTGAATGGTGGCCTGATGTAGAGCGTTAACCCAGTGCTCAGACATGGGGTCCTCCCTGTGCCCCAAAGCCTCAGCACCTCCTTCACTCCCACAGCTTTACCTCTCCCTCCCTTCTTTCCAGCAAACACATGCCACACTTTCCCTTATCTCCCTTCCTTTCAACATCTATTCTGCTCTTTGGTTTTCTCCACAGCTTCACCGAAACTTGGATGCACTCAACTTTGTTTCCTCAAAGAGCCCCGAGAAGCCCACTGTCCTACATAAAGCCAAGGCAGCTCCTGGCATCACACTCTAAACATCTGAACCTCTGGGTCTCCCCAGCTTCCCAGAGCAGTTTCTCAAACACCAGAACAATGCACTATAACTAATCTTGACAAATAAAATACTTTGTCATTGATAGAATGTCTTTTGTCTTAAATAACACAAACATTCCACTTTGCTGCAACTATGTAGCCAGTGCTTGTGTTCACCACAGCTCCTATCAAGAATCGTTATGTGTAGTTTCTGCATGTGGCTCAGAATGCGAGGTGTCATCAGGGGCTGTGTGTTCCAACGGCACCCTCCCTAATTCACAGTGAGACCCCAAGCAGGTTACTTTGCCTCAGGTCACTTAAAAATGTCTTCAACACTGGGGCTTCACTGGCGGCTCAGTGGTTAAGAATCCGCCTGCCAATGCAGGGGACACGGGTTCGAGCCCTGGTCCAGGAAGATCCCACATGCCACGGAGCAACTAAGCCCGTGCGCCACAACTACTGAGCCTGCGCTCTAGAGCCCGCGAGCCACAACTACTGAAGCCTGTGTGCCTAGAGCCTGTGCTCCACAAGAGAAGCCACCGCGAAGAGAAGCCCGCACACCACAACGAAGAGAAGCGCCCACTCGCTACAACTAGAGAAAGCCCGCGTGCAGCAAGGAAGACCCAACACAGCCAAAAATAAATAAATAAATAAAAATGTCTTCAACACCAAAATGAGGAAATCTTGATGTACATAAATAGCTTCCTGGGGTTTAATGAGAAATTATTTTTTATAGAGATTTAAATTTATCAATATAAATGTACATCAAAATATGCACTTCACAATTGTTCAGTAACAGTTAAAAACCCAAGAATATTTTTCAGGAAGAATTGCTTTAATATAAACATCTTTGGGGGTTTATATATTTTAATCCCTTTTACATGATAAATATTTGATTTGCATTCATTAGATAATTGAGAATAAAAGTTATAATCCCAGGAAAGACATTTAGTGATTCTAAATCACATGTGAATAATATTAGTCACATCTGAATAATAGTGTTGAGGGACTGAAATAGGAGTGAAATGTACCCAAGAGGAAAATTCAGAGACTTCGAAACAGCTTTGGGGGAAAATAAATAAATAATTGGATTTTTTCAAACATTGCAGCTTAAAAGATGGGGAAGGGGCAGAGATTTTAAAAATTAATGAACTGAGATCTTCTCTCCAGAAACATCAGTTCTGTATCATTTAATCAGACTTGAGCTTTCTTAAATTGCCTTTGAAACAAGTTAATAAACAATACATGCCTGCCCTATCATGCATTTCTTACAAGTTAATGTACTCTGAGACTTGTCCTTCAGTAAACATAGGAGAAACACTAGTGGTCCCTGCAGACTTTATTTGAGGTCAACAGTGAAGGGTAAAGGCCTTCTCAAAGGCTTTGGAAGGCACAGGAAAAGACCACCTGCCCAAAAATATCACTAAAACTACTGTGGGGCAGGAATATCCACTACTAGGGTCAGAGTCACTTCTGGGAATTAACATCTTGTCTCCAAAGGACTGTAAAAAATAAACATGTGGCAAACACCAGGATTTCCTTTTTTCATGGCTGAATAATATTTCATTGTGTGTTTGTATATGTGAGTATATATATGTGTGCCTGTACATATATATATAAACACATATATATATATATATATCAATATATCACATTTTCATGATGGACATCCATCGATGGACCCTGAGGTAGTTTCCATATCTTGACTGTTGTGAATAATGCTGCAATGAACCTGGGGGTGCAAATAGCTCAATATCTCTTTGAAAAACTGATTTCATTTCCTTTGGACACATATCCAGAAGCAAATTTGTTGGATCATATGGTAGTTCTATTAATTTTTTGAGGAACCTCCATATCATTGCCCATAATGGCTGTACCAACATGGATGAAGCAGGAGAACGTTATGCTAAGTGTAATAAGCCAAACACAGAAAGACAAATACTGTATGATCCCATTTATATGTGGAATCTGAAAAGCTTGAACTCATAGAACCAGAGAGAATGGTGGTTACCAGGGACTGAGGGGTGGGGGAAATAAGGAGATATTGGTGAAAGGCTACAAACTTTCAGTGATGAGATGAATAAATTCTGGGGATCTAATGTATAGCATGGTGACTATAGTTAATAACACTGAAACTTGAAATTTGCTAAGCAAGTAAATCTTGTGTTTTCACTACGAAAAAAAAAAATTGGTAACCAGGTAATAGGTGTGTTAACTTGATTATGGTAATCATTTCCAAATGTATACATATATTAAGTCATCACATTTTATGCCTTTTTAAAAATAAGTAAATAAATAAAATCTAATAATAAAGTAGACAAGTGGGCTGTTACAGACTACAGATTAATCCATTAGTACCCATGAATGTACTAAGAGGAATCAGAATTCCTAGAAGACAAGTATTGAACCAAAATCTTTTGACAGGAAAGAAGGAGGACTGATTTAAAGAGGAAAGACTGAGATGACATTTCAAAGGGCAGAGAAGTTGGCGAGGGTTAGGGTTAGGGTTAAAACTGGAGGGGAAGAAAAAGAAGAGGGGATGGAGACATCTTAAAAATATCCTCATCTGTTTTTCAATTTTACCTAAGGTGCTAATACTTCCACCAGTGTAGGTCTTAACATACCAGACAGAGATGAGCTGCCAGGGGGAGAACTTTTTTTTGAAGTCAGGGATTTATTTCTCAAAGGCCACTGAGAAACAAGCCCCTTAGTTTTCAAGTCTACAGGAATCTACCTTTCACACAGTTTGGAGCTAGGTGGAAATCTTTAGCTCACTGTGATAAACTTAAAATAAAACTGATATCAAAATGTTTAGTAATGTGCAAGCTGAAGAAAATCTCATGCTTACCCACCCTTTGCTTCCCAGGTGTTGTGTAAACACCTTTATACTACTGATGCTCAACCTACTATCCAAAAAAAAAAAAGGCTTAAATTTTCAGAGAAATAAATAATTATTCTGCAGTTTGGGAAATGGAGTTGGTTTTTGTCACAACTATTGTAGGTTGTGACCTTTTCCATTTCTGAAATAACAGAAAATACAGAGGGAATTGAGGTTTGAAAACTGAGAGACTAGATCACTGTGGAGCTTGTTACGATTCTAAGCCTAGTTAAATGTTGGCGGGAAATGTGCACAAAACACCCAAACAAGGTGAAAGGGAGGGCCAGAGATTTCCCAAAGAGAGCCGTTGGTGAGAAAACTCCAGCCTGTTTTCTGGAGAGTTCCCCTCAGATACAGAGCCCCTGACTGAAATTTCATTGCAGAAATTTCACATTCTTCTATATTAAGCAGACACCAAACCATTCCAAACCAAGTGCTAAGATACGTGAAATGTTCTAACAATTTTAAATTGCTCTCCTCCACTCATGAAACAATGCCCAATCAACTTCCTATTCCAGAACATATTAAGATGGCAGGAATTTTGTTAATATTAAATCACTGTGAGTCAGGCATGGTAATTTAAAACTATCACAGACTAATGTTTGGTTGAGAACAGTATTCTAATTGGAAAAATTATATAAAAGTTAGTCTAGTTCAATGCTCCAGGACATATTGAAAGAAACTGAGGTTAAAACGCATCACAAATTCTTGTCCTCTGTGTCTACTTCCTTGTTGAGGGAGTGGTACCCACCCTTGGCCCTCTTCCTGGGACATTAGCCAATCTGGAGGAGATGTTGCTGGGAGTGAACTATGTGGAAATAGGGTATCCTGGGGGCAGGGATGGACTGCCTAGTTGCCCAATGATTGGTATGTAAAGGAAAGACTGAAGTCAATGAGAGAGCTGAAAAGGCCAAGCTTAGGAAGCAGTCCTAAACCCAGGCAAGAGGACAGAGGCAAGGACCAAACCAGGAAGACAAATGGCTCGACAAAAGCCAGCAGGGATAAGAGCAAGTCAACAAGTTAAGTCTGAGATGGGCCAGAGTGAAGGATCATAACTAAGCTCAGGAACCACAGAAGTGCTGTTTTCATATGGTCCAACCATGGTGGCTCCTAGGAACCATGCAGGTTGGGTCCCCTCCCAAGAGGCTTAGACCAAGGGATGCAGCCTGGGACTGGCCCAGCGTTACACTCTCAAATTGTGTTTGTGTGCCTGGTGTGCCAAGGAATATACAAAACCCCAAGATAAACATGGCACATAGAATACCGACAGTCCTAGGTGGATAACTCGTGTTATTTTTATTTTAAAACAACCCTAGATATATTATACAGCAGAATTCAAAACTCCCACTAAAATTTATGGCATGAGCAGAGGAGAGCTCTGCATTGGGATCTGTCCCAAAGCTCCCTGGGGGCACTAATTCTCTCTACTTTACCAATAAGGGGACTTAACTGTAAGATTGACCAAATGTGTGAATATAGTTGAACCCATCGGGGTCACCTCTTCTCAAATAACCAAAACTTAAGCAAACAACCCCTAATCTCCTATGGTCTATGTCCTGCCTCGTGACAGATGCACATATCTCTTCAATTTGAATATTAATTTAAAACCTAGTTCAGATAGCAGGTTCTGGAGCCACAGAGCCTTAGGTTCACAAGGCTTTTTGAAAGACTGTGACGACTTTCCCTCTGCCTTATAAATAATTCCAAACTTAAATGGCCTGTAGAAGTTGACCAGTGGAATTGCCTCAGGGCCAATGCTATTAGCAACAACCTCACACAGCTACCTGTTCATTTGGAATTTACAAAGTGCAATTATATAGGGTTCTACAGGTGACACTGTGTGAAACTGCCATTTTCACTTTGTGGGGTTTCTTAACATGGAATAGTTATATAGTTAAATAGTTTTTAACATGAAATGGTTAAATAGCTACCTACTATTTACTGGGTTCTAGCAATACTATGGAATAAAACAATAACATGAAAATTAATTTCTTCAGCTAAACTGAAGAGAAAAACAAGGTCCTCCCCAGGAGTGAAGAAGAGGAGAACTAAACAAGAACATCACAGACAAACTCCTAAGAAAAAGCCATGTCTTTCAAACTTTTGAGCTGGTGGATAAAGGAGAGAAGAGACAGGAGGAAAAGCCAGAGCTGCACCAACAGAAAGCTACTTTTTGGTTTTTTGGTTGTTTGGGGTTTTTTTTTGAGATACAATTGATTTACAATATTGTGTTAGTTTCAGGTATAGAGCAAAGTGATTCAGTTAATTTTTTCCAGATTATTTTTCATTATATTTTATTACAAGATATTGAACATAGTTTCCTGTGCTATACAGTAAATCCTTGTTGCTTCTCTATTTTAGGTGTAGTAGTTTGTAACTGGTAATCCCATACTCCTGATTTATCCCTCCCTCTTCCCTTTCCCCTTTGGTAACCATGTTTTCTAAGTCTGTGAGTCTGTTTCCATTTTGTATATAGATTCATTTGTATTATTTTTTAGATTCCACATATAAGTGATATCATATAATATTTGTCTTTCTCTGTCTGACTTCCTTCACTTAGTATGATATACTCTAGGTCATCCATGTTGCTGCAAATGGCAGTATTTCACTCTTTTTATGACTGAGTAATATTCCGTTACATTTGTATGCCAATCTTAAACCAACTGTGTACTGATGGACACTTGGGTTGTTGCCACATCCTGGCACAAAAACAGACATAAAGATCAATGGAACAGAACAGAGAGTCCAGAAATAAACCCACACACTTATAGTCAATTAACCTATGACAAAGAAGGCAAGAATATACAATGGAGAAAAGATAGTCTCTTCAACAAGTGGTGTTTGCAAAGCTGGACAGCTACATGTAAACCAGTGTAATTAGAACCCTCCCTCACACCATATACAAAAATAAATTTAAAATGGTTTAAAGATCTAAATATAAGACATGATACCATAAAAATCCTAGAAGAGAACATAGGCAAACCATTCTCTGACATAAATCTCAGCAATATTTTCTTAGATCAATCTCCCAAGGCAAAAGAAATAAAATTAAAAATAAATAAATGGGACCTAATCAAACTAAAATCTTTTGCATAACAAAGGAAACCATAAATAAAACAAAAAAACAACCTACAGAATGGGAGAAAATATTTGCTAATGGTATGATCAACAAAAGGTTAATATCCAAAATATATAAACAGCTCCTACAACTCAGTATCAAAAAAACACAAACAATTCAATCCAAAAAAATGCACAGAAAGACCTAAATAGACATTTATCCAAAGAAGACATACAGATGGCCAACAGGCACATGAAAAGGTGCTCAACATCACTAATTATTAGAGAAATGCAAATCAAAATCACAGTAAAGTATGACTTCACACCATTAAGAATGGCTATCATCAAAAAGTCTACAAATAGTAAACTCTGGAGAGGCTGTGGGGAAAAGGTAACCCTCCTACACTGTTGGCGGGAATGTAAATTGATGCAGCTACTGTGGAAAACAGTATGGAGTTTCCTTTAAAAACTAAAAATAGAGCTACCATAAGACCCAGTAATCCTATTCCTGGGCATATATCCTGAAAAGATGAAAACTCTATTTGAAAAGATACATATACCCCACTGTTCACAGCAGAACTGTCTACAATAGAAAGCTACTTTTTAATCTTGTTCTCTAAGTCAATGAGAGCAAACAACTCAGAAGTCATACACCAAGAATCAAAAGACGGCCGCTTCCATCTACCTAACCCAGAAACCCTTCTGAAGCTTAGTGCTATGCACCCAGTTTGGAGAAATATGAGGTCTCCTATGGCTACTCCCAGCTTTCACGACCTACTGAGGAGGCTTATGAAGAGGAAATTTAGTTTAGATATTGCCTGGAGGAAATTGTAGATACTTCATAGTAACCCATAAGCAGCCTACAAGCTCACTCTGAACTAAGGAAATCTGAAGACCTATGCCTTGCCTCAGAGTTTCAAAACTGCTAAAAGGAAACCTCACAGTAGATCTGTACCTTAGGCTCACCTCCCTGGCAAACCCATCTTCCTTCTCAGATCTGCCCCTGGAGAACTCAGTAAGCGCTGAAGGTGTCATGAGCTGTCCTCCACTGGTGGTGCTGAAATATGAGAGCTGCATGCCAAGACACAAAAGCAATGCTGAAAGAGATGGGCGATAAGGAGTAGTAGTTGCTGTTATAGTCCATAGAGGTTTCCAAAAGGAGCCATGATCAAAAAGTGCCACCACCACTCACCACTAAGCTGCTGTCACTGGGAACAAGTGCCAATGAATCATGGGACAGGTCCCTCAGCTGGGACTCCCACCGACAGGATTGTCCCTGGATGTAGCAGTTTCAGACTAAGGAAGAAAGGAGAGGAAACTTTTTCCTGAGGGATTTTTGCAGCTCTCCATGCCACCCCAATGCAATAACACTCTTGCAATATCCAAAAGGAAATGGGGTTATACACCTTAAATTTACACAATGTTATAACGTCATATCTATTTCAATTTAAAAAAAAAAGAAATGGGAGATGACTGCTCTTTTGATATGTTTATGCAAGTCCTTCTGATAAATTCACTGAAGGAAAAGGACAGTCTTACACTCAAAACTTTCATGGGAATTATTAGAGACCCAAAATTTGGGGCAGCTCCTACTGTGTCTTGAATACTCAAGCCCCTGACTCTCTAGGTCCCAGTATGTGACACTGGAAAAGAACATTACAGATAATAAGATGTGGTCAATGGAACATTGCTTTTCTACCTGCTTCAAACCTCATCTGTAAACTATGGTTAATAGTATCCTCCTCAAAGCTTGTTGTGGAGATTAAATTAACTTTTCTCCACAGCATGTGGGATCTTCCCGGACCAGGGCATGAACCCGTGTCCCCTGCATCAGCAGGCAGACCCTCAACAACTGCGCCACCAGGGAAGCCCCAAATTAACTTATTTTTAAAAGATGTGAAAAGTCTCTGGCATATTGGTTGGAACATAATAGATGCATATGAGGTAGGGGACAGTATATGAGAAAACCAAGAGTCAGGGAAATGAATTAATTTTATACATATATATAGATACAGATAGAGATCTTTATTATAACACTTATCACAATAGTTATAATTATAATTATGCATTTGTGTGTATCCTTCATAAAGGCAAAATCCATGTTTATTCCTGTGTCCTGCTACTATCACTGTTTTTTGAGTGCTTAGTAACTGTTGAATTCGTTTTACTTGTATTTCCTACTATTAGCCTCGAAGCATGAAGAGTGGACAGCAGCAGTGAGATTATTGAGGTGTTATCCAGTCTTCCTGCCTAATACCCAGAAACTTCAGTGCATTATAGCAGCAGCTACTCCTCCTTATCTTAATCTCCTTAAACATCTCTCAGCATCTTAGCAGACAGCCTAATATACCTGGTCCACTACACCCCACTAATGCATTGTTACTATCTACTCCTCATGCTTCAAGGTTAATAGTAGAAAAATACCACATACTTGAGATGTGCTTTCTATATTGTCCACAAGTCAAATAGCAGGAAAGGGGAAAAATAAAACAGGACAAATGAAAACAGAATGTGTTACATTTTCTGGTCTCACATCTGTGGTCATAGATGCTGGATACTTTAGCTAGAGGTTTTTTTTTTTTTATTCCTGCACAAAATTCCTGAAGGTTCACTGAAGAAACAATATCATAACTTTTCTATAGATTTCCATATGTAAGTTTTAAATTTTGTTAATGTTTACTAATAAATTAGTCCAAGCTACACTCCAAAGTCTAGAGTTCAGATGACATTTCTCAAAGTAAATACATTACTAACTTTTTCAAAAAATTAAAATTCTACTAAGCCCTGAAATTGGCTCATTATTTCATGGATGTCCATTTTACAACTTAGACTATTGCTTTTAAAATGACCACCTCTAGACATTTCTTTTTTTAATTCTGTTTCCTATGAATAATTCCAAGTTGATAGAGAGGCGTGTAGATGTGGCACTAAATGGATTATCCAGACCAGAAAGAAATCTCTTGCTGTATTCATATTTATGATCAAATACATTTGCAACTTCTAAACCTCACGCTCAAAATTGTTAATATACAGGAGGAGTGAGGCAACACAGACCATGTAAGACAAGAGGCAGTGCATTGATACGCACGACTAGAATTCACATCAAAAGATGCCATATTTGATCTTGGACCTGGACACAGCTTCATAGTAAAGTGTAGGTATTTTGGGTCTTTGATGCAGATAATCAAAGGGGAAAAAAAAAAGCCAATGGTGTTTGATCAGATCTCAGAAGGAAATTAACCCTAGCTGTTCCATTAAACATCTTGGGGAAAAACTCACTTTACAGAAACACATAACCTACATTTGATGCTAATTTCAGATGCTGTTTTAAGTATCTGTACCAAGTTATGACTAAGCCAGTGTAGAAAAGAAAGGTGAAAAAGAAGCAAGTCCCCATCTTGGTGAAAACTGAACAAACATTGAGAAAGAGCTCCACCTACTGGAACTGGTTTCCCTAAATCCAGCTAAAAATAAGAAAACACTCATAAATCAGACTGAAGAACAACAGAGGTGCCTCAAACTTCTCTGAACTAAAACTTCAACAGCAACAGAGGTCAAAGAACAGGTGCTGGTTGACCCTGATGTCAGGTCACATTGAGGTGCAGGGAATTTTTCAGGAAAGTCAAAGGAAACTTTTTAAATTAATTACCTTCTTTCAACCACTGGTCTAAAGAGTTGTATTTTAGCAACCAGAATCCATATTATATAGAAAAGGAGGGTTTTTTTAATTTTATTTCTAAACAGTCAAATAGAGGTAAAAATAGTATTGCCTAACATTTGTGTGAATCTTTAGTTCACAAAGCACTTTTATATGTATTATCATTTAATAATATCTAATAATAACTAGGAAACTACTGTTTCCATGGTTAATATCTAGCCAGAACACACCAGTAATGCATACTAAAAGCAGTCATTCTAATTGGTAAGTGTCTGTGCTAGATGTCTGTTAGACATTTTTAATATAAACCTTGACTATCACATTCTGATTCCAATAAAACTGAATTGAAAAGAGAAATCTGAGTAAATTTCAATCAATAGATAAGTATTTCCTTAAATCTATCCTCCCATTCCATCCTCCCCCCACACACCCTAAGTCAATATTTGAGCTGGAGCAGAGAGGAAGGATTCTGCTCACCAGATCTAACCATGTTGCTCCTCAGTCAGAGGGAAATATCTTTCACAGGGTGTACACACACGTACACTCACACAGTCACACACACTCACCACACACACACACACACACACACACACACACACACACCTTTCCCTTACATTTGAGGAAACCTCCATTCCTTCTTTCAACAGATCTTACTGAATACTACTGTGTACCAATTAAGTTCTAGAAATATAAAGAGGATAATAAGGAGGAAAATAAAACTGGATCCCTACTGAATACCACATGCAAAGCCCTCCACAAACTGTAACTGGATTAATTACTGTCTTAGTTCAGGCTGCTATAATCGAATACCGTAGACTGCCTGACTTAAACAACAAATATGTATTTCTCACAGTTCTGGAGGCTGGAAAGTCCAATATCAAGGTGCTGGCAGATCTGGTGTTTGGGTGAGGGCCTACTTCTGGTTTACAGATGGTCATCTTCTCACTGTATTCTCACGTGGTGGAGAGTAGAGAGAGAAGAGGCAACCTTCCCCATGTCTCTTCTTATGAGGGCACTAATCCCATTCATGAGGGTTCCACCCTCATGACCTAATGATCTCTCAAAGGCCCCACCACTGAATACCATCACATTGGCATTAGGGCTTCAACATATGAATTCTGGGGAGACAAAAACATTCATCCCATAACAATTACCTAAATGCTACAATGGCTAGTAGAAGAAAACGTAGAATACCTAAAATGACATAAGGATGGGAGAGGACTTCTTAAACAAAGTGCAAAAGCACAAACCAAGAGGCAAAACATTGACTAATTAGGCTTCAACAAAATTACGCTTTTCAGTTCAACAAAGAATACCATGGGCAAGACACTATAAAACTCTCAGAGGAAAACATAGGCAGAACATTCTATGACATAAATCACAGCCCAGCAAGATCCTTCTTGACCCACCTCCTAGAGAAATGGAAATAAAAACAAAAATAAACAAATGGGACCGACCTAATGAAACCTAAAAGCTTTTGCACAACAAAAGAAACCATAAACAACATGAAAAGACAACCCTCAGAATGGGAGAAAATATTTGCAAATGAAGCAACTGACAAAGGATTAAGCTCCAAAATTTACAAGCAGCTCATGAAGCTCATATCAAAAAAACAAACAACCCAATCCAAAAATGGGCAGAAGACCTAAATAGACATTTCTCCAAAGAAGATATACAGATTGCCAACAAACACATGAAAGAATGCTCAACATCACTAATCATTAGAGAAATGCAAATCAAAACTACAATGAGGTATCACCTCACACCAGTCAGAATGGCCATCATCAAAAAATCTACAAACAATAAATGCTGAATAGGGTGTGGAGAAAAGGGAACTCTCTTGCACTGTTGGTGGGAATGTACAGCCACTATGATACAGCCACTATGGAGAACAGTATGGAAGTTCCTTAAAAAACTAAAAATAGAACTACCATATGACCCAGCAATCCCACTACTGGGCATATACCATGAGAAAACCATAATTCAAAAGAGTCATGTACCACAATGTTCATTGCAGCTGTATTTACAATAGCCAGGACAAGGAAGCAACCTAAGTGTCCATTGACAGATGAATAGATAAAGAAGATGTGGCACATATATACAACGGAATATTACTCAGCCATAAAAAGAAATGAAATTGAGTTATTTGTAGTGAGATGGATGGACCTAGGGTCTGTCAAACAGAGTGAAGTAAGTCAGAAAGAGAAAAACAAATGCCGTATGCTAACACATATATATGGAATCTAAAAAAATTGGTTCTAATGAACCTAAGGACAAGACAGGAATAAAGACACAGACATAGAGAATGGACTTGAGGACACGGGGAGGGGGAAGGGTAAGCTGGGATGAAGTGAGAGAGTAGCATTGACATATATACACTACCAAATGTAGAATAGCTAGCTAGTGGGAAACCACTGCATAACACAGGGAGATCAGCTCGGTGTTTTGTGACCACCTAGAGGGGTGGGATAGGGAGGGAGGGAGAGAGTCTCAAGAGGGATGGGATAAGGGGATATATGTATACATATAGCTGATTCACTTTGTTGTACAGCAGAAGCTAGCACAACAATGTAAAGCAATTATACTCCAATAAAGATGTTAAAAAAAAATACCATGGGCAAAATTAATAGAGCACTGACAGAATAGGAGAAGACACTCACAAAGCTTTACCTGTTCTAGACTAATACTTAGAATGTCTAAAAAACTCCTAAATCCAAAATAAAAAGACAGCAGTCTCAAAGGAAAAATAGGCAAAGATTACAAAATGCAATTTACAGAAAAGGAAACCCATAAGGCAAACGAGCATAAGAATAGACACTCAAATCCACAAGTAATCAGACAAAGGAAAGTTAAAACAACAATGTAATGCAACTTTACAACGAGACTGCTAAAATTTAGAAAGCTGGATAATGCCAAATGTTGGCTGGGGTGTGAGACTATGAGACCCAAAAGAGATTAAAAAAGATAAATAAGACCATCGTCACAATAATGGCTAACGATAGCACAGAAATTAGAAATTTTTTTTTTTTACTGCAATTTTGAGCACCTGCTCTGAGCCAGCCCCTGTCCTACTCACCCTACGTGCCGTATCTTCTTTAATCCTTTTGACAACCATTATTGTTATCCCACTTTGTAACCAGTATAAGGCAACTACAGCTCAGAGAGATTAAAGGGTGTGCCTGGGGTCACACAACTGCAAACAGTTCAATGGGCGTTTAAAACCAAGTCTTCCGACTCAGAAACCAAGGTTTTTTCTCCTACACCAGATTCCTCTCCCATTTCTCTGTATACCCCACCCCTAAAAACACTCTAATGGACCCAAGAAAATTTGCTTTTGGAAATAAATTACTACAATTGCTTCTGAAGCAGCTGTATAGGTTAACAGGAGAACCAAGTCCTTTGTTTGGGAAAGCTCATTAATGATCTTTTTTGGTTGTGCAAAGGTAGGACACCAGTCTGGGGTACAGATTGAGAGGAATTATGAGCTTTTCACTGGCAAGCTCAGAAGGATAAGAAAGGAATGAAAGTTTGAAGTGTCCAGACTTAAAGGAAAAAAAGGAGAGGAAAAATCATCATGGGATGAGAGAAGGGGTCCAGCAACATGGCAGAGCCCAAGAAAGGACTTAGGAGAATGAATGCCTGTTGTGGGGAATGATGGCAACATATTTAGGAACACAGACATTTGAAACCAATATGAAATAGTTTCCCATTCTGTTCTGAGCTAGCCCTGCAGGATTCCCAATCCTCTAGGAGAGCCTACTGTATGTCACAGCCAGGCCTTAGTGGTGCTGATTCACGACCCCTCTCCCTCCAGATTCCCCACCAGGCACAGTGGCATCAGACAGGGCACGTGAGGTAATGTGAACATGCACATATTCACAACTAAATGGTCGTACATGTGCTCAGAAAATGCACTGACCACAACTAAATCCAGCAGGATTGTTTTATCCTTTTATGCATACAGCCAATACCCCTTCCCTTGTGATTTCGTTTGTCTGCTGCTCAAACCCCTCCAAAACTCCTTCCCAAACCTTACCACTGGTTGGAGCTAGCTAAACCACGGCCGCTCCGCTCCTCCTCTGATTAATATTCACTTTACTTACTTGTGGTTTTTCTTACCATGATTTCATCGTCATGGTGGAGCAGGGGAGACCATGCAGCTAAGGCAACTCAGAGGAGTGTGTGCTCAATTCGGTCTCACTAGACACTCTGACCATTTGGTCCCTTTGGCCTGGAGTAAGGGGGAAATCAGGGAAGCCTTCCTGGAGGAGGTAATGTCGAAACCCAATCTAGAAGGCTAAGTAATAATTTGCAGGCAGAGAAAGAAGAGCAGAGCATCCAGACAGAGGAAAGGTGCATATTTGAGATAAAGGGAGCGTGGAGTAACTGGGAATAAAAACAAGGCAGGGTTTGCTGGGACATAGGACTGAAGAGGGTACTGAGCAGTGTGTATTTTCCCCTAAAAGTGATAGGATGCTACTGAGGGGTGTTAAACTTAAGAATAACAGTTTATGCTTAACAAACTAAGAACATGCTTTACTTAGCCTGACAAAGGATTGCCTCTTGGAAAGCCTAGCAAAGAATTTTTCCTATTTTTTAAATAAATTGCTACAAAAATATTTACAAAGATTTTTTAAATGTCATATTTAATTGTTTCTTTTTCATATCCTTAGGGATACCCTAAAAAAATCTATGATACAGATACCATATTAATTTCTGGAATATGACAATGGAAAGATAGTTCTTGTTCCCAGAGACAAAACTCCAATTTTTAAAAGAACATGGGAGTAAAACTTCACATCAAGAAGTTACGATCATCTGCAGAAATCCAGGAGTCCAGAACATGGTATTGAAAACAGGATACCAGCTTTCAGGAGGAAGTTCAGCTAGGTAGGCTGGTAAATGGCCTGGCTAGTGGCAGGTGGCTCTCCAGTAGTTGTGGCCACCAGAGCCGTGGGAACAACAGAAGGAATTGATCAGAGATGTTAATTTCAGAAAAGCTCTTTAACCCTATAGCCTAAGACCGACCAAGGAATCCAGATGCACAAACTAGATCCTACCGGACACTTGCCCACACCTAAAAGAATCCCCTCAGAGTGCTCTTCTTTTTCATTTTTTTAATTGAAATATAGCTGATTTAGAATGTTGTGCCTCTGCTGTACAGCAAAGTGACTCGGTTATACGCATATGTACATTCTTTTATATACTCTTTTCCATTATGGTTTATCACAGGATATCGAATATAGTTCCCTGTGCTATACAGGAGGACCTTGTTGTTTATCCATTCTAAATGTAATAGTTTGCATCTACCGAGCCCAAACTCCCAGTCCATTCCTCTCCCTCCCCTCCTTGGCAACCACAAGTCTGTTCTCTATGTCTGTGAGTCTGTTTCTCTTTTGTATCAAAGTGGTTTTTATCCATGCTCTCCACATGGCATCACCAACCCTGTCCTCTTTCTCCTCGCCTCCCCTAAACCCTGGTACATAACTGTCTCTCATTTGCATGTACTTAGTTAGGTGTTTGCCTATTTCCACATGAATGGAAATCTGCCAGATACACACACATGCACACACATATGCAAACACACACACACACCAACAACGGTGAACCTGAGCATTTGTCAAACACATTGTCCCCATTTCCAAGTTCCTGTAGTACGCTTGGCCCCCAACCACCCTTGTTGTCATTAGAATCAACCAGGAGCCCAATCCCCTGTGCTGCTAGAAGAAGTGTAAACTGGTGGACCGTTTCTGGAGTTGTGCATATTCTGAATTAGCAATGCCCCTGCTAGGAATTTATCAAATAAATATGCAAACATGTATGTACAAGAATACCCATTACAGCACTGTTTATTACAAAAAGGAAAATTTTAACAACTTAAATAACCATCAATAGGGAAAAGGTTAAATAAACCATGGTACATCTGCACAATGGGATCCTATAAAGACATTAAATATAATAAAGTAATTTCATATTGACTCAAACAGATTTTTTTTATGGTATAAAAGTTGAAAAAGATTATAAATTGATATGTCTAGTATTATTCACTTTTGTAAAATATACAAAATGTGTGGGTATATTTAAGAATATATACATTCTAAAAGTATGAAGAATTTAATGAGGTGATTTTTTTTCTATTTTTTTACCTACATGTCCTAAAGTTTCTACAATAACAGTATTCTATATCTTTTATAAGAATGAAGTTATTTCCTAAAGAAAAAGACCCATGGATTTCAGTTGCCATCATAATATGATGTAAGTGATGCAAATGTAAATCTAGTAGTATAGCGCTTAATAGTTCTATTACTAGTTAATAGAATATAGTACTGAGGACTTGGAAGGCATAGCTCATTGTTCACAACACTACCTTCCAGTCTGGATTCCAAGTGTTGAGCATGACATTGATAAACTAAAGCTCATCCAGAGAAGTGTTTCCAGGAGTACGAATGGCCAAGAATCCTGTCCTTGAGGAATAACTGATGAAACTGAGATATTTATCCCTGACACCAGACCCCATGGGGCCAGCATGGTGGTTGGCATCAATCACAAAAAGGGCTAACTTGTGGAAAAAAAGATCTGGATCATTCTATATAGCTTTAGAGAACCAGTGAGTGGAAGTATAAATAAGTCGAGATTTTCACTTACAACAGAAGAAGGAATAGGAGGAAAAGATAGAGAAAGGGAAGGAGGGAAAGAAGGAAAAGAATCTCCTAACAATTCAAACCTTTTGAAAACTGAATAGGCCAAAGCGGTAAGCTAGCTCATCATTGAAAATGTGCAAAGTGCAGCTCAGGTCCACCTGTCAGGAAGAGTATAGCAGGGCTTCTTGTATTGGGGACAATCCCTAATGTTCTTTCCAACTCTAAGGTGTTATGAAAATTCACTCCCCTGATTCACTCCAATATACAGAACAGATGACAGGAAATAAATCAAATGCTTGGGTTCTATAACCCACAGAAATAAGGATAACTTAATTCCCTCGAGTGCAGCATGACTTATTCAGAGCATTCACATTTCAGCATTTTTTTCTGTAGAGTTTGAAGAAATTGTTATGAAAATGTTGAGTGCATGAGAAGTGAATGTCACTTAAAGTGATAATTCTCTCATGTTTCCACACTGTAGTAATAACAGCCTCTTGTCCATGTTCCGGATCTGGTTCATGACAAAGAAAGTTGGCTTGAGGATTTGGGAACTGCATGGTCCTTCAGCTAAGGAGGTTCCTAGCTGTAATCCTTTCATAAGAAGTTTTTCCCACACAAAAAGTTATCTCACTACTGTGATTCTGTTTCATCTTTTGAGAATGAATGGAATACCAACTTATCTCTCACAAATATAAGGATGAATAATAATAATAAGTTATACTATTTAGCTAGAATATATATAAACTATAATAAAGTATATTTTGTTAGCACAATAGATAACATTATAGGATAGGAAATAATAAAATAAGAATAAAGAGAATAATATTATAATGCTAACAGAATACACATTATTCATAATATATAATATAATATGTATTCTATAGAATAATATTAATAAAATAAGCCCATATAGAATCATACATCAGCCCTTACGATTGTTTCTGTGTATGTGATTGCTACATAACAGTGCCTCATGAAAACACCATACGCACATTTCAGCATCCCCTAGAAGAGTGTGGTCCTTTGTCAGGAAGAGTTCCCTATGTCCCTTGAGTTCTCTTGTATACAGGGTTGGGCGAACAAGTAGGGTGCAGTGGATCAAGGTCAGAGTCCCATGATCCCATCAGATAGAAGCACCGAACTGCAGAGCTTTGTGCGCCCACTGAGAAAGACCACAGTCATTCCCTAGGGCACTGATCCTAAAAGGGGATAAAAGGTAACACTTCTAAGTGAAAAACAGCTGGTCATCAGATTGATCCCCAATCCAAACCAAGGTAAAAGTAGCCCATGAATCTCTGGATTTTATCCATGAAAACTCCAGTCAAAGCTCAGATGATGATGTAGAAGCCCCAAAGGCATTAGTGTCTCTCCAAGGACTAGATTGAACTGTTATTCTAAGTCTTGTCTATTTGACATTTACTAACTGTTTGCAATGGCAAACACTGTGAAAGTCATCACATATGTGTTTAGTCATCACAAGAACTCTATTAGGTGGGAACTACTATTTTCCAGTTTTACAGATAAGAGGAATGAGGTTTCAGTAATTTTCACAAAGCCAAGAGGCTAACCCAGGGCTTTCTGACACCAAACTCTATACTGAATACCTCCTCCAAATTCACCAAAAGGTGAATTGGTCAGTGATGAAACTATGTCACTAACTCAGAGCTGTTTATAGTTTGGGATTTGGATAATGGGAAATATATGAATTTGTACTGTCATTTCCAGCTCAGATTACTCATGCTCAGGCAGCTCCCTGGATGCTTCCTGCACATGACGTTAATTCCAACTGTTTAGAAGTTTAATCTATTTACAAAGATTCATTGAGAACCTACTAAGTGCAGGATGCTGTGCTAGGTCTTGGGAGGCCTCAGTAAGAACAAGACGTGCATCTTCCCCTGAAACGGCTCATTACAGTCTAGTGGGGATAAGATATATGCAAGGAACTGAATAAAGCTAAAACAGCACAGACAGCAAAAGAGAAGCTGGAAAAGGTAAGAGTGCTTCCAGGTCCAGGAATAGGAAAAAGGAAAGCCAAGAAAGACACAGCTCCAGGTAGGGAAAATAGCATGGTCAAAGGCATATGTATGGAGAGTAAAGGTTTGGGCTAAAATGAAAAGTACATGAGTGAGAGTAATGAGAAATAAGTTTCTAGAGATAGGTTTGGACCCAATCTTAAAGAGCCCAGATTTTAAAAGTGAGGAATTTGGACATTATTTTATGAGCCATAGCTAAGAAATTAAAATATGATTATAACATGAGGAACTTAACGTTCTATGTTTAAAAAAATGGGTCTAATGCCAGGTAACAAACTTCAATCAAATTTACATGAATTCCCTGTGGTTTACCCCTATGAGAGCCTTAGATTTTTTCCAGGTTTTTGTTTTGATGTTTTACTCATAGCAAACACTCTTTTTAAGGTAAGTAAATGTATAAATGTTACTTTATTTTTTTAAAAAGTCTTTGATGATTGAAGAAAAGAACCACCAAAAAGTCTACCAGGGCTTCCCTGGTGGCGCAGTGGTTGAGAGTCCACCTGTCGATGCAGGGGATAGGGGCTCGTGACCCGGTCTGGGAAGATCCCACATGTCGCAGAGTGGCTGGGCCCGTGAGCCATGGCCGCTGAGCCTGCGTGTCCGGAGCCTGTGCTCCACAACGGGAGAGGCCACAACAGTGAGAGACCCGCGTACCGCAAAAAAAAAAAAAAAAAAAAAAAATGTCTACCAAAACTCTGATGAACTATGTTTATACACATACTGAATGGCCTTTAAAATCCACATAGGAGATGGTCATAGTACCAAAGTCTCAATGAGCTCACCATATTATATGTTTTTCAATTTTTGGTGTATTAGCTCAGCTAATTTTAACAGAAACTCAGTTGACCTGAGGAACAAAACCAGGGATACATTAACTTGACACAAAAGTGATGCTGCAGCAGACAACCCGATTTCATTCTCATAGGGCAGCTCGTTTTGGCAGCAGGCTGCACCCAAGTTAAGAACATGCACAGTTTTATGCCAGATCCACATGCCCAAGAACATACAGAGACCAGCACAGCAAGCTCATTGCCAAGGTAAGGGACATAAGAAGGGAAAGTGTCAGCATAGGTAGGTCCAATGCTAGAGTCTGAAAGAGCTTCAGGGTAAAAACAGCTTTCCAATCTAACCCATATATGGTGATGTTTCCTGGCTCTCTCTAGGGGGTTCTATACAAATAGTTGGGCCAGAAGGTAGTTATACCCAAATGTCTTAATTTAACTGAGCCAGAAATCTGTCTTCCCTGTAAAATAGAAGAAGCCATTTATGTATTTAGTATCCACTTCTTTGGGGCTTCTCCAGGGTTTCTAGGGGTTTTAGTAAGTGCTTTTTAAGCAATATTTATGATAAACATCTAGTCAGTCAACTAATCAACAGAATTTACTTCTTCACTTATTTATTCAGAAAATTTAGTGAGTATCCACTATATCCAGGCACTGGACACTGAGGTTATAATGATGAAAAATATAGTCAGTACTTCCTCTCAAGGTTATAGTCTAACAGGAAAAATTACATCAAGTGTCTGCTCTTTACTGTTATATGCTATAAACTATGGGTGCGTTAGTTGAGGAGACACAGAAAGGGAGGAAGAGAGGGAGGAAGGAAGGAAAAAATAATACACCATGATATTGTCCTGACCTCAAGATTTTTTCAACATAGTTGGAGACACAGACATAAAATCAACAAAAATGAAACATCATAAACTTGGGAATGAAAATTTCAGCTTCAGAGAGATCACACACACACACACACACACGCACACACACACACACACACACACACACACACACGAGGTTTGAACTTTAGTATCATCTCAGTAACGTGTCAACAGTTTTCCCTGTCAGCGAGGGAATTTGTCTGAAAAAGTCCCAATTAATGAGTCTTCCTCTGAAATCTGAGTTGAAATGCTAAAAGGGCTCTCCATGCTGACACAAGGCAATTTGTACACATTTGAGAAATGATTCTGTAAAGAGAAGCTTCAAGAACATCGCTGCATTTGGAGTGCACCTGATGGGGAGCCAACTGTTGGGCATTATTAGATGATACCTCAACAGCCAATGAGGTTTGAATGTGTAATTATTGCATTCAGATTCTGCCAAAATTCTACATTGGCCCTGGTTCATTTGCTTTCCTAGTGTGACAGTGACTTTCTGTTGGTGACTGTGAAGTACAGAACCAAGATGTCCCCTTGAAGATAAACAGAAAATCCCCTCCCCCAAAGAAAACTTCTTAAAAATGCAGAAAACATAAACATGAGCCATTATGATATATGTATCATATGTTAAAGCACAGAAAACTGGCATGAAAATAGGCTACCTCTTGAAATCACAGTTTTTGTTAAAGCAATTTTTTTAGACAATAGGGTTATGACTCTAATACCACAAAACCAAGGGTAACAGAATATGCCAATTCTTTATTATCTTAAAATGAATTGACAAACTTGGAGTGATAGATATTTTTGCAATCTCTGTAGATAAATTCATCTCAGGGTCCACACCCTATGTGGCCACAACTAAAACAGTGGTTGGCACTTCTTAGGAAAGGCTTAGTAAATACTTGTTGACTGAATGGATGATTTGAGTGAATGAATAAGTAAATGAATGCTTGCAAAGGCCCTCTGAATGAAAGGAGCTTGGGAGGTTCCTTTTTACAAAGCAGAGTGAGCAAAGGAGAGAGTACCGTGAGACAAGGGTGAAGATGAAAACAAGGACCGGGTAACCCAGCATCCTGTGCGTGTGGTAAAGAGGTAGACTGTACTCTTGGTAACATTGGGAAGCTTCTGATGGATTTGTAGCAGTACAATGACTTGATTTGTGCTTTAACTCTGATTACCACTGTTAGAATGAGAATAGAGTTAGGACAGAATATAAAGGACAAGGTGAGAGTTATGGTGACTGGGACCACGTGGGGTTGGTTAAAGAAAAGTAGATGGATCCAAGACATTTTAGAGAGTCAAGGAAGACTACCAGGTTTCTGCTCTGATGACCAGGTGGATAAGGAAACCATTTGCCAGGATGGAGAAGACTGGATAGAGCCAGGTTTGGAGGGGAAACTCAAGAGCTCAGTGTTGATGCTAAGTTTAAGTTGCCTGTGAGACATTCAAAGGGAGACGACAAGAAGGCAGTTACATATGAACCCCGAGCCCTGAAGAAATATCCAACTAAAGATAAAAAGTTTGGAGTCATCAGCATAGAGATGATACTTAAAATCATGGAAAGGATCACATCATCAAGGGAGAGAGTAAAGACATGAAGAAGATCCAGCAACCAGCCCTGAGGACCTCCAGTAGGGGTTGATCAGAGCAGAGAGGCCAGCTAGGAAGGCAGAAAATCAGGAAACAGTGGTGGTGTCGCAAAACCCAAGAAAGGAGAATTTTATGAGAAGGAAGGCACAAACAACTAGGTGGAAGGCAAGTAAGCAGACGTTGGTAAAACGTTTCATTGGCTTCCGCACAGTCACTAGCAACTCTAGCAAAAACCAGGTTGGGACACAGAGGGCAATGAGAAAGAGGACATTGCATTGTAGACTATTCTTCCTAGACCCGTGAACTTACCTCCATATTTCCATAAATTCTCTCACCTGCTTTATTTTTAAAAGCAAACAAACAATTTCATATATGCTACCAAAACTGACAGACCACTTACCATGAAATAGTTTCAGCCATTAAAAAGAAGAATTAAATGAAAAAAATTGAGTTGAACAAAAGATAAAACAAAGAAAATAAACATATATGTTGAAAAACAAAGTGTTAAAAGAATACATAATAATAAATTATGAAGGAATACACAGCAAATTGACAATCACGATTACCTTCGAGGGGAGGACTGTGAGGTATTTTCATTCCTCCATTATGTATTTGTGTAATAGAAATTTTATACAGGCATGAGTTATTTTTATAATTCGAAAAAAATAAGTTCTGTTTTATATTGCTTTGTTTTTTAGTGAGTACAGAGACTAAACAAAACACTGTTTCCATAAATGCGGCCATAATTTAGAGGGCTTATTTTTTGGTCTTGAAGCATTATTTTTCTGATTAGCATTTATTTTAACATTTTGTTTTGTTTCACGTGTCTTTGCATTTGCTTTCTTTAAATGAAAAAGGCTACTTTTTCAGGGCAGTTCGAAAATGTACAGCAGTGTTGGCATAGAGCAAGATGCTTTCTCCATGGTACTTTAAACGTTGTCGTTTTGTTCATCTCTGGTCACATCCAGTGATTTAAATTCAGTCTGTCTTAATGTTTCCAATCCAGATGAGCGCTCAAGCTCACTCTTAGCCCAATCATAACTGAAGCACAAATTTCATTGGTCGATATATTGTGGCCTAAAAGGGCTTAAACATTCTAACAGCTCTGTAGAGGGAAAGACCCTCCATTTTGCCAGAGAGCAGCAGGGTTTGGTTAGGGCTCATCATAAAACATTCAATCATGGAAATCTTCCAAATGTCAGTCATCAACTTCCAAGCTTTCCACCAAAAAAGAAATATACCTCAGTGCAGAGAAGTATCTGACCTGATAAGTGCCACCATGCCACCACAGAGGGAAGGCTGTCTTCAAATGTAAGTTTAAATTCTCTTCCTTCTATTTCTGCTTTTATAGTGAGTGTTTGATTGGTTTACTTTCTTTATTCTAATAAATTACCAATAAGTAATTTGAGGAATGCGGTGTTTTCAAAGCAAGGCCAGGCAATTTGGAATAGTCTTACAACAGCTGATACATCAAAAGATCTGAAACTAGAGTATGTCAAAGCCATGTTTATACATCTAACGTGTGTACTCAGCCAGCTAGACAATGCTGCACAGAGGTTTTCTTCCTTAACCTTCTGGGTAACAGCTGGTTTCGAAGGAGGAAATTTCATTATTCTGGGGTATGTGTTCAACTATAGGCCCTGCTTGGCTTGTAAACTTGTCATTTTGAGTCTGGGTTCTATGTTTGTTGCTGAAATAAATACAGGGACAACAAATCTATGTGCTGAGAACCCAGAGTAGAAATAGTTTTCCTTTCATTTGCTCCGACTCACCATCCAATCAGTGCCACTGACCTACTGAACTGATGGGAGGGAACACAAAACGAAGATGATCAATTAGCTCTGTGCCCTTCACTATCCTAAAGATGTCAGTCAGGACACGCTCCAATTCCTATCTCTTCCCAGACACGTGATTTTTCGATTACCGAACACATTGTCTACCTTATTCTTATAATCCAAAATAAAATTGGCTGGTTTTTGTTCTATCAATTCGCAAAGTATATCTAATTCCACCTGCCTACCAAACATCTGTGTACCTTACATTTTTTCTCTCATTGTTCTGTTTTACATTTATATAATTTCCTGACCCACTCAAAAAACAACACCCCCCCAAAAAAAACCTCTGGGGAGTCAATCATTCAATTGTTCACATGCCAGGTTATTATTACCAGTCTGGGAGAAATATAAAATACTATTTTATTAATAATTAAAAGAATCTGCCTGCCGATACAGGGGACGCGGGTTCGTGCCCCGGTCCGGGAAGATCCCACATGCCGCGGAGCGGCTGGGCCCGTGAGCCATGGCCGCTGGGCCTGCACGTCCGGAGCCTGTGCTCCACAACGGGAGAGGCCACGACAGTGAGAGGCCCACGTACCACAAATAATAATAATAATAATTAAAAGAGACTTAGAGCTCAAATATCACAGCTTCCTCATTCTACAAATAAGTAGATGACTAAGCCAGTGATATGTGGTGACCCAATCAGATCACAGAGAGGTGGCTGTAACTAACCTAGAACTGCTAATGGCAAAGCATTGGAAAATTTTACTTCCATGCACCAATAAATAATAACAGCACTAAAGGAAGCGTCACGCTGGCTTTGTATTCTCATTCTCTGGGACTCTTTGTCTTGCCAGTAGATTGTAACATTCGGGAAAGAGGGGACCATGGTGTGTTCGTTTTAATCACAGCAGCACATCTTGGACATAACACTGCTTAGGAAATAGTTGCCCTCTTCAGTGTGTTTGCTGGCTTTGCAGTTGGCCTCGTGGTAACAAGATGGTTTTTCAGTAACTAGCACCACTTGCAAACACAACTGTGCCCTGCAGAAGAAGGCCTGGCTCTTCCTCTGCATCTTCACTTTCCTAAAAGCACACCCAGCAGACCCGTGTCACATCACATTGGCCACAGCTGGGTCAGATCTGTGAACTCACCCACATCTGCGTAACACACTGCGTAACAGCATGAAAGCTTGTTTGTATAGACACAGAAACAAAAATGCAAGCTGCAAGGTTCTGTGTATATTATAATTCAGATTTATAAAAGTTGGCCAAAAAAAAAAGACCTGGAATATACACTAATTAAAATACCTTTGTTAGGTGGGATAAAGGTTCTTTTTCCTTCTGTTGTCACTTTCTTCCTTAACATTATAAGATTGTTTTAGAATTTGTTTTATCTGATAAACTTCAATATTCCCATACGTAGCCCAGTTTAACTCGACACAAAACTTGGACCTCTGATCTCTCCCTTCAGCACTGAGTACCTGGGGATCTGGATGGTCTTTCCCAGGGCAGGTGTGTCCCAGAAGAAGCTGGAGGTAAGCTCCCTGGATGGCAAGCGCTGACAGCAACTTTACTTTTCTTGTCACTGTCCAATGAGAGAGAACTGAGGGTCGCTGAGATAAGTGGGGACAGGTCACATCACACTATTTGTGGAAAGTTGAGAAGGATGGCAGGGTTAGGGAGAGGTCCCAGTCACCCTTGTGACTTCCCTACAGTCTCCTCAGATGCTGACTTCCAAAGGAGATGCTGACACTCTGTCGGATAACACAGGCACCTCACACACCATGTGGTGTGATGTGATAAGAAGAACAGTAGCCCACAGAGCAGGTCAAATAAGCAGCCCACGCCTGCTGGGACACACTCATTGCAGGCGAAGAAGCAAAGGAAAAGAGATCAAAGCCATGAAACTTTACAATATCGGCTGTTGGATGACTTTCAAGACTGGGAGCTTATACTGTTTGTTTTATAAAACTTCCTTCTTCTATGTTGTGGCCAGGAAACTTAAAAATGAGAATACGCTGCCAAGCTACCAGGGCAACTCAGGATAGAAATGTTCTAAAGCTCATGGATGGGCTTTAGAACAAGCCCAAATGAACCCTCCCCAAACAGAGCTGCACCATGGGCTTCTGAAAAGCTCTACCCATTTGCCGTCCTTCTTAAAGTCCTCCGACAGGTGCACAGTACTAAGATTGAATCTACTAACTAATTTATAGTAAACAAGCATTGCTTTCTAAAGGTACAAAATGTTTGATACTGCGTTTCAGGAAATAATAAATAAAAGCATTAAATAATCACTACAAATGAAAATGAATTTTTTAAAATATATATTCTACTGACCTAATACGAAATACAAATTAAGATGACACCAACGTTTTTCATTTACTACATTAAAAAATATACATTTAACAATATTAAATACCAGAGAAGACGTGAAACTGTAATTGATACTTTGGTGCTCGTAGCCATGTAAATTAGAATTGCTCTTATGGAGAGTAATTCTGCATAAAAACAAAACGATCATTCTGTTGCAAAAGGCAAACCCATTGCAGAAATCAAATTCAAGAAATAATCCAAAATGCAGAAAAATCTGTATGCTCAAAGATGTCTGTCATTGTATTATTTACATTAACCTAAATGCTTGGGAGTCATTACAATTTATCATAAAATATAACATCAATGGACTATTGTGCTACTGTTATAAACTGCAGTGATAAAGACTGCTGAAGCACAGAAAAAAAATAATTCAACTCACACTTTCATTTTGAAATACAGAGAAAATGCAACATCCCTATTTTGTCTACAATTAATTTGGTCATCCTACTGAACTCTCACTCATTGATTAAAATGAGAAAAAAAATGACTTTTTTCTCTTCTGTCCAGTTCTGAGATTTTGTCCAATGTAATAATTTAATAATAACAATGATAATATTCCCTTCAGGTTTTATTCAGGCTTTCTTGGATAAAATTTCTTGTTCTCTCAGCCAGCCTGTTCCTCTCTATAAGGGAATGGACTGGGGTATATGGTGGCAATGAAGGGGGAAAATGGGGCCCCTAGCCTTGGCTGGACCTTCCTTAACTGCTGCCTCGCCTCCTCTGCTCTCTACGCTGCCCTGCTTGCATTCATGGATGAGATCTGCCCCTGGTATAACACGTAGCCTGGTCTCTCTTACTTCAGTGCATTAGGATCCCCTGGGTAATTTGGCCTCACCTCGGTGTGCACCACTGCAGAACTCTGAGCCTCAGCCGGGTCCCCATCCAGCCCAAAGGCCTAGCCTGCATCCCAGCCTCCGCCTTGAGTGGGACTGTGGCAAGCCAGCTGGTCTTGTTTCAGCATCTGTGCTGCATAGCAACTATTCCCCCAAAGGTTAATCTCAGCTCCCTGCCCTTTGCTGGAGCATCTTGTACTACTTTTCTCTCTGGCTATAGCCAAGGGGAGAAAAGGCAATAATCCCCTTCTTTCTGCTCAGGATTACCCTGAAGAATGTATCTCCACTACTAACCTAGAAAAAGGAGCTCAGGAAACTCATATCTGAACGCTTTGTCCTCTCATTTCCTTTCTCTCTCTCTCTCTCTCTCTCTCTCTCTCTCTCTCTCTCTCTCCTGCTCATACCTCCCACAGTCCCACAGTCTCCTGAGCCCAGAAAGGTTTACCTTTTCCTTTACTGTCCCTAAAATATACCTCCTTTCTTCTAATTCCCAATTAAGGCTTAGGGGTTGGCAGGAATACCTCCGCTATACAGTTGGAGAACACTGAGAGCTGAATCTTCCAGATTCACTTGTCGAGGTGCTGGCATGGCGGTGGGGGGGAGGTGGACACACAGAGAGTGAGGGGAGCTAAGAATGTAATCAATCTCTCACTGTTCTTGACCTATTGCATAATTCTATTTTAAATGTCAAACCAAAATATGACCTTCAGCTTTCAGTTAGGATCGCTTATCCTTGAATATCAAAAACCCAATTCAAATGTGCTTCAACAGGGCTCCCCTGGTGGTGCAGTGGTTAAGAATCCATCTGCCAATGCAGGGGACATGGGTTCGAGCCTGGTCCAGGAAGATCCCACATGCCACGGAGCAACTAAGCCCATGCGCCACAACCACTGAGCCTGTGCTCTAGAGCCCATGACCCACAACTACTGAGCCCGTGCTCTAGAGCCCATGAGCCACAACTACTGAGCCCACGTGCCACAAATACTGAAGCCCGTGCACCTAGAGCCCGTGCTCTTTAACAAGAGAAGCCACTGCAATGAGAAGCCTGTGCACCGAAACGAGGAGTAGCCACCGCTCACCGCAACTAGAGAAAGTCCACACACAGCAACGAAGACCCAATGCAGACAAAATTAAATAAATAAATAAATTTATAAAATAAAAAAACAGATGTGCTTCAACAGTGAAGAAGCCAGAGGTTTCAGAGGTAATTGATTTAATGGCTCATCAACACCATCCTAGGTTTCTTTCATAACTTGGGTCTGCCATCCACAGGTACAACGCTGGACATGATGTAAAAGGACCATCTCTTCTGGTATCTTCATAAGAGCAAGAAAAGACTCCCCACCAGCACATCTTATGAGGCAGACTAAGGATTGACTCTTAAGCCACAGATTGGGTCACCCTCCCCTGAATCATGTAAGGGAAGACAATACCCGGACAAAATCAGGGTTCTGTTAGCAAAGAAGACTGGTATAGACAAAATAAGACATGGAGTAAGCAACCAACAAGCATCTGGCCTTCTGGCTTGGGGCCTGGCATTTATTCTGTAGCAACCTCAGACTTTCATGTGCCTAGGGACGTTAGGCACAAAAGTTGGGTACCCATTAAAGCAAAAAAAGAGAAAAGGATGTTGAATATTTTTAAATTATAATCCCTGTTGCATGTTTATAACACAATGCTTAGTGACAAAAGCCAGTTGACTACAACTAAAACTGTGCTTAAAAATACATTTTAGGGCTTCCCTGGTGGCGCAGTGGTTGAGAGTCCACCTGCCGATGCAGGGGACATGGGTTCGTGCCCCGGTCCGGGAAGATCCCACATGCCGCAGAGCAGCTGGGCCCGTGAGCCACGGCCGCTGAGTCTGCGTGTCCAGAGCCTGTGCTCCGCAATGGAAGAGGCCACAACAGTGAGAGGCCGCGTACCGCAAAAAAAAAAAAAAATACATTTTAATATGAGAAATAAAATACATCAAAATAATAATAGTGATTGTAGTTGAGGTCTTGGGACTGTTGGTGCCTTTTCCCCTAATTTCTAAGTCTTCTATAATATGAACAAATTTCTTATATGATATCAATATTTTAATTATAAGAATTCCAAACTCCATTTATATAAATTCTTTTAAAATTCTCATCACCATTGTCCTCCAGCTTTCTTTATTTGAACACCCAAAATAATCTGTAAAGTCTGTCCATATTCATCTTACATATGAGGCACAAATACTCTCCATGAACAGGATAATTAAACAAAATAGCCCTCTGTCATAACTGCGTGCTCACTGCATCAAACTTGCCTTTAAGAGTACTCCTTCATTAAATCTGGAGCAGTTATTTCTACAATTTTTCCCACAACCACACACAAAAAAAATTGTAATTATTTCCTATTTTTCAAGACACTTTCTAATGTGAACAACAGTGACACAGAAACATTTAAGCTACCATTTCTGAGATAATATCCACCCTTAAAAGGGAACTCCTAATTCTCTCTATCTCCTGATTTCCTCAAGCCCAAGAGTTAGCTTGGCTTCCCGAGTAGTTAATATTTTCTTTGAAATATTTAGAAGATTTTACCATCATGCCAACTCCCATTTATGCAGAAGCTGATCCTGAATATGTTTAGTTCTCCTGCCCTGCAGCCACCCCGCCATCCATCCTGCTGGGCTTCCCCACTAACTGCCACTATTTGCATGCCTTCCCCCATTGGTTGTGGGTATTGCCAAGCATCTGAAAATCAACCTGTAATTTGCTTTCTTCTATCATTTCCAACCTATATAATTTATTGGCATAAAACTTACTGAACTGAATAGTGGCTACTGCACCTTCATTCATATCTTCCTCGCTACAATTCTAGAGTAGAAGAGCCTTGGGAAAGGTGACACAGTTGCTTTCTCTCTACATAACACTTGCTAATTTCTCCATTAAGAGACAATTTCACTAAAATTTCTTTCTAATTCTATTTTTTTTGTTTTCCTTCCAATTAACCCTCTAACCTATATGTAGTCAGTGTTCTGCAGAGAAACAGGACCAGTAGGGTGCATGTGAGTGTATGTGTGTGGGGGTGTGTAGTGTGTTTAGTTTATTATAAGGAATTGGCTCATGAGATTATGGAGGCTGACAAGTCCCAAGATCTGCAGACAGCAAGCTGGAGAGCCCATGGTGTATTCCAGTCTGATAACCTGCAGGCTTGAGACATAAAAAGAGCCCATGTTTCAGTTAGAGTCTAAAGGCAGGAAAGAACTGGTGTCCCAGCTCGAGGTTGTCAGGCAGGAGTTCCTTCCTACAAAGGGAAAGGTCAGCCTTTTAGTTCTACTTGGACTATTGACTGATTGGGTAAGGCCCACCCACCTAAGGAGGGTGATCTGCTTTACTCAGTTTATTGATTCAAATGTTAATCTCATCCAAAAAAACACCTGCACAGACACACCCAGAATAATGCTTGACCAAATATCTGGAACCCTGTGGCCTAGTCAAGTTGACACATAACCATCACAGAGCCCAAGGCTGGTTTTTTAAATAACTCTTTTGGTTTACCTCCTCTTCATCAGACTACATTTTTTTAAACTGCTTGCATATTGATTTCCATTTCTCTTCAACCACCTTGCCCTGTTGCTTCTTTTTTTGCATTTAGATATCATCACTGTGAGTTTCTTCTGCAGATTCTTAATGGGGCACTGTCAGTATAAAACTTAGAAGATCTGGGCTTCCCTGGTGGTGCAGTGGTTGAGACTCTGCCTGCCAATGCAGGAGACACGGGTTCGAGCCCTGGTCTGGGAAGATCCCACATGCCATGGAGCAACTAGGCCCATGAGCCACAACTACTGAGCCTGCGCACCTGGAGCCTGTGCTCCGCAACAAGAGAGGCCGCAATAGTGAGAGGCCCGCGCACCGTGATGAAGAGTGGCCCCCGCTTGCTGCAACTAGAGAAAGCCCTCGCACAGAAACGAAGACCCAACACAGCCAAAAATAAAAAATAATAATTAATTAATTAATTTTTTAAAAAACTTAGAAGATCTCACGTTTTTGGTTTTTTAAGCAGTAAGAGCTATTACTGTTAATACCACAGAGCAGTAAATGTGAGAGCATCTTTAAAACCTTTCTTGTTCCTTAGACAAAAAGAAAAAACCAACAGATGTTCATGTTAACTAAATATCATCGGCAATGTTTTCAAAGAATTGAAAGCCTACTCTTTGTGAGAAAGGAATATAAAAATATGTGCAATTCCTCACAAATAAGATCTTTACAAAAACTGGGGAAAAAAACATTCTTTTAATCTCATAATGTTTGGGACTTCCCTAGTGGTGCAGTGGTCAAGAATCCACCTGCCAATGCAGCGGACATGGGTTTGAGCCCTGGCCCCCGGAGCAACTAAGCCCGTGCTCCACAACTACTGAACCTGCACTCTAGAGCCCGTGAGCCACAACTACTGAGCCCATGCGCCACAACTACTGAAGCCTGCACCTAGAGCCCGTGCTCTGCAGCAAGAGAAGCCACTGCAATAAGAAGCCCGTGCACCGCGATGAAGAGTAGCCCCCGCTTGCCCCAACTAGAATAGCCCCCACTCATGTGCAGCAACAAAGACCCAATGCAACCAAAAATAAAAATTAATTAACGTTTTAGAAAATCTCATAATATGTACTTCACCACCTGTATAGATAAGAAATTTCCCTTTATTGTTCATGAATCTTGTAAACATACACTGATTTGGGCCGTACTGAAAAATACAAGCACAAAATATTATATGCTACTTCTTGGGAACTTCCTTCTGTGGAATGAAACAAATACTGAACCAAATTAAAATCCTGAAAAGGACACTGGCCATATCAAATGCGGGAGACTGCAAAAATGGCTGCAATAGTTCCCTTCCCTATCTTTTTCCTTGGTAGTCACATCTACACTGACTCTGGGCTTGGCCATTTGGCTTGATTTGACCAATGGGATAATAGCAAACATGATACAAGCAGAGACTCAAAAAGTTGCTCGCTGGGGCTTCCCTGGTGGCGCAGTGGTTGAGAGTCCGGCTGCCGATGAGGGGAATACGGGTTCTGTGCCCCGGTCCCGGAGGATCTCACATGCAGTGGAGCGGCTGGGCCCGTGAGCCATGGCTGCTGAGCTTGCGCATCCGGAGCCTGTGCTCCACAACGGGAGAGGCCACAACAGTGAGAGGCCCGCGTACAGCAAAAAAAAAAAAAAGTGCTTGCCTTTTTCTGCTGCTTTTAGTAAATTGCAACTACCACAGTATAAGAAACAAAAGACACTCAGCCAAGTCAGCTCCCTCAGCTGTACAAAATGCTTTCACTAAAGTTAAGGTCCCCCTGAAGCCCAGTACAGCTCCCATAGAAGAGAGAGGCCTAGCTCAGAATCACAGGTGAGACTTGTATTGAATGGAGTAGATCTGAATCGGAGTCTTAGAGAAACCCACAGAGATTTTAGGAGATTTGTTTTGTTGCAAGTAATGTCAGCTGGGACTAACATGGACTGAGACATAAGTGAAGAAAAGCCTCTGGGCCTCCAGCTTTCTATAAGAAAACAAAAAGCAGACTCAGAAAGTGATGCAGTTGCCAACACCAGCCATTTCTTACAGAAATGAAAGACATCTTAAAGGGCGGAGCGGGGAGCTATGAAGAGCAACGGACTCAGGAGCCACACCAGGGAGCAGAACCAGCCCTAATCAAGGATCATTCCACGATCCCAAAGGGAATGTGTCCTGGCAGCCTGTGTTCAGTTGGATTTCAGAATTGCTGTGGACTATTATTGAGTTCTATGTGATTCCTGTTTTTTGCCTTTTGAACAGATATTTCCATTGTGGTTATCCTGGCTCTATCTCACAAGGCAGCTGTGTAACTTATCTTTTTAGTTCATAAGTCCTTATATCAAGAGCATCTCCACGCAAAGAGCCTCATCCGGACCTGATGTGGATCACAAGATCTTAGACTCAAGCTTGGTGACATAATTAAGAAGAGAGTTTTGGGGTCCTGAGCTGGGAATATTTTGCATGAGAGGAATGTGGATAACTGATGGCCAAAAGTCAGGCTATGGGTTGATTGTAATAATGGCCACAAGTTATTTCCATTTCAGTATGCTCCTTTGCAATGTGACTGAAACCGAGTGGGACCCTGTGGGGCCCTCCCAGGTGCAAATCCTTTCCATGTCCCCTATTTCTTGTTTGTAGGAAATAGGCTTCATTCAGCCTCCTTGAACTTCCCTGAGTTCCAAGGGGCAGGTTCAAACAGTTGCTTATCAGGAAAGGGAAGGAATGCAGAGACAAGGGAGGAGCAGTCAAGAAACAATAGTGCAGCCATGGGACAGGGTCCTGGTTCCTCCTGAAGGAATATACATAACAGTATCTTTGAGTTCTTCTGTAGGAACTAAGACCCCTATCCAGGTGGAGGACAGTAACTTCAGGCTGAGCACAAGATTCCTGGAGCACCACCCTGTTACCTCACCACCAACCAATCAGAAGAAAGAATCCACACAGTGGAAGATAACAAAGACTCTGACTCCCTCCTCAAATGATTCTCCCCTTAAAAACTTTCATGGTCGAGCAGAATCTTTGGAGTTGGTTTTTGGACACAAGTCTGCCATCTCCCCAGGTTGCCAGGCTCCTGTATAAAGCAACCTTTCCTGTCCGACCAACACCTGCCTCTTGAGTATTGGCTTTTGAGCAGCGAGTAGCTGAACCTGAGTTCAGCAGTATGACTATAGAGTTACCCCCATTAAGAGGTAGACTCTACTTCTTCACTCTTCAATCTGGGCCATGATTATTATTGTAATAATGTGGCCATTATTACAATCAAAGCATAGCCTGCCTTTTGGCCATCAGTTATTCACATTCCTCTCATTGCAATCATATGATTGCTCTGGGAAATGATACTGGCAAATGTGACACAGCAGAGACAAAAATCATAGGGGCTTTCCCTCTTCCTTGCTGTGCTTTAAATCCTGAGTCCACCATGTGAACAAACCCAAGCGTGCATTCTGGAGAATTAGGGGTCATGTGGCCTCTAAGAAAATAGAGGAGAATTTTGTCATTGTGGAGAGAAGGGAGGTCAAGGGAGACTTTTTAGAGGGAGGGAATGTTAACTGTTTGAACCAGAAGGAATGCTGAAGTGTGGAAGTGAGCAGAATTTTAGGGGATCTTTCAAGGACCTATTTAGCTTCTACTGAAATAGTCAGCAGAACCCTGCCTCATTCTGGGGAATAGTAAATACAGCCAGGCTTTACCCACCCATCCCTCTTCAAGTCATAGCTGAGGACCCCTGGGATTCATGGTCCTGAGTTCCATAGGCACACCCAGATGGCCCTACTGCGTGAAACCACCCATCAACCTATCCAAGATCCTGAAACCCCTTCTCAGGCTTCTTCACTGAACTCCGCTCATACCCATTTCCTGATGCCCGACTTCAACCCTGACCCTTACTCCAGCCTGATCTTCCCTGCCCTCCAAGGACAACCAGAGGCTGTTGCCCCAATATGCTTTCGACTTCTAGCCTTTGAACCTACCCCAAGTTCCCCAATTTCACCTGATGTTCAGACACCCAAATTTTGGCTTCCCGTGGGACTCAAGCTAACCTTTCTCTACATATGAATTCAGTTCAGCCAATGACTATCAAACACATGCTTTGTGAAAAGCCCTAGTCTCTGTGGTGCAAGATGATCAAGTAAAAGTTCCCGCTCTCAGGCAGTTTAGAGATGAAGCCAGGCACATGTCACAGAAGCTGAAGTAGATTATCTGCAAAGATGGCGGCAACAATTCCTCCCATCCCTGGAGGCAGGCCTTCTTTGGAATGAGACAGGTTCTCTCATCAATAAGTGGAGTCTGTTATTCTACTCCTTGAGTTCTGGCTGACCATTGACAGCCAGAATGAGACAGAATGGCATTGTTTGATGTCTGAGCCCCAGTATGAAGTGGCCTTGCAGACTGAGGTCTCGTCCTCTTGGAAAGCAACACTACCATGTGAGGAAGCTCAAGCTGGCCTGCGGGAAGATAGGTCCACAGGCCTCAGAGAGAAGCCAGTCCAACTTAAGACCCCCAGATAACTGCAGCGATATGGGTGGTCCCCAGAGAGACCAGCAGGAGAACCCCTCGTCTAATGGCAGCTCAAATTGCTGACACACAGAATCAGGAGCAAATAAAATGACTGTTGTTTTTAAACCACTAAACCCTGGGTGATTTGTTCTACAACAAGAGGTAAACTTACAGAATTAAGGTAACTTACAGAAAAACAGAGAGGAGGAAGAGACTAATTCTACCTGTGAAAACATCACTCGTGCTTTCTGCAGATAAGTGCATGTTTTTAACAGGTGTTTATTTACCCAAATGAGTAACTGACTGGCAGGATTTCAGGCTGAATTACAAAATGAAATAATGGGGCTGGAGGATCAACATTAACTAGAACGGTCCTACCTGGGAGCTAGCCTGGGTTGGGGAAGGAGTTTTCACTTCCCCTAAACTGGTCCTGATTTCACAGCTTCTTCCCCATCTCGCCAGCAATTCTGGACTCACAATTTATTTTCAAGCCCTGGTGTATTGACAATGATGCCCATGTCAGTGAAAAGCAAGAAAGGACAGGATTAGAGTGGAGATTTCCTGTATAGAAGAATATCCATTTGATGTACATAAAAGACATGTATAGGTATTACTTCCATCAGGTAAGAGCTTCCAAATAAAGTTTTTTCTGTTCTCTGCTAAAACTTTGTTTTCTACCTCAAGCACACAAAAGGGAGAGTACCTAGGGATTTCCCTCGTGGTGCAGTGGTTAAGAATCTGCCTGCCAATGCAGGGGACACAGGTTCGAGCCCTGGTCCAGGAAGGTCCCGCATGCTGTGGAGCAACTAAGCCCGTGCACCACAACTACTGAGCCTGGGCTCTAGAGCCCATGAGCCACAAGTACTGAGCCTGCGAGCCACAACTGCTGAAGCCCCTAGAGCCCGTGCTCCGCAACAAGAGAAGCCACCACAGTGAGAAGCCCACGCACGGCAACGAAGAGTAGCCTCCACTCACCACAACTAGAGAAAGCCCGCGCGCAGCAACGAAGACCCAACGCAGCCAAAAATAAATAAATAAATAAATGTATAAAAGAAGAAAGAAATATTTGTTGAGCACCTCTTCTGAATCAGGCACTGTTAAAAGCACTGAAGAGCCAGTGATGGAAAAGGCAGACAAGGTTCAGGATCTCTGGAGCAAATATTCTAAAAAGAGACAAACAATAAAAATACCAGAAAACACTATATAAAGATAAATGCTCTAAAAAAATAAAAGAGTGATTTGGTAGATTTTCTGTGAGATGTCCTTAGATTGGCTGCTCAGGGAAAATTCTCTGAGAAGGTGACCTTTAAACTGATTATCAAGGAGTCAGCTATGCAGAGGTCAGAGGGAATAGCATTCCAGGCAGAGGAAACAGGTGGTACAAAGGCCTGTGGCAAAAAACAGCTAAGCATGTTTACTGTCTCATCTTAGACATAACTTCCTCTAGTGCATATTCCCAACCTGCCCACACACACAAGGGCAGTTTCTAGCTGTTCTCAAAGCATCCTGTTCTCCCTCATTCCCGTATTATCATACTCTATTAAGATTGCTTGCTAACTTGCCCATAGCCTCCTCTGGAGTTACTCCCTAATGGTAGTAACCATACTGCATTCTCAGCACCCAGCAATGTCTAGACATGGAAGATGCCTAAACAATATTATTTAGTGAATTAACTAATCACTGTCTTATTCTAAGCCCAGTCCTCCTTCCACTGTAATATCAGAGAAGTGTTTGGGGTATTTTTTTCCTTTTTTTATGTCTACTTCTTCCATCTTAGATTTCCATCAGTTCATATCTGGATAATTAAATCTTTGTTCTCTGTATTAAGCTCTTATATATTGTTGAGAACAATGGAGAGATGGATGTTGCCCAGTCTACTTTCATTTTTAAATTATCGAAAATAATCTCCCTAGTTTTCATCATTTTCCTCTGTCATCAACTCTGTAAACAGCAGTCAAAAATACCTCTATATACTTGTTTCTACCAACTCAATGACATCTTTCCCGAATGCCTCCTTCTGTTTTTTTTTCCCTTCTTTTGATAAAGCCAGATCTCTGACTTTATTATTATGATTAGTCTGATTTTTAAATCCCCAATCACTTCCCTCAGATAATCACTCCTTTATCATTCCACTCTGCTAGCAACTGCCTATATGTTGACTTTACCCTTGGTACATAAAATTCAAACTCATTCACTCTGTAGTCCCCAGACCAAGTAATGCCACATTCAAACACAGCAACCAGCGTGCTCCCACATGCCTGCTGCGATAAACACTGCAATCAATTCATTTGATTTTACTTTCCCAGGTTCCTAAGCTCATAACTTTTCTGCATATGTGAGTATAATAAAAGAGGGGAATTTGCAACACCTACAGCACAGACACTCAGAAATGAGAAAGGGCAGCTGTCGCTCACAATCTCAGAGGTTGCACTGTCCAGTGGTCTCTGTTCCCATGAACCTCCACACATAGGATCCTCTTCAACTTTCATAGCACTGTGTGGTGCGTCTAAATGGTACTACTTAGGATCTCTATTCAAAAAAAAAACAACTATGAAGCTCAGCAAGGTTAATAGAATGACCAAATATGATTCATATTTGGTGGCATTTATTCATTTATTCAACAAATATTCATTAGCACCTACTATCTGCCAGGTCTTAGTCTAAGTGCTGGAGATAACACCATGGAACAAGGCAAACAGCATCCCTACTCTTGTGAAACACATTCTAGTGAAGAGAGACAGATTATTAAAAAGTAGTCAACTAATAAGATACTTTCACAAAATTCTAATTGCTATTTTAAATATATATACATATATATATATCCTGATAGCGTGCCTGGGCAGGGCTCAGAGGAGTGGTGCTACTTGAGATGGGGTGGTCAGAGACAACCTCCTTGAGGAGCTAAGCTGAGATCTATCTGCATGAAGTGGAGCCAGCCATGTGATGATACAGGAAAAAAGAGTTTCAGGCTTGGGGAGAACAAGTATATAGGCCTGGCTGGGAAGTGGTAGAGTTTAGTGTTTGAGTGATAAAGAGAAGAGACTGGTTCAGAGGCCAAATAATTTGAGTCAACATCTCTGTAATTCTGTAGGTCTTTGCTTCATGGTCACAAGATTGCTGCTATGGTTCCAGATATTATGTCTATATTCATGGCAGAAAGAATGGGGAAGGACAAGTGTGCTAGATGTATCACCTCCTTTCAACAAGAAAGGGATAAAGAAAACCTTCTCAGAAACCCTCTAGCAAAATTCAATTTGGCATTATTGGCCTGAGTGGTTCATAAACATCCCCCCACCCAACCACCCATCTAGCAGGGAAGTAGGCTTGGAAAGCAGGGATTTTTCATAATTGGCTTCGATTAGTCTTGTTATATCAACTGGGAATATTGACACCATGGAAAAAAACTCAAAATTCTGTTGCTAAGAAGGAGAGGAAATGACTATTAGGTAGTCCATATTAGTGACTGCCATGATACAGGAGAGAAGTAAAGATGAGGTCAGAGAAACTAGGAAGGACCAGATCATATTGGGCCTTGTAAGCCGTGGTAAAGAGTTTAGATTTTTTTCTAAATACAATGTAAACCATGAAGTATCTAAGTACAAACGTGACCTGGTCCTATTTATATCTATACAAGATCACTGTGTTGCCACATGAAAACTTAATTGTAGAAGATAAGAGTATAAAGAAGGACTTAGAAGGCAGTTGCAGTGAAACAGAGACGATAGTGACTTGACTAATATAGCAGCAGTGGAGATGCAGATGTGAACGAACTCAAAATATATATTTTGGAGTTATTGTTGGGAGGACTTGCTGGCATATTAGGTGGGGGTTGAGACAGGAAAGAAAAAAAGAGAGCTATGGTCTGAACCTCATAGATCCATTATAATAGCATTTACAAAAAAGACTCTGAAAGGCCTAGAGAGAAAAAAACACAAAGGCTATACTTTATGTACATTAAGCCTCTGATGTCTGTCGGACCTCTGAGTAGCAATCTCAGATCACACTGTAGTGGATGCTATGATATGTCCCAGTTCCCTCATCAAGATCAAGGTACTAATTCCCTCACCAGCCAGGAATGACGGCTGCTCACAGCTCATAGCTGAGTTCCTCCATACACATTGCCCTTGGCCGGAGGAAATTGCTCCATCCAAGGTTATTCCCTCTCCTTGAGGATGGTCCACATCCAATAGCTGGTTGGTGCAGGGGTGCAATGGCCTGGCTCCCTTGCCTCAGTTTGAAACTACTTTGAAGCATCATCCCGTACCAAGAGTTCCCCATGGAATTGGCTGAGGCCTTTGCTGTGACTGTGTTGTAGCTCATCTTCTCCCTCTGCCAAACCTGCTTCCTTCACTTCCTCACAAGAATTGTTCCCAAGATCACTCCCCAGTGAACTTCCTGCATATAAATCTCTGTCTCACAATCTGTTTCCCAGGAAACCCAACCTAAGGTACATGGTGCCAGGAGCAACTGAGAAAGCAGAATCTAAAATGGGATTTTGAAGTTTGTCTACCTGCTAATTGGCTGGCGATAAAGGCCCCATCACTGGTGGAAGGTGCAAGACTGAAGCCCCTGGCACACTCCCTGGTAGGAGTACAAATGTTAAAATCTTCACTGTAGTGAACCAGGATGGGATACTGGCAGAGGGAATGCACACTGACAGGTGTAGAAGTAGCTGTTATAGGGACAATGGAATCAGATGGCAACTACTGAGTTTTATCAATATATTGGAGAAAGACAATGAAAAGCTGAGGGTAATTAATCACTAACTTAAGGTGAATTATGAAAATCAAAGATCCTAGTTGATAAGGTATAAACACATTTTTATCTGCAGCCAAAAGATAGAAGGAGTTAAGAATTAGTCTCAGGACTTAGTTACGAGGATAGCAGAGCTAAAGAGAAGGTTGAGTTCTCAACCCTGACAAGTTTCCTATGCCAAAGTCAGAGCTCTGGGTGGGAAGATTCCTGAGAAATGAGATGTAGACATCTAGTCTGAAGCACTTTGAAACCTTAAAATCCCAGATTCCCCTACATAAGTGTCCCATTCCCCTGTGTTGAAGGTTAGCACTCCCTCCCTGTGCAATGAAGTTGTTTTAACTTTGAAAAAACTCTAAGACCACTATGTACATAAGAGCCTCTTAACCCTAAACATGTGTACTTAAAATTGTTTGACCCTTTCCATGAATGTATTTGGATATAAAAGCTCTGGGAAGTTATACATAGACATAAATTAATATCTCACTGATGGTTGAGATATTTGAAAAGTCTTCCTCAGTGCTTTCTCCTCCCTCTCCAGTTTTCCCACATATCCCCCTGCCACCAAAGCTCAAGTTCAAGACCCTCACCACTCAGACTCACATTATCTTTCACCTGAACCACTCCAACGACCTCTAACTCTTCTCTCTTCCTCAGGTTTGCCCCCCTCAAGCCTCTTCTCCACAAGGCGCTAGCTCACTCCCTTTCAGGGTCTTCTCAGATCACCTCTCCTGCCTTCTTCTCTGACTTCACCCGCAACGCTCTCTACACACTAACCTGCTTATGGCTCTACACTGCAAAGCAGGTTGTTTCTCCCAAATTTCTACAGTGAGTCTATTTATTTATCAGTTTGTTTGTGGTCTAAAAAAAAAAAATTGAGGGTGGCTGCTTGTTTCTCCACACATAAGCAAAAAACAAAGCGATCAGAGGTGATAAAGGCAGCACTGGTGAGGAGGAAGGCAGAAAGAGGGGGTCACAGGATGCTAATAAGAGTGAGAAGGGAAGAGAACAGTCCCCGCCCTGAGTAGTTTGCAGGCTTTTCAAGAAAACTTTCCTTTGGATAGGAATTCATAATGTAATATATATAAACATTACGTCTGGTTGACAGCTAAACAGAATTGTAATGTAAATACAGCTCGTTTGAATGTCCTCCACCTTTTAGCACTTTCTCACAACCACCAATTCAGCTTGAAATTTCTCAGACTCTCCTCTACAGAACGTTACTGTGTCCTGAGCTATTAGGAGATCCGTGAGAAAGAGTCCTGTGTTAATTGGAAGTCCCATTAACTTATTAAAAGCTCTGAAGAGATTACATCATTGTCAAGTATGTGAAAACACATATATTTAGCAGCGAGTCTCAAAAGCCTTTCAAGTATTTATAGTCTTCGACTCAGCCACTCCAAGTGTAGGACTTTATCCTCAAGAAACAATCCTGGACACATGCACAGATTTTCCCACAAGGATGTTTATCCTCCTGTGTTGTATATTTAATAGACTAAACAAGGAATTAATATGAAAGTCCAATAGAGTAGAGGATTGGCTATATAAAGTACGGTATAGCCATAGAGTAGAATGTTATGCAGACAAAAGCAATGATATAGAACATTTAATGACATCTGAAAATGTCTCTAAAATATTAAGAGGAAAAAGCTTATACCTGAATATGAAAGGATAAGTCCCTTTTTTAATTAACTGTTATCCAAGAGGGAAAAGACCAGAAAGACTTATAACTGGGATTTCAAACGCAAATATCTCACCATACAGGCAGATAAACTAGGACTAGGGGGCTCTTTCCTAAAGACAGCAACTACTACTCAGTTCTGAGCCCTGATATGCCAGAATGCAGAATGCAGGTCACATGATACTAATCCTCAATATTTCAGAAGCTAGAAGATATGTGGGTTTACGAGACCCAATTTTTTTTTTTTTATTATTGTATTTATTTTTTTTGGCTGAGTTGGGTCTTGGTTGCTGCGCGTAGGCTTTCTCTAGTTGCGGTGAGCAGGGGCTACTCTGTCGCGGTGTGCGGGCTTCTCATAGCGGTGGCTTCTCTTGTTGTGGAGCACGGGCTCTAGGCGCGCAAGCTTCAGTAGTTGCGGCATGCGGGCTCAGTAGTTGTGGCTCACGGGCTCTAGAGCACAGGCTCTAGAGCACAGGCTCAGTAGTTTTGGCGCACAAGCTTAGCTGCTCTGCGGCATGTGGGATCTTCTTGGACCAGGGAACGAACTTGTGTCATTGGCAGGCGGATTCTAAACCACTGTGCCACCAGGGAAGCCCTATGAGACCCAATTTTTATATGTTGACACCCTAATGTAAATATTACACAGCCAAATAAAACACTTCTGCAAACTACTGTTAGCAGCTCTGATCTATGCAGAACATCAACAGAGGTTACCTCTGGGTGTCAGGATTTCAGGTGATTTTTATTTCTTCCATTTTGTTGTTTAAGCTTTTTCTGTACTGTCTACAATGAAAAATATCATTCTTAATTTTCTTTAAAAAAGCATTTTGTTTGAATTTTTAAGAGTTCAATAGTTATCCTTGCCACTGAAAATAGAATAGCTGGAATTTAAGAATTTTGGCTAGAAATAAAGACAAAGTATTAGCCAACCCATATATGAAGCCATATGAAGCATAACATTTACACAAAGTGTTACAAAATTAGTGTATGTCCTCCCAGGCCTTGGGATTATCTGGAAAAAAATCTTTTCTGACGTTTTTACTGATTCTTTGCTTTTATTCAAAACATTGGCAATGCTACAAATATAAACAACCTAAGGTTATGGAAATTGTGTTATAGCAATCCTTCTGTAAAAACCGTAAGAAAAATAGATCCATCCATCCAGAATCCAAACTGGGTTCCTTAGAAGTTCCACGGTCAAATCGATTTGGAAAGTACCGCATCTAGAATCCAATGCATACTGACAAGACAAGGCTCTGAATTGCCCTGCTCTTTAAGCATGCACCCACACACACACACCCAGGTGGTTGTGTTTAGTCAGAGAGCTGCAAACTGACTTGTTCACAGAACTCTTTTCTTGGAGCATCTATTACCACCCCCTACATGCTCATATTCTTCAGGAATCAGATCAGAAAACATAGAATGAGTCAGAAACAGGAAAAAAAAAATAATCCCTTAGAAATCCATTCTGTATAATTGATCATCTGGAGTGAATTTCCATATTACATAGTCCACCTTTATTGAAGAGGAAGACATACTTCTGGTATTTAGAAACTCGAGGAACAAAGAACTGGCTCTTACCACTCAGGAGATTAACACAGCCATTACCAGTAAGGTGTATGTCAAAAATGCACACATTATAAAGGGTCCTTTGAGGTCAGGCTTTGGAGTCTAATAACAAAATGATGCTGAACTAAAAGTCGGCGGGTGTCAGCTATGGGACCAAAAGGAAAGACTGCCTGAAAATGGTTTTCCTTTTTTAAACAATTTTACTGAGACTTCAGTTAATAGGACTTCTACTCAGTACAACGGTAAAAACTAAACTACCTCGTTTTATTTTAAAAGAAAACAACTACTGAAGCTCTAAGTCGGTCTCAGGCACCCTGGCACTTCAAAACCATATCCCCTGAGTCAATTGTTTTAAAATAGACTCTATCTTCCAAAAACGCCTGATTTTTTTTTTTTTTTTTTTTTTTTTTTTTTTTTTTTTTTTTTTGCGGTACGCTGACCTCTCACTGTTGTGGCCTCTCCCGTTGCGGAGCACAGGCTGTGGACGCGCAGGCTCAGCGGCTATGACTCACGGGCCCAGCCGCTCCGCGGCATGTGGGATCTTCCCGGACCGGAGCACAAACCCGTGTTCCCTCCATCGGCAGGCGGACTCACAACCACTGCGCCAACCAGGGAAGCCGCTGACATTTGACTATTAGTTTCTTTACCCACCACAGCTGCACAAGGGCACCTAGAGTGATTAGAGAGTAACATTTCTTCATTTCCTTTCTCTCCTCCCCCTCCCTCTCTCTCTCCCCTTCTCCCACCCCCTTCCCCTCTCTCTCTCTCTCTACTATGCTGGTTCCCATCATCACATGAGACCAAGGGAGCAAGGCAGACTAACCTGTTTGTGAGGTTTGCACTTGCATGTGTCGACTTGCATTACAGGATCTTAACGTTGATGGCTATTTATTTTTACTTGTATTGTTTTGTCTGCAAAGGATAATATATCATGTTGCTGTCTGACAGCTTCCTTCCAACAGACCCCAGCAGTGAGGATCCAGCTCAGCCTGCTTTCCCTCCCAGCTAAACTCCAGATGTTACCTCCTTTCCCACTGAAAATGGGCAGCATCTTCCACACAGCAGAATTGTTTTTATTTGGGGGGATTTTATTTTTGGTTTTCCCTGGTTTTGACTTGTCCAGGAGCTATACTATTCCCCGCTGATTCATCATTTTGCTTGCAAAGTTCAGAAAATGGCCCCTGGAGAAGAACGCTGCCTCTGTGCTTCTGTTTGTTTGTTCACTAACTCTAAAGAAAACAAACTTCTGGTCAATAACCACTTGTTTCAGAAATGGCACAGCCACTAAAATACACCAAAAATCCAAAAGACATTTTTCAGGGCCAAGAAAAAAAACTATCTTTTTCAAGGATCCCAGTGAACACGGAAGAAGATAAGAACCCTACAGTCTTTGTGCCATAATAAACTTAAGTGAACGCAATTTTCCAACCCAGAACTCCCCTTTGCAGTTTACCACACAAGAAGGCTGTGAGGGCATATTTTTTCCTTTGAATCATGTTCCCCTTCACATTCAGTTAATAAAAAGCCTTCTTTTGTGAGACCCATTTAATGTTCAAAGGGCTCTTCAAAATGCATGTGAATAGCTTTTGGAGAATTCTTGGAATACCAATCTAAATGTGTATCAATAACAGGAAAGCTTCATTAGCAGTAAACAAACCCCAATGCCAAATTCCAGCGTCACTGGTCCCTGAAGTCAAAGGCAGGTTAGAGTTTGACCTTCCACACACCTCCATCCCTCATCATTTAAATGTCAGAAACAGCTACTACTGGACAAACAGCTGTGGCAGGTTGTCGCAGCTAAACTCAACTCTGCTGCTGTTGTCCAACCATAACACAAAAAGTGCAAAACTGTCCATGGTCCCCATGTTTCAAAAAACTCCTGCCCCTAAGTCACAGCTCCCCAGTGCATCTGAAGCTCCATGAAAACCCAGGGGAAGACATCAACAAGGCTTGCGTCCTTCCCTACCCCACCCCCAACCCTGTAGGCATCTTTAAACTTTTTCCAGCAAAGAAACAGACCTTAAAGCCCTAGGAAAAGTAGGTAGGAACTGGGTCACAGAAAACAGACCGATTGATGTGGTTTTCCATTTTTCACCATTTGGTCCGAAAACAAACCACTTTTGGTTTGAATTTTATTAGGGGCTTTTCTTTTGCTCTTTCAGGGGGAGTCCAAATCCTGCATTGAATGCAACATGGTCTTGCAAAAAAAAAAAAAAAAGAACTCTGGAGAACTCTCTTTGTTTTTTGTTTGTTTATTTGTTTTTATTTGTCTGTTGATTCTAAGGAAAATGTACTTCTGGTAAATAACCCCTGTTCCTGAGCTGTCACAGCCTCTGGAACACAATGAAAATTAGTTTTATAGTAACTGTCATCCATTGACCATTTGATTCACATGTTCTAATTTACATTAGCTTCTTGCTAACCATAATAACAGAACTAACCAAATATATTGGGCATTTATTAGGTGCATCTTACTATTTCACAAAATTCTGTTTAATCCACACAGGTTCTCCCTCAACTGGGGGTGTGGAAGGGCAATGCTATTTTCACCTAAACATAAGTTGTACAATCAGTGAGCTCAAACAAAAGCTGCCACTAGCTCCATATATCCACCACTCCCAAACCTACCTTCCAATCCACACCTCTTCTGGGTCATAGACATCCAACTCAACTTGGATATCCCACAAGCCCCGCAAACGCAGTTTATCCAAAACTTAATTTGTCTTTTTTAGCAAACTTCTATTCTTCCTCTGTTCTCTATGACAGTAAATGGCATCAACAAATCCAAGACCAAAGCCAGAAACCAAAGAATCATCTGACCTCTCTTCCCCTCAACCTCCACATCCAAGTCCACTGACCAAGACACCCTTAACACTCTCCCCTGTTGGACGTAACCTTAGGCAGAGTTCTTCCTCACTCTAGGCCTTCACTTCCCTTTTCTTAGAACATTTCCTTTAGAAAACCTGTAATTATAAATTCTTTTTCTGCACATTTGAGATGTATGTATATCTTTTAAAAACCCTAGGGCCATTTTTACAACCCAGGACTGTCTTTCTCCAAGACCTGGGAACCACCTCTTTGAACTGTAATCATCAAGAAGTGTGCCCCCATCTCCCGGTCTCTGTGGGAGGGCAGAACCCTAACTTTGGCTAGCTCCACATTATAAAACTACACCCTGTACTCAGCCATAAAAAGAAACGAAATTGAGTTATTTGTAGTGAGGTGGATGGACCTAGAGTCTGTCACACAGAGTGCAGTAAGTCAGAAAGAGAAAAACAAATACCGTATGCTAACACATATATGGAATCTAAGAAAAAAAAAAGGTCATGAAGAACCTAGGGGCAAGATGGGAATAAAGACACAGACCTACTAGAGCATGGACTTGAGGATATGGGGAGGGGGAAGGGTAAGCTGTGACAAAGCGAGAGAGAGGCATGGACATATATATACTACCAAACGTAAAATAGATAGCTAGGGGGAAGCAGCCGCATAGCACAGGGAGATCAGCTCGGTGCTTTGTGACCATCTAGAGGGGTGGGATAGGGAGGGTGGGAGGGAGGGAGACACAAGAGGGAAGAGATATGGGAACATATGTATATGTATAACTGATTCACTTTGTTATAAAGCAGAAACTAACACACCATTGTAAAGCAATTATACTCCAATAAAGATGTTAAAAAAAAAAAAAAAACTACACCCTGTAACAGAGATACAAGAAAGCTTACTTTGGGGGAGGAGGGTGGGTAAAGCCGATTAGTAAACACAGATGACCTGTGTTTTCTCTTAAAATCCTCCCATCGCAAGGAGCTTGGCCAAGATGGTGGAGTAGGAAGACCCTGAGCTCGCCTCCTCCCATGGGGACACCAAAATTATAACTATTTACAGAGCAACCATTGATGAGAAAGACCAGAATCTATCAGAAAAGATCTTCTACAGCTAAAGACATAAAGAAGGAACCGCAATGAGACCAGTAGGAGGGGCAGAGTTGAAGTATAGTTAATACCCCTATACCCAGGTGGGCGACCCAGAAAAGGGAAAATAATTACAATCGCAGAGATTCACCCCAAGGAGTGAGGGGTCCAAGCCCCACGTTGGGCTCCCCAGCCTGGGAGTCCTGCACTGGGAAGACAAGCCCCCAGAACTTTTGGCTTTGTAGGCCAGCAGGGCTTACTTTCAGGGGTCCCAGAGGGATGTGGGAAATAGAGATTCCACTCTTAAAGGGCACACACAAAATCTCATATGCTCTGGGACCCAGGGCAGAAGCAGTAATTTGAAAGAAGTCTGGGTTAGACCCACCAGCTGATCTTGGAGAGCCTCCCAAAGAGGCAGGAGGAAATTGGAGCTCACCCTGGGGACATAGACACTGATGGCAGCCATTTGGGGGAGCTCTTTCTACCACATGGACACAGATGCTGACAAGCGCCATTTTGGAATTCTCCCTCTAGCTTATTAGCCTTGGGGCCTGGTCCCTCCCTTGCCAGCCAGCCTGTAGGCACCTGTACTGGGATGACTCAGGCCAACCAACTAGCTGGGGGAAGGGAGAGGCAACAGCTACACACACCAGCAGGCAGGCTGTCTTAAGACAGCCCCCCACCCCAAGCCCACAGCCATCTGAGGATTCGGCCCTGTCTACCAGGGGGCCCAGAACGTGGCCCCACACATCAGTATGCAGGCACCAGAGCTGGGACACCCAGGGCCCCACAGCCAGAAACCCTGGGACCCAGCTCTGCCAACCAGTGGGCAAGCATCAGCCCCAGGACCCAGCCCCTCTCACCGGCAGGCAGACACCAGCCTCAGGACTATCGCCACCCCACAGCCTGCCATGGAAGGGCCTAGTCCACACATCAGCAGTCCAGCACCAACTCTGAAACACCTTGAGCCCCTCAGTCAGCCATCCCAGGATCCAGGCCCACTCACCAGCAGACTGACACAAGATTTGGGACACCCTGGACACCACAGCCAGCTGTGTCAGGAAGTAGTCTCACCAGCAGTTCCACACCAGCTCTGGGACCCTTGTGTTCTACAACCAGAGACACCAGGACCTGGCTATGCCCACCAGTAGACTAGCAGTAGCCCTAGGACCTGGCTTCACACACCCACACACCGTGGGTAAGCATCAGCCCCAGAATATCCTGGATCCCCACCCTACCCACCAGTGGGTAGACACCAGCCCCAAGACCACCACAGCCTTGCAGCTTGCCTTGTCAGAAACTCACCAACACACAAATAGAGAAGCACCAGCCCTGGGACACCCTAGGCCCCATCCCTGCCCACCAGCAGGCCAACTCCAGCTCTGGGACACCTTGGGTCCCTTAGCCAGTGGCCCTGAGATCCAGCACCACCCACCAGAGGGATGGCACCAGCCTCAGGACTCCCAGGGCCCTGCAACCAGAGACCCAGGGACCCAGCTCTGCCCACCAGTGAGTCAGCACTAGTCCTGAGACGTCCCTGGGTCTCATTCCTACCCACCATCAGGGCACCATCAGCCCCAGGAGCCCCCAGGCCCTGGCCCCACCCACCAGCATGCCAACACCAGCTCTGAGATACCTTGGATTCCTCAACCAGCTGCCTGGGGATCAAGGCTGACTCACCAGCAGGCCAGAACAAGCTTTGGGACATCCTGCAACCCACAGTCAGCCAATGCAGGAAACAGCCCTATCCACCAGTAGGATGACACAAGATTTGGGAACCCCAGCCCAGTACCTGGCTCTATCCACCAGTGAGCCACCAGTGAGCCAGCAGTAGCCCCAGGTCCCCCAGGTTTCTGCAGCCAACTTCCTCCTGACCCAGCCCTATCAACCAGTGGCTGGCAGCCTCTGCACAAAGCAGACCTTGGCAACCAACAGGACAGGGGCCAGCAATGCTTACCAGACAGCCCACAGCAGTCAGCCCACCACAACAGAAGGACCCACGCACCCCTAGAGAATATAGCTCCAGTCACCAGAGTGGGGTGCACTGCTGGGACACACAGGACATCTCCTACAAAACGCCACTACTCCAAACCTGGGAAACATAACTAACCTACTAGATACACAGAAATAAAAATAGCAAATTGGGCAAAACGAGGTGACAGAGGAACATGTTCCAAATGAAGGAACAAGATAAAACCCCAAGAGAAGAACTAAGTGAAGTGGAGATAGGCAATCTACCTGATAAAGTGTTCAGAGTAGTGATCATAAAAATAATCAAAGAACTCAGGAGAAGAATGGATAAACAGAGTAAGAAGTTAGAAGTTTTTAACAAAAAGTTAGAAAAGAAGAACTAAACAGATATGAAGAATACAACAACTGAAATGAAAAATAAACTAGAAGGAATCAATAGTAGGTTAAATGATACAGAGGAACAGATCAGCAAGCTGGAAGACAGAGTAATGGAAATCACTGAAGGTAAACACTAAAAAGAAAAAAGAATACAAAGAAATTAAAACAGTTTAAAAGACCTCTGGGACAACATCAAACATACTAACATTCACATTAAGAAAAGAGTCCCAGGGCTTCCCTGGTGGCGCAGTGGTTGAGAGTCCGCCTGCCGATGCAGGGGACGCGGGTTCGTGCCCCGGACCGGGAAGATCCCACATGCCGCGGAGCGGCTGGGCCCGTGAGCCATGGCCGCTGGGCCTGCGCGTCCGGAGCCTGCGCGTCCGGAGCCTGTGCCCCGCAACGGGAGAGGCCACAACAGTGAGAGGCCCGCATACCGCAAAAAAAAAAAAAAAAAAGAGTCCCAGAAAGAGAAGAGAGAGAGAAAGGGACTGAGAACACATTTGAAGACATAATAGCTGAAAACTTCCCTAACCTGGAAAAGGAAACAGACATCCAAGTCCAGGAAGCAAAGAGAGCCCCAAACAGGATCAACCCAAAGAGTTCCACAACAAAATACCCTGTAATTAAAACAGCAAAAATTAAAAATAAATAGAGAACGTTAAGAGCAGCAAGGGAAAAGCAACACAGACAGAGAAAAACCATTACTGTATGTTATCACTCATATGTGGAATCTAAAAACTAAAATTAACAAATGAATATAGCAAAAGAGAAACAGATTTACAGATATAGAGAACAAACTAGAGGTTACCGGTGGGGTGAGGCAAGGGGTGAGGGGCAAGATAGGTGTAGCTAATTAAGAGGTACAAACTACTACATATAAAATAAATAAGCTACAAGGATATATTGTACAGTGCAAGGAATATAGCCAATATTTTAAAATAACTTTAAATGGAGTATAATCTTTAAAAATTTTGAATCACTATGTTGTACAGCTGAAACTAATATAATATTGTAAATCAACTATACCTCGATAAAAAAAATTTTTTTTTAATTCTCCCAACCTTTGTTTTAGGGGAGCTGAGCTCAGAGTAAGCTCTGCTCTCTCTCCCCTATTGCAATAGCTTTGAACAAAGTCTTCCTTGCCTGTTTAACTTAGCCCGGTACAACTTTTGCTATTATACCAGCCAACCTAACCCCTTAACACCTCTTTCATTTCTCTCATGCTATAGCCAAATCTTTAATTAGGGCTGTAGTCTCACTCATCTGGATGATTACAATCATTTCCCAACCCATCTCCCTGATTTCAGTCTTCCTCCTTTACAATTTCTCCCTACACTGTTGTAGCCAAAATAGTTCCCAAAATGAGGTTTAATCATACACTATCCCTACTTAGAAACCTTCAAAGTTTTCCCATAATTCATATGATGGTGTGACTATACAACCACATTTCCCTGAAACAGTCCTGGTTTTAACCTATTACTGCAGATAAATTATTATTAACATCTTTCTTTTACTCTCAGAAATGTCCCAGTTTAGAAGATAATGACTTCTTAGTATGGAATCTAAGGGCTAACCGCTGACTTCATCTACCCCACTCTGGTATACACACCATACTCAACCACAACAAGCTGCCTGTGACAGTGGGCCTCAATGCTGGCTGCACATTAAAATCACCTGGAATGCTTTGCAAAAGTGTACATAATTAAGCTCAACACCAGACTAATTAAATCTGACTCTCTAGCAGTGGGCCTTAAACACTGATTGATTTTTTTTAAAGTCTACCCAGTAACTCTAATGTGGAACACAACTGAGAACCCCTGACATCTGGTTGCCAGTTCAACCATATTGTGTTATTCTGTTTCTTCCACTTGTAAGATCTTAAAGCTTGGTGAGCCTCTACTTTTCTTGGATGTCCTCTCATCTGTGAAGCTCTCTCTGACATTTTACAGCACCCTGTACATGCCCTTATTACAGGACTAACAACAACAAATTACAATTATTTATTTACATGTTCCTCAATAGCTAAGTCCTATTGATTCATATTCAATGTGTCTCACATCTGTCTCACCTCATTTCCTCACACTAGCTCAGTTTAACCTCTCAGGTGCCTGACTGCATAAGCTCCTAATTTCTGCTTCCAATCCCACCCCCCTCCAAATTGCTCCCAGTTATCTTTAAAAATCAATTGAATGGTATCATTCCACTATTCAAGTTCCTCATGGCTCATCACCTTCAAAAACATAATATCCAAACTCCCGGTGTGGAATTCAATGGCCTTCCCTAGTGACTCCAACATACATCAGATTCCTCTTCCCCTCACTCCTAACAACACCCACTTCCAACCCCACAGGGGTTGGAAGCCACCATGCTTTTGCTTGAGCAGCTCCTTCTACCTGAAATGACTTACTCTCATTTTCCAAAAGGCAAACTCCTTACTTTCAAAAGTTCTGCTAAACTATTACTTCTTTAAACCTGTCCACCACCAAGAATTAATCACTGCCTCCTCTTTGTCACATTTTCCCATTTTAAATCTCTATAGATCACTTATCACAGTTTGGTTTGCTTTATGTAAATGCCTGCCTCCCTCCTCAACAGTGAACATCTCTAGGACAAAAGCCAGATGATACTAACAATATCTCCAATAAGTGATTGTTGAATTCATTTGAGAAACCATTTTTAAATCACTAACTTGTAAAGTTAAGACAGGCACCTCTAATCATTTCTGTCCCCTAACCCATGGGGGGAATTGAAAAGTAGAAATAGCTTAGATCTCCAAGTCTTAGTGTTATAAGAATTGTAGAGCTCAAAGAAGTCTCTGGAGACTGGGTTGAGACTCTTTCCAGACAAAAGTTGAGACTCTTTCCAGACAAAAGTATTTTCAAACATGATCTTTATTAAGCCAGTGCCTTCTAGCTTCTAATTCTGTATTTTAACCATGCTCACTGGAAGGTCATTTATTGATAGAAGTGACACAGCCAAGTGATTTCTTACCAGATCATCTTTTTTTTAAATATTTATTTATTTTATTTTTACTTATTTGGCTGTGCCGGGTCTTAGTTGTGGCGGCACGCAGGATCTTCGTTGCTGCATGCAGGCTTAGTTGCGGCATGCATGCGGGATCTAGTTCCCTGACCCAGGATTGAACCCAGGCCCCCTGCATTGGGAGCACAGAGTCTTAACCACAGGACCACCAGGGAAGTCCCCTTACAGGATCTTAAGAGAGTTCAAGGAGATCTTCTTATTTCCAACCTTTATAGCAGAATTTCAAAGCCCCTGTTTTTATACTAAGAGCTACTACAAGCTGCAAATTGGAGAGTTTTGAAGCCTTCTTTGTGCCCTCAGAAGATTGATACCACTCTAAGACATATGCTATAACCTTAACTCTGGGTTAGCAGTTGTTTGTATGAAAAGTAATATCCAATGATAGGGTCTGCCACACACTTCCAGGGATCTTCACTGCCTTATCAAATATCAATGGTATCTGCCTCTGCATTTAGGATAAATGAGGTATAGAAGAAATACATCAGGGATGAGATCCAGAATTTTTTCTGAAATATCCTAAAACGTATATCATTCTCTGAAATTTCTCATGCACAAAAATACAAGTAAAGACCCTGGTGCAGATGAAAATTTCTTAATAGTTCCTTAAATCAGTGCTCTTCTACAGATTGTTACCTGACCCAAATATATGTGGACCTCTTCCCTCATGGGCAATATGATGAGGTCGGTGACCATCGATTTATGAATTACACCAGAAAACATTTTTTATAATTCTGTATTTATTTTAAAGTATCTTAGGAAAAAATATTATATATAACTAGTACAGCACACCCAAGGGTCTTGTGGCTTAGAATGAGACAATAATTGTAACTGCAGTAACCCATCTTATTCTGACTGAACAAGGCACTGTGCCCTGGCATGAGCTTGAATGTTTCACATCTTTAGGAATTGACTTGCTTAACTTCTTGGGAGTATTACTAATGATGATGGCCTAGATCTCTAACATAGATCCGCACATACCATGTTTATACATACAAGAACTCAGTGAAGGGTATGGAAACATGGCTCTTTCGGACGACATACACCTGTGAGTGACGCTCTCAGTGCTAAGTGACACCAAAATCAAACAACAATACTACTGAAGTAGAACTTCAACTTTATTTTAAACTAGGTGACTTTAAACCTACTATCTCCTTATTATTGACTGCTAAAAAATTCCATTCTTCTCCTTAAGGAACTTACTTTTAGGTATGCATTTTGTAAATCAATTACATGTATAACTTGATATTATTGTTTTTCTTTGTTCTTTACTTAATGACAGTACAGAGTAGGGGTTATTTTCATTTTATTTATTATTATAGTTATCTCCTATTTGTGACAATCGAAACTGGTTTTTACTTGTAATAATAATATTTCTTTTTTAAATGAATTTAAAGATTTTTAGAAAGGGAGTGTATTTAAAGAAAAATAAGTAAATAATAGTACAGATGAGAGGAAAATCATAACAGATATGTTTTGGAAACACTATCCTAGGGAAAAGCTCTTTATAGAGATGAGCTTCCACAGAGGGTAAATAACTCACTTTTACCACTGTCCGTTCCAAAAGCTAAGAACACATAAGTAGGCAGCCACAAAGAATATCACTCTAGAAGACAGAGGGAAGAAAAAAATTGGAAAAAGCATTTGGGTTTTGGATAGTACAGAAAAACTCTAGCAGGGATGAGTAAATTTTGAATCAACACCAATATAATCAAAGACTACTTTAGTCCCTTTTTAACCCCTTAGGTCACTCCTCCTCTACATAATGTAAAATCTCAAGCTTTCCAGAGAGAATCACTAATAAGAAAAAAAAAAAAAAATACTATCTCCCAAGCAGCCTCACCAACCAAAAAAAAAAAAAAAAATGTTTTTTATGCTTTATGTTTCACTGTTTGTATTTTTAAAATAGGGTTTCACATACAGACATCTGAGGAGCTGTATTCTGGTAAATATGCTTTTACAAACTCCCCATTTTGGAGATTTCCTAAGACACACACCTTAAGGAGTCATGCACCATTAGTTGGGAATTACTCTCTACCATATATTACCATTAAGAAAAGGAGAAGCTGCTCTCAGTAACAGAGACACTATTCATTACTCCCTACAAAGGCACACTATAATTACTTCAGACTGTTTAAATTTTCCCAGTGATAGTGAAATGCACTGTTAGAAGCCATAGTTACCTTGCTCCAACAAAGACAAATTATAGAGCAATACAATTAAACTAAGTTATTTTCGTTCATATTTTAATAACATGAGAAGATTGAATTTGAGGTAACAGCAACTCTGTAGTTTGTAACAGAAAAATAGAGGTAGCAAATACGATTTTTATAATGAAAACAAAACAATTGGTATGAAGGGAATGTAAGCCTACCCTGATTAACATTCCTAACCTTGCAAATTTGCATGAAGATAATTTTTATACAATGTCAAATGCCAAGACTAAAAATGGTTCAACTATACTTTGACGGATGACACATCCACAACGTGTATTGTCAAACGCATGTCAAACAGGCTGTAAAAGAAAATCACAAACCAGGAAAGGTAGGAAAGCAACACCATAAGGTACATATGGAGGCAACAGTGTTCTTCCAAAATTTACTTTCTATGTAGCAGAGTAACCATAAAGAACTTCCAATGTACCCAAAACTTGTTACATAAAAAATAAAGGACATTGCTAAAAAGATGATTGTAGGCATGTATTATAGCAAACACCACTAGTTGTCCCTCAACAACCATTCTACACTCTTTCATAGTAACAGAACCCTTTGTTTTTAATTGAGTACCTGGCAGCCCAGAATAAATACTACATTTCCCAACCACCATTGAAGACAGATGTACCAATATGACAAATTATGAACAATAAGATGTAAAGGAGAATAATAGATGCAACTTTCAGGAAATGTCCTTCCAGGAAGGAGGCTTCCACTTTGCCTTCCTCCTTCCTGCTGGCTGGAGGACTAACATGATAGCTGGAACAGGAACATGTTACATGTCATGTTACATGACATGTCTAATGTCTCAGAGCATGACACGCCTTAAGAAGAGCAACTTAACACAGACGCATAATGCAAATCCAGAGCAGAGAAGCAAAATGCAGGAAGCCTAGATGTCTGAAACCACAGAGCACAGGCCCTAAACCACTTACCTTTAGACTTTAATATGAAAATCAAGTAAATTTCTATCTTGCCTAAGCCACTGTTATTTGGGGTTTACTGTCACTGTCAGCCAAACCTTAACCTAACGCACACGTGTATACATTTTCAACCACACACGAAATTTGTTCCTTCTGACAACTTGTCAAATTGCTTGAGTTTTACTGTTTCAGATCCTTTTAGAACACATTTATTGTGGATTGTTTAAAGCATTAACTGCTATGAATGAATTGTAGCAAATATATATACACAAGTAATGTAAAAAGAGTTCAGTATTTATCCATTTAATGTAAATGTTTCCAATGCTTTTAAAACTCTTGCATTTCACTGATGAGTAAAGGAAGGCATAAAATATAAGTAAATTTGTTCAAGTCCACTTTCAACACTCAACAAATATTAAGTAAATGATAAACTTGAAGTGAAGCTTAGGTTCTGTCGGGTAAGATGGACAAAAAATAAGTAAACAGATAAATAAGGATGAATGGAGACACAATGGAGGCAATAAAGGGTTGAGATAGAGCCTAGCAGGCAGGAGGAGGGGGATGGCAAGGCAACTTTTGATCAGCATCATGGAAGGCTAAGGCCTAAGGGATAAGATAGAAAAGCTGCAGGAGAAGACAACTCAAGCAGAAGCAGTTTCAAAGATCCTCATGTGGATAATGCTTTACACTTAAGTAACTGGAGGTGCCTCTTCCACATTCCTGCAGGATACTGTACTGTGTAATGATCCCACACTTCCCTAGGTACCATGAAAGGATTTGTAAATGCATGACTGCTTATCCTCCCAACAGAGCGCATCAGTGGAAGCATTTGCACTGAGACTTGAATCTGCCAACATCCATGCTACCATGTGGGGAATGGGTTGGAAAGGAGACACCAGGGGCTTCCATGGATCCTAACAGCCACTACAGGACATTGGCAGAAGAGCGTATGTGAGATAGAGTCAAGATAACTCTAGCGCGAGCATCAGAAAAGCTCACCAGGCTTCTGACCTGGAACATTCTCCAAAACCATATCATCTCCTGCTGCTCTTTTCCTCAGTCCCTCTTACACTTTCTTCTTGCTCCATGTCTACAATAAAAAGAAAAAGAAGAAACCTAAAACAGTACAGAAAGCTACTAAATGAAAAGTAGCAGTTTGTGGCCCTTTTCTGACCTACCAATAATCTCTCTTCTCAGATAAACTCACTTCCATCAGTTTCTTCGCTGGTTACCACCATATAGCTAAATGGTGAATTATGCCTACTTCATCATTTATCAGTTTTAAACAGTTTCTATTTACTCCTTGCTTTTTTTTTTTTTACTTACTAAGCATCTTTCAGATCTTTCCATTATCAATATAAAGAGTCTCTTCATGCTTTTTTACAGCTGCAATAAGTTTCTCCTAGATACCCACACAGGTCACTCGATCACTTTCTTTAAATCTTTATTCAACTCACCATAAATTCCAGTGGGCCCAGCAACAATTCAGAATAAAAGGAAGCAGTACATTTAAAATCAGGCTCAGGCTGATGCATAGGTCTCAAGTAAGCTGGCCTAACAAGTGTCCCAGATCCCCATGTCACCTACCACTGTTGCTCTGATGCCTTCCTCCCAGCTCTTGGGGGGTGGGAATGGGTGTTCCCTGTGACCAGCTGATGGAGGGCAAAAATTCCCAAGCTTGAGTCACGGGTGGGTCAGCTCAGTATGTGTGGGCAGGCAGACACGGACCACTGCTGCACTGTAGCCCCCTCAAGTAGACCTGAAAGACAATGGAGAGGGGAAATTCTCCCAGTGGGCACAACAGCCAGTCACCTACTTTGTGTGGAGAATAAAGGGCATGAAGTAAAGATATTCAAAGATTCATAGGTGCTTGGTCAGGGGCCTGGAAGACTAGAAGACCGAGAACAAGGAGGTCTGGGAAGAGGTAAGCCGATAGACCTATGGGAGTGGGCACAAATGTGAGGACCTTTGAATCACACATTAATGTCCACCAGAGAGAACATACTTCAGAAAAAGCACTAAAAAGTCAAGCAGACAGGATGACTCAGCCAGCGGATGTCAGCCAGACTCTGTCTTGAGCCACCCTCGCATGTACACAATGTTCTCATGAGCAGAGTCATCACCTTGGCAGAACTGGAGTCTATTCTTGAGATCACAAGTTGGGCTCCCTCTCGCCAGGGCTGATCTGGCTACAGCTGCTGAGAAATATCTGACCTACCAGCCATAGAAACCAACAATGAGCCCCTAAGATGGTACCATCTTCCCTACCAATGGGTCACTTAGTAGCAAATTAATTACATTAGACCCCTTCCATCCTAGAAAGGGCAATGTTTATGCTGGCTGGAAATGATATATACTTGAGGTATGGAGTTGCTTTTACCACCTACAAGTGTCTCATCCAGCACCACTACCCAAGGACTCACAGAGTTTCTGATATACCAACATGGATCCTATATACCATCACCTCAGACTCAGGAATGCACTTAAGTAGTATAGGCTGACAACCATGGCATCTATAGACCCTATCATGTATCACACCATTCAGACGTTGCCAACCTGACAGAGCTATGAAACAGCCTTTTGACGTCATAGCTGATGTGCCAGCTTGGAGATGACACCTGGAGAGATGGGACATTATTCTTCAAGATACAGCAGACCTTAAACCAATGGCTAGTATATAGTACTGTGCCTCAACAGCCAGAACACACAGGTTCAGGAACCCAGTGACAGAATAGGAGAGACCCTGCTTATAAACTCCTAGTGACCCACTTAGGAAGTGTTTTCTTCTCTACCACCAAGACTTCAGTCTTTGTGGGTCAAGAGGTCCTGGTTTCCAGAGGGGGAACCCTTCCACTAGGGAAAAAAAGTGAGAGCTCCACTAAACTGAAAGCTACAGCTAATTCCTGGTCACTTTGGGATCCTCATAAAATATACCAGCAGCAAAGAAAAAGGTTACCATACTTGCAGAAAAACTGCAATAATCATCGGGAGGTAAGACTGCTGCAACAACAAAACCGGTGCTTGAAAAAAATGTGTTAGGCATTAAAGTGATCCAATGGACATATCCAGCTATTACCATGCCCAATCACAACTGCAAATGGACAGGTCACAGCAACCACAGATTAATAAGGACCTGGAGCCAAAGGCTCAGACCTCTCAGAAAAGGCACCAAACAACTAAGCAGACAGGATAACAAAGCCAGTGGGATCTGGATCGATTCACCAAGCAAACCACCTAGACCAGCAGAAGTATTCACCAAGTACTCACCAAAAGGGAATAGGAGTCTGGTAAGGTGGGAAGGGAGGGAAACTATGAGTATCAGTGATGATCTAGGACAAACTACTGCAGTGGAGGGCTGTATCTAATCCTGCCAACTTTCCTCTTCTAAGTTTTTCCAGAAATTGTAACCACCCAGAATTCTCAAGATGTATTTGAATGGAGTGAACTTAATGTGAGAACAAAATGATCTGAGCACTGCAGGGGTGTGTACTTTAATGGATGTTATCAGTACTCTGCCCAAATGTCCTTTTTAAGCCAGCACACCTACCCCTAGCTATGAGTATTGAGTAATGACAACTCTGTCCCCTTCTAGGAGAATTTCCCTCTGTCAAATGGGAGTTGCCTTGCACAGGAAGCTTCACCCACCACCACCAGGAGGCAGATCTTGGTCAATGACTGGATAGAACGTGCCTCAAGATGGGATCGACTCTACAAAACAATTTACACTCCAGGGCTTCCTTGTGGGTTCAGAGTGAGCTGGCCTACAGCTGAGACTACATTCTTGCTTACCTTTTTTTCCCTGCCTTTCTATAGATAGTACTTCCCCCCACCCTTGCCAATAAATCATATGATTTACTAAGGTGCCATCTCAAGTTCTTCTCCTGGGGAACCCAATCTAGAAACCATCATACTGAATTGATTCTGGAAAAAATAAAATTCACTCACTACAGTTTCACGGTTTACATTGTATTTTTTCCTAACTAATAAAAATAAAAATATTTAAATAAGAAATAGCATACTTTCTAAACTGAGTCTACTAGGGTACATCCACTTAAATTATTTTTCTGAGTGGTTTAGTCAAAGCATGACCCTGAGAATAAAATATTAGGGTGATGTGATCTTTCTATAATCATATTACATGGCAATGTACCATGAGCATTTCGACTTAAAGTTAATATAGCTTCACTAGGAAACTACATACTCTGACACAGCAATTCTGATCATTGAACGCAGGCCCTACCACCAGCTCTATCATGGGAAAATTACAGACCAAAACTCTTCTCACTCTACCTATAAAATAAGCAGTCAGCCAAATAGCTTCACCTACCTACCTTAAGACCTCCTAGGGGACTTTTAATCTGCCTAAAGCAAAATTGAGAAAAACGAACATGCTCAAGAAAAGATGTTCAACATTGCTAATCATCAGAGAAATGCAAATCAAAACCACAATGAGATCTCACCTCACTCCTGTCAAAATGGCTATCATCAAAAAAGACCACAAATAACAAATGTCGATGAGGATGTGGAGAAAAGGGAATCTTTTTTTTTTTTTTTTTTTTTTTTGCAGTATGCAGGCCTCTCACTGTTGTGGCCTCTCCCGTTGCAGAGCACAGGCTCCGGACGCGCAGGCTCAGCAGCCATGGCTCACGGGCCCAGCCGCTCCGCAGTATGTGGGATCTTCCCGGACCGGGGCACGAACCCGTGTCCCCTGCATCGGCAGGAGGACTCTCAACCACTGCACCACCAGGGAAGCCCAAGGGAACCCTTTGACACTGTTTTTGGGGATGTAAATTGGTGCAGCCACTGTGGAAAACAGTATGGAGGTTTCTCAAAAAACTAAAAATAGAACTACCATATGACCCAGCAATTCCACTCCTGGGTATATATCCAAAAAAACCAAAAATGCTAATTTGAAAAGATATATTTACCTCGATATTCATAGCAGTATTATTTACAATTGCCAAGATACGGAAGCAACCTAAATGTCCATCAACAGAAAAATGGATAAAGAAGATATGGTATATATATGCAATGGAATATTCCTCAGCAACAAAAAAAGAATGAAATAATGCCACTTGCAGCAACATGGATGGACCTAGAGATTATATACTAAGTGAGGTAATTCAGACAGAGAAAGACAAATATCATATGATATCTCTTATATGTGGAATTGAAATATTGATACAAATGAACTTATTTACAAAACAGAAATAGACCTACGGACATAGAAAACAAACTTATGGTAGCCAAAGGGGAAAGGGGGTGGGTGGAGGGATAAATGTGGAATTTGGGATTAACATACACACATTACTATATGTAAAATAGATAAACAACAGGACCTACTGTATAGCACAGGGAACTATATTCAATATCTTGTAATATCCTACAATGAAAAAGAACCTGAAAAAAGACTAGATAGATAGATGACTGAATCACTTTGCTGCACACCTAAAACACTGTAAATCAACTATACTTTAATTTAAAAAAGAATATTATAAGATGATAAGTGCTATGAATAAAAATACAGCAGAGAGGGTAGATAAGGAGTCCCATGTATTATGTGATGCTGGGAAGGAGTGTACAGTTTTAATTGGGTGGCTAAGAAAGACTCACTAGAAAGGTGACAATTAAGACGTGAAGTAGGTAAATAAATTAATGCATTAAATGCTCATTAAAAAAAGATTACCCCAAACTATTCATAGTACTTACACTATTTGGTTTAATTACACTCTGTTCCCTGAAATAAAATGTTAAATTCAACAGATATCTCAAACTCATAATGTTTGCAACATTTATTCAACTCATCTCTAGTTCTTTATCCTTTTCTCTTCAAGCTTCTTTTATTTTTTTCAGTGCTCAATGAATTCCTCGTGTGGTCTACTGAGTCCTATTTACAGTCCATGATGGGAGCTTCAAAGCAAGAGAAGTGAATCTTGAGTGCTTCATAACCAACTCAGGCTACTACATTACTTGCTTGGATTTTGAATTTCTTTGCCTCTTAAGATTTTAAATATCCTTCCATCTAGTTACAACTATCTTTGCATATGACAGAATCCTGCAATTTTTCATATTCTCCACATCTGAGAGGACCTTATAACTCATAAATATATTAAAATGATGTTCAATTAAATTCTGGTTATTTCTCATGGCCTTATCTGGCTTTGCCATCCCAGCTCTTTAAGGTCATTCTACTGACAAGCACTTTATTAACATCCGCCTTAAAGCAGCCTAGAATAGAGGATAGGAATATTCACTCTGCAGTCAAAATATGGCTACGCCAATCATTGCCTGAGTCACCTTGGGCAAGTCACTTACACTTTCTAGGGTTCAATTTCCCTACTGTAATATGGAGAAGATAAAATCGATACCTTTCTTATTAAGTTATTGCAGGGATTAAATAAGAATAGTGCTTAAAATGCTACCTAACATATAACATGTGCTCAATAATTTTAAGTATTATTTTTATCATTATATTTCCAACTTGTGACATATAGTTTTTTATATACATTTGCTGTTTGTCCTCCTTGATAGTAAATTCCTATATGTCAGAATCTAAGACAATCATCAATTTGAGATGACTTCCATATACATCCCTTAAGTAAAAGTTGAATTGAGCATATAGCTTGGTTCTTCGGCTCCTAATATACTCAGGCATATGCTAATTTAAATAGCTTCAATGCTCTACTTTTGCACTTGCTCCACTAGTGAATTTTACTACCATAACACAGGTTGGCCAAAAGGAGTCCCCCTACTGTTTTACTCAGGCTGACAGGACCTCCCCTCACTACAGCTGGGTGCTATCACCCATCTTCTCTCAGATGCAGTACCTCTGCTCTGTGTACCACCTCTTCAAGATGGCTGATGGAACCCCATTCTTCAGTACCAAGTGTCCTGATCACTGATGCTTTGTGCCAACATTTCTGGCTGTCTAAATTGGGTGTATAACCTGCTATGTCCATCTGGATTTGAACTCCATGTTTATGTGGATCCATCTAAGTCCATTGCCCATTCCTACAGTTCTAGTTGCCTGAATCATTATAATAGTTATATGGCTTTATATTTTATGAAGTACTTTCAAGGATATTTTCTTCTTTGATCCACCTTTGAGATAGAAGGATTCATATTATTATTCCTAATGTGGACTAGGAGGGATTAGAAAATGTCAGAGAAGTAGTAACTCACAGAACAAAGACTAGAACAAGAATTTACAGTGTGAGTGTATTGTATTTACACTAAGAGGAAATAAAGACCAGAGACTGTCCTGAAGCCAAGAGAAACAACTGAAGTTGCCTTGAGTATAAGCATAGAGGCTTCCTCTCTAACACAAGCCTTTGAGAACTACACAAAGAGTTGATTCTATGAAAACTTGATTCTAAAGTAGACACTAGATTCCCTACAGTTTTTCTCAATCAGGGTTCCACTAGAGAACTGAATCCTACAGAATATGATTGGTATGTAACTTTTTCCTCAATTCTTTCAGGAATGGAACAAGGCTAGTACCATTCTAGAGACATAGGCAAGAAGTTAATTAATTATATCTATTGGATTCCTTAACACAGTAGGGCATAATTCCTTTGTGGAATCTTGGTTGAGAAGAGCTAAATGCATATGAGAGAGCTTACATTAGACCTACTATGCAGAATAACAACTCCTCCTGAAATAACTGCTTCCTCTTAAGAATTAAAACAAAATATCAGACCTGAATAAATGACTCCTCTAAAGAGTGGGCAATCCATGACCATTTACAGTTACTTCTCCAACAGTAACCTTGTTTTTTAGGTGTCAAGCTTAACAAGGGCAATGCCTTATGGTTAAGTCCTATATATATATCAGTGCAGCAAAAGAAAAAGTCTACTAATAACCTCAGACTATATGCCTATTGAAAGCACATGTTTCATTATGTGGGGACCAGGGAAGATAATGTAAAAAGTTTAGTGCCTTCCAGTCCTTCCAGGTGGGAGAACATCTCAAAAAAATGTTCTTCAGGCAGGGGACCAGCCAGAGCAGCTCAGACTATGAACAAGAGTGACATCAGGGGTCAAGACAGATGACAAACTTTGGAAGCAGGCTGATTGAATCAGGCCGGACAGCTTTTTCTGCAAATGGCTTTCAGAGATTTGTGGAAGCTGTTTCTAGAGGCTGGAAAATTGCTCCCCGTTGACTTCAGCAGGGAAATGATGACCTACGAGCCCTGTTTTGACGGTGGATTGGTGAGCCCGGGCCATCTGGCAGTAAAAACAAACCAACCAGGCCTGTTCTGAGCTGACTAACCACCTCCAAGCAAAGAAACAAATCTGCCTTTGCCATTGATACACCTCTTAGTTCAAATAACAAGCAAAAGGAAATACAACCAGCTGGATTCAAGGGAACAAAGTCAGGGGAGTTTTGCCTCCCATTTATTTCCAACCATAAGCTCTTTTTTTTTTTTTTTTTTTTTTTTTTTTTTTGCGGTACGCCGGCCTCTCACTGTTGTGGCCTCTCCCGTTGCAGAGCACAGGCTCCGGACGCGCAGGCTCAGCGGCCATGGCTCACGCGCCCAGCCGCTCCGTGGAATGTGGGATCTTCCTGGACCGGGGCACGAACCCGTGTCCCCTGCATCAGCAGGCGGACTCTCAACCACTGCGCCACCAGGGATGCCCCCATAAGTTCTTTTTTTACACGTTAAACATGTTTACTTTGAGAATGAAGTAAGGAAGGAAATGCCCTCAGAGAGAAAAAAAAGAATTGTGAATTTAGAACAGAAGCATAAAGGCCTAAGGAAACAGACCCCCAAGGAATCAGAATAGAATATTATTTGAATAAATTGGCTTAATCAAGATTAATTCTGTTTATTAACAAGCAGAATTGTTATTAAAGCTAAGTAAGCAGTGGTCTGTGCCCAATCAGGGCAGACAGTTCTTAGGGGAAAGATGGAACGGGAACCAGAGAGAAAGCTGCCCTCAATGTAAGGAGGAAGGGAAAGTCCTCTGGCGAAGCTCTTTAACACAAAGACCTAAAAGTGGGATGAAACACAGCTTTAGTGGAGACAAAGCCTCCATTTACTCTCACTCTTAAAAAATTAAAATGCCCTTGAAAAAGATAAATAAGTATAGAAGTCTGCATTTAAACACGGCCTGATCCATTTATGAAAGTAACAGTAGCTAACACCCCATCTACTCCAGATGCCATACTAAGTGCATTGTGAATTCCCTCCTTTCGTCCAACTCTCCTCTAGCCCCCACTACAACCCTAGGGGAAGGTACTAGTATTCTCTTTTGACTGAATTAATTGCTTCCTTTTCTGCTACTTGGGATTTTATTTTAATACTCAGTGTGTACCTGTGCAGGTACTGTGTGTGCCAGGCACTGTGCAGGACTCTAGCTATGGTTGCTGCCTTCAGGAAACTTACAGACAGTACAAATTCTTAGGAAAAAAACAGAGGGCTGTGGAAGAAACAATGAGGGGAGGAGGCACCTATTTAAGTGGTCAGGTCAGCTGAGACCTGAAAGAGGAATAGGAGCCATCATGTGAAGAGCAAGAAGGGAGAGCACACCAAGCAGAGGACACAGCATGTGCAAGGGCCAGGCTGAAAAGAACTTGGTGTATTAACATTTTAAGAAGGTAGGTGGGTGAGAGAACAGTGAGCAAGATGGAGGGGAGTAGGAGACATGTTTACAGAGAGGAACAAGGACCAGCCTCTGTAGGGGGTTTCAGAACTTGTTACAGGGTTTAGTGTATATTAAGTACAGTGGAAGCTCCTGGAGGGTTTTAAGCAGGGGTGATATAAGATCTAATTTGCATTTTCTAGATAATTAATTGATCTTTGGAGAGTATCTTGTAGGAATTCAAAAGGGGAAGCAGAGAGACAAATGAGGAAACTATTGTCCAGGTAACAGAGACAGTGGTGGCTTGGACTATGGGATGGCCATGGGGAAGAAATAGAGTCAAGATATGCTTTGGAGGCAGAATTAATAGAACTCAGTCTTGTACACTATTCTGTAATAGCACTTACCACACTTCCTTGTAACTGTTCCTTTGTCTCTTTCTGCCAGTGACTGTGAACTCTTTGAAGGCAGGAGCAATATTTTACTAACCTGGGTTCCTCAGAGCCAACCATAAAGTCTGATAAACCCTCAAAAAGGATTTGATAAATGTATGTTGGGCTTCCCTGGTGGCGCAGTGGTTAATCTGCCTGCCAATGCAGGGGACACGGGCTCGAGCCCTGGTCCGGGAAGATCCCACATGCCGCAGAGCAACTGCTGCACAACTACTGAGCCTGCACCCTAGAGCCCACAAGCCACAACTACTGAGCTCGCACACCACAACTACTGAAGCCCACATGCCTAGAGCCAGCGCACCGCAACAAAGAGTAGCCCCCGCTCGTCACAACTAGAGAAAGCCCGTGCACAGCAACAAAGACACAATGCAGCCAAAAATAAATTAAATAAAAGAAATAAATTTATTTTTTTTATGTATGTTAATAAGGTAGAAAAACGCAACTACCTTGTCTTACGTAGGTTGGGACTACAAAAGATCAAAGCCAGCAAGTACTATCCTGAAAGAGATACAGTCATCCTAGTTACTCCTCCAGGTCAGAGACCCAGGGCCACTATGTGAAGCATGTGCAGGTTCTAGCTAAGGGGCATGTTGATATTGTTGAACTTGGAAGATCCAATCTCCTGCTGGTAAAATATCAATAGAGGTAGTATAGTAGAGTGATTAAAAGAATGGACTTTAGTGTCAGGTTCAAATTCTTCCCCGATCCTTCCTAGCTATATAACTTTGTGCAAGTTACTTTACTTCTCTGTATTTTATCACCTGTAAAATGGGTAATAATAATACTTACTGTGGAAGGCAGAATTATGCCCTCCCCAAGTATGCCCACATCCTAATCTCTGGAACCTGTAAATATGGTGGAATTAAGGTTGCAGATGGAATTAAGGTTGCTAATCAGATGACCTTAAAATAGGGAGATTATCCTGGACTAGCTGGGTGGGCCCTAGTTAATGACAAGAGTACTTAAATTTGGAAAAGAGAGATACAAGAGTCATTCTCCAAGTGATACAGTGTGAAACAACACTCTACTGACTGCTGGCTTTGAAGGAATGCAGGAATCGTCTAGAAGCGGGAAACGGCAAGGAAATGGATTCTCTCTTAGAGCCTCCAGAAGAAGGTGGCTGTGCCTAACGCTTTGATTTTTAACCCAGGGAGACCCATTTTGGACTTCTGACTTACAGAACTGCAAGATAATAAATGTTTGTTGTTTTGAGCCACTGGATTTGTAGCAATGATACAGCAGAAATGTGAAGCTAATACATTATTACCCTTTGGAAATACTGCGTACCTCTAAATGAATATGTGTGAGAGTGTTCTTAACACAGACCAAAGCATTATAAGCATTCTCTATCACCCTGTATGAGGATGTCTGACCAGTTCAATGCCCTTGGCCGCAAAGTCCACTCAAAATAGCCCTTCATTATACAATTACATAAGTTATGATAAATACATTCAAATATAATTATGTAAAGAGAAGCCTTCAATACACAATTTTAGACATTTTGCCTTAAGATACAGACAACATTTTTAAACATTTTCTAAGTGCTTAATCATTTAAGTGCAATATCATTTCTCTCTCACCGAGTTGCTCTATCTGGATAGCAAACAATTGAATTAAGTCTGAAGATCGGCTTGATAACTCCAGATGCCAGTTCTAAAACTCTGAATTGTCATGGGATTTCTTGCCTCCTCCTCCCCATCGCCCAGAAAGGAAGGATTTTTATATGTGTTGTTAAACATCTCTGTCATAAATGAATAACCTGAGCCAACGTGAAGAGAATCATTCATACTTCTACCAATTAAGAAAGGACACGCTTCCGTTATCAACTATAATCACTAGTTGGCTTCAACTGAAATCTCCTTAGTTTAATAAATACACCACTGCCATTTATTAAAATACAATATGCTTTGCCAGGAACAATCTTCTACCCTGCAGACCTGGTTAAGTCTCACTGGTGATTCAAAGTGTAATATCAAGTGAGAATTTAATGCCTGACCCCACCCCATTCATGATTAAACCAGTCTTATAAAAACTGGTCCATTCCTGGAATGTTCATGACCTACAAAGCTAAAGATGTCATTGTCTTCGTGAGAACCATGTATTGAGAGGAAGGCTCTGTTTATTCCAGTCAGGTTTCACCCATTAATTTACAGCTTTCTAATTTCACTTCTTGGTAATTGTTCCCTCAGCATTTCCTGTAACTGTGCCTTATCTGATTCTTTCACTCCAGACTGTTATATTTATTGCAATGCAAAACAGAAAACATTTCTGAATTATAATTGGAAGTCCTAACTGGTTTCCTATTTGATGCTGAATAATTTGATCCTGGCTAATTAGGTGTGTGGAACCCCCAACTCACCCTGCAGCAAGGCTTACCCTGACTTCTGATGATGCTTCTGGAATATGGCTAATTGTCAGAAGCCAGGTATAGTGATAATGAGCACATCTTTGCCTCTCTTGCCCTCGTGAGAGAAAATGGAAATTTCTAAAGTGGTATTTAGATGAGCTAGGATGCTTTTGCAAGTATTCTAAATTATCAAGTGGAACGTCCTGAAAGTGACCAGACCATCAATCTTATCTACCTCTCTCTTCAAAGGGAAGGTGGCCACGTCAAGAGTCCTACTGTAGGATTTCCCAGGAAATAGAAAGTTAACCTTAAGCCACTTTTCACTTTTTTTTTTTTTTTTTTGAGAGGGCAATTACCTTTGCTCTACAGTCTTCACAAGCTCCAGTTTATTCTTTTGAAGATTTAAGTAGTGTTACAAGGTGAAGATTTGTGTCTGTGCTAATTAGCAGTTCCTACTTCAGTTTGAGGACTTATTCTAAGAAAAGATAAGGGAGGCCTATAAGATCAGAGTACCTCTGGAATCCTCACAGAAGTGCTTCTTTGACAAATATAAATTTGCAGGCTGAGAAATCACATCTATTCTTAAATATGTTTTCATCAGAATCTGACAGTGCTGAAAGGACCTTCTGCCTATATTCATTTTATTAAATGTTGACTTCATATCACCAACCATTTTCATCTTTTAGAAAATTTCCTCTTTTCCTAAAAGGAAAAAGAAAGCTGCCAACATAATTTTAATTATTTTGCTGACACATCTTTTTATGTTCTTATATTTGCATATTTTTTCTTTTTTGCATTATTTGGTCTATTATATGAAAGGATCTCCTTGCAAGTATTGATAATAAAAAATTCAGGAGGACATCAAATTCAATTGGTTTTCTTTTTTAAGGGATGAAATGTATCCAAGGAATAAGATTTACGGAGCTGAAAAGGAGCTTTAAGACCCTTCTACACCTGAAAGCATATATTGGAAGTCCTGCTCAGTACGCCTCTCCCACAGGGACTTTTGCTTGGCTGCTCTGCAAAGCCAGACCAGGCTTTGTAAAGGCTGTGTAATAGGGCAGGTATCACCTTTGACCACAATCCAGGCAATTTTGCATCTATTGTATTACATTCCTGCAACCTCACCCATTTACACTAACCACATGCCACATGCCCTTTGCGCACACGTTTGACCAACAGCCTCATTTCTTAGCAAATGGCACTGCCGTCCAATCATCTGCCCATGACCATTGCTGGTTAGTGACTGTAGCAAGGGTGAGAACCAGAGACTCTCAGTCCTCTCCATGCTGTTATTGCCTTCACCACATCCAAGGGACTGAAAGATTCACTAATTCTTTTTTTCATTTAATCAATTTTTATTTATTCAAATTACATTAAAATGTTTTGTGGTTACAGCAGAACATACATTCTTAGAACTTACAGTCTGGTGAAGGCAAACTGATGCTAAAAAAAAAAAAATCATAGTATTGGAGAACCAAGAAGTGGTATATGAAACATCTGAGGAGAAGGATGTCACAATTTCAGTACCAGATATTTTCTGATAAATATTCCCTCAATGATTAAATGTAATATTCTTGGTTAAAAATGAATTCATCTTTGGTCATAGCAAAAAAAGGTTCCTCAATTTTTTTATTTCTTAATAAAACATTTTCTATGAGTACTAGTTATAAAATAAATATTTTAAATTTATTGATGAATTCACTGAAGATTCACTAATTGTTATCATGCATTTCAGCACTGCTTCTCATATCGGGGACCCTGACATCCACACCTATTCACAGAGAAGTTACCAGGTAACTGACAGCTGAATAAAAACTGGAAAATTAAGAGACTGTCAAAAGTCAAAGATTTCTTCATATAAGCTCTAATGAACAAGGCTTTTTTACTGAAATTCCTTCCAGTTTTTGGCTACTAGTTATTGTTTACTGAGCACTTAGTATGTGCCAGGAGCATGCAAAACAGTTTACATTTAATTATTTCATATTATCTCATTTAATCCTCACTCTCGTATGAAGTAGGTCTTGCTTTACAGATAAGGAAACCGAGGCTTGGAGAAAATTAATAAATCTGCTAGGGTTACACAGCTAGTAAGTGACCAAAGCAGAACTTTATCTGAAAACAGAGCCCAATATACTGCTATAATCAATTAGTAACTCCTCCCCCATAGAGTCAAATCAAGTAAAATTTATTGAAAATAATTTTCACTCTATTTGTGCCTTTTATCCTGGACCATCCTTGATCAAAGGAAATATGTTACCAGCATTCTCCCAAAGCTTGAAAATTTTATTATTATAACTTTCTTAAACATCTCTTAAGAAAAAAGGATTAATGATACATCCCAATGGTAGGACCCTTTTGGACTCTGGTCTAAATTCATTATATTGATTCTTATTATGTTTTCAATAAAATGAAGAGTAACTGCTCACTACCCACTGGACTATATCCTTTTATATTCCTTTCTATTCTCTTGCTTTTCTCACACGTTAAACAACTCCAAATCCTTAAGGTTTTATTCCAAAAGGGCCCATTTCCAATAGTGTAAGCATATGTACATTGTTCCTGTCAACTAAGAAAAATGCACAACCTAAAAGTTGAAAGTTATGTTTAATTCAGTGGACAAATCTGAGGACTTAAGCCCGGGACACAGCATCTCAGATTACTCTGAGAGACTGCTAGCTCAGAAGAGGCAAGGTGGGGAGCCAGGATATATAGGAGTTTTTGCAACAAAGACCAGGTAGTTGGAACATCAAAAGATCACTGTTAAAAGAAAACCAGATATCTCAAGTTAAGGAATTTAGTGCTTTTCTACGTATGGGAACATGCAAGAGTCTGGGCTCACTGAAATCATTCCTTTGATGTGCACCTCAGCTATCTGGGGCCAGTAACCTGTGTTTTCTCATGAGTTTCCTCAGAGTACAGCTTTGGGGGGGTGGGGGGACAGTGCAGGGATGGCAAGAGTGGCAGATGATCCTATGGTGGGCATTATGTTTCCATCCTGAGCTCCCGCAGGGCTCACCTTGGGGGAGGGGGAGGGAGGCTGTGGTTTTGCTTGATGGCTACAATATTCTTTGTTAACTGATACGGCAGGCAATATTTTTCATTCACATTCCTAAGTGAGTGGTCTTCTAACTGGGGTAGGAGTGTGCAAAAGCTTTCCCTTAAGCTCTCAGGCAGTCCTTAGAGGAGCCCATTTCAGGATCCTCAAATGTCTAAAAGTGATCTTCCTGAGAACAAATGTCCTCAGGGCACCATGCTGACTCTCTGTTCCCTCCTCCCCTTTCAGGAGAGCCCTTTCCTAGTCTATGAAAGAAAGGCAGACCTTCCCGAGCTAGATCTCACATCAGTGCATTGCCCTGCAATGTAGAAACCTCAGGCAACAAAGAGACAATTCAAAACACTGCCGAGAAAGTTACTCTCTAACTGAGCTATGTATCCTTTTATAAATCAGATGATTTCCAACTTCCTGTTTTTAAGCTTGTTAAATAAAGACCAAGTCAAACAACTCACTGATAAAAACTTTTTTCCCCTATTCTAATGAAAGAGCACTAGCTGATTTTTCTTTGGCATTTAACTTGAAAGGAGTCCAAAGAATCAACGGACACAAAAATAACCAGCTTTCCATTTCTTCTCTAATGAACAAGGTTTCAAATGCTTACAAACATAAAAAATGAAAACAGAGTTTATACTGATGTTAACTCTGTTTCATTCTAGCAAAATTCATCCACAGATACAAGAACTAATTTTTTAAATTTCTGTCTCATTATGTGATGCATTTCCAATTAATTTTTTTTTTTTTTTTTTTTTTTTTTTTTTTTTTTTTTGCGGTACCTGGGCCTCTCACTGTGTGGCCTCTCCCGTTGCGGAGCACAGGCTCCGGACGCGCAGGCTCAGCGGCCATGGCTCACGGGCCCAGCCGCTCCGCGGCACGTGAGATCTTCCCGGACCGGGGCACAAACCCGTGTCCCCTGCATCGGCAAGCGGACTCTCAACCACTGCACCACCAGGGAAGCCCTCCAATTAATTTTTTATTTAATAATTATCCCAACCTGTAATAATAACCCTGTACAGGACTTCCCTGGCGGCCCAGAAGTTACGACTCTATGCTTTCAATGCAGGGATCTCTGGTTCGATCCCTGGTCGGGAAAATACAATCCCACGTGCTGCACAGCACAGCCAAAAATAATAACAATAATAATAACTCCACACAGAAAAAATGTTAACACTTTGAGACTTATGGTGAGAGAAATACATAAGATAAATCCAACTTCAATGTAAATTGCTATGGTCTTTAGACTCAGAGAGTCAAAGGGAAATGCAGTAAAATAAAATAAGAAGAATGTAACAGTCTTATTTTGAAAAGTCCACATTCACATGTGGTAAAGTACATTTTTTCATTTACTCAAATTTATGTTAAAATTTTTAGAAATTAACTTAAAAATGTGGGAAGGAATATTTTGCTTTTCAAAATTCTTTTGAGGTACACAAGGGGAAAAAATTAAAGATAAGCTCTTCAGCCAACTCTAAAGCTCTCTTTATCCTTCTTAGTATTTATTCCTGTAAGCCTAAGTTGAATAGTCTTTAGCAGAAATAGCCAAAAAATTCACAATGTCTTGATTAAATCTTAGCCCAGTACTGCATCTAGGAAAACTACATTATGATTCCTACATCTTTTTCTATTTCCTGTTTAAACACCTCAGACCCACACTTTTTAAGAGATAGTTCTCATTCCTCACTGGCCCACAAATTCTCTTCTATCTTAGGTATGGTTAGCCACTGTAGACGTGTGTTATTACACGTCATGTTAAGATAAATTAGCAGTGAACCCAGAGGGGGCAGAAAATGTTCACTCTTTGGTCTTCTTCCCAGTCACTGCTAGGGAACAACTTCAGGCAGATGACTTGGAGTGACCAGACATCCCTTAATGGCTTTCCTTTGTTCCTTTTCTTCCCTAGGTCAAATATGCCTGAAAAGCTTAAGCCCAGTTAAATTCCCTCTGTCAACAGGGATAAGGGGGAAAAGGAAAAGAATATAAGTGTCCCCCATCTGATATATAAAATCAATAATTTAATACTTTTTAGATTTGGCATGGGGAGCCAAGGAGTCTGATCATGGTTTCAGACTCTTTAAAAACAAGATTAGACCTCAAAGGACCAAGGGTCAGGGTTGCCATATATACAACGAAGGTCTGGACGGTGAATATAGTCCAGCAATTTCATGAGAAGGATGGATCTGTTGGCTTTTAGAAAGGATCTGGGGAATTACTCTAAGTCTGATGCTTAGATCTTTCTCTCTCTGAACTGCCTCTAGCTTCTGAGAGTTGATTGAGCTCATGTGGTCAACAAAATCTCCTAAGTTCCTGTCTGACAAATGGTGTTTCTCTTTTCTTACTCTTGACAGTGTGGGTCACAGCCTTCAGAGAGGATGGGCCTGGTTACCCCAATATCTAGTTCTTTTACCAACCCTCCTACTCAGGTTAGGGTGTATCTAACCATAGAGGCGATGAAAGCAATTTTCCCTTATAGATATTAATGGAAGGCACTCAATGAGCATTTGGGGGCCTCTAGGTTCAAGAGCTGCCGTGGAAAGAAGCAGCATCAGGAAGGAAGGAGGGGGCCGAGGAGGGAGCAGAGAGAAAGAGGCAGAGGAGGAATAGGGGAAGAAGGAAGAACACCCCCAGCCATAAAGAACATATCATTCAGCTGGGAAGGCAGGATAACAACAGAGAACATGTTCAAGTAAGGAAACCATTCAGATGCTTAGTCATGACTTAAAACAAAATATGTCTATAGACACAGCAGGGAATAACAGTTAGCAAATTTCTTAATTAGGATACTTCTTAACCTTCTAGAGTCAATTCTAATTTTTTTCATACAACCAAGAATTCTTGCTACTTGCTAAATACAGAAACGACCGTGAACAAAAATAAAGAATTTCCACGAACACTTTTGCATTTCACCATCTCACATTTCTTTACAGGGACCCAGGTCCAGTCAATGTCACGCTGTGACTCCCACAAGTAAAGTATAGGGTAGAAGTGAAGCTAGCACTTTCCTTCCAGATAAATGTATAATTAAAATCCTGATTCATGGATTTGCTAACTGAACATCCTGCTGTGGACATAGGACATTCTTGGCAGGAAGAATAAGGAACTGTTCCAGAGGGCTCACATTGCCTAATTTTTTTTTTACCTGCTTCAATATGCCTGTCTTTGAACAGTGATTGGAAATAAAAGGATGTGAGTGGGAGTTAATTCAAGAAGGCGATAAAAGACAAATGGTTGTAGAAATGTGATAGGTGCTTCTCAAACAAGAGGAAATTGGAAGGGGAGTTCACCTCCTACAGTGGGGCTCTCTGCTCTTGAAACCCAAGTCATTAGGAGGAAGGAGTTTGCTCTCTGTTTCCATCCTGGCATGGATAGCTATGTCAGCCCCTGGCTGACTCCACCTGGTTGTGCTCTTACTAAGTCACCAGCCTGTATGTTAACCACCCATGTCCTTCTAAGTAATGGGGTTTGGGAATTACAGAGAATGCCCCTGGCCCCAAGGCAGAAGCGCCAGGGTGCTCCTGAGCAGTCCACCTCTGCAGACCACCCCCACCCATGCTTTTGAACACCTGCACAGATGTCTTGAGTATCTGGTTTTCTCCATTCCTCTTCCTCTCCACTCCATCTGAACAACAAGCTAGCTGGGAGGCTCTCTACTTGGTGACTTCATTCCTGCAAACCCTAGCTCTAATACATAGTAAATATCTGATAAATTTATGCATTTATGGATATTCATGCTCATTTCCATTTCTTTCCCTTCTTGACTTTCTGACAATTTTAGCACAGCACTTTCAAAGCCATTTCTCTGTTCCACAAGCCCCTGGTTGTGTCACCCTGTCCTCTAGATTCTCAGTGCCTACCTGGAACTGCGTCAGATTTATGGACCATTTGGTCTGGATCTCCCATGGCTGGTACCTTCGTGGAAGTGCTCCCCTACTGACTTCCAACTAATGCTTGTATTCTCCACCTCTGAACTCAGTTGCCCCCCTTTATCCCAGTATGTGCACAGTTAGCACCATCTAGTCATAGAGTCTAACTTAGCATTCCCAAAGGCAATTCTGTTCTATGGAATGCTAATTCCATGGGATATTAATAGTTGTTACAAGAAAAAAAAATCTATGAACAATGTGTGGAAATGCCATGTATTATTTTCCCATCTTGGAGATTCACATCACTGAGAAGTTCTGGTGAGGAAGTCGGGGGATAAGGGGACAAAACTTTGTCTACACAGGATTTCCAACTTATTTCAACATGGGCACCTTTTGTCATGTGACGCCTATGAACGTTAACATCCCATAAAGCGTTATTCCCTACAACACATTTTGAAATACACTGATATAACCCTGTTCCAGGAGAAATTTCTGAAATTAAGTATGGAGGCCACACCAGCAAGAAAGTCATCAGTATCTTATTAGTGTAAATTAAGGAAGACTTGGGAACAAGGGGAGTCTGGGAGTTGATCTCTAGAAAGTGATGGATACAACTAGGAGAGAGAAAGTAAGAGATGCTTTCAGGGTAGTGAGAAAGATAAGTGTAGGACAGGTGAGTCTGAAAACTCTTAGAGTTGGCAGTGAGAGTTGGAAAGGAGGAGAAATCATAACACACTTGGTACAGTCTTTTAAAAAAATGTTTTACTTAAAAAAATAGGCTATTCTAAGGTCAGTAGTTATAGCTTAGTATCTAAAAAATAAACTTCTTTTCAAATTCTTGGTTCCCTCTGAGCCTAATTTTTCACATTCTGATTACACACTCCTCCATCTGCTCTTGTCCTTAAAAAAAATCGTCATACAACTAAAATACTACATAAAAGAAAATCGTGTCCACACTTGCTATTTGCCTTTCTGATTTTACCTATAATATAAGCACATTTATCTCTCCAGGGATTTATAGTGTAAACTGAATAAATCTCTCACTTTAATAATACAGCCCCATGGTAATTTAAATCTCAGCAATTTCTGAAGTATCATATTGGTAAAGTAATCCTACCACACGAGGTTTTCCTTTTCACACATATGCCAAAATGAGATGTACCCACTAAATTGTACCCCGGGCGCTGAATGGCAGTCTGTTATTATTAAGAAAGGTTGCAAAGATCCCAGCTCTGCCAAGTGTTTGCATATATAAATTTCCAGAAATCCGGGATGACAGACGATCTGTTGTGTGCCTGTAGATAAAAGCACCTCGTTCACTATAACCAGGCGATAAGCAGCACAGAACATGAGTAATGCTAATCCCTCACTAGTCTTTCTGCCTTTCATAATTGGGTTGCCGTTGTGTCCAAGACAAAAGGTGGGATTAATTTCCTATGAAACATAAATAACAATTTTTCTGTAATGCCTTCCTCAACACTGACATACACACACATACGAGACTCAACTCTCCTATTCAAAGAATATAGAATCTCTTCTCTTGCCCAATATGGAATCCTCACCCTGCTAATGCTCCAGGCATTTTAAAAGGTCTTCAGACACACTGGAGCCACAACAGCGTATACAGCTTTATTTGCACGTGGGATTTCAATTCACCTTTTCATCCTTCACTCTCACAAATCCCTCAAGCAGCAAACTCTGGGACTGTGATGTTGGCAGAGCCCTATGATTGACTCACGCTTCCCCAGGAATGCTATTCTTTGGTTTGTAAAGTATTTATTTTGTAGTTCCTTTTCATAAATGTTCTTCCCCAAGCAACTTTTTGTTAATTACCACACTGGTTGAGTGACTGAATTCAGCATTTCATTAGAATCCCTCAGTAACAATAATTAGTTTGAGCATTCACCCATAGAGATTGCATACCTGCAAAAGGGTGGGGAAAGGGAAATGTTTTTAAGACAAATTCATTTGTTTTCCTTCCCTTCCCCATTTAAAATGAACTACAGCCCCCCAGCCAAAATAGAAATAAAATGCACTACTTTAATTCCTTCAATCAGAAAATATCTGTTGAGTACCTCCTTATGGGTTAAATACTCTGCTAAGTCTTGGGGAAAGCAAAGGTGATAACTCAGTTCATACATCAAATCAGTGGTTATCAACTGAGTACAGTTTTGCCCCCCAGAATATTTAGCAATGTCTAGAGACATTTTGGGCTGTCACAGCAGTGGAGGTGGTGGGAATTGCTACTGGCATCTACAGTGCACCGGAGAGTCACCACACAAAGGTTTATCCAGCTGCAAGTATCAGTAGTACTGAGGTTGAGAAACCCTGCCCTAAATGGGAAATGTGGCTACATAATAATTTGAAATACTATTTTATTTTTGTCCCTGACTTTACCCTTTTCCTTCCACTGCAGTCAAATAGGTCCAGTCAGCCCTATGCTCCTTGCCTCAGGGCAGGTAGGCTCACAGCCAGGAAACAGAAGCTTACAAGGGTTTGCAATTTTTATGGGAAGAAAATCTGAGAGCAAAGATAGTTTCTTCCAAAATTTTGAAAGAGGAAGGATTTCCCCAAGATTAGAAAGATGTGCTTCTGGATTAGGGGGAGAGAGAAGAGAAGGAGAGGGTTGAGGTGTCTCAAGAACAGAGGGGACCGGACTTCCCTGGTGGTGCAGTGGTTAAGAATCTGCCTGCCAATGCAGGGGACATGGGTTCAATCCCTGGTCCGGGAATATCCCACATGCTGTGGAGCAACTAAGCCTGCGCACCACAACTACTGAACCTGCGTGCTGCAACTACAGGAGCCCATGCTCTGCAGCAAGAGAAGCCACCGCAATGAGAAGCCCACACACTGCAACGAAGAGTAGTCCCTGCTCTTCATAACTAGAGAAAGCCCACGACCAGCAATGAAGACCCAACGCAGCCAAAATTAAATTAATTAATTTTTTAAAATCTCCAGTGTTTGGACCCAGACATCAATATTTTAAAAAAGAGCAGAGGGAACCTAAGCCTTGCTTACTGGCAACACTCCTAGGGATCCAGAAAGACAGGAGTGGTTCATGGGTTGCATCTGGATCTTAGGTAGCCCTGCTGAAGATTCCCACACCCCAAGCATGGCCAAGGGGGTCACATCCACAGGGATGATGGCCATCTGAACAAAACCCACTACCCCTGGGCTTGGGGCCCTATAATAACTGTAACACAATCCTAGGGATGTGTTTGCAGAGAGGGGATTCCAAGAAAGGATTAAATTGTTTGGGTTTTTTACTTACCCAGCAGCATAGAGGCTTAGAGACAGAATTATTATAGAAATAAAATCCGTTAGATTTCTTGAACACCTGCATTAATAAACTAAAGAAGTTTAACTCTACTTTGGGAAACAGAACTCCCACAGGGAAACAGGAATTGATTAGAAAATCTTCTGTGGTGACAATCCCATCAATCTCCTAGACACACAACAAACATTTATTTTGTGCTCACGTTTTAAGTCAACTCCTGCTGCATCACATGTTTTCTCATTATAGGACTCAAGCAACTCCTGTGTGCAACAAACCAGTCTTGTGGCAGCGGGGATGAGAGAGAGAGCTAGCAGAAACACAGTTTCTCTAAGGAGAACATGGTACTTGTCACATGTGCTCACATTCCATTGGCCAAAGCAAGTCACATGATCAAGCCCAACAGCAATGAGATAGAGATGGTTAACCCCCTTACAGGGAAGGGGGAATAAACTGTACAAAATACTAATAATTACCACAAAGAGCAAACATCAGAAAATATAACTGTGGGCTGATCTGAGAGACTGTGGAAATCCTCAGAAGGTGAGAGAGAAGATGGTCAAAAAAGGCGCCAGGGACTGTGTGGACACTGAGATGGGAATAAAGGCAAGAAACAGACCTCGTTTGATGTCCTACTATGTGTCCAGAGCTAAACAACTCCATTTCTCACTTTGCTTCAGTTAATCCAACCATCCTATGAGGAAACAAACACATTACCTTGCGCATGATCACTCACGTTGCAGATGATTAAATATCTGGTTATAAAATCCACATTCTTTCCAACACACGGCATAAATGAGGAAAACTTAAGACCATTAAAAGGAAGAGGGACTAGTATTGCAGGCAAAAGAAAAGCTAAGAACATAGTCACAGACACAGGATTTTCACTTCCACACCACAGTTAAAAATCTGCCTTGATCAGGACAGCAGGTTGAGTTGGAGAGTTGTAAGAACCAAAGATCAGCTGGAGATCAGGTCATGGAGGGCCTTTAGAGCCCAGAAGAGTAATAAGAGGAGAAATGATAGATTTGGGGTCAAGACATCCTGCCATTAATAGCTAGATGAACTTGGGCAAGTGCCTACAGGCTCTGGAGTTCAGCTCACTCATTTATGAACTGGAAAGATGTGGGGAAAGATGATTTCTAAATTCCCTTAGGGAGGCAATGTATAGAGGTCTAATAGATTTTAGGGAAAGGTCATTAACTCAACCTCTTGCTTTATTATCCCCTCCCAGTTCACCAGGCAGCAAGAGTTGCTGGGAAGGAAGCAAGATGCACCAGACTCACAAAGCCCTGACTCTGAGAATAGGGAAAGCGGCCACATTTGTCCATTTCAGCAGGCCGAAAATTTTGGCTTTCTCTAAGAAACCACTGTCACTGATGTGATGAATGAGGTGTTTAAGAGAGATCAATGTGACAGGGAGATGCTACACAGAATGGAGAATGGGGCTGGCATCAGAAAAGGCAATTGGAGGGATCTGGCAGCCGTTTTGGTAAGAAGACTTAGAAGGGGAAAGCAGTGGGAACAGAGAGGAAGGGGCATTTAGGAGACGTTTCTAAGGTAACAATGGAAATGTACAGGTCTCGGAGTGTTAATTGGGGTGTGAAGTCTAAACGGGGTTCTCTTCTGAAATGGATTCTGGAAATCATTTGTGAGTGACTCAAATCCTGCCCCTTTCACCTTCTCAGGGTAAAAACCATTCTGTGATTTTTTAACAAGTCAAACAAATCAGAACTTGGGCCACTTTAAAGTGCTCTAATACCACACAGATGGGTGCTGTTATACTCCAGTAATTTGGCTAAGTATATTTTAGGTCCAATTGTAAAGGGCCCTTTATTTACAGCAGCATGGTAGTGCCAGGCGCCCTGTGGTTGTGCATTGAATATGAAATGGTAGTGATTACCTACTAAAAGTTTTAAATGCAAGCTCCACCGATTTGTCTCCTGGCTCAACAGGGGGAAGAAATGACTTTTCTACAGGAAAATACATAAAATAGGTACTTCCTAGCCACATCAGCTGAAACATGACACATTTCCAAAATCTTAGGCGACTTTTCATTCCATAAAGTTTAAGTGTCAGAGTGAGGACATAGGGGATTCTAATCTAATGACCACCTTGGATATTTATCCAATCTAGAAGGCAGACAGCAGATGAAATCCAAACATTCTGGGAGGAGGAGAAAGGAGAGTGCCAGTCCTCTCAGTAGAGATGTATAAATCAGACAACACTCAAAAATCCATTTTAACCAGAAATTTGAGCTAAAAGTGTACCAGAAATGGGAAGTGGAAGAAAAAAACCTATTCCCAGGGTCAGCGCTCAGCCATGGTCAGCTCTCAGCAAAGGTCTGTCCTCTCCTCCAAAGCTTGTGGTCTCACAGAAGGACAGACACCTTCAGGAAATTGGATCCATGTAGGGGAGTAAAAAGAGAAAAATTTGAGTCAGATTAAAGAAAACCTTAAAAGCTAGATGAAGAAGTTTGGCACTTTTCCTATGAGAAACCAATAGAAGTTTTGGGGGTTTTTTTTGGTTTTTGAACAGGGATCATAGAATTTGATGAAAACAATGTATTGCAAGGACTGAGCCTATTAATCATGTTAAACACAGGATGGATTGAAGCAATAGGGACCAAAGCAAGGAGATGAACCAGAAGGTTACTGCAACACTGGCCCTTGAACCAGGGGTGTGGAGGTGACACCGATTGGAAGGCACAGTCCTCTGCCAAGATGAGACAGATTTTAAACAGAGGAGTGGACAAGACCTGGCAAGTGACCACAATTACAGGACAAACAACAGAAGATCCAAAGTGACCCAGAGATCTTAAGGCTGAGTAAGTTGGGTATTAATAGGGTTATCTACAGAAAGAAAAAAGCTGGGAAGGGACATGTGCATGTGGACAGGTGACAAGCTCATTCAGAGTAATGCCAGGCTTGAACTTTAGACATACAGGGAAGAATGGGCTTGCAGCTGGTATCTATCTATTGCACCTCTTTATTTTTACAGCCATCTATGAATCATAAAATGCCTTAGCTCAGCTAAAAGACAAACTGCTCCATTTTTAGCTGTGTATTTCAATTAAACTTCAGCCTGGTCATTTACAATCACACTGTATCCTCGCTCTAGTTAATTGTGGGGACCGTACAAAGTCACTCTTGCCAAGAGAGAAATTCAGTGACAATACATATTTCCTTGTTTTAATCACAATTCTGTACAACACAAAGATAGACACAGACAAGGAGATTGAATGCGTAATTGTAATGCCCTCCCCGCAAAACAAAGAAAAATTCATTTACCTGAAGCAGGTAACACAATTATCATCACAGTGACACCCCTGGAAGGAGAGACTGGATGACAGGATACTGAAGTAAATTCCTGAAACACACCCAGTCTCAGGAAATAAACAGTAGAAATGGCAAGAATTTAGTCTTTTCAGAGAAAAGACACAAAAGACAGCATTCCCAATAAACAGAGAGGAAGGAGACAAACTGGCAAAAGAAGGAAAACCCAGTGGCGAGAGCTGTTCCTTGAACAGTCACTATTGAGAACCAGAATTTTTCTGAGGACTTTGGGAAAAATTAAGAAATAAAGCAAGCATGAGTCAGATAAGACCCTTTGGGAGGCAAACATTTAAAACAGAATGTGAATACTTTCAAATCTCAGACTTCACTAGAAATGATCAAAGCCGCTTTCCCCAAGTACAAACCACTTTGTTTAACTTATTTAATGTATTTTTGTAAGCTAAAGAATAGATTTACGGTTGAGCTCTCAGTGTAAATATTTGGAGATCTTTTAAAGGGCTAGCACACTAAAGTATTAGAAGTATTGGCTTAATTTCTTAATTCTTTTCTAATGAGAATTTTTAAGACCACCCCCTCTTTTAGATTTGCATAAATGATTTATAGCTTCTTGAAACCAAACAAAATGGTGTGCCACTGACTTTGAGAGAAGTTACAACTTTTCTTTTTAATTCCTTCCGGAGGTGGGCTATCTAATATAAAGCACCTTCCAGTTTGATCCTTGCTATATCCATACCCAACCCTAGGCACAGACTGCTTCCACGACTAAACAGTTCAGCATCAGAAAGACCAGCATCTCTACTGGAGTTCCAGCACCCTCTGGGATTTATCACTCCCCATTTCTCAATTTACACAGGCTTTCATACATGAAAAAATTCTCACACTCAAAGATAAAAATATTATTAAAGTTTTAGATAACCTGGAGATCATCCAGTGATGATTTTCTTCAAGAAAAAAGAAAAGGTGAAAATGCAAATACTCAGAAGAGAAAACACATTCACACAGCTACTTTGAGTGTCCCATGAACCAGAATGTCACCTAGCTATTTATCATATTCCAGGAAATGGAAGTTCCCCATTAATGAAAAACGGCAACCTCCCCAGGTCGGGGTGTTTAACAATCGGGGTCTCTCTACTCCATGAATGGTCTTGCAACATGGAAAACTCTCTCTGATGGGTTCCAGTGATCCCCCCAGAAAAGGAAACTCACTTGCTCAAATCTGATAAAATTCTAACCTCATCAACTGTCAAACCTAAAAATACTCATTCCAGTAGGACAGAACTATAATAGCACTTGCCTTATTCTAACTGCCAGCAAACTCAGATGCCTATGCATGGATCCATGCTTAGTGATTAAGCAAAAACCACAAGAAAATAATTAAAAACAAAAATATATAAATCATAATGGTTTTCTTATTTTTCAACAGCCTTCTACATTTTCAACAAAAAAATAATTCTTAGGAACATAGATTCAAGCAGACTCAGTCTGATGTCTTCATATCAAGATCCAGATGGAGATGACTCTAATCCACCTTTTTGCCAGCTCGTGTTTAAGTTCAGCATGGAATCATTGTCTGCGGGACAGACCACTAATTGTCTCACAATATCCATTCTCCCCCCTACCTCTCATTGTAACAGAGTGTCAAAGTTTTAGGTAGGCACATGGCTACCCAGCACAAGTAATACAGTTCCTTCTTGGTCATGTGACTAACTTCTGACCAATAGGATGGAAGCAAAGTGATACGTACCTGCAGCTTCACCCAGAGTCCAGTGTGAGTGTGACAGTGGTCCCAACTCAGGCATCTTGAAATCAGCAATGTCAGTAGTGGCGTTTGCACTCTTCAGTGATTGGCTACATAGTGCTGAGCCCGCTTCTCTATCCCTCCCAGAATTCTGTGAGCTGTTGGATATCCTTTCCTACTTAAATGAGCTAGAGTTGGTTTACATTGCTTACAACTTGATAACTCTGACTGAGACTCAGGTGTGAATAAACATGTGAGGTCCCTGCCCTTGTGGAGTTCTCAAAGTCCAGACATTACATTGCTCCCTTTAGCACCTTCCTGCCAATGTGGAATCCGTCTGTAAAATGAGATTAAAGTCGTGGAACATTTCTTTAACAGACACATCAGAACATATATATTCAAGAAATGTATGAATCTTTAGGCCCCCTCCAAAGTGGCAAATCTTTGTTCATAGCACACTTATTATTTATTTATTTAAAGAGTGGTGCTACCACTCTTTAAAACTTATAGGAATTGCTTGAGAATCACCTTGCGCCTGACATTTATTCGATTTGTTTTTTGAAAATGTGTATTTAAAAATTTAAATATTACGAAATGAAAAATTATCCCTTTCTCGACCTTTGCTTTGGTTTCCTAGTTCCCCTCCCTAGAATTAGTGTGCTACCTCTTTCTTCAAATCCTTCCAGAGATAATGCAAATAGAGAGAAAGATGTATAGAGAGAGATTCTTATAAGCTTAGAAGTCAATATATTTATATCCTTTTTAACAAAGCTGGTGATATACTCTTCTGCGCCTAGTTTTTTCAATATAATATCTCAGAGATTGTTCCCTATCAGCACATATAATTCTGCCTCATTCTTACTAATGATGGAATAGTATTCTAATTTATGGGTGCTCCATAATTACTTAACCTGTCTCCTATTGTTGGATATTTGTTTCCTCTAATCTTTTCCTGTTGTCGTAAATAATCTGTACAAGATTCTTTCTGTGCTTTCATGAGTGTGTCTATCAGATAAAGTCTAAGTGTAATTGCTAGGTCAAAGGTTAATTTCATTTATAATTGATGAGTATTTCTAAAGTGCCCTCCAAAGAGACTATGTAAATTGTTACAGTCTTAAACAATGTATGAGAGACTGTGTAAATTGTTACACTCTTAAACAATGCATGAGAGGGTCTGGCCCCTCTCTTCTCCCCCACTCTGCCCCTTTTTTAACTCTCTTTGGTGATGGTAAATTTCCATCTTTTGAGAATAGGTTTAACTTCTGAAAACTGCCCCCAAGTCATTCAAAGCCAACCCTGATAAATAAAAGCACAATCTTCTTAGGTAACACCATTCTGAGTACAAGATGAGCTGTGGCTCTAAAATAATTCAATGTGTTTTCTTGTTTGGTTTGTAAAGTGATTCTGAAGTTAGCTCCAAAAGGAGGTCCAAACATATTCTGGGCAACAGTAGCGTCATTCAAATAAGTGCACTGCCTCCCAAAGCGATTCTGTTGAAGGGATACTGCTTGACAAAGTTCAGTCAAAAGTAGAAGATCTGGTGTATCAATTCAACAATGCTTATTGCATTGTAGTCACACTACATGTGAAATGTAAAGATCAAGTCATGAGGCTTCTTGGTATCTGCAAGTCAGCATCATTACTTTATAGCCAGTTTTTTATCTTTTATCCTTGTGAATCCTCACAACTTCCTTAGGTTGAAGGTAGCCAAGTGGTATTTTATCTCTGCTGAACCTAAGAATTACAGAGAATCTCAGTGACCTATTCACAATAACACTCACATAAAATTCCACAGAACACGGTGTGTCACCAGGGAAATCCTGGAAAGTAATCAGTTTGCTTTTCCGTTGACCTAAGAAACCCTTGGGTTCCATTATGATTCCAAGGGTCATTGATAGAAAGGACCCTCAGAATCATAATTCTGAAAATTATGCATATGTTAATAGCATTACAATTAACTAAAATTCCTCCAAATACAGGGTGAAGATAAGTAAAACTTAGACATACAACCAGTAGCGTTCAAGTGATGCTTAACAATTACTCTCAGTTCTTGAGAGGGAAAAATCTCTCTTTGTGACATTTGCCAATATCCATGGTGTAAATGTTCCTACCATGGCTGATTTCAAACTACCTACATAACATCAACCGGCTCACAAAATTCCTGAAAATTTAACAGTAGACACCACTGCATGGCAACCTTAGTATTTTCTTTTTAGTCTTTGCAGATAAATATATTTCATTAAAAATATATGTGATTTTACAATATCTCTTTAAGTTTCAGGGAGAAAAAGGTTATCTGAAATACAGATATTAAAACAATTATGGCTTTTACAAAATACTTCTCCAGTTCACACATCTTTGATTGTCTTTCTCTGGTGAAAGAGGAACTGATAGCATTCTTATATTAACCTTAGTATTTTCTAATTTTTATAGCATGAAATTTTTACCTGAAATTTCAAATTCTTCAGGGCATCAATACACTACACCTCTGACTTTTATACTACTGTGGATTATTGTGTTCTTAGTTCATATATTTCTGAACTCAAACTTTGCTTTAAGCTTCATTATCCTCAATGTACTGTACTTCAAAGCATGTAAATTCAATTTTCATAAAAATATATTTTTTACATAGGTTGATATGTGAGTCTATTAATGTTCACTCATTCAGCAATTCCTTTTTAACTTTTTCTCTATCTCATAAATATAAAATAGGAAGAGAGCAGGAAGCATGTACAAGATCATTTTTCTATATTTACATAATGAAAAAGTTACAAATTACGTGAACAAAGGAGTCAAAAGGCAATTCAATACAGAGCAATTCAGGACATCTTGATAGATGGAACATTTTGCAAGGAATCTGCCTAAATGGCTGTTGAGACAACACATTGCTCTTGAAAAGATAATTCTCCTAAGCCACAAAAGTGTTCAAAGACGATTTAACATGCTCATCAGCTCAGTCTGTACATGTGTATATGTGTTTGTGCAAGGTGTATCACAAAATAAAACTCTACGTGGACTTCCTGTAACATCCTTCAAAGTAATCGCCACAACATATGTACACATTCAGTCACGCTTACGTTGCCCAAAATGTTTCCGGAACTGCCTTCAGGACATATATAAATCACAAAGGGAAATTAAGTCCATACATGTCTTTATAATCACACCTTATTTAGACGAAAAACTAGAACTATCCCACCATACAACTTGATCAACCTTATTCACCAGACTCAACTCCAAGTGACTTGTAGACATTTCCAAAGATCAAGTCCACCCTCAAAGGATTAAGATTTGTCAACATTCAAAAGAAACTTCAAAAATATTCTGAGCAGGGCTTCTCTGGTGGCGCAGTGGTTGAGAGTCCGCCTGCCGATGCAGGGGACACGGGTCTGTGCCCCGGTCCAGGAAGATCCCACATGCCGCGGAGCGGCTGGGCCCTTGAGCCATGGCCGCTGAGCCTGCACTCCGCAACGGAAGAGGCCACAACAGTGAGAGGCCCACGTACCACAAAAAAAAAAAAAAAATTCTGAGCAGTAGCTGCTTCACTGAAATAACTGCGTGCCTTTCAAGGTGATGATTAAAAGGACACAGTCCTTGTTTAGATGTATATACTCTGGTACATTTTTTTTTAAATCTCATTACATTATGGGAGGTCATATCACATAGTGGTCAAAAACACACAGCTGGGAGTCATTTGTGGTCTGTCTCCAACATTTCCCAGGCATGTGAACTTGGACAAGTTATTTACTCTCTCCATGCCTCACTTTCCTTACTATCATCTGCAAAATAAAAGTGATAATATACTCCTCGTGTTATCATCTTGAGATTGACACAAGGATAATATGTGTAAGATCCTTAGCTCTATGCCTCTAATGTGATACCTACTCAATCAATGGTAACTATTTTTTCCTTTTATCTTTATTATCAGTTACATCTCACATAGCCCTGCACGTCCTTTTTTACAGATGACTTTCTTTACACTTTTATCTCACCTGTTAGAAATCTAGAGGCACTACCACACTTTTACTTTATTGAGAGGGCTAAACTGGGCACATTGGAGTCCCTCAAGCTAGAAAGAAGAGACACCACGGTAATAAATACTATTCACATATGGTAGAAAAGTAGGGAGAAATTATACCTAGACAGCAAAACCATATTCCTTGGAAGAAATGAGGATTCAAATGGAAGCCTAATGGAATATAATCAACTCTATTCTTAGCTGAAAATGTAGTAGTGGTTACATTAAACAGAAGTTTCATATGGGAAAAATAAGCAGTTTCATTATTCTTAATCTCTTCATCCTTACACACCATCCTAAGCCCTAATCTCTTGCCCCTGATCATGTAACATTATGAGCCCTATGGGAACTCCAAGGCCCCACACTCCATGCCCAACAATGAAGAAAGTCCCAGAAGAGTCACCACATAGGGAAGAACAAGAATGGAGCTGGGCTTCCCTGGTGGCGCAGTGGTTGAGAGTCCGCCTGCCGATGCAGGGGACATGGGTTCGTGCCCCGGTCCGGGATGATCCCACATGCTGCGGAGCGGCTGGGCCTGTGAGCCATGGCCGCTGAGCCAGCGCGTCCGGAGCCTGTGCTCCGCAATGGGAGAGGCCACAACAGTGAGAGGCCCAAATACCGCAAAAAAAAAAAAAAAAAAAAAAAAAAGAATGGAGCTGAACCAGGCATGCCCCAGGGACAAATTCTCCATCCAGCGTACCAAGAGGAGTCAGTAGCATCTTCAGGGAATTGTGTTACTCACCATGACACCTTCAGATCAGGGGCAAGAGGAAGGCAACTCAAAGAATCAGAGAGAGATGTCAACTCTCCTCACCTTACTCTCAAGCTAACTTTGCCTCTTTTCTTTAACATAGCCTTCTTGGGAGTCCTTTAATATTTGCCAAAAACTCACAAAGTGTTAGGCGTGGCCCAGAACCTATAGGGAACATTCTCTTCCCACTAGGAAATATTTCTAGACATTAACTTCTGGGAAATGATAAGGTGCATACATTGCAAATATAAAGGGTTATATAAATACTTAACAATCGAAGCATTTCTAATACTCTGCCCACAAAAAGCCATTACCTCTGTCTTTATGACAGAAGGTTTAATGTCGCTGAACCTTGCTGAAGTGTAATATTCACTTGAACACTAAGGGCCAATTTTATAGCGGCAATTTTTTATCCCAAATCATAGTCACAACCCAATCCAATTCAAGTATTCTGATACCACATCTTCCATGAAATAGCTTTTCTTCAGTCATGCTTACTTTCCAGCTCACTGCCTTCCTACATCCCCAGAGCCTGGCCTAGTGCTCGACGCAGAGTACATACACGATAAATTATGGGTGGAGAGATGATCACTTCAAAATCATAATGTGGCTCCTTAGGAAAGGTGCCCCAAACAAGTGCAAGAATAGTACTAACTACCATATGTGTCAGGTGCTTCAGGTATGTTACCTCTAATCTTCACCACCACCTTGCAAGGCAGATGAAATTATTATCCACTTTACACACAGGAAGCTGAGACTTCGAGCAGATCAGTAGCTATCTTGCCCAAGAACGCAGAATTATTAAATGGCAGAGGTGGGATATAAACACAGTCTGTCCGTCTCTAGAATTAGAACTCTTAACCACTTTGGTAAATTGCCTCTAACCTGGGAAGTCCCCTCAAAGAGATCACTCACCTTCCATGTAACAACCACCAATTTCCTCCTCTCCTGACAGGGTCACTGTGATGTTGCCTCTTCTTGTTGCCAAGAATACAGTCAAAGCTTCCAATGCCGCCCAATTATGACACCCTCATCTGCTTCCTCTCTGTTTGCAGAGGTGAGCAGGTGTAGCCCAAGGCTTGGTCTTCACATATATTCTGGGCTCCCAGAGACTTGGAGAGGAAAGTACCCTCCATTTCTCCTCGGGCTCTTCCCTTAAGCGCTGTCGGGCTAAGCCAAGCAACCATGAGCCTCGTGAAGAGGACCATGCTGTATTCAACCTCGCTCTTCTTGTCTTACACCAAACTCACTCTCCCCAGGACATCTTTCAGTCCTTCATGCAAACAGCCTCCTGGAGCATGTGAGGATCTACAATAGAATCACATTTTATAGAGACTTGGGTTCTAAAATCAGGGAGCCATAAAAAAGAACGAAATAATGCCATTTGTAGCAACATAGATGGACGTAGAGATTATCATACTGAGCGAAGTAAGTCAGAAAGAGAAAGACAAATACCATATGATATCATTTGTATATGGAATCTAAAATATGATACAAATGAGCATATTTATAAGACAAAAACAGACTCAGAGACACAGAAAACAAACATGTTTACCAAAGGAAAAAGAGGGTAGGGGAGGGATAAATTGGGAGCTTGGAATTAGCAGATACAAACTACCATATATAAAACCACAAGGACCGACTGTATAGCACAGGAAACTGCATTCAATATCCTGTAATAAACCATAAGGGAAAAGAATATGAAAAAGAATATATATATATATAAAACTGAATTACTTTGCTGTACACCAGAAACTAACACAACACTGTAAATCAACTATATTTCAATAAGAAAATAAAATAAATAAAATCGGGGGTACAGCAAAATAAAATAGATAAAATTACCCTTAAAATCATACATAATAAATGTAAATAACTATAACATATAAATCATATCTAAATTAATTCTATATATAAATTATCCTTAAAATCACCCACAAAGTACCCTGTTCTTGATTTTGTGTATTCAATTCTGTAGTCAGAATTCTTACGCAGATTTAATTTTGAGAACTACTAAGCTAGAAGGAAAGTCTAGATACAGATGCCTACATATTCCAATCATTCTGCCCATCAGAATGGGGAAATGTTCCTGGCTGCTTGGAGGGTACACTCCAGTCTTTTTAAGGTATAATACCTTTATAACACATTAAAAGATGTGTTTGCTGTTATGACATTCTACTCTAGGGTAGGTTCTGAAGACAGAGAGTAGGTTGGGTCTTTGAGTAGCAGCAGTGTGACCCAGTTACCTGCCCAGAGAGAGCAAAGAAATTCAGGGATAAATACAGCTCAATTTCTCAAACTGAGATCCCTGTTACATAAGGAAAGGCGAGAAAGCAGCTCAGGAGAAAATTAACCCCTGGCTACTTGCCTCTGTCTTGCATGGCTGTGTCTGTTTCCTTTCTCCCCTTATTTTTTTCATTCTTTTCTCTATGTATAGTTTCCTTCCATAACTATTTCTTGGACATCTTTATAAAGTGGTTAGTCCTGGGCTCAGTTACTACATAAAGCTCCAAATTTCCCTAGACATTTTCTTTTCCATGGAAGTTTCCTACTTGTTTCCTTCTCTGTTTCCTCATAGTCAGCCAGAGCTTTTTTTTTTTGACTATTTTTATTGCAACATCTTTTTTTTTTTTTTTTTTTTTTTTTTTGTGGTACGCGGGCCTCTCACTGCTGTGGCCTCTCCCGTTGCAGAGCACAGGCTCTGGACACGCAGGCTCAGCGGCCATGGCTCATGGGCCCAGCCGCTCCGCGGCATGTGGGATCTTCCCAGTCCAGGGCACGAACCCGTGTCCCCTGCATCGGCAGGCGGACTCTCAAACACTGTGCCACCAGGGAAGCCCTATTGCAACATCTTTAATATTTATTTATTTATTTGGTTGAGCTGGGTCTTAGTTGTGGCAGGCGGGCTCCTTAGTTGCGGCATGTGAACTCTTAGTTGAGGCATGCACGTGGGTGGGATCTAGTTCCCTGACCAGGGATCGAACCCAGGCCCCCTGCACTGGGAGCACAGAGTTTTAACCACTGCGCCACCAGGGAAGTCCCCCAGTCACAGCTTTAAGGAGCAACACCACACTTTGGTCTTCTGACACTTTGCCCCATTTTCAAATTCACGTCTCCCAGCTCCTTTTATTGACCAAGGTGTGACTGTGGCAGAGATGCCATCTGGTTAAATTCTGAATTGTGTATGAAAAGGAGAAAGTCTGAGGATGAGCCAGCACAGCCAACAAATCTGGAAAAACATGCTGTGTCTGCAGCTCAAGGCTCACAGATGTCCCCACAGCATAACATGAGGCAGCTGGCCCTGCACCTCTATCCGTAAGTAGGATGATGTCCAATCTGTCGCTTTCGTTTTCTGAGTAATTCTCAAAAGTTTTTAGGAAATGTTCACAATAGTCCTTTTTATAAGAAAAATCACTTTTGGAGGAACACAAAAGGAGACCAACGTAAACTGGTAAAGAGCCAACACAAAAATAGAGCAAAGGTCTTCCCAAGATGAGTAGGGAAGCCAGAAACTCTCAGGCTGGAAGTTAACTTGGTCAGGAAGTCAAAGTGTTGAAAAAGGAAAAGCTGTAAAGCTTTGATTAAAATTCCCATTGCTGGTTATATTTATATGACTATTCAGGTGCTCATAAAGGAAGGGCATTTTTATGAAGAACACTGTAGACCACTTTGCATACATTTCCCTGTACTTTTCTTTGCTCCTTCCTCCATCTTTTTATAATGATATAAATTAAAGCACAGAGGCATCAGGTGATAATGATGGATTTTCTTTGCTATTTGGCTTGTGCTACAGCAAACCTTAATATTATTTTAGCGATGTGAGTTATCTGGCCTAGAAGGATCAGTCCGTTCAATACAGGCAGAGGTAGTGCTAAAGAATTAGCTGACTTGGCCTGAGGCAATCAATAGATTGACAAGCTAGCCTTTTTTAAGTCCAAGACCTATTTTATAGGAATATTAAGCTTGCAGTATTCATACAACAAAGGGACCTGAAGCCTGCACAAAAGGTTTCACAGCTGAAAGCATTCACAGGACACTTTTATATCTTTAAAGAGGTTCCAGTATACTCAGAACCAGCCCAAGGCAGGAGGGAGGAAGCACTAAGTAGACACAGCCACTTATCTGAAATAACTATGGACAGGCTTAAAAATACACAACACAGCCTTGAATATCTAGGAAGGAAAAAAAAGGTACTTTGAATTATCCTGTGTCTGCAGCAACTACAAACAATGCTCCTGTAGTTATTTTAAAAACATGATGTGAGAAGCAACATAAGTGAGTAAAAGATGAAAACATGATAATGGAGAGGAGCAATATTGGCGCCCTTTCCCCAGGTCTCATGCAGAGTTTTCATTGCCCAGCCCATATGTCCCTGTGTCCGAAGGTAGAAAAGTATTTTAAGTTCAAAGGAAGTTTGCCCTGAGACTGCATAGACCCTCCTGACAAATCATCTTATTATGCGATTCCGGCTGGCTGCAGATGGATTAGAAGGGAAGTGTCAGAGGAAGAGATGTCTGGGATGCAGGTTTGTAGGGGTTTCAGCCTACTCAGAAAGATGCTGCCATTAGCCTCATGATCAGTCGCTGGGAACTGCTTAAATGCATTTCCCCCACCAAAAGCTAATATGGAACACCAGCCTCTTCAGTCATCAAAGTCTACAGGGGGCCTTGCACTGAAAAAATGCGCTGTTTTCTCAAGGAAAAAAAAAAAATTCCTCCAGTGGACTCCTTCACTATTATCATGGACTTTCCCATTATGGTGATGTTTATTGCTTTTCCCCCTCCCGGGTTTTTTAAATGTCCCCTATTGAAAAGCCAGAACCTCATGCAGTGAATTTTGATTAGAAGTTCAAATCATCTCCCTCCTAATTCCAAGCTAGTGTTCAAAGTGTACTGGGATGGAGACCTGTAATTCTTAGCTAGAGCACCGTAATATTTCAGACAAAGGATATGGTAAATGATAAAACAGGCAAGAAATCATTCGATTAAAAAAGACAGTATAAAAAAAAAAAAAAGACAGTGTGAGCTATTTCCCTCTAGACCACATGAATAGCACTCTTACTGACCCCTCTGGTATCTACATAGGGTGAAATCGAGCCTTTCCAACCAACCTGCTGCAAGGTCAATGCCAGAGAAGGCAGCTGGAGGATGAAAATCAGAGCCCGGGAGAAGCAGGCACAGCAGTGAGGAGAAACACTGATTACACCCCAAACCAATGCAAGATGCTGACAGGGCTCCGCGGTAGGAAAACCTGGCAACCAAATTGCGTCTCCTGAGCCCTGCCCGTCAGTAGGTGTTACTATTCATACATGCAAATCAACAAGCACTGAGCAGAGTTTAAAAGAGAGAGGGACACAGAAGATGACGAGAGGAAAAAGATTTCAGCTCAGATTGTAGATCAGAGTGGCAAGCATTATCATAAATATAAAAACTGAAATTCTCCCTCATTCCGGTTCACAGGTGCTTTGCTTTAAGGAAAAAAAGAAAAAAGGTAAACCACAGATTTCTTTAAGTCAAAAAAGCTGCCTAAATTTTGTTGTGTCGTTGAACAGCTGTTCTTTCAAATTCTGGCGAAGCCCCTTCAACCTCTGTCTTGATCAGTCTAATTATGCAGTGGGGGCATCTACTAAAAATCTAATTCCAACCTTGAATTTAGTTCATCACTATCCACAGCAATATCATTATTTATTCTAGTCCATGGATCCTGTCCTGGAAGTGCCTGGGGAACATGTCTGAGGGTAAATACAGCTAAGGGCATGTGTGATGTGCAGAACCCAGGTAATATACAGCAGAGAAAACCCCATGAGTAGATTCCTGTTGGCATAGGATTTTTCCATGATGACATTAGTGCTTATTCTCCCAGGATGCTTCCCTGAGATGTTAAAACTCTGACTTTTCATTACGATTACGCACATACAGCTTCACTGTAGCCGAATTATCAGCTAATGCGGACAATGTGAAGATCCACAGCCAACATCAAAAGAGTGTCTTCTCGGGGGGACCTTGAAGATGGCGGAAGAGTAAGACGCGGAGATCGCCTTCCTCCCCACGGATACACCAGAAGTACATCCACACGTGGAACAACTCCTACAGAACTCCTACTGAAGGCTGGCAGAAGACCTCAGACCTCCCAAAAGGCAAGAAACTCCCCACGTAACTGGGTAGGGCAAAAGAAAAAACAGAGACAAAAGAATAAGGGCGGCACCTGCACCAGTGGGAGGGAGCTGTGAAGGAGGAAAAGTTTCCACACACTAGGAAGCCCCTGCGCGGGCGGAGACTGCGGGAGGCAGAGGGGGGAGTTTCGGGACCGCGGAGTAGTGCACAGCGACGGGTGCGGAGGGCAAAGCGGGGAGATTCCTGCACAGACGATCGGTGCTGACCGGCACTCACCAGCCTGAGTGGCTTGTCTGCTCACCCGCCGGGGCGGGCGGGGCTGCGAGCTGAGGCTCGGGTTTTGGTTTTGGACGGAGCTCAGGGAGAGGACTGGGGTTGGCGGCTTGAACATAGCCTGAAGGGGTTAGTGCACCACGACTAGCCGGGAGGGAGTTCGGGGAAAAGCCTGCACCGGCCGAAGAGGCAAGAGACTTTTTCTTCCCTCTTTGTTTCCTGGTGCGCGAGGAGAGGGGTTTAAGAGCGCTGCTTAAAGGATCTCCAGAGAAGGGCACGAGCCGCGGCTAAAAGCGCGAACCCCAGAGACGGGCGCGAGCCGCGGCTGAGGCCGCGAGCCCCCGAGACGGGCGCGAGCCGCGGCTGAAAGCGCAAACCCCAGAGACGGGCGCGAGCCGCGGCTAAAACCGCGGACCCCAGAGACGGGCGGGAGACGCTAAGGCTGCTGCTGCCGCCACCAAGGGCCTGTGTGCGAGCACAGGTCACTCTCCACACCCCTCTTCCGCGGAGCCTGTGCAGCCCGCCACTGCCAGGTTCCCGGGATCCAGGGACAACTTCCCTGGGAGTACGCACGGCGGGTCTCAGGCTGGTGCAACATCACGCCGGCCTCTGCCGCAACGTCACGCTGCCTCTGCAGCCGCAGGCCGGCCCCGCACGTAGTGCCCCTCCTACCCCCATCCCCCAACCCCCGGCCTGAGTGAGCCGGAGGCCCCGAATCAGCGGCTCCTTTAACCCCGTCCTGTCTGAGCGAAAAATCAGACGCCCTCCAGCGACCTACACGCAGAGGCAGGGCCAAATCCAAAGCTGAGCTCCTGTGAGCTGTGAGAACAAAGAAGAGAAAGGGAAATCTCTCCCAGCAGCCACAGAAGCAGCGGATTAAAGCTCCACAATCAACTTGATATACCCTGCATCTGTGGAATACCTGAATAGACAAGGAATGATCCCAAATTGAAGAGGTGGAATTTAGGAGCGAGATCTATGATTTTTTTCCCTTTTCCTCTTTTTGTGAATGTGTACGTGTATGCTTCTGTGTGAGATCCTGTCTGTATACTCTTGCTTCCACCATTTGTCCTAGGGCTCTATCCGTCCATGACTTTTTTTTAAAAATTCTTTTTCTTAATAATTAAGTTTAATTGTGATAACTTTATTATACTTTACCTTCGTTCTTTCTTTCTTTCCTTCCTTCCTTCCCTCCTTTAGACAACGAATCACCCCAAATTGAGGAGGTGGTCTCAGGGAGCAGGATTTATGATTTTTCCCCCTTTACCTCTTTTTGTGAAGATGTATGTGTATGCTTCTGTGTAAGATTTTCTCTGTATAGCTTTGCTTCCAACATTTGTCCTAAGGTTCTAACCGTCCCTTTTTTTTTTCTAAATATTTTTTAATTCAATAACTATATTATACTTTATTTTATTTTTACTGTATCATCTTTCTTTCTGTCTTTTTTCCTTCTTTCCCTCCTTCCTTCCTTCCTCCCTCCCTCCCTCCCTCCCTCCTTTCTTTCCTTCTTTGCTTCTTCCTTCCTTCCTTTCCTCCTTTCCTTCTTTCTTTACTCATACTTCTACTAATTCTCCCTACTTTTTCTCCCTTTTATTCTGAGCTGTGTGGGTGAAAGGCTCTTGGTGCTCCAGCCAGGAGTCAGGGCTCTGCCTCTGAGGTAGGAGAGCCAACTTCAGGACACTGGTCAACAAGAGACCTCCCAGCTCCACATAATATTAAACGGTGGAAATCTCCCAGAGACCTCCATCTTAACACCAGCACTCAGCTTCACTCAACGACCAGCAAGCCACAGTGCTGGACAACCTATGCCAAACAACTAGCAAAACAGGAACACAACCCCACCCATTAGCAGAGAGGCTGCCTAAAATCATAACAAGGCCACAGACACCCCAAAACACACCACCAGACGTGAACCTGCCCACTAGAGAGACAAGATCCAGCCTCATCCACCACAACACAGGCACTAGTCCCCTCCACCAGGAAGCCTACACAACCCACTGAAACAACCTTAGCCACTGGAGACAGACATCAAAAACAACGGGAACTACGAAAGTGCAGCCTGCAAAAAGGAGACCCCAAACACAGTAAGATAAGCAAAATGAGAAGACAGAAAAACACACAGCAGATGAAGGAGCAAGATAAAAACCCACCAGACCTAACAAATGAAGAGGAAATAGGCAATCTACCTGAAAAAGAATTCAGAATAATGATAGTAAGGATGATCCGAAATCTTGGAAGTAGAATGGACAAAATGCAAGAAACAGTTAACAAGGACCTACAAGAACTAAAGATGAAACAAGCAACGATGAACAATGCAATAAATGAAATTAAAATCACTCTAGATAGGATCAATAGCAGAATAACTGAGGCAGAAGAATGGATAAGTGACCTGGAAGATAAAGTAGTGGAAATAACTACTGCAGAGCAGAATAAAGAAAAAAGAATGAAAAGAACTGAGGACAGTCTCAGAGACCTCTGGGACAACATGAAACGCACCAACATTCGAATTATAGGGGTTCCAGAAGAAGAAGAAAGAAAGAAAGGGACTGAGAAAATATTTGAAGAGATTATAGTTGAAAACTTCCCTAATATGGGAAAGGAAATAGTTAATCAAGTCCAGGAAGCACAGAGGGTCCCATACAGGATAAATACAAGGAGAAACATGCCAAGACACATATTAATCAAACTGTCAAAAATTAAATACAAAGAAAGCATATTAAAAGCAGCAAGGGAAAAACAACAAATAACACACAAGGGAATCCCCATAAGGTTAACAGCTGATCTCTCAGCAGAAACCCTACAAGCCAGAAGGGAGTGGCAGGACATACTGAAAGTGATGAAGGAGAATAGCCTGCAACCAAGACTACTCTACCCAGCAAGGATCTCATTCACATTTGATGGAGAAATTAAAACCTTTACAGACAAGCAAAAGCTGAGAGAGTTCAGCACCACCAAACCAGCTTTACAACAAATGCTAAAGGAACTTCTCTAGACACGAAACACAAGAGAAGGAAATGACCTATAGTAGCGAACCCAAAACAATATATAAAATGGAAATAGGAACATACATATCGATAATTACCTTAAATGTAAATGGACTAAATGCTCCCACCAAAAGACACAGATTGGCTGAATGGATACAAAAACAAGACCCTTATATATGCTGTCTACAAGAGACCCACTTCAGAACTAGAGACACATACAGACTGAAAGTAAGGGGATGGAAAAAGATATTCCATGCAAATGGAAACCAAAAGAAAGTTGGAGTAGCAATTCTCATATCAGACAAAATAGACTTTAAAATAAGGACTATTAAAAGGGACAAAGAAGGACACTACATAATGATCAAGGGATCGATCCAAGAAGAAGATATAACAATTGTAAATATTTATGCACCCAACATAGGAGCACCTCAATACATAAGGCAAATACTAACAACTATAAAAGGGGAGATCAACAGTAACACATTCATAGTAGGGGACTTTAACACCCCACTTTCACCCATGGACAGATCATCCAAAATGAAAATAAATAAGGAAACACAAGCTTTAAATGATACATTAAACAAGATGGACTTAATTGGTATTTATAGGACACTCCATCCAAAAACAACAGAATACACATTTTTCTCAAGTGCTCATGGAACATTCTCCAGGATAGATCATATCTTGGGTCACAAATCAAGCCTTGGTAAATTTAAGAAAACTGAAATTGTATCAAGTATCTTTTCCGACCACAACGCCATGAGACTAGATATCAATTACAGGAAAAGATCTTTAAAAAATACAAACACATGGAGGCTAAACAATACACTACTTAATAATGAAGTGATCACTGAAGAAATCAAAGGGGAAATCAAAAAATACCTAGAAACAAATGACAATGGAGACACAACGACCCAAAACCTATGGGATGCAGCAAAAGCAGTTCTAAGGGGGAAGTTTATAGCAATACAAGCCCACCTTAAGAAGCAGGAAACATGTCGAATAAACAACCTAACCTTGCACCTCAAGCAATTAGAGAAAGAAGAACAAAAAAAACCCAAAGCTAGCAGAAGGAAAGAAATCATAAAAATCAGATCAGAAATAAATGAAAAAGAAATGAAGGAAACAATAGCAAAGATCAATAAAACTAAAAGCTGGTTCTTTGAGAAGATAAACAAAATAGATAAACCACTAGCCAGACTCATCAAGAAAAAAAGGGAGAAGACTCAAATCAATAGAATTAGAAATGAAAAAGGAGAAGTAACAACTGACACTGCAGAAATAAAAAAAATCATGAGAGATTACTACAAGCAACTCTATGCCAATAAAATGGACAATCTGGAAGAAATGGACAAATTCTTAGAAATGCACAACCTGCCAAGACTGAATCAGGAAGAAATAGAAAATATGAACAGACCAATCACAAGCACTGAAATTGAAACTGTGATTAAAAACCTTCCAACAAACAAAAGCCCAGGACCAGATGGCTTCACAGGTGAATTCTATCAAACGTTTAGAGAAGAGCTAACACCTATCCTTCTCAAACTCTTCCAAAATATAGCAGAGGGAGGAACACTCCCAAATTCCTTCTACGAAGCCACCATCACCTTGATACCAAAACCAGACAAGGATGTCACAAAGAAAGAAAACTACAGGCCAATATCACTGATGAACATAGATGCAAAAATCCTCAACAAAATACTAGCAAACAGAATCCAACAGCACATTAAAAGGATCATACACCATGATCAAGTGGGGTTTATTCCAGGAATGCAAGGATTCTTCAATATACGCAAATCTATCAATGTGATAAACCATATTAACAAATTGAAGGAGAAAAACCATATGATCATCTCAATAGATGCAGAGAAAGCTTTCGACAAAATTCAACACCGATTTATGATAAAAACCCTCCAGAAAGTAGGCATAGAGGGAACTTTCCTAAACATAATAAAGGCCATATATGACAAGCCCACAGCAAACATCATCCTCAATGGTGAAAAACTGAAAGCATTTCCACTAAGATCAGGAACAAGACAAGGTTGCCCACTCTCACCACTCTTATTCAACATAGTTTTGGAAGTTTTAGCCACAGCAATCAGAGAAGAAAAGGAAATAAAAGGAATCCAAATCGGAAAAGAAGAAGTAAAGCTGTCACTGTTTGCAGATGACATGATACTATACATAGAGAATCCTAAAGATGCTACCAGAAAACTACTAGAGCTAATCAATGAATTTGGTAAAGTAGCAGGATACAAAATTAATGCACAGAAATCTCTGGCATTCCTATATACTAATGATGAAAAATCTGAAAGTGAAATCAAGAAAACACTCCCATTTACCATTGCAACAAAAAGAATAAAATATCTAGGAATAAACCTACCTAAGGATACGAAAGACCTGTATGCAGAAAATTATAAGACACTGATGAAAGAAATTAAAGATGATACAAATAGATGGAGAGATATACCATGTTCTTGGATGGGAAGAATCAACATTGTGAAAATGACTCTACTACCCAAAGCAATCTACAGATACAATGCAATCCCTATCAAACTACCACTGGCATTTTTCACAGAACTAGAACAAAAAATTTCGCAATTTGTATGGAAACACAAAAGACCCCGAATAGCCAAAGCAATCTTGAGAACGAAAAAAGGAGCTGGAGGAATAAGGCTCCCTGACTTCAGACTATATTACAAAGCAACAGTAATCAAGACAGTATGGTACTGGCACAAAAACAGAAAGATAGATCAGTGGAACAGGATAGAAAGCCCAGAGATAAACCCACGCACATATGGACACCTTATCTTTGATAAAGGAGGCAGGAATGTACAGTGGAGAAAGGACAGCCTCTTCAATAAATGGTGCTGGGAAAACTGGACAGGTACATGTAAAAGTATGAGATTAGATCACTCCCTAACACCATACACAAAAATAAGCTCAAAATGGATTAAAGACCTAAATGTAAGGCCAGAAACTATCAAACTCTTAGAAGAAAACATAGGAAGAACACTCTATGACATAAATCACAGCAAGATCCTTTCTGACCCACCTCCTAGAGTAATGGAAATAAAAACAAAAATAAACAAATGGGACCTAATGAAACTTCAAAGCTTTTGCACAGCAAAGGAAACCATAACCAAGACCAAAAGACAACCCTCAGAATGGGAGAAAACATTTGCAAATGAAGCAACTGACAAAGGATTAATCTCCAAAATTTACAAGCAGCTCATGCAGCTCAATAACAAAAAAACAAACAACCCCATCCAAAAATGGGCAGAAGACCTAAATAGACATTTCTCCAAAGAAGATATAAAGAATGCCAACAAACACATGAAAGAATGCTCAACATCATTAATCATTAGAGAAATGCAAATCAAAACTACAATGAGATATCATCTCACACCAGTCAGAATGGCCATCATCAAAAAATCTAGAAACAATAAATGCTGGAGAGGGTGTGGAGAAAAGGGGACACTCTTGCACTGCTGGTGGGAATGTGAATTGGTTCAGCCACTGTGGAGAACAGTATGGAGGTTCCTTAAAAAACTACAAATAGAATTACCATATGACCCAGCAATCCCACTACTTGGCATATACCCTGAGAAAACCAAAATTCAAAAAGAGTCATGTACCAAAATGTTCATTGCAGCTCTATTTACAATAGCCAGGACATGGAAACAACCTAAGCGCCCATCATCGGATGAATGGATAAAGAAGATGTGGCACATATACACAATGGAATATTACTCAGCCTTAAAAAGAAATGAAATTGAGCTATTTGTAATGAGATGGATAGACCTAGAGTCTGTCATACAGAGTGAAGTAAGTCAGAAAGAAAAAGACAAATACCGTATGCTAACACATATATATGGAATTTAAGGGAAAAAAATGTCATGAAGAACCTAGGGGTAAGATAGGAATAAAGACGCAGACCTACTGGAGAACGGACTTGAGGGTATGGGGAGGGGGAGGGTTGAGTTTTGACAGGGCGAGAGAGAGTCATGGACATATACACACTAACAAACGTAGTAAGGTAGATAGCTGGGGGGAAGCAGCCGCAAGGCACAGGGATATTAGCTCGGTGCTTTGTGACAGCCTGGAAGGGTGGGATGGGGAGAGTGGGAGGGAGGGAGACGCAAGAGGGAAGACATATGGGAACATATGTATATGTATAGCTGATTCACTTTGTTATAAAGCAGAAACTAACACACCATTGTAAAGCAATTATACCCCAATAAAGATGTTAAAAAAAAAAAAAAAAAAAAAGAGTGTCTTCTCCACCCTGGGGAAGCCAATGATAGGCCAGGAATAGGGTCTGGGCATGAAAGCTCCAGGAATCACTAGAAACACCAGTACGAAAAACATTACCACCAGCCTGGATAAACTGAAGGCCGTTACCAGTTCCCAGCCCTAACACTCAAATAGAGATGTGTCAAACAGCCAGATTTGTGACCCCCTGACTCAGCCAAGCTCTGGTTTCCCCTGGAATGAAAATAGGCCCAAAATGGGGTCCAAGTTAGATGCAGGATAAGCATCTCGCCTTCCCATTTGGAGAAAACTACCTCTTTAAACAAGCTGTGTCGATGAGAGCCATTTTACTCGTAAATCTTTTTCAGGTCTGGAGGCATTTTAGAATGGTGATTAATAGCCCTTCACATTTACCTGATGCTTTCATACACTGATTCATTTATGTCCTCCTACCATCTAGAAATTCTCCCATCCACAAATCTATTGCCATGCCTAATTCACCACCCATAAAATATTCTCTATCATAATTACCATCTTCTGCTTGGTTTTAAAATGTGCTGGTTATTTTTGCCAAGGATGTTAAAGTGTCCTAAGTGCTATCAGATCCCTCTTTAGAGCTGAGAAAACAGATCCTAACTAAATAGCTGGAGCAAAGCTCTCATGTTCCCAAAGTTCAGAATTAGTCTTTGATAAAAACCAGATTTGAGGGGGCTTCCCTGGTGGCGCAGTGGTGGAGCGTCTGCCTGCTGATGCAGGGGACACGGGTTCGTGCCCCGGTCTGGGAAGATCCCACATGCCGCGGAGCTGCTGGGCCCGTGAGCCATGGCCGCTGAGCCTGAGCGTCTGGAGCCTGTGCTCCGCAACGGGAGAGGCTACAACAGTGAGAGGCCCGCATACTGCAAAAAAAAAAAAAAAAAAAAAACCAGATTTGACATTTTGGGGGAGGGGGGTCACTTGTTGAAGTAAAAGAAGCTCCAAATCACAGAGGAAACAAAGTAGGGTCTTCTCTCACCCAACCGCATCTCGTATTTCCAATTACATATGTATCCCCACATCCGTTCTAGAGAAGAGTACACCTCACCATCAATAGTAAAAGCAGAGGTATTTTTTTTTTAAAGAAGAAGGCCTGAGATAAGTCATGAGGAAAAGAGGATTTCAATTAGGATCCTGATATTAAAGCAGGGAGCAAATGAGGCCAAAATCTCATACCCAAACATTCTTTATGAATGAAATACCTCAAACTTGTCTCTTTCTAGTCGACTCAAAATAAAGTTCACCATCATCTAAAAGTTGAATGGATCCTCACGTTTAGCATTAGAAAGTTGGTTTCTCTTCTCATCTGTTTCCATGAAAAGATGATTTTTCCATCATTCTTCTTGTTGACTTGTTCTGTGACAGTGACAGTCTTTCTGGATTCATGTCAGAGACATTATCATCCTCAGAAGTAAGCAGTTGCTTTTGTGAGGAATTTAAGTATTCCGTTTTGCACAAATCTTACAGGTCACTGTGGTTGTTTTGAAATAAAAGAATTTCAAATCAAATTCTTTGATACTTCTTCCTTTGGTGGAGCTTAACTCCCCTTCCTGTGTGTGGGCCAAGTGACTCTCTTTTAATAAATAATTTGTAGCAGAAATGATAGAGCATGACCTCCGAGGGTGAGTCATGAAATACACTGAGGCTTCCGTGTTGCTCTCTCTGTTGGGTCACTCGCTCTGGGGAAACCAGCTGCCATGTTGTGAGGACACTCGACCAGCCCCATGGAGAGGTCCATGTGGTGAGGAACTGAAGCCTCCTTCCAACAATCTGCACAAATTTGTCAAGTATGTGAGTCAGCCACCTTAGAAGTAGCTCCTCCAGCTCCATTCAAGCCTGCAAAGGACTGTGGCCCTGGCCACATCCTGACTATAATCTCAGGAGAGACCTTGAGAAGAAGCGCCTAGCAAAGTCCCTTCTGGATTCCTGAACCACAGAAACTGTGTGAGATAATAAATGTTTATTGTTTTATGCCACAAAGTTTTGGGGCAATTTGTTATACAACAATAGATAACTAATACAGTCACCATTATCACTAACAATTTATAGGGCACCTACCCTGTGTGAGGCATGCATGTAACTCACGTATGTGTGTGTGTACAGTTTCCTTTCTGAAGAGGTTATGCTTTTTCTTCAATGAAAGTCCCCGATCTTGAGGGAAAGTTTTGAAACAGGAGTCTACAGACTCCACTAAACTCATTTAGAGAAACAGGTTTTCCCCACCCACTCTTTTCTTCAGTCTAGAAAGGATTTTGTTTGTCATTTAAAAACAAGTCTTGCTGTTATCATGAGTGTCTTCAGAATCTGATACTGTGCCATATTTATGCTTTGTCCTATCTGTTGCTTTCCAAGTGCAGCTGAGACACAGCAACACTTTCAAATAGCAGGCAAAGAACACAAATTCTTGGAAGAAAGCTGTCACCCGGTTTTATTGGCAGCACAAAACTGAGGTTTTAGCTAACAGGACACATATAAATATTCCTGACGCCTGCTTATTCTGAATGTTATGTCTCCCTGGCTTGTCATTAACAATACAGATCAACACTTTAGACTCCCAAATAGGGAAGGAACACCAATGCCAACAGAATGACAATGCCCATGGATGGCACAGACGATCAGGCAACTATTTAGAGAAGCTTATCTCAGGAACTAACTCTCAGGCAGTGAGCAGAACAGTCTCTTTCATCTGATTTACCTTTTATAGCTGTTTCCATTTTCAGAAGGCCTAAGAAATGTCTGCCTCCCTCTCAACAAATGTTTCTTCTCCTGCACTTGATCTTTGAAAGGCTCCATAGGCTAGTGTCCTTCCCGTCCAGGAGACTGAGTCATTCCTGACCCCAAACAGAGCCTCTCTCCAGATCACCGGCCAGTGCAGCCACAGGTCAAGGAACTGAGGGCCTGGGCTCCAGCCTTGGTACTAACTCCAGAGGGGAGGCAGCCCCCTTGATGTTTTCTGTGCCTGGACATTGGCATTTCAGAATTTAAAAATAAAAAGAAGTAAAGGAAGGAAGGAATTTAAGAAGTTAGGAAGAAGGAAGGGAGGGAGGGAGGGAAACAGATAACAAAGAGATCCAAGGAACCCTCAGCTGGGGCTTCCCTGGTGGCGCAGTGGTTGAGAGTCTGCCTGCCGATGCAGGGGACACGGGTTCGTGCCCCGGTCCGGGAAGATCCCACATGCCGCGGAGCAGCTGGGCCCGTGAGCCGTGGCCACTGAGCCTGCGCGTCCGGAGCCTGTGCTCTGCAATGGGGGAGGCCACAACAGTGAGAGGCCCGCGTACCGCAAAAACAAAACAAAACAAAGAACCCTCAGCTTTCTGTGCTGCTCTTGTTTAGTTCCAAGAAAATGCCATTCAGAGGGTGACACATATCAATGCTCAACACTTCTGGCAAGAAGTAGAAGCAGTATGATTCAGCCATTAGAAAGCCTGGCTTTGAATCCTGACTTAGCCTTTTCTTGGGTTTGTGACCCTCAGCAAGTAAGCTTTAGGTTATAGGCTATAAAATGGGATGATAGACTGATAGTCCCCATCTCTCAAGTGTATAAAGAGATTTAAATGAGGCTGTATGTGTAAAGCAGTAAACAATACCTGGCATATAGCCTGTGCTCAAGAGATGTTAGCTGTTATTATTTGTATCATGAGTGTATGATTGCGTGGCCAGTGGAGGCTATGTTTCTCAATTAGCCCTCTCGTATAAAGAGCAACCATCCATCTGAGGACTGGAGTGTATATCTCCCAGCTTTCCTGCTTTCCTGCTTTGCATTACCCTAGAGTCATCTAAAGTAGCAATCACACCACATTGTTGAACAACAGCCGGGAGTCAAAAGGGGTCTGGGTTAAAGCAGATCACAATTAGAGGGGAGAGTTGGGCATGGAAGACATAGTAAGTACCACGCCAGGTGAATCCAGACACTTGGATGGAAATAAAAGAATGCCGTTGCCTCTGGCTCTAAAACAGCTGGGATCAGCACAGAGAACAGTAGCATCCTCTCCTTCCCGTGCATATGTTGTACAGATCAAGCTTTCACAACCATGGACAGGTCTTTGAGATGCACTGCCTCCAGGGGTATCAGCCACAGAGATACCCTGGGTGCCCAGGCTGGTTTGGACTCCTACACTCAGGGAGCTACTGGAACCACAGCCCATCCCCAGACCCCCTCACACCCACACAGACACTTCCGTACGCACTGGATGGAGCAAGTGGGGAAACTGAGGCAGGAGAATGGCCACACCATAGCAGGAATCACCATGATTTCCATTGACCCCTTGACATTCCTTCCCTGCCAAAGCCACTTCTATTTTTTGAGGGTCCCCATAAATTAAAAATAAAGAAATGGGGCTTCCCTGGTGGTGCAGTGGTTAAGAATCAGGGGACACGGATTCAAACCCTGGTCTGGGAAGATCCCACATGCCGTGGAGCAACTAAGCCCACGTGCCACAACTACTGACCCTGCGCGCCACAACTACTGAAGCCCTCGCACCTAGAGTCCGTGCCCCGCAACAAGAGACGCCACCGCAACGAGAAGCCCGCGTACCACAACGAAGACTAGCCCCCGCTCGCCGCAACTAGAGAAAGCCCACACACAGAAACGAAAACCCAACACAGCCAAAAATAAAATAAATAATTTTTTTAAAATAAATAAATGGAAAATTGGTGTGGAAAAAAAAAAGCCGATTAGGAAGTCACCTGCAGGACCTAGTCGCTGGGGCACACAAGAGGCTTGTGAGAGTCTGAGGTTTCTTTATCAGGGACAAAAACTTGTATTCCACAAATAGAGCTATTTCTATATATGAATATGACTAGAAGTAACCCAAAATAGCTGGTATCAGATCATCTTTCCTGAGAGAAATTTATAAGGGAGTGGGTGGAAAGGGGAGTGAGCTGGAGACAGAAAGTGGGAAGTGACTGGCCAGGAGGTAGGTCATCATGAGGGGTGTTCTCTACAAAGCAGAAGCCAAAGCGAGATGAACATGCAAGAAATGTAGTAGGGGAAATGCCTATGAGAGCAAATGAGGAGGGAGCCAGAGAGACTTGGAGAACCTCAGAGTACAATGCCGATCTGAGCCTGAGTGAAGGAGTAAAGGAAAGACAGAAGATTGGATGGAAGCATCTTCCACAGCAGTGCAGTTCTGAGTTCAGCAAGGCCATCGGGGAGTCCCTGAGCCAAAGCAGCCGATCAGAGGAGTCTCGCATCTCCCAGAAACAGCCCCTGCCTCATTTAGTCATTGGTTGGGGGCAGATGAGCAGAAGCATGGCCTTGGCAGAAAACAGTAAACAATACTGTACTATAGACTTGAGAACTTGCTAAGACAGTAGATCTTAAGTGTTCTTCACACACACATACACACACACACACACACACACACACACACACAAATGATAATTTTGTGAGGTGGTAGAGGCGTTAACTATCCTTATTGTGGTAATCGTTTCTCAATATATACATGTACCAAATCATCACGTTGTATATCTTAAACATATACAATGTTATATATCAACTATATCTCAATAAACCTGGGGAAAAAATAACAATAATAAATTATAAATAAAAATTTTTAAAAAGAAATTTGGAATGGGTTTCAAAGCACACCAGCTGGGCCCTCTGTCAACTGTGTTTCCCGCAGTCAGGAAACCTGTCCATCAGGGACCTGAGAGGCACATCCCAGGGCTGCCACAGGAAGGGAGGCTGGGAGTTGATAGACCAGTATCATCTCCTGTGGTGCTAGAACCAGCCCTGCCTGCATCAGCATTAGACAGGTAAGTTTTCAGCACCCCTCATCAGTTCACAAAGAGCCACAAGTTGCTCCGGATCCCATCAGAAGCAAATCCATGAGAACACAATCGGCCAAACAATCTGCCTCAGCCCTTCGCTGTTTTTTGTTTGGCTTATGTCTTGGAATTCCCACCCAGAGCCCCTAGAGGACGTGATCTAGAATACAAAAGATTCTATGGGGAACCTCTATTCTCTCCTTTCTCCCCTCTCCCCTTGGAGCAGCACTAAGCTCTGGGTGGAGAAAGAGGGCATGGTCTCTGAGGCTGTCATATCAGGTAGATCAAGACTCAGGTGGACAACCGTGGATGGGCAAGGGAGAGTGTAAGTTTGGGAAGCCAAAAGGAATTTTCTTCTATTTCATAACTTTGCCTGGTATCTACCTAGACGTGGGACGAGGGAATTACATCATCTGTGATAGCATTTACCTAGATTTCACTTTCCAAATAGAACTGGTTCTCTTCAATTTCTCCTGGCCCTCAGCCCCTCAGGAGACAACGGGTGAAAGAGGGTCTCCCTCTGACCCTCAAGTGAGCCTCATCTGCCAGGAAAAGGGGCCCTGGCTCCCTCTGACAAAGTTGACTAAGAAAGGTATTTATTGGCAAATAACTGTTTTCAGCTCCCTAATGACCATTATGAAACACTTTGGGTACCTGGTAAGACTGTGCTTAACTCAAGAGGTGCATTAAGAGAGTCAAAAGGAAAGTAAAGCAGGCAGTCCTAAAGGACTTGCTTTGACAAAGAGCATCTCTGCAGGTCTTATTTCATTTTAAAACATCCTTGAAGAAATTTGCTATGTGCTCTATAATGTTTCTAAATTATAACAAGAAATATAGTCATAAATTGTATCCAGATCATATTTCTATGTTTTAACATTCAGAGGATTAATGCAGCCAGAGAGGCAAAAAAAAGAATAAGTAATTCTATATATAAAATAGATAACCAATGAGTACCTACTGTATAGTTCAGGGAACTATACTCAATATCTTATAATAGCTTATAATGGAAGAGAATGTAAAAAAACTCTGAAACTAACACATTGTAAATCAACTATATTTCAATAAAAATTTTTAAAAAATAAAAGTTAACACTAAAAAAAAGAATAAGTAACTCTACCTGGAGAGTAAAATAATTAAAACAATATTCCCCAAAACAGAAAAGGAAAGTGGGAGGGACTTAATTGTGCTATTTTTGTATTAATTTTTTCTTTTAAAGGTAAGATTTTATATATAAATAGACAGACATTATACGTAAATAAACTAATTTCTTCTTCAAACATACATAGGAATTTGGCTGGGTTATTTTTTTCTGTACTCTATAATAGAGTTGTACTTGTTTCGCATTTATTCCTGGGACCCAAGAGATATGTTACAGTTACTGCAGAAATTATTTATCCCATGTATTTGTTAGGTTTGAATATTCATCTATTCTTGAATAGCAGACTGATTGTGACATTGAAATCCTGCATAATATTTTTAAAGATGCTGCTTAATAACTAAGCTTAATGTACGTTCAAAACAGCATCTGAGCAGCAATAGTTCCTTCACTCCTACCTTGCTTCCAGCTCCAATGTAAGTCAAGTGATGGGATTAGCCCCCTCCCTCCTTACCCATTTGTGTTCAACTCAGACTAAACTCTTCCCTGGGCTGGGGAACACAGCCCAGCCACCTCTCATTTCTTAAACTAAACTGGCATGAGAAAAGGAAGGAGAATTTATGAAAGCCTATTGTGTGCCTAGCATTGCACTGGATCAGTGTTTCTTAACCTTTTTTTCATTACTGATCCCCTTAAGGAGAATTTTTAGACATTTTTTTCTAATCATTCCCCTCCCCCATTAATGTTTAATACCATAAATATACTCTATATCTGTTTATGTACTGTATGAATATCTGTGCTTTATACACGAAAGTATAAAGCACTTTTGTCCCCTAAGAGCCAGTTTTTACTCCCTTCGGGGTTGATATTATTCCCACTGAGAATGATATACTAGATGCTCCACATAAGCCATTTAATTTGATTTGAGGCAGTATAGTATCAAAATTAAAGTATAAATCTGAGCCAGACTGACGGGATTCAAATCTGAGCATTACCACTTCTCAGAGGTATGACCCTGGACAGTTAACTTCAATGTGCCTCAGTTTCCTCATCTGTAAAATGGGAATAATAATAGCACGCAATTAAGAAGATCATGTGCAGGCTAACTTAGTTAATATATCGATAAGTATACAGTGTTTAAAATAGTGCCTAGCACAGAGTAAGCACTATACAAGTGGTTGCTGTTTTATTAGCAAATCCAAGAACCCTATAATACCAGTATTATAAGTATTATAAAGCGTATTTTAAAAAAGAAGAAACAGAGGAAGATAAAATAACTGGCCTAAGTCCACAAGGTTGGTAAAGGCAGAGGCTGGGACTGAAACCCAGATCTTCAAGACACCAAAATAGGCATTTTCTGTCTATATCACCTCCATTATACAGTAGTCCCGCCTTGTCTCCAGTTTCCCCTTTTGCAATTTCAGTTATTCATGGCCAACCATGGTCTGAAAATATTAAATGGAAAATTTTAGAAATAAACAGTTCATAAGTTTTAAATTGTACACTCTTCTGAGCAACATAATGAAACCTCGCGCCATCCTGCTCCTTCCCGCCCTGGACGTGAAACATCCCTTTATCTAGCAGATCTCCCCACACACCCACCCCACCCCCCAACCCCCGTTAGTCACTTAGTAGCTGTCTTGGTTATCAGACGGTTGTCATGGTATCAACCATGCTTGTGTTCAAGTAACCCTTATTTTACTTAATAATGGCCCCCTCAAATCACAAGAGTAGTGATGCCAGCAATTCAAATATGCCAAAGAGAAGCCATGAAGTGCTTACTTTAAGTGAAAAGGTGAAAGTTCTCAAAATATAAAGAAAGGAGGAGAATCGGACGCTGAGGTTGCTATGATCTACGGTAAGAGTGAATCTTCTATCCGTGAAATTGCAAAGAAGATAAAAGAAATTTGCACTAGTTTTGCTGTCGTACCTCAAACTGAAAAAGTTACAGCCACAAGGTGTGATAACTTTAAACTTTATCATAGGTATATATGTATGGGAAAAAACATAGTAAATACAGGGTTCAGTACTATCCGTGGTTTCAGGCATCCACTGGGGAGTCTTGGAACATATCCCATGTGGATAAGGGGCGGGGAACTACTGCACCATGAAACTCACAAACGATACATCTGAATAACTCCAATCAGTGCTTCCCATTGAATGCAAACCATTAACAATATACTCTCCTGCCTTCCACCTCCAATATTTTTAAAAAGCACATACATCACTCCTTTAAACACTAAGAGACAGTGTCTTAGTCCATTTGGGCCACTGTAACAAAATACCATAGACTGAGTGTCTTATAAACAATGGAAATTTACTTCTCACAGTTCTGGAGGCTGGGAAGTCCAAGATCAGGGTACCAGCATGTTCAGGTTCTGGTGAGAGCCTTCTTCCAAGTTGTAGACTATGGACTTCCGGTTTTGTCCTCACAGGATGGAAGGAGTGAGGGATCTCAGTGGGTTATCTTTTCTAAGTACACTAATCCCATTCCTACTAATCCCATGAGGGCTCCATGCTCATGACCTATCACATCCCAAAGGCCCACATACTAACACCATGACATTGAGCATAAGAACTTCAACATGAATTTTGGAAGGACACAGACCATAGCACAGTGCCTTGACCAGTCTCCCCATTAGACAGTAGTACTTTCCCGAGCAAAGGACACTGAGTTTGCTCCTTCCATCGTAGGACCAGGGAGGCCATTTGGTGTCATGCAAAGTGTCCTAGTCTAGGAATCAAGAAGCTCCTCCCAGCCCCGGGTCCACCACGCTGTGATGTTGGGCTCATCACCCTCTTCTCTGGTCCTTGGTGTCCACATTTGTTCTTTGAGCCAAGCCAGCTCTACAAACTCCACAACTGTCGGACAGCAAAGCTAAAGTGAGGGGTGGGACTTGTGACAGGCATAAGCCCAAGACCACGTGATTCCACATTTTACCCACGCCTACTCAGCAAGCCCACCCCAAAGCCAAGATGAGCAAGCACAAACCTTCTGCCACAGCCCCAAGAACGCAGCACCAGGTCCTTGGGCCTCTGACCCTCCCCCCAAGTCATGTAAATAAGAGTGACACTCCATCCCCATCCCAGCCCCACCAGCAGACCAACTGAGTGTGTAAAAGAAGCCTAAAATAACTCATTACCAGATCTGGCCCCCCCTCCAAAGACAGCACACTTCCTTAACTTGAAATGGTTGAGAAGGGATTAACGAAGTGCCATTACATATGAACAAAATGATGGTTTTATGTATTTTTTAACATATTTATTGGACTATAATTGTTTTACAATGTTGTGTTAGTTTCTGCTATATAACACAGTGAATCACCTATATGTATACATATATCCCGATATACCCTCCCTCTTGAGCCTCCCTCCCACCCTCCCGATCCCACCCCTCTCGGTGGTCACAAAGTACCGAGTTGATCTCCCTGTGCTATGCAGCTGCTTCCCACTAGTTATCTATTTTACATTTGCTAGTGTATATACGTCACTGTTACTCTCTCACTTCGTCCCAGCTTACCCTTCCCCCTCCCCGTGTCCTCAAGTCCATTCTCTACATCTGCGTGTTTATAACTGTCCTGCCCCTAGGTTCTTTTTTTTTTTTAACATCTTTATTGGGGTGTAATTGCTTTACAATGGTGTGTTCGTTTCTGCTTTATAACAAAGTGAATCAGTTATACATATACATATGTTCCCATATGTCTTCCCTCTTGCGTCTCCCTCCCTCCCACCCTCCCTATCCCACCCCTCCAGGCTGTCACAAAGCACCGAGCCAATATCCCTGTGCCATGCGGCTGCTTCCCACTAGCTATCTACCTTACTACGTTTGTTAGTGTGTATATGTCCATGACTCTCTCTCATCCTGTCACAGCTCATCCTTCCCCCTCCCCATATCCTCAAGTCCGTTCTCCAGTAGGTCTGCGTCTTTATTCCTGTCTTACCCCTAGGTTCTTCATGACCTTTTTTTTTTCTTTATTTTAGATTTATATATGGGTTAGCATACGGTAATTTATTTTTTCCTTTCTAACTTACTTCACTCTGTATGAAAGACTCTAGGTTCATCCACCTCACTACAAATAACTCAATTTCGTTTCTTTTTATGGCTGACTAATATTTGATTGTATATATATGCCACATCTTCTTTATCCATTCATCAGTCCATGGACACTTAGGTTGCTTCCATTTCCTGGCTATTGTAAATAGTGCTGCAATGAATATTGTGGTACATGACTCTTTTTGAACTATGGTTTTCTCAGGGTATACGCCCAGGAGTGGGATTGCTGGGTCATATGGTAGTTCTATTTGTTGTTTTATAAGGAACCTCCATACTGTTCTCCATAGTGGCTGTATCAGTTTACATTCCCACCAACAGTGCAAGAGGGTTCCCTTTTCTCCACACCCTCTTCAGCATTTATTGTTTGTAGATATTTGGATGATGGCCATTCTGACCGGTGTGAGGTGATACCTCATTGCAGTTTTGATTTGCCTTTCTCTAATGATTAGTGATGTTGAGCATCATTTCATGTGCTTGTTGGCAACCTGTGTATCTTCTTTGGAGAAATGTCTATTTAGGTCTTCTGCCCATTTTTGGATTGGGTTGTTTGTTTTTCTGATACTGAGTTGCATGAGCTGCTTGTATATTTTGGACATTAATCCTTTGTAGGCTGCTTCATTTGCAAATATTTTCTCCCATTCTGAGGGCTGTTCTTTCGTCTTGTTTATGGTTTCCTTTGCTATGCAAAAGCCTTTAAGTTTCATTAGGTCCCATTTGCTTATTTTTGTTTTTATTTCCATTTCTCTAGGAGGTGGGTCAAAAAGGATCTTGTTGTGATTTATGTCATAGAGTGTTCTGCCTATGTTTTCCTCTAAGACTTTCAGAGTGTCTGGTCTTACATTTAGTTCTTTAATCCATTTTGAGTTCATTTTTGTGTATGGTGTTAGGAAGTGTTCTAATTTCATTCTTTTACATATAGCTGTCCAGTTTTCCCAGCACCACTTATTGAAGAGGCTGTGTTTTCTCCATTGTATATTCTTGCCTCCTTTGTCAAAGATAAGGTGACCATATGTGCATGGGTTTGTCTCTGGGCTTTCTATCCTGTTCTATTGATCTATATTTCTGTTTTTGTGCCATTACCATACTGTATTGATTACTGTAGCTTTGTAGTATAGTCTGAAGTCAGGGAGCATGACTCCTCCAGCTCCGTTTTTATTTCTCAAGATTGCTTTGGCTATTCAGCGTCCTTTGTGTTTCCATACAAATTGTGAAATTTTTTGTTCTACTTCTGAGAAAACCACCATTGGTAGTTGGAAAGGGATTGCATTGAATCTGTAGATTGCCTTGGATAGTATAGTCATTAGCATAATGTTGATTCTTCCAATCCAAGAACATGGTCTATCTCTCCATCTGTTTGTGTCACCTTTAATTTCTTTCATCAGTGTCTTATAGTTGTCTACATACAGGTCTTTTGTCTCCTTAGGTTGGTTTCTTCCTAGGTACTTTATTCTTTTTGTTGCAGCGGCAAATGGGAGTGTTTCCTTAATTTCTCTTTCAGATTTTGTATTATTAGTGTATAGAAATGCAAGAGATTTCTGTGCATTAATTTTGCATTAATTTTGCTTCTTTGCTACTTTACCAAATTCATTGATCAGGTCTATTAGTTTTCTGGTAGCTTCTTTAGGATTTTCTATGTATAGTATCATGTCATCTGCAAACAATGGCAGTCTTACTTCTTCTTTTCCAATTTGGATTCCTTTCATTTCTTATTCTTCTCTGATTGCTGTGGCTAAAACTTCCAAAACTATGTTGAATAAAAGCAGTGAGAGTAGACAACCTTGTATTGTTCCTGATCTTGGAAAAAATGGTTTCAATTTTTCACCATTGAGAATGATGTCTGCTGTGGGTTTGTCGTATACGGCCTTTACTATGTTGAGGTAGCTTCCCTCTTTGCCCACTTTCTGGAGAGTTTTTAACATAAATGGGTGTTGAATCTTATCCAAAGCTCTCTCTGCATCGATTGAGATGATCACATGGTTTTTATCCTTCAATTTGTTAACATGGTGTATCACATTGATTGATTTGCGTATATTGAAGAATCCTTGCATCCCTGGGATAAACCCCACTTGCTCATGGTGTATGATCCTTTTAATGTGTTTTTGGATTCTGTTTGCTAGTATTTTGTTGAGGATATTTGCATCTATGTTCATCAGTGATATTGGCCTGTAGTTTTCCTTTTTTGTGACATTTTTGTCTGATTCTGGTATCAGGGTGATGGTGGCCTCATAGAATGTGTTTGGGAGTGTTCCTTCCTCTGCAGTTTTTTGGAAGAGTTTGAGAAGGATGAGTATTAGCTCTTCTCTAAATATTTGATAGAATTCACCTGTGAAGCCACCTAGTCCTGGGCTTTGGTTTGTTGGAAGATGTTTAATCACAGTTTCAATTTCAGTGCTTGTGTTTTTTCTGTTTACGTTTGCTATTTCTTCCAGGTTCAGTCTCAGAAGGTTGTGCTTTTCTAAGAATTTGTCCATTTCTTCCAGGTTGTCCATTGTATTGGCATATAGTTGCTTGTAGTAATCTCTCAAGATCCTTTGTATTTCTGCAGTGTCACTTGTAGCTTCTCCTTTTTCATTTCTAATTCTGTTGATTTGAGTTTTCTCCCATTTTTTCTTGATGAGCCTGGTTAATGGTTTATCAATTTTGTCTATCTTCTCAAATAACCAGTTTTTAATTTTATTGATCATTGCTATTATTTCCATCATTTCTTTTTCATTTATTTTTTTTCTTATTAGTCATCAATATTATAAATATCAGTGTATGCATGTCAATCCCAATATCCCAATTCATCACACCACCACACCCACCACCCCACGGCTTTCCTCCCTTGGTGTCCATACATTTGTTCTCTACATCTGTGTCTCAATTTCTGCCCTGCAGACTGGTTCATCTGTACCATTCTTCTAGGTTCCACATTTATGCATTAATATATGATATTTGTTTTACTCTTTCTGACTTACTTCACTCTGTATGACAGTCTCTAGATCCATCCACATCTCAACAAATGACCCAATTTCGTTCTTTTCTTGGCTGAGTAATATTCCATTGTATATATGTACCACATCTTCTTTATCCATTCATCTGTCGATGGGCATTTAGGTTGCTTCCATGACCTGGCTACTGTAAATAGTGCTGCAATGAACATTGGGGTGCATATGCCTTTTTGAATTGTGGATTTCTCTGGGTATATGCCCAGTAGTGGGATTGCTGGATCATATGCTAATTCTATTTTTAATTTTTCAAGGAACCTCCACAATGTTCTCCATAGAGGCTGTATCAGTTTACATTCCCACCAACAGTGCAAGAGGGTTTCCTTTTCTCCACACCCTCTCCAACATTTGCTGTTTGTAGATTTTCTGATGATGCCCATTCTAACAGGTGTGAAGTGATAGCTCATTGTATTTTGATTTGCATTTCTCTAACAATGAGTGATGTTGAGCAGCTTTTCATGTGCTTCTTGTCCATCTGTATGTCTTCTTTGGAGAAATGTCTATTTAGGTCTTCTGCCCATTTTTGGATTGGGTTGTTTGATTTTTTAATATCAAGCTGCATGAGCTATTTATATATTTGGAAGATTAATCCTTTGTCCGTTGATTCATTTGGAAATATTTTCTCCCATTCTGAGGGTTGTCTTTTTGTCACGTTTATGGTTTCCTTTGCTGTGCAACAGCTTCTAAGTTTCATTAGGTCCCATTTGTTTATTTTTGTTTTTATTTCCATTACTCTAGGAGGTGGATCAAAAAAGATCTTGCTGTGATTTATGTCAAAGAGTGTTCTTCCTATGTTTTCCTCTAAGAGTTTTATAGTGTCTGGTCTTACATTTAGGTCTCTAATCCATTTTGAGTTTATTTTTGTGTATGGTGTTAGGGAATGTTCTAATTTCATTCTTTTACATGTAGCTGTCCAGTTTTCCCAGCACCACTTATTGAGGAGACTGTCTTTTCTCCATTATATATCCTTGCCTCCTTTGTCATAGATTAGTTGACCATAGGTGTGTGGGTTTACCTCTGGGCTTTCTATCTTGTTCCATTGATCTATGTTTCTGTTTTGGTGCAGTACCATATTGTCTTGATGACTGTAGCTTTGTAGTATACTCTGAAGTCAGGACGTCTGATTCCTCCAGCTCTGTTTTTTTCCCTCAAGACTGCTTTGGCTATTCAGGGTATTTTGTCTCTCCATATAAATTTTAAGATTTTTTGTTCTAGTTCCGTAAAAAATGCCATTGGTAATTTCATAGGGATTGCATTGAATCTGTAGGTTGCTTTGGGTAGTATAGTCATTTTCACAATATTGATTCTTCCAATCCAGGAACATGGATATCTCTCCATCTGTTGGCTTCATCTTTAATTTCTCTCATCTGTGTCTTATAGTTTTCTGCATACAGGTCTTTTGTCTCCCTCCATAGGTTTATTCCTAGGTAATTTATTCATTTTGTTGCAATGGTAAATGAAAGTGTTTCTTTAATTTCTCTTTCAGATATTCCATCATTAGTGTATAGGAATGCAAGAGATTTCTGTGCATTAATTTTGTATCCTGCAACTTTACCAAAGTCATTGATTAGCTCTAATAATTTTCTGGTGGCATCTTTAGAATTCTCTATGTATAGTATCATGTCACCTGCAAACAGTGACAGTTTTACTTCTTTTCCAATTTGTATTCCTTTTATTTCTTTTCCTTCTCTGATTGCTGTGGCTAGGACTTCCAAAACTATGTTGAATAATAGTGGTGAGAGTGGACATCCTTGTCTTTTTCCTGACCTTAGAGGAAATGCATTCACATTTTCATGATTGAGAATGATGCTTGCTGTGGGTTTGTCGTATATGGCCTTTATTATGTTGAAGTAGGTTCCCTCTATGCCCACTTTCTGGAGAGTTTTTATAATAAATCGATGTTGAAATTTGTCAAAAGCTTTTTCTGCATCTATTGAGATGTTTATATGGTTTTTATTCTTCAATTTGTTAATATGGTGTATCACATTGATTGATTTGCATATAAAGAAGAATGCTTGCATCCCTGGGATAAATCCCACTTGATCATGGTGTATGATCCTTTTAATGTGTTGCTGGATTCTGTTTGCTAGTATTTTATTGAGGATTTTTGCATCTATGCCCATCAGTGACATTGGCCTATAGTTTTCTTTTTTTGTAGTATCTTTGTCTGCTTTTGGTATCAGGGTGATATTGGCCTCATAGAATGTGTTTGGGAGTGTGCCTTCCTCTGCAGTTTTTTGGAAGAGTTTGAGCAGGATGAGTGTTAGCTCTTCTCTAAATGCTTGATAGAATTCACCTGTGAATCCATGTGGTCCTGGACTTTGGCTTGTTGGGAGATTTTTTTTTTTTTTTTTTTTTTTTTTTTTTTTTTTTTGCTGTATGTGGGCCTCTCACTGTTGTGGCCTCTCCCGTTGTGGAGCACAGGCTTGGGATGCACAGGCTCAGCAGCCATGGCTCACAGGCCCAGCTGCTCCGTAGCATGTGGGATCTTCCCGGACCGGGGCACAAACCTGTGTCCCCTGAATCGGCAGACAGACTCTCAACCACTGCGCCACCAGGGAAGCCCTGGGAAGATTTTTTTAATCACAGTTTCAATTTCATTACTTGTGAATGGTCTGCTCATATTTTCTATTTCTTCCTTGTTGCGTCTTGGAAGGTTATACTTTTCTAAGAATTTGTCTATTTCTTCCAGGTTGTCCATTTTATTGGCATACAGTTGCTTGTAGTAGTCTCTTAGGATGCTTTGTATTTCTTTGATGTCTGTTCTAACTTCTCCTTTTTCACTTTAATTTGATTGATTTGAGTCCTCTCCCATATTTTCCTGATGAGTCTGGCTAATGCTTTATCAATTTTGTTTATCTTCTCAAAGAACCACCTTTTAGTTTTATTGATTTTGCTATTGTTTTCTGTGTTTCTATTTCATTTATTTCTACTCTGATCTTTATGATTTCTTTCCTTCTGCTAACTTCGGGTTTTGTTTGTTCTTCTTTCTCTAGTTCCTTTAGGTGTAAGGTTAGATTATTTATTTGAGATTTTTCTTGTTTCTTGAGGTAGGCTTGTATAGCTATAAACTTCCCTCTTAGAACTGCTTTTTCTGCATCCCATAGGTTTTGGATTGTCGTGTTTTCATTGTCATTTATTTCTAGGTATTTTTTGATTTCCTCTTTGATTTCTTCAGTGATCTCTTGGTTATTTAGTAACGTAGTGTTTAGCCTCCATGTGTTTGTGTTTTTTACGTTTTTTTCCCCTGCAATTCATTTCTAATCTCATAGCATTGTGGTCAGAAAAGATGCTTGACATGATTTCAATTTTCTTAAATTTACTGATGCTTGATTTGTGACCCACGATGTGATCTATCCTGAAGAATGTTCCATGTGCACTTGAGAATAAAGTGTAATCTGCTGTGTTTGGATGGAATGTCCTATAAATATCAATTAAATCTATCTCGTCTGTTGTGTCATTTTTAGCTTCCGTTTCCTTACTTATTTTCATTTTGAATAATCTGCCCATTGGTGTAAGTGAGGTGTTAAAGTCCCCTACTATTATTGTGTTACTTTCGATTTCCTCTTTTACAGCTGTTAGCAGTTGCCTTATGTATTGAGGTGCTCCTATATTGGCTGCATATATATTTATAATTGTTATATCTTATTCTTGGATTGATCGCTTGATCATTATGTAGTTTCCTTCCTTGTCTCTTATAACATTCTTTATTTTAAAGTCTATTTTATCTCATATGAGTATTGCTACTCCAGCTTTCTTTTGATTTCCACTTGCATGGAATATCTTTTTCTATCTCCTCACTTTCAGTCTGTATGTGTCCCTGGGTCTGAAGGGGTCTGTTATAGACAGCATATATATGGGTCTTGTTTTTGTATCCATTCAGCAAGCCTGTGTCTTTTGGTTGGAGCATTTAATCCATTCACGTTTAAGGTAATTATCCATATGTATGTTCCTATGACCATTTTCTTAATTCTTTTGGGTTTGTTTTTGTAGGTTCTTTTCTTCTCTTCTATATCCCACTTAGAGAAGTTCCTTTAGCATTTGTTGTAGAGTTTGGTTTGGTGGTGATGAATTCTCTTAGCTTTTGCTTGTCTGTAAAGTTTTTGATTTCTCCAACGAATCTGAATGAGATCCTTGCCGGGTAGAGTAACCTTCGTTGTAGGTTCTTCCCTTTCATCACTTTAAGTATATCATGCCACTCCCTTCTGGCTTGTAGAGTTTCTGCTGAGAAATCAGCTGTTAACCTTATGGTAGTTCCCTTGTATGTTATTTTTTGTTTTTCCCTTGCTGCTTTCAGTAATTATTCTTTGTCTTTAATTTTTGCCAATTTGATTTATGTGTCTTGGCATGTTTCTCCTTGGGTTTATCCTGTATGGGACTCGCTGCGCTTCCTGGACTTGGGTGGCTATTTCCTTTCTCGTGTTAGGGAAGTTTTCGACTATAATCTCTTCAAATATTTTCTTGGGTCCCTTTTCTTTCTATTCTCCTTCTGGGACTCCTATGATGCAAATGTTATGGTGTTTAATGTTGTCCCAGAGGTCTCTTAGGCTGTCTTCATTTCTTTTCATTCTTTTTTCTTTATTCTCTTCCACAGCAGTGAATTCCACCATTCTGTCTTCCAGGTCACTTATCCGTTCTTCTGCCTCAGTTATTCTGCTATTGATTCCTCCTAGTGTATTTTTCATTTCAGTTATTGTATTTTTCATCTCTGTTTGTTTGTTCTTTAATTCTTCTAAGTCTTTGTTAAACATTTCTTGCGTCTTCTCGATCTTTGCCTCCATTCTTTTTCCGAGGTCCTGGATCATCTTCACTATCATTATTCTGAATTCTTTTTCTGGAAGGTTGCCTATCTCCACTTCATTTCGTTGTTTGTCTGGGGTTTTATCTTGTTCCTTCATCTGGTACATAGCCCTCTGACTTTTCATCTTGTCTCTCTTTCTGTGAATGTGGTTTTTGTTCCATAGGCTGCAGGATTGTAGTTCTTGCTTCTGCTGTCTGCCCTCTGGTGGATGAGGCTATCTAAGTGGCTTGTGCAGGTTTCCTGATGGGAGGGACTGGTGGTGGATAGAGCTGGCTTCTTCATTTATTTCTGATATGATCTTTATGATTTCTTTCCTTCTGCTAACTTCGGGGAGTTTTTTGTTCTTCTTTCATTAATTGCTTTAGGTGTAAGTTTAGGTTGTTTGAGATTTTTCTTGTTTCATGAGGTAGGATTTTATTGCTATAAACTTCCCTCTTAGAACTGCTTTTGCTGCATCCCATACGTTTTGGGTTGTCATATTTTCATTGTCATTTGTTTCTAGGTATTTTTCTATATCCTTTTTGATTTCTTCAGTGATCTCTTGGTTATTTAGTAGCATATTTTTTAGCCTCCATGTGTTTGTATTTTCTACAGTTTCTTCCCTGTAATTGATATCTAGTCTCATAGCGTTGTGGTCAGAAAAGATACGTGATACGATTTCAATTTTCTTAAATTTACCAAGGCTTGATTTGTGACCTAAATATGATCTCTCCTGGAGAATGTTCTGTGTGCACTTGAGTAGAAAGTGTATTCCATTGTTTTTGGATGGAATGTCCTATAAATATCAATAAAGTCCATCTTGTCTAATGTGTCATTTAAAGCTTGTGTTTCTTTATTTATTTCATTTTGGATGATCAGTCTATTGGTGAAAGTGGGGTGTTAAAGTCCCCTACTATTATTGTATTACTGTCAATTTCCCCTTTTATGGCCATTAGCATTTGCCTTATGTATTGAGGTGTTCCTATGTTGGGTGCATAAATATTTACAATTGTTATATCTTCTTGGATTGATCCCTTGATCATTATGTAGCATCCTTCTTCGCATCTTGTAATAGTCTTTATTTTAAAGTCTATTTTGTCAGATATGAGAATTGCTACTCCAGCTTTCTTTTGATTTCCATTTGCATGGAATATCTTTTTCCATCCCTTCACTTTCAGTCTGTATGCATCCCTAGGTCTTAAGTGGATTTTTTGTAGACAGAATATATATGGATCTTTTTTTTGTATCCACTCAGCCAGTCTATATCTTTTGGTTGGAGCATTTAATCCATTTACATTTAAGGTAATTATCCATATGTATGTTCTTACTACCATTTTCTTAATTGTTTTGGGTTTGTTTTTGTAGGTCTTTTCCTTCTCTTGTGTTTCCGTCCTAGAGAAGATCCTTTAGTATTTGTTGTAGAGCTGGTTTGGTGGTGCTGAATTCTCTTAGCTTTTGCTTGTCTGTAAAGGTTTTAATTTCTCTGTCAAATATGAATGAGATTCTTGATGTGTAGAGTCATCTTGGTTGTTGGTTTTTCCCTTTCATCACTTTAAATATGTCCTGCCACTCCCTTCTGGCTTGCAGAGTTTCTGCTGAAAGATCAGCTGTTAACCTAATGAGGATTCCCTTGTGTGTTATTTGCTGCTTTTCCCTTGCTGCTTTTAATATTTTTTCTTTTTATTTAATGTTTGATAGTTTGAGCAATATGTGTCTCGGCGTGTTTCTCCTTGGATTTTTCCCGTATGGGACTCTCTGCGCTTCTTGGACTTGATTGACTATTTCTTTCCCATGTTAGGGAAGTTTTCAACTATAATCTCTTCAAATATTTTCTCAGTCCCTTTCTTTTTCTCTTCTTCTTCTGGGACCCCTATAATTTGAATGTTGGTGAGTTTAATGTTGTGCCAGAGGTCTCTGAGACTATCCTCAGTCCTTTTCATTCTTTTTTCTTTATTCTGCTCTGTAGTAGTTATTTCCACTATTTTATCTTCTAGGTCACTTATCCGCTCTTCTACCTCAGTTATTCTGCTATTGATTCCTTCTAGAGAATTTTTAATTTCATTTATTGTGTTGTTCATCATTGTTTATTTGCTCTTTAGTTCTTCTAGTTACTTGTGAAATGTTTCTTGTATTTTCTCCTTTCTATTTCCAAGATTTTGGATATCTTTACTATCATTACTCTGAATTCTTTTTTAGGTAGGCTGCCTATTTCTTCTTCATTTGTTTGGTCTGGTGGGTTTTTACCTTGCTCCTTCATCTAGTGCATATTTGTCTGTCTTCTCATTTTGTTTAATTTGCTGTGTTTGGGGTCTCCTTTTCACAGGCTGCAGGTTCATAGTTCCCATTGTTTTTGATGCTTGCCCCCAGTGGGTGAGGTTGTTTCAGTGGCTTGTGTAGGCTTCCTGGTGGAGACAACTGGTGCCTATGTTCTGGCGGGTGGGTCTGGATCTTGTCTTTCTGGTGGGCAGGGCTGCATCCGGTGGTGTGTTTTGGGGTGTCTGTGAACTTAGTACGATTTTAGGCAGCCTCTCTGTTAATGGGTGGGTTTGTGTTCCTGTTTGGCTAGTTGTTTGTCATGGGTGTCCAGCACTGGAGCTTGCTGGCCGTTGGGGGGAGCTGGGTCTTAGCATTGACATGGAGATCTCTGGGAGAGCTCCTACTGATTGATATTACGTGGGGCTGGGAGGTCTCTGGTGGTCCAGTGCCCTGAACTGAGCTCTCTCTCCTCAGAGGCACAGACCTGACAGCAGGCCAGAGCATCAATACCCTGTCAGCCACATGGCTCAGAAGAAAAAGGAGAAAAAAAGAAAGAAAAGTTGAAGTTTAAAAAAATAAAAATTTTATTAACATTAAAAAATATTAATAATTTTAAAAAAGAGCAACCAAACCAATAAATCCACCAATGATAACAAGCACTAAAAACTAAGCTAAGATAAACATAAAAATCAGAAACAAATCAGTCGCAGACAGCAAACCCCAAGTCTACAGTTGCTCCCAAAGTCCACCACCTCAATTTTGGGATGATTCATTGTCTATTCAGGTATTCCACAGATGCAGGGTACATCAAGTTGATTGTCGGGATTTAATCTGCTGCTCCTGAGGCTGCTTGGAGAGATTTCCCTTTCTCTTCTTTGTTCACACAGCTCCTGGAGTTCAGCTTTGCTTTTGGCCCAGCCTCTGTGTTTAGGCCTCCCTCTGGTGTCTGTTCCCCACCCAGACAGGAGGGGGTTAAAGCAGTGGCTGATTAGGGGTCTGTGGCTCACTCAGGCCACAGGGAGGGAGGGGTACGGTACTCATAATTGGAATGCGGTATGACCCTGTGGCGGCAGAGGCCAGTATGACGTTGCAACAGCCTGAGGCATGCCGTGTGTTCTCCTGGGGAGGTTGTCCCTGGATCATGGGACCCTGGCAGTGGCGGGCTGCACAGGCTCCCGGGAGCATATGTATAGTGACCTGTGCTTGCACACAGGATTCTGGGTGGCTGCAGCAGCAGCATTAGTGTTTCATGCCCAGGTCTGGGGTCCGAGCTGATAGCCGAGGCGTGCACCCTTTTTGAAGCTCGTATAGGCAGTGCTCTGTCTTCTGTGGGCAGACGGGGAAGGAATCCCCTCTCCTCGTGCACCCCGAAACAATGGTCTCTTGCCTCTTAGGCAGGTCCAGACCTTTCCCTGGACTCCCTCCCAGCTAGCCGTGGTGCACTAGCCCCCTCCAGCTGTGTTCATGCAGCCAACCCCAGTCCTCTCCCTGGGATCTGACCTCCAAAGCCCGAGCCTCAGCTCCCAGCCCCCGCCCTCCCCCAGCAGGTGAGCAGACAAGCCTCTCAGGCTGGTGAGTGCTGGTTGGCACTGATCCTCTGTGTGGGAATCTCTCCACTTTGCTCTCTGCACCCCCATTGCTGCAGTCTCTTCTGTGGCTCTGAAGCTTCCCCTCCCCTGCCCACCCCCCATCTCCATCAGTGAAGGGGCTTCCTAGTGTGTGGAAACTTTTCCTCCTTCTCAGCTCCCTCCCAGAGACACAGGTCCCATCTCTATTCTTTTGCTTCTGTTTTTTCTTTTTTCTGTTGCCCTACCCAGGTACATGGGGAGTTTCTTGACTTTTGGGAAGTCTGAGGTCTTCTGCCAGCATTCAGTAGGTGTTCTGTAGGAGTTCTGTATTTTTGATATGATGCAAAAAAGTGCTTATGGCCTACAAACGTCTTAGAGTCACCACCAGGCATTTGATTTATATTAACATTG